>NC_137175.1:49517500-50955000 GCF_951804945.1 Podarcis cretensis | reverse complement strand
TAAAGGCCCACCTGTTACCAACCATTCTGCAACAATTCTTTTGAATGCTTATTGTCTCCTTGTATTGTGCCTCTTAACCATTGCCCATAAATCTCTCAGAAAAGTTTGCACCTTACGTTATTCTGAAACTATCACCAGAGGTACTGCAAATCACACATGGCTCTTCAATGGCCATTGGACTTTTGCCTACCTCCTTAGCTAGTCAGTGTCTTCCATTCTAAAGGGTATTATGACAATACTAGAGCTAGTGTTAGTATTTTGGAGAATTTCAGGTTTATAATACACCATTTTCCTGCACTAAGAATTACTTGGTCTTGATATGAGACATACTAACTTTTTCTTATTTTGTGCAGACTTTTTGTCTCAGACTGGACACTGTTCCTCCACTCCATGCTGCTATTTCATTTCTATTTTTTTAAAAATAATATTTATTACTTTTAAAACTTACAAAAAAGAAAGAGAAGAAAAAAGAAAAAAGAAAAAAAACAAGAAAGGGAAAAAACAATACAATAATAATAATAATAATAATTTATTATTTATACCCCGCCCATCTGGCTGAGTTTCCCCAGCCACTCTGGGCGGCTCCCAATCAGTGTTAAAAACAATACAGCATTACATATTAAAAACTTCCCTGAACAGGGCTGCCTTAAGATGTCTTCTGAATGTCAGGTAATTCTTTATCTCTTTGACATCTGATGGGAGGGCGTTCCACAGGTCGGGCGCCACTACCGAGAAGGCCCTCTGCCTGGTTCCCTGTAGCCTCACTTCTCGCAATGAGGGAACCGCCAGAAGGCCCTCGGCGCTGGATCTCAGTGTCCGGGCTGAACGATGGGGGTGGAGATGCTCCTTCAGGTATACAGGACCGAGGCCGTTTAGGGCTTTAAAGGTCAGCACCAACACTTTGAATCGTGCTCGGAAACGTACTGGGAGCCAGTGCAGATCTCTCAGAACCGGTGTTATGTGGTCCCGGCGGCCACTCCCAGTCACCAGTCTAGCTGCCGCATTCTGGATTAATTGCAGTTTCCGGGTCACCTTCAAAGGTAGCCCCACGTAGAGCGCGTTGCAGTAGTCCAAGCGTGAGATAACCAGAGCATGCACCACTCTGGCGAGACAGTCCGCGGGAAGGTAGGGTCTTAGCCTGCGTACCAGGTGGAGTTGGTAGACAGCTGCCCTGGACACAGAGTTAACCTGCGCCTCCATGGACAGCTGTGAGTCCAAAATGACTCCCAGGCTGCGCACCTGGTCCTTCAGGGGCACAGTTACCCCATTCAGGACCAGGGAATCCTCCACACCTGCCCGCCTCCTGTCCCCCAAAAACAGTACTTCTGTCTTGTCAGGATTCAACCTCAATCTGTTAGCCGCCATCCAACCTCCAACCGCCTCCAGGCACTCACACAGGACCTTCACCGCCTTCACTGGTTCTGATTTAAAGGAGAGGTAGAGCTGGGTGTCATCTGCATACTGATGAACACCCAGTCCAAACCCCCTGATGATCTCTCCCAGCGGCTTCATATAGATGTTAAAAAGCATGGGGGAGAGGACGGAACCCTGAGGCACCCCACAATTGGGTCTGAACACTCATCCCCCACCACCACTTTCTGAACACGGCCCAGGAGGAAGGAGCGGAACCACTGTATAACAGTGCCCCCAGCTCCCAGCCCCTCTAGACGGTCCAGAAGGATGTTATGGTCGATGGTGTCAAAGGCCGCTGAGAGATCCAGCAGAACTAGGAAACAGCTCTCACCTTTGTCCCTAGCCCGCCGGAGATCATCAACCAGCGCGACCAAGGCAGTTTCAGTCCCATGGTGAGGCCTGAATCCCGATTGGAAGGGATCCAATACAATATATAAACAACACAAAACACAACATTGACACATTGACCTAAACAAAACAAAACAAAAACAATTTAAAAACATACATCATACCATTTCAGTACTCTATCTTTCATACCCTTGTTTCTTCGACCTCCTCTCACCTCCCTTTTTGTATTCCACTTCTATTAATTGTTTCAGCAATTCCTTTCCATCTTTCTCTATTTTCTGTCATATAAATATCTTAACTTATTTTTACCCTTATTTTCCATTAATACTATAATGCTTATTTATGCTTAACTCCTTATAACATTTCTACTAAAGCTATAAGATTTCATTCCAACATTTTTCTAACACTCAGTAATTTTACAATATTTCTATTTCTAAAAATAAACTTTAAACTTTTTCCAATCTTCTTCCACCATCTCTTCTCCCTGGTCTCGGATACTGCCAGTCATTCGTCAATTCCATATAGTCCATCAACCTGGTGATCTTCTGTCCGAGGCTCTTAACTCTTTTCCAAGTCCCTTCGGCAGGTCTTCTTCATATTTATACATGCACTTTACTTTGTCTTCTACTGATCTTGTTCTTATTTTCCTTCCTTTGATACTGAAGAGCAGATCTCAGGGAAGCTCCAACCTAGCAATGCTTTTATTCCTTCTCGACAGGTCAACCAAATCTCCATGGTTAAATCTAAAATCCATAAGGTATTTCAGGACATGTTTCAAAATTCCTCCAAATCTAAAGGCCCCCACAGCTCCAATCTCCTCACGACCCAAGTCCAAATCCCAAAAGTCAGTAAATCCCTGCATGAAGGGATCTATCCAACTTTCCTTCTCCAGTCCAGGCAGGGCTCCGATCCTCAAAATCTGACTTTTTCTATATTCAATCATAAAAGGCCTCATAGTCCTCAATTTGCCTCTGTAAGGCCGGGGCTCCCACTTGTATTACTTTAGGTTCAACAACAGCAACTTTCTCCTTCGCCTTCTCGACAATTTGCCCTGTCAAAGTATATTCCTGTATCAGATCCTGAATAATTTCTGTATTGATGTTCACTTTTTGTCCCAAATTAGTCACTTTTTGTCCCAAGTTAGTCACTTTTTGTTCCAAGTTATCAATTTTAGTAGTCATAACATCTGTCTTCTTGTGGAGTTGTTCTAACGAGTGACTTATCTTGCATAATGCAATCACTAAAGCTTCTTCTGTCGACATTCTCAAATAGTCCAAGGTCAATCCCTGATTCTCACAGTCTCTTATCTTCCAGCTGGTTCCCCCAGCTCAGCTCTTATAATAATTTCAAAGTCTCCCTCTAGAGGGAAACAGTTTCTATTTGTGTCAGTCCTTTTAAGCACAGTTCAAACAGTAAATATAGTTTCAATTTTCAGTTACTTTTCCTCCTTTTTAAACGCAGAAGAGGACAATGGAAACAATATATTTCTCTTATTTAGCTAACTGTCAAGATACGTTCTATTCACAGCCAATGAACTTCAAAACGTCAATCTTACTGGCAGCCCCTTTCCAGGTTCAGAGCGGTGGTGATTTAATTTTCATCACTCTCTCCTGCAGGCTTGCGCGATCCAAAATTTTCCCCCTCTTCTGCTTCCAGGGGGGGGTTTAATAGTTTTAATCAATGGAAGTTTAATCCTTTGCGGAAGACTTCCCAAGACCTTAGCTTGCAGCGTCTTTGCTTCAATCTATTTACAAAAGGGGAAGGCGGACTTCCTGTTTGAAACCTTCCCGTTTCGGTGCCAAATTAAGACATTTATAGATCCAATTTTCCGTTCTACTCACGGGTAGTTGTTTAAAATCGAATTGTCCACAGGAAAAAGTCAGCGCTCTCCGGCAACAGCAATGCGGCTTCACTCCGTGAAAGAAGCAATCAATTCGAAGCACTGCGCCGCTCACCCCACGTCGCTCCGGATCCCCGAAACCGGGTCTCCCCACGAGTAGGGGAGGCGCAAAAGGTGCCAGCCGAATCCCAGGTTCACAGGCTTCTCCCGCCTGTGATTTTTAGTGGGTCTCCGCCTTCGCCGTGACGGCCAGACCCTGTTTCCACGGAGTAAATTCCTCCCGATCAGAGGAAATCCGCCATTGCCAGAGGCGCTAACCCGGAAGTTGACATGCTGCTATTTCAGTGCTTTCACAATGCAGCAATATGAATGCTTCCCAGTGCACAAACTGAGTGTAAAGTTACAGTGGTCCAGGGAGTGCAAAGATCAGAGAGAAGCCAATGTAGCTTTATTGGGAATTAGAGCCTAAGATGACAGGGTTGTGTTAAGTATAGGTCTGCTTTGTTTACATGTCACAGATCTCCCAGATTAGTTGTAGGTATTCTGGCTTTACCAGCCTTGCAGAATGTTTTGAAACATTTGAATGCCAATGTCCATAGGATCAATTAAGTAAACTTCATGTAGTTGGCTTTCATAACGCCCTCATCCAAAGCTCCTAACTGGAAGAAACAATTACCATAAATCCTGTTGTTATTTGCCAAGCCTCTTAAATAACAAAACATACAGCGGAGCTGCATATTTCAGACAGGGGTGGAATAATGAGAAAAACCTAAGAAATATGAGTGGATTAAAAAAGGTAAAGGTACCCCTGCCCATACGGGCCAGTCGTGTCCGACTCTAGGGTTTTGCGCCCATCTCACTTAAGAGGCCGGGGACCAGCGCTGTCCGGAGACACTTCTGGGTCACGTTGCCAGTGTGACGAAGCTGCTCTGGCGAGCCAGCACCAGCGCAGCACACGGAAACGCCGTTTATCTTCCCACTATAAAGCGGTACCTATTTATCTACTTGCACTTAGGGGTGCTTTCGAACTGCTAGGTGGGCAGGAGCTGGGACCGAAAGACGGGAGCTCACCCCGCCGTGGGGATTCGAACCGCCGACCATGCGATCGGCAAGCCCTAGGCACTGAGGTTTTACCCACATGAGTGGATTAGGATTAGTTAAAAGGAACAAACGCCTGAAGACAGATGAAAAAGAAACTTCTTTTATAGATAATTTTATGCAGAGGTATCCTGTTTGCTGCATTTTGAAGTATAGACCACTCTGTTGTAATTTTGGAGTCTCTATGATCTAAAAGGCCATAATACTGGTCTTCATTTGTTTACTTTTTAATGCAAATATATAATTTTGAAGCAAATAGCTGACTACAGTATAAGACATCTATTCTGAGTGGTCCTAGTTCAGTTAGAAGTCAGCCTTACATCTACAATTACTATTTATTCTCATGATGAACTACTTCACACATGTCAGCATTTAGTAACACTAAGATCCTTTCACTGTTATTAAAACCTTTTGCTTCAGTGAGTTAAATGATTATATACCAGCTTCAGATTTCTTTGTTATGAATTTCTTCCTGTGAATCATTAATTACTACACTAAGAATACAGATATCTTTGCTTGTCTGGCTGCTTAAAGTTTTATTTAAATGGGACGGGGGTGGAGAAAGCAGCACCGATTTCAACATAAAACCGTAAGTTCTAGCTCAGTCTCGTCAGATTTTCTTCCATCCAAAGTACTTGGTACCAGCTGCTGCGAAAGGTCAGCTAATCTTCCATACTCAAGGAGGAAGCCCCAATCATATTTCTTGCTTCTTTTAAATTCAAATATTCCAAGTGTTCCAGGGGCTTCCTCCCTCCTCTTTCGCATCTTTCGCAGATTTGTAATCCAAAGGTCTTCTTCTTTATGTTCTGACAATGTAAGCTTCTGGTTGGTACTCTCCATCTGTACTGACCCTTATTCCCTCTCCTCCTGTTCCGAAGTTATCTCTTCTAATTCAGCTGTAGATTTTTTCCCGGTCAAATCCATTGTGCATTCAGCAGAGTCACTTATTTTAGAGTTCAAGGTTATAAGTTGTTTACTCATAGCCGTAGTCTGTTCCTGCAGCTTTCCCACGAGAAAAAACATTCTTTCTATCTCTGCCTGTAGTTTCCCATCTGCAGCCATTGTAGTGTTTCAATGTTTCCCCTAGGGGGATTCTGGTTACTTAATAGTTTTTCCCAACAGTCTGTAACTTTGTTATTTCACTACTTTGTTCCCAACCAATTTAATTCAAATATGACAAATTTAGTCCAGAAAGGTGTTAAATAATAAGATTTTTAACTTTCACTGCCCGTTTGACAGCTCCTTTGACAGCTGTCAAACTCCTTGTTCCTTTTTCTCCAGCTCACATACAGGACACTCCCGGGTCTGGGGGGGTTTAGACAAAGACTTCTAAAATTCCGCTCTTACTCTCCAGCACAAATCTTCTTCTGTCAAATTCATGAAAATATTAAAAAACACCAAAAAGAAAAAACTCTCCACCTTAGTTCTCCGATCCTTGCTTTAAATCTTCTGTAAGCAGGGGGGTGCGGACTTCCCTTTAGCACATCCCCCGATCGTACCAAATTCAAAGGTTGAAATTTTAAAGTCCAAATTCCATTTTACTCACGGATTAATTAAAGTCCGAATTTCAGGGAAGAAAGTCAGCGGTCTCCGGCCATGGCTCGCGGCTTCGCTCCACTGCAGTAGCGGTCCACTCACAGCACCACGCCGCTCCCCGTACCCTCTCCGCAGCCTTTAAAAAGGCTCTTCGTGGGTCGGGGGGCGCTTTAGGTGCCCGCCGAGTCACCAAGTCCGCAGGCTTCAGCGCCTGCGGTTTCTGAGGGTCCCCGCGTCGCCGTCGCGGTAGAACCCTTCTCCAGCGGAGCCGATTCCCTCCGGAGCTCGGAGGGAATCCGCCATTAACCAGATCGCGCTAACCCGGAAGTCCAAATAGACAATGTAATGCTGTGGTTTTAAAATCAGAACTATAGGCACCAGTTAAAACCTTTTGAAGCAGCTTAAATGTCCAATTGCCATGGCTGGCAACCTCACAAAGCATACATTATAATAATCTAATCAGACACCTAATCTATTGCCAGGGCCAGCACAAAACATTTTGTAACCAGAAACTGGCCCAGCCATGCTTCCGCCTCCTTACTGTTGCTTTCTGCCTTCTTTCTCATTGCCACTTCCTACCACCTGCCTGCTGTGATAAGCACTGGGACCATGTTTCTCCCTTTCTCCCTCCTAGCCAGCCGCCCACATCTCCCTGCTTACAAAGCAGCAGTGGCCTGGGCACTAACTCCCTATGTTGCTCTGGAAGAGGGACTAGATTTGTCAGTAGTGACTGAGGGGCAAAGAGGGAGGGAGAAGCAACAGCAGGTGGGCAGGAAGGAGGAACTGGTGAATTGACATTGGGCGGGTGGCCGGTCCTGTGCACAGTTAAAGAGATCACAAATCTAGTAGATATTCAGGATAACCTCACCAGTGTAAAGTGCCACCTATGCAGAAGTTTTAATGAGGATTCCCTGATTTTTGCAGAAACCTATCTCAATGGTCTCTTGGACCACAAAGCCGTCCATATTTCATTTGGTATGTGCACTTCTAGGTCCATCTCCCTTGGCATTTTGGGGTACAAAGGATTGCCATATTCTAGGTTTATTACAGCTTTAAAAATCAAGGAAGGTATGCCCTTAGAGAATGGAAAGAGGTTAGCAAAAAGTGTGCTTGCCTGAGTGGAAGTGTCTGGGTTTAACAAGAAACTTAACATCATCATCATTGTCATCATCATTTATTATTTATATCCTGCCCATCTGGCTGGGTTTCCCCAGCCACTCTGGGCGGCTTCCAACAGAATATTAAAAATAGAATCAAACATTAAAAACTTCCCTAAACAGGGCTGCCTTCAGATGTCTTCTAAAAGACAGGTACGGTAGTTGTTTATTTCCTTGACATCTGATGGGAGGGCATTCCACAGGGCGGGCGCCACCACTGAGAAGGCCCTCTGCCTGATTGAAATGGTACCACGACCATTTAAGATTTGGTATGTCCCCTATGAATTGTTCTTTTCGTAGAGGAATACCATTTGCATAAAAGTCTATAACAGCCTGTCTGTTTCCAGCCATTCCAATCTAAGCATTGCCTCGCTTCATTAAAAGATGGATAGAAGCAAAAAGATATCAGAGCAGCCATTTTTTAAAACTTTGTTTTTCAAATATTCAGTGTGGTGCATAGGAAAGGATTTGCAGTGGTATGGGTTTTGGCAAGTGAAGAGGGTAGAAAAGGACATGCTTTACATTGGATCCAAAATTTCTATATCCACCCATTGTTTACCATATTATCTGTGGATCAATGACATCAAATCCTTTAGTTGAAAGGCACTGTAATAAGTTTGCAGGTGTAGGATTCCAACCCCACCAGTTGGAACACTTTCAGATATAATTCTGTAGCCTAATCATGCTCCCCTCCCTTTGTGTATGCGCTTGATTATTAAGCACTGCCAAATTTTGAATTATTTGGTTGTAATGATAATTGGCAGCACTTGAAATATAAACAACAATTTTGGAAGGATAAATAGCAATCTTTACAGCAGCTATGTGACCTGAACATGATGAATACAGGTATTTCCAAGATCTATGATCCCATTGCACCTGTAAAAGTAAATGTGTGAAGTTTACTTCCTTTGCTGACAGATTTTTAGTTATGGGCACTCTATCTGCCTTGTGGCAGATGTTAAACTGGTCTGTTTTGAGTGAGTGAGTGAGTGAGTGAGTGATTGATCAGAGTGAGAAATACCCATATACATTATTTCTGATTTGGATTCATTGGTTTTGAATCTGGCCACTTTACCATACTTTCTTAGTTCTTCCATTATTACAGGATTTGCAGTTTTTACTGAATGGTATTGTTGAAAGGAAACAGCAAGGGCCAGCTTCTGTTCTCTTGGTGCCTTGACCTGAGCATCGTCCTTTCTGGAGCTTTAGGATTTAGGTACGCCTTAGCTGCTAGTTCCAGGTCAATGTTTTGCCACATCTTTATTTCAAAATTACTACAAAGGAAGTAATCCTGCATAATGCTGCCTCCGTAATTTGAAGCATTGCCCTCTTGTATTGAGCAAGTCATCACATACTTTTTTGTGGTTTCACAACTGGTTCTACGGCGTGTGACATTGTTACTTTAACAAACATGTTTTGGGTGGTACCTTTGCCCCCTCATTGTTTTCACACAGAATAAATTTCTTACCTTGGCTCGATCTGCATGTTTCTAAAGCTGCATGAAATAACTGGTATAATGTAATGGTTGAATGGGGGCTATAGGGTGGGATGTTTCCAGCTTTCCTTTCATTTTTATTTTCTTCTCATTTATAGCCTATTCCAAAAGTCACCCACACAATTAACATCAATCTATACAAGAATTCAGTCAAATCACAAATTAAAGAACACTTTGTGACTAACTAGTAACCAGCATAATTCCTAGAGAACAAATGTTATATCGTCTCGTAGCCAAGTGCCAGCCAGCAGCCTCAGTGATGCACCCTAGACCAATTGCAGTTTCTGAATACTCTTCAAATAAAGCCCTATGTGGGACACATCGTGGTAGGCCAACATTGAGTTCACCAGTACTTGGGTCACAGACTCCAGGTTCTTGTTTCCAGAGGTTGCAGCTTGCATAGAAGGGCAAGTCTGAGGAAAGCATTCTTGGCCACAGATATCACCTGTGCATCTGTGCACAGTCCGGTCGAAGAATACCCCCAAGACACAGGCGTGATCTTTCAGGGGAGAAATAGGGAACCGGCCACTCTCAAGATGTTATTAGAATGTAACTGAACTGTCTCACCTGCATAGCCAGCGGTCAGGGATGATGGGTGTTTTAGTCCACAACATCTGGAGGACCACAGGTTCCCCACCCCTCCTTTAGGAGGTATGCGACTCATAAATCTCAACACAGCCCCAAACTAACTAAATCATTTTCTCTCAGACTCCTAGCTGAATTATGAGAACTGTATCTTTTTATTCAAAATTAAAATAAAACATATTATTCATAAACATATCATCCTTATTCCCCCCCATTTTCCTCCCTCCCCCCACCCTCCCACACAACCCATCTCCCAGCTTCCCTCTGTTCCAGTCTTTGATTTCTCTAATAATGCTGTTTTCTGCATGTTACACAGTTGTATAGATCCTCAAACTATTTAACTGATTATTATCAAGAAAAAGTTTGTGAATGTTAATTCAAAGCCAGCCAAGGAGTCCAGTTCAGTTTGTTGCATCTTCAAATACTTTGTAAAGGGTTCCCATTCATCTTTAAAGTCACAGTTATCCTTGTCCCGTAGCTTATATGTCAGTTTTGCCAGTTCTGCATAGTCCATCAATTTTTCTTGCCATGATTCTTTAGTTGGGGTTTCTTCAGTCTTCCATCCTTGTGCTATTAGATAATTGGTAGGTATATAAATGCTAATACAGTTGTACCTTGGTTCTCGAATGGAATCCGTTCTGGAACTCTGTTCGACTTCCAAAAATGCTCAAAAACCAAGGCGTGGCTTCCAATTGGCTTCCTACACTCAATCAGAAGCTGCGTAAGCTGCGTTGGATGTTTGGCTTCCAAAAAAAGTTCGCAAACCGGAACACGGCATTTGGGAGCCAAAACGTTTGAAGCACAAGGCATTCGAAAACCAAGGTACGACTACATATTTGGCAGCTGGCTCTGCTATTGCTATCACAGTTCCCACAGGCCAAGCACTATCTTGTTGTCTTTTTGCTTTTTGGATTTGTGTCCATCAGAGTGGTGATGCCATACTTCACAATAATGCCATAGCAATAAACAATAGCAGTCACTTCCTAAGCACTCCCAGCCACTGACAGAGCTACAGGCAACTCTGTGTGAGAGCAGAAAATGAGGGCAAAGCTTGATTTCACAAAGAAACAGCCAGTGTATTGTGTAACCAGAAAAATCACTGCTAGGACAATGCTCTTTCTGTGCTTCCAAGCTACCCTACAAATCAGGAGCCTTTTCAGTTCCAGGTCTAAGAGCAGCAAAAATACAAAACCCTTTCTCTTCATGATTTGCCCCAGAAGGCAGTGCTCAGACCTTCCTACTTTTACTTTTCTCAAAGACAGTATCACAAACAGCACCAGATTTAGGGTGGTGCAGGCAGTTCCTATGCACAGGGCGCCAAGCTAAGGGGGCGCAAATTAGTAATACCGAGAAGATCCATAAAAAAGCAACTGTACCATTGTACAGTTACTGTGAAATTAAGAAATATTTGGTGGGGTGGGGCGGGTTTCCTTGCTCAGGGCACCATATTACCAAAGTCCGCCCCTGTCACAAGTCAGCAGTAAAGAATGCTGTAACATATGATAGTCCATGACTTTTAAAATTTGAGAAATGCTTCAAGTCTCTTTCTAAGCTGGAACACTACAGAAATCACACCTACCTCAGAGAGATGGATAATATTGAATTGTTCACTGTCACGGCAAGTGTGCCCATGGACTAGAGCTCTAACCCAACTTATTCCTGCTGGATCTTCTTGTAAGTGTGTGCATCAGTGGTGGCAAATGCAAAGTGAAGCCCCCCAGTGACACCTCCAGACACATCCTGAGCCCTGCTTTGACCTCCAGTTCTTCTCCTTTGTCCCCCAGGCCTCAAGAGTGAAGGTGGCAGCAGACCCAGAGGGAAGTCCACATTCACCTTAGGAGCACCTGTTTTGCTGTCATAAGGCTTTATTACTTCTGATATACACCTTCATTGCATCTCATAAGGTTGCCAGGGTGACCTCAGGAGTTCTTTATGATGAATTTCAAGTTGGAGCTTGTCAAGAGCTATTTGGTTTTGTACTAATGCGCCAGGAGTGTTAGCACACAGTAATTCCATGGTGAAAGATCAAGAATGGGTCACCATGGGTGACATTAAAGGAGTGAATTTGTTTGCCCATTTTTCCAGGCCTTGAGCTCCGAAAGGGATTTGAGAAATTGTCTAGAGATAGTATAGATAATTTTTGGAATGGTTAGCCTCAGCTATTCCCTGCCCATTTAACGTTCCATTGTTATCCAGAACACTTTTTAAAGAATTAAACAGAAGGGGGGTATGTGGGTGGTATAGATTGGTCACATCACAATATCATTTCAAAATGGTTACTGCCACACCTCCCTGTGCTGTGGACCTGTACAATGGGTGGCAAGGTAGCTGAGGCTTCCTATTTAGCTGAATAAATGAATAAGTATCATTGTTGGCTATTGCTTGAGTCATTTTTATGATAATTTCAAGGAGGCATAGCAATAGCATCACTTTAACTCTGGCAATACGGCCAAGCCAAGATAATGTGAGCTTGGTTCACTTTTTAATTTTAGAGAAAGCTGATAAAATAATTATTTTGCTTCACAATGTGTAGAAGCAATTTTGATCAAACCATTTTGAGTGACCATCAACTTAAATAGGTAACCCTATATATAGAATATTCCTGCTTCTTGTGGAACTGTGGTGTAGGAGTGAAAATTCTGTCTGCCACAGGCAAAGATCTTGAAGAAATGTTTGGCAAATGTTCCTAATTTTTGCATTGAGGAGAGAGGTAATTGAGAATCAACAGGGACACATTTTCCCTATCTCCCAACAGAGGTCATCATACTGTGCGACCAAAGCAGTTTCTGTGCCAAAACCAGGCCTAAACCCTCAGTTGAAATGGGTCAAGAACATCAGTTTCTTCCAAGAGCACCTGGATCTGGTCTGTGACCACCCACACATGACCTTGCCCAAGAACGGGAACATGGCAGCTGGCTGGTAATTACTTAGATTTTCTGGATCCAGGGAGGGTGCATTATGAAACAAAATGTGCAGATACTCTTTTAAACAGCTACTTAAGAAGTTTTTTGGGGGGAAACTGTGTAGGTGAAGAAGCATGGAAATCCATCTCAGCCATGGCCATTAACTAAAGTGAGTCCACTCAGGTTGAAAGTTAGCTAAATGCAACCCATTATCATTATTATCACCTTTTTCTTTGCTGGTCCAAGTTGTTTATTGGGGAGGTTCCATTTCAGAGGTGTCCTCTTTATGATCACCTATTCCTCCTGCATGGACCACAGCAGGGATTGCTCCCAATTTGTTTGGGGCAGGGAAACCACAGTGCAAAGGCAGAGACATCACACTAGTCTGGGCTAATATTGATGAATTACTACTCTGGTGAGTTTTAAAAAACATTTTTGTGTGTGTTTTTTCCTTGTAGTTATGTTCTTTTCTATTCCATAAAAAAAGGGGGGGGGACAACAACAAAAAAACCAAACCAGGAAACTTTCCAGCCATCAGAAAGTATGTCTGTTTATTAGTGACTATGGGCTAGCTATAGTAATTCAAAATTATTTCTAGATTCGGTTATCTTTTATTATTTAGTTGTAAGCGCTGTGGGTTAAAGCCTCAGCGCCTAGGGCTTGCCGATCGAAAGGTCGGCGGTTCGAATCCCTGCGGCGGGGTGCGCTCCCGCTGCTCGGTCCCAGCGCCTGCCAACCTAGCAGTTCGAAAGCACCTCCGGGTGCAAGTAGATAAATAGGGACCGCTTACCAGCGGGAAGGTAAACGGCGTTTCCGTGTGCGGCTCTGGCTCTGGCCAGAGCAGCGATGTCACGCTGGCCACGTGACCCGGAAGTGTCTCCGGACAGCGCTGGCCCCTGGCCTCTTAAGTGAGATGGGCGCACAACCCCAGAGTCTGTCAAGACTGGCCCGTTTGGGCAGGGGTACCTTTACCTTTTAATCTATAGCAGCACACCAGCAATAGGCAACATAATAACCAATATTTTTTTCAAACTTTTATTGTATGCAACAACACAATTGAATAGATTTTCTTCATTTGAACCATTTTATGTTCCTGAAGCTTTTCTTTTTCTATTCTTTTGGAGTGGCAGCCATTTTGTGTTAGGCAACACCCCCTGGCAGCAGCCATTTTGTGACTGGCATTGTTGGCATCTTTTTCAAATTCCATATGTGTTCCCAGATCCAAAAAAGGTTGGTGACAGTGATAAATGAGAATATGTTTATAGTTTTCAGTTCTTGTCCATAATGTCAGAATATATGTGACAGAGGAGATAGCATCCTGAATTGTGTCAGTGTGAAAGCTGGTTAGTTTAATCCTGCTCTTGTGCAACCCAGACCCTGGGACTGTGTCCGAATGTAGGGGTCAATTATGTTGTTCCCTGGATTTATGACAGAGACCGGCAGTTTACCCACATGGTGTTTATTCACTTTTTAAAATGTGTTTATTATTATTTGCATTATCAAAAACAGGAACAGAGAGCATATTTAACCTCTCCCCCTCTCCTCCCCCGTCCCACTTACAACTTTGTATACTCACATGGTGTTTTGTTGAGATTGCCTTCAGAATAAATAGTGAGTGAATATAAATAATCATTTACCAAGTAGTACCAGTGTGGACGTTATCACTAGTTGTTTGTACTGTCCTGCCAAGTAGTGAGTTTTATCAATCACTTGTTCGATATCTTATCAGTTTCAGAAGTATGGTACGGTTATCTTCACGATTTAGCAGGACAATGTATCTTTATTGTTAGATCTGCTTTATGCCTACTTGCTTGTGGTTAATATGGGGTGGTAGTGGAGGATAGTCAATATTTTCATCATATAAGTTGGAAGATGAGTTCAATCTTCAAAATTTATAACTATAACTATGCATTGTTTACCTTACAGGGTGAGAATGATCAGCCAAGTGCCCCACTTAGTGTGGCTTTTGGTGCAGCAAATGCTGACAACGTGATGCATAAATGATGTTTCAACTTTAACATTCAAAAGGGAACCCATGTGTGGGATCTCTTTTATTTATTCATTTTATTAAATTTGGAAACCGCCCTTCCTTTGAAGATCACAGGGCGGTTCACCACATTAAAATACAAAATATTTGTTTTCGGAACAGTTCAAAGTACTAATTACCTTTAAAGTCCTAAGTGGCTTAGGACCAGGTTACTTGGAGAACCATCCTCTCCAATATAAACCTGCCCATATATTAAGATCTTCTCTGCATCCCACCATCTTAGGTAAATTTCTTAGGAATGTGCTAAGGGTTGTCTTCCTGGAGGCGCATTTAAACCCCTCTAATGGCTTTTCACTAGTATACATTGTTCTTCTGGCAGGACTTTGACCTAATCAGCTGATTATTTTTCACTCTGCTGCATGATTGTTTTTGGTCTTTAGCTCACATTTGGCCAACCTGCAGGCCGTATGCAGCCCTGGCTGCTTTCTGTGCGGTCTATCAAGCAGTGCAGAGTTCCCAATGTAGGCGAAATTGTTCTTTCATGTAGATGTGAATGAATGGTTCCCAGTATACAAAAGCATGTGGCCCTCAAAGCCAAAAAGATTGTCTACTCTTTTTTGTTTATTTTAGCTGGATAATGGTTTTACCTTTTCCTTTTATACTCCAATATGTGATCTTATTTTGTTGTAATATTAGTTCCATTGTTGTGCTATCATGTTTTGATTATAAGGAGGCTCTGCAACATTCTATTTCTATGGTGTTCCTATTAACAATATTGTACGGGAGGATTGAAACATCATTGGGCCCGTAAAGAGATGAGTGCAAAGAAATTTGCAATCAAGTTGTGTATTTTCAGCAACTGCAGAGTCAACTATGTTTTTAAACGGAACATTAAAAAGGTAAAGGGACCCCTGACCATTAGGTCCAGTCGTGACCGACTCTAGGGTTGCGGCTCTCATCTCGCTTTATTGGCCGAGGAAGCCGGTGTACAGCTTCCGGGTCATGTGGCCAGAATGACTAAGCCGCTTCTGTCGAACCAGAGGAGCACACGGAAATGCCGTTTACCCTCCTGCCGGAGCGGTACCTATTTATCTACTTGCACTTTGACATGCTTTCGAACTGCTAGGTTGGCAGGAGCAGGGAACCAGCAACAGGAGCTCACTCCATCGCGGGGATTCGAACTGCAGACCTTCTGATCAGCAAGTCCTAGGCTCTGTAGTTTAACCCACAACGCCACCTGCGTCCCAAATTGAACATTACCTGTCAACATATACTTCATGTGGAAGCTGGAACTTGCATCTGTAAATGTCAGACACAGGCTGTTTGATTCTTTTTCCTGTGCCTCTAACTGGCCAAATTATTGAAGTAAGTTTTGTGGAATCTACTGGACATTTCCTGTGTAGATTGACAGTTGATATGTGTGAAAGGGTCTTTTTCATTGCAAATACCCAGCTGGTAGAACTCTCTGCCCAATGAGATCTGACTAGCCCTTCTCCTTGATATTATTCTTTGAAGATGTTTTTGTTCTTGCAGGTTTTTCACTTTGCCAATAAATGGTTTGTGTGTAGGTATAATTGGGACGAATACAGGAGTGCCTGGTGTGCTCTGGTCCATTGGGTCATGAAGAGTCGGACGCGACTAAACAACAACAAATATTTGGGGCAGTGCTACTGTTTTTCACTTGGTTGATTCATCAAACTTATTCTTAAAGTATTAATGTTGACTGCCCTGGATATTCTTTAGAGATGGAAAGGCGGGGTAAAAAATTGAATAGTTAAAATAATGATGAAAATATTCCTTTAAAAAAAAAATAATATCCCAGGACTTCTTAGCAAGCTCCTTCCAGATCATGGCTGATCAGAGGGGGTCCTACGGACTTAGAGCTCAACAGGGCTCCTCAGATTTAGACCCTTGATGATTTTTAGGCATTTTAAAAAGTTTCATAACTTGTATCACGTTTTGGTACGATGTGGCACAAAACATCTCATCTAGAAAAGTGTTACTGATTAATAATAATAATAAATCAAATCGTGTCGCTTCTTGGGGGGGGGGTGTTTGCCTTCTTTTGTTTTCTTCATGTTTTATTTTTTATGAAGGCTTAGGAGCCTCAGAAGCTGGAAATAGCTGGGGCCTCTCATTTTAGTGGGAGTAAATGTTGCCAAAGAAAGCTTCTCTACCGAGAGAAGACCACGGCCTGGTGGCAGGGCGGGGCGGGGGTAATCGCTCCTCTTTTGCCGCCCTGCTCTAAGAGTCCTCCGTTTCCTTCCTGACATTTATTTAAAAAAAAACAAAAAACAAATCGAGTCACTTGAGTTAGTAGCGTGCGTCACACCTAGCGTAGCTCTCGCCCCAAGGAAGCGAGTAAACATGCACAAGGACGGAGCGGCAGAGGTCTTCAAGACCTTGAAGCGGGTGCGGCGGGTGCAGGAGGAGCAGCCCTGCCAGCTGCGCTCAGTAGTTCTGCAACAAGTGCACTAAGCACAGTCTGGCCCTCGGGGAGCGCCTGCAGCCAAATCCGAGGGCGAGAGGGAGGCCTCACAGCCCCCTCCCTCCCCCCCCCAACCAACCACCTCCGCCCTCCAGCTTGGCGGCCTCTCTACCCGGCGAGCGCGCCTTCCTACGGGGCGAGCAAGACGACTGGCTCCTCCTCAGTGAGGTAGCTTGTAGTCAGCGCCGCTCTGCCAATCACCGGCAGCGGAGCGCTCGGGGCGGCCCCCTTTAACTCTGGGGTGACTCCGAAGCGGGTCTTCAGAGGAGGAAATAGTAGCCGTGCAAGCAGCTCTCAGGGACGCGCCGGTTCTTTCCTCGTCCTCAGGCGGGTGAGTCGTCGGGCCGCTCTCCGACGGAGGCTGAGGGAGGGCGCTGAGGGGGCATCTCCCGAGTCCCGAAGGCGCCGGGGACCGGTATCCGGCTTCACGCGCTTCTGCCTTCCTCCGTTGCCTGCCAGCCAGCCACGCCCTGTTAGCTCGGGCCCCGGCGCTTCGCCTGCCAGGCGTCGGGACGGCAGAGAGCCGCGTCCGGCAGCCCTTTTCTTTGCGGTTTCGCAGAGCCGACGGGGAAAGCGGCTTCCTTCCTTTTGGTTAGCGGCGCCTGACAGAGGCCGCGCAGGGCGTCTCGGCAACTTTTGACAGGAGTAACTCCTGGGCCTCAAGAGAGGCAGGAGCGCCGCTTGCTTAGCTCCCCCGGCCGTGGGCCAAGGAAGCTTCCCTCCCGCCTTTCCCCAGAGACAGCAGCGCCTGCCTTCGGGGTGGAACGAGGAGGGGAAATAATTTTTCCCAGGAGCGGCCGCCAAGCCTCAGCGGCGAGAGGGATGTAAGCGCTGCAGGGTAGTTTCGAGGGGCTCCGCGCTCGTTTTTGCGGAAGGCTAAACCTTGGGGTCGGTTACTGTGGTAGGGGCCAAAAGGAGGCCTTTACGTCGCCTCGAGGTTTGAGCGAGGCTTCGGATGCCTCTGAAGGGTGAGGTTTTAGCTTAACTAAAAAGCGCAGAAACTGAAAGTGGCGAGGCAAGTTAATGTGGGAATCGAGACTTCTGTTAGGGGTGCCTGTAGCTGAATTTAGCTGATCTCTATGTCACTTCTGCTTCTTCTCTCTTAAACACTTGTCTATCCTTTTAGCTTTTGTGCTTTGCTGTCAAATTTGCTTCCAGAGATGATGGAACTAGTTGCACCTGCAAAGAATGAAATTAAGCTGATTCTGTAAGAGAAACCAGTTGCGCCACAAATCCATCCCCTCAAGTGATCCTGTTGCACAAACTGTACTATGTAGCTAATTACATAAATTTGGGATAGAAATAAGAATAAGGTGTAGGTAGAGCAGTTTACAGCCCTCATTCACTTAGGAGAGGAAGATAAATGATGGGTATAACTTGTGACCATCCCCTTCCCTGCCCCTTACTTCCAATGGAGTAGTTTTCTAGTTACCCTATACAGCCTCCACCCAAGCCTTGTTCCAAAGAATTAAGCGTAACAGGATTAAATAAGCTTTTACAGTATTTTTGTTTATGCAGCAAAACATTGCATTCTGAAGATCTTTCAAACCCAGGAGATTACTGTACTAACTGCTTTTAGTTACTTTTCATAGATCTGACAAGTCACGCCACAGGCGCACAGTGTGATGTCACTCAGTAGCTTGGTGCCTTGGATGCCATCTTGGCTTGAAAGATTAGGTGCCAGCATCAACCTTCTAAGAATCTTGGCAATTTTGATTTTTAACATGTTCAAAATCATGACTTTTTTTTAAAAAAAAAATCAAACTTATTTTTAGGCATAACAGTTTTTCCTGCCTTATAGCTTAAAAACGTTCCTGCTGTGTCCTGCAACACCTGAGATCTTGTGTCTTACTCTCTTACATCATTCCCTGTAACTATTATTTAAAACACAATGAAAAGTAGTTAGTGGATACCTTGTAGTAAGTAGAGAAATAGTGGACTGTTAACCCTGGCTCTGGTAGCTCTTTTTTTGCTCAGTTAGTGCATGCCAAGTAGCATCTGCTCCAAACAGGCCCTATACTTGCAAAATAGGAATACTGAAGATGTCTTCTTCTTTGGTGACCCCTTGTAGCTGAGTAAGATTGTCTTCCATGAACACAGTCTTACAGTGAGTCTGTAAGTGACT
This sequence comes from Podarcis cretensis, assembly GCF_951804945.1. Lineage (NCBI taxonomy): Eukaryota > Metazoa > Chordata > Lepidosauria > Squamata > Lacertidae > Podarcis > Podarcis cretensis. Next base: position 50,936,025 of record NC_137175.1, on the reverse strand, counting down.
GGAGGAAAATTCTGGATCCACACATCCTTCCACAATGGGGACATAGGTTTCCGGGTGGGAGGCAATCATGGTGAGGGTTTGCCAAATTTGCCTTCCTCTTAGCTCGTTTCTCGGTTTTGCCCTGAGTTTGTGCTTCTTCAAAGTTCATGACACCTTTGGTAAAGGCTGTTCTCCAACTGGAGAACTCGCAGACCAGTGTTTCCCAGTTATTAGTGCTTATGCTACATTTTTAAAGATTTGCATTGAGAGTGTCTTTAAACCTCTTTTGTTGTCCAACAAAAGACTGAAGATGAGAGAAGACAGCAGTGATTTTTTGTGTGTGTGCGCGCTTGCGTGCACACACACACACACACACACACACACACAAAAGATCTCCATTCCACTTAAATGCACAGTTAAATAAATGGTTGTCCCCTGTTAAACCCTTCTAGAGTGTCACAGGGTATAGGCCTTAGATCTTCTGGCAAGGAAAGGCCACGAGTTAATAGGAACATAGGTCCATCTAGTTCACTACACTGACTGACAATGGCTTTTCAGAGCTTCAATCCTACTTGGAGATTTCAGGAATTGGACCTGAGACATTTTGCATGCAAAATGTATGCTCTGCTGAGCAAGCCCTTTCCTCTTACATCTGCAGGGGAAGGCTGATGGCTTCTTCAGTGGCTACCAAGCAGCTGTAGGCATTTAAAAGCACCAGACAGGTGCTTTTTGATGATAAATTTTTTTTGAGAAAGATGTGCAAGACAACATGTTGCATCTAGTTTAGAAGAATGCATGCAAGCTCCCTGATCTGCCTACATGTGCAACTCTTGTTAGATTGGAGTTGAATTTCAAAAGCAAGCTTTGTGATTGCATATCTTAAAATGTTTTATCCTAGCATACACTGTAAAAATACCGTATTTACTTGAATCTAATGCTCAACTTCGTTGGCCAAATTATGTTGCGAAAATTAAGGTGTGTATTAGATTAGATGACTCATTTACATTTGCCAGCAAGTACTTTTTATGATTTCAAGGTTCTGAAAAATGAGGTGTGCATTAGATTCGATGGTGCATTAGATCTGAGTAAATACGGTATAACCCCTGCCTGGTGTTGGAGACCCTGTATACTAATTGGAAGAGAAAGGTGTCATCATTAGGCCACCCTCTTCGCCATGTCTTGCCCCCATCCAGGAGAGCTGCTGAGCCCTGCTAGGCTGTCTGTTTTCTCCCTGTCTGGTGGAGCTTTGATTTTTTGGGAAGGGAAGTTGCTCCCTGGCAGAGTAGCTGCTTCCAGATGGTGCCAAGTTCAGTCCAGGTAGGGCTAGAGGTGTCACCCTCCTTGCCTGAAACTGGAGAACCATTGCTGCCTGTCAGTGTTGACACTCCTGAGCTAGATGGATTAATGTGTCTGACTCAGTAGAGCTCATCCTATATATAAGGCATTAGGCAGCTTTCTGTGTCCCTATTTAAACCAGCCTTTAATTAAAAGCCATGAGAACCAGCATCTTGCATTATTTTTAAGGGAGGAGCCATAGCTCAGTGGGAGAGCATCTGCTTTGCATGCAGAAGGTCCCAGATTCAACCTCTGGCAGCATCTCCAGGTAGGCCCCTATCTGAAGCCTTGAGGAGCTGCTGCCAGTCAGTGTAGACAGTACTGAGCTAGATGGACCAGTAGTCTGACTCAGGAGGGAGCATCCTATGTATTTTTTCCTCCTAATCCTCCAAAACCACCTAGCAGTCCCACCCCCCTTTAATTATTTCATAAAATGCATACACACTGGCTGGTAAACTTAGTGGCCTGCAGCAATTCTGAGGCATCCACTTGTTTGCCACCCAGGGCACCTTAACTCAAGACACTGATTTAGGCGGGCACCCTGGATTGTTTCATGGGCACATTTGAACAATGTGCTGTATGAATGAGACAGGTGGGTGCAGCATCAACACTTAAATTTTATTGAATAAAACAATAAATTTTATTGATTTATAGCCCATCTTTTCCTCTGAGGAGCTCAAGGTGGTATGCATAGTCCTCATTTTAACTCTCACAAAACCCTGCAGGGTTGGTTAGGCTAAGAGATGGTGACTCACCCAATAGTACCCAGTGAAGTGAGTAGAGATTTGAACCACTTGGGTGGAGTTGGCATGCAAAGCAGTTGCTCAATATCACTGACCTACAGCCTTTCCCAACACCTTTCCCAACACCTCTGGGAGGCTTTCAGTGGGAGAAGAGCTTACTTCAAACCCTACCTGTGAGCCCAAACTCTGTTCCTGCAACACAAGGGGTTGGACCAGAACAGGCATAGGCAAACATGGCCCTCCAGATGCTTTGGGACTACAACTCCCATCATCCCTGACCACTGGTCCTGTTAGCTAGGGATAATGGGAGTTGTAGTCCCAAAGCATCTGGAGGGCCAAGTTTGCCTATGCCTGGACTAGATGACGCTTGGTGTACCTTCCAACGCTTCAGTTATATGATTCTAGGTTTGTTTCTGGCTGTTACCCAAAGGTAACGTAACCTGAGGGTCCACTGTACTATGTAGATAGTAATTATTTATGTAAAGCAGTCTTATATTGCATGTTAGTAATAAAAAAAAGACTCCCTGGATAGTAGTTTAGAAGTGACCAAACAGTCTCTGCCCTCAGGCTTACAATCTAAAAGAAACTAGGAGGGAGCAGCAAAAATTTAAAAATTGGACAGTGTTTCTTAGTTACAGAATTCTTGTAATGACCTGCCAGAATTTAAAGACTTGAAGGAGACCTCTTCCTAATTTGTCAAGAAAAATGAAAATGTGATTATATCAGTAACTGCACCAGGCCAATTAGAGACAATATGTCTAAATCCAAAGTACAGTAATATAAACCCTACCATTGACTTTATTATGACTTGCTGTGTACTTATAAATGTCACACTGAATATGTTATCTTTTTTGGGTTACTAGACTTTCTGCCACTCACCCTGATTCACAATAGAACACAGCTAGCTACATAGCTAGGCTGGTTTGGTGTTGCATGTATGGTATAGGTTTTATCTCTACGTGTCTGTAGCAGCTTCCTTCCAGACGTGGCAATTCTTTCCTTATTGGCTTTCTGCCTTGCCTGTCTTCAGTGTTCTAGGTGAGTGCATGGAATGTACTTGTGGGAAATGCTGCTGTTACTGGCACACTGCCATGCTGGACCAACACCTTACAGTGGTACCTTGGGTTACAAACACCTCGGGTTACAAACACTTTGGGTTACAGACTCCGTTAACCCGGAAGTAGTACATTGGGTTAAGAACTTTACCTTAGGATCAGAACAGAAATTGTGCAGTGGCAGCAGGAGGCCCCATTAGCTAAAGTGGTACCTCAGATTAAGAACAGTTTCAGGTTAAGAACGGACCTCCGGAACGAATTAAGTTCATAATTAGAGGTACCACTGTACTTGGGTCAGAGAAGCATAACTCCAATTCTGTGTAAAGAGCTGCACTGGATTTAGAGTAGTGCATGTAGTTCCCCTGCACAAGGCACCAAGCCAAGGGGGGCACAATATAATATTAATAGCAATACATTTATTTATATGGGTACTTAACTGAGAAGATTCATTAAAAAAGCAACTGTACCAGAAGGAATTATTGTGGAAATATGAAATATGGGGTGGGGGGACCAAATTTTGTCCTTGCTCAGGGCGCCATATTAACAAATTTTGCTGCTGGGAAGAGAAGTTAAATCAAAATCAAGCTTGCATTTAAAATAATTATTATTCACAAATCTTTCCCTGGTTCATCTAATGTTTAGTACCACTAATAACAACCACGTAGGTATCAATCTAACTTGGCCGCCACCATTTGCTGTCCCCACCCTACCTGCAGTCTCTGGTGAAACTGATTAAATTGAGGCTGGGTGGGTAAAATTATGTATATAAAATTAAAGTAGCAGTGTACAGGTGAAACAAGCTTGGTTTAAGGAGCCACTTAGGCACCTAGCTTATGTATCTTTAGTTTTTAACACTGGCTGAAACAAATAGTAAATGGTTCATATGACATGAATATGATTTACAGATTCTAGCATCTTTTTAGAGACTAATTTATGCCTGCAAAGTATACTTTAAAGTTATGAAATGAGCTACATATGCAATAGAAAGGTATGAATGAATAAGGAGGAAAGGCGCCAGAGTTGCTCCTGTGGTGCCATTTGGTCTAGGGCCAGTCTTGCTACTGCCCATGTCTGCATTGCTATCTAGAAGAAACATAACATGACTGGGGACACTAGGAAGCAGGACTCGAAAATATATTTTCTCTGTGCTAGTGTAAAATTTATTGATGGCTGGGATTTTTCTCTCTCCCGTCTGCTATTAGGCTTGCCATATTTTGAAGATCAAAAAAGGGGACACATTACTGACTTCTACTTTTAACTATCGATCGCTGTGATGGCTCTCATTTTACATACCCATAAAAGAGTATGTGTCCTGGAAAAAGAGGACATATGGCAACCTTAATATGTGGCTTTGGGGCCTGGTTACCATGATCATGCATTCTCATCAAGCAGACTCATGGATGATTCATGTTACAAGAGCATCCCATCAGAGGCTACCCCTGAGTCATGGGCCTACTTTATTTCACCTGGAGGTCTATAATGAGTTTGACTTTGGATGTGTGTTAACTTTCATCTGCCTACAGTATTCTAGCTAGTCTGCTTCCTACCTGCAGCACTGGAGGACTGCAGATTCCCCATCCCTTCCATAATGGATATCTGTGTATGGAGGGAAAGAGGCATGTTTTGTGGCATTTGCCTGTTCTCTCTCCTTATCTGAAACATTATTAAGTAGAGAGCCTTATTTGCGTACAGCTTGGCTCTCAAGGCTATAAGAGTTTGAACTGCTCAGCAGCAGTTAGTTTCTCTGAATAATTTTGCCTTAGGGCAGGCAAGATCTCTGTCTAAACCAAGCCTGGATTATCACCCGGGAAACGCATGTGACTTTAATTAATGACATTGTCCATGAGTTTTAGCTGGGAGGAGGAGAGTGAGTATAGTTACAAGTGGCTGCCATATCAAGGTGGAGAACTAGTGGACTCTTGAGGTGAAAGCAACCTTGATTGGCTTCTGCTGGTAGAGCCAGTGCTACTTATTCCTGTTTGTGCTTGGGAATTCCCCCTGACAATTGATGAGAACAATAACTTTCCTTTAGGTGTGACCTTGCAACTTTTCACTGAGTTGGAGAATACAAAATAATAGTATCCTATTCCTAAAAGGCTGTGAATACTAGCCAAAATTATAATGACCAGGCTGGAGAGGGAAAGTCATGCCTGAAAATGGTGAAGGAAATGCATGGTGTGACCCAGGAGTGCTGAATGGTGGCCTCCATTGGAAGTAATTTTGATTTATTTAGTAAATATATAAACTTTAATTTTAGTTCAAGATTCCCATAGGATATGTTACGTTTTGAGGTTAGGATGACTTCCTGAGCCTTGAGATGTAAATCTGTTGGGTCAGAGAAATAAGAAGATTGGGAGAGTTGTATGAGAAATTGGTGTCTGGAAAGTCTTCAGTAAATGCATTTCTGTCTCCTTCGTAAATAAATTTTTGTAGGCTTGTTTCCTGAGTGTGTCTATTTGGGAACCACAAATATGAGCCAGATAGCTGCTTAAGGAGGTGTATATTTCCAATGCCATAAGGTTCGTCTGCCTCCTTTGGTGTACATAGTGGGGAGCCATGGCTTGCTAATAAGTACAGTAGACCCTTGGGTTATGTTACTCTCGAGCAACATAAACTTCGGGTTGCGAAAGCGGCAAATCTGGAAGTATTTTTCCGGGTTTTGCCGCTCGCCCATGTGCAGAAGCGCTCTATCGCGCTGCGCATGTGCACAGAAGCAGTGTCTCTGGATACGGATTTTTCGGGGTGCGTACGGACCCTTGGAACGAATTAAATTCATATCCAGAGGGTCCACTGTAGTGGCATGTTAAATCTCAAAGGGGCATGTGGCTTGAATAGACAACTGAGCCACACATACTCCTGCCTTGTAACCTTCAGGCCTCCCAAATGGCCACTGCAGTTATCTTTTGACCTTCAAGTATTTTTGTAGTTTACTATGGCTGTCTGGACCTGTTCTGGCCCCTTTCTATAGCCTGTTTGGATTTTTAACACAGCCTGCAACACATTAGAGAACTAAGGGAAGTCTCTTAAGGGCTTATTCTAAGAAATGCTATTAAACAGAAGTATCAGCCTTTTGGATATATGATTGGGCTTGTTCAATGGCAGACGTGTGTTTAGTGACCAGATTGATCATTAGGATTTATAGGAATAATATGTGGGCTTTTGACACCTCTCTGTGTCAGTGTTGCTTTTCCAGGGCTGCCTTTTCCCTATTGCTCTGGATATTTGTGCAGCCCCTTGGCAGGCCAATCATAGGAGCATTCCAGTTCCCTCCCCCATCTCTGCATCAATATGCTATTGAGAGATTCCTCCCTGCTCCCATGTGGGTGGCAGTACCAGGCACAACACTTCTATACAAGACACTAATGTGGGTGCAGGGCTTTGTGTTGTTGGCTATGGAACGTCTGTGGGTTGGAGATGCAACAAAGCTATGGGCCTGACAGGATGTATCAGAGAGTTGCCAGGCCCCTGTTTGCAGAGGTGGGTGGAGCTGGAATCCACATATGAAAATTTGCAGCAGTACAAGTAGAGACACAAATGAACTTAATCCCAATGTGTGTGTCTAGTTAATCTCTATGGATTCCCACTGGGAAGCACATGGTGGATATAATTCCTGTTGAATTATAGCCATGATCCCTTTCATTTGTAGTCACAGCTCAGAGGGATGATTCCTATCCTCCTTGATGGTGTCCTGACCCTTGCTCTTTGATCATCTCACTTGCTTTGTTTTTTTGTTTTTTTGTTTTTGAGAACCTCGTTTTTTTTACTGAGTAGGAGGATTATCTCAACTGAAGCACTTCTCTCCCCTAGGCCCTGGTTGGGAATCTGTTTTAAGACCCCTCACAGCAACCTGCCAGAATGCAGTTGGGGCAGATTCCTACCTTGGCTGTCCTTCCAGTCTGACCTGATAACTTTGTTATGCAGTGGACAGAGGTGGATGGTACTTGGACAATACAATATGGTCATATTTTGTATGGTAACGGGTTTCTGAGATTTTTGCAGTCCTCCCTGCATTTTCCCATTTACTCAAGGGATAAGGAAGACTGTGCTGTATTTTCTGTCTGACTATACAAAACAGTTGCTCTTAAGGCTACTGTGGGGCTGGGCTGCTGCTGTGTGAGCAGGTGCCGAGCTGAATTCACTCCTTCTCCCAAACAGGCTGAGCAGGTTGGGCCAATATAGGATAGAGGAAAAACAGCAATTCCTGCATCATTTCTGTGCATTGCTGATTTGGCAAGCCTTGGTGCTATGCTTAGGGCCTGCCAGACTTGGGACTTAACCTTCAATCATATGATCATCAAGGCATAGGAAAACCTAGCTATTTTAACATATTAATGAGCAGTGCCCATTTCATCAAAGAGAGAAAGTTAAAAGGTACTTCAAGGTCTATTCATTCACTACTGAGATATAAGCAGTGTTTGGTTCCTCTTCTTGAAAGCTTTCCATTCTGACTGGTAATTAAAAAAACTAAGAAGTGGTGCTTGAATTTTTCATCTCTTCTCTTCTAGTCTCTCTTCCTTTATTTATTTATTAATTTTCTATACCACCCTTCTTCAGAGAATCACAGGGCAGTTTACAATATAAAAACAGAAAAATACGTAACATAGTAACAAACAAAAACAATAACCCTGCCCCCATAGTTTAAAAGGCCTTATACAGTGATCTGTGCGGGATGCACGTCCACAACCCACAGTGGTACGTCTGCATGCACACGGGTTGCAATTTGGTGCTTCTGCGCATGTGCAAAACACAATTTAGCGCTTCTGCGCATGCGCGACTGCCATAACCTGGAAGTAACCCGTTCCGGTACTTCTGGGTTTCGGCGGTCCGTAACCCGAAAAAGCGCAACCTGAAGCGTCTGTAACCTGAGGTATGACTGTATAATTTAATTAGTCAAAGAACTGGGAGAAGAGGAATGCTTTCCCTTGGGAGAATATTCCATGGATGGGAGAGTCACTGCAGAAAAGGTCTATGTTGCCTCCCTCCAGACCTCTCATGGAGTAGGCACACAAAGAAGGGCCCTGAATTATGATCTCAGGGTCTGGGTGAGTTCATATAGAGAGAGGCAGTTGTAGAGGCATTGATGTCCTGAACCGTTTAAGACTTTATACTGTAGGTCAAAACCAGCACTTTCAAACTCACTGGAAACTGGGCCTGGAAATTCACTGGCAGCCTGTGCAGTCATGCCAGGATTGGCGTAATATATTCAAATCATCCTGCCCTGGGTGAGCGCTTAGTGTCACAGCTTCTTTTGGATTGTATGCCTGGGGGCAGAGTCTGCCTTATCACAGTCATATGCAAGCCTCTGTGGAGAGAGGAATGCTTTAAATGATTATAGTTTGGAATGCCCATATACTGTGCCTGGGTAGTTGTTGTGACCTCCTGTCTCTGGGAAATACAATACAGTGGTACCTTGAGTTACAGACGCTTCAGGTTACAGACTCCGCTAACCCAGAAATAGTACCTCAGGTTAAGAATTTTGCTTCAAGATGAGAACAGAAATCGGGCAGGGGTGGCGCAGCAGCAGCGGGAGGCCCCATTAGCTAAAGTGGTACCTCAGGTTAAGAACAGTTTCAGGTTAAGAGCGGACCTCCAGAACGAATTAAGTTCTTAACCCGAGGTACCACTGTACTGAGAGGTGTGCTTCAGGTGCTCAGAGGAATACTTAGATTGCCTAGGCAAGAGTCATATTCTACAATAGCCAGGACCTTTTTGCTCTGTGAACTTCCTGGTTCTCATAAAGGTGGTTGTGCTGAATTGTAACCATGTAGATGATGTGTAAGGGTAATATATTCAGAAATGCCCCTTAGGCACCTCTGCAACTCCTTGTCCATCCTCTCTGGCTACATTTTCCAGCTATTAGAGTATCAACTATCATGTTGGAGATTGGAAAGAACAACTACCAATATCAGGCATGGTTTGCTTACCACAATTATTCTACCTGTGCTGCAATTAAGGGCTTTTCTTTCATCTTCCTGGTTGATTTCCCAATTTAAGGGGAGTGAAGAGTAGAATCTGTGGCTTGTTGGGATGTGTTTCTCTTACCTCTGGGCTTTTCCTGCTCACTAGCTCTCAGCTTCTGCAAGGAACAATGGGTCAGCTACCTCAGAATGTTGTTATCCCTAATTCCCTTGCTATGCCTGTTGTATGATGGGTTTTTGTGCACTTTAGTACTATTTCCCTCTTCCTGCACTAGCAGCAGTGTCTGGGGCTTACTCTTGGTAAACCTAGTAAGATTATGGGGATTAGCTAGGTTTTTACCAGGCATGTGTTAGGCCTTCGTAGCACCTTTCAAACTTGGGTCAGTTAGCAAAGTGGGAGAGAGACATATTTTTCAGGACCTGATTAGAGTTTTTCTTAATTTATTGACCCCGCTTATGAGGCTTGTCAGTATCTTTTGGACTTCCTGCAGCACTTGCTTCTTGCCCCCTGAGTCTTTGGTTGGACTATTTGTATAGGATTGAAGAAGCAAAAGATACCGAACCCTAGCTGCTTGAACATCTGTGGGTGTAACTTGGAAACTATAGGAAAATATGGCTAGAGATGATTAATCAAATCTAGCATCATTCAATCATTTTATATTTGACTAAACAAACAAATAAATTATTATGATCCCCTTGTAAACATGAGTGTTCCTGGTTGGCTACTGCCCTTCCTGGGTTAACTTTTCCATTTATTCTGCTTATAAGCTTGACTTCTTCATACACTGATTCTGTTAGGCAGGGTGGGGAGTCCATGGTGGAAAAACTATTGCCTTTAATTCCCTGACAGCTTACTACGAACACTGTGGAAAGTGGGGTGGGAGGAGCTCTTGATTTCTTTTCTCTCCCTATTGACTTCAATGGGAGAAGCTGAGGTAACTCTGGCTTTACATCAGGGAAATGAGAAGGCCTGGGATTCGGTGTCTGAAGTCTCTCCCCAACTCCCCCCCGCCCCCTAATTTCTGACCTTCCTACTGCTGGAATGGTAGTGGAGCTGTGCCACACTACACTGGTGAGGAGCCTCCCCCTCTGTCTGCAGGCCTCCTTTGCAATAGAGAAGGAAGTCTTTACAATTATTGTTAATTTAATCAGTCTTTAACTATTCATATATCTTTCTAACAATAGATTGTTCACTTGGTTTATGGGTATTTTTCCAAGCTTTGACAGCAATAATCCTGCAGTGATTATCATATGTAGAATCTGGATTTTGTATGGTTATAGGGGTCTAATAAGCAGATCAGAGGGTCTAATGGAATTTCAAGAGGCAAACATTCAACCTTTCTTTTCCTCTTTGGTGGGGGTACATCAAAGCGAAGAGTGAGCCTGAAGTTCTAATGAAAACCTTTAAAAATCTCTAGGTGCTATTGCTGTTTGATAATCCTACATTTGTTTCTTTTATTCTTTATTCACTTTTATTTTAAATTGTTCTTTGAACTCTCCAATTTGCAGTCCCTTGTATGATGCAGGCATGGACAGTTGTTCTTGGCAATCACCTTCCTTTTTTCATACAATCAGTTGTACTACTTTCAACTTTTTAGAGTTTCTGTAGTTAGACCATTAAACTTTCCTTGCTGTCTTTAAACCTACTCCAGACTTTAGGGGCAACAAGCTTTGTGTGTGCATATGTGTTAGTGGACCTGAATTGAAATAACAGATGTGATCTTCTGCAACCTGATACATGGGTTTTGCTGAGGCTGCGCTGTTGGCCATGCAAATATCCTGTAGCCATCTTGGGGTGCAGGAATCGAGCATCTTTTACATGGGGCCAGAAGCAAGAGGATGTTCTGTGAATCGGCACAACAAGCCAATTCCTTAAAATCTTTTAAAAGCTGGGCAAGTAGGGCTTCTATGACAGAACTGGCCTTCACCATTTGAGTCTAGTTGGCATGTGTGTTGCTTTCCTAATCTACGACTTCAGAGAAGTTTGTTCTGTGCCTGCTGGTGAAAGAACATTTTGAAAAAGGCGTTTCCTTTTTCTTGGGTAATCCAGGGCTGCCTGTCATTTTGCACCGAGTGGGGGGAGGTGCATTGTGCTGCAGTTCATGCAGAGCATTATTGGGGATGTGCTTGTGACTTGTACAGCATGTGCTTGGAGTGATTCTAAACTACAATTGTAGGATGGGGAAGAGTGGCTGTTATAGAGAGATGCTTGTGCCTGATTAAACAGTTTATTCCTATATCTGTATAGGCATGCATTTTCCTGCAAATGCTTTTTGTGCAGAGCTCAAGAGGCACAGAATTCCCAAAATCATACTGCCTAATAGCAAGAAGTGTTTAGGATCATGTGATCTCTCATTTTTCAGCTCTGTAGCTGGTCATATGAGGAGGGCCAAGTTGGCAGTTGGAAGATTCTGAGAGGAAGTGATTGGATTGCTTACTTCATTAAAATAGTTGACAGTTCTGTGCAGGATGGGGAGCAGTGCTATTGAAGCATTGCATGACTGGACCTGCAGATAATTCAAGTACTATTGGTGTGACTCACTCTTTCTTTCTTGTGCAGAACAGCTGAACTACTGTTACCATGGACTCACTGGTGAACATGTATCAAGACTTCATAAAGAAAGCAGGTGAGTTTGGCTTACTCAGCCAAAGTGACCCACTGGGGCCTCAAGAAGAGAAGTAGTCAACTTTCTGGCTGCCTTACAGATGCTACCTCCCCTGCCCCAGGTTAAACAAAAGCTTGAGGGTCCCGGTGTGACTCAAACACTTAACTTATCCTGCCCTAGATGCATAGGGCTGCTGATAAAATAACAGAGGGAGTGTTGTTGGGCACAGTGCATACCTCTGAACAGTTCACTTTTCCCTTCAGACCCACGGATTTCTTCGTATCCACTTATGGGCTCACCTTTTCCTATGACGGGCATCTTGTTGGGTTATATCTACTTTGTACTGTCATTGGGGCCACGCATCATGGCCAACCGGAAACCTCTGAACCTCAGGAAGTTCATGATTGTCTATAACTCCTCCATGGTAGCACTGTCGCTCTACATAGTCTATGAGGTAAGTATCTCCTAGATAGATTAGCTCTAGCAGCCATTGGTGGGATGTGGCCGTTACTGCTTGTGGTGCATCCCCAGTGTCTGTTTCAAACTCCTTCCTACCCTGGCATATGTAAAGCTTTATGGGGTTAAGAGGTTTTGGGGTGGGATGCACCTAATGGATCCTGATAACGGAAACCATTTGTGCAATGGGCCTTTGGTCTGGTTACATTAAGGTGTTAATGTTCATGCAGGGTGTGGTTTTTTTATGAGGATGCTAATTTCCATGAATAAACTCTTTCACTCTTCCTATCAGGAATTGTTCACATGATGACCTAGAAGTGTAGCAAGGCTATGCTTAACAGACAATGTACAAGTTTCTACTAGCTGTAATTTACTTAAATATATCAGCTGGCCATAATCGTGCAACAGTTGTCTAGTGTCTCCATTGTAGCCTTTTATACAGAATGGTACATACATGTGACTTGGGAATTGCACAACCCCTTCCCAGTAAATATGTTTTCTCTGTCAGTGTTTATGTGATGGAGTGCATCATTCTTACTGGTATTCCATTTTCTTAAAGCTGGCAGGGGTAGCATTACCTGCTCAGGTCAATAGTCAGGAGAATTATCTTAAGAAGTGCCTCTTCTTTAAAAGTGTTAAGTTACAAATTAAGTCTATTGGACTTGCATTGTAGCAGCTGGATGTACAAGGGCATTGCTGGACAAAACTACATACATAAGCTGATTTTTAAAACTATAAATATGGGGAGATAAAGTGTATGTATATATAAGTCAGTATGCAGAATTACATCAGAGTTAGTTATTTACAACACCACCTAACCAGGTGGGGATTATTGAAGAAGCAGAGCTAGCACCCCATCCACCTAATTGTTGAGCATGGTGGCTGCAACAGAAGTTGGGGTGGGGTATTGTGGCAGCATGGAGCTGGTGCAGCAATCAGACCCGGATTGGGCCCAGTGCTATTAGCACATGATAGGGGCAGGGCTGTCCCAGCACCATCCCTGCAAAGCCTTGTTTGGGGGCTTTCTGTAGACTGCTGCCAGCAGCCCTTCTGCCTGCCCATTCAATGGGCAGAAAGAGGAACGCTATGCCAGCAGTGACACTGGTGTTACTCTGCAGGTGGTGGCTTATGGAGGCTGGCAGCCCTGGATGAAGGGACACCGCTCCAGTATGCGCACACACAACACAGCGCAAAAGGGATTTGGATTGCTGTGACAGCTGAAAATTCCACAGGGTTTTGTTCCAATGGTTGCTCATAGAAGTGCCTAGAAGAGAGATTTGCATGGCAGAGAAGCTGTATGACATGTTCCTTGTACAACCTTCCATTTCGGCACTAGCTTGGTAGCCATTGGTGACCTAAGAGTTCTATGCAGATGAATGAATGGACTGCTGGTGGCTGCTAAGGAAGGAAAGCTTGTCCCTCAGCTTTGTCTGTCCTCCTCCAGCCTGTTTGATAGCAAGCTACTTTTATTTATTTTATTTTAATTTTCCTGCTAATAGGATAGTTGCCTGCATTTTAATGTTGACCATAGAGAAGAAGCGTCTCTTTCTCTTCAGTGAGCATGGAAACGTAGCTGATTAGCCTCTTATAAAACTAGTAACAAAAATTTTAGGCTTGTAATTTTTGTGGGTATGTTTACAAAGCTGAGCTGGTGAATGTAGTATCATTGAGAAGTATCTGAATGGTGGCTCCTTGTTGCAGTTCCTTATGTCAGGCTGGTTGACTGGTTACACTTGGAGGTGTGACCCTGTGGACCAATCCCAGAATCCCATGGCCCTTCGGGTAAGTTCTTTCATTCTTTCAACCCCATATCTTGTCTCACATCCCCCCATGTGTGAGAGTGTTCTTATTGCTTTTTTAATGTAGGCACAAGCTTGGCAAATGTTGCAATTCTGTGGTGGGATTACTTCAAGAGGAGAAATGGGGATTCAGAAGGAAGAAAAAAATGAGGCTAGAAAAGTAGGGTGGAGCTTTATGTTTTGATGACTAGGATTTCTGACATTGCTCTTTCTTGGTAGATGGTCCATGTAGCCTGGGTCTTCATCATCTCCAAGTACATTGAACTGCTTGACACAGTAAGTGCTTGTTTTTTGAGGCCTACAGTATCTTGTTTGGAGCAGAAATGGGTATGGCTACACATTTGTATTGGCCTTAACAACACTTACCAGATGTGGTCAGACAGGCCTACTTATTCTGACATGGATCATTTGTGCAAATTAATGGTGACTAACGTTTATATTCTACTAACACTAGTAGGTATTTCATTGGGATAGGGTGGTTTTTGTTCATTTTCTTACAGTATGTACAGTTGATATTTATTAGCTCACTGAAGATGATTGGATTGTCACTATTTGGAGTCTGCAATGGTGCTTCCTCTCTTTTATACATTCTGGAGTAATGGCCCACTGGCCAAAATGAAAAGCCCATCTCACTCTAATCTCTTGCTTCCAGGTGATCTTCATCCTAAGAAAGAAGAATGAACAGGTGACCTTCCTGCATGTGTTCCACCATTCAGTGCTTCCCTGGAGCTGGTGGTGGGGTGCCAAATTTGGCCCAGGTGAGATTTAGGGAAGGCATGTATTCTCTCTCTCTCTCTCTCTCTCTCTCTCTCTCTCTCTCTCTGTGTGTGTGTGTGTGTGTGTGTGTGTAAATTCTGTTAACATTTAATTGATTTTTAATGGGCCTATCTATGCTTTTAGCTGTTTCTATTTTATCTGTAAGCCACCTTGAGTCTCTGCATGGTGAAAGATGATGGTGATGAATTTTTAACTTTTGGAATAAAGTACAGAGATTTTAGAATGGTAAAAGTTAATATTGTATAATTTTTATATCAAAGGTTCTCAACTTTTTGGGGCCTGGGGGCTCATTTGGAAATCTAAATTTGTCGTGGGCACTTCAAAATAGCATTTCACAGAATACTAACTGGAGATGATTAGGACCCCCCCCCCCCAAAAAAAAAAGCCCCACAAAGACAACAATAACAAACATTTCTGACTTCTTTTACTCTATTACCACCATAACCACCATATTCGTGGTCCCTGATGTTCCAGAATAATTCCTTTCTGGTCTTGCTATATGTATGTAGGACTTGGTCATATCTCAGCTCTTCCTTTACCATTTGAATTTAATCTTTCTCTTATTTGTTGGCCTGCAGGAGGAATGGGCTCATTTCATGCTTTAGTGAACTCGATAGTACATGTGGTGATGTACTTTTACTATGCGCTGTCAGCTGCAGGGCCTGCCTATCAAAAGTACCTGTGGTGGAAGAAGCACATCACTGCCATTCAACTGGTGAGTAGGAAAGGGAAAGGACCAGGCCACTCATGCCAACAACTCCCAACTTTGGATGGTACAACCAGCCTGGGACATTGGTCTGACTTATTTCCTTTCTCTTGGCAAGAGCTACAGGAACTTATTTAGCAATTGTTTCCTGTGCTAGACTTTCTGTGTTCTCCCTCTCCCAGCTTGAACTACCTGTCCCTAGGGCTGTCTATTTCCTCCTGTGGGTAGGGGAACGGGATATAGCTGCCTTCTTTACTCCATAACTTTCTCTTGCCTCCACTCACAGTTGCAGTTTGTGCTCGTCTCCATCCACGTCTCCCAGTACTACTTCATGCCCAGCTGTGACTACCAGTACCCAATCTTCATCCACCTCATCTGGATTTACGGCGTTATCTTCTTCCTCCTCTTCTCCAACTTCTGGTACCATTCGTACACCAGAGGCAAGCGTCTGCCCAAGGTCCTGACACAACCTCAGCAGAATGGCTTTCATGAGAATGGTGCCATTTCTAACGGCAAAGCCAAAGCCAACTAGGAGGTGGGTGGGATCAAGGTGTCTCGGACCAACCGAACCCATGTCTGGGCCCATTAGCAAGACCAAGTGCCTAAAGACTGTTGTCTTGCAGTTCCAAGCCACCTTCCCAACTGCTCT
Source organism: Podarcis cretensis (assembly GCF_951804945.1). Lineage (NCBI taxonomy): Eukaryota > Metazoa > Chordata > Lepidosauria > Squamata > Lacertidae > Podarcis > Podarcis cretensis. Next base: position 50,920,002 of record NC_137175.1, on the reverse strand, counting down.
GTATCCCTCACACCTGGCCTTCAGCTGTCCCAGGGGAGAGAGGCTGCTTGGGCTGTTGGTGCTGGTTTTAGCCTAAGGTCTTCAAAGTGCCTGTGTCTGCCCTGGGCTGGGCTCCCTCCAGAGCTGGACCAAAGCAGAACTCTGCCAGATGGGACACACCTTTCCATTTAGTTCTATGTACTCCATGTGATCCAGGTGGGAATTTTGTTCCTCTGCTTTCCCTAAGTTTGTGTTGCCCGCTGTTCATTCTCTTTACCCCATTGGAGCCCTGCCATTCATACTTGAATGTGAGTGGTCCCTTGTTGCTGTGGGTCTGACTCCCCCAGAGAGATCTATTCCTGCTCTGTATGCAGGTGGGGTGCTATAGGCCAAGGGCTTCATTCTTGCTGCCTTGGCTGGCCTCAGTGTTCATCCCTCCACATAACTCCCCAGTTTTTGGTTGCTCTGATCCCACAACCTTAGCAATAACTCTGGGCTCTTGCTCCCCATGGGTTGATGACCACAGATACTTTTGCTGCACTGAAGCCCAGGGAGAAGGACCTTTTTCCAGCTTGCATGCTGTTGCTCTGTGTGCCTTTTTATTATTATTACTGGATCTGCTCCAAGGAGCAGACGCTCCCTGTATTCTAAGCCTTGGGGAGGACTCAGGAGAGGTGCCTCCCTTCTACCTGAGTTTCTCCCTTGTATTCACAGAAATAAATGGACAGAAAGAGAGTAGTGATTCTTGTTCTTGATTTCAAGGCTTTGGACCCATGACTGGTCAGGCTTGGGTGAGAAGAACAAACATTTCCATGGGCCATATTGACTATAAAACAGATGTTGACATTCAGTTCCAATAAGGTGCTCCCCTTCAGTCACCTTGTGCCTTAGTTGGGGTTAGTTTAAGGAGTGGGGATAACTGAAAAATTCAGATCAAAAACCTATGAAGTATTGTAGTGGCCACGTTCTGGCTTGCCCAGTGTAGTGTCATGCCTCAGGTGACTTCTGCTAGAGGACCACGACTTGAGCAAAGCTAACTTTGCTCAAAGGTTTTGTGCATTTGTTTCCTAGGCTCCTTTCTTTTCTCCCTGCCATGCTGAATGCATATTCTCCTTTCCTTACATGGAAAGTTTTAGGCCAGCTGCCTTTCTGTTTTTTACTGATTTATGTTCTTGCCCAAGCTCCAGCTGCTGTGAAATATCCTGTGCCTGAAGAAGCCCTATTCCTCGGTGCTATTTGTCTGTAGTCTGAAAAGTGGCACTGCTGTTGCTACTGTGTGTCACACCCAAAATAGGCCTGTGTTAGAATTGGCCAACAATGGCAGATCTTTGATCTGTGCAGTATCCTATAGATAGTGCTAAATGTGGCTACAAGTGTTGCTGGATAGAATAATCCAAGGCATGACAGAATGCATATTTTGTTGGAATAAATCTTGTTAGAGTGACTTGGTTACGTAAGTGTCTCTCTCTACCTCAGTGCTAGGGCTAGACTAATACATAACCTGGATTATGTGCCATAAGCAATGCTAGATGTACTACTACAGCTTTTACCACCAGCTATTTTAGCCAGTTTTCAGATAGGATGGTCCTGTTTTAAAAACTTTTAAGCAAAGTTTATTGTTAGATTGAATTACAAGGTTTTGTAACACTTAAATCTCTCCACTGCTGATCCCTTGCTGTGTCCTGCCTCCTTCCTTCAGTGCATGTGTGAGAAACTTTCAACTAATGCTTATGACAGCATTCTACATTTACACCACTGTTCTGAATTAGTATTTTATTATGATGCAAGGGAATTTAGGGATATACTACTCAGCAATAGTAAAAGATGCTTATTCTACTATGCATGCCTGTTCTTGCTATTCTTTTGCTATGGTTTAACACCTGGTTACTAATGATGCAGGAGTAATGAAATGAAGGAGGGACATGGGTGGCGCTGTGGGTTAAACCACAGAGCCTACGGCTTGCTGAGCAGAAGGTCGGCGGTTCGAATCCCCGCGATGGGGTGAGCTCCCGTTGCTTGGTCCCTGCTCCTGCCAGCCTAGCAGTTCGAAAGCATGCAGTGCAAGTAGATAAATAGGTACCGCTCCAGCAGGAAGGTAAACACCGTTTCTGTGCGCTGCTCTGGTTCGCCAGAAGCGGCTTAGTCATGCTGACCACATGACCTGGAAGCTGTACGCCGGCTCCCTTGGCCAGTAAAGCGAGATGAGCGCCGCAACCCCAGAGTCGTCCACGACTACACCTAACGGTCAGGGTTCCCTTTACTTTAATGAAATGAAGATGGGACAGTGTATTCCAAATGAGACTTTACCTGTATGGCTTTCTATTGGAACTGTTTGGCCTTGCCCAGTCTATTCGCAAATATGGGAAAATGAGCTCCGTGGTCTTATGATTAAAAACAATAGGCTGTTCTCATGTGCTCCCTACTGAACAGGCAACAGCATTTACTGCTCAACATATGTATCCTATCTTGACACAAGTGCTCACAGCAGCTTATTCAAATTTGACAAGTGTAAACATTTTGGATAGTATGTCTTCTTGTTAATAGTCCTTATGGAAGCGCCATGCTTCTCTAGTTGTTTTAGAACAGCCACTCCAAACTTGAGTAGTTGCTTCAAGTCTTGTTTAGGATCAGGCACTTTGTTTAGGAACAAAGCACTAGTTTTATATATTATATATTTATATATTATAACAACTGTTTCGTTTGCAAAAAGTCTTCCTCTTAGTGAAGTTTAATAAAACATCCTCAGTTTTAACTGCAGTCCCAATTTGGCCAGATGAGTTTAACTGGAAGGCAGCAGTACAGCTGAACCAACAATTATTTGATGTTGCCTTTTATCTAGAACATTTAAGTTCTACTAACCACAGCAGCCTGTGTGGCTCAGACTTTCTACCAAGCCAGAATTTGGAACACAAGTTCTGACTTAAGTCTGCCCATTCCAGGTCATAACAGCAACAGTCACTACTCCTGTACTATTCCTTCATTACAGGTAACGAGTTCTCCATGACAAAGAGCATCTGTAGGGGTCAATGTGGTTACCTATTTTAATTAGTCAATAATATACACAAGCCCTAGTTTTCATATCTCAGACACAGACCAAGAGACTGCTGTCCATCCCAATTTAGATAAGGCCGCAGAAGCAAATTCCCGTTACTGATGTTAGCTTCTCTTACCATCTGAAGTTGTGACAGAGAGCCATTCTGTATTTCATGGAATCATTGGCAGAAGGAACCTTTTGAGATAATCTACAGATTTCAAATACTATATACCTCCTAAAATACAACAGGAAGTTTAGTTGCAGATATCCTGCAAGTGTTCCTGCTTGTAGGTAGGCTATGGCAGCAAGTCCCATTTAAAAAGAGCTGTGTGTAGCTGATGTGTATAGGATCACACTGTGAGGGGGCACCTGAATTAGCTTTTAAAGTATAAGAAGCTACCCAGTTGTGACAATTTTAATCAAACCATTATCTACACCAGTGATATCCAATTAGCCAAGTACTGCAGATCCCTTGTTTTTCAAAAGCCAAGTCATGGACCCCCTACCATTGAAAATTTTGATATCTCTGGTAGTTTTTGTTATGCGAATGGAGCTGCGGACCCTTTATCATCCACATGCCACCAATTGTGAACCACTGATATACACTGACCAGCAGTGGCTCTCTGTGGTTTCAGACAGGCCCTAGCTAGAGATGGCAGCAGTTGAACCCAGCACCAATGCATGCAAAACAGATTCTCTACCATGGAGCTGCAACCCATCCTCTGGATTTAATCATTATCTCATCTGTTTATATGCTGGAAGTGACAGATTACATGTATTAAAATATGCTGTAAAGAGAGATGCACAAGGACTTTAAAACTTCATGGATGCATCTACTTCCTTGGTCTATAGTTGGGGATGGGGGAAAATTGTAAAGGGAATGAGGCAGACAGAAACATTCCTCACTGTCAGGGCCTGCCTGCACAGCTCAGTTCCTGGTAGTAAACTGCCTTCCACTAATTCAGCTCCAGCTTTTTTGCAGTAAAATACAGGCATTCTTAGTTACTATCATCCCAGGCCTAGAAGCACAACCTCCTTCCAATATCCAATCCTATAAAGTGCACAACAAAGGTAGCCCGTTGCCCTCCCTACTTTCTGATATCGATTCTAGCTAAGTGGCCCATGTTTCCTATCTTCAGCTATGTGCACATATCAAACAGTTTCTACTTCCTGCTACTCTATTAAATAGTTTTAAGCTTTTGGGTGTGGCTGGGGAATCTAAAGAGATGGTGATTGAATCAAATAGGATTCAATCACCAATTATATAGCGCTATGTATACGTTTCACCATACACTGTTTATCCTCAAATCTTACAAAGTTTTAGTACACAGCAGCAAGGATCATTTTTTAATTGATAAGAACAGTACCTGTATGGAAGAATATATACTGCAAGCATTTGAACAAGAATACAATCTAGAAACCATATTATCAGAGTAGCTTGATCCAACTATTCTGCCACAATAAGGTCTTACAGCCCCCATAAGTGCCTTTGTAGCCACTTCTTAGCCCTATAAGGAATTAAACAGCCCTTGGTAGAAAGTGCATGTTGTATCACTGTCAGTAGCCCAGCTACTGATGGGCACCTTAGCTACACCCAAGATAATTGCTCATGACTATTTCCATACACCTTGATGCACAGTACTAGATACCTTATCATTTGTTTACTTCAAAACATTAAAAGCCTCATTTTCAACACACCTCATACTTTGTGTATCTGTTGTCTGTATAGGCTAGGGCTGCATATTCTCTTGGGAAACATCAGAAACACTAGATTTAAGATAAGCACTCTGGTCTTCCATCAGTAGTTTATTTGGTTTATTACAAATGATACAGGCCAGATAGCCAGCAACAATTAAATCCACTTTGATATATCAGTCTGTTGCTTTTATCCTATCCTAGATATCAACCCCATGCACCAACCCCCTTTCTTAAGTGAGAGTGAAATATTTATTAAATTGTTTAAAATTCTGTACACAAAGCAATAGGTTAGAGTGGGCTCAGCGGATGCCTTGATGGATAATGCTACTCTTGGTGCTGCTGTCTTTCTCCTTCTTACGGGCTGGGTCCAGCTCGAAACACCGCCAGAGCCTCAGTGTTTCATCTGCTGCTGCTGATGCCACTGTGGACCCATCTGGACTCATAGTCAAGCTTAGCACTCTAGCTGTGTGACCTGGGGAATATTAAAAACAAAGGTGTGCCATTTCCAGCAGACAAGTGGAAGGAACGATGCATGTGTGGCTGTTTCCATTATATGAAGGCAGCAATACCCACAAATTAGAAGTTGGCTAAATCTGGTACTTCAGCCATTTCCATACCATCTATCTGAACTCACCTTTTAACTCTGTGACCTTGGACATGGATGGGTATTTCCATACCACGAGCTGGTTCTGGGCAAAGCCATGACCAGACACAAGTTCTTTGTAGTTTGTAGACCAAAGTACTGCACACACCTGTCATGTCAGACATAAAACAGTGAGTACCAAGAGCCGAAATACATGCTCATGTATAAATTGAAGAGACTCAGCATCAGCTTAGTATCCAATGCTGAATTGCTCTTTATTTTCCATTGAGAATACTAGGTGAACCTACCTGAGACTGTGCATCCACTGTATTGAGGCAGGTACCCGAGCACACACTCCAGATCCTTATATGGCGGTCACTTGTTCCACCTCCTGTTGCCAGCACATTGGACTGCCATGGACTCCAAGCTACAGCCTAGAAGAAAGGTGTCTTAGGTTAATCTTCCCTATTGCCAGCAACATGTCAAGTGCCTCCTAGATAAAGAACTACTTACCTTAACAGCTCCTTGATGCTGCGTGAAAGTCTGCACAGGCTGAAATGATCCACTATCCCCTTGGATGCTTGGCCAGACATTTACCAGGTTATCATTTCCTCCACTGGCCAGATAGCGACCATCAGGTGACCACTTGAGCCCACACACCTCTTGCGTATGGCCAGCAAGTGTTGCCACATGGTGCTCTGCCACACGAACATCATGATGATGAATGTGACCGGTCCGTGACCCACTGTTAAGAGAGGCATAAGATTTAGTATATAAACCCAAACTCAAGTGCTAAGGACAACCAATATCACCTCTTCACTTAGGAAAGAAAAAAAAAAGTTCCAGAGAAGGCAGTTTTGCTGTACTCCTGCTGTTATATTTATATCCTGCCTTTCCCCCCAGAACCAGGCCTCAAGCATGAATAAAGACAATAAAGTGATACACACATAAAAGATAATAAATGGAAATTAAACAATAATATTAAACTACATAAAAATATTTTTAAAAAACTAGTTGAAACAACAATACTATTAAAAGCCCTTTCCTAAAAAACAGTCAGTTCTCAGAAGCCTACTGGAGTAAAAGTCTTCACCTGCCAGCAGGAGGACAAGGAGGGAGCCAGGTCTGGCCTCTCTAGGAAGGGGGCTCCAAAGTCTGCAAGCAGCCATCAAGAAGCCCCACCCGCATCACCACCAAACATGCTTGTGAGGGTGGCGTGACAGAAGGGCCTCCCTCAAAGATCTCAGAGCATAGCCAGGTTTGTATAGAAGAATACAGTCCTGCAGATAGGCTGAGCCTAAGCAAGTAATGCTCTCATGAATCCCTTTGTCTGGGATTTGGGCCATACCTGGATAGAATGTGGCTGTTCCAGCTCAAGGAGCTCACACGGGATGAGTGACTGACCATGTTTCGTAGACGCTTCTTCTGCTGGATGTCCCATAACTAGAATCACCACAGACAATAATTAGTACAACCATCTGGCTAAACTCGAATATTGCCGGGGGGGGGGGTTGGAAATGGAGAAGAGTATATACCAAGACAAGCCCACTTTGCCAAAACCATTTAAAATCAATTGGAGAAATGCAACCAAGCCATGGCCTTCAAAGTCATGCCTCAAGGAGGCTCAGTCATGCCTCAACCACAAACATACCCACACTTCAGTAGTTCCCACAACCTGCCAGGTACCTGCTGGTAGCTCGTGGCCCCAAAGAGTAACCACATAACACAGATTTCTGCATTGCAGGGAGTTGGACTAGATGACCCTTGGGTCCCTCCCAACTCTTAAGATTCTATGAACTTCTGGTAGAGGTCATGAGTATCTCTGTAAACCATGCTGCTTGGCAAGTAGTCAAGTCAACAATGCTTAATCAAGTCATTAAAGAGGCATAACCCCTACCTGAACCTCTGCGTTACTTGTGCCAATTGCAAGGTAGTTTCCCTCTTTGATCCAAGACACAGAAGAGATGTAGTCATCTGGGTGTTCCATCTGCATGAGCTGGATTATTTCTCGGGACTCGTAGTTCCACAGATACACTGTTTTATCCAGAGCCACAGCCAGGAAGTTGAGGGCGCTCCAGTCGATGAGGTTCAGATCTAAAACAATAGATGAATCGCCACTAGCCCCTTCCTCCTCTGCACACCTCCCCATCCCCCATTGTAAGGCCTGACATGGCTCCGATTCCTCTAACAACCCCTCCCTCTCCACCCACAGTAGCCAAGGCAAATACCACATGGAGGCATAAGTCTTCTGTAACACGTTACATCATCGCAGAACTGACAGGGATCCTATAAAATACAAGCACTGTAGCTACTTACAGTAGTCGTTGCGGATGTCTGGGGCATCCAGAATACGGTCTGACATGGAGGCTATGTATCTACCATTCTTCCGAGAGGAGCCTGGTGTGTTCTTCTGGCTGTAGAGCACTTTGAGATTGTTCTGGTATCCTGGGGTGGGGAAGAGTGACCATGATTACGCAGCCCAAACCAAAGTCAACCATGTATTTGCTTCCACTGTAGTTGACATAGATCTAGTTTCAACTCATTTACCCCAGCTGCTGAAAGGCCTAATAAGTCTTCTAACACATCTGGGTTTTCAGCTAATTCTGTCAAAATGCAAAGCAACTGCGGTAGGCCACCACCACACCATGAACAGATCAAACCATCTGCAAGAGAAGCTTCCTCCTCACAGGCACTGCACTTGAGGTATGCTGCTCTTTCAAGCTAAGGGTGCAACCCTTTGCATACATATGTAGGAGAGAGCTCCACTGAGGAAAATGGAACCTCCAAATAAACATGTACAAGAGCGCACTGCATCAAGGAGGTTAATTCTATTTTTTTTAAAAAAAAGGAGAACCCTAATTCAAGAAAGGACTTCCCTGCTGTTGTTTCATGTGAAAGACTATGGGTTCTGGTTGGTGACCCGAACCAGCACAATCCTAATAGCTTGAACAAAATGCAAGCAAACCACCTTGTTTTACTAGCATAATACAGAATTACACAAGCGGTAGCCTATAAACCGGAGTCACTGCTAGGCTGCAGACTGGCAGTACTACTTTCCTACCACTCAGGAAGGCATAATTGCCTTGAACAATTCTCACTCTGAAGTCACAGCATAGCAGGGCGAGGGTGCCATCCGCATGAACTAGATTATCAGGAAGCACCACCATAGCATCATCATCATCATCATCATCATCATAATAATAATAATTTTTTATTTATATCCCACCCATCTGGCTGGGTTTCCTCAGCTATTCTGGGCGGCTCCCAACAGAACATTAAAAACACAATAAAACATCAAACATTAAAAACTTCCCTAAACAGGGTTGCCTTCAGATGTCTTCTAAAAGTCAGATGGTTGTTTATTTCCTTGACATCTGGTGGGAGGGCTTTCCACAGGATGGGCGCCACCACCAAGAAGGCCCTCTGCCTGGTTCCCTGTAACCTCACTTCTTGCATGGAGGGAATTGCCAAAAGGCCCTGGGAGCTGGACCTCAGTGTCCGGGTAAAACGATGGCAGTGGAGACGCTCCTTTAGGTATGCTGGGCCAAAGCCATTTAGGGCATCCCTTTAGAATCCTTGCTATTTCTACCATCTAAAAAGACCCTGATGTTGGGAAAGATGGAGGGCACAAGGAGAAGGGGACGACAGAGGACAAGATGGTTGGACAGTGTTCTCGAAGCTACTAAAATGAGTCTGACCAAACTGCAGGAGGCAGTGGAAGACAGGAGTGCCTCTTGTGCTCTGGTTCATGGGGTCATGAAGACACCTTCAGTGTCTTTCACCCACAAGGAAAGCATCTGGTCCTACCTTCAGGGGCATTCTGAGGCTTTCCACTCAGTCGCAGGATTTTTGCCTCTTCTACATCAAAGCCATTCAGGTTCATTGCCCAGGCCTTCTGATGCTCCTTGGGTTGGAAAAGCAGTCCCATTAAAAAAAATAATTAGTAGTTTGTCATACAACAGGAATGGAAAACCTATTATCCCTCCAGATGTTGCTGACCTCAAATTCCCATCAGTCGTAGCCACATGCCATGCTGGCAGGGACTTATGGGAGTTTTGAGTCCCATAACATCTGGAAGGCCAAAGGTTCCCAGCTCCCTTGCTCTTACAGTATAGACAGCTAAGCAATTATATGCCTGCAGGCTGACATGAGCAACAAGAGCCAAATCAGAGCTGGAAGGTTTGTATGGCATAACATCTTACCTCATCGTCACCCACACAAGCCAATATACTGTAAAGCAGGAAGCAGGTGAAGATTGGTCAATCTTCTGTAATTTTATCCGCTAAACACCACCATCCTAAGATTGGAGATAAGAGTAAAGGGCAGCATTTCCATCCACCCTCACTGGCACTGGAGGGGGGATGATGAGGAGAAATGCTACCTTTTACCTAAAAACTCTGATCTTGGATGTGATGCTTAACACTAAGATTGGATATACAATCTCTCTGCATGAACTTAAGAGATCCTCTCTAAAGAGCTAGCAGAGGTGCAAGCATACATGTGTGCTACCTGCTTGTGACAAGGGAAAGAAGAGGCACATGCATTTTCTCTCTTGTGGAATTTGTTTGGTTTGCCCTTCCTACTGCTAGAAAGCAACCCCTGGAAATGTGGACAAGTTCAAATCCAATCTTTGGGTTGAAATAGGCTCTCCTGCCCTGTATCACATAGCTTGAGTTATTTACTTAGCTACCCATAAATCACAGCCTAGGATTGTGTACTGGTCATTCTTGATTTTGTAGCTAATATGAGCAAAATGGCCTGTATAATAGCTGGGTTTCAGAAATCTAGCATGTATTATCACCTGTCTCTTTACAGCTGCTAACCTACTGTCAGGAAGCCTGCTTTGCCAATTATTGGGTGTCAATATCTCCCTGCACCATTTCTATATGGCTTGCACGAGGAACAGTTCTTTAATATCACAAACTCACCTTCTTGGTGGGAGTATCATCAGAGGACTCCTCTTTTGTCAAGAGGAAGCTGGCCACATCCATTTGCATAGCGCTGCGATTAGGAATGTATCTGTCCCCTCCAGTTTTGTTTGGAGTGTTTTGTGCTTTAGAACCAGACTTGCCTACAAGATGGAGAAACAGCAAAAAATCTATTGCATCTATTGATAGATAAGTTTTGATTCATAGAAAGGAGTACTTCTGTGACTATTCCACAGTGTCATCAAGGGATGTAGTGGATAGGCCACTCCCAACATCTAGTTGGGGGAAAACCACAAGACAAGCTAATGACATATGCTAGGTCAACCCATAGCCTCAAACATTAAGATGTGTCCTCACCCTCATAAGATACAACAGGAGTCTTACCTGGTGTCTTGGAGGGGGTCTTGCTTGTGCTGTGAGGTCTGTTAGCTGGCTTCATGGGTGAAGGAGCTGTAGCATCTGGGGTATGTCCAGAGCTGGCGGCAGCAGCCTCCTTGGCTTTGCGCTGCCATCGGGCAGGAGGGACATTGGGAATAGGGGCATCTAGCTTCAACAGCCCATGCAAGTCACTCTCAAACAGGAACTGTGCCATGTGAATAGGGCGCTGAGAGGATAAAGCCAGATAAAATAAATAGCAGCTGCAAACAAAAGGCCAACAGAGACCATGCAATACACATCTGCAGTAGGGTTGGGTGAGCACGCGTGTTATTCCCCATTCCCAGTCAGTTTGGCCTAGCCCTAAGCTAGCAAGTCTAAATTCGGATCAGATGGAGGCACACACATTTGAATGCTCCTCTATATAGAAAGCTGCGTTTTTCAAGAAAGGCCATATTGCACCCCCTTCCCATCAAAATTTACTTTTCTAAATGCAAAGGAACTCCCCGACTCTGCGCCCCATGCAACAGCATCGACCCATGGGAGCCTCCACCTGAAGACACAGGTTCTGCATCTAAGTGGAATGTCTCTTCGTACTTTACGACCCCCGGAGGTTTCCTGAAAGGGTGCACTGCTTTTATAAGATGCCTTGCGACCCCAGCCGTTTTCAGCAGCGGCACTAAAAAGAGTGGCAGGGGTACCTTCTTTCTATCTCGGCGTGGTCTACTGCACCACCCATCCACCCAGCCCCAGCCCCGGGAAGCTCCCCGCGCAGGGTGGGCAGCCCCACCCCGGGCCACGCGGCGGAGATGGGGGGCAGGAAAAAGCGCTACAGGCGGCGAGGAGATCGAGGGAAGCCAGGCGGGTGCGGAGAGGCTCCAAGAGCCACAGCAGCGACGCAGCGGGCCGCCTGGAGGCAAACAAACCGGACTCACCTTTTTTCTCGATCTGGAGGAAACTCTGCCGAGCCCTTCCGCCATTCACGATTTAAATTCGCCTCTCCGAGCAGCGATTGGCCGTTTCGAACGCGCCGGCTGCCGGGAAGCCGAGGCCAACGGGCAGTCTTCGTCTCTCTCATTGGCTCTCCGACGGCGAGGAGGCGGGGCTCTGCTAGGGCAAGTCTCTGGGAGGGAGTCGTGCGGCTCCATGGATAAAGCAGGGGCGTTTTCCTGAGTGCGGGCGCTTCCCATGATGCCTAGCGGCGGTGGCGGAGTGGGGAGGAGGGAGAGAAGAGGGCAGCGGGGTTGCCATGGTGCCGGACGCCGCAATAACGTTCCAGAATTCCAACCGAGGCTTGGAAGCGCACGTCCGCTACGGCTCAGTCGCGAGAGGGCCGCGGAATGTTTCGCGTGTGCGCATCGCCCGCCGAGGCATCCCGGGCGGGTGCGCGTGGTGCGGTCAGAGCTCTCCGAAGTCGCTGCTTCCCTAACGAGCCGCCTGCGTCTGCGGCTGAGGACTCTGAGCCACGTGGTGGAATTCGTAGGGCGGATCCTGCCCAACTCTCCAATTTATACAGGGCCATTCGGGAAAGTGATTGCCTTTGGTCGTCTCTTCTTTCCTCCACCCCCCGGGGGAAAAATGCAACAGGAGAAAGCTGCCTTGTATTGACTCAGGCCGTTGGGCCACCTTGCGCAGTACAGTGGTACCTCGGGTTAAGAACTTAATTCGTTCTGGAGGTCCATTCTTAACCTGAAGCACCAGTTTGGTTAATGGGGCCTCCTGCTGCCGCTGCTGCACAATTTCTGTTCTCATCCTGAAGTAAAGTTCTTAACCCGAGGTAATATTTCTGGGTTAGCGGAGTCTGTAACCTGAAGTGTATGTAACCCGAGGTACCACTGTACTGGTCTACACTACTGGCAGCGGCTCCTCAGAGTGTTTTCCCAGCCCAACGTGAATTCGCAACAATTGAACCAGGGACCTCTTGCATGCATCGCATGTGCTCTACCACAGGAACGCTTCCTGAGAGCCAGGGGTTGCAACTTGACTAAAATATTGTGGGGGGCTTAGGTAAGCCCCGCCCCACCTAATCAATCACATGATGCAGCACACGCCCACCATTTGAATGGCATTGCCCATCAACTTGGGAGGAGTGCAAAGGGACCTCAGCGGCTAGGAGTTGGTTCCTGTGCTGAGAGCTCACTAAAGTGATCCTCAGGACAGACTCCGACTTTTCAACAGGGAATGCCACCCCTCAAAGTTCTGAGTTGCACCACCTATTAAGACAAAGCTGCAAGGATAGTAGCAGAGCTTAGCCAAGATTGTCAAGCCCTGGCACTTATAAATCTGTCTGCCCCTTACCGCCCCTGTAGCAGTGAGGGTTAAATGCTGCATTTGATCTCTAGTACAAGATGTGCTTGACTTCTGACCTTCAAATGCCATCAAGTAACTACTAGACTAGTAACTAGAGGGTTCCATGCCTGTGGAATAAAAACAACAAAGACTGCTGCACTTTCAACTCTGGCCTGGGAACCCAACTCTGGCATCACACCTCAAAAAAACCAGAGTCTTGTCCCCAACCTTGAGTAGACTGGGGAAGATTGCAGGCTGCCTTGTTGAGGAAGATCTGAATAACCAGTTGTGCAATGCATGCTGTGATCCACAAATTGCTTAAATCCAGCTGTTTGCATTTAAACTAACAGGCCTTTTGATTTTAACAGTAGACAGACCTGAAGTGCAAGAAAGTCAGTTTGAGCATTAGTGATATGGTTAATTGCTGGGAATAAATGTAAGCTCTTCTGCTTTGCACTAAATTAGCCTCTACGGTTGGAAGTGGGATAATATTGGCCAGGATAGATTGCTCCCAGAATGTTAGGCTTGACACAAACAGACCAATGCTTTTTAAGGTGTTGTGCGGTGCAAGACTGGTTATTTTCAGTGTAAGCAATTTGTAATCTCATGAAGTAAAACCTCTTCAGAGCCAATGGGATTTTATTCTTTATACTATAATCACCAACACAGACTGTACAAAGCAATATACAGGGAAGAACAAGGTAGTATATACATGTGTCTGAAGGCGAAATGCTAAGCGCAGCCACACCCTTACATTTTAAGAGGCGTTTGAGCAATGAGTCCCTTTGGAAAGCCCTGTGTGTTATGTTTCAAAACCATCCCACCCTGAATACTCTTGCAAAAACTCCACCTCCTACATATTTCCGTGGCTTTGCACTGAGGGGACCACAGTGAGTGTGCTTTTAGAAAAGTTGCACTACTAAACATTATTCTATGCACTAATACCTGGTCACAATGCAAATGCCAGTAATTATAGTGACTCCCCTGCTGTAGGAGAGTTGTGGCTCGTGATGTAAAATGAAGTCAAAGGCAGAATAGATTAACTTGATTTTTACAGTGTGGCCTATCAACATGATGTGAGTTACCACATTAAGACTAAGTAGCCACAGATTATATGCATTTCTATGCTCACCACGTATTGCTGTGATTGGCTCTCATAATCGGCATAACATCCCGTGCAACGGCCAGTTTACTTCTCCATGTTGTGGAAAGTCCTAAATGGCTTTTTGCAGCTATCTCTGGCTCTCGTGCTATAAAAATCAAATGGGTAAATCAGTAGGGTGTAGTTTCTTAGGAATTGCACTGCATTTGGAAATATATATGATGGGCCTTGAGTACCAGTTACCATGTGGGTATATCTCCCAATCAGGTTTTACTCTTATCCCTCAGCCTAATGCAATCAGCTGCTAAGGACAGGAAACAGATTCAATGTGCAGGAATTGGCAAAATGCCTTCCCTGCAGCAGCTGAGAATATCTTCTGCAAAAATCTACAGAACCACATCATTTCTTGTTGCCACCCTCTAATGAGCATGTACAGTCAGCCCACGAGCCGGTAAGACTGGTTTGATATGTGTGTGGCAGACACAGACTCGTCCCCAGAAGTTTCCCATCTTCTTTCCTCTTTTGTGTCAGGAGCCAAAAGTGGTGTACTGAACAAGGTGAAGATACTTAGCTGGACCTTCAGTTCCGAAGTTATGTGTAGATCATGTTCCAAGGGCAGTGAGAGCGTGTCATGTCCATCATCAGTGGCACCAAAATACTCATTTTCATTATTATTCCCTTGGGGATTGCTAGGACTTGGCACCATGTAGTACAAGTGTGAAGAAGCCTGGGTGTCCCTTTCTGTCTGGTGCAGCTGAGTACTATCTAGGAGAGGGCTACTGCTACGTGTTTCCAGGGGTATCTCAGACAGGACTTCCAGCAAGCAAGTCAAAGGTGTGTTCTCTAAAGTTTTGTTGCAGAAGAAAGCATTCACCTGGAAGATGGGAAGGAAGCAGCATCAGAAACACAAAAATGTCCCTGGGCTTCACCCTCTCCAATCTACAGTGTGGAGGTAAATGTGTACATGCATACTTATCTCTGTGTACATGTTAACACTCCTATTACAAAATACCTGGGGGGCACATATTTGCCATCCCAACTTCAGACAGAAAATCTCCCTGGGGAGAGGATAGCTGACAGAAGCAACATCAGCTTGAGATTTTGTTATGGGAATTACCGGTAATGCAATTCTGCTGGAAACTATAAGAAATAAGGCAGAGAGAAATGTCAGTTTCATGGTTCTGTATTTATAGCCCTCTTTGTCACTGTTAGATACCCTATTTTGGTGTATTCTGACTCGCCACGTTAAAATGACTCTTAATGCTGCTTCAGACAAAGTATGCTGTCTCTTTAACTTCCACTATGACAACATTTACAAATCACAATTCAGGATTTATAAATCTGCATCAAGGAAAAGACTAATTAGAGTTATGAAACTTATGCCTGATGTTTTCATGTCAGTCATGAAGCCTTGCAAACTTGAAGCAGGCTCCCATCAAAACAGAACTGGAAGACAGTAAGGCAGCCATACTGTTCACCACCTTTAAAAATGATTACTCTGGTCTCCTGTCCTATCCACCAACAACATTGGTGTTGGTGCCTGTATGGAAGAGGAAGGCCTCACCTGGTGCTTTCCATTGTCCTCAAGGAATCCATCCAGGACGTGGTGAGGGTCTGGGATGGGCGGCCAGAGCTTTTGTTTCAGACTGCTTAACAAGGAACAATGAGCATGTGAAATTCAGGGAACCCAGCTGATCTCAATAGAAGCAAATCTGCCTCTATCACAGCCCCATCCCAAAATGTGGTTTTTTGTTTTGGTCTTACACAGGGGTCAGCAACCTTTTTCAGCCGTGGGCTGGTCCACTGTCCCTCAGACCATGTGGTGGGCTGGATTATATTGGCGGGGGGGTAATGAACGAATTCCTATGCCCCACAAATAACCCAGAGATGCATTTTAAATAAAAGCACACATTCTACTCATAAAAGCACGTTGATTCCCAGACCATCCGTGGGCAGGATTGAGAAGGTGATTGGGCCACATCCGGCCCCCAGGCCTTAGGTTTCCTACCCCTGGTCTTACATCAACCCCACCCCAACCCTGAGCAATTTGAAAGAACCCTACTATTGTAGCTAATAGTAGCCTAATTATGGCACCACCGGTGGGGTGAGGTGAGCTTTCAATGTTGAGGGTGATAGCTGGGGAGGGGAGTTAATTCTCCCCAGCTTTAAACCTCCTCCCCCAGTAGAACCTCCTCTGCAATTAGGTTTGAACAAAGTCTACTACTAGACTAGAGCTAATAGAGGGCTTTTTTCATGCCTAATTGCATCAGGGGAGGGACATTTTGCAAATAGGAATGGAAAAAGTCCTCTCTTGGCTCCAACAGGAGACTTTGCTCAAACCTAATTGTTGCAGGATATGTGTATGTGAGTGAACTTCCTGGATGCATGTGTACAAACTTCCCTTCCAGCTGCACTCTAGGAAGATATCTCTGATGTGGGAGGTAGGGGAGCAAAAATGGTTTTTTCCAAGCCTAATTGCTGGTGAAGGTGGGAGTGTGTGTGTTTACTATACATTCATGTGCATGGTTGTGATTATTGTCTGTGCATGGAGTCCATAACAGTTTCTCCAATTTGCAACTAGCTCCCAAAATAAAACTAAGTATTGAAGGTGAATGCTAGATGATGTAAATTTACCTGTGAATGGACAGGAAGATGCAGCCCAGCCCCAATACAAGCCCTGCACAGAGCAACAGAGCAGGTGTCACATTTAAGATGGTTGAACCTAGGGAAGATACAAAGGGTGAAGCTGTGTTACCAAACTATGTCAGCTCTTTTCTAAATGCCCATTTGGGCCTCAGGGGATGCA
Organism: Podarcis cretensis; assembly: GCF_951804945.1. NCBI lineage: Eukaryota > Metazoa > Chordata > Lepidosauria > Squamata > Lacertidae > Podarcis > Podarcis cretensis. The sequence goes on along the minus strand of NC_137175.1, from coordinate 50,903,208 downwards.
GAGGTACGCATAACCCTAAACGTTTTGTGAATTTAAGTTTGGCCTCTTTGAGGGGCAGTATTTCAATATGAGTAGGAAAATGAGAGTACCCCTAAACATTTCTTTTTAGAAAAAAACACTGCCTGTATCCAACCCTACATTTCTATTTGTGGTCTCTTACCTGAATCAGGTGGGACATCAGTGCACACATGTTCTGACCACACACTCCAGTTCCCTTGGAACTTCTGTCCATCTGGCTGAGCACGAAGCTGAAGGCAGCAGTGGCCCCCGGCTGCCAGATGAATTTCACTGCTGTTTGAGTACTGCACCTGCAAAGTCTGCCCAGAGAATAGCCCCATTAGGTGTGCTTAGCTGGTTAGATTCACATCCAGAACCTAGAGCAGTTGTGCTATCTGGGTCAGAGCTGTGAGACTGTTTTTGCTCTGTATTTGCTGGTCCTCAAGCATCACTCATCTGATCCCAGTACAAACTTCTAACATGGGTCTCTTTCTCACACTCACTCCCCCACTTTGTGAAAGACTTTGTTTGTGTTGAAAAACTGGAGGATGTAGCATCTTTAAGTCCTTTTGTTTAAACTTTTCCCATCTGGCTGATTGCCTTGAATTCATAAGCCAGATATGGCAGTATGGCATGTGACACTGCCCTTGAAGAAGGTCCACAAATTGCAACTAGTGCAAAAAAAAAAAAAAAAAAAAGCAGCACTGCTTGGTTTTATCATGAACTTGCCAGAAATCCTGCTGCCAGAAGACAGCTCTACAAGGGTTGAGGGCAATTGCATCAGAAAGTTCACAAACCTCTTTGGAAAAGCCTGGCATGTTGATCAAAGGCTTTTTAATGACAAAATGGAGCAGTGAATTATAAAAGATAATTGACCTGGGTTGCTTCCAGACAACCTGTTTATTTAGCATTCTCTCTGAATTGTTTACAGCAAGTATCTTCAACCTTATCAGACTCAGGATCCACTTTTAACCCCAAAAAGAACACTTTTAAGAACCCATTTCTTAATCTTTTGCCATATATTTGCATGGTGGGAGTGCTCTTGTTGTGACCCACCTTAGATCAGTCCATTGTCAACTAAAGCAGCCTTTCTCAACCTTGAGTCCTCAGATGTTCTTGAACTACAACTCCCCTCATCCCTGACCATTGGCCACACTGGCTAGGAATCATAGGAATTGTAGTTCAACATCTTTGAGAACATTGAGAAAGGCTGAACCGCAGGGTCCTGACCTACCAGTTGAAGATCAGTGATTTACATGGAGGTTAGATGATATTAGCTATTTATTGAATATTCATCCTAATTTGTTTGCAGAGAGGTCAGATGACACTGTATCAAACAACTGTTAGCCCACCCTTTCCAGTACACCAAATTCACTTGAACTGTGCAACTTGATTTTGCCAGTATGTGATTGCATCTCACCCCAAAACACTGAACAGTCTGGAGGAACTGAGTGAAAGACCAGGGGCACCATAGACTGGAAGATGGAAGTTTGGGCCCTGTTGGGTGAGGCAGGATCAGGTGAGCTCCTTGATATATAATTGACTACTTCAGAAGAACTGGGTCAGAACCCCATAGCCACTCTATCTGAGCTGCAAAAATAACATGTTCTATAAAGGCTGTTTTATAGCCTTAAGCTCTTTTCTGTGGTCTCACATGTCTCAGGACATGTATAAACAGAGATCAGTTTGGTGACTGAACATTCCAACAATGACACACATCCCTTCAGCTTGTGCTTGTCTCCTAGACCAATGGTGATGGCTGGGGGTGGAGCACAATTCATGCTATTGACACTGATTCAGTGCCTTCCACTGAACTCATTACATTTTGTCTATAGCTTAAAAGTGAGGAGCCCAGCACTGCACACAGTAATCCAGATGAAGTCCTGGTGCAAAATAAAGTGGAGCTATTGCTTCTCATTTTGGAAACTATGGCTCTATTAATGCAGCCTGCAACTGGATTAGCCTTTCTTTCCTTTCCTTTTTTCAGCTGTTGCCAGGGAGTTTTTCCTGGGGAAAGCTATGTGTTTTTATCAAAGGCACTTCCCTTATGTTTCCAGTTGTGCTCTAGTACTGAAAGGGGGGAAAAGGGTATCTAATGCAACAGATGTGTGGTCCTAATACTCTCTCATGCATTCCTCATACATTTTTATATTACCTTCCATTTTGAGATGTCTTGTTCTGCATACTGTATCTGATACACCATATGTTCAGCTAATTCTTCCAGTGGTGGTGCCCACTCCAGCTTTAGCACACCTCTGTCTACAGTGACTTGCAGGATGCTTGGTGGAGCAGTGAGCACTATAATCAGAGGGAGAGAGATGGCTGGTCAAGTCAGCTCAGTTTGCAGAAGCGGCAGAGGCCCAATGCAGTGCAAACAGCACTATACACCGCCTGATGCTCCTGCTCTTCAGGACAGTTTGCTACCCCCAAAATGCAGACTGACAGCAGCCATGGTGCCGTGGCCCAGACATGTTGGAGATTCTTACCAACATGGTACAGTTGGAATGGCTCTTTCAAGTAGTTGACTTCTTGCTGTCCCTGGCTGAGAATCACCAGGACAGAGATATAACTTGTGTTGCTAGGCTGGAAGGTGCATGTCTGGTTATGGCGGTCATAGTGGGGCTTAATCTCCTCTTCTTTCCCCTCACACTTCTGCCAGGTTTGCATTCTGGAAACCAAGAGTGAGGATGGAGTCAGCTATATCAACAGAAGCTATGTCCACACAGAGGCATTATCTTGCAAACAGGTCATTTGAAGCTCATTTTTTCTTTTTGCATGTATGGTTGGCTCACAAATGCCCGCACACTCCAGTTTCCTCCCAGTCAATAGATTCATTGCTATTTTGGTGCTTGCCGTATGCATTAATGGGCAGAGCCTGATGAAAAATACCCAGGATTTCTTTTTTGTCTCTCCTCTCAATCATTCTTCCTCCTCTGCCTCCACTACCTTTTTACTTCTTACACAGGTACTTGCGTACACATCTTTAAAAAAGAAAGTCCCTGGACGTGTGCAAGACCACATAGGCAAAAGTGACCCACCTCATTTCCCTGCTTGGTATGGGGTTGGACTAGATTATATGAATATTTGGGGGCAGCCTTGGGTGACTTCAGAGACAATGCTGATTCAGAGCTTTGCCTATTGTTGACATGTGAGAGTTGAGGGGGAGGCAGGGGTGTTTTGGAGGATGAACGGTGGACACCAGCAATCATAACTACGGCAGCAGGACAGCCCAGGATTTGGGGGCGGGGTGTTGTTGTGTCACCTTGAATTTCTGCTGTTCTCTTCTGCCCAGTACAATATGCTTTGAGAGGGGCCAGGTTCTGTGGTCTCCCACTTCCACCAGCAGCGCAATTGGCGTAGGTCAGGAGTGAAGCACTGCAGGCCAATTTCCTCTTGGCAGAACAGAGAGTGAGAGGAATCAGGAGTAAGACAGCATCTTTTAAATACAATGTGGAATTGTCATAAGAATTCTAAGGTGTCATAAATAAAACTTAAGTACATAAACCACATGCCTGAGATATTTCAGACCCCAAATATTTCTCTGCAGAAGGAAATACCGTGGAAAAAAACCTTCCCCAATGGTTCTTTTCACTAACAAATCCTTCAAATTCACTCTAAAGAGCACACTTTGTTTATGAATAGGGGAGAGGTCTGTGACAATGGTTTCAGAAACTAGGGTACATACTATTTCACAAGATGGCCGCAACTGGCAAAGATAATGCAAGTCAGCAAGCATTATCAGGTATCTTGAGAAACAGGAGACAAGCCAAACTCTCAAATTTATGTTGTAGACCGCCTGTTTCTGTGACGGTTGTATGATGCTTTTGGATGGTCTTTGGCTAAGGGGTTGTGCAATTTCTAAAGCCTTAAAAAGCTGTTATACACTTTTGTTCTAGGCCCTTACCTTCCTGCAGTGGGACAGGGGTTAGGGACTCTGTTGCAACAGTGAAGATCTTGCTTGCTTGCTACTGGTTCCTGCCTCTACCCATTTCTTCCCAAACCAGTCCTCTGCCTCCACACCACCCTGCCTTCATAGACAACACATGGACATCCTCTGCACCCTCACATTAAAGACAGATCCTGGCCTTCACCTGGCCACTGTGGCACACCCAAGATGGATGGCCTTTTCATCCCTCTCAGTCTGCTCCTCTTTCCTCAGGCCCCTGTTCCTACCAAGGCCACCTCAGCTCCCCTTGCCTTACTAGAGATCAGCTACTACTGCCACTACCACCTCCCTGACGGAAATAAATGGTTGTTGCTTTTCGCACATATCAATTTATGTCAGCATTGGTGAAACAACTATTTACAATACAAAGAGATGGTAAAAATACGGTGGGGAAGGCATAGGTTCCACCCTGATGGCAACAGGTGCTCAGATATATGCCTCTAGGAATTCTGGTGCCTGGACACTTCTTTTTATGGGGTTCTATTTCTTAAAAGGAGCTGCCCAGATCTCCTTGGGGAGGAAGAGTGGGATAGAAATCTAATGAAAAACTTTATTGGGTCAAAATACAGATTACAACAGCAGTGAGATTTACCTTCCTCTGAGGAAGTCAGTGAAGATTCAATTAGATACTCCTATTGCTCTTCATCTCTTATTTTGCAAGGGAGATGTATGCTGTTTAAATTAGTCCAGGTGCTTATTACCGTTCATAATTCAACAAGCATCTCCTGGAAGCATTTCATATATTACCTTTCATAGTTTAATAAGCATTTCTTTTTTGCGATTGGCATATTCAGGTGTTTGCTCTTTATTGTAAAGCAATAGAGCTTTGAAGATTTAACAAGTGCTTCTTGGAAGCATTTCATATTACCTAGTGTTACCACATAAAAACTGGTAGTGTCTGCAGGATCAGCCCAGTAGTCCATCTAACACAGCAACCTGTTCCCATAGTGGCCAACCAGATGCCTGTGGGGTACCCACAAGCAGGACCTGGGCCAAAGAGGCCTCTCCCCTCCTGTGGTTTCCAGCCACTGCTATTCAGAAGCATTGTTGCCTCCAACTGTGGAGGCAGAGCATAGCCATCACTGACAGCCTTACCCGCCATTAATTTGCCTAATCCTCTTTTAAAACCACCCTTGCATCCTGTGGAAGTGAGTTTAATTCTTTGGGTTGGCTGCCATTGTGGCAATTGGGCATGTGATTGGTTGCTGCAGCAAAGGTTGCTTTGGATTGTCTTTTGCGTGGCAATTGGGTGTTTGCTTTAAATGACTCTGTGCCACCTTCCCCCATTTTCTTAATTTGGAGTCCCTCAAAATAGGGGGCGTCTTATACATGGGGGCGTGTTATACATGGAAAAATATGGTATGTAACTCCTGTAAGAATGCCATTTCCGCAGCTCGAAGTGGTTGAGTGGGCATGTATGGGGTATGGCAATCTTGCAAGTAAACTGATCCCAAGCTGCTAAGGGCTTTATAGACTAACAGTAACGCTTTGGACTTGGCCTGGCAGCAAATTAGCTACCAGTGCAGATCTCTCTGAGGAGAGTTTCCTGCCAGCAATTGTACCACAGCACTCTGTACTAACTGTAGCTTCTGAATTAAGCACAAGGGAGGCCCCACATAGAGTGTAATATGGAATTCCAGTCTTGAAGTAACCAGTACATTAACTACTGTGACCAAGCTTTCCCAGTCAAGGAATGGTCACACCTGCCATTCCAATTGCAGCTGATAAAAGGCACTTCTAGCCATTGGGGCTACCTGGACTCCCAGTGACAAAGCTAGATTGAGAAGAACCCACAGACTGTGAACTTGCTCCTCCAGGGGGAATGCAACCCCATCCAGGGTAGGCAATTAACATGAGAACCACTCACCCACAGTGCTTTCATCTTGCCAGGATTCAACCTCACCTCCCACTTGCCCTGTATCCGTTTCACCTCTACATCTAGGCACTAGTCCAAATAAGTTATTATGGAGAAACAGAGCTATATAGAAAGAATAACTAAACCATGTATCCTAAAGACACTACAGTCTCCAATGTCCCTCATTCTGAGGAAACCAAACCCTGGGTAAGCACCTGAAACAACTTGAAACTCACACTGCTTGGAGATTGGGGTGGCATGTAACAATATGTATGCAGTCATAGTGCATTGTTAGAAAGTAATGCAACTAAGATCCCCATGACAACTGTTTACCAAACAACAGGACCCTTACCAGGGAGATGGGGTGTCTCTGCTAATACTACTGGAGACCATGGTCCCCAGAGCCCATCAAGAGAGAGGCCATCAGGCTTGGTGCGCACTTGGATGTGGTAGCAGTGCCCAGGGAGCAGGTCTCTGAGGCGGCATGTATGGCTGTTCTTCACTTCCATCTATGAGGGATGGAATCAGGCACATGTAAGGATTAGTGGAAGTAGTTTCCCCCGATAGCTCATCTGTTTGCAAATTGTTTAACAATAAGTGCTCATGAAAATTTAGCAACATTTTACTGCAAATTTCTCCCCTTTTACGCTGCTTCATTTGCATAATAGACACATTTTGGCAAAGGTGTTTTCCCTTATCTAATGCACTTTTGTATGCTATTTTCAGTAATATGTGCATTTGTAGGCACATTTTATCCTAGCATTTGTGTTTTTGTACACACTATTTGGCTGGAGAACTGCACTGCAAAATTCAGAGAATTCTGAATTTGGAAGGATGTCTGTGTTTTCATAGGATCATAGAATTGTAGAGTTCAGAGGTTTGTGTAGTGTTGCAGAATGTGCAAAATAAGTAGGCTCACCTGTAAATGCAAACCGCATTGAACTGCTCCTTCACCCCTACTTGATAGCCACAGAGCTTGGTGTCCTGCTTAGAGTTTTAGACACAGCCATCTGCCCTGCAGGTGTCATACACCACAACCTCCCCTGCCCCATATAAGCCATACCCTGGATGGTGGCTCTGTGGAGCCTTCAGCACTGTAAAGAACCTCATAGGCCAAGAAGTCTGCATAGTGGAAAGGTGGGGGGGTCCAGGCTACGTGCAACTGTCGTGCCACTCCAGGCCACACCACTGTTACATTCATTGGTGGAGCAATCAGACCTAAGCATAGATAGACAATTGTGGGATTTACAAACGTAGATAGAAAACTATGGGATTTACAAACAAAGACAGATGAAGATATAATTTCAACACTTAAGTGGCGCAGTAAATATTACCATTGTTTCAATCTCTGAAGCAACAGTAAATCCCCAAGTAGTGTTCTAATAAATACATAATATGTGGATTTGTTACATTTCTCCTGTATATGCAGTATATTTACAGTGGAATGCTTCTCTGTGTGGTAGTCACAACTGGGAGTGCAGGAATCTGCAGAGGCAAGCAAGAATGCTGGGGACTTGGCTGCGTCTGCTGCAAGGTTGCTTTCTTGGGACTGCAGCACGCAACAACAAAGCAGCAGAAAGGTGGGCTGCAGTTCTCCAGCTAGCATTGGCAAGCTCTGGTGGTATGGGACAGGTATGTCAATCTAGGCATCCGCATTCTGGCCGGATGCACTACTTCTTAGCCTCTAGGAAAAGGGCAGCCATATGGACAGAGCCAAATGTAGAAATGAAAGTTTGCAAGAATTTGATGGTGTCACATCCTCAAGTGTGAAGCTTAAGTAGGTGTAACTTCATTTCTTATTTATGTGACCTCCACTTTGTCCATCCTTCCCTTTGCCTCTGGCTTTCCTCCTCATGCTCAGATTTTACTGTGAGATCCTTAGGGCAGGCTCTGCTCCCTGATCCACCAGCAAGAGTTGTTTGGCTGGCAGGTGCCAGTGCCCCACCCCTTTGAACTTCCTTCCCAGGGAGATACATATGGCCTCATCCTCAGTACTGTTGGTTGTTGTTGTTGTTTGCCAGGCTGGGGGCTGGATTAGGCTGGGGGCTGGATTAGGCTGGATTCACTCGGCTGTCCCCTTTTTGCCCTCCAAATGTGTGTGCAGACAGGAAGCTTGCTAATGGTATATCTGTGAGTGGTGGAATCCTGATGCAGTGATGGCTGTACCACTCAACAAGCCCTGCCAGTGGTGGGTGGGATTTAGGACCATGTCCTAAGGATGACACCTGAGATACATATTTTCAGGAGCCATCACATGTTTTGTGATTGTTAAGTGTTTAAAAATTGTTTTTAATGTCACGCCACATTTCCTTGTTTCTCAAATCCAAAGGAAGGCTTACCAACAGACGCCACTGAGAGATCCTGAGAGCGAGTGGTGTGATTACTAATGGTGTCTAACACCTCGACGTGGAGTTCTGCAAAGAGCAGAATATCCTGATGGTTCCTGGGGAAGATGCAGACATGGCGCCAGCCTCCATCACTCTGCTTTGCTGACCGCAGAGTGCATTCTCGGCTTCTGTCTCTGTGGAGATGAAGAGAGTGGGCAGTGGGAAACCTCAAGGAGCTGCAGTATTCTTCTACTGGAAACCTTCCAGGCAGCCTGGACTATGGATCATAGCCATGTATAAAAACCTCTCACCCTTTGTATGTATAGAAGAAGCGCTGATATGCCCCATCCACGTGTGCTGGTTCATCCCAAAAGCAAGTGAGATCCTCAAAGGTGCGAGAAAAGCAGAAGATGTCCTGAGCTGTTTCAGCCAATAGATCAGCCTCTGTGGGGAGAGAAAAAGAAAGAAAGAAAGAAAGAAAGAAAGAAAGAAAGAAAGAGAAGCTTGCATAAGTCTTCAAGCTGAATAGGGCGACAATTGTAACCACAAATACCCAAAGTCATCTGGACTGTGAGATGAGAGGAAGCAAGTGCATGGCAAATAGAACTGTGGTCATAGAGATTAATACATGTGTTTGTACAAGCACAAGCTGTAAGAAATGGCCAGTAAGTCACCACAGCCTGTCACGGGTTGTGCTTCTCTCCAGGGCTCCAGTCAGCTTGGAATAAGAGTTTTATAGCCATGCTCAAGTCTTTGGGGGTGGGGAAGTTTCAGAAGGGGAGAAGGGACCACTCCTGTAGGGTCTTTCTTCAGTGTGCTAAGAAAATCAGGTAGTGCATGATGTGAAATGCTTCTTCACTTTTGGACAGTTCCAGGCCAGATAGACCAATAGTTTGGCCTACTCTAATGAAACTTCTTATGTTTCTAGGAGCCTAACTACACACGATGAAACAAAATAATTTCCCCCCCTTTCCAGTAGCACCTTAGAGACCAACTAAGTTTGTTATTGGTATGAGCTTTCGTGTGCATGCACACTTCTTCAGATACACTTAGTTGGTCTCTAAGGTGCTACTGGAAAGAATTTTTTTTGAAAAAATTGTTTTGACTACGGCAGACCAACACAACTACCTACCTGTAATTACACATGATGCTAATGGTTTCTCTAACATTGTTTTTTTAAAAAAAATTGCAAGTGCCAAGCAGCAATGTCATTGGGAACACAGCATGCTGGGGTGGTGGTGGTGAAATTTAACCCTTCTCCCCTTAGTGATTACAACAAAATTTCCCCCACTCCATGCTAAAGTTAGCCTTGGGAGGGGGGCGGGGCAGAGATCCTGTTTGCCAACACAGGGGTGAGGTAGCTATGATAATGGGGAGGGAAGGGATATAAAATGAAATATCCTTATCAAATGCATGATAGAATTTCCAGAAGACACACTGCAGTGGAGAGAAATGTGTGTTAGGCTGTGTACACATCACTGGCTTGAAATGCAACTAGGTGGTTCTTTTTCTCAATTTGGTTCAAAGCAGGTGTGTGAGAAAATGCACCAAAACACAGTATTTATTTCATAACAAACCACAAGAGAGATACAGATTGTGGATAATGTGGGCTTTGCCACTTCCCAAACAAGCAGTGGGAGTATAATGATGACTGCAGAGCAAATGGGGTGAGGGGTGGGGGGTTCATACAGTCTTAGAAGCTGACAAACTAGTTTCTGCTGAGGAGAACGGCTGATGATCTAGATAAAAGTTAGCCACATGAAGGGATCAAATAATGTTGGTTAATTTTGAATTAAGTGGGTGTGGGGTGAGGTGCAAGAAGTTGCTCAATAAAGGTGGGGGGCTGGCTGTGGTTATTCAAAGTGCACCTCCACGCTCTCATTCTTTGGCACCAACCTGAATGTTTGGGTGCAGTTCTCTGAATAAGTACATACCAGGTAACATGCAAAGACCCCGCCCTGCATCTTGGGGTGGGTGGGTGGTGCAGCCTGCAGTCACTGGCCCTGTTATGACCCCCTTCTGCCATAAAGCTTAGTGGCTCATTAAAATGCTCCCCCCAACAGTATTAATTTTCTCTATAATGCAAGAATGAGGACCTGTTGTACTCCACCTCCCATTAGTTCAGCCAGCATGGCCAATGTTTAGGGCTGATGGGAGTTGTAGTCCAGCAACCTCTGGAGGGCCATAGGTTCCTCATCCCTTCTATAATGTATTTTCATTTTTGTACACCACACATCCATCTAACAGTACTGATTTTCATAACCCACAAATGCAAACGGTACTGACCCTAAATGTTGTCATTCTGTTTCTGTTTTTTTATGTGAACATCCATATTGGCAACACAGTTGTTTGAGTGGGTTGGGAGAGGTTTAGGGAAAGGGGGAGCTCATGATTACCACCACCCCAAAGTATTTGCTGCCAGGAAGTGTTCACAAACATCCCAAAATAGCCATGTGGTTTTGTGGCAAACTTGGGGTGGGGGGAGCAGCTTCCTGTCCCAGGGAGATAGAACTCCCAGTGAGAGTGGGAGGAAGCAAGATAAGGGAACAAACTACACATTATACGCAAATGCAATGAAAACAATGACTTTAAAAAAAGTAGTCTCAAGACGCTAAGATTTTGAGTGGAGAAGTAACAGGGTTCATTAACCCATCCCCACGAAAATAATTCACTAGCTGCTTTCCCCTCCCACAGTGTTTCAGGAGTGTCTTATAAGGGTAAATATTGTATCTAGAATCCCAGTGAGAAAGGAAAGCAGGAGACTATGGGACATGCATTGACTGGAAACAAAGCAGTATAGGTTCACCGTGACACTTTTGCAGGCAGAATCATGAGTAATGACAAATACACAATAAAAAGGACATCTGGAGGGAGCCCTAATTTTAAAAGATTTGAGAGGGAAACAAAGAAATCAAGGGGATCAATAATTCTGTAGGAACAAACAATGCAAGAAGGTAAAATGAATTATACCATCAGAATTAAGGGTTCGAGAAGTAACACTGCAGAACATAGGATATCTGTGAAATCTGAATACAGTGGTACCTCAGGTTAAGTACTTAATTCGTTCCGGAGGTCCGTACTTAACCTGAAACTGTTCTTAACCTGAAGCACCACTTTAGCTAATGGGGCCTCCTGCTGCCGCTGCGCCGCCGGAGCACGATTTCTGTTCTCATCCTGAAGCAAAGTTCTTAACCTGAAGCACTATTTCTGGGTTAGCAGAGTCTGTAACCTGAAGCGTATGTAACCTGAAGCATATGTAACCTGAAGTGTATGTAACCTGAGGTACCACTGTTCTATATATATTTAGTCAATAATTTCACATCTTACCCTTAAACAATTTAAGGTTTATCATTCACGCTAAGTCAAAGAAGAATTTTTTTAGATTTTTGTTTCTGTCCTTGTAGCATTTCTAACAGTATCATATCCATCAGCAAAAGCTGAAAAGATCTTATGAGCTATTCAAGTTTTGAACATAGACAGAACTCTTGGTCAGTGTCTTTTTTATGTTCCTGTCACCCCACCCTTGTGCCCCCACAGAAGAAGGGAAGAAACACAACCACTCTATACAAAGGACAGTGAAGAATAAATGGCGCTGGAAAAACAAACCTGAATTCTAGTTAGATCTTGTTTCTCCCTAATTGAGAGTTGTGGTGAGGAAAATTCTCATCATCTGGAAAGACTGCACTTAATAGCTGATCCTAGTAAAGAACTGCATTGATCTGGACAGGAAACAATTTGGCGCTTTCGGTACCCACATTCACTTTGAGCCTTTGTAACCTGTTCCATCTTTCCACATACCAATGTTCCTTGCTCTTCTGTTGACTGGTGGCCCTGAATAACGTACAGAGGAAACACTTTGGTGGAGGTGTGCAGGTACATCTCTGAGGCTATGAATATACCATACATGTTAAGCACAGGACTTTCCCCAAAGAATCCCGGGAACTGTAGTTTATCTCAACAGAGCTACAATTTCCAGCACTTATAGTTCTGGGATCTATAGTTCTCTGTGCTGGGCCTCATCCTGGCATAGGACATGAAAGGGTTTTCTCCTAACCCTCCTTCTGCAGCAGCCAAGGTGGAGCTTGATCTACGAGTATGGAAGAGCTTCATTTATTCCAAAGTTTCCTGATCCCACATGGTACAGTCCAGAGTTATGTTTTAATAAGGGCATGGTAGAGAATAGTTTGAAAAGAGTGTCTTCTTTCATCACTGCATTGTGAGAAGCCTTGCCTGATGACATCTGCATGCCACAGTGATCAAAAGCCTAGAGGGCATTTTTAATCAGAAATTGGAAACCCTAATCCAGGAAAGCTGGTTGTTGTGGGGCTCCCAGAAAGCCCCATCCCACCCCCTCTGCCCAGATGCCCTTCGTCCACAAGAATGTTCACCTGCCTGGCTTTCCTAATGAGGTTTCTAGGGCCACAAAAAAAGTAACAAAAGCCATGCTTCATCCTCACCTTTTCCCCTAAACCAGAGCTTTCCAAATTGTGTCGTGACACATTAGTGTGTCGGCTGTAGCGTGTAGGTGTGTTCTGCTAATGTACCCCAAGCTCCTCCCAGGGCAGGAAAGGGGCTAGTTTAATCTCCGGTTTGCTAGTAAAACTGAATGACTGTGTTGTGAAATGACGAATGTTTAAAAAGTATGTTACCAATATGAAAAGTTTGGAAAGCTCTGCCCTAAACCATGGACAGTAGTAGCAGTTTGTAATCTTACCTTCATCTGTGATGTAGACACAGTTCAGCACAGGCAAAGAGATGAGCAGGAGTATGGCAAGCAGTGGCCTCACCAAGCACAGAGGAACTGCCATCCTACTAGAAGTTACATCCAGGATCAGACCCAAGTCAAAATCTTGTCCCTCCGCACTGCTGGTGTCGACAGTATATGCTCTGGCAGAACATTGGACACATGGATACATCAGTGGCCTGCACTCCTGCTGAGGTAGCAGACAGGGACTGCTTGGCTTTTTGTTCCAGTGAACGTAAGCTCTGAACCTTTGTTGCTGGACCTGTGCAAGGGAAGCTTATCTGGGAAGTGCCAGGCCAGCTGCTCAGGAAGCCTGGGTAAAGGCCTCCTCCAGTCCTGGGCCCCACCACTTCCCCAGCCTGAAACCACTGCACCATGGCCTTCAAGAGTGGCAGCATTGGCTGGAGGCTGCTATGATCAGATAGGCAGTATGTCTTGCCCTTGTGGTGGTGGTTCTTAAGGACGGGGCGCTTGGGCAGGAAGCACTGGATGTCGTAGCGGACTGGCAGGAGCTGGCAATGCTCTCAGAAGAATAGTCTGTGAATGTTGTGGGGTGGGTGCTCCAGGCAAATGAGAGTGGCTCTGGTCTGGGAATTCGAGTGTGGGTTAAGGGAGAAATTGCTCTGTGGTTGCACTTGCTAAATGGGAGAGTGGTATTGCACCCTCATGGTGCTTGTGGGCTTCCCAAGGGAGTGGGTAACGCTGTGGTCTAAACCACAAAGTCTCTTGGGCTTGCTGATTGGAAGGTCAGCGGTTTGAATCCACATGATGGGGTGAGCTCCTGTTCCTCTGTCCTAGCAGTTCAAAAGCATACCAGTGCAAGTAGATAAATCGGTACCACTGTGGCGGGAAGGTAAAAGGCGTTTCCTTGCACTCTGGTTTCCATCATGGTGTCCTGTTGTGCCACAAGCGGTTTAGCCATGCTGGCCACATGAGCCGGAAAGCTGTCTGTGAACAAATGCTGGCTCCCTCAGCCTGAAAGCGAGATAAGTGCCATAACCATAAAGTCACCTTTGTCTGGACTTAACCGTCCAGGGGTCCTTTGCAGGCTTCCCATAGACATTCTGTTGGACACTGGGAGCAGAATGCTACACTTGATGCGCCTTTTTTTCTCAGACCCAGCAAGGGGATGCCAATGTGATTAGCAAGTTTCTGTGACAGATACACACACACACACCACTAGGTGCAGAGAGAGGTGGGTGGCAACTGTTATCAACTGTGGCCCTTCCAGCCACAATTCCTGCCTGTGATATTCCTCTTCCATGTGTGACAGTTAACATTAAGAAAACAACTCTTGTTGGAACCAGTGGGAGAAAACAGTCAACAGGCACTCACATCCACAAGTTGTGAGGAGCATCCGGGAATGAGGCCCCAAGCAAATCTTCAAGCAGCGGATGGGTACTGGGACCACCCCTCATTTGCTCCACCACAACATGTAACTCAAGGACCAGATCACTAAAAGTGCCTCCAGGCTGTCACTATTTTGTGGGACGGATTCAAGCACACACCGGAACAAAAGGTTTGTGCAATTAAAGTGCATTTAAAAACTGTTGCCGTAAAAAAACAAAGGACTCTTTGGATTTAGGAAAGTGATAGGATGACAGGATATTGAAATGTATGGGATGAACAAACAATAGTCAGGAAGATGACTAAACACCCCGCAAGCAAATCAGCATGCTTGCTGGATGTCTGCTCATTATAATATAACTGCCTAATAAACAAATAAGAATTAATCCTTTATAAAGCCAGCATTTGGTAGTTTAGTCCTCACAGAGCTACAAATCCCAGCACGCTTAACAAACTAGTTTCCAGGATTCTTTGTGGAGAAGCCATGTGCTATAAACGCATAGTGTGGCCTAACCACCACATAAGCTTTTGCACGCTAATCAGGATGAATGCTGAATAAACAGGTGGTTTGGAGCAACCCATAAAAGCTACTTAAGATACTCCTTTGGCAAAGTACCAAGTTAAAGACAGTGTTTGCTCTTCCTGGCTAAATGAGTAGCAGAATACACTCATGTCTCAATGCATTTGATCTGAGTAAAGTCCACCTGTTACCATAGATATGGCTGCTGGGACAACCATCGCTAAAGTGGACACCACAGAAGAGATTGTTGATTACAGCTAACCAAAGGCTCGAAGATAACAAACTAGAGGTCAAATGTGGGAGAGTGCAAATGTGGTGGAGAGGGTGAGAGAGAGGTGCTTTTCATTTTATTTCTCAGACATGAGGAAGTGTGCAACAGATAACAATTCAAGCAGTGAAGAAACTGTAAAGGCTAAAATAATCATACATTACTGAGCACCCAAGGAGAAACTGACAAGCAGGCACCTTTTGCATTGCCCTCTTAGTGCCTGTCAAGGAGGCTTCTCTTTTATAACAAGCCTTCCAAGTGTAAATCTTTGGTGTCATTTAGTATCAGTATCAGAATTGAATTGATTTTATATATGCCTTCTTGTTTTAAGAGTGGTTGGGGCAACCCAGCCTGATGGGTAAGAGGATTTATTATTATTAGTGTGTGCATATATAATTTTTATGTATGCAGATGTCAGCTGTTTTTATATATGCAGCTGTTCTGTGCATGTTTTTATTGTATTGTAATCACTTTGGAACATTCATAAATGAAATAACAACAACATTCAAAAT
Source organism: Podarcis cretensis (assembly GCF_951804945.1). Taxonomy (NCBI): domain Eukaryota; kingdom Metazoa; phylum Chordata; class Lepidosauria; order Squamata; family Lacertidae; genus Podarcis; species Podarcis cretensis. Next base: position 50,887,692 of record NC_137175.1, on the reverse strand, counting down.
CTGCACATGTATGCAAGAGAAAAACACTCCACAATTTAAAAGTGATTCTTAAAACGATACCATGAAGGTCTTAACTATATTATTATTATTTGTTATATGCAAACTAGGAATAGCAGGGAATTTGATTTAGTTCACATCTAAAGGAGAGCTTACCTATGCAAACCAAAACACAGCCATCCTTAGTGCAAACACATGTTATGAAACCCTAATATCTTTTTTTTTAGAACATAAAACTAACTTTGGGAAATTTTTTAATAGAGAATGAGGAAGATGCCCCAACCCTTCCCTCAGCGACCATTTCTCTACTTCAACTTCCCTCCCTGTGGCTTTTCTCTGCACAGAGTTCAAAACATGGATAAACACAAAACTGTGCCCTCAAGCAATCAAGCAAATGTTTGTAGCAGTGCCTCACTCTTGATACTGCTGGGAAATGCTGATGCAGTTTGTACCAAAACCTGGTTGGAACACTATTTATTTAGTGCTCCATAACAGTTTTTAACTACAGAAAAATGAATTTATTGCTTAAGAGAATCTTCCTTCCCTGCAACATTCTGCATGATTTTTGGTCGCTTCATGTGCGTGGAATAGCGGATCTGCTGTTTCAAGTTTCAATTCTCATAAATTCTGCACATTCCCTTCCATATCCTATAACTGGTTGCCCATGAGCAGAAAGCACTATTTTGTAGATAGCACCAGTATACCAAATGCTAATCCCATGGAACTGAATGTGCCAAATATGGCTGTGGATTTGACAGTCTGAAGATGGCCTACTCAGAAAATCACCATCTTATTTATTTGTAAGTGGAAATATTTGTCACACACATGGTAGCTAAACTAAGATGTCTCATAAAGAAATATAAAAAGTTTTGAATGACATGGTGGCATGACCTCACAAGGGCTCTCATGGTTTACTCTCAGGTAATGGAAACACACCACCTGGAATGGTGACATTTTTTCCTGAAGGAGAAGGGATCCGGGATCCATAACTCGCTTGTTGCCTTGGCAACACTTACAGATGCAGAACCCTTTGGGCATATTTCTGTGAACTTGTACCGCCCTGGCAAACTGGGTTAAATCCAAGTTAAGAATAGTTATAGTGGTATTTGATTACTTTGCCAATGAGTTATTTCTTGATTCAGTTGGGCCTCGTTTTTTCACTCCCTTCCCTGTTCTTACCAAAACAGTTTGTCAGCAATGTCTGGAGTGGAGCCAGCATTCCCTGCAGGGCAAAGGCCTACACTGAATTCTCTGGTAAAGAATATGCAAACAGTACTGACCGCTAGTATTTGAAGGGGGGGGGACTGCCTCCTACAGCAGAGTGGGAGAAGTAGCCCTTTATGGCTGTTAAAATGGCTGCCAAAGTTACTGAGAGGCATATACAAAAATAAACAGTTTATATTCATTTGTAAGAGGATGGAGGCTAGAGAGTACCTCTTGATTTCTGTTAAAACACAAGGAAGGTTGTCATACCCCATTTCACAACTTCATCCTTTTTATGCATCCTTTATTATGTACAAATCTAACGCAGAGGCAGCATAGAACCGCTAGAGGCCTATACAGTCATGTACTGCTAATTTTGCACCTGTCTGAAAGCATATGTTCCATGGGTTAGATCCACCACACAGCAAAACTGATAGCTCTCCTCGTTGACATTCCCATTTCCATGCAATGCTAGAATTGCTTCCATGGGATTCTAGGAGAGTTCCAAAGCAACTCCTTGAAGTTCAGCTCCTATTCCCCTACCAATTTCCTTTGTTTCATAAGCCATTCATACATGGGAATTTCCAGACTATCACTATTTTGTGAGTGAGAGTTAACTGCGTATCGGCAAAGTTAAGATTTAAGAATTAAAGTGGATTCGTCACTCTTGCACAAGAAAAAAAACGACAAAACCACATACCCCTGCACAAAAACACATTCGCTTTTTTCAGTAAGGAAAGTGGCATGAAAATGCACTAGAAAATGTGTAACAACAATTGCTTGACCTAATATCATATAATCTCCCTGCAAACAAATCAGAATGAATGCTCTATAAACAGCCAACATCATAAAACCTCCCTGAAAACTTTGTGTAAACAAATCAGGATGAAGGCTCAATAAAAAGATTTGGAAACCTTATTCTGTGGCATCCTATAATGACAAGAGACTTGCAGTTCTCAGCCAGCAACTGATCTCACAACATGTGGACTGTGCCAGATCATTGAGGGGACAGTTGTGTCTGCTTCCATGAACAATCCCTGTCCACAATGTTCTGCCCGGTGAAAAAAACTCCTCATAGTATTTGTTGAAAAGCAAATGTTTGGAGAAGCATCCAGGTGACATTATATGCATAGGAAGCTGCCTTATACTAAGGCTGTGTACACACTCCCATTCACTCTGCATCCAATGAGCTCCCACTGCTTATTTGGGAAGTGGTGTACACACATTAGCCACAATCCAGATCTATCCTGTTGTTGTTTTTTAATAGAATACTGTGTTTCCCCCCCCAAACCAGCTTTGATCTGAATTGAGAAACAGAACCACCTAGCTGTGTTTAAGCCAATAATGTGCACACAACCCAGATTTGACTATTTGTTCATCTAGATCAGTATTTTCTCTTTCAAATTACAGCAGCTCCCCGGGGTCTTAGGAAGATGTATTTCCCATTGCCTGCTATCTGATCCTTCTAACTGAAATGCCTAGGGACTGAACCTAGAACTTTCTAGCATGCATGTGACTGCTCTGAGCTTTGGTCCCTCCTGTCGTATAACGTGTCACTTGAATGCTTCTACACAAGGAGGGCCTTGGTAGATTAAACCAAGGATATATCCAGTCCTGTGCAATACTTCTTTTGCATGAACACATTCTCTTAGTTTTAGAAGCAGGCTTAATTGGAATCAGCACATGCACGGGCCTGCTAGACAAGGAGGAGGAGGAAGTTGCCAAAACGGGAAAAAAAGAGGGGAAGTGGAGGAGGACTCGCTCCTGGGACAGGTGTTCAAAGGTGTTACAATTCAGAACATTATGGAGGACTTGCTTAACAAGTTTGTGCAGTGCTTGCACCTGTTCAAAGAAAAGCAGCAGGCTGTGATAAAGAACCCGGGAAAAGTGGACTATTTTGGAAAGGATATGAGATGAACTGCAAACGGCACAGGCCAATGCTTTTAGCAGCAGCAGCAAATGACATGAAAAGGGTCAATGTGAAAGCATTTAAACTCCTTCCTAGTGGCTGGCTTTGAAAATTGCTACTTATCTCCACATTCCTGCCTTGTTCTGCAGAAATGAAGCCTGGAGGAGGGAGTGTAAAGAAGTGTGTTTCCAAGCAGGTAGCAGGTAATCTTTGGCTAGGATCTGCCCTCCGCCTTCCTGCGTGGCATGAGATAATGGTTGTGGTGTATGTATGCATGAATATAGATGATGCAGATTCTCTTGCTTTCGTAATGCTTTGCCTTTTTCTCCTCTCCTCTCCTCCTCATGCCAAATTCCAAGACCAAGAGGCACTCTGTTTCAAGTCGAAGGCTGCTCCACATGCAAACCATGTCCTCCATTCATGCATGGGTCCCATACTGTCCATCTTGGAGGCAGGCTGGAATCGGCACATGGCGTTTGTGATATATAGGGCTACTGAGCATAGATGCTCCCCCAGCACAATTTATAGCTGTGTGTCACTTCTCTGAACTCCATATATTTCCTTTAAGTTTGGCAGAGTCTTGGATTGTGATGTGTGCTGTCCATGCCCTTCTGGTCAGGGAAGAAGTTGGCATGAGGGATGGGTTCATGAAGGATCCTCTGGACCAGCCAAGTTCAGCTATGTTCTGTGCTCTATGTAAAAAGATGGTGGCATGACCATGAGACATATGTACAGGAGGCTTCTATTGCCCTGTTTGGGTCCACAGGTTGGTGGGGTCAGTGCTCAAGTCTCTCATGCTTCCTCAGCCGTCACATCGATCCCTGCATAAGTAAAATTCTCAAACAAAGCCATGTTCACGTAGGCCTGTCAAAGGAGAAACAGAGTCAAGTTGGGGGGCTACTCCCTTTTACCCCTTCTTTTGTGAGTACATTTTCCTCCAGGTTCTGACTAAAAAAGACAATACAATAACTCATTTTTTAACCTTACACTGCAATCATGCTCAGAGCAAGCCCCAGCCCAACATCTTGGGACAATTGCCTGATATAGGGCCCAGTTCTAAGGACCACCTGCATCCTGCCTTGATGAAAGAAGCTGAGACCCTACAACAACAGGATATTCTTAGTTGAAGGGTATGGTAAGGGTGCTGGGCCCCCCAATGGTGACACTGGGTTCTGTCATCTGACTGTAAACTCTGCTCACCCACATCTTTACAGCACACAGGCTGAAAGCTCAGGAGGTTTTTATTCAGAGCACAGCAAGAATATCCCTAGATAGTGGTACCTTCCGAGCTTCCAGCATGCGGATGAGCTGCACCGATATCTGAGCAAAGGGTGGACGTTCATATGGCCGGTCCCGCCAGCACTGCCGCATTAGCTCATAGCTGCAGGAGAAGGTGAAGAATCAGAATGAACCTAAATACACAAGGGAAGGGGAACTGCCAAGTTCACTGGACGCTTGGTCTACTGGGCATCTCTATCTCCAGCTCCTCCATCAGCATGCGACAGTGAGGAGATGTAGATACTGAGGCCTAGCATGCCAGTGACCACTGGCAGGAGATAACTGAGTAAATAGGATGTGTGTGTTGGGCAGGGGGAAGGGTTTCCACTTACACTTCATCATCACAGTTGAGAGGCTTCTCCATGCGGTACCCTTGGGGCAGCTTTTCATAGAGTTCAGCACATGTCATGCCACAGTATGGCGTCCCTCCTAGGAAATCAGACGAGGCACCATATTCACCAGCATCTTGGGGCCACTAGTGGCCGGTGGGGCTCTATGGGTGGGGCTAATTTGCTCTCCTAGCTTCCTAACACTGCACGTTGCTGCTCCCATTGATGAGGGGTGGGAGGGGTGCGGTGCTGGGAGTGCTGAATTAGCTTGGCTGCTGTGCTGAGCATCCCACTGCCTTGCCCCTCCCCTGCTCCACTTGGTAACTGCCAGCGACACACAGTGTTGCAAAACCAGACAAGCAATGTAGCTCCACCTGTGCAACATCACTAGCCACCCATGCTTGGTGCAATGCACACTTAACACAGCCTTCTGGGTGCTACTGGGACAAAGTCCTAAACCACCCATCTCTGTATGTTCTTTCCTCACCCATACATAATGCAAAGTGCAGCTAGACTGGAAGATGTACAGTAGCAACTATATGGTGAGGTGAATAGATTATGTAGGTTGGTAAGAGTTTTTCTCCCATGATGTTGTTATAGTTAGCCAGCCCATTTGGGGAAAGATCTGCTAAGACTAGGCATGCTCGCATTTTGTGTTTCTCCCCAAAGTGAAGGTTTTTATCCTGGCTGTCCTGTTAGGAAGATTGGTTCAAGGTTGTTTCCATGTTCCTCAACCAAAGTAAGGGTAAGGCACTCTGATGTCACTCACAGAGAGGAGGTTGGAGAAATGAAATGAAGAAGTTGTACTGAAGAGTGTGGGGCCAAAATGGGATGCATAGAATAAAGGACAGTGAGGGCAACAGAGACAGAAACTTACCCAGGCTAACTATTTCCCATAAGAGAACTCCAAACGACCACCTGCAAGAGAAAGACAAGTTAGGATGTAGGCTGAGGTCGTCCAGGTTTTCCACTCTACTGTAGCAAACTTGCTGCTTTTCTAAGATCATTTTTGTTCTGGCCTGCTACTAATACAGAGAGAAAAAAGAAAATACTGAAGCCAGTAGTTTCCCTTTGTTAATTGTAAGTTATTGTACATTTCCTTCAATATCTCAAAAAACACCAATAGGCTTTTTTTGTAGTATAGCATTCAAATGTATTGCAACTTAATGGATTGATTAAAGAAGTAAAAGACAGAGGATCATTCATACATTCTCCTCCTCATGACATTCCTCTTCATTGCATTTTCCACTTCTACTTGGAACAAAGGGGCCAAGTGAAGGCCCATCTAGCCCAGCACTCTGTTCTCACAATGGCTGATCAAATGCCCATGGGAAGACCACAGGCGGAACCAGAGCACAACATAATATTTATCCTCCATAGATTTGTCTAATCCTCTCTTAAAGCCTTCCAGGTTGGCGGCCATTACTACTTTGGTGAGAAGAACTGAAGAAAGTACCACCTGCCACCTGATCACTGTCGTCCAATCTGCGGCTGACCCTGCCACCCTGCCCACCCACCCATAAATCACTCACACATCACTCTTGGTTGTGTACACACTGTAATTCAGGGACTCAATAGCCATCCAGCGAACTGGCAAACGGCCCTGTGAAAACAAGCATCACTGGGGTTACAGAAGCCCACTTTGAGTAGACCGGCGAACAAAGAGAAGAGATGGAGCTGGGCTCCACTCAGAGCAGGAGAGAAGCCTGAGGAATGAGGAAGGGGTCCACATGATCGTCTCTATCCAGACTTACCATAGTCTTCTTTACATAGACTTCCTCCCCCCGGGACAAACCAAAGTCGGCAATCTTGGAAGTCAGGTTTTCCCCTACCAGGATGTTCCTGGCAGCCAGGTCTCTGTGGATGAACTAGGGGAGGGCAGGAGACAGCAGTGAGTGACATAGGTAGTGGTAGAGAATTCAGGCATTCATCCTAGTCCACAGCTGCACACAACAGCATCTCATGAGCTATCTTGTGAAACCAAAGCCGTAGGCATCTCAAAATCTTGCCTTACATTTCACCTCCTGTATTGCTTCAGCATTCTCTGGTCCTAACTCAGAGCTGTACTGACATGAAGTTATCCCAGTTCTATCCATGTCAGTACAGCTCTTAGTTAGGACCAGAGAATGCTGAAGCAATACAGGATATAATTGGCATATGATTCCAATACACGTCTACTATTGCAAGCTTGAAGTCAGACACTCAGATGATGGACCTGCCATTCTGTGTATGTGAAACACATTACAAATGGAAAGCACTAACACAGGCCTGCTCTGTCTTTCCCCTCCTTGACTTTGCTTGCTAATTCCCCCCACCCCCCAAAAAGAGAACTGGTTCATGAGCCCAACTAGTGGAGCCAGCTCAGCCCAGTGGTTCCATCGACCAACATGAGCCCAACTAGTGGGAAAAGATGGCTAGGTGGTGAGGACACACAGACCTGTTTTTCACTCAAATACTGCATGCCTTTGGCCACATCAGATGCAAACTGTAAGAGCTGTTGGGATGTGAGGGTCGAGGCTGTCCCATGCTCCCTGGCAAAGGCAGGATCTGTCTCCAGGACTCGGCTCTTGCGCAGAAAATCTAGCAAGTTTCCGTAGGGTGCATATTCAATGGCGATGTACAAGTAACCTGGAAAATTAGGGAAGAGACTGTCAAGTCATGCCCAGACAAACATGTCAGGAAACTTGCTCCGTTAGAAGCAGCAGGGTTGAGAAAGAAAAGACCATAAAAATTATCAGAGATGAACCTGCGATAAGGCACAAGATCCTCCTCTGTATGAAGTAATATGGACAGTGTATGTAGAAATATGCATGGTCATGAAAGATAGTAGACCAGATAGCGTCACTGCAACCACTAGGTGGTGCCAGTGCTTTGACAGGGTTCATCCACACTGCTCCTGAAAACCCCCTTTCCAAATCTGTTTTGTGCACTGTGGCCCTCTGGTGGTTCTGTACCTACGTGGGTTGTTTGCTGCTCTCACATTCTATTGTACCAGGGCCACATGCTCTGCCTATTTGTATTTCAGATCTGAAGTCTTCTTGCTCATTTTAAAACCCTGCCCATGGACCCTTCAAAAGCAGCCCATAAAACCCTCTGACACTCCCTTCTATCACTATTTCCAGCAGAAATAAGGAAAACCCATGTGCTCTGCTTCCTTCCCCTCACCTCCTTGCGCTTAAAGGGTATTGTTAGATTGCTAGTATGATCTAACTAAACTTATTTTCCAAGACTGGTTAACAATGTGTTTCAGTGATCACCATCATTATCTCACCCTGCTATCAGCTCTATCAGTCATGCAAGTTGTTTGCTCTTAGTACATTGCTGCTGTAAAGAAGGCAGAAGCTCCTGGTAGGGAAGATATCGTGATCTTGAAGGTGATTTTCCCAGGGTGAGGTTAATACCTGGCATTCTGGGTGTGTTGACCCCTGTGATTTCCCCAAATGTGAGAAACTCGACTGCATAATTTCCTCCTCTAAAGGAGGAGGAAGATAACAACACTTCTGGGTTTGGTGTTTATTTTGCTTTGCAGTTACAGAAGCAGGCATCAGCGGATCTACCATTCTTTGCTTTCTGGTGGTAAAACTTTTGCCAGATTGTGACACCTGCTCACAGATGGCGCAATATGTTTTAAGGGTATGTATCTGTCTGTCCCTCCCTCACAACAGCAAGCAAACACTAAACTTGGCACCCTAGAATAAGCAGCTCAAGTGTTGGCTCTGATTCCAGTCGCTGCCCCATACTAACCACAGGGAGAGATTAAGGGGAAATGAAATAAGGAAATATTTTGCAAGGTGAAGGAGTGGGAAGAGAGGATGGGGCTTTTGGGCTTTGCGTGCTGGAGTGTGTGTTGTTTGGAAGCAGGGCGGGGCCCTCCTCAGTGAATAAAGGAAAAGGTGGTGCAGATGAGCCCAAAGATGGAGGAGCAGGGGAAGTAGTAGTTAGCACTGGAGGGTGCCCTACTGGCAAGGTGTCTCACCCTTGTTCTCGCAGGCTCCCAGCAAGTTGATGATATTGGGATGGTGGCCCAGCTTGCAAAGAACTTCCAGCTCTCCAGCAAAGTCCCGGTGGTCATTCTCAGAGGCAAATTCTGTGGTGGCAAGAACATTTGTTGTACATGTGGCCAAGCCCAGCTTTTTGGTGTGCTATATGCACGTTACAAATATATCTGTATCCTGAATGTGATTGGAAATGAACATTCCTGCATGAACATGCCACCGTTTTACAAGCATACATAACACCCTTGTTCACATGTAATGCTAAGCAAAACTATCAGTCAGTGTGAACAAACAAATACTGTGCAGGCTCCCAGAGAGGAGATAATGGACACTTTGTTCCTGCTTGGCCATTCTACTGATGTGTTGTGTGACACTGTGGTTTGGCTTAGCATGTTACTGATGTGTTGTGTGACACTGTGGTTTGGCTTAGCATGTTATCTGGATCTGGGCTTGTAGTTTAGCTGCCCCAGGCAAATCACAAGCTCCAAACCACAGGGCAGGCCTTGGCTATAGCTTGTGGCCTGGAATCCTGTGAATTGTAGTTTTAGAGCTGAAAATTGCTAAGTATCTCTGTTTCCCTGCACACTATGGTGCTAGCTACCTGAGATTGGGAATTGCTATGAAACCATTTTAAGTATGTGGTGGAGATATTCTCTATGATTGTGTGCCATGAGGAGGCCCATTGTCTTGCCTTCTGAACAGGGATATGCGAGGAGTGGCTGCTGTCTTCATTCTCTGAATACTTTGGTGCTTGAGCACCAAAAAAAAGTAGATGCATATGTGTCTGATGGTCAATGCACCCCACCACCAAGAAGGAGGCAAGTATCAGAACAGGTCTGCCAAACATCAATCATTTACACCCTAAGCAGGGCTAGCGAGGGAGAGGTAATGGTCTTCACCTTTCAGCATCTTGATGGCTGCATTCATTCTCAGGCCATCTTTCTTGATCATGGCCCGGATGACTTGCCCAAAGTTCCCTTCCCCTATCATGTCCTCAAACTTGATGTCTTCCCACTCCAGGATAGGGTAGCTGAGGGGCTCAGGCTGGGGTTTGGGCCGGCGAGTCAGGGTCAGCGTGCCTGAGTTGAACTGCAAAATGGTCTCTTCCCCCTGTGAGAGGATGAGTTAAGTGGGGAGGTTGGCAGCAGCACTGCAAACCAAGTGGGTCAACAATCTGCTGTCACAAGCATGGTGGAGCATAAGAATTATGAGGGTGGGGAGCCAAGATCAGTGGGAAGAGGCAGGTGGGGCAGGGCAATATCACTCACAGAGCCTGACTGGTAGGTGAATGTACGGCGCCGGTGAAAGAAGTTCTTCTTGATGAGGAAAAGGGCCAGCAGGGCAAAGAGTATGGTCACACAAGTAACGGAGACAGAGCCCACAATGGCCAACAGCAACTGCTGGTCCAGGTTGGATGGAGGCAAGTTCTGGCTCCCCAAGGTGGGCACTTGGCTCAGGGCTCCTGCGGGAAAGAGGGAAGCAGTGCGTTTTGTAACAGTGCCTGGCTCTGCAGTGAAGGAGGAGAAGGCAACTGCATGACATGATAGAGATGAAGAACCACTGCCATGAGTGGACTCTATGACTGTTCTGCCTCCCAGGGAAGATCAGTGCTCCAGGCCAAGGTGGCTGCTGCTGGTGTGGTTTGCCAGGAGCCAGTTGCACCTGCATCCTGGCTGGCCTGCATTTTGACTGTAGGAATCACAGAGGCATCTTCACGCACATTACTTGCCTCCTGTCCCACTCAGACCCCACCCCCTGGGACAGCCAACCAAACTTGCCCCTGGTCCACTCACCATCACCCACGATCTCAACTCTCACAGGCTTGCTCCACTCGCCTGGTACAAAAGAGCTGGCTCGCACCCGGAACTGGTAGAGCACGCTGGTGTTCAGCCCTGCAATGATCTTTGTGGTATCCCAGCCGTTGTCCGTGTCCATCCACTGTGGCTCACTGGTACCCCCCAGCTGTTGCACCTCCACAATGTACTTGTTGATGCCACCATTGGGGTACTCAGGGGGCAGCCAGGAGAGCTTGACAGTGCTGTCAACAAGGGGCTCCGCTGAGAGAGACCGTGGGGATGAGGGACCTGGGAGGCAAGTGGTACAGCTGTTGGCTCTGCAATTGTGACCTGTTCCACAACTGCTAGGAATGCAATCTGTGGCTTGGCGGACAGTGCAGTTGTGGACCTATTAGGCATAGGCATGAGAGGACATTGGTCAGCAGAGCTACTACGATGCCAAGAAACAATGAGCAAGGCGTAGGTTTGTCCCTGAGGCACCCCTCAGTTTTCCAGGGCAACACATGTGCTAATGCTTCCTGAGGAGTTTACAGAGGTTCAAAGCCTCTTGGAAGAAAATAGAAATCCCTGCAAAATAGGAAGCACCTTAGAGCCCGCAACACATAACACCATGCCAAGGCAAGTTAATTAGATTTTAGACCTGTCTACCAAGAAGGCAAGGGTATCAAGCCGGTCGGGACATCTCTGACATAGTACTTGTTCTGTAAGGGATCACCCGGGAGTAAAACCTTGCAGAGGCCACCCACCCCAGAGTCATTGATCCCCAGCCCTGCTCCCTTCTGAGAGTGGCAGATTTCTCCCAGATGGTACATCCCGTTGCCCACCTTTGCTGTCAATCTTGACCTTGTAGAGGTCAGATGGAGGTCCGAGGCTGGTGCAGTGATAGACCAGCACCACCAGACTGTACTCCTTGTTGAATTTAAGGTTTGGAATGTAGGCAGACTGCACAATCATGGAAGTGATGTTTTCCTGATGGACGAGCTCCTTGGCTGCATCATAGAGCTGGACGAGGAACCCAGAGCCCACAGTGTCACCACCGGGCAGGTTCCAGTTTACATGCAATGTGTTGCTCCCTTCAACAAATGAGCGTTCAATCACAGGCTTGGCTGTTGGCTCTGTGTGGAATAGAGAAACAAGAAGCCATCAGCCTGATTCTCTTGCCAACAGCACTGAAGTTAAGTTGTTAACCTGGTTTATTCACATGTTAAGGGTCTTAACACACACTCACCCACCTCAAAGTAAACTTTATACAGTCATATACTGTGACAGAAGGCAGTTGGATCCCTGAGGTGGGAAGAGGTTGGGCTACTCATCTATAGGGCACTGGAATTTTGTTCTCCAACCAGAGGAGGTAGTGGCAGAAACAGGGCACTTAGCTGGTCTCTGTAGAATACCAGAGTAGGTATTTGCACAATCTCTACTGGTTAATCTCTACTGACTGGAAGGATGGCTGAAGAAGACCCATACGGGAACCAGGATATTAGAAACTGTAGTCATCCTTAGCACTACTCATACGCCTACTACAGAATCTACTTCTTTTGATTTGGGCATTCTTCATCTCCCCACTTCCCAGATTTGGCTCACTGAACTTCAGATACTCACCTTGGCACTCTGTTACCATGACAGCGTGAGGGCCTGGGTCACCTTCCCCTCCATCTCCAGGGCGTGTTAGCTGAACCTTAACAAGGTAGGCCGTGACAGGTCGCAGGTTCATTAGGGTGATGTTCTGAGCATGGTCAACTGTTGATCAAATGTGGGTCTGTTACTGTAGAGTCTCATGCTGAAGGTTATGCTCCATATTTTGTTTACTGCAGAGAGCCCACTGCGCAGGGCCTTTTGACTGGGATCTGCAGCTCTGTGACCTTTCCTTTCAGACTTATGTCCCCTCCATTTTCTATTATCTGCTGAACAGGGACTGCCTCATATCCACAGAATACATTTAAAGCACATTCAGAAAACATGACCTTCTCGGTGGTGGAACCTGCCCTGTGGAATGCCCTCCCATTAGATGTCAAAGAGACAAACAACTATACAACTTTCCGTAGACGTCTGAAGGCAGCCCTATATTGGGAAGTTTTTAATGTCTGGTACATTGTTGTGTTTTGTTATATTCTGCTGTATGCCACTTAGAATGACTGGGACAACCCAGTTAGATGTGTGGGGTACAATTAATTAATTAAAATTCCCCCAAAGAATCCTGGAAACTGCAGTTTATTAAGGCAGATGAGAATTGTAGCTGGGGTGGTGGTGGTTTGCAATTCCCAGGATCAAGAGTTGTGCCTAACTTTGGAGCCTGATCTCCTGTTCCTGTTGTAGCATATGCCTGAGAGAATCCTTGTTTCTTCATGATTGGCTGAACTGAAAATATTTTGCTTCCCTGTTGAGCAGAATCCCCTGGGCCAAGAAGCATTGCTGGTTACTTAAATGACTCAAATGTGCATAAATGCACCATGTCCCTAGCTGAACTAAGATGTTAGATGGCTAGGGCAATGGGTTCTCATGGGCACTGCACTTCATGGTGTGCCCAGCTGTTCTATAAATATAAAACTTTTTATAAAAAGGAAATGAAGGGGGAAGGGCAGGAGATCTGGGGTCCAGCACAAAAGACCCAGAGCTCAGCCACCTAGATCACCTGCTCACAACACTCCTGTCTGGATCGCTTTCTGTATAGTTGAAAAGAACTGAAGCCAGACAGGCACAGGTTTGAGAGAGCCCTGCAGATTTAAGAGAGCACACAAATTAGAGCGATGACTCCATCTGGATTACAGCAAATCCCTTACCTACAATGGATGACCACTGAGAAGTGCCAGTTTGGGGCTTGTACAGAACCTTGATGGAGATGATGGGTCCATCACCTGAGACGCGCCCCACAGGCGATATCACAAGCTGCCGACTCTGCTTGGCCAGAAGCCTGGGAGGGCTTAGTGGCATGGGAGGCACTAAGGAAGGGAACAGCATCAATCACAAGCCAGGCAAACATGAAAGTAGACAAAGGGATTGCACATTTTACCTCTGCCCTTGAGAGAAAGATGACTGCAACTATTAGGACAGATTTGCACCAGATGTTTCTCATGCGATATTTTCCTGATTGGTACCTGGCACAATCCTAGTCTCTGTCTCTGATTAATGCTCTCCTTCTAGGTTTCTTTGCTTGAAAACTAGCACCACATTTAAAGAGACACCACCTTTAAAGAGACATCAGACCCTTATTTTGCCTGGACAAGAACTGCAGAATATCTTAGGAAGGGTACTAAAATAAAAACTGTGTGGCAACATTTCAGTAACCGAGTTCTGTACAACCAAAGATGCTTCCTGTGATGATTTTGTAATTCTCAGAAGCTGAGCATGAATATCTCTAACCCTGAAATCTCACCACCTGTACTGTCCTGCTCACCTTTCACAGTGACCTTGAACTTGCCACTGTCCTGCCCACCCGTAGTGGAGACACGGCATTCCCAGAGGCTAGTGTCAGAAAGGACCAGCGGTGGCACTTGAAATTCACAGGTTGTCAAGTCTTTTTCCATGATGGCTTTCAGAGACTGGAGAGGTGAGAAGAGTAGAGTCATATCCTGTCTCAAGTCTTCTGTTTCTGAGTATTTGTGGGGAACCACAGTCCCATGGGATGCAGGTAGGGTTGACAACTGACCTAGCCCCATCCTTACTAGTACCAACACGGAAGGGAATAGATCACATGCAGTTATATAAACAGAAGGAAAAGTGGTGTCAGGACAACTGGACTGCTATGCTAAAGCACTCGTGCTTAAGCACCCAAATACTTACATAATTAACATAACCTCTAGTTTGATCCTGATTTATCCTCCTCGCGTGTGAACAGAGGTAGGGTTGCAAACCCACACAAAGAAATCCAATTTAACACCGTGTGCTTATCTATATCTGGGTGAAACCCAATTTAACACCCTGTGCTCATAGATTAATCTGGGTGAAAGGGAGATTACAGAGATAAAAAGACAGAAGGGTATGAGTAGGGTGAGAGCAAGTTGGGGCTAGAGAAGCAGAGGGAAGAGCAAGCCCAGGTCTCTGGGATGGTACAGGGCCTGATCCAGGACATGATGGTAGCTTACCATGATCACTGTTCCATCAGCCTTGCGCAGTTCAATGTTTTCACGCACAGGGATTGGATTGCCTGTTGCCATGCAGGTAATTACAGGCTGGGAGCCTAAGTTAAACTCCAAGTGAGAGACCAAGTTCTTGATCTGGGGGATCCGATCTTAGCACAGAACACCAGAATAAGGATAAAACATCATTACAATCATAATAAAATAGCATTTTTTAAAAGGGCAATATGATATTTATTCCCTGCCTCCTTTTATCTCTAGGTGGCAGACAACGGCTAACCACTATGCAGCACCCTCTCCCATTCATGTACTCGTTTGGCAGTTCTCTGGCACTGGGCCTAGTTCCTGCCATTCCCATGATACACATTCCAGAGTGCTTTTACCTGACTTTTCACAGTGCTGTCCATGCCAACCAGATGGGCAAATGCAGCCACTGAAACGGTTACAGGTGCCTCCATTCTGGCAATGACACTCCAGGGCACAGTCAGCGCCGTACCTCCCAGAGGAGCAAGCTGGGGAAAGAGCACAGGGATCGCGGGTCAATCTCCTCTGACCATTTCCCAGAGACTGGGGCTGCATACAAGCAATGCGTTTAAGGCACAGTCAAAACACACACTCAGAATTATAGTTGAATAAGGGTGCTGGGAATAGTAACTCTGTTAAGGGCAAACTTTAATTCCTAAGATTCTTTGGGGAGGGACAGGCTTTGAATGGCCTTTAAAGGCATAGTGTGTGTGCCTGGGTCAAGGATGTCTGGCAGATTTCATGTATGCTGCTTTTAACCCGTCTCTCATTGTAAGTTTGCAGGTACATAAGACCGAAAAGCAGTTTTAAATGTGTTGGCTTCCTTTTTAAAAAATGGATTGGTCACCTCCAGAATGTTCTTAATTTTACTGGGGAGATTCAACTGCATGCCAGAAATGTAGGTTTGCAGAAATGAAGATTAAAGTGCTCTGTTGCAACAAACCCACTTTTACAAATAACAAGAAAGGAGACTTTTTGCGATTTGGAAAATGACAGGGGCGGGGAGGGGGGAGCGGAATGCACTGAAAAATGTGCATAACAATAGATGGATGGGAAGACATCTAACCTTCACACAAACAAATCAGGATAAATTCCCACTGTCATATATTCTCCCCACAAACATGTCAGAATGAATGCTCAATAATGGGTAGGCATCATATGAACTTTGCACTGGTTATATGATGCCCGTTCTTTATTGTACTTTGTGGAAGCAAACCAGGAAGAATGCTAAACGAACAGCTCAGTCTGGAGGAGCCTTTTCTCTTTGCTATGGAACTTCCTGCTCACGAGGACCCCCTTTTTCTTTTGGTTTGTTGGAGCCAAGCAGGAGGGAAATGATTCTAAAGAAACAAAGGGAGGAAGCGGCTCTCTCCTGGATACGAGCCAAACAGAGTCCCAGCAGAGAAAGTAGCCAAAACTGAATAAAAATACTAAGGAATACTGTGAGTCTGAGATGAAGGGAGGGTTCTTGAACATCTTTTCCATGTGAAGATGTTCAGGAAACAATGTGACTATGCTGTTTGTTGGTAGTAACAACAATGAAACCACAAGTTTGCGGTCTGGTTATGCGATTTAATGAAATTTGCCTTCCTCGGTACTGTTCCAATATCCATGGTTCCTCCTAGCCACACCTGTAGGAGCTCTTCTTTCCCATGGCTTCATTATGTCTCACTTTCTGAGAGATCACATGACCCCAATGCTCATACAGTATTACCTTTTTCACAATGATTTCAGTGTTGATTTCACATAAGGACTGTTTCCCCACCCCCACCCTGAACCCTCCCTTGGGTGCTGAGAACTGGCACTTATTGTATCAAGAAAAATTCTAGCATTTGAATGAGACTTAGTAAACATTAGTTTTCTCAAGGTAATGCCTTTTCACAAGAAATCTTTGCGATGTGAAACATACAAGGGTAAAAACACCACCTCATGGTAACATTACCCTATCCAAAAGTAACATGTTAATCAGATCTGATGTCACATTACATTAATAAACCGTATTTTTCGTCCCATAGGACGCTCCGTCCCATAGGACGCACCTAGGTTTTTTGCCCCCAAAACCAGGTCAGGGAAACCAAACCAGGTTGGGGAACAGCGGTATGGCGGCGCTGCGCCTTCCCGCTGTCCCCCGAGCTTGTGGGGCTGGCCGATGTCTGCCCGAAGCGCAGGGCGCTCTGCTTCAGCGCGCCCCACGCTCCGTGCAGCAGGCTGCTATCCCCAGGCTGCAGATGTCTGCCCGGCGCGTGGGACGCTCTGCTTCAGGGCGCCGTGCGCACCGGGCGGCAGGCTGCTATCCAAGCTTCAGCGAAAGCCTGTATTCGCCCCATAGGACGCACAGAGATTTCCCCTTCATTTTTGGAGGGGAAAAAGTGCGTCCTATAGGGCGAAAAATACGGTATATGTATCCCTATTGCTGCTCTGAACACATACAAGAAGTCAGAAGCTTCAGTTTAGCAAGAAATCAATCACATGATGGCCATGTGGGTGGGGATCTACCACACCCTTCTAAAGAAAGACATGGGTGTTATTCAGCTATGTTTTACTCCGAATAGACCTATTGTAATTAATGGACCAAAGTTAAGTCATTTTTTACTATTTAAAAATACTACATGAAAATTTGATGGTGGTGCATGACAGAGTCTTTATCGTTTCCTCCCCAACTCTGGAGTTTGTTTTCCCTGGAAGTCCAGGCGGCAGAGACTCTGGTTGCTTTCAGACAACCTGTTTGTTGAGCATTCATCCTGATTTATTTGCACAAAGTTTGTGGGGAGATTAGGTGACGCCCAATATTTATTGAGCGTTTGTTCTGATTTGTTTGCAGGGAGGTTATACAACTTTTAATCAAGCAATCCCAGTGCATTCTCCATCACTTTCCTTAATGCAAAAAGTCTAATACGGTGAGGCCTTCCAGTAAACTATAATTTGCTATAATTTGCTATAAACTATAATTTCCGGCAGGGGATGCAGGTGGCGCTGTGGGTTAAAGCCTCAGCGCCTAGGGCTTGCCGATCGAAAGGTCGGCGGTTCGAATCCCTGCGGCGGGGTGCGTTCCCGCTGCTCGGTCCCAGCGCCTGCCAACCTAGCAGTTCGAAAGCACCTCCGGGTGCAAGTAGATAAATAGGGACCGCTTACCAGCGGGAAGGTAAACGGCGTTTCCGTGTGCGGCTCTGGCTCTGGCTCTGGCCAGAGCAGCGATGTCACGCTGGCCACGTGACCCGGAAGTGTCTCCGGACAGCGCTGGCCCCTGGCCTCTTGAGTGAGATGGGCGCACAACCCCAGAGTCTGTCAAGACTGGCCCGTATGGGCAGGGGTACCTTTATCTTTACCTTTTATAATTTCCGGCAACCTGAATTTGCTGGTATGGAACTGAATCCCACCCGAAAATAGTGACAATCTTGGAGTGCCCTAAATTTGGCTTCTGCTGATGGGTAAAAACAATTTTACTCTCCTGGTTTTTTATGTTAACTAGCAGCCACCAGTTTGCCTCATTTGGTTGCTCTGTTACTGTTTTATTAATTGAATTATTTTAACATTTGATTTTCTTTCCTCGGTGTGTTTTTATGTATTGCTGGAAACTGCCCTAATGAAGGGTGGCCTACAAGTTTGCACCCTAAGCATTACATGAGGTTTGTTTTTATGCTGCCAAATGTAACATGGAAAGCAAAGGGAAAGGCAGCACAGAGTTTCTTTGGTTCTGTGGAACAAACGCCATACACTTGCATCTTGTGCCTTTCTAAGTAGGTCAGCTTCCCCCACCTCCCCATCTCATTTATCACCCTGGTGTCCAAAAGTGTCATAGAGTTGGGAGAAAGAAACTGTGGGGGACATACCTGAGCCGCACTGAAGACCACTCCATCCAGTAGCACAGGAACAGCCATAAGGATCAGGCAGACAGAAAGCCAGCCCCTTGCAGCCTTGCTTGTTATGACATTTCTCCTGGCAGTTTCGCCCAAACATGCCTTCCTTACAAGCTGCAAGGCAAGAAGATTCTTGTCAGGGATTTACTGCCACTGTACTGACAAAGCCGCACATGTTCACCAACCCTGCACTACATTTGCCAGTGCATTGTTCCTTCCTGTTCTGATTGCACACAATCAGAACAAATCCTACAATGAATCCATAATTCCTCTTTATTGTGATGCCAAGTTTCTCCACTGCAATCTCTGGGTTCAGTCTCAAACCCATGTACCTTTTCTCACACAACACCAGTTGATCCCTCTGCAGAGATAAGGGACTTGGGACTCGAGATGTGAAGGCTATTTGGGACTCCATGGCCTTCTACCCACGCTTCATTGCCTAAGGCAGAGGCTTTCAAACTTTTTAAGTCCACGGCTCCCTTGACCAACTACATTCTTTCTGTAGCACCCCTGTGGGGCTCAGGAGCCCAGTTATGTCACCATGTGCCTGTAGAGCTGGCAGTCTCTCCCCCTTTCTTGAACACCCTCCCTTGTGGAGTGTTCCCTCAGCCTCCTCTCCCCTCTCCTTGGGAGTCCCCTGGGCAGCCACTGCTGCTGCCCCTGGTCTCTGAGCCCCCCCCCAGCCCCAAAGAGAGGTGCCTCCTCACTGCCCCACAGCGGCCTGGGACTTGTCTGTCCATTCCCAACAGCAGGGGCTAGTGGACTGGCTGTCTGGGCTCCCTCACCTGCTTGCTTGCTTACTCCTTGTCCCCTGACCAGCCCCAGAGGCAGCATTTGCTTGCAGAGCTTGTAGCCAGGGCTGCTGCAACAAACAGCTGTGCGAGCCTTTGAGAGGCAGAGATGTAAGACGGCATCAGAGGAGGGAGGGAAGAAAAGAGGGACAGAGGCACCCCTGACTGTCATTCAAGGCACCCTAGGGTGCCAAGGCACATTGGTTGAAAACCACTGGCCTAAGGAGTCATGCCTAAGTCTGAGGAGCTCTTCTTGGGGATTCAACAGAGCATGTCTTTCCACCCTAGTCAAGAAGGAAATGTGAGCTTTCCCCATCAATTATGATTAGTCCTGACCCCAACCAGGAAACTTTCAAAAGGAAGAATACACTTGCAACCTCTGCACACCAAGGTTTAGGAGACTGAAAACTAATGCTTCTCCCACACCTAAAGACACATTCAAAGGAAGGTTTTGGAAGGGTTAGGAATTTCATCTGATACACTTCTGGATACTGCACTGCATGGCTGGAGTAGTGCTTATACCCAACTTGCCTCTTCTTCCTGGGCAGACCATACAACAAAAGGGGTTCAGCCAGGTAACATCATTGGCCATGCAGCTCCTGCAGCTGGATTCCCAGTTTCAAAGCAGAGGAAAATTTACATGCTTTAGTCATGAGCTCTTCCCAGGTACTCTTGTGTGCTTTCCACACAAAGGGCTGACTCTATGCAGGGGCACATCAGTCAGAAATACAGGCAGTGCACTACCAAGGGGTGATGTGGCCCTCATATGGTACATATGGAGATACAGGGTCCAACATCCAACTAGGTTTCAAATGGCAACCATCTATACTCTTTGTGAAGATTTACAAGTGCAGTTCATGGAGCAGAGACATCTCTTCCTACCAAGACCATGTACACATTGCTTCTAACCTTTTTCACAGCGGGTGCCCATGAAGCCTGGTGGACAGATGCATTCTCCCTCAATATGGTGGCAGATGCCTCCATTCAGGCAGTCGGGACAGTCCTTGTCACAAGAAGAGCCCCATTTCTTGGCTGCACATCCTGGGAGGTTGGGAAGAGACAGACAGATTATTGCCTGAATGCACAGGAGGCCACTGCTTTGATGAAACTAGGCAGGTCTGGTTCTGGTCACTGCCTTGAGTACCATGACGGAAGAAAGGCAGGATAGAAACATAAAATAATTAAATAAGATTTAAAGAAGATGTGGAAGGAAGCCTGATCTCTGGACAGCAGAAGGCAGCATTAACCACAGTGCAGTCACTAACAGTCTCCAACAGCCACTCTGCTCAGGGTAAGTTCACAACTATGTGTTCATTACCGTCTGGCAGCAACTTAAAGTGACAACTCACATATGGGTAAAGATGCACCACAGAGAAAGCCTTCTTATGATCTCAAACAATGGTTTTTAATAGAAGCTGTACATGTTCAGCTGGGAGTCTTTAAATGATGAGACACTGAATCACACCCACCCCATAACAAAGGATGTAAACAGACGTTAGTGGGGACGTCCGTGGCTCCCATTGACCTGCATCTCTTCAGTTCTGCACTATCTTACCTCGCACAATCAGCCGGAAGAAGGCACTTGACAAAGGACTGTCCCCAATGAATGTAGCGCTGTAAATCCCACCATCACTCACGCTGACAGGCGACAGGGTCAGAGTGGACTGGCTCTCCTTCACCTCCCCCTGGTCCTTGGTGTCATAGTAGGTCCCTGCAAATGAAAGTGGCAGGGACGAAGAAAAGCATGAGAGGTGACAACTGAACTCTGAATAAGCCCTACTAAGGCTTAATCCACTCCAGCCTGTGACTGGCCTGGATAGGGCTTAGAGGCTCCTGCAACCTCTAAGGACATCACTGACAGAGCAGTTTGGGTAGGAGAAGAACTGAGGAAGCACAAAGGCATCCAGCTGCAAGCCCACTGGCAGGTCTGGGCCTAGACTGCCAGCTTCAATTGACAAGGATGACTGAGGGCGGGCCTTGTTCCAGGAATGGGGTGGGGTGGGGAAGCATTGGAGCAGGGGCAGATCTCCCCAAAGCCGTGCAGCTGGGAGAGAGGGGTCACTTGCCATTCCTTTTCCACAAAATGTCTGCATTCTTCCCATGCTTTATCTTGGCAACAAGTACAGCTGGCTGGGAGAGGCTGAATGTCTGTGTCACTTTCTCTGGGACGAGGTTGGCTGCAGGGTCAGACAGAAACAGAGAGTGGGTTAGGAAGCAGGACCTGCAATATTTTCTCTTCCCTGATCATCATCTTTGTCTGGGATTCCTGATTCCATCTTTGTCTGGGATTTCCAGAACTTACCTAAACACTTCATCCTGCTCAACATGTATATTTGCCTATTTTACTCTATTTATTTAATGGAATCTGTATACCACTTAATTGGGGGGGGGGGACTCCAAACGTTTTACTTAAAATAAAAAATACATTAAAGTTATTGATAGAAGTCAGATTTGAAGCCAATTTAACCTTAAAAATAATAATAAAGGAGCAGTTAAAACTACACATTATAAAATAAAGTTAAAATATTATATCATATATAAAATACATGTCAGTTTCACTAATCTGGGTAGGCTTGTCTAAACAAAAAAGTTTTTAATGGCTACAGAAAACAACACAGCTAAGATGCCTGCCTAATGTCAATGGGCAGGGAGTTCAGAGTGCAAAGGCCACCAGGCTAAAAGATGAAATCCTTACAAGGGTGGAACAAACTGTGTGTGGCATTTTCTACACATATTGCAAGGGGAAAGGTGAGCATGTAGGCTTAGTGGAGGTACTAACTCACAGTGTTCGGAACAATATAATAATAGTAATAATAATAATAATAATAATAATAATAATAATAATAATAATATTGTTTATACCCCGCCCATCTGGCTGGGTTTCCCCAGCCATTCTGGACAGCTTCCAACAAAATATTAAAATACAACAAGTGAGGTGAAAGTTGATGTGCCCATTTTAGGTAATGTTAGGGTTAGGATTGTTCTACATCTTATTGTTAACGTTATTCTTCTTTCCAAACCCTCCCTTATGAGCATATCTCCCAAAGTCATGCTTTTAATTGTATCTTTAACAAAGCCTGGATTTCCAGTGGTGTGTTTGTTCCGCCTCACCCAAATCAATGTTTATCATACTTCAAAGGCCTTCTAAGATAAGAAAATCTAGTCAATTTTCAGATATTCTTCCTGGGTTCTTTGTTTAAATTATCTGACTGATGTCTCTTTTCCTGGCAATAAGAATCACTCAAATGACTAATGACTGACTAGCACCATAGCATCCAGAAATACTTTTGTAGTAGGATGCCAGGGGAAATGTGTGCCCTTAAGTTCATAGAATTATAGAAATGTAGGAATCTCAACTAAAGCATCCAAGACAGATACCCTATTTACTGCATGGTTAGATCTGTGTATGCCATTCTATGAGTACTAGTAGCAACAGTTATGAAAATCATATACAGTGGTACCTTGGTTCTCAAATGCCTTGGTACTCAAACTTGGAACCCAAACACTGCAAACCCAGAAATAAGTGTTCCAGTTTGCGAACTTTTTCAGAAGCCAAATGTGTTCCCTTTTGAGTGCCACACTTCCATTTTGAGTGTTACACTGAGGTCTGTTTTTGCGGCTCTTTTTTGTTTTGTTTTTGTGACTGTGTGGAAACCAGTTCAGCTAATGAATGATTTATTGTGTGACTGCAGTACATTGTTTATTGCTTTTATGGATCAATGGTCTTGTTAGATAGTAAAATTCATGCTAAATTGCTGTTTTAGGGGTTGTTTTTAAAAGTCTGGAACAGATTAATCCATTTTGAATTACTTTCTATGGGAAAGCGTGCCTTGGTTTTGGAACGCTTTGGTTTTGGAATGGACTTCCGGAACGGATTAAGTTTGAGAACCAAGGTACCACTGTATATAAATCAATAAAATATGCCAGAATCCCTTCCACAGATGTCAGCAGGATTTTTTTTTTCCAGCAAGGGGGCAAAGTAAATACTACAAACAAACAAACAAACAAACAAACAAAGAAACAAACAAACCTAGAATTAGAGAACAGGTCTGCCATTTCTGGTAAGTCCAGTGACTAGGAGTGGCTCACCCATTGGGGTGGAGCTACAACAATAGCCTCTTGGCAGTGATATCACCAGTGAAGTCATTCCTGTGCAGCCATGCCTTCACAGCAATCTTCCCACTCCCAGTAAGTGGCAATGATGCCCTTTCCATGAGGCTATTGCTGTGGGTCTGCCTGTGCTGGTGACTGAGTGGTGACAAGACCTAGGTAGACCTGTCTTCAGAGAAATTTCCAGGTCTTCCTCTTTGCTGTGGACCTCCTTTTCATCTATGGGTAGACTGGCCTACAGATATCTATTTCCACTCACTGTGCTGTTTTTTCTCTAGCTTCTTTCATCCACTCCTCTATTTAAAACCCAGCCAGAAACCCAGCCAGAGGGGCAGGGTATGAATAAAGTAAAGTAAAGTAAAATACATTGCACTGCTGCTGCAATCAATTTCACACACACACGCTAACACACATTTATCTGGCTGGGCCTAAAACGAAATGAATTCCCTAGATTGATTAATACTCATTTTTGCTTTTTCCTTGTCCTGGTAAATAAACATATTGCAAGAATGACCCCAGGGTCTGGGTCTGAGGAGGGTATAGAGAGAAGACTCCATTACCTTAGCCTTGGTCTTATCACAATGATGTAAGGACCTAACATTGAGAAAGAATAACTTCAAAGTACGTATCATTCCCAGTTCTCAGAAAGTGCAGACTTTCAGCCTTTAGAAACCACATATCTGCATATTATCTTTTCCAGTGTCATGTTGAATCTCTCTCAAGCTTACCATCCACATTGTTGTGCACATAAACCACCCTGGTTTGTTCTGACTCAGTCTGCCCCAAGCAGTATGTGATGCCCACCAGGTCTGCCCGGGAGAAGCCGCTCATTTGCACTGCATGGCTGCTGTTCTTGTACATCTGGAATCTGGACCTGGGGTGGGTCATGACAATTTTATTGTCTCTGTCAATCTGGAGGCTGGCATTTCGCTCACCAGTCACACACGAGAGGTAGAAGTTGGTGTGTGAGGGACTCAAAACGTTGGCCATCAGGGTGATATCCATAACTGCTCCTGCATCAGGACAAGAGAAGGTGTTATTTTAGGATAGGGAGAGCAAACGATCTCAGCATAATTCACACAATCGAAGCCAAGAGCAGGGAACTCTCCCACTGTGAGGGCCAGCTTCACTCAGGTGAAAGTAGCCAAGGACTGCTTACCTGTGACATACTTGTGTTTCCTCTTCATGAAAGTAACATCTGAAGCTATGTGCTTTCTTTCAACTGATATAAACTCCAGTTGTTCCTGTTTAACAGGGACATTGTCTCTAGTAAATCCCTAGTAAATCCCATCCCTCTGGGAAGAGCCACTGAACGTAGAAACTTTGTTGATAAGTTGAATATGTATACGTATACCTAATTGATTACATCTAATAACAGATACTGTGCGTAGGACTGTTTTTTTTTCTGTGTGTGTGTGTGTGTGTGTGCACGCGCGCGCATACACACACACACACACAAAATTCTTTTAATACAAAGGTACAGTGGATGGTGCTCAACCTCTGTTGCCATTTCAACAACACAGCAGGAAGCTCTTATCTAATATGTTAAAAACAATATTATTATTCCGTCTCGGGACACATACAGTACAGGTTTGAAAACAAATCATTATACCACCACTTAAAATATTTATCCGTGTATTGGTTTGAATTTGGAAAGGAACATAGAGATTGCTTGTATGATGAGATAGCACATTAATAGCCTTTGGGCTATTGTTTTGTCAATTATGACAAAATCCCTACATGTTAAGCATGCCTTCTTCTGTCTACATGTACATACATCACAATACACAAATGTAAACACACCATGTGACAATCAATGTGTTTGTCACACATTATTTCCAGCATAGAAATCTAGAAATCTTTTCAGGAATAACAATGATGCTATTACCAGAATACTTCTATTACACATTATATATTCTGGAATGCCACCCTTACATTTGAATTGATCAGATTGTCTCTCTCATTATGCTTGTGTGACCCTGAAGGCTTGCAACTCTTATTAACCTTTTTTAGATATGATGTTCTGATGTCATTTTTCAGAAAACAGCTAATTATATTCTGATGAAACACAGAAGACGTTGCCCTTCTGCTGTTTCATTTCGTTTCATTTCACAGTATGGGTTAACCCTTTTACCTGTGCTATTTTCCCAATGAAAAATCCACCCTACCCACCTCAGAAGCTATTTCCTGTGTTAGTAAGAAACATGTGAGCACACAGGCTTGAGTATAGCTTCAATGCACAAACTTAGCTAGAGAGCAGGGCTTTAAATAATCCATTTGGGACTATTTGGGATACACACAATAGCTTTTTCCAGGCTATGATAGTATGAGACAGACATGATGTGTCCACTCACTGCAATCTCTCTTATGAGGAAAAGGGATTCATGGGGCATTGCAGTGGTTCAAAACTCTGCAAGATTTATCTGAACAGAGACAAAAGAAATGTACATGTAAACCCAAGCCAACAGTGTCTGTATCACCCAATTTTCCCGTAACAACTGTGTTCAGCCATATGGTGGTTCTTTCTATCACCCAAGCATGTGTTTGTAGCACAAATGGCGGTCAGAATGATCTCAAAACACCCATCGCCCATGGAATACCACTGACGGGCATTACCAAAACTGCTTTTCTTCCATTCTCTATTCACTGTGTTCCATGCCTGGATGGAAAAGGTTGGAGATGGCCATGGAATTCAGTCTTTGAGAATACAGACTAACCTGATCTACACCTTCCAGACCAATCTGCAGATCAGAACTTAGTTACCCATCAGCTCTTCACGTTCCCCAAATGCTCCATCACAGCTCAGCAACAGCATTAAAGTATGTTTAAAGGTGCGAATTTTAAAAGAAAATATGTCTAAGGATGCCTGCAGATGTCCTTTTTATTTCATATTCATGATTATTGGTGATCATGATGCCGTTGGGGCTGTCACACATAATCCTGCTTTCAATACTGTTTTGGCCTGCAGAAGTTTTGGGGTGGTCACCCAGCTTAATTTCCAATCAGTGCATATCCTGCCACTGCCACTGCCTACTATAACTTTCCCGAACAACAATAATGTGGTAGCACTGGGGAAGCATCACAAAGAACAAAATAGGAAATAGAAAAAAAAATAAATCCACTACCGACACACTATTTTTGTGTCCAGAACATGTTGCAGAATACACTCACGATGGAACACTAGCATAGGAGGAGCCCTCAAATATGTATCTAGATGTGGAACTCCATGTAGTTTTTTAAAACTAAAACAACAACACCACATACATATACGAGAGATTAATGTGAAAATGGGATAGAAAGGACACGAGTGAACTCATGCAAAAAAATGACACAGATCAGAAATTGAATGATTTGTCCATCACTCACCATATGGCTAAGATTTTCCACTCTTAGCTGGGAGAGAGAAAGAGGATGTTGCAGAAACAGCACATGGGGCTGCACATAACAGCATCTCTGAAAACGTTTAAATCCCAGACCCACCATTCTGGTGGCACCAGGGGTTCCTCACCCAGAGCCCAATTAAACGGGGCTGACTACTGCTGAGGGTGGTCAACCTGATTAAAATACTGGACCTGTTGGTAGCTAATGCAGCATCTACACATGAAGGAATGCAGCACAACAAAGGTGGGTGTTCAGAGAGCTCAGAACAAGATTTCCCCCTTCGTATGCCATTCAAGGATTCTCCCAGCACCGCCTGTAATTGTTGGGTATTTTCATAGTGGTTCCCCAATTTGCTGAATAGACAACAGGCTGACGCATCAGACTACCTACCCTTAATTGGATATACGGTAATGAATACCAGTATAATTCTAGATAGGAGTAGCTTGTGGCTTCCTGTCCAGAAAAGGGGATGGCCACCCCTTTTTATTTATTTATTTAATTTCATAATATTTATGAAAACGAAAACAAAAAAACCTTGAAGTGGTTTACAAAAAGAATAAAACAAGAAAACTATCAGTAAAAAATTTTTTTTAAAGATAATAAAACATTTAAAAAGTAATTAAAACCAATGATGCCCTAAAAGCAGATTAAAATACATCAACCTTCTACCTGTCTGGAAAGACTTGTCTAAACAACGTATTTAACCAAAAAAAGAGTACAGTGAAGGTGCATGCCTGATATCACTAGGTGGGGAGTTCCAAAGATTGGGTGCTGCCACACTAAAAGACTGATTTCTTACAAATGCAGAACAAGTATTATGTGGCACCATTCTACAGACACTATGTCCCGGTCTGTTGGACTCCAATAGTAGTAAGTTCTACCTTGGCACAGAGCTGTAACCACTAGCTCTGCAACCTTCTCCAAGTTCCATTCTTTCTGCCACCAAAACCAATAGCAACCCACCTCCCACCAACCTGTTAAGGGGGAAAAAGGACTTTACCTGCCAGATGCAAGAAGAGAGTTAAAACACAAAGCCTGCCCAGTCTCATTTTCCTGAGTATACACAGTGTCAGGAGAGCTCAGACATCACGGATCCAGAAAAGGAAAAGATGATGGGGGCATTTGCGTTGTTTTTCATTTGCAGAGTGCGTCCTCTATGCCTGATGCTCCTGTGTCTTCCATTGCTTTGAATGGATCAGAGTAGCTCGAAGGAAGTTCACACACACCCCATGAGGAAGACAGATTCTGGTTCTCTGGTTTAGAAAATCCCGCTCCTGCTTTCTGAAGTGTGTGTTACGAGCCTCAGGAAAAGAAACTCTGGCTGAGTTTCGGTCCACCTGCTTGGGAGTTCAGATTGTCCCCTCCAAGGCCCTTCCACCCATTCCAGTGCTTTGTTCCCTGCCACGTGTTGCTGCAGAAGAGATTATGACCTGCCTGTTTCTTCCATGCTTGCTTGTAGAGCCTTCCTGGGGTGCTTCAGCCTGGGGTGCATAAACACACACGCACAAGCAACCTCTGGGCAGTTCAGGAACTGATTAAGAGTGAGAATAGATTGGGCACAAGAGCTGCGAGTCAGTGGGAAGAGCTTTCTTGGCTGGGATTCAGCCAGAGCAGGAATGGAGTCTGTTGGGGGAGGGATGCTTAGAGGCCCTCACAGACAGCACAGCAATGACATGAAATCCTGTTTCCCATGCACCATTTCCTGCTCTCCACCCATTGTTCCTTGCCTGTCTCTTGCTCCTGCAGGAGGAAGCAATGCACTGGGAGGTTGTTGGACTGAGCTCCCAATGGAGAGAGGCTTGAAATGAAGAGACACCCCACTGGTGTTCAGGGTTCAAGAAACTCCCTTTAGTCATGTTTTCCAAATCCAAGGCTAAGGAACAAGCTGCTCCCAGTCTGGGAGAGAAGTGGTTTTCTTTCTGCCTCTTTAGATTCTAGTCAGGAACAACAGTTTACAGTTGCTGAGGAAAGAAGGTATCATGGAGTCCTGAAGTTGATTACAGTGGTACCTCGGGTTACATATGCTTCAGGTTACATATGCTTCAGGTTACAGACTCCACTAACCCAGAAACAGTGCTTCAGGTTAAGAACTTTGCTTCAGGATAAGACCAGAAATTGTGCGGCGGCAGTGGAAAGCTCCATTAGCTAAAGTGGTGCTTCAGGTTAAGAACAGTTTCAGGTTAAGAACGGACCTCCGGAACGAATTAAGTACTTAACCCGAGGTACCACTGTAATCTATAGCCTGGGGAACTGTCCGCCTCTGGAAGTTGTGCATGGCTGTGATTACAGCAGTGCTATGCAACTTTTTTTACACACTACAGGAAACCAGAGACATGCAGATCACAATGGATGGGCAGTACTGCCTTAAGTTCTAGGCTGTCTTGTTGTGCACAACCATCATTTGTGGATTAGCCAGGTTCACTCACGTACCACAGTTATCAATGGGGAGAGGGGGATGCATGACCCTCTTCTGTGCCAAGTCAAACAAACCTGTTAAAGATGTAGTTTCTTAACACTCTGTGGGTCAATTCACATGACCAAATAACTATGATGTCAATCTGAAGAAGTGTGCATGCACACGAAAGCTCATACCAAGAACTAACTTAGTTGGTCTTTAAGGTGCTACTGGAAGGAATTTTTTTTATTTTGTTTTGACTATGATGTCAATGTGATCTAAACAGAGGTCAGTACCTGCTGAAGGTTTTATAGGATGATGATAACGGTGGTGATGATTTTGTGGAATTCCCTCCTCACAGAGATGTATCTGGTAACTTCACTACACTGCTTTCTGCAAATGCTGAAGACACACCTTTGAAACCTGTGATGTTTCTGTGACTATTTTTTTTAACTTTTAAAAATACTGAATTTTAAGTTATTGTAACCCATTCTGGGACCTGCTGGTGAAAGGCAGATAATAAATCATCATCATCCCATCCTTCCTCCTGAAGGAGGTCCAAGGTAGCAATAGCAAATTATAAAATAAAAAAAATCTCTAAAAATATTAAAAACATATATTACCACAGTCTGGAAACATTGCTCCAGATGACTTTGGGTTCAAGTAAAGCAGTAACTGAAATTAATATGACCACCTATGTTCCATACTGTGAGTTCAGCAACATCTCTAAAAATATTAAAAACATATATTACCACAGTCTGGAAACATTGCTCCAGATGACTTTGGGTTCAAGTAAAGCAGTAACTGAAATTAATATGACCACCTATGTTCCATACTGTGAGTTCAGCAACACACTGGTGGGAAAAGGCAGACTGCATCCTTTTCACAGGGGGAGGGAAGTGAGGGTTACTACCTGGGTGAGGATGCTATTGTGTGGATGCAACACACATACAAAATATAAAGACACAAGCAGCTTCAAATCCAGAATAAACTCCAGTATGGATGAGCCCATTATATGGTAAATATCCCCATTTATGGTTGAAGCCTTGTGGGCAAACTTACTAGACCTGTAATCTTGTGAAATAATATTGAGCTTAACTTTCCCCTTTTGTGACCTGTAGTTCTGCTTCTGTTTAACCCTTACACGTGTGACATGACTGCTTCAGGCTGTTCTCAAAGCTGCACATATACACAGATCACAACATGTGAAATGGTGCATGAGTGCAGCTGGATTCATGTATGCATTCATGAAAAATGGGATGAAGCTTTGTTTGCACGTGTGTCCTGGGGCTGGTAAAACGCTACATGGAGCCTAAACATGGTTGCTTGCATTTACAGGGTTGAGGAAGGGTTACTTCCTTATGTTTATCCTCCTAGTGCATAATGTTGCTCTGTGGGACCCACTTTTTTTGTTAGTCTACACAGGATTAAGCTTGGGCCAGGAGGGTGGGAGGAGCTAGACAAAGAACAATAGCAGTCGCCTGTTTGGGTAAATAAATATGCTTGGGAGGAAGTCCAATGTTGCTGCCAAACCACCTTTCCTTAGCCAATTTCTACCCACCTTCCACCTCCACACTTAAAATGCCCATGTATCAGCAACACAGTCAGGGGCACAGCTTATTTCAAGTGTTGCCCAGAAGATGTGTCCCACTCTGGGTTACACAGTGTTAATGTACATGGACGCAGAATTGCAAATACGCAAGTATAGCCTACTGACTTCAGTTTTCAAAAGTTCTGGAAGCAAGCACCAATTCACGTGTTCCTACAGTAAAATCAGAAATCGCACGAATCCCATCACGTACATTGTCGTGTGTGGTGAACTCACATGGAAGGGTTTATGTGCTGAGGAACTGTGAAACATGTGAAGTGCTCCCACGTTGCATTGCATCATGTGCACAGTGCCTCAGGGCTGACGTCCCAGACACTTTCTTAGAGTTGGCTGTGAAACCTAGCTCTTGAGTCTAGGCTGAGAAGTGTGACCATAGTTCAGAACAATTCCCACGCAAAATTTAAGGCCACTTGGAAGAAAGGGAGAAGGGGCTAAGAGGCCTGACAGAAAGTCTGAGAGCACTCTTTATCCTGCTGATAATCTAAAGCAAGCCGGGCCAGGAAGAGGAAAGCCATTCACTGTTTCCGACTATTGACGTGGAGCTCAGGAAAGCGGGTACCCCTGCAGAGCACTGGGTGGGTGAATTACAGCAGGCTGGACTCCCTCTCACCAGAGCCAGTGATGCCAGCTGCCTGGGAAGGAGTGTCAAAACAACTCAGCTGCACTCCCTGCATGGGGCATAGCACCACACTCTCTAAAGAATGGGCCACATGACCAAGAGAAATAAGCAACTAAAACAGTGAGAGAGACAGTACCTAACACGAGGCACACTCCAGCAGTGGCATAAGAAGGGGGGTGCGGTCCGACCCAGGTGTCATCACTGAGAGGGGTGACAAAATGGCAAAAATATGTGTTTTTAAAATAAAATTTAAAAAATTGGACTCACAACACTTTTTTTTGGAAAAAGTAAGTCCAGCAACCACCACATATCTGTTCCTATGCCACTGGTAGCTAGGTGAGGCACTGGGTGCCACACTGTGGGGCCTGCAGCATACGTGAGCCACGCGTCTCTCCTGAGGGGGAGGCAGCAGGCAGACTGCCTGCAAGCTCTGCGCTGCTTTTTCAAGTAGCACAGGGCTTGCAGCTGCCCACTGTGCCCTACAGCTGAGGAGGAGGCTGCAGAGAGGCTCCACACAGCGCGCCCTGCCTTGGCTCGCCCCGCCTCTGGCTGCAGGATGCACGCGCTACACCACTGCACCCCAGTGCATGATTACCTGTGGAATAAATACCATAGGGTTGTGGCAGTGGGCATAGTGGGCATAAACATGTAGCCTAAGTAGCATTTGAAAGTTAGAAGGTATTTAGTTAAAACAGAACCCCTTAGGTTCAAAGCAGGAAGACTGCAATTGAGGGTATTTCCAGATGGGAAGTGTCAGTGAGATATTGCAAACAGGTTTCTGGCAACTGTTTTGTTTTTTGTTTTGACTTATTAGAATTTGTCTAGAAGGGGTGAATCCACATGAAATGGGGAAAGAGATACAGGCTGGCATTTTGAGGCAAACAGTATGTGGATTCTAAGGATTGCTTGGGAAATTGTATATATGAGTCTAAACTTCTTCCAAAAATGTGTTTATTAGAATAAATTTGTTTAAAAGTGCTGGAAAACTTTTATAACTTTTTTTCATTGAAAATTGCAGTGGAAATGTGGAGTAGTGAATTTAAGACTGGGAAAATAGCAACTGAGAGAAACAAATTTGACATTCTTCATCCCAAGATGACACTGCAGAAAACTTGCATGCATGAGGAGCACTGATCCCCCAACAAGTCCCTGTCTGGAAGCACCTTCAGCCTCTGAACAATTCAAGATGAGGTTTTTTAGAACAAAAAAGATAGTATAAACAGGAACTATGATAACTAATCTGTCTAAACTTGCTGATGTGATCAGAATAAGCACTCCTTACCTGAAACAAAAAATGTCAACAACACACAGGAAAAAACATCAGGAAATACAAAGAAACTGGATTGCAATGGATTTTTTTGCCCTTCCAAGTAGATGAGATGCTAAAGATAAGTAATTAATCTTAATGAGCAAGCAAGATTATTATGTTCGCAGAACTGGAGATCAATACAGAAAGCACACCAGATGAGGTGCAGGTTCATGTCAAATCTGATAGTATTTGGTGGATGATAAAAGAACCATGCTTTTTTTTAAAAAAAAGCAGCAACTTTAAATACCTCAAAACTGGAGAGGGAGGCACATGCACCATGTGTCATTGTGTATTGTTGGGCACCTGAGAAGGTCTACACCCCAACAGGGAACCCACTGCCATCCCATGGAGACCCCTAGCTCTACTCCCCTTCCTCCTTCCTATTGCTGCTGCCTGTTCAATCTGCCTTAACTCACCTTCTTCCTATGTCTGCTTGTGTGGATTGGGTCCAATGGGAGAGAGCAAGTAAATGGGTGGTGCCAACAGCATTAAGGAAGAGGTGGTCCTGTTACATTTCAGTCTAGGAAGATGTGAAAAAAATCAAATGTTTACTTTCTTACAGAACTATTCACAAGTCTTAGAACACCTTCTCTACTACCACCCAAGTCCCCAAAGTTTTACCTGGTTTTCACTGAAAGGGGAAATAACATACAGTATTAACAAACTTATTAACTAACAAATCTTAGATTAAGGTAACTTTCAATCTCAGATTACCTTTCACAGGCCCACTCAGGGAGGCGGTGCACTGAAGGCGTCTTGCCTAAGGGAACCCCAAAACTTGGGGCCAGCGCTGCAAATAAATTTAAATGAGTTCATTGCATTACTGTACACTGAAGAAGTTGGTGGACAGATTCCATCTGAAGCTTTTTCTGTGAGGGCATCTGGAGATGAAAAATACAAGCAACAGGAGATTTTGTTCAAGTCCCGGACAATTGACAAATCAGTTAGAGATTAACAAGTTCAAACAATATACATCCAACTTATTAAATAACTCAAATGTGAAATTCATCTTCCAACAAAAAGATGGGGCATGCCACTAAAATAGGCATTCCTATAAGAGAAGAGGAAGGTGGTCAAACTAACACCAATGTTTTAAAAAGGGCAGAGGGGGAAGGACAGAAAATATTAAGCCTCTTAGCCTAACATTTGTTTTAGGTAAACTGGAATAAAGCACTGTTAGATCATTAAATATCTAGAAGAACAAATCATAGTGGATGAATTAAGAAAATCATAAATATGAGAAAAATGAGGACAATTGAAAATCCTTCTAAGAGCTCCTGCAGGCAATCTATTTACTGAGCATTTACCCTGAATTGATTGTGGGGTGTTTACACAACTTTTCAATGCATCTCCACATCACTTTCCTAGCCATAAAAATAATTTCTTTTTAAAAGTTGATTTGTTGTGCTAGGGCAACAGAGCACATTAAACCTAAATTTTCATGTATGCATTTGATTTCATCCTGCAGAGTACTGCCAGTCTGGAGATGTTCTGAATGGCCACTTCCCTAGCAGGCAGGCAAAGCTATTCTTCCCCTCTCTCTCCTTGACACCTTATCTCTGATACTGAAACAATTCTCTAGGTAAGGTGCCTGCAAATTAACCACCCATTTAGCTTATATAATGACAGTTTTAGTTTGCCTCATTTATTTCCTGCCTTCAGGGTTGTTGGGTGTGGTTTTTTTTTTGTAAATGGGACTTAATACAAATGTTCACTAACTGAGAAGTTATTTTATTTTCTGAGTAATATCTTACCTACAATATGTGAATAATCTGATTGGAGCTTCCCTCCTGGGTTAATATGGGCTTCGGGGTGGGAATTATTTTTGTCAGGATGGGGATTACTCTTCTAATACTGTTCAGGGGTACGGGACCTCAGCAGTTATTTAAGCATGAAAAACTGTGCACAGTAATTGCTTTGACACGATTAACATCATGTGGAGTTCAGCCCTAAGTTTCCCTGAAATAGAAATGGGTATCAGAAGTGATACTTAGACCAGCCTCAGGCTTGGGGCCTGTCTTGCCCTCTGGACTCTCCCCAGACCACACCTCTCATCCGCTTTGCTTCATGCCCTCCTTGAGTGTTTTGCTTCCCTGCAATGTGCCCTTGAACTCTAATGTGTGTTTTGCATTTACACTTATGCGTAACCAACAGTACAAGAGAAGCTCAGGGTCATTTTTTTAATGTCAAGTGCAAAAATGCTCAAAACAGTCAGCAGAACAGGCATCTGCTGGGTTAATCCCTTAATAAGCACCGCTCCTCTCTTTCCCTTTGGAGAACACTTCTGTGTAAACATAGGGGCAGCTGCCTTGAAAATATCGTTTTGAAAAACCTGCTTGCAGTCTGACAACAATAGCGGCAAAGGCAGGAACTGACCTCTCCTTGACCTAAGTCTAGATTAAGACACAGAAGGAATCTCAGGGTCTCTCTGGCAGAGTACACACATTTGCCTACGTATTTGGAGGCTAAACTCCAAGGAATAAATGAACAGGAATTGCTTCTCATCATCAAGAAGGCTCCTGCTATAATAACAAAGCAGAAACTGAAATATCTTGCTTGGCTGTTTATTATGAACTGTGTATAGTCACAAAAGCCACATAATGGACAGGAACTACAAACGGTGCAGTGGGAAGGGAGGAGGGAGGCTTGTTGAAGCAGGCAGTTTTTGCATCTCTCCAGGTTGTAAAATTTTTAGCCATTCCCCACAAAGCCAGATTGATGGGTGCTTCCAGATAGGCGTTTATTGCGAGATCGGTGCTGAAATTGGCGTTGCTCATGTTTTCACACACACACCCTCCCAGAGCCACATACCATCCTCAAAATGCTAGCTTGTACTTTTAAAACCTTTGATCCAGATTTCTGTTTGCCATGGAAAACCCAATAAAGAAAAATAACCCATTAAAATCTGCACTCACTGCCGCCGCCGCTGAATACCACCAGCACACTTTTTTGATGTGTGGCTTGTCACATGTGCAGTGACATTTTGATGGGTAGTCTCTATCCCCACACGCGGCGCCAGCTAGATCAGGGTGGCAGTGTGGAGCTGGCCTCCCTGCAGCGATGCCACTACCACACACTAGACAGGGACAAGAGGTGGTGGTGGTGAGGGCGGGGGAGTGTTCCTATAGTGTGCCCATGATGCCCTGAACTCAGCTCCACCTTACAGCATCTTTCCAGGCCTGGTAAGTGGCAGTGATGCTGCTGCCAGAAGGCTACTGCTGAAGTCCAGGGCGCCCTACCAGCACCCCCAACCACATTCCTACTTCAGTTTGCTCCTGAGCACACACTAGCCATTTTGTTTCTGGTGGCCCAGACAAAATGAGCATTTTCAGCAACTGCTGCATGCTGAAAGTATTTCCAAAATTTAAACAACATAGTTTGTAGGAGCTATCCCCATGCAGTGGGTGATTATATCATAGATTATAAGTGCAGCATATACACCGGTCTTTTCTTTTTAAACAAATTAATACAGAAATATTGCACAAAACATCTTTCTTACTCATGAGCAAGCTTAAGTCAGGCAAATACCATGATGGTACAGGTATTAATTAAAAAACACAAAACAAATAGAAATAGGTATTACTCCCGTCTCCCCCCTAAAGCACAAGCCTCCATTCTGCTCATTGTGAAACATGGAAACAAAGTTTGGTATAACTTTCTCTTGTGCTCTTCATACTTCCTGGGAATTATTTTAGGGTGTGTGTCTAAAGGTACTGAAATACCTTTGTGTGTGCCTAGAACAGAAGAAGGAAATGGAGGGCAGGGAAAACCCCGGGACACATTCCATCAGCTTTCACCCACTCGTGTGGTGGGCAAGTGGTAGAATAGCAACCCACATTCATGACTGAAAAATGGGAATGGGTAGAAGCCAACATGCCAAATGTTCACATAAAAGAAATGGATCTGAATGATACGTTTACAATATAATATGCAGGGAGTTGGACTAGATGACCCTTGGGGTTCCTTCCAACTATGCAATTCTATGATTCTAGAAGAACCCTTATAGGCCCAAACTATCACAGCTGCACTCTTTAATAGAGTGTTGGATACCGTCCAAGGCAGATCAAGTAGTCCAGTGTGGTTATGGATCCCTCCAGTGGTAGAAACTAGAAATGCTGAATGTATATAGTGTTTACATTTCTGGTCTTGTGTGTGCATATAAACATTTATGCTACAGATTTCACTGTAGTTACTTCTCTCCAGGGAACCCTGTAAACTGATTCTATGAGACGACAAGGTTAGAGAAATCAGCTTTCTATGCACCACCCCTCACACTACAACTCCCTAATTTATAACACTAGTAAACAGGTATGATATTATGATATGTGTATTGGCATTTTTTCTATTAAAAAACCCAAACTCCTTTCCCCCACTTGAATGTTGGGGTGTGGGTGCTTCCAGACAACTTGTTTATTGAGAATTAAAGTTGATTTGTTTCCAGGCAGATTAAATAACACTGGTTGTTTAATGAGCATGCATGCTGCTTTGTTTGAGGGGAGGTTAGAAGATATTGTGTAAAAGCACGAGTTATCCAGTGGGCTTCCTTATGTCACTTTATCACAAAAAGTCTGATTTTTTGGATAAGCAGATTTGTTGTGCAAGATCAACTTTAATTGTGCAACCTGATAAGTGATTGAATTCCACATGAATAAAGCAACAAGTGAGCATGTTCCTACTCAACCAAATGTTCAACCTATTCAACCAAATGTTTGGAAGGTGAGGGAATTTCTACTGAGTGGGTCATTTATATTGCTGCTGTGCTCTGTGTTTCAAAGTCCCAGAGAATGATGTGAAGAGGTGGCAGCTTAGTCCACTAGGGCAAATGGGGCATGGCTCCAGCAACCTCAGTCTGATCTTAGCCTTCCCTCATCACCCAAGAGGTAGGGCATGAATTTTTATGAATTGAAAATATTTCTGTCCTGCCTTTCGACTGTAGTTTTCAAGATGGCTTTCAAAAATTATTTGAAACAATTATCATATCATCGTAAATTAAAGGCCAGTATTAAATCCAGCAAAACGCATCCATGAAACACACACACACAAAACATAACTACAGCCCCAAATCATTCAAGAAAATTAATAAATATTGTTAAATGTCCTGGGTGAATGACCTCCCCACAAACAAATCAGAACAAACACTCAATTAAGAGCAGAATCCTATAACCTCTACATCAGCTTTGTGCAAGCAAATCAGGATGAATGCTCAATAATGAACAGATTAATTTTACCTGGAGCCTAAAAGACATTAAAGTGGGCATCAGTTAAGTAATGTGAAAAATAAATAATGCAGGGAATGCTTCATCTGTTGAATTTCTGCCACCTGTGCAACAGCTAAAAGCATTGGAGCCCTGCCAGCAGCACAACTGACAACCCCAAGCTAAAAGGTAAAGGTAAAGGGACCCCTGACCATTAGGTCCAGTCGTGTCCGACTCTAGGGTTGCAGCGCTCATCTCGCTTTATTGACAGCTTCCAGGTCATGTGGCCAGCATGACTAAGCCACTTCTGGCGAACCAGAGCAGCGCACGGAAACACCATTTACCTTCCCGCCGGAGCGGTACCTATTTATCTACTTGCACTTTGATGTGCTTTCGAACTGCTAGGTTGGCAGGACCCCAAGCTAAAAGGCTGCATCAAATAATCTTTGCTGAAAGAATGCAGGGGGGGGGGGTGTTTATACATACAGAGAACAGGAACAGATCCTGGCAAAGGGATGGCTGGTTTGCATTTGGGAGGAAGCAGAAAGACTGGGGCGGGGAGAATTTTCAGCACATTTCCCTTTTCTAAGAAAGAGTCAGGTGGATCACAACCCTAATAATTCTACATTATTGCTAAGAGGAAGTTAGGAGCTTGGCTGCCAGCTGGCTGCAAGAACATAAAGGGCGCTGACAGGTGCCATTGCCCTCTTCACTTCTTCCTGCTTCTGCTAAGGGCAGGAGAAACCTAATATTTTCAGTGAAGATTAATACCAAAGTAGTTTTGATATTTGTGGACGTGGAGAAAGCCTTTGACAATATTTCTTGGAGTTTTATGAAGAAAAATTTACAGGGAATGGGGGTAGGCCAAGGTTTTGAAAACGGTATAGGTGCAATTTATTCAGAACAAAAAGCTAAATTAATTGTGAACAATGTAGTTACAGAAGAGTTTAAGATTGAGAAAGGAACACGACAAGGGTGCCCAATCTCTCCATTGCTTTTTATATCGGTCCTGGAGGTTTTGCTAAATATGATTAGAAAGGACCAATTGGTTAAAGGTATTCAAGTCGGAGCTAAACAGTACAAACTGAAAGCATTTGCTGATGATTTGGTATTGACATTACAGGAGCCAGAATCTAGTACTAAAAGAGTATTGGAATTGATTCAAGAATTTGGTCAGGTTGCCGGATTTAAGTTGAATAAGCTGAAAACTAAGGTATTAGAGAAAAATTTAACAGAGATTGAGAGAGAGAGGTTTCAGAAGGAGACAGGACTAACATTGGTTAAGAAGGTGAAATATCTAGGGGTTGATATGACTGCTAAGAATGTGAATTTATTTAAAGATAATTATGAAAAATGTTGGACGGAAGTGAAAAAGGACTTAGAAATATGGTCAAATTTGAAGTTATCATTGCTAGGCCGAATTGCTGTGATAAAGCTGAATGTGTTGCCAAGGATGTTATTTTTGTTTCAAACATTGCAAATTTTGGACAAAGTGGACTGTTTCAAGAAGTGGCAGAAAGATATCTCTAGATTTGTCTGGCAGGGCAAGAAGCTTCGAATAAAATTTAAGATATTAACCGACGCAAAAGAAAGAGGTGGATTTGCCCTGCCAGACCTTAGGCTTTATTATGAATCGGCTGCATTTTGCTGGCTGAAAGAATGGCTGCTTCTTGAAAACACGGACATTTTGGACTTGGAAGGTTTCAATAATGTTTTTGGATGGCATGCATACTTGTGGTATGATAAGGTCAAAGCACATAAAGCGTTTAAAAACCATAATGTCAGGAAAGCACTGTTTAATAAAGGATTTGCTTCAAAAAAAAAACTCCAAGGTGGTTGGCACCAATACCAATGGAAGCGAAGGCTCAGAAAAAGCTTAATATGGAGGCCAAATGGCCGAAATATTGGGAAATTTTGGAACAACAAGGAGACAGATTAAAACTGCAGAGTTTTGAAAAACTAAAAAACAAAGTACGGGATTGGCTTCATTATTACCAAATAATGGAGGCTTATAATTAGGATAAGAAAATTGGTTTTCAGGTGGAGAAATCAAAATTGGAAACAGAACTGTTAGATCCTAAAACTAAGAATTTGTCAAGAATGTATAACTTGCTGTTGAAATGGAATACTCAGGATGAAATGGTAAAATCTGT
Source organism: Podarcis cretensis (assembly GCF_951804945.1). Lineage (NCBI taxonomy): Eukaryota > Metazoa > Chordata > Lepidosauria > Squamata > Lacertidae > Podarcis > Podarcis cretensis. The sequence goes on along the minus strand of NC_137175.1, from coordinate 50,847,666 downwards.
TATGATAAAATGGGCACAAGATGTTGGACATAACATTATGATGGCTGACTGGGAACAGTTATGGACCACAGGTATGACGTTTACGGCATGCAATGCCTTAAGAGAGAATATAATGAAAATGATATACAGGTGGTACATGACACCAGTCAAGCTTGCAAAAATCTATCATTTGCCCGATAATAAATGTTGGAAATGTAAAGAGACCGAAGGTACATTCTTTCACCTTTGGTGGACATGCCCAAGGATTAAGACTTTCTGGGAGATGATCTATAATGAAATGAAAAAGGTATTTAGGTATACCTTTCAGAAGAAACCAGAGGCCTTTCTCCTGGGCATGGTCGGCCAATTGGTGCCAAAGAGGGACAGAACTTTCTTTATGTATGCAACAACAGCAGCAAGAATACGCATCACGAAGTATTGGAAGACACAAGATTTACCCACCCGGGAAGAATGGCAGATGAAAGTGATGGACTATATGGAATTGGCGGAAATGACTGGCAGAATCTGAGACCAAGGTGAAGAGTCAGTGGAAGAAGATTGGAAAAAATTTAAAGTCCATCTACAGGAACATTGTAAAATTAAGGAATGTTAGAAGGTTGTTGGAATGAAGTAATGTGGTCTTAGCAGAAATGATATAAGGATTAGTGTAATGGGGTTTGGGGTTGCTTGTGCGTAAGGCGCAAACTGCTCCAAGCTGAGTAGTTTGGTTAAAACTTTCCCCTGGCTGGACAGTCAGTACTCCGTGACTGTCTCAATCACTGGCAGAATCCGTCAGTGGGCGTTTCCTGAATTTCCTCCAACATAAAAGTTCCTTGACACCAAGTCGTCGCCTAGCTTCCCTGCGCGGAAGCTTTCTGCGCAGAGTGGGCGTCCCAAGGGGAGGTCCTGTGCTCTCCCCGCTGGTCTCGCTGGAACAGTCCCGGAGCCTTTCCTCCAAAGCTCCCTCAGTCCCCTCTTTCTCCCTGGCGTCACGTCTATTTCCTTCCCCAGCGGAAGCTCTCCCTCTCTCCTTGCTGGTTCCCTCTCCAGCATCATTGGGGAGCCTTACCATCACCCTTGGCTCCGATGGCAGTTCCCTGACAATTAGGTTAAAATTGACTTCTTAATTTGTGAAAGACGTGAATAACAATATACCAAGATAAATTATTAGGATAAAAACAAAGTTGGAAGGATTTGCTGAAACATCTAATTGAACTAGAATACAAAAAAGGGAGGTGTGAGGAGGTCAAGGAAATAAGCAGATGAAAAATAAGTTATGGGAAGGTTTGGTTTGTTTTTTGTTCGTATTTTTCTGTGTTGTTTTTCTTTCTTTCTTACTTTTTTCTTCTTTTTTTTCTCTCTATTTTTTCTCTGTTTGTATTTATTGTGAATTTAGTGTTTTCTTTTTGTAACCTTTAAAATTGGAATAAATATCATTAAAAAAAAAAAAAGAGAAACCTAATATTTTCCCTGTATCCTTTCCAAAGCAGCGGCCAGTCACTCCTACCAATTCTAATTCCTGGCAAACTGATTACCATATTTTTCTCTCTATAAGACGCACCAGACCACAAGACGCACCTAGTTTTTGGAGGAGGAAAACAAGAAAAAAAATATTCTGAATCTCAGAAGCCAGAACAGCAAGAGGGATCACTGCACAGTGAAAGCAGCAATCCCTCTTGCTGTTCTGGCTTCTGGGATAGCTGTGCAGCCTGCATTTGCTCCGTAAGACGCACACACATTTCCCCTTACTTTTTAGGAGGGAGAAAGTGAGACTTATGGAGCAAAAAATACGGTATGTTCCTTGTTCTCCATCACATTTCGAGCTTGCTGTCCTGGGCTCCTTTGGGAGGAAAGGCAGGATAGAAATGAAAGAAAGAAAGAAAGAAAGAAAGAAAGAAAGAAAGAAAGAAAGAAAGCCTACTACAGTCATACCTCTGGTTGTGTTCGCTTCATGTTACAGATTTTCTGGTTGTGAACGCGGCAAACCCGGAAGTATACACCGTGCACACACACGCAGAAGTGATCTGTCCACTTCGCACAGTGTGCAGAAGTGCTCTATCACGCTTCGAACACGCGCAGTAGCGGCTCTCTATTTACGGACTTTTACTATTTATGATCGCGTTTGGAAGTAGAGGTACCACTGTATTCTAGTTGGTTTCAGTATGTGTCTTGTGTGTCATTGATACCTCATCCTTCACCTCAGGCAGTAAAATATCTTGGGCCAGCCCTGAAGTGGGGTGTCCACAATGAAGATATTTCAAAAACACCAAACATACCCAAATCGTGTGGCGTGTCTTAATACCTCCGTTTTCAAACAGCTTACTTGAACGTTTTGGCTCCTGAACGCCCCAAACCCGGAAGTGAGTGTTCCAGTTTGTGAGCTATTTTTGGAAGCCGAACGTCCGAAGGGGCTTCCGATTGATTGAAGGAAGTTCCTGCAGCCAATCAGAAGCCGTGCTTTGGTTTCCGAATGTTTTGGAAGTCAAATGGACTTTCGGAATGGATTCTGTTCGACTTCCAAGGTACGACTGTACTTAGAAACAACCAGGGCTGCTCATACTTTGTTTTGATGAAGTCCCCTGCAGATTATTCTTTGTCACTCTCCAGCCTGATTTTTAGTCTCATTTCTGGTGTGTGGTTTAAATTAATAATAAACAATTTCTGTTAATTCCCAGAAACACAGACTGTGACAGAAAAATTCAATAACCAACTTGAATGCCATGATTTTGTGGGGCTTTTTTTCTTTTTAAAAAATAAAATACATTAAAAATGTAAAAAAGAAGAAGAAAGAAACAACCCTCCATTTTGTACTGGAGGTTCTTTTCTGAGAACTATAGAACAGGCTGCTTCTGCCACTGGCCTGGCAAAATACTAAAGATAAAAACAAGGAAAGCAGTTATACAATAAGGGACATCAGGGTAGTTTTAACAGAACCAGAGAATACTCACAGTAAATTGTACTATTGTTAATTAAGGGAACCCGTTTCCTCTCAAACAGCTGGAGAAGCCACCACATCCCTAGACCAGGGGATCCAGCCACAAAGTAATTCCCCACCCATTCCTAATGACACTCTGTGGTCAGCTATTTTGTGAGTGCTCTGTGAACCCTTACAGAGAACACTTCACCCTTGGAGACCCCAGAGGGCAGAGCAAAAGGTGTGAGAGGAATTAAGGGAATGTGCTTCTGAGCCTGGGCGGTTCATTTTTTTCTCAAATCCCCACAGCATATAAGACAGGGTGGAGTGTGTTTTATGCTTCCTTCTTCCACAAAAGTTGGCTCTCCTTTGCACACTGTTTCCTGTTCTCTGCCAGACGGCAGCAGCTTCCTCTACAGCTGGTCTAAAATGGTAGCACTAAAGCAGAAAGCAGGAGCGGGCTATGGGGTGGGGAGAGGAGAGGTTCAACAAAAAAGTCAAATGCTTGGGTGAACTGTACTTTCCCACCCATATGGCTGTGTTAACACCAACTAGTATAGATGGAACACAGTTGGATGTACACAAAGAAAAAGCACAATACCTTCAGGGTGGAATTCTGCTTGCAGATCACCGTGAAATATCAACATTTGTTTGTAGTGTTAACCCTGCCTGCCTGAAAACCCCCATGGTGTTCAATGGACAGGGCACCTATTTGATATTTTATTGTAAGCAGGAACAAGCTAGGAGACCCTCACAAGATGTGCAATCTGAATCACACATGTACAACACAAAAGACATAGGAAGCTTCCAAATACAGAGTCCAGAATACTGATCCATCTGTCTCAGTATTGCCTATACTGATTGGCAGTAGCTTTCCAGGGTTTCAGGCAATGCGTCTTTGCCAACCCTACATGCTTGGGATTGCATCTGAGGCATTCTGCATACAAAACATACAATCCACCACTGAGCTATAGCCCTTCCAGGAATACTCTTTGTATATGTTTCAGGATTAATGTGTCATTCAGAATTAATGCAGGCATCCATGTAAACAGTCGTACAAGTCTGCACATGACCTTTATGACTTTGTTTCTTCATCTGTGGGCAAACAGTGCCTACTGGACACCTCCCTTCCTCCTGTCCTAGGACCAGAGCCTTATTTTGGATCCTACCGTGTCCCAAAGACAAGAGGTGCCGATTCCAGTTAATATGTAACTGGCTTCCTTTACCTTTCACCTTTTTCACATTCACCCTCCATTTTCTTCAGCATCTGCCACTCCCACAGTACACAGACCCAGGAAGAGAGAGAGCACAAACGCAAACTGGCACGATTCCTGAGGTAAATTATTTTTCTGCCTGCAGGGAATATTTGGGGAAGAGTGAGAACCAGGCAAAGGGAATAAACATTTTAAATTGCAGTAACTCTCCCTCATGGCAGGACTCCCTGTGCTGTTTTGGTGGGGGGGGGGGGAGGTTTCTCGCCTGACTCTGGCAGTGCCAAATTGTCTGTGTGGAGGCAGGGGTGAAGTCGCCTTGGGCGTGGTTCAGAATTAAAAAGCCAGTCTTCCTCCTTTTTTAGCACAAAGTAAGCAGTAATATGCTTCTGAGATTTTGTATGCCTTGGATGCAACAGTGTGAACAACTGCTGTTCTCGCCATGTGTAAATGCAGCTTGCAGAATGAGTGCAGGAATCTAGTCCTGAAAGTTTGGCTGTCTTACAAAGGGCACCTATTAGAATCAGCACAACTGCTGTATTTGTCTAGGCTCTTCTCTTCATTCATTATGATTGCTTTGCTAGTCTTTGAGCTCAGATGCTTGCCATCTGTCCTGTTTCTGTACACTACTTGATTTCCCCGTTTCCTGTTCAGGTCTCTGGCACTCAGCCATTCTCCATTCCAACCTCAACATGATCTTTCAATGTTCTACTAGTCTTTTTAAGGGCCAAGGGTGCCTCCAGGCTGTTAGTATTTTGCAGGAGGTACTGAAGTGCATACTCAGACTTTAGGGTCTTGTGCACATTTGAGTATTATTTAGCTGTTCGTTTGCTTACAGCCCTGCCCAATTGGAATTGGACTGGAGTGGTTCACACCTGCACATATGTGAATTTGTGTATCAGGAGTAATTTCAGCCTTTCCCTTTCATACCCTTTTGTGTGTGACCCTGCCTTCTAATTTGTTGATTCCATTATATGCTGATTAAGTATTAACAGGGCATGCACACAGATAACTTTCTGTGCAATTTGTGGTTTTGAAAAATTTCCCTGCCAAATAGTGTGCAGAGACACACAGTCAGGCAATTGACGTGTTCCTGAGCTATGGCTATGCTCCTGAGGCGCTCTTACTAGCTTGCTGGGAAAGAAATGAAAAAAATTGTAAATTCTCAGAGCACTTTTCAGATAACTGCCAAATACATCTAGTGTAGAATTTTTAAATGTAGTCTGTTTGTACAATTTTGTGGTTTGTGCAAATATGGGGAACCAAAAGGGGCGAAAATAATCATTCAGGAGTGCACTGGAAATAGTTATGAGGACAGCTGGGAAAGATATATACGCACTGAGGAAGTAGTGGACAGGAGAGCAACAGAAAGTGACAACTGACTCACTCACCCCCAAGCACGGAAAAATACTTTATGTGACCCCAAGTGAGTAAACCTGGATTTACCGCTGGGGGTGGGGGGGTGCATCAAGTTGTGTGTTGTAAGGTCATACACAAATTAAATGGGAATGCAAACAGCTGCAAACACAGTAAACTCCAGCATGCACAAGCTGTTTGCGCAATTAAAGTGGATTAAAGTGCTCTGTTGCCCTTGTGCAACAAATCCACTTTAAAAAACAACAGACCTTGAAATATGAAAAGTGATGAGGACATGATTAGAAAAGAGTGGGATAAACAAATGATTAACAAGATGTGCGAACATCTCACAAGCAAATCAAGATGAATGCTCATTGTCATATAACCACTCAATAACAAGTCAGAATGAATGTTCAACAAAGACCAGACTACCATGTAAGATTTGTGCAAGCAAATCACAGTGAAATTTGAACGAACACTTTATCTGGAGGAACTCAAAGCTCATGGTTTTTAGATCTTTTATTCATTTTGTACTTCTTCCTTCAGTTTTCCTCTCCAACCTGTCTTGGCTTTAACCGCTAGAATGGACTCCTGATACCAAATTAGTTTCTGAAGGCCAGATATTGCAAAGTCCACCCATACAGTTTATGTGTGTGCATTTCCCCACGTTAAATGCAATACAAAGGAATCTGCATTCACAGCCATGGAGTTGAAAGGCACCAGCACTTCTTAATGACAGGGAAGAGTTTGGATTTGATATCCCGCTTTATCACTACCCGGAGGAGTCTCAAAGCGGCTAACATTCTCCTTTCCCTTCCTCCCCCACAACAAACACTCTGTGAGGTGAGTGGGGCTGAGAGACTTCAAAGTGTGACTAGCCCGAGGTCACCCAGCAGCTGCATGTGGAGGAGTGGGGACGCGAACCCGGTTCCCCAGATTACGAGACTACCGCTCTTAACTACTACACCACACTGGCTCTGGGAAGCACCCTGAAAATTGCTCTGCCATACCCATCCTACCCACATCACCCGCTTCTTACCATGGAGCAGGTCTCCAGGATTCTTGTGTCACCAACTGTGCCATGGCATTCCTCTCTTTCTTTTATAGCTTCCTGAAGCAAAATGAAAGATGCCTGGTATTTCTGGGTCTCCAGCATGCTCTGGGTATGGCCTGTGGCATCAGGACATCCCTGCAATATTGACAATCAGGTAAGCAAGATATACATCTGTATATAGTGAAGAATAATCTGAAAATTCTGCATCCTGGAAGATCTTGATCAGTTTATCTGATTAAAGGTTGGCTGTATGGGATAATCTCCAGATTTTTCCACTTCCCACTTTTTTAAAAAAGTTATGCATTCTAATTACATTCACAATTAAAGCATACACTATTGTACAGAGGCTTATTCTTCCAATGGTTGTTATTTATATACGATAATGAACACTGTCATGAACTGTGTCCTGTAGCCTGATCCAAGGCTCAGAAGTCAGTGAAAGTGAACTTACTTCCAAGTATGTTTGCACAGGATTGCAATCCTAGTGAAATAACTACTCCAGACATAGCCTGGATTTAACTAAACTGGATCAATATGTGATTTAGCTATTCAGCTTTATCAACCCTAATCCCCATACTGATCCCTGCTACTCTAAAGGGCAGATTGGGGAGATTAACAAGGTCAACAGGAGGGCAGCCCAAGTGAAGGGTTGGTATGCATAATCTCTGCGTAATTGATTTTGCCAGTACTCCTTTATGCATTTCAAGTATGTCACTAACATATGTGCGGGAAATGTCAGCTTGCTTCAGCTTTAGAGCACTCTAGTTGAAATTTAACACTTTTTTTAAAAAAAAAAAAACTTACATGAGATGTTGCAACTTGTAAAACATGGTTATTTGCTAACAGTAGCATGCAAAAGCAGCCTTAAATTTGAGCATCTATATACTTGGCAGTCAGTCCCAACCACTTTTAATTGAAGTGAAGGCAAGCTGCAGAAGCTTTTCTGTCGCCCAGTAGCTAAATGATTCTGTTAGGGAAAGATCTCAACCCAAACCAAATAATTGATTTGAATGATGATGCTTGAATGTCTTAAGGTTTCATGCCGGTAGTATGATTCTTCACAGGGATGGGCAGCCTGCAGTGGAAAGAGCCTTCTCCGTGCTCCAAAATCTCTTCCCAGACATATCACCAACCTGGACCTGTCTTTTAACTCATTGATAATGCCCAGACATGGAACATTTCTGAGAAACTTCCCTTCTCTGCATTCTCTAAACCTCTCCAGCAATACCATTCCTACTCTCTATCCTGGCCTCTTTTGTAACCTGGGTGCTCTCCACCTCTTGGATTTAAGCAGTTGCAGCATTTCCAGCATGCACTCAAAGAGCTTCCTGGGCTTGAAAAACCTTCACATACTGCTCCTGAAAAACAATAAACTTCAGTATCTGGAACCCTCTGTGTTTCCTGTCTCTGGAAACCTCGTCCATCTGGACCTGCAGGACAATGAGCTGTTATATTCAGCTGAACTTGCTCGGTTACTCGTGCAAAGAATCCATCATGTTGAGCTTCAGGGGAATCCCTGGGTGTACAGTGCCTCCATCACTCCTTCCCAACAGGGACTACAACAAACAGAAGGTGAGTCAAGCAATGGGAAGTGGGTTGTCGAGTGGACAGTACTCAGAAACATGGAGCTCCCGATACTCAGTGTTCAAACCAAAACAAAAACAAAAAAGCAGCAGGTTGCATCCAACTAGAAAGCACTGTGGTTCTCTGGGTATGATAGAAGTTTATAAAAGGACTAGTTAAAAGAAAAGCAACCCTTCTACCAAGGAAAATGGCAGAGCAGTGGCCTGTCCTCTTCAAGCAGGCTGCTCGCTTGCCTATATGGAACTCTATACTGTATGCCCCTGCTTGAGGCATATAATGGGAAAACATGCACACAGTCTCTGATAATTGGTTTCTAAATAGCAACAACAACAACAACAACAACAACAACAACAACAATTCATTTATACCCTGCCCATCTGGCTGAGTTTCCCCAGCCACTCTGGGCGGCTCCCAATCAAGTGTTAAAAACAATACAGCATTAAATATTAAAAACTTCCCTAAACAGGGCTGCCTTCAGATGTCTTTTAAAGATAAGATATCTGCTTATTTCCTTCACATCTGAAGGGAGGGCATTCCACAGGGTGGCCACCACTACCGAGAAGGCCCTCTGTCTGGTTCCCTGTAACCTCACTTATCGCAATGAGGGAACCACCAGAAGGCCCTCGGCGCTGGATCTCAGTGTCCAGGATGAACAATGGGGGTGGAGACGCTCCTTCAGGTATACAGGACCAAGGCTGTTTAGGGCTTTAAAGGTCAGCTCCAACACTTTGAATTGTGCTCGGAAACGTACTGGGAGCCAATACAGATCTCTCGGGATTGGTGTTATGTGGTCCCGACGGCCGCTCCCAGTCACCAGTCTAGCTGCCACATTCTGGATTAATTGCAGTTTCCGGGTCACCTTCAAAGGTAGCCCCACACAGAGCGCATTGCAGTAGTCCAAGCGGGAGATAACTAGAGCATGCACCACTCTGGCAAGACATTCTGCAGGCAGGTAGGGTCTTAGCCTGTGTGCCAGGTGGAGCTGATAGACAGCCGCCCTGGACACAGAATTAACCTGCGCCTCCATGGACAGCTGTGAGTCCAAAATGACTCCTAGGCTGCGCACCTGGTCCCTCAGGGGCACAGTTACCCCATTCAGGACCAGGGAATCCCCCACACCCGCCCGCCCCGTCCCCCAAAAACAGTACTTCTGTCTTGTCATGATTCAACCTCAATAATAAGATTAAATACTCCTGTAAAAAAAAGAGGATACAAAATAGAACCAATGGAGGGCAGGTTTTCAGTGTGTCACTGACTACACCCAATAAGATGTGTTTATGACAAGCTCTCTGCACAACTGCAGTATTTCTGCTTATATTGAGGGAATAGAGGCTTCATATCTGACAAAATGAAGACTGAGGAATAATCCCAGAAAACCAAGTCGATTTAGGCAGTCTCAAACCGGGAGGTGGGCAAAAGGTTTTGCCTCTCATAAAACCACCTAAGATTTGTATTATCTCAATGGAATGAACCTAGGATGGAAAATAAACTGTAATCTCTTAGTGTGAATGGACACTAACAGCTTTTGTGTCCTCTAGCTGAGCTGATCCATGATTCACGTCTAGAGCTCCAGACTAAAGAGATTAGAACTCTGGACAATCAGGACCAGGGACACAGAATAAAAGTGAGGGCCCCTCCGGATGAACATTCAGCTACTGGCAACCTGACATCTAAAAATTACAGTAAGTGAAGCAAGACAGGCCACTTCCAGAGTGTCACCATTTTCAGGTGGGATTGAATAACATACCAGCAGATTCAGGTTTTAATTTATGTAACCCACCCTGGAATCTTAGGGTAAAGGATAGGCAATAACTAAATAAATAAATGCAGGTTGGGAGGTCTTGAACAACAAATGTGCTTCTCCCCAATACTGGTCTTTTGTGGTTAGGAAAGTGATGGGAAAATGCACAGGAAAGCATGGCATAACACAGGCTTCCTCAACCTCGGCCCTCCAGATGTTTTGTGCCTACAACTCCCATGATCCCTAGCTAGCAGGACCAGTGGTCAGGGATGATGGGAACTGTAGTCTCAAAACACCTGGAGGGCCGAGGTTGAGGAAGCCTGGCATAACACTTGCTTGACCTAACGACATATAACGTCCTTGCAAACAAAACTGTATGAGTGTTCAAGAAATAACCAATGTCATCATCTCAGCAACCTTAGGGCAAACAAATCACGACAAATGCTCAATAAACTGGGGGTCCTTCTGATGAGCTATAACACCCATTTTGTAATTTTTGCATTTAACATTTTTTCTCCACCGAATCCCAGAACCATCACTCGCTGGTGTTCCCCTAGGAGAGCTTTCTGTGAGAATGAATTAGAGTCGCAGTCACCAGTGCAAACAGCATGTGTTAGGGAGGCCAATTCCTGCTCGTTTTTTGCTGATCCAGGCACACTGAGATGATTTGGCAGGGTTGACAGAGGTATCCCATTCTGATTAAAACCATAAAGGGTAACTCTAAACCCTGGTAATGAAAAATGTTTTTAATGACATGCTTCTTTCTGTGTTTCCTGTTTACCAGCATTGTTGCTCACAACAGTGCTATATGAAAGCAGGAAATCCTTCCTGATGGTGGTGGTGCTTGCAACAGTCATTTACAAATGAGATAATTAGCTACCAGCTTCCACACAGTTATGAGAAGCTTACAATGATGATCCCAAGGCAGGAAAAAAACCTCAAATCAACCCAACCCTAAAAGAGCCAAATCTCTATGAATGCCTTCATCCACAAATGAACAAGGTAGAATTTTAGGCTTTGTTTTGCTCTAGATTAGTTAGCTGGGGCTGGATTTGCAGATTACTCTTAGCAAACTTTCTTCTAGTCACATTGTGCTGTGTTTTATGCCACTATTGTATTAAGCCAATATTAGATAACCTTGTAGAAGGGAAGGATCAGGCACGGAAGGTCAGTGACAGGCTCCACTGTAGTCCCTGACTCAGTGAATGAAATGCTTGCTGTACTACTCTGTGTTGACATCAATAACTTCCAATTTCAGCTTGATATGCTTAGCCCAGGAATGGGTGCCATTTGCCAGGGAGAGTGGCTCATATCTCCAATGACCTCTGTCACTGTACTATTTTCATCAAAGAAAGGACATAGAACTATGGTTTCCCCCTGTTCATACCTATTAAGAAAAAAGACAGAGGTGTGCCATGCAATTCAATGCATGCTTACTCACAGGATTTTTTCCTGAGTAAGTTTTTACATAGGTTTGTAGTCAAATATATTTCATGAAAGAGAACATGGGTAGTGAGTATTTTAATTATACACCAGCTTTCCCTTCCTTTGCAGCCTCTACTACCACACTTCCCCCTGGAAAAGTTGCTCATAGCTGGCCATACTTTGCTGCATTTGTGCTTTCGGCTATCGCCATCTCCATTGTGATTGCGTTGGTTGCTAAATGCAAATTGTTGCAGAGGAACCGTGCCAGCTACAACCATCAACGGCTGCCTGATTCCCGCTCCATTGGAAGCAGCCATGCTGAGGAAGCTGACATGGATGTGGCCTATGGGAGGAACCAAGGGATCCCTAGAGTAGCTGGGTGTCCTGCAGAGGATGATGATGGTTTCATTGAAGATAACTACATTGAACCCAATCAAGGCTTGCAGGAAGAAGAGGAGGAGGAGGAGGAGGTGGCAGAGGAGAAAGAGAATGAATTGGAACCCCATTTCAAACTTTGAGAGGATATCAGGAACCAAGCACCAATTTTTCATATTCTCCAATATCTTATCACCCCATTTTCTAGGAGCTTCTAGTTATCTCTTGTTACAGATTCTCCTACCTGCTCTTTGGCTTCAGACCAATATCTGATCTACAACCCTTAGCTTCTTGCCAACAACTATATTTCCCCCCGTTTTCTGTACACTGAACTGCGTTAGCTTCTCAATATATTTCATTTGTGTAATTTGAGGTTATCCATGGATTACCTCCCACATTATTGTGTACTAGACTGCAGGTTTAGGCTATTGAAAGACAAGCAGAATTTTAATGAACCCAGCCCACTGTGGAAGCAGTTTTTAAGTGTAAAAAACCCCAAATTATGTGGTGTTGTTCTTTAAAGTCCTAGCATACACTTGATCAGATAAATATTCAATGTACATGAGGAAAAGCTGCATGTAGTAGAGGTGGGGAGAATGGTGAAGAGCAGCTTTTCCCAAACTGATGCCCTCTAGATATTGTTGGACAACTCCTATTGTACCCAAGCTAGTGAAGAGGAAGAGCTGCACTGATCCACAGAAAGAAGCCAGACTAAAAAGTAAAAAGTCCAGACTAGCACCCATCATTACAATGTTTATGCATGGCCTCTCTCTAAAACCAGTGTCAAGTTTCTTAATTTTGTAGTGGTTCCAACGTATTTCAAGATGGAGTGGAAATTGTGAGAAGAGCCTTGCTGTGAGATTTTTGGAAGATATGTTGCCAACATGTGGAAGAGAGATGTGCCTAAACAAAGAAGTTATTCTAAGGATAATACAGGAATGTGCTAGGAGGGACACTTGGTTCATTCACACCTTGTTTGTGGCCAACATTTTTTGAGTGTTGCCTGTGATAAGTGAGAAGTGCACGTAAAGTGTTGCATGCAAGCAGCTCCAGGATGCAGCTCTTGCAAACTTTGTAGGAATTAGTTCAAAACAGAAGCAGAATTACAAGGAGCATTGCAGCATCTCACTTTCTGCTGCCACTGGCATCACTCACACCAGCAACACTGCTTGGACTGAGGCAGTGGTGTGTTTTGCTATCTAGGTTTTGTTCCATACCCTGGGCTGCACATTGTACAACCAGTGTATATAATTCCCTTATACGATCTCTTTTATCTGTGTATCAAATGATATTTATGCTTCCAGGTAAGCCATCCACTCTGTGCTTGGTATAATTGAAATGAGAACTGCCCATTGCAGTGGCTTTAGAACTGTAGCCGCAATCCTTCCTCTTCCTCTTACTAATTTCTCATTATTCTTCCTTCTGATTGTAGTTTTCTTCAACTACCAGTTGACCACTGGTAGTTTCATTAAGTGTTCAGCTTTAGAACCTCTCCTGTTTGATGCAAGATGTTCAGATGACAGTACATCATAGGCCCTTCAGATTATGTGGGCATGTACACCTCTTCCCTGAAGCTGTGCTTCTGTCAATATAGCTTTTGGTCAGTACTGAAACCACAATGGTTTCACTACTGGAGAGTCTCCTGTTTCTCATTTCTGCTATCCTTTTCTGGGGATGACGGCAAGGTTGCTTCCATTGCAGCCAAGAGTTTCTCCCTCCTCCTATGAGAGGGCTTTGTAGCAGGATCAAGCAAAGGAAACAATGGCACGTTGTAGAATCAGGTATAGCCTCATAAACTCCAAATCCTATGTTAGTGCAAAACAAAAAATATTGCCCCATTTGCTGTTTCAATTCCTTCCTGATATGGCAATGTCAACCCAGTGTTGTTTTGGGTGAACTGAATAAGGCTTTGGGATCAGAGAAGGCAATATGTTTCCCAGTATGCGAACATCACCTTTATTACAGTAACTGTATCAATAAGAAATTGCTCATTTAAGTGATATGAAAGTATTTCTAGGATGAAATAGAAGGGAGACTTGAATGGAAATTATCTCCACCAGAATCTGTGCAGTGGTGTGGCTGTTTCATAATTAAATACACTCCAGTGTTTTTAAGCAAATGATAATATTGTGAATTTAACCCTGAAAATGGGATCATTTGGGTGTTTATTCTCAAGGTTTATAAGATCATACAGTGTTTTCCCTTTAGCCAAACAAAACATTGAGCTGCACCTTCTCTTTACTTCTCTACAGCAAGGGGATTCTGTGCAAATACCGTCTCCACATTATGCCTTAATCAGATATTTCAGCTAGTCGTGCAGTATTGCCAGAATTATTCATAGCAATAAATTACACTCCTCATTTTTAGCTGTTTTCTCCCTGTTTGCTCAGACTTCTGTCCCTCACTGTAGAGTTATGGTTCAGTTTTGTAGCATCACATCAGAAGATGAAGAGGTGCTGGAAGCAAGCAGCTTGTGTTCAATACAAAAACTGGGATATAAACAAAACAAGGCCTGCAGAAGACATCTATAGCAACACACACAGGCTTCACCCAAAGAAGTCATGAGTCTGAAATCTGAAGTGACGGACATCATGATTCTCCAGCAAGAAATTGTCCATGTGCAGACAAGCACACTGGAACTATGCAAAACTTAATTTAAACATCTAAATAAAGTGGGCTGGGTTAGAGGCTTCCTTTTGCTGCAGGATATCTATAAAAATACATGTGAAGCTTTTTTAAAAAAACTTGAGTCAAAGTAACCCAATTCCATCTAGTTTGACTAGAGCAAATGCATTACCAAAAGAAAGTCAAAAGAGGTAGGACCAATCAAGACATTTTGTTGCCTGAAGCAAAAGACAAGACAGTGGTTCCCCATTGTTATTTTCAGGTGGGATTAAATCACCTAACGGGAAATTCAGGTTGCACAATTATAGTTGATTAGAAGCTCTGGCAGAACAATCATACTTCCTCCAAAGAGTGGACTTTTTGTGGTAAGGAAAGTGATGGGAAAATGCATTGGAAGGTTTGGAGTAATGCTTTGAAATAACATCATCTTACCTCCTTGCAAACAAACCAGGATGAATGCTCAATAAATAGACATCCTTACTCCAATACCGGTGATGGGAGAGCATCCTCCACCACATCTGAGGGCAGCAGGCTAGCTTAGAGGACACAGGTCATCAGATGGCCACATGACACACACAGCTATTCTCTTAACAGCTTGGTGCCACTACTCTACTCCCTGGAAACTGCTGACTGGTGTAGCACCCTCACTCAGCCTAATGATAGTAGGCTCTGAAAAAAGGGACAGATTTGTATATACTAATATATACTAAGAGGCACACATGAAGAAATTGCTACTATAGATGAAAATAAAATATACCTCACTACTGTGGTGTAAAGTCTGATCACGTGATCAAGCTTGCCAAGCTTGTGTTTTCTACTTATGGGCAACTTCCAAATCCCCCGTTCTCCCTTCTTATATTCTTTATATTTAAAAGGCTTGCACTTCAATCACAGGCCTCTTTCAAAAGACTGTAAAGCCAGATGTATGGTCAGCATAAGCCCACCCCATTTTTCTGATAATGACACTTCATTTTTCTAACTTCCTGCCATAAGGGGGAGATGAGTAACAGTTCACTGGCAGAGTACAGGTTTTGCATTCAAAAGGTATCAGCTTTTTCCCCCCGAGTAGGGCTGGGGGAAACTGCTCCTAAAACTCTGAAGAACCACGAGCCGTTAATGAAAAAACCCAAAACAGGCACTGAATTAGTTGGACCAAAGGTCTGGTTTTGTACACGGCAGCTTCCTACGTTTCTACTTGTTACCGAACTTTGCCGTAATAAATTTGCTAGTCTTTAAAATGGCGGGACACTAACAGAGCTAACTCCCCCTCCACGCGCCCGGGAGGCGTGACTGCTCGCAGCCAGTCGCGCTGATTCAACAGTGCAAAATGGAGCCGCTTAACTCAAACAGGAAACCGGAGAAGAGGCGGCTCTGCTACCAAGATGAGCGAGGTAGAGCGCCTTCCGGAAATGACGCCAAGGCGGAAATCGCTTGCGCCCGGGCGAGGGACTGCCTGCCTAGAGGAAGGTGCCTGCCCGTGTGCTGGGCGTGTGCGCGGGAAGCGCTTGCAAGTGAGTGACTGCCTTGGGTGGGGCGGGGACTGGGGAATGGGAGAGAGGCGCCCGCAAAAGAACCCGAAAGGGATAGAAGGAAAAGGATCGGGCCACAAGCAGGCGGTTTCCAGCTAACTGCCCGGTGCTCCGTCCTCCAGCTCTCGAGCTTGGCGAAGCGTCTCCTTCTCCTCGCGCTGGTGCTTTGCAATTTCCCCGATCTCGACCGACTCGCTTGCTGAGCCAATTCCCTGGCACATTTAAGTAAAGGTAAAGGTAAAGGTACCCCTGCCCGTACGGGCCAGTCTTGACAGACTCTGGGGTTGTGCGCCCATCTCACTTAAGAGGCCAGGGGCCAGCGCTGTCCGGAGACACTTCCGGATCACGTGGCCAGCGTGACATCGCTGCTCTGGCCAGAGCCAGAGCCAGAGCCAGAGCCGCACACGGAAACGCCGTTTACCTTCCCGCTGGTAAGCGGTCCCTATTTATCTACTTGCACCCGGAGGTGCTTTCGAACTGCTAGGTTGGCAGGCGCTGGGACCGAGCAGCGGGAGCGCACCCCGCCGCAGGGATTCGAACCGCTGACCTTTCGATCGGCAAGTCCTAGGCGCTGAGGCTTTAACCCACAGCGCCACCTGCGTCCCGGCACATTTAAGTAGGGCAAGTTAAATGGGTTTTTCATTATTCTCTACTGAAAGAACTCCACACACACTTCTGCCAGGACTTGGAAATTAGACCGAAAACACCAGCTGGAAATTAAGCCTGAAATCCCAAGTATGATTGCTTGAAATTTAACTCCCATCAAAATCCATATCACATATTTCAGAGAATGTTCCTTAGGTTCGGAGCATTAATGTCAGACCATTGTTCCATCTATCACAAGATCTTCTGCACTGACTGGTAGCAATCCCCTCCCCACTCCAGCCCTACCTGGATAGGACAGGGTTTGAACTTGGGACATTCTGTATACAGAGCTCCTCTTATTATTTGGTGATCACTCATAGCCGAGTAAGATTGTCTTTCGTGAACATGGTCTTAACAGGGAGTCCATAAGTGACTGTGGAGGCCAATCCTGGATTCACACATCCACAGAGGGGACATAGGTTTCTGGGTGGGAATTGAGCATGGTGAGGGTTTGCAAAACTTGTCTTCCTCTTAGCTCGTTTCTCCCTTTTATCCTGAGTTCCAGCGTCTTTGAAGTCCATGACAGCAGCTGCCCAGCCACTGAAGTAGGGCTCTTCCCCATTATTTCCCTTTCAGAGTTCTAACATGGGGCAAAGTTCTCTCCCTGCACCCCCCTCCCATATTTTTTCTGGTTCCATTGTTGTAATCTATGCATGGCTTTCATGCTTTTTCCTAGACTAAAGTTCTACACTGGTGCACAAAATGTGTAATATACCAGTAGCCCATCTCTGCTTGCTAATATTTGACCAGGTGTTATTCTCTCCAATCCCTTTGCCAGTTCCCTTGTGCTACAGCACTGAAGGCGGTAATTTTATTTCCAGTTCCTTTGGGGGCAGTTCCTGGCTCCCTAATCACAAATCCTTATTTATATTACTGACTGCAGTCCTAGCTATATCTGTTCAGAAGTAAGCTCCATCCAGCAGGACTTATTTTCTAGCTGAGTGCATAGGGTTGTAGTCTTGAGTTACATTTCCACCTCCCTTTCAACAGGTCTGGTGTGGCTCTCTTGGAATTAGTAGGCAAAGAGCTTGCTAGGTTTATTGACACAACATCTAAACCCACTCACCTCCGCCTCATAGCTGGTGCAAGACCCAGTTGGGCCATGCTGATTGTCTCTTGTTCTGTTTGTAGACCGACCAGACAAGATCATGGCAACTCAGAGTTCCCCATCACTGCAGGATTTGATTCGGGAAGATTTTTTGACTTGCAAAATCTGCTATGAACTGTATGTGGTACCCAAAATCTTGCCATGTCTGCATACCTACTGCCAAAAATGCCTAGAGCCCTTGGTAGAAAATGGGACCATACATTGTCCTGAGTGCCGTCTGCAGTCGGAAGTTCCTGGAGGTTCTGTGGGACTGAAGACCAATTTCTTCATTAATAGCCTCTTGGAGCTGTTCCAGATGAAGCACAACAAGGACCTAGAGTGCACAGTCTGCTCTAGTGCTCAGAAAGTTGTGGCTGCCACTGCCCGTTGCCTGGATTGCAAGGATTTCTTGTGCCAAATATGTTCCCAGGGCCACTGCTGCTCCCGCCTCACTCTGCACCATAAGGTGGTGAACCTGGAAGAGTTCCTTGCTGGGCATTATGACACTGAGGTAAGATTCTTACAGGAACTGTGGTGCCAAGATCACCCACAGGAGGCGCTTCGTTTCTTCTGTGATACCTGCAGCATGTCCATCTGCAGGGATTGTCGCATGCTGGAACATTTCCAGCACAAAGTGGTTTCCATGTCCAGTGCAGTGCAGCAGAAACGACCTTCTGTAGAGCAGTTGATCAAGAGCTTGCAGGGAACAATTACCTGCATCTCTGAACAAGAGAAAGCTGTGGAGGAGGCAATGGACAAACTCAAAGTAGAGAGCGAACGTGTCAAGGAGAAGATCTGCAAGTATGTGGAAAATATCACTACTTACATCTTTGCCCAGAAGGACTGTGCTTTGGCAAAACTGAACGCCTTCCTAACAGAGCAGCTGGAGCGTTTTGGTTTAGCACAGAAGGAGCTGCAGAGTCAGAAGGACAAAGCAATGAACACTCAAGAGTTTTCTCAGCGTATTCTATGTGTTGGGAAGGACTCTGAGATCCTTCACCTGGAAGGAATGATCAGGACTAGAGTTGAGGAGCTTCAGGCGCACAGACTGCTACAATTCCAAAGTCAGATTCCAGAATTAACCATTGCCTGGCATGAACCCCAGCAACTCTCTGAAGCATCAATTTTCAGTCTTGTCTTTCCTGGGGAGCAACCCACAAGAAATGCGCAGCCGTTGGAGCTGGGCAGTGAGTCATTGACGTCTCTGGGCGAGGAGAGTGGGGAGGTTACGGGCACTCCTTCTGATTCAGATGAAGACTCCCTCACAAGTGAATCTGACTTTAAAAGCTCTTTTTCCTCCACTGGCTGGAGCAGAAGAGCAGGGTATGCTTTCAGCTTTCAGCTAGATCCATCCCTCACCAAACAAAAGCCTAATATCACTGGGATTGCTGTTGTGCCTCGCAGTGGTCAAGTCGTCCTTTTGGATCAGGCAAATGCTGAGATAAAGCAATATAGCGCCTGTGGCCACTTTGAGGGGGTGATTCCTTTGCCTGCATCTAATTCTGTCTTCTGTGGCATCTCTGTGTGTGGAAAGATCCTGGCCTGTTCCTCAGAGACTCATCTCTTTTTCCTGAATCTTGATGGATTATTCCTGCGTAAACTGCAGCTGAGGGGCTCTGAATCGTCCTACCCCCTTGCCTCATATGGAGACTCTTATGTGGCTGTTAGTGAAGGAACTCTCTGTTCCATCTCATTGTATAGCCCATCTGGGGCATGTGTTGGTAGAGTCCAGCCAGACAACTATCATGGGGGGAAATTCCTGTTCATTGCTGTAAATAGCTGGGAGGAGTTTGTTGTCTCAGACTTCATTAAGAAACAAATTGTGGTCATGGAGAAGTCTGGGGTTGTTCTGAATGTGCTTAACCCCTCAACTTCACTGCTGACCAAGCCATTCAGCATCTGTGTTGATGAAGACAGGAACATTTTTGTGATTGATCAGTTCAAAGTGATACAGTTCTCGCCATATGATAATACTGGGAAGGTTGTGTTCAGTGGCCAGGGTCAGATGGGAAGACCCAGAGTCCTGGCCATTGATGGTAATAACCTCATTTTAGTGAGGGAAGATGGAAACACTCATGTCTATTACCTATACGGTCGTTTGCTATAGCTCATTAGAGTATGAATCAAGTGCCTAATTCTGAAATTCTGAGCATCTTTCTGGAAACTGAGCATCTTTCTGGAGACTGGCACTATTGTGTTAACTAGATATTGAGATGGGCTTCAGCCTTTACTAGACCCGAGATCAGACCCTGGGTAAGAAATGCTGTTACACTCAGATGAATATGCATTGCTGAAGTCTTCTTGCTATTGTTAGAGCCTGACTTGAGAATAACGGCAGTAGATTAAGATCTTACATGTACCTTTAAACCATGCATTGCATTCACACAATTACTATGATCTTGTCTTTGTTCAGACCTCTGGAGTCTGCTGCTTCAATGCAGATCTCAGTCGAAGGACCCATGAGAACAGGTGGCCAGACTTTTATTTGGAACCGACATTCCTACTTTCTCTGACATTGTGGTCATGGCAAATTTTGTAGATGCATCAGCAGGCTTGGTCCTTCATTCAATGAGCAATAGACCAGCTATTCCTTTTTTAATCTGATAATTCAAATTCAGGCATCAGGGTTAGTGCTGAGGTGGTCTCGGTCCTACCATTATATTTACAAAGACTAGGCTTATAACATTCTACTTTCTTCACCTGCTGCTGTGTGGACCAGGAACTATTGTGCCTTGCCATCAGATTGAATTTTTTTGAGAAGGGGCAATGTGAACAAGCAACGTAGTTTCTAGTGTAATTTTAACAGTAACATGCATTCAGTGTGTGATTTGTGGAAATGTGGATGTGTTTTCACATACATCTTCTCACAAGCATTTAATGCGCTTGCATAATCCCTGAGTACCCATGGAATTGTAGAAATTCAATAATTCTCCTTGCATACATGTTCCTTACTCAATGCCTACTAAATATGCTGTCTTTGCTAGGGCTTGACAACTGTCACTGGCTCCATAAGCAAACGTGGAGGTGCTGAGACCAGGAATATTGTATTCCAAGCTTTTTATAGGCACACAGCCAAGGCCTATGTCTTAAGATCCATGCAGATGTTACCTATGACTGGCTATATGCACATGTAGTCGGCACCGAGATCCGTTGTTGGTGAGCTACTGTCTAATCTTCCTGCTGTTCATTTTGGTAGTAAAGTAGTCATCCAGTTCCCTGACTTTCCACATGTATGCCCAAGGATGCACAAATGACTAGTCTTGAAGATGTAGAGCCCAATATCACCTTCTGCAAGCACACGTATTGGAAGGTGGCCTTTCTGCTGTCTTTTAACACAAGGCCAAGATTGTTCCTACAGATCATTCCCTTTTTGACCAAGCTATGCTGTAAATTTCCTTTGATAGCTCTGTGCTTGGGAAAGTTGACTAGACATGTATTTTCTGGGGAAAGAAGACCAAAACCTAAAGAGTAAAGGGATCATATGCTGCCTGCAAATCTAGTTCCTGTTACATCTAGTTATCCTCTGATTAAACAGGAAGGAATTTTATCAGCCTCAACATCCTGCACCTATGCTAGGCCCCTGAGCCTCCCTTCGCTCCATTAGTTTTACAGATACTATGGCATTGTTCAAAGAGCCTCAAAGCTGTTGCAGTCACCAACTGGGCTTCTTACCTTTGTCTTTTGGAGTTGTTGTAGCTTGACTTCCTTCCTCTCTTCTTCTGTGCCCTCCCCTTTCCTGGAGCAAGGTTGGGGAACCTGTGGTCCTGCAGAGATTGTTTGGACTCCCAACTCCCATCAGCCCCAGTTAGCATGGCCAATGGTCAGGGATATTTGGAGTATCCATCCAACAGCATCTGGAGAGCCACAGGTTCCCCATCCGTGTTCTAAGAAATTGGTAACTGTTGAAGGTATGAAGAGGAGTACAGGTACCTCTCTGCTGAATGTCATCATGCCTCATGAGTAGCCAGGGTCAAGGGTACCCCATTGTGCATTACTTTATTCTTAAGGAGCTGTTAACATTTCTTCAGTATATGCTTTTGATATTAATAAAATTGAATAAATAACCATTTTGTTGTACATTCTCAAGCCATGTGACTTGGAGCTGGTTTATAGACAGTAGAAAAGTGCAAGTCTCAAGTTGCCTACTAACTTTTCACAAAGAGAGACATTATGTGCCTCTTTTTGCATATTTACTCAGAAGTAAGTCCCAGTGAGATTACTTCTAAGTAGGCATAGAGGTTTTTGCCATGTTGGAAAAATCTTGAAGGATATACATATAGTTTACTGAGTTTTTGCAGTAGATCCACAGCCTTATATCAAAGCCATGCCTAATCCTTGGAGCATGAAAAAGTGTTGTGTCCTTGGCTTTCACCTTTGTGCGATATAAAGAACAGGAATATGACTTTGAAGCCTTGGACTTGTGGGCTTTTACCTTAAGGTTTAATCACAGATGGTTTCTTTGAGGACATGTGAACACAACTTAGATGGCACTTATAGTGTGGGGGCTGGTAGGGCAGGGGTCATGGGAAAATGGTCTGTTTGGGATGCCAACATATTATTCACTAAGGTATCCTAAAAAAATCTGCTATGACAGCACCTGGACCTGAATAATAGGTGCACTTTTAAGTTTGGACCTTGAACCAGTTTGGTGAATAACTGCATGTAGCGCACACTCCTAGCAACAAACCCACTACAATTTCTATACTTTATTTCACATTGGTTTTCAGTGCACACATGATCAAATGAGATTTAAAAGGGGGAGGGAGACTGACCCAAGCATCATTATTCCCTAGATACAGCACTGGTGGAGCTGACAGAGGCCTTAATAGATGAGACAAATTTATCCTGCTGCATCGTACTGCAGTAGAATAATAATAAAGGACTGCTTGAGACTTGTATGAATTAAATCTCTTGGAGCTCATTTCCTCTGTAGGTGACCTCACTACCACCATAACATTTCACACATCTCATTTCCTTACATCTCCTGTAAAAGAAACTTGAGATTTTGTATTTGGAATGAAAAAAGCAAACATTAACTTGTTACTAATTTGTATTACCGGTATTTACTGTTGAGTGCACAATCTAGAGTTTCTTCGTACAGAATACCTAGATTCTCCAATTTGCATACTGATGGCATACACTTGTATGGTTTGTGTTTGGTATAAGGGCAAATTGTGAAGGTGTAGCCTTCTGCCTTGCCTTGCTGTAGTATATCATGGGAGACATTGCCATGCTTCTGCTTCTATTGTAAGCCTTTCAGTGATCCCGGCCCTTTAAAAAAATTATATCAGCTGTTGCAAATACTGCCCCTTGCTCTGCCTGTTGAGCATCAACTCATTCAGGGCAGAGGCTGTGGATTCTCAGCTCCTTTATAAATCAGGGCTTGGGGGTCACTTCAAGTTAAGAATTGGTTCAAGCTAAAGAGATATGGTTACACTAGTGTGGGGAAACTCAGTTGGGCACAATTGTGTTCACAAAATAAATTGTACCCACTGATTTTTTGTATCCACATTTGAGTCTACTTCAAGACCTTTTGGGAAGGTGCTCTAGATGGAAACTGACAGACAGAGCAAGGCTACTTGGCTGTTAGCTTTGGTGATTTCCCTTACAGAGAGGTCTCTTGACTAAGCAAAGTAGTTATTAATTCCTCATACTCTATGAACTACGGTAAGTGCCCCAATGCCAGCTGTATTCGCCACCCATACATTGATGCTCATCTTGTATACATGCACACATTCCTGGTATCAGTTTCCATAGTCTTGTTTCTAACCCTGAATACCCAGGGGCATTCAAGCCAGGAAATGTTACTCCCATCTATGTATCCTGCTATCAGGTGCCAGTGCTGGGTAGTTAAGGGTGCGTGTGTGTGTGCCTGCTACTGTCTTCACTGTTTTGGCGAGGACAATAAAACTGTTTGGAGATATGCTCCATGCAGCTTAGTTATCCCTCAGCCTCCATGCAACTATCCATTCAAAACAGAACTGTATGCATTCCATGATAATGACAATCACATCACACGAAAACAAGGTTTGGGCACCAAATTCCATTTCTGTATAATTGCATCATTCATTTTTGTAAAAGTAAGTAGACCTTGGGGCTGCAAAGATAAACATTAAGAGGTTGGGAAAATCAATATAAATTATTTTTTTAAAAAAGAAAAAGGTTGGGGTAATGCCTGGTGCCACTTCAGAAATGTTGGGGAAACTAATTAGTGAAACGAACATTTGTGTGTGAGAGAAACACTCTATCCAAGTTGAACAGCCTCTAGTACCATTTTCACTGTTGTGCTAGAAAAGCCTTTCTTTGGAACGTTGACTATTTCCACACCTTTATCTCCCAGCACTCAGTAGCGAAAACATCTTTATGTGTTGTGGTCTCTGGCCAACAAGCCCAGCCCGTTATCTTGGCAGCACAGCTCTGCAGCAGAAATTCCGGCACATTGCTGAGTGCAGCACAGGAAGACGCATCTGGGCCAGGCTGGTTGTCGTAAAGTGCAAATGCCAGTCCAATATTGAGAGTTCAACCCTGCGGTCAAAGGCGGCGGCAGCCACTAGGCGTTTACTTGAGGGTTAAATGAGATTTGCTGTGCTAGAGGTAGGAGCGAGCCGCCGGTCGGCTGAGATTCGTCCCGAGATGGTGAAGAGGGTGCTGTGGTCCCCAGCGTCCCGGTTCGGAGGTGCAGCTGAGCAACAAGAAGTCCACATCAAATAGAGCAGCAAGCTGAGCAGGATGATCGCTCCGGAGGCTGTGAGCACAATGCCACTGACAAACATGCTGGCAAGGGGGCGTTGGGCAGTTGGGTTGCTGCCAACGCTGGTGGTGGAAAGCACAGTGAGGACTGTACCACACACCAGCAGCACCAGGGCTGTCACGAGCAGCACTGCACAGTCCGAGGCACCGCCGCTCTTCAGTAGCGCAACTTGCTCTCGGCTGCGAATGCAATTCATGTCCTGGATGGCCGAGCTCAGCAGCTGCTTCAGTAAGACCAAGAGCGCCAGTAGGCAGAGTGTTGTGCCCACTGCCAGCCTCCATTCCCCAGAGCGGCTGCTTGTACTATAGAGCAGTGCAATGCCACCTACCCCACAGGCAAGGATCAGAGCCACAGCTACCCCATAGCAGACAAATGACTTTCTGGGCTCCTGGAACCACCATAGCTCCACATGTTCCTCCAGGATATTCCTCTGGATCCGGCTGGCGTTGGCTGGGGGTCTGGGCACCCCCAGCAGCTCTAATTCAGGCATGGTGGACACTGTATTGGCTCCTACATAAAGGTGGGTCGTGCAGATGGAGCTGCCGCTTCAGCTGGCAAGCCTGGATGGGTGTGACATTTCCCAGCAGGAGAGGGCAGCACCCTTCACTTTTTCTTCCTATGTGAGGGAGCAGTGCCAGAGCCAAAAGCCTGCAGCCCGCGTATTACTGTATGCTGTTGGAAGCGCAGCACAGGAGGAATGTAGGACTCCTCTCTCTTGAAGCCAAAAGTGAAAAGCTGCTTCAGCCTTGTAGCTCATTTGCTTCCAAGCTCACGGGGATCCTGGCACATATCTGAAAAAGAAATGACGGCAAAAGGTTACGAAATGAAGATTGCCTCTAGAGAGGGAAGGGACCCACCTCCTTTCCCTTGAAACTTCACTCCCGGAGTTCCAAAGAAAAAAGAGTCATAAGGAAAACGCCACTCCCTCTGGGGTCAGCTAATGTCCATGCAAGTAAAACCTGCTTTTTATGGGCAGGGCAATAGCCCTGTCCATGCCTTAGGAAAATAAATCAAAATTCTGCACTTTGCCAACCCTAGCTCCGCATGCCAAGAAAAGCAGAATTCTGCTTTCATAAGTAAATTGTAATTTGCACTTGAATTATCCATAGGAAAACAAACCAACCATTTGGACAGATTTTTCTTGTTTTGCAGATTCCAAATCATTCTGTCATAGAGAAGCTCCAACACTATACAGGAAATGCGGTTCTCATCTCTGCCTCAGCCTTTATTGATTTTACCATGTGCTGCACACCCATCTTGAGGACAATGTTATCTTCACAG
The DNA here is from genome assembly GCF_951804945.1 of Podarcis cretensis. Taxonomy (NCBI): domain Eukaryota; kingdom Metazoa; phylum Chordata; class Lepidosauria; order Squamata; family Lacertidae; genus Podarcis; species Podarcis cretensis. The sequence goes on along the minus strand of NC_137175.1, from coordinate 50,822,109 downwards.
TGCTTAGAATCATTTTGAAAAAGATGAATGCTGTTATTCCTCAGGATTCTGAGTTCTATTCTCTGTGTTAACATCTGTGCTGGAGTGAGGCAATTGGGAATTGCACCCAGCTTTGCTTATGACACGAAAAAGAGAGATAGAAAAATAAATAGAATTGGGCAGTTCTTTCATTAGATAATGGTGAAGGGTGAGTAGCCGAAGAAGAAATCCAAGTTTTAGTTTATTTTTTCATATTTAAAATATACATGATATCATATGCTTTTATCATTGGAGACATCCTCCAGTCATATTACTGTCACAGAAGCAATGAAAAAACAAAACACCTTATCCAAGACTGTTCAGAACTTTCCAGTTAATGTTAAATAACTGTCAGAAGACTGCTTCCAGGCCCCTCCATATTTGAACAAAGATAGTCTAGACAAATATGCAGCTCTCTCATGTGTAGCTACACTTAATCTGTTTTAGGGCTATTCTTGCTGTTTCGCATGTACAAAAACCTGCACAGGGTCCTATTGTCTGTGGAGAGAAATAGAAAATGGAGAAATCCACTTTACATACATGTGTATTGATCAGCACTGGATGCTACTGAACATGGGTACATATCTGCTTTCTTGGTCCAGTGCATTTGGTTATAACGTCATTTTGATAGTTGCATGCAACACCTGGTTATGAACAACTCTCTGGATCGGGGCCAAATATGGCCTTGCATTAAATCCAGAACTGCTAAAATCACAATAATAATCGTCTTAGTTGTATGCTGCCTTTCCACAAAAGAACCATTTTACAAGAAATAAAAATGAACCACATCTGAAAATCAACCGTCGTAAGAATAATTCCATAATAGCATAATAAACAACAGCATAACTGCAATCTAAGAACATACAAAACACATTTCAGTACTATAAATATAGCAAGATTACATTAGCAACATTATACCTCCTAGCAATACCAAAAATAACAAGGGATCTTGACAGTTTTGCCTTGCTCCTCCATTCACCTCTCCCAAGATGTTGCTCACAGTCCCTCTCCAGCAGGTTTCCAAAGGCAGGAGGTAGCTGGAAACAGGGGAGAAACTAGGCTTTCTTTCACCCACGTCAAAGACTTGGCAAAAAAACCCAACCCATGCAAGTCTGCATACATATGCTTGCAACACATACACACAACCTCAACACATTTGATCTTCAAAGGGCAGAAAATGTTCCCATACAGGGTCTTTCTTATTGGGTCTATTATAGCAGAGCAGCACAAGATTGTACTGAAATCTTTAAAAAGTTGTACAGTGGTACCTCGGGTTAAGAACTTACCGTAATTCATTCTGGAGGTCCATGCTTAACCTGAAACTGTTCTTAACCTGAAGCACCACTTTAGCTAATGGGGCCTCCCGCTGCTGCCACCACGCAATTTCTGTTCTCATCCTGAAGCAAAATTCTTAACCCGAGGTACTATTTCTGTGTTAGCGGAGTCTGTAACCTGAAGCACCACAGTGGTACCTTGGGTTACATACGCTTCAGGTTACAGACTCCGCTAACCCAGAAATAGTACCTCGGGTTAAGAACTTTGCTTCAGGATGAGAACAGAAATTGCGTGGTGGCAGCAGGAGGCCCCATTAGCTAAAGTGGTGCTTCAGGTTAAGAACAGTTTCAGGTTAAGTACGGACCTCCAGAACGAATTAAGTTATTAACCAGAGGTACTACTGTATATTAGGGATGCAGGTGGCGCTGTGGGTTAAAGCCTCAGCTCCTAGGGCTTGCCGATCGAAAGGTCGGCGGTTCGAATCCCTGCGGCGGGGTGCGCTCCTGCTGCTCGGTCCCAGCGCCTGCCAACCTAGCAGTTCGAAAGCACCTCCGGGTGCAAGTAGATAAATAGGGACCGCTTACCAGCGGGAAGGTAAACAGCGTTTCCGTGTGCGGCTCTGGCTCGCCAGAGCAGCGATGTCACGCTGGCCACGTGACCCGGAAGTGTCTCCGGACAGCGCTGGCCCCTGGCCTCTTAAGTGAGATGGGCGCACAACCCCAGAGTCTGTCAAGACTGGCCCGTACGGGCAGGGGTACCTTTACCTTTACCTTTACTACTGTATATTGTTGATTCGCTTTGCAGTCTAGAAATAGATTAAAGGATTTAGAGGTGTTCGCTTTCCAAACAGTAACATCCTTATAGCTTTTCACAGCAGTGCAGGAAGGTTCGTTAGTACAATAGCACGCCTAATGTAATCCAAAGAAGTCATGACCACCAGGGATTAAAGAAAGTAAAGCCTATATGCAGGAGGAGTAGCACTGATGGCTAAGGAGATTTGGGCTTGAAGAGGCAAAGAGAGAGCTGGGTTTCACATACGATTTTTAAATCATCATATCCTACTTTGTCTGCGGGTTTTTAGTTCATTAGCACTCTGGAGAGAATGTGAGGCAAAGTAGCAACATTTACCGTATTTTTTGCTCTATAAGATTCACTTTTTCCCTTCTAAAAAGTAAGGGGAAATGTGTGTGCGTCTTATGGAGCGAATGCAGGTTACGCAGCTATCCCAGAAGCCAGAACAGCAAGAGGGATTGCTGCTTTCACTGCGCAGCGATCCCTCATGCTGTTCTGGCTTCTGGGATTCAGAATATTTTTTTTCTTGTTTTCCTCCTCCAAAAACTAGGTGCGTCTTATGGTCTGATGCATCTTATGGAGCGAAAAATACAGTATAGATGATGCAAATGGTTTAAGATAATTGTTAATAAACTGATTTTCAAAACAATCTTCAGCCATTGTGGCTTTTCAAAGCTGTTCACAATATCCACGGGAAGCAAGTAATTTAAAACTGCAGGCAAAATCACAACATAAAAAAGCAGATAAAACAACAGTGCAAAGTCAAAAGCTTGAAAAGAGTCAGCAAAAATAAAACTGAGGGGCAAACCCACAATGAGAAGTTAGATTTTTGTAGTGTGCCTACACAACTGCAAATGATTACAAGAAGAGAGTAAAGAGGTCAGTAGCAGCTAAAATTTGCAGTAAAATTCTATGCATATTTAGTTCATCTGCGCTTACTCCCAGGTAAGTAGTTAGAAGACTGCAACCACAAGGTTGCTTAGGAGCAAAGTTGTGGGAATGGCATGGGGAAGAATACCTTCGTCATGTATCCTACCCTGCTACCATTCAAGTAAGATAAATATTGCTTCTGCACGCTTAACACCTAGAAAAGCAAATCAGTTGCTAGAGATTATTAAGCAAGACAAATCAAAGTAGTCCCCAAATACCAGCATTGCTCCTATACAAATTCTGCCTACCTCATGAATCCTAGTGGAAGATAACAGGCCTGGTTTACGTGCAGAAAAAAGCAACCAAAATAAGCAGAAATATGCAATACCTTTCACATGACAGCTTATGAATGTAGGACTACAGTATTCAGAGTAGGCAGCTGGAAAGTTGTAAGTAGTTAGGTTAGAACTTCTTATCAATAAAAATCAAGAATGGTTTGGAAAACAAAAAAAGGAAAGGTGGTATTTTGTATAATACTAGAGCTGGTGATCATTCTGTGAAATAAAGGCACAATTTTTTTTTTAAAAGGCATATATTCTTGGAAAATACATGCAATATGTGCAAAAATAGCTGGTTCCTTAGTTGCTCAGGGTATTCAACATAACGAATAAATCGTAGAAGCTAGCAATCTTCAGAAAAATATTAGCAGCCCCAGTTGCTACACTTTTTCAACATCTGACCACAAGGGCTAAATTGATGGACCTCATTAAAGCTACCCCTGCAATAAAGCTTCTTCCCAGTGGATACTTAAAATGAGACTCCATCTTCCACAGGGCTGATAAAAGATCCTTCTTTGAAGTGATCTTCCACATGGGGGCCTTCGCAATGACACCCCACTTCCAATGAGGATTAGGGTTGCCATATTTCAAAAAGTAAAAACCAGGACACGCTGAAGACCCCCAAATCGACTTGCCTAAGATCCAGGACAAAGCGCCGCCTTTTGGAAATTCCCCCCAGATGTCAAATCTGCCTTTGAAATCCCAGTAATGTCTGGGAAAATCTGGACCTATGGCAGCCCTAATGGGGATGGGTCAATGGGCCCTCATAAGCAGCCCCCCCTCCAGGAATTCTAATAGATTCCACTCACTGGTGCTGCAGTCTGGGATCTCCCCTCAGCAAGCTTGCCACCGGTGCTATGGTGCACCTGTCTTGTAGACTACCTGCCTTGTCTGTCAAAGCTTAGCTGCATTAGGGCTCCTGGATCAGATCGCACAACATCCCTCAGCTGAACTGTGCTCGCCTCTGGTGCTGGCAGCAAGGATAGTGGCAGAGGGCAGGGATCCCACACAGTAATAAAGCCCCATTCACAGCACCAGCCTCACATGGTTCCTCATCAGCATCTGCCTCTTGTCACCAACTGGCTCTCCGGCTTGTTGAACAATAGATCCTTGCGTCAAGGCTGCCTTAACCCTTGAGACACAAGTCTTTGTCTAGGAAGAACGGAGACCTGGATAGGGTGCTAGGACCTTCTGTGTAGTAAGCTCTGCCCCCCCCCCCCACTGCTCAGATGCAAACCATTTGTCAGTTGTCTCTACATGTAACCACAAGTAAACACCTTGCTCTTCTGACCAGTGGTGGAGCTACCTGCGGTGTACATTTGGGGGTGTGGCCGGCACGCGTCCCAGGGGGCATAGAGCGCCGCCCATGGGGTGTGTGGCAGGCAGCGCACGTCCCGGGGGTGCGCAGTGAGCGCCGAGCGTCCCAGGGGGGCAGGGTGGCCGCGATGTCACCCCCTCGGCACGGCACCTGGGCCGGACCACTCCTCATGCCCCCACCTTCGTCCGCCAGTGCTCCTGATGTCTCCCTCCAGGGAATCTCCAGGAAATGGCTGTTAAGTATTCCCATACTTAACAGACAGAAATGCTACTATCCCAAGCAAGTGCATCCCTGCCAAGGCGACCTTGGAATATCTCTGCAGCCTCTACAGCTACAAACTTTGTTTAGAAGGATATTGAAAATGGCAGGAACAGAACGAAAAACAGAGTCATTTTCATGAGTAAATGCAGTGCTTGCTAAATCTGCATGCTGCCCCTTAATCTTCTGAAAGCCACTCAGCTTCTTGCTGTCTACCTTTTGCCTAGGACTGACCTGTATTTTACGTACTGTATAGTATAGTACCATTTGCGACTTTATAGCAGGAGTGGGGAGCCGGTGGCTCTCAGGATGTTGCGCTACAACTCGCGACATCCCACGAGACTGATGGAAATGGTGAGATCCACAGGCTCCCAGTTCCTCTTACAGAGCAGGATAAGGAACCCTTTACGGCCTGAGGGCCAAAAGCCAGAGGTGGGCAAGATCAGAAGCAAAAGTAGGTGGGGCCAGAGGCGTATTCCCTTTTTAGGATATGTATATTTTTATGTATTTTGTTATGTGAATCATTCAATATGGTTTAACCGTACGTATTCTGTATGTAAACTTCTTTGAGGTGTTTTGGATAGTAAAGCAGTCTATAAATGGAATTTAAAAAAAAATTAAAGAGTGGACAGAAAAACAAATAAGTAGGCCTCATTCCACATATGAGTAGGCCTTATTCCACACATCTCTCCATCTCCCATCCAGACAAACAAAATCAATCAATCAAGACAGGCCTAGGGCATAGTCCAGCCAAGCCAAAGCACAGAAGGTGTGGGGTAGGACCCATGTGGGGTGTAGCTTAGGGAGAGTCCCAAGGCTGCATTTGGTACCTGGGCCTGAGGTTCCCCGCTCCTGCTATAGAGTATACAGTGGTACCTCGGGTTACATACGCTTCAGGTTACATATGCTTCAGGTTACACACTCCGCTAACCCAAAAATAGTGCTTCAGGTTAAGAACTTTGCTTCAGGATAAGAACAGAAATCGGGCTCCGGCAGCGCGGTGGCAGCAGGAGGCCCCATTAGCTAAAGTGGTGCTTCAGGTTATGAACAGTTTCCGGTTAAGAATGGACCTCCGGAACGAATTAAGTACTTAACCTGAGCTACCACTGTACAGCAATGTGAATGACTGAAGACAGCCCTTGTGGAGAGGGAGCTTTGCATCCCACTGTCTAAGCTGGCAGAGTTTAAAGCTTCTTGCTCGATAAAGCACCAGCTCACTCTCTTACCATTACACGTCTGCGGTGGGAAAATGCCAAACACTGGTAGGAGGATATGCTAAAAGTAGAGCAACACAATGCTATGATGCATTTTCATTACGATTTTTCACTGTAAAAGCTGCCACTTGAAAGTTTTCACAATAAATAAAATCCCTTACCTTCATCCTCTTTTATCCTTTTTTAAAGGGCCTTTTCACAAATATGGTTTCCCTGTACTGCCACTGGTGTAAGGGGGAGACACTCCCTCACCTTGAGATGTGCATCCCATTGGAAGCAATGCAGTCCAGAGAAATGACACCTGCATATCTTGTCTCTGCATTGCATTCCTTTCAATGGGAGGCACTTCGTATGTGCATCCCAGCCTGAGGGAACGTTTGCCCTGTTGCTTTGGCAACAGAGGCATGCACACTCTTCCTCCGGCATCCACCTTCTTACAGTTTATTCATCCCCTTTTGCCGAGGAATGTAAAAAAATGGATGAAAAAGCAAGGCATCGTATCAGAGGGGCCAGAGATCTCCACAAAATGCACCACTACCCTGTTTCAGCTCAGCACTAAAGATAACTGCACTTTGGAGATATCAATCAGGTATCAGGACTGAACATAAGCAGGAAATGTGGCTCATGGGTCAAAGTGAAGTGAGGTCTAATCATACGAGCATCTTACTGTTAAAATCCACCACTATCTAAGGCTGCAATCATATGCACACTTACTTAGAAGTCAGTAGGAGTTGCCTCGTGAGTAAACTTTTAAACATGCATGGGTCCAGGCTATCTTTAAAAGCCAGTTTAAACTCTTGTTGCTGCGTCAGTTAAGAGATCTGGAAGATGTTCAGTACAAGTACTACTACTTTACAGGGAACTAAGGGGATAGCTAAAAATCCCTGCTCCTCTTGTAACAGATCCCCTTTATTCTGGCCAATTCCTTAACATCTAGATCAGTGGCTACTTGAGCCTTGCCTTGGCAGAACCAGGTGGTCAGAGAGGGGAGGGGCCTGATCCAGACACAGCCTGACCGTGTCAGGCCAAGCCTGACAGAGCATGAGATCACTGTTAAAACCATAAGGAGAACAGGCTTCTTCAGGGCACGTTGCCAGCTGAGGCTGCATTGATGCAGAAATCAAAGCTCAATGACTTGTAGGAAGGCCAGGAGGAGTTGAATAAATTCCCCCACCCTTTGCGTGCACCACACAAGCCTTTCCATTCTACCTGTGTGTGAAGTTTGAACTCCTGGAGGAACAACCAATTGTACCCTGTGGATTCATAGGCAGAGGCATCCAAGTCCATGGTTCCATCCACGTCACTTACATGCCAAGCAGGCAAAAGAGCAGCTGTGTGCTCTAAGCGGTACTTGCCTGGAATCTGTGCTGCTGTTGGCACACGATGACTTCTAACACACTGCTTGCTGTGTTTTGCTGGATTGCCTGCGGCCAGGAAGGGATTACAGCCAGCTTGGATTGTCAGCTATTCAGCATTAACCCATATGGGAAAGGACCTCTCGCACTCCTTCTCATCCCTCCTTGCTTTTAGAACCGTAGAATTGTTGAGTTGGAAGGGACCCCCATAGTCATCTAGTCCAGCCCTCTGCTGTGCAAGAATCACAGCTAAGTCTATGGGGCTACTGAACAAGGGCAGACATAGCGGAATGCTTCCAGGCACTTTGAGATCATGTTATATTAGAATTGTAGAGTTTGAAGGGACCCCGAGAATCATCTAGTCCAGCCCTCTGCAATGCAGGAATCTCAACACACAGTCCCCCATCCAATATGAAACCATATCAGACTCTGCTTAGCTCTGCAAATCTGCTAGCAGTTTCACAGTCACAACAAATGTTTCCTAGGAAGCCATTATTAAATGAAGTTAAAAGAATGGTGGTGTTGGTGATCAGAGGAAGAGCAGCTTTGAGGAAGGACCCCGTCTCCTTTCCACACATCCCCATATCCTGAAGGTATCTGAGCACAAGGCAGCACACCAATCCCTCAGGAATGCCTCTAAACATAATTGTAGGCTAACAAGGGACGAGCAGTGTGTACGTGTGGAATTTGAAGAGCTTCCAATCCCACGCCAAGCCTTGACTGAAAGGGAAGATGATAGTATGTAGTGGAGACAACCAGGTAATTGCTGGAAGGGACATCAGCTTCACTCACCTAAAGCTGATTCTTCACAGAAGATGCTGTAACAAGTCTTGTTTCTTTTGCCTAAGCTCTCGGACTTGCCAGAATGCTGGTATCGTCTTCTCCTGCTATTATACTTGACGGATGGGACAATTTTCAGGTTGTGGCCCGAGGATAAAATTAAAATCTATCTTCTTCCCTCCCTGCCTGCGTCTACCTGTCAAGCAACAGGTGCAAGTCCCACCTCCTTCCTCCGCCTGTCCTAGCCCAGGTGCCGCATCTGATAGGCTCGTAGCATACGCTGACCTTTGCCCAGGCAGGTACATTCTCCAGAAGGGTGGGGATGGAGAGACAACCTGCTGTTGTCCTTGGAAGCATTCCAGCCTGGTGACTATGTGCTTGAGGGAAGCGGAAGTAAGAAGGCTGATGGAGCAAGTGAAACAGGAGGATATACAATACAGACAGAGGTAAGCAAATACAGGTTGAAAGAGTTCTACGTTAACCCTCACCAGACAAGCTCCTTGCCAGACGGGTTCACATTTCCACCCCCTAAGGAGCAGCGCAGTCACATTCTTGACTTTTGCTAAGGGGCAGCAGAGAGCCATTTAGGATGCAGGGTGGTGCCAGGAAAGAAACACAGCCATTCTGCATTTTTGTGCACCCGCCAGGAAGGTAGGAATCTTCATCAGACTTCTTGAAAAGAGAGCTTTTCTTTTAGCCTAAAGCAAAGCATTTTATTGGCCTTTGGGAGAAAAAGTTCTGACTGGGCAGGATCTTCTCAAGGCCTTGGTGCAGGCATAGGCAAACTCGACCTTCCAGGTGTTTTGGGACTACAACTCCCATCATCCCTGACCACCAGTCCTGTTAGCTAGGGATGATGGGAGTTGTAGTCCCAAAACATTTGGAGGGCTGAGTTTGCCTATGCCTGCCTTGGTGTCTAAGTAGTAACGGTATGACTAGGATAGTATACTATAATCATTTCTAAAAGAGTAGGGACTTGTGGGAATATTGGCTAATGAATGGATCAGACTTTGACTGATGGGCAGTAAACCCCTTACACCCTCGAAGCCTTTCCTCCCATGATGGTTTCATCAAAATAAAGTAAGTGAATGAACAAGATACTTGGTTTTTGGATTAACAAAATAGAGAGACTAGGAACCATCTCTCTCTGCCCCCCCCCCTTCTACCCATTAACTTAAGGTTCCCAAATCCTTTCAGCATACAGAGCTTTATTTAAGTAATACTGAGTGGGTAGACAAGTACCATTGCCATGGGACACTCAAGATAGTTGGTGCAACACAACATTCAGTTTTTTGGGGGGAGAAGATTGCATATGATATTTTCTAAGACTTGTAAATGCCTTGCATTTCATGGGATTGAAGACTTGGCTGAATACATATTTTTATCTCAGTACTCCACTACTGCCTGTACTTCATTATTGTGGGGGAGGGGAAAGCTTATATGTGGTATTGTTATTTCCATTTCACAGAGAAATGCGATCGAAAGGGAACCATGTATATGGTCATCCAGCAAGCTCACATCAAGAGTTCAGACTTGAAAATGAACTCTACAATAGCCAACTTCAACCATCTTCTCACCAGGTCACACTATTTGTCCATTTTGTCAGCATACCCAACACACAGTCAAGCCAAGTGCCACCAGGGTTTTGAGTACTAAAAGATTTGTGGTTGATGGTGACAACAGCAGTCTAGGATTTCTTTTCTTGCTTTTTCTCCCCTACCTTGCCATCACATACCGCAAGGCCTGTCTTCCATTGGCTTCACATTTCCTACCTACCTCGTTACTGACAAAAAGTCACAATTCCAGGTTATGCGATTTCTAAATCATGCTGAGTTATTGGATTCTGTTACTCTTCCCTCTCTTCACTTGTTGTGTCTTGCCTTACCTGAGTGTAATACAATAGCACATATTCCTTTCCTATAAATGACAGTGGTCATATCTTCAGTTGGAAGGATTTTTTGAACTTCTGGTAGGCTTCTTGCAACATAAACTGCCTGGTGTAATGCCTGATTATGTGCATAAAAATTCACATTTCCTTCTGTAAATCTGTGGTACTACTTCCCACCCTAACCCTGTCTTCAACACCTTTCTTCTGGTTGACTACCAATTTGCACAACTGTATACAGTATAATACGTGCCCTCTCCCCTACTCTAGAGATACTATCTGATTTAAACAGGTATGTTTTGGCAGGAGACAATGCTGCACTGATACCGTGTGTGAATTGATTCCTGTTAAAAACATGCAAGCTTTATTTGGAAAACACTGGGTGAAATATGAAGACTAAGTGTGCGCTGGAATGCAAAGCATGGTTTTCATAGCTATGTTGACACAAAGAAAAATGCTAACATACCTTCTTGTAAAAAAAGAAAAGAAAAACCTTACCTTGTGATGCAGGCATGACATGAGCACAAAGGATTGTTATGCTGCCTCAGAATCCAAGACATGACTGTAAACATAGCTAAAACATCCAATAAAATCTACATTGCCATTCTGCCTCTGTTCCATGAACTTCCTCTGGTCTAGGAGTAATCTTCCAGCAAGTGCTAGACTCCAAAAGTCCCTTGGTGAGATGGTTTGTCAGCAGTGGGTTGTTCAGCAATCTTCTCTGATCAGGACAACATCCTTATGGCATGTTCTCTAATTACATCTTCTGAAGTGCCTGTGTGTGCGTGCACCATGGGAAAAACTTCTCACCTGAGGGCAGCATTGCACCATTGTGGAGCAAAGACTAAACTATTAAGGAGTGTTTTAAGCACCTGTCAGAGGAAGATCACTCCTAGCTACCTAATAATTATCAAGAAAAAGACTGATTCACATCCGCTGCCATTGCCGGAAGAATTAGTGATGGACATATGGAAGAACATGGGATATGAATGATTTAGGTATTGTAGGCATGCATATTATTAATTAGTTCATAGAAAGCATTACATGTAGCTTACTCTGAAGAGTATCTGCCTTGTTAAGGACTCTCCTCTGCTGATCTTCTAAAAAAGTTTCTAAAGCAGTTATAGCAACTACCCATAACATAGGTCTGGTGAATTTCAGAAGGCTTTTGATTTGTAAATGCAAATAATTAAGAGAATAGTGAAACTACTTGACCCAGGGTGCTGCAGAGTCTTGTTCTGATAAGTCAGGGAGGAATAACTTCAAGGGTATAGCTTATCACCAACGCACCATTAATTGCTGAAGTGCTTTTGCTTTGTTGCCTCATGGAGGACAGAAAACAAATGGTTGTGTTGTGAAAAGGATACGTTACTAAGGAGATTAGATTACAGAACAGTCAGTGTTGGTATCCGAAAAGCAGAAGACATATTATTGTTGCAAACACAGTCAGCCAGTTCTATTGCATTTTCACTGGCTGTCAATATGCTTCCAACTTCCATTCAAGGCCCTGATGCTTACCTATCAAGTCACCTTACCTACCAACACAAGCATATCATGGCAAGCATCAGTTGCCCCAAGGTGGAATTCCCCAAGGTCCATTATTCTCCCTCTCTATTGGCATTTGGTGTGCGCATGCACATGTGCCTACATATGCAAATATATTTCTGTTTAGCCCTCAGTTCAGCTGACAGGTTTGTTGTTTGTTTAATTAGATATGTTTATTTTGTGCTTTGCAGATTTTGTGTAACTGGTGTATCTATTTTTTTAACACACACCACTCTTTGTACAAATGATTTAAATAAATATATTTATCATTACTATCTAACACTCATGGGGATAGTGGGTCTCTTCTTTTCCTTAGTATCTCCCATTTAGCATTATTCACACACTGTCGAAAGGTTTGTCACATTCGTGTTAATAGTTAGTTAGCAAGATATATTTGAGAAGAGAGATATAGGGGTGAGGGGGAAGGATTGAGGACTCCTAGGTTGGGTGTGTGAGTGAGAGAGATATTGCTCAAGTAAGTAGGTTCACACCTGCAGTCAGCCATGCACAGACTTACTGTTCTGCAAATAGCTGGAAAAGCAACTCAGAACAGAGCAACGGATCTGCCACAGAGTGTACCAACAGGTCTCAGGTTCATCAATCAAAGTTTTGCTGCCAATGGGGAAAGATGCAGGCAATCGTTTATTTCCCAGACTAGCTCAGAGGACAGAGAATGTGTAGAGTTGAGACTTTCTTGCATCAGTGCTAGGCACAAGGGTCCTGTCTCCAACAGGATTTTTGCTTTGAGTTGAAACAGAGCTATGCTGTGCAGTAGAGATATGACCTCACCTATGAGCAGCCAGCTTTTCCCCTGGTGCTCTGCATGTTTTTTCACTTGTTTCTACTGTTTGGAGACTTGTAACGCATTAGCAAGAGGCAGACAAATCTGGTCTGACCTGTTTATTGTTTCCTTTCCCTATCCAGAATCAGAGGTGCTAAAACAAAAACAAAGAACCCAAAGGGTCAGGGTAGGAGTGGGTCCTTGCTCTAGAGATGCAGAGAAGATTAGCTAAGTTTGGATGCCTTCTGCACGTGTCATTGTGATTGTTCACGGCTGCTTCTGTCCAGTTCTAGCATGGGAAGTTTCGAACCTGATGTAGGCCGAACCGCAAGAGCTTTTTCCTGCCCTTGCATTTGATCTTGGAGGTACTTGATTTCCAACCGCTGCATTTCAATGATCCTCTCCGTTTCCTCCTCTGGATTCAACCGTAGGATGGTTGGAGTGTGCCGTTCAGGGGAGGGAGCTGGAGGAAATGGAAAAATCACATTGCTTGGTTGGTAACTGTAGAAAATACCCCAAAGAGATGAGCCAGGATGAGAGATAGCCATGAATACAACAGAAAGGACAAAAGGAAAACAGGGGTTGGAATTATTGGGCAATTTCCAAGGTCTACAGCAAAGAACAAGGCCCACTGACAGTTCCTGGACACTTCACGACACTCCTGGACACTGCCTGTTCACCTGCCCCCTCTCTAAGCAGTAAGGAAGCAGTGAGAGGAGCTAAAGAACCTCTGCATGTTTTCATCCTCTCTACCTCTCTCTAGGAGGTGGCATGCTAACTTAGGGAGTGGGGGCTCACTAACAGCATCTTGTTCAATCCTCTTTGCAGAAAAGTAGAACTGAAATTGAATGGGAGTTGGAACACTTAGGCTTTTGCTTTGCTTACAACCAGTTGTTTTGCAAAGGCAATGTAGCACCCTGCTTGTGGTTAACGCTTAGCTGGAATGAAATATTCAACGCAGCAATAGAGAAATTAAAATAATAATTTATTTGTCAGACAAATAAATATGAGGCACAGTGGTATATGGTTACCAAGCTCTGGCCTGGCCTCCTGCCATTCTGGCCAGCACTTATATTTCCTTAATCCAGCCCCCTTGCTCCTCCTGTGGCTGCCTCTGTCCAATCAGCCTGGTTGAAATTCTTATTGGCTGTTTGCTAGAACCAATCACAAAAGATACACCCATTTCCTCATGCCCTTTTTTGGGAAACAAAAAGCTATATATTCTTCTATCTATAAATGACAAATAAGTAGTAATATATCTTACATGTGTCTCAACAAGGAACCTTAATTACCAGCTCACCTCTTGCCCTCCTTGCCCTATTGCCCTCCAAAACAAATGGTTAATCTTAAATTTTTATCTTAAACAGATGTCAAGGATCATCACTGAAAGATCTCCTTCTCTTGAAGGTCTTTAAAACAAAGGCCTGACAACCATATGTGCTCTAATGATGTTTCCTGCTTGGCAAGGGGGGGCTGGGCTGGTGGCTGATGGCCCCTGTGATCTCTTCCAACTATATGAAATAAGAATCTAGCATAAGGATTTAACATTTCTTAGCTTCTAATTCCTTTGCATATTACATTTAAGCCAATATATATTTAATACATAACATAGATAACCTTTTAAAAGGAAAAGAAATCTTAAAAGGATCTCAGTTTAAGAAAGAAACAACTTTAGAAAAAGACTTCCCAAAATACTCTCTTCTCCAGGCAAGCCAGTTGCCTTTTTCACTGCTCTTGACCTTTCAACCTTAGGAAAATATGGCTCAAGTTTAATGGGAGGCACATGGTTTTATTTTACTATTTACCCACTCTTAATTATGTTTATCTCTTTTTTATCTTCTGTAATATGTAGGGTCAGTGTAACCTTGGCTGTCAGCCTGTAATTCCCTTTGACTTTGAGAATTGTTTTCTGCTATAAATCAGGGGGCCCCCTTGTCTAGGAGTAAAAACATTGCCAAGGTTCTTAGGCAGCTGCTCTTCTGCCTGACATGAACATTTGAAAATCTTTAAGCTCATTTTAAGATACAGGCCCTGATCAAAATATAAGCTTGATAAAAATGCAGGCTTATGATTAGATGCCTCAGCAACTGTTACTGTGTTAATCCCAGAGCAATATGACTATAAAGTATGTAAGGTGCGTTTTTTAATTGGATCAGCATCTACAATAACAGCAGAACATAATTTTTTAGATAATACAAAATACCAAATGAGTGTAGAACATGAGAGACTTACACATGCCAGCCAACTTTTGATCAACCCCTCCCACTAGCAATACAGCACCACAAACAGCTGCATGTCGCCCTTGGGAACAAAACAGTGGCCCACCCCTGTTCTAGGGAAAAGGGGCCAAAAGGAAAGAAATGGAAACATATTCTAGGAAAGAGCAGAAGGGGAAGGTGAGCTGAATAACAACTTGGTTACCTAGGGATTGTGCTGGTTGCTTCTTGCGTTTCATAAGGAGCCCCAAGGTTGACTGGAGGTCAAGAACTTGAGTACGGGTGACCTTCAGTTCTCTCCGCAGCTCATTTATTTCCTTGATGAGGCTCACATTTTCCTACAGAAACAAGATGTAGCATAGCTAAGGTGATAGGAAATTTACTGTCTATACACCAAAAAGAGATTGCTGACATTGTGGAAAAGTATACTGATACGCAGAACAAGACCAAGAGCTAAACAAAGCAGATGCTTTGGGGTATAAAGGAATGGGGGATGCCTCTTGTGTTCTCCATATTTGCCAGGTAAGCATTGCCTATCTATTAAAACAAAACAGGGGTTCTCCTGAGCTCTGCAGAGCCAATTTAGGGGGGCACATGGGAAAGCCCAGTTGTGCCAGTAGAAGTTCTTGTGCAGGGCTTCTGCTGATGAGACTCGTTAGGTGAATCCCACCGACAGTACTTTTCAAATCCACATTTGAAATTCATTATTTAAACTGAAATTTCTGGACCTTGAGCAAATAGAATTTTTTTCTTATAGCGATTTAGAAGAGTGGACCTGCCCAGTTCCCCTCACAGTGCTAGTACCTGCATGATGCGCACATAGTCTGCACGATGTACCTCGCCTTCTTTTATCACCTTCTTTTTCAGTGTTGCCAGGTTGCGCTCAAGATGCTCTCGCTGCCGTGTGTACTCTTGATGCAAGTCTGTGTCAACACCAACAATTTCCACCTGATGGAGCAAATGAAGTGAGCTCAAAGGAAGTATGGTGGGTATCTGCTGCTGAGAGAGAGGAACTTTCACTTACCATATCTGCCTTCTGCACATACTTTTCATAGATATCCCGGATGCTCTCCTTCAGTTTCTTGGGTTCCTGGATGAGGCCTACACAGTTGTGAAGATCTGTTTTAAATCGCTTGACAAGTGCTTCCATGTCTCGTTCCTGCAGTCAGAGGAACACCAAAGCTTGATGCAGCAGAATACATTGCCTGTTAGTGAGGCTTCCTTGCTCTGGATCAAATTACACCTCACAAATTGTCTGTGGGACAAATATTGGCCAGAGGGTACCCAACCTATTGGGACAGTGGTAGGAGTGGTAGGGTTAAATGTTTAACCCTGTTAAACATTTCAAATCCCACAATACTTATTCATCACTTGAATTTCCAGCTCTACATAGCTTGCTAACCGACAGCTGAATGTACAAGTTGTCTTCAGGAAAAAGCAGAGCATTCAGTTTTAGGAGATACAAAATAATGTGAAAGCCTGAAATGAAATTGTTGTTTTACATATGCAAGTCATCAAGTCATGGACAGGCATGTGCGGAGTCACCTATTAAATTATTACCGTATTTTTCGCCCTATAGGACGCACTTTTTCCCCTCCAAAAATGAAGGGGAAATGTGGGTGCGTCCTATGGGGCGAATACAGGCTTTCGCGGAAGCCCGGGGAGCGAGAGGCTCTCGCTCTCCAGGCTTCAGGAAGCTCTGTGCAACCCTCCGGAGCCCGGTGCCAAGCCGTGCCGACCTCCGAAGGGTCGCGGAGAGCTGCCTGCCCTCCCGGGGTCCGCGTAGCTTTGCGCAACCCTCTGGAGCCCGGCGCCAAGCCGTGCCGGCCTCCAGAGGGTTGCGCAGAGCTGCCTGCCCTCCCGGGGTCCGCGCAGCTTTGCGCGACTGTCCGGAGCCTGGCGCCAAGCCGCGCCGGCCTCTGGAGGGTTGCGCAGAGCTGCCTGCCCTCCCGGGGTCCGCACAGCTGTGCGCATCGCTCCGGCGCCAAGCCGCGCCGGCCTCCGAAGGGTCGCGCAGAGCTGCCTGCGCTCCCGGGTTCCGCGCAGCTCTGCGCGACTCTCCGGAGCCCGGCGCCAAGCCGTGCTGGCCTCCGAAGGGTCGCGCAGAGCTGCCTGCGCTCCCGGGCTCCGCGCAGCTCTGCGCGACTCTCCGGAGCCCGGCGCCAAGCCGTGCTGGCCTCCGGAGGGTTGCGCAGAGCTGCCTGCATTGGGAAGCCTCAGCGCGCCCGGGCTTCGCACAGCTGTCCGCAATCCTGGGGAGACCGGCGCGGCTCCCTAGGCTTGCGGATAGCAGGCTCTTCTGGGGGCTGGGGTCGGGGGAAGCTCGGGCTTCCCCTGCGCCAGCCCCGTGCCTGGGGGGGAAATAAATTTTTTTCTTTATTTCCTCCCCCAAAAAACTAGGTGCGTCCTATAGGGCGGTGCGTCCTATGGGGCGAAAAATACGGTATATTAGAGCAGCCCCAACACATTTGTCATTACCTTGCTTTAATGTGAAATTTAAACACTAGATTCAGTGAAAGAAATTTTCAATTACCATTACAAAATCATAAAGATGGAAGGAAAATTTAGAGCTCATCATAGTCTGTGTATGACACCCTAAAGAAGGACCGGTTATAATTTGGTGTACCACTTTTTTCAGCTGCCATTTGACACACCTTTTGCATCTCTTTGTGCATCTCCCGGTCTGTGGCTTTCAGTTTTAGCCGTAGCTCTGATATGTTCAGTTCCAGTTGTGTGTTCTGCTTGTGGAAACGTTCCAGCTCTCCTTCCATCTGCACAGATGCATGAGAAGAGAAGAGGTTTTAAAGGAGGCCTGTGGCCTGCTATGGTCTTCAAGCTGGCCCAGCTTCAGGGCTGGGAGTGGGCTGCCTAATCTGCTTCTCACCTCCTGGATCTGCTCCTTCATAGCTTTGATATCATTCTCACGCGGCTCTATTTGCTTCTTCAACTCCTTTATTTTATAATCTAGTACAAATTTGAACTTCTCCAGTTCCTGGTTTTTTTTCTTTAGATCGTAAATTCGCTTCTCCTGGGACAAATAAAATAGAGACATGAGGTGAGCGGTGTCTAAAGAGACAGAGAGATCTCTTACAACTTCAGCCTTACATCAGTGGAGTCAAGAGACAGTGTGTGGGACGGTGGCATATGAGAGGCATTGCTTAGTGGGTCAGAGCCTTTGTAGATTTGGACAGCAAAATCCAGCTGCGAGTAAAGGGGTGGAAAAGGAGCATTGATCCAAGCACCTCACCTTGTCTTGAATGGTCTCATCTCTTTCTTGAATCTCTCTCTTCAGCCCCTGGATGTCCTTCTCTAAGGCTTTAATGATTCCTTGCAACTTTTGCTGCTCCACCTTCATTGCCTCAATGTCACTGCAGCGCTCTTCAATCTCTTTCTGCAGACTGTTGAACTAGAGAAAAATGCATCAGGTATCTTTCAGTCTGAAGCCAGTGTCTCACCCAGCAACAGTTCCATGAGAACTGCTGACAAGAATCAGTGAAAGCTACATGGTGGGCATCTCCATATCCCTGTACAGCTGATGCCTTCAGGAAGCAGAATTGATCATGCCCCATCAACTGATGGACAGTGAGTTCAAACCTGTAGGATTTGGCTGTGCAACCAAATCTCTAATGGGAAACTCAGTCAAACAGCTGATCCTTGCAGAAAGGAGCTTTGCCAACCCTATACTGGGTGCTTGGAAAATGCTGAGCATGCCAATAACTTTACACGGAACTTCCCAAACACCTAATAGGCAGCTGGATATTGGGAAGCACTGCATAAGGGAGTTGGACAGGTGGGTGGGATGACCCACCTGTCAATCATCTGACAATTAAAGAAAACAAGGGCCATTTGTACGATTAACATAACATTTAACATTTAATTTGGCCCTTTGCTAGCATTCCAGCCTTTAGATAAAACCTTGCATTTTAGGAAATAATTTTACATTAGATGTAAAATAGATTTTTGTTGACATTTCTGTGACACTGGTTCAATAGACAGTTGGGTATTAAAATTTGTGTTGCTTTTTATAATTTTAATCTACTCTTATTATCTATTTTATTGTCATTTTGTTGGCAGAGAAAGTGGTATATACATCTTGAAATAAATGATCACAAACCAGAAGTCTGGTACCCTGAAACAGGCGAGCATACCTTCTTCCTCATGATTCCTGTCTCCCCTTTTAGCCGCAAATTTGATTCTCTTTCCTCACGAAGTCGCCTCTCATACTTAATTTTTATGTCCTGGATTTCTCGATCCTCATCTTCTTCAATTTGTTTCTTAGTTTCCTCAAATTCTCGGAGCTGAGTTCTTGATTCATCTTGAGCCTGAAAGTTAGAAGGGAGAAAAGTAAAAAGGAGGAGTTAAAGGAGCCACACTGTTAAGTGACCAGACTGAAATGATTGCCTGGGAGGCAAGACCCTGGTCTAGTTTGGAGATGAGGCAGATTGACACAAGCTCTCCGGGGATGACAATGCAGCAACATGATGTTACAGTGCTGGAGGCTTAATTACATGTTACAAAAGCACTGAATCACCCAGTTCATAAATTAGTGGTGGGTAAGTGGATCTGACCAGTGCACCAAATTTTTACCTCCACCAACCTTGCAGGTGAACTCTGACAGGTGGGCAAGTCTGGATATAAAAAAGTATATGTATGGAAAGGTGAATGATAGAAACATCCAGCTACTTATGTCACTCTGAGTACAGTAAGGATGAAAAAATGAGAGTTTGGAGCTGTCATTGACTTCAGCCAGAAAGGACAGGTGAAAAGGGTTGAGCATAATCTACTTGAAGAGTACTTTAAACTAGAATCTCTGTAGTTGTGAAATTGCTTAGTAGGATCCCTCTCCAGTAGAGTGGTCTTTTTTTGGGGGGGGGGGGTAGTGTTATTGGAATGTTGTTTTTATTTTGATTATATATTTTGTGAGACCTCCAGGTATAGGGCAATATATAAATCCAATAAATAACCTGCCATATACAAGCTTCAATATACAAGCTTCTGGACAATGATTAAAGAATAGTGTTCCTTTTGTTTTAAGTTGCGTATTTTTCGCTCTACAGGACGCACCAGACCATAAGACGCACCTAGTTTTTGGAAGAAGAAAATATGAAAAAAAAATATTCTGAATCCCAGAAGCCAGGACAACAAGCAGGATCACTGCACAGTGATACCACTTGCTGTCCTGGCTTATGGGATAGCTGTGCGTAGCCTCTCCTGGCCTTCACCCCCTGCCCAGGAGAGGCTGTGCGCGGCTAAGGCTCCCCCAAGAGAAGCACTCCCTTTAAAGAGCGCACAGAGTGTGTGTGTGGCTCTTGGGGGCTTTTCCTCAAGGAGGGAGAAGGGCAACCTGAAGAGCCGCACACACGCTCCACACGGCTCTTTAAAGGGAACGCTGAGCAGAGCTTCCCGCCTGCATTCGCTCCATAAGATGCTTTCCCCTTACTTTTTAGGAGGGGGAAAGTGTGTTTTATAGAGCGAAAAATACGGTATGAATGTTGTCATACAGAGACTTTTTGTTGGCGTGGTTTACTTTTACTTTTTGAAATATGGCAATCCTATCTAAGCCAGAAACAGGTCAGCCTGCCTAGGGGTTTTATCTGAGAGAACTGTAAGTTAAACGCACTAACATGTGGCACTCAGGGAAGAAGAAGACTGGAAAGATCTGTGTTTGGGATGGGTGATGGTTGCCTAATCAGGAGGGGCAAGGACAAAAGTGTACACAGATCAGAGCTCAACTTCAGAGCACAGCTAGTGGAAGTCAGAAGAGCGATGAAGGGCTGAATCAGTAGTAACTTCAAGCATAGTAGAACTGTGCCCATCCTTAAAAATAAATAAAAATGAAACCATCACAGCTCATACCTCTTCCAGCTGAGTGGTTTTCTCAAGCAGCTTTGCCTCATAATATTCTGTCAGCTCCTCCAGCGCCTGGTTTTTGTGCTCTTCCATTTCATGAAGCTGCTTCTCATAGTCCTCCTGCATGCGTTGGGATTTCATCTGAAGCTCCTGGTACTTCTCAAACTCCAGCAGAAGCTTCTGGTTATTGCCAGATTCTGACCCAAAGACAGAGTAAAAAACAAATTAATGTGTGTGGGGTGGGGGTGGGGGGTGTATTACAGAGTAAGGTAAAACATTTTTCTTCATCTTTCACCATAGGGACTGAAGCCCTTTCTCACAGTCTGCAGGAAAGTGTGACTTAAAGTCCTCCTAACCTAGGTCTTGCACCTCTCTTGCCTGCTTCTCTGTTAGTTCTGCAACTTGTTCCTGGTGCTGTGCTTCCTGCTTTTCTTTATCTGCTTTCAAAACCTGAAATACATAGAGATGAGAATTACACCTGAAACTAGGCATACCAACCTTCAAATCCCTCAGGTGACTGCATGATGGGAAAAAGAAGACACAATAATGCTGAGAGTTGTAGTTATTGCTGGACCCTTACCTGGTTTTTGGTTTTCAGTGATTCCATTTCCTGGATGAATTTCTCAGTTAGTTCTTTAATCTTTTCATTATAATTCATGTCCTTGAGGCGCAGCTGGTACTCATTTTCCATCTTCAGTTCCTCTACACGTGTTTTTAGTTCTAACATTATCTGAGTCTGCAGGGTAAGGAATCATAAGAAAAGAAATTGGTGGCAAAACATTCAGATATGCAAATTAAATAAAAATCTACTGTACATAGTATCTTGCCAGATCTATATTTTAGGGCTGTTTCATATGTTAAATTTGTCATGGATACACACAAGGCATTTCAGGTGGAATTCAAAATGGTGGCCTTCAAAGCGTTCCATTAGTGCAAGCATTCTAGCATGCCAGGCAGAACAATGCCCCCTCTCTTCCCCCTGAATGCTATTCTGGGGGTTCTCCCAACCCCCACCAAGCCCATGTCAAGCAGATGGGGGAAGAAGCCTTACTGCGCAAGCAAAAGTCCTTGCACAAGGCTTCCACTGATGGGTGCCAGGTGAATCCTGCCCTTCACGTTTATCTATCATATATAAAGACAGCATATATTGTATCTGGCCATATATATGCATTTCCTATAACATGTGAAGTAGGTTTCAGGACAGGGAGCAATGTAGCTCATGAGCTACATTTTAAGTGTACAATGTTTGATTCTTGTATTATAAGGCTAATTCAAACCTGCTGTCACCTCTCTACTAGGGCCATGATATGTACTGGGTAAGTGCTGCCCCCATGGAGATAAAGCACATTTGGGTTAGTTGATACAACGTCTTCTGATGTGTTCTCTTCCCACTTCAAAACTCATCCGTACTGACCTTCTCTTCCATGTCTGTTCTAGTGATCAATACTTCATCAGAGTATGGCACATCTCTCTCCCTTTTCAACCCCCGCCCTTCTTTGTCATAAACTTTCCAGATAAATATACAGCCATCCTCTGCAGATGTTAGTAGGAACTGATCATCAGCTGTTATGGACATCTGTGGAGAAAAAAAGGCATACTGAAGTCAGAGAAAAGAAAGGGCACTTGGCAGAATCAGAAGATGCTCTGGTTGGATTAATAAGGATCAATTATTTTTAAAATATATCCATCTCTTTGCCTCTAGTGATATCTCTACTCTTCTTCTCCACTTTCCCCATTATGCTCCAAGCATTCCCCTTGCCATTTGTCAGGCTGTTGTCCATTCCTCAGAATCCATTTAACTAACAACTTGTCCTTGTTTTCAGTGGCTTTTCCATTCACTCTCATTATCAATCTCAGTCTTATCTTTTTAATGAGGCACAGTAGTAGACTGATTTTAAACATGACACCAAGAAGCACAGTCACCCTCACGCCCTTGCTCTCAACATTACTGGAACCTATGGTAAAAGTATAAGTGATAAACAAGCCTTCTGGATGAAATAACATTTTAAAAATAGTACTGTACAGCAACAATGTTGTAAATGTTGCACTCCAGCATCTGAGAAGTTAGCAACCCAGTGAGATTTCCCCTACACTCTCCCAGCTACATACACTCAGCTTGGAAGAGAATGAGGCTGATGGGTGTACTGTTTAGGTAGAACTCATTCTCTTTATTTTCCCCATTACTGTGATTAGAGACTCTGTTGTCTATTGTCATTCTTATTAAGCTACTTTGATACACAATAAATATATCATATTTAGATATGCCCATTTGTGGCTCATTGCGTGATATAAGGTGTGCCTCCTTTCATTATTTGTTGCTGCAGACTCAGAAAAAGAAGGGATAAATAAAGGCTATGGCAATCAAGTTGACCTGGAGACTGACTTGGCCTTTACCTTGGTGACTGGACCAGCATGGGCTTGGTATTCATTGTATTCCTTGTGCACAGGTAGTGGGTATTTCATGGACCGAATGGTCCCTGCAGAGGTTCCGGCGAACACCATGCGTCCAGAATGAGATACCACTATGAAAGTGTAGGCAACTTCAAAAGTGGGCACTTCTCGCAGTATCTGAAAGAAAGGGCACCCACCATGCTCTTAGCAAGTCACTCAGCAAGTATTAAATTTGCACTGGAAAGTGGCAGAGGGTACACAAATCCATCATTTGTTCTCTCCACTGTGAATGTCCTGTTATCCTCTCAACGCCTCAAAGGTCATGAATTTCCCTCTCAACTTCATAACTGGGAAAAAACCCACAATTTTTGGCAACCAAGGCAAGGTATAGATTCCATAGATGGCTATACTCTTATAGAGAAGAAGAAGGAAACTATGAACACAAATGTCACTACATGGGATAGGCAACCACTGTTGTTAAAAGCTGGAGGGGGGGATGGGACTGCAAGCCACAGCCACTGGCGGAGGAAGAGGAGTGTGGGGGGAGCGCACCGCCCCTGGCAGCGCAATCCCAGTAGGGTGCCATTGCGGCTGCCCCCCCGCCCCAGCTGGGCACCCCGCCCCCGCCTGCTCTCCGCCTCCTGTTGCCGGAGTATGAAGCTCCGCCACTGGCTACAGCACTGGGTTCACTGAGCTTCACTTTCTTCTGCATTGTTTGCTGCACTTTGATCAGCTCCATAAGTGTCTGCACATGAGCTCACCGCAGAATCACAGATCTCCTTGATGCTATGATCAGATCCGACAGCAAATATGACTTTTGCATCGGGTGATATTGCCACTCCATTGTAGCTGCAGGACTTGAGCACACATTCGGATTCTCTCTTGCCATTCTGGAGGTTCCATTCATATACTGCCCCATCTGTGCCACAGGAGACCAGTTTATAGTCATCCATGCTCCACGCCACTGCGCGTACCTGGAGGGGCGAGTGAGAATATATATAAAATGCTCAGGCAATCCTTACTTAGGCACAAGAGACAGGTTGCTGCTTGGTACTCTGCCTGTTTACCTGGTGTCATTGCATCAAACCTTTTACATAAGAAACTCACAGAACACAGCCCCTTTTCACCCTGTGTCCTTTGTGCTCACAGTTTACCTGTAAGCAGTTAAGATAAAGATTCCCATTATAATCCAGCAGGTCAGGCTAAGAGGGTCAGGAATTATGTTCATGAACTGAATTCCGAGTTATAACAGCTCACACATTTGGTCTCCAAACACATCATAGCTAATAGCCAGTGGCAAGGAAAGGCCTGCAGATTACCATCTGTCCTTGTTGCTCCTCAGGTT
Source organism: Podarcis cretensis (assembly GCF_951804945.1). Lineage (NCBI taxonomy): Eukaryota > Metazoa > Chordata > Lepidosauria > Squamata > Lacertidae > Podarcis > Podarcis cretensis. The sequence continues at coordinate 50,797,878 of NC_137175.1, read as the reverse complement.
TTGTCCTCCCCTGCTCAAAGTTCTATGCCTTTTTTGACAAATCAATAAAAAGTGAATAACAAAAAACATGCTCTGTAGTTTTTGAACCCATACATATTTCTAATAACTCAGTTAAAAAGGTATTTGCTTCATTTTCACATTCACCTTGCTCTCGTGTATATTGTAGTAACTTAAATACTGGAGTCAATTATAAAATTATTTATGAAACTCCCAAATTATAATAAATTATCTGCCTAGTTGCCTGGAGGCAATTCTCATCACATAAGACTGGCTGTTTACAAACTTGCTTTATTCTGTTTAACCTTTTCCCTTATCGCTAATAAGTCTTATCTCATTCCATCCCAGATAGTTCCCTTGCTTTCCTTAGCAAAGTTTCAGCTTCTTTCACTATAAATTGGACTCACGAGCACAAAATGGTGAGATAAGAGGGCACTGAACTGCTGTAGGTAATCATGGGTGGAACTTATGGAGCTATATCAAAACATTTCATAAGCTTGGAATTTACCTATTTGTGATCACTAGGGCATCAAAGCAGGGCTGATGACAGTTCCAGAGGAATCCACTTGCTCCTTAAAATTCATTGGGTCAAAGTTCTTAAATTCAGGGTATTTCAAGTCTTTTTTGCACTGATATTTGGGAGGCCAATTACAGCAAGGGAGGTTGGAGGGAATGTCGTCTCCACAGTCATCTAACAGGTTGTTGGCAATTCAGTAAACAAACATTAAATAATATATCTGTTTTCTTGATAAGCCGAGCCCAGACAAACAAAAGTACTTTTAAGCCCTACTATTTCAGCAAGAGAAATTTAAGCACATTCCTATTAAAATCAGTAGTAAGTCCCACTGAGTTCAGTTGGACTTACTCCCAGCTATGTGTGTATAGGATTACAAAGTACTGTAAAAATGCTGGCTTTCTTTTAACCTAAGCTATTGCACATAACAGAGGAGAAAGCTGATTCCACTGTTCGTAAAAAGTGATCCAAATTATATCTGCACTGCCAGAGAACTATACTCAGGAGCACCTTGGAGTATTCTTAATCCTTCACTCCTATTCTTTAGTTTCTAGTGCCTTTGTAATAAAAAAAAGAATTCAATCATAGGCAGAGCCTCAAAACCAGCTTCTTGAGAAATCCTGTTCTTTCGGCATTTCAAATATATTCAGTTTAATGTACTATTTTACTTGTATTGTAGGCATCACTTACTGACCTTCCCATTGTGTCCTTTCAAGTTAATGATGTTTTCAAAACTTATGGCAGAATAAATGTGAATCACATTTCCATTTACTGCTGCAAACAGATGACCTCCTGTACTGAAGGCACACTGTAGACAGAAGCAGGAGACAGCATGAAGCAATGAGACTTCACATAGGTAACCTCTTTGTGAAGGTACCAGATATCCATAATTTGGAGGCCATGCAGAAAACAGCCTCTAATCATCCTTCATCACAACCAGATGCATCTGTTGTCAGAGAGTGGTATTCTGCTATTTTGTGCTCCTCCTTTGGCTCCAGATTTTGTCTGGGAAAATGAGCTATTAAGGACCTACCAAACTAGGACAAAGTTACTTGAGGGTCCAACTGAACTCTACTGAAATGGAAAAGGGAGTGTCCACACACTATACAGTGGACGTATACCTTTGGGTAACGTAACTTTAGGGTTGCGAACACGGCAAACCCGGAAATGTATACTTCCAGGTTTCGCCGCGCGTACATGCGCAGAAATGCTCTGCACACCGTGTGTGTGCAGAAGCTCTCAATCGTGCCGCGTGTGCAGAAGGTAGCCTTCGGCTACAAAGATTTCAGGATACAGCCGGGCCTCCGAAACGGATCCCATTCGTAACTGGAGGTACCACTCTATACTGGCATAAGACCTTCTGAAATGCTTAAATGTTGAATCTTCCTTCAAATCCTAGCCTAATTGATTCGCAACAGAGAACCCTGAGACTTCAGGTGTCTGTACAAGAAGTATCCTAAACTCTACCTAACTCGAAGACTCTCCTTATTCCATAGGAAGAAGGCAATAGTCTTTTTGTATGTACCTGGAAATCACCCTTCTAGAATCACACCCTACTCTGTATTCCAGCAGAATGTGGGGAAATTCCTCTAGCATATTTGAGCAAAATCTCCCCCAGAAATTGTGTTCTGGTATGGGTTATTTCCTGAACACAGAAAAATAGTCTGTCGATGTGTAGGGAGAGACCTGTTCCAAGCAAACGTGGTAACACAACTTACTAGTCATAAAATGCCTGTGCCACCTCCCAATCTGGTGTTCCCCATTCAAGCTCCTCCACCAGTTCCTTCCCCTGCACTGCTCACCTCTCTGCACCCTCGTACAGTGAAGTCCTTGAAAGTTCGGATGTCATCAATAAGCAGATTCATAAGTCGGAGTTTGTCAGCAAAACCAACCAACACATACAGTCCACTAGGGTGAAGGGAAAGTGCATATGCCTCTTCTTGGTATTCCTTGTACAGGTCCAGTGTGCTGCAGCAAGAGCAACCATTGCAATCAAAGCACAGACCATGCTTCTGTGCAACTAAGTTGTACCTAGTGCTATTTTTGGCCACAGTTCCCCCAAGAAGGTCAAATGCTGGGCAACAGTGAACAAAGGGGAACAAAGACAACTTGACAGCGTTATAGATATACCAGTCCCTTTCAATGCATACATCAGGGCATACTGTCAGGCAACCAAATTAATTCAGCATCACATGAGAATCAATTTATAACCAGAAATAACAATAAAATTGCCATTTTTAAAACCTAAAGTTGATAAAAGAAATAGGCTTTCTAATTTTGATAGCTCCAGATTTTTAATGAATTTTTCTGGATTTAGAACTAGGGTTATGCTTCTATTACATACACAGGAGTCCCATGAAGAAGTACAATTATGTATCTGAACCTTGCCTATCAACTGATTTCTAGAGCAACCACCCTCTCTTAATATTATTTTGTTCTCTGAATAAATATAAGCAGTTTATATTTATCAGAATAGGACTGACACTTGCCCTGATGATTGCCTGGGGCTCTGTAGTGAATTGCCACTTACTCATGGTCTGAGTACAATTCATAGTCCGAGTACAAATCAAAAGGCTGTGCAACAGATTATGTCCCCTTACTTGTTTTCATAATTCCAGATGCGGACAGATTTGTCCAGTGAACAGGTAGCAACGAGGGGCTTGCGAATGCAGGTATCCAAGCCAGTAATGGAAGCAGAATGTATTGGGTGGTTCAGGTATTCAAAGTGAGCTGTCTCCCCCTAGTGAAATATCACAAACATGTTAGCTAGAGCTGCTCATGTGATGGTGTAACACCAGGCAACACTGAATTTCTCTCCATAGCAAAAAGGAGGCATTTGATATGTACTAAATTTATCAAAGCACTGGAAAGTGTAGTGACAAATAGGGCATTTGTAGAGAAGTACACCAGTGACTATAGAAAAGTACTCTGAAGAGGTCCAAACAGAAACAGCCACTACTGGAAATTTGACTGGAGAACAGACCTTACAAATCTTGGGGAGATTTTCTGCAAGAGGTATTTAAGATAGCTGAAATGTGTCCTTGCTGTCTCGCAGGAGAACATGACATTTTGAATTGTTTTGATGACGATTGCACCAACACGTCTATGCACTAGGGCAAAGGAGGTTGCAACAGGAAAGGCTGCCACTCTCTATATCCATAAATTGATACTGGCTATGGTCCGGATGGAAATACCAATGAAAGGCCTAAGTGCCGTGAGTTGTGTGGTCATGATATTGCTGCATGGTTATTGGTGCTTTCAATGTGAAGTTGCTATAGGAGTTATTCAGTGGTGATATTATGACTGGTGAAGAACTGTGCAATTGAGAGTATTCTTTATGTTGCTGGTTCTCCTTTCAACACTTTTTTTTTAGAGTTGCTGAGTAATTGATTTGATGCAGTCATATTACCAGACTGTCTTGGTTTCTTGTTTTCGTTCTGTTCTTTGCAGCACAAGAATATAAAATTACTTTGAACACCACATTTCCGAGTCGTTGCTCAGAACACAGTGCTCTTAATGAACTCACCTTGCTTATCTCAGCTGCTGATATGGAGAGGAGATAGAGCTGATTCTTAGTTGTGCTGATCAGAAGTGTTTCCTCTGCAGGACTGAAGGCAATACACACAACATCCTGTTTGTCCGACTGGTTTGGATCATTGCTGCACTGGTCTTGTGGAATCTATGAAATAAAGCAGCTTAGTTAACCACTTTCCTAGATACATACTTTCTAGTCCGGTTTTGCAGCAGAGTAATAGATAATATTCCATAAACAATGGCAGCAAGATTACCTTAATAAAGATTTTCACCTTTAAAAGCACAGAGCCAAAATGGCACATGGACCAAAAATGGGCAGTTCCAGGGCAGAGAGGGTTTAGTCCATAACCTAAATTGCCTTAACCCCAATTCTGACCCCTATGTTCACAATGTTATGCTGGTAAAATAGGGGATATAAAAGAAAATTTTGAACTGAACATAATATCTACCCCTACCTTACATTGTCAAAAACTCTTCAGCCCTTGTGTTTTGAGGGATCATAGAATCTTAGAGTTGGAAGGGACCCAAGGGTCATCTAGTCCAACCCCCTGCAATGCAGAAATCTCAGCTAAAGCATCCATGACAGATGGCCATCCAACCCCTGCTTAAAAACGTCCAAGGAAGGAGACCTCTTGTGGGGGTCTGTTCCACTGCTGAACAGCTCTCACCATCAGCCTGGGCAGTGGAGCAGAAGAAATAGTGGGGCAGCGATGTCCTCCCAGCAGCAGCAGGATGAAGTGGTGGTGGTGAGGTTGGGGAAGCATTGGGTTGGTGCCATTGGCCCTGCAGATAGGTATACACCTACAAGGGTATTTCCACCATGGAGCTCTCCCAACCTCACTGCTGCCACCTAGCATCATCCTGATGATCTCATCACTGCAGCTGCTGCAAGGATGTCCCCACCCCATGATTCATAAGGGCTAATGAAGATTGCAGTCAACACAATCTCTTATTCAAGGCTCTTTCTTAGCTCATCAGAACCTTCTGTAGGGTGCAGGGGGCTGGAGCTGGGGCTGGAGAATGGGCTGTTTAGCTGGAACCATGTACTCCATTTTTGCTACCATGACTCAGCAACATTCTCTTCCATCTATGAGCTCCAGTGAAGGGTGGGGGCAGGCTCCATGCAGCTCACAAGCTCACTACTGCTACAATGATAATTCAGACGGCATAGGGTGGGCAAATAACAAGGTCTGCTGCAGCAATAACCTGCAGGACTGGCAATCAATTAAACAAGCAGAGCAGGGAACAAGTACAGCAAGGTGGGATGATAGTGGCTGCAAAATGCAAACAGCAACCTGGGTGTGTGAGAGCAGCCAACTGGAATGTGAGTGCTTCCCCTGATTGCCTTTGGCACCTGTAGGTGTGTGAGGACTTTCTCCAGCAGTCCTCACAATATCATATCCAAAGCCTGAACCTGAGACCTCCTGTATGCAAGACTTGTGATGCACCACAGGGTAGGGTTTGTCATTTAGCCACCTTGGATCTCATTGATATGGCTGGGTCTGTTGGTTGGGGATCAGCAAATGCCTCATCATGTGTTTGTCTCCTGCCTGCGGCTGGGGTTGAGTGGTCTCTGGCACAGTGTGGGTTCTACTTCTGCTGAATCTCCTCCTTTTGCCTCCAACATTTATATTGTTGGTGAGCTATGCAATAAATCAAGCATTCCATGTCTCAGACATCTTACCTACCCGTATCTCTCGGCTTTCTCTGTAACCTTCCTTCTCATCTGACTTTTCAAACAGTAGAACAATCCCGGGACCAGCTGAACAAGCAAATCCCTTGGAATATGCAGCAATAGCAGAGACCCGAGGTAGAAATGCTTGCTGCTGTGCTTCAGTTTCACAAACCACCTCAGTGGAAATCTCAGGGGAATTGTGAGCAGGAAACTCAATAAGGCTTTAAAAAGAAATTCATCAATCAATCAGCAGCAAACAGAGAAGTCTAACAAGTTCCAAATGTCAGTTGCATGAGGTAAAAAAATGATTGTTGCTCATTTTAAACTTGTTTTTTTTCATTTCGGAGATGCCACATAGTCCTAGTACCAACAAAGTTTCCCCTATTTGAAATTTTGTACACATATATTAGGACATAAGTCTCATTGACCTTGGTATAACATTTCGAAGTCAACGTACTGAAGGATTTAGGGAAGATACTAAAGCTGTGCACACACTCACATTTACTCTGCATTCAGTGCACTCTCACTACTGGTTTCTGAAGCCATGTCCAAGCAATGTTAGCCACAATCCACATCTGTCCTGTAGTTGTTTGTGAAATACTGTGTTTTCATGTTTCTTGCCTCAATCCAGTGTCAATCCGGATTGAATGCACCCATGAATGCACCATGCCCCCCTCTGCCCCGATGTGGGCAGATGGCATGTGACTTGGAAACATATCCAACTGTACTGAGGTGTACAAGGGCATGCCTATGCAATTCAACATGCAGCAGAGGAGCAATGACCTTGCTGCATTTTAAGCCAGTAATGTATACAAAGCCTAACACTCCAATCCTAAGCATACTTCTTGAATTTAATTAGCACTTTACACAAGTTTTTAAACGATATCTTATAAATTTCAGTTATTCATCCTCCAACAAGTGTGGCAGACAGTGGCGTAGCGTGGGGGGGGGGTGCAGGGAGGGCCGGCCGCACCGGGCGCAACATCTGGGGGTTAGGGTTAGGGGGCGCAAATCCATGGGTTAGGGGGCGCAAATCCACGGGTTAGGGGGCGCAAATTACTTGCCTTGCCCCGGGTGCTGACAACCCACGCTATGCCACTGGTGGCAGATCATGATTAGTCCCATATGACAGTGGGACAAACGGTACAATCCTGTGCATGTCTATGCAGAAGTTAAGTCCCACTGCGTTCAATGGGACTCACATTCTGGAAAGTGTGTATAAAATGGGTGGACTATAAAATGGGCTTTTTAAGCCTGAGGGCTGCCTCAGAGGCAATAACTTTTCTCAGAGAGGCAATACAGTCATGACCATGATACCATTTGTAGATCATTGTAAAACTCATTATCTGCTGGAGCACATTGACCACTCCAGTGTCAATAGTTTGAAGGCAGTCTCACCTCTCTGAATCCTGTTGTGGTTCCTCCTTATCTACTTCAGAGACTATCTCTTTGCGCTCAATACTTGTCTCCCAGCGAAGATCACCAGAGTCAAATAGGTAGATCTTGCCTGTGTCAGTGCCCACAACCACCCTCTCTTCAGAAAGCCAGGCATGAGACAGGTAGTTTTGAGGTTCCCCTCGCAAGAAGTTGGTCTGTTTTAAGGTTCCTTCTGTGTATCTAAATAGCTTAAAAATGCCATATCCTGTAACACAGACTTGGGTGTTATCCTGTGGATTGAAGCTCACCTGGAAAGGAAAACAACATAAAATAAATGATTACTTGATGAGCAACATGAACAATTGATTAAAAAAATTAAGAGCAAAGGTCACCAGAGTGTTACAATATAAAATATGTAAAAATAAAGGAAACAAACAGGAACAAAAATCATAAATATTTAAACATAATACTTCAGAAAAAAGGCCTCCATGATAAAACAAGGAGTAGGGAATTTGTCCTGTCCTTCTTTGTAACTGCACAGTTCTGCCTAAGCAACCTAAATAAGAAACCTGACTCTAGCTAGGAGCCACGTTTAGGACACACAGTTTGTGAAATAAATAAGGATGTTACACTGCAGTACAATTCTCAACCACTTGTTGAGACAAGAGACAATGGAGTGCGCCTCCAGGGGTGAAGTCAAACTGCTGTGTTAGCAGCACCAAAGTGACCTCCCCAGAGCACAAGCCTGGACAGTGTGCATGGAGGTCCTGGGCTGTCCAAACAAGAGCAATACGTTTGGCACCAGCCTGGCTGAAGGATTTGCCAGAATGAGAAGCACAACCATCTTAGGGACTCCACCCTGAATTTGTGTAGGGTTTACTCCTTAGCCTTTTCTTCACCCAAAGATACCCTCCAAAAGGCAGCAGAGGTTTAAGATCTCCTAGATGGGCTACTTTCCCAGGTTGACAAACCCCATCTACCCCTCATTTCCCTCTACAGCATGTGCAGAAAACACCTTCTTGACTGTAGGACCCACTATTGGTCTCATCTGCTCTGACCTGTCTTCACATACAGAGGAAGCTCCTACCTGACCAAGCTTTTGAGACCCATCACCTGGTTTAGCCAGCCAGTTGAAGACATTTCCCAGGGTGTGGCTACTATCACATGCTGACAGATTCTAGGAGCCAGAGGTGACAGGGTGGGGACCAAAGGTAGACAAACTACCTCAGAAGGAGCACAATATGTTTCCCACCAGAAGTACTACCCCTCCCCTAACACTCCATACACCCTAACCACCAGTATCTAACAAAAGTATCTAAAGTATAATTGCAGATCTGCAATGCTTGTATACCCATTCAATCATGCAAGTTCTGTGTCTCAGACGTATATGTAAATGTGAACAGAAGATCTGAGATTTCACACTGAGTCTATCTCCATATGGCAACTTTTCTCACTGAGGTCTCCAATGGTGGAGGCAGAGCCTTTCTCTCTGAGGCAATGACAAGTGGTGATAATTACCGTATTTTTTGCACCATAACACTCACTTTTTTCCTCCTAGAAAGTAAGGGGAAATGTCTGTGCGTGTTATGGAGCGAATGCCTGCGGGTGGCGGGGGGGATCTGCTGCAGTCGTGAGCAGAGGATCCATAGTTCCCCTTCCTTCCCTCCTCCATGGTTACAAAGCATGGATCCACATGGATCCTCAGGATTTTTGCATTGGGCTACTCCAAACTCACTGTCAGATCACATGTCTGTGGCCACAGCATGAACCACAAAAATCATATATCCACTATTTCGTTTAGAATATTTTTTTTCTTGTTTTCCTCCTCTAAAAACTACGTGCGTGTTATGGTCTGGTGTGTGTTATAGAGCGAAAAATACGGTACCTCATGTACCCAAGTGCTATACTGATGCATGTGGTGCTTCTCTTCTATGTTACCTGATAAAGAGGATTGTTCTGGACATCAACCTTGATAATTGCCATTGTTCTTTGCTTTTCCCACATCCAGTAGGCAAGGTTTGATTCTGGAGGTCCTGTCTGTGCCACTAGATATTTGGAATCAGGGGAAAAAGCTACACTAATAAATTCTTGGACCGCAAAATCAAAACTGTTCAAGATCTTCCGCTTCTTGCATGGGACAGATGACAGTTCATAGATTGTGATGGTAGGTTTATCCTGCAGTATCTCTGAAATAGCCAGATAGCGTCGATTTGGACTAATTGCCAGTGCTAGCATCCCTTGGCTCTTTTCTGAGCCTATAAAGCACAGAGAAAAAGCTTATGTGAGCTTCATATAGGAACATTACATTTTCAGGAGCCAAGTCTAATATCAAGGTTGCCCATGTGGGCTTCACCTTTTTTCAAAGACTTCAGGAAATAACTACATATTACTGAGATGATTATAGAGATGATAATCCAGGAAACTGAAATCCCAATAATTTCATTGTTGTAGAGACACTGGCTCAGTTCACACATAACATTAAGCCAAACTATGTATTAGCATAGCTGAATCTATGTATTAGCATGAATGTGTGACCATGCAGGTTCTCAGAGAGGGGATTGCAGTCACTTTTCTCCTTTACTAAAACAAGCCAAGCTTCAAACATTGGTTTACAAACTTGGCTTGTTTCAATAAACAATAATTAAATGTCAGGTAACTGGTAACATAGGCTAGCGCTTCCAATCTCCTCAACACAGCCACCCTAGAGGAGAAAGAAGCATGCAAGAGCAAGGCCCATGGAATCATAGAATCATAGAGTTGGAAGGAACCTCAAGGGTCATCTAGTCCAACCCCCTGAAATGAAGGTGGCCATTCAACCTCTGCTTAAAAACCTCAGCCAGGTTCATTCACATGATGCTAAATCATAGTTTCCTGAACATCTGTTTTGTTTATTTACGACATTTTAATACCACTTAATATAATCAATATCTAAGCAGTTTATACAAAAACATTCCAAGGATACTAGATGAATTGGTCAGCAATGCTTGAATGTAACCATCTCTAAAATATACACCTAATGGGAAGTTGTATTTTAAAACAGCATAAACAAGAAGCGAAAATGTTTATATTTCACCTAAATGTAGACAGAACATAACAATGGGCAGAAGCCACTTTGCAACCAAGTGTCAACGACATTGTTGTGAAAGCATATAAAAACAAATACTGTAATTATTTTTTGGAAACCATGAAGCATGAAGTTTCCTACCAGTGTCAACGACATTGTTGTGAAAGCATATAAAAACAAATACTGTAATTATTTTTTTGGAAACCAACTTTAATGTGATATGTGGGTTCTGAGCATAGCTGTCAACCTTCCCTTTTTTTGCGGGAAATTCCCTTATTCCAGCGCCACTTCCCGCTGCTATCCCGGATTGTTAGATATCCCATAGACTGTCCCCGGGACAGGTGAGTCTGCTGATCCCTTATTTTCAAATCTGAAAGTTGACAGCTATGGTTCCGAGCCTGAATCTTTAACACTGCAACTATTTAAACCCAGGTGGCTACTTTATTAGTAAGAAATAGCACAAGTATCATGTCTAAAATCTGAAAGTGAAGGGTCGGCAGCTAGGAATGCAGACGAGGCCTTGCCTATTTAGAAGACTGATATTTTAGGAGGGTGGCTGCACCTTCCAGCTTCCTTCCCTAAATTTCAGCCTTGGCAGTGAAGGGACATGGGGGAGCGGGGTGGGGAGAAGGAAGAGGAGGAAGCTGATTTACCTGGGATGAACTTCTGCCATTTCTGCTCAATGTGATATTTCACACAGCTATTTCCCGCAGGGTACACTATGATCTGTTCATCGAAGAAGCAAATATTATTTGCCACCCGAGACTGGAAGCCAAAGATATGGAGGGCTTGCGCCACAATCACCGACATGGCGCCTGAGAGTCAGCAAACTTTGCTGGAAAAAGAGAAAAAAGCGTTAGGAAGATTTCCCAGGTGGGGTTGTCGTGCTCCTTCCCCAGCAGGCGCCCAGGGAGGGGGCCCCGCCCCGCCAAGTCGTTTTGCTTGCTCGTCCCGGGTCTTGCTCTTCCCTAACTACCCAGACCTCTCTCCCCTCTGGGGTCCCGCTCAGCTCAACTGTCTCTCTGCTTCTCTCTCTCTCTCTCTCTGGCCTTAAGGTAAAAAGAGTAGAAAAAAGGAAGTCGAGGCTGGTTGCTATGGAGACGGCGTCCTAGTCGCCCGGCGAGCGGGCGGGGGAGGTGGGGAACTCTAACCGGAAGAGGAAATACACGGAAACCGGAAGTAGCTTTGTGCCGTTCCGCGTGGTTTCTGAACCAGCGTCTGGCTGGAGTCGTGGAAGGGGCCGCCAGAAGAGGAGTCGTGGTAAGACCAAGTCTATAGTAGTATGTACGGTTTACGTGGGAGTAAGCGCTATTGAATACAGCGGGGGCTCCTTCCGAGCAGGATTATAAAACGCGAGGCGGTTTCTAGGCAGGGAAGAAGCCCCAGGTTCGGCTTAATGCAACGTTGGGAATGTTTTGGGGCGGCAGGTGGAAGTTCAACAGGTGAAACATTCCCGGAATTTAAATGTATGCCGTTTCTCCGTCTTTTACCAGCCTGGCCGCGGGGAGGCGGGGAAGCAATACCAATCTCTCCAGTGGAGAAATTGAAGGTCGAACGCACTTTCTGTGTCCCCCCCCCCCCCCGTTCTTCGTGTAGCTCGGTGGATTCGAGGCGCCCCAAAGCACAGTGTGCAATGCCTCACGTAGAGATGGAGGAGGGCTTCTCGTCATCGGATTCGGAAGAGTCTCTTGTCACTGACCGAGAGGTAAGTTTAGTGCTGTGATCATGCTGCACTGGAGTGTGGGCAGGATGTTTGTTATGGCTGGTGATGTTTAGCTCATTTCTCTGTAGCCTGCCGTGGAGGGCTACACTTCATTTCTTACAAAGGTTGTAGACAGGACTATATTTATATAATAGCAATACCTTAAAAATAAAATTTATATAGGGCATTTCCCTATATAAATATCTTTACTTGCATGTAGAAGCAACACAGGGACAGCAGAGCTAATCCATGTTAGCTAGAGCTGCTCATGTGATGGTGTAACACCAGGCAACACTGAACGTCTCTCCATAGTGAATTGTGTAGGGAGCTTCCACAACCCATTTCATGGGTTCATCATACATCACATACATTTTTTGGTGTTTTAAGTAATAGCCCTGTATTATTGTTCATATTGTAAGTAAGCAGCTGAGGTGGAAAGAATAGCAGCTTGCCTAGTTGGTTTATGACTAGAGTGAAATTTGAGTTAGTAGCTTACCGACTCACACTCCTAGCCACCAATACCTGTTCACAGTAGCACGTCACAGTACAGTGTCAATTCAGCATCGAAAGCAAAGCATGCTTACATAGGGCAGATAGAGAGCTGCTTTGTCTAATCACTTGCAATTTGAGCGCTTAATTTTAGGTTTCCTCTCACTTGTGCTCCTGTGTGCTTTGTTTCTTACTTTTTCCAAGGTTTCTATTATTAAGGGTTTGGGGTGGGTGAGCTAACATCCTTCTGTTTCGGCAATCTGGGATGCTGCTGATTTTATAACTTTTCTTCCATATAGCTCCAAGATGCATTTTCTAAAGGTTCAATCAAGCCAGGCCTAAACGTTGTGCTAGAGGGACAGCCGAAAGCTTTCAACAACGTGGTGAGTGCTGTACGAACATGACCTTTGTGGGATTAATTTGTGTGGGCAGATTGAGCTTCATTTGGATGGGTATACAATTTAGCCAGAATAAAATTGTTCAGCCACTCAGTTCAGTCTATCTGCTGAACTAAACCTTTACTGTAAACTGAATTCATGGCATCTACAGTCCTTTTCAGTTTTTGGAATGGCTTGGGCTTATTTATCTGCATGCTTGATGAGTCTCACCTTTTAGATTGGGCATCATCCACCACTTACATGGTAACTTGATGCTTTACTCATTTGGACCATCAAGACATGTTGGAGGTGGGGCAAGAAAAAAAGTTGACACTTATTTGACTACACTCTATCAAAATAAGAGTGGTACCATGTTCTGCAGGTTGATAAATCCCTTAAGCTATTCAGTTTCTTTCAAATTTATAGGAGAAATTCTGTATTGGCCTCTGTTTGTGTTGTCATTGTTAAGACTGAAGCACTAGGAGGAGTTTGAGGCTCAAAAACCTCTGGCATCTGTTTTGATAGTGAGCAGAAGACAATGCATCTTTTTGGGTTGGGAGTATCAGGACATGGTCTGTTTGGGGAGGAGAGATTCTAACATGGTTGGCATGTTAGTTATCGTGTAGATTTTGTGTTGCAGTTAATACACAATTAATATGCTCTTTTCTAGGATGGATTGAAGCAGTGCTTGTCTGAATTCCAGAAACACCTGGCCTGGATTGAAAGGCTTGATGTTACCTCTCATTTGGAAACAAGTGCCACAAATGCAGCTTCTAGTCAAACACTTGACAAAGATGATGTTGACCCTGAGGATGACTTCAAGAGAGAGATGAGCTTGTAAGTCTGTGTATAGGAAGTAGAGCTGCTTCTTATTAGCCTGGTGTGTTGAGCTTTTAGCTTTTTTCAGCCATATGCACAATGGAACAATATGTTAGTAGTTCAAGAGTTTTTTATTGTCCAATGGAAAAAGTAACAATTTACTAATGGTCCAATGGCTGCTTGCATATAACATCTTAATACATTATCCTGTGTTTCCAGCTATCGTCAAGCCCAAGCATCTGTTTTAGAAGCTTTGCCTCGGCTGCATAAGTTCAAAATCCCTACTAGGCGGCCTGATGACTATTTTGCAGAGATGGCAAAATCTGATCAGCAGATGCAGAAGGTAAGGTGCATGGTTCCTCTTCTTTTCTCATCTGGCTGCTATAATGGATATGTTAACAGTTGCTGGTCATATACAAAATTGTGGCTCATTGGATCAGGTATTTTGATGGTGCCTGATTGTAATGCATCAGCAAATGGAGAAAAAGAGCTCTAGCAAAGTTCTTCTCAGTGCATAATGCTACAGATCATGAATTGTTAATTAAAAATTTGTTAATAAAAGGCCATAAAAAGCTTGCTTGTGAGCATTTTCAGTTTGTACTGAACTCTTAAGAAAGAGGGACTATAATGAAGATTGATTTTGTGTGGAACATAATGCTGCTATCACATACAACATTGGGTATGGGGCAAATGTGTGTAGTTTAGGGAAACAGGTCTTGCAGACTCAGTTGGGACCTGTGTCAGGCCTAGTTAAGCCTTTGGGTCAGAGGTTCCCATCCCTGCTGCATATTGTTTTGGGCCTTCAGAATAAAGAATTAGCCTTGGATTCTGTAGCAATTCTTTGGCAGCAATACATCCTTAACAAGCTCTTTAGAGAACTGTCATTTTTTCTGTATTAACAGAATGATGCATCTAAGGCCATGGATGCATTTTGAGGCATTAATAGTGAACTTGTGCATCTGCTCTCGCCTCTCTCTTTGGTCATTATGTATCCAACAAATAATGGTGGGTTATGAGTTTCTGGCATGATGCTTTTTCTTGTCTTGTGTGACCTTGCTGGAGAAAGACAGCAACTTTTGCCCAACAGTTATAGAGTCTGAGTAGTCCTAAACAGTTGAAGCAATTGTCAAAATTCACGTTTAGGAATGCAGCGCACTAAGCTGCTTTGCTTTTCATTTCTGAAATTAAAAAGAGCATCATTGCCACAAACAAGCAGATTTCCATAGTCACAAATTCAGGGAACCTACCTTCATCTGCATAAAAAGCACTTCGGTTGCTCTCTCTATTAGATTCGGCATAAGCTGAAGAGTAAACAAGAAGCAATGGAAAAGTCTGAAAGAGCCAAACAGCTCCGTGCCCTGAGAAAATACGGCAAAAAGGTGAGAAAAATGGTGACAAAAACATAGAAGCCCCCTTGGAATGGAGGAAGCAGGAAAGACACACCCATTGTTTTGATTGGCAGTCTCAGCATTGGAATCCTTTGGCATAAGTATCTAGAAATATCATGAACAGGACTCCTAGGGTGTGGGAAGGATACATGTGTGTGCAAAAAAGGGAGCATTTTGGAAAGGACTGGGGTACTGTGGAAGGAAAGCCTCACTTTTTATTTCTTGTTGGTAGGTCCAAACTGAGGTGCTGCAGAAGAGGCAGAAGGAGAAATCCACAATGCTGAA
The DNA here is from genome assembly GCF_951804945.1 of Podarcis cretensis. NCBI lineage: Eukaryota > Metazoa > Chordata > Lepidosauria > Squamata > Lacertidae > Podarcis > Podarcis cretensis. The sequence continues at coordinate 50,782,657 of NC_137175.1, read as the reverse complement.
TGCAATCAAGAAATACCAGAAAGGTGAGGCACTCCACTCCCACGTTATCCTTCACTACTCCCTCCCCCAACCCTTACTACAGCAGTAGAAAATTGTATCCCTCTTCAGGCATTCCACTTGCATGTAAAAGCAACATGAGAGAGGGGTTAAGTATGCTCAGCTCCATCACAGTCCCTCCACAACTTGGGAGGGCACACTTCTGAAGCAGAGAGCTTCCTGGGTTGTGGAAGCTCTCTGTATGATTCAGAGCCCTGCTGTTGCTGTGTTGCTTTTGCATGCAAGTAGAATACCTAAAGGAAGGCTTATGTGTAGTCCATGTTGCAGGAACTTGGTTTGTGGGAAAGCTTGTTGATACCTCCAGCCACTGCTGCATAGAAAATATAGAAATTATAATCTAGTACTTGAGAGTCTAAATCAGGGGTCAGCAAACTTTTTTGGCAGGGGGCCGGTCCACTGTCACTCAGACCTTGTGGGGGGCCAGACTATATTTTGAGGGGGGGGGAAATGAACGAATATCTATGCCCCACAAATAACCCAGAGATGCATTTTAAATAAAAGGACACATTCTACTCCTGTAAAAACATGCTGATTCCCAGACCGTCTGCGGATTTAGAAGGCGATTGGGCTGGATCCAGTCCCTGGGCCTTAGTTCTAAATGCTGCACAATATTCCTGTGCATAGATATACCTCTTTGGGTGATAAAGCAAGCCTTCCTGCAGTATTTGTCCTGGAGTTTCTTTTCTGGCTTGGCATGCAGCTCATTTATTCTGTCTTTTATTCAGGTCTTTCGGACAAGCTAGACTTCTTGGAAGGTGAAAAAGCACCAGCAACTCAGGGAAAGAAGCCGGGGGCTGGAGGCCAGCATAAAAATAAAGGGTAAGGCCTGTGAAGTGCCGGGATGTCTACTAAAACTTGCATTTCTTTTGCTTTACCACAAATAAGTCTTTTATTGGATCAGTTTTGTTTCGTTTCGTGTTTAAGTTCTAAGTCCTTCTAATAACAAAAGTCGATCCATTAGCAGAGCACTGGATGGGGAGCGAGGCGGCAGCGATGGGGTTGGATTGGCCAAAGGTGTCCCTCTGCCCAGCTCTCTCAGCTAAAGCTGCCTCCTGATGGCAGCTGAGTGGCATGTCATTCCATTGATGTGGCACTGCCCCTTTCATTTGCAAATGCATGTGCACAAGTGTTGTCAGTGAGGTGCCTGCTGGTGCCAGTCACTGAAATTCTCCAAAACGGTGTTTTGGAGGTGGGGAGGGGCTGAGCTGGCCAGTTGGATCCCAAGTTGATCTCACTGCCATCACACCGACAGCACTGGAGCCCAAGATAAAAATTTAACTTCTTTCATACCTAACACCTAAGACTAATGCTCTCAGAGCGCTTGATCGCTACAGCTAAACTAGCCTAGTAAGATCGAACTGTCTGAGACCTACAGCCTTAGAACTGCTGCTGTTTGGGTACACAGAAAAAGCAAACTGACTACTGGCTTCCAGTGTTTCTGTTTGATGCTGAATGAGTAGTCTTTGCCGTTAGGTGTCTGGCAAAGTGGGAAGCAGGTTGTGAAGTGTCAGGATGGGGTCTGGGGTGCTCCTTAAAATAACAGTGTACTGAAGTTGGAATAATTCCCTTTGAGGGCAGGAAGAGAAAGATAAAAATGTGTGCTGAGGAGCCGGCCAGTTTTGGGGGAGAGAGATGGCTAAGTACCCAGCCATAATTAGCTGGTTGTTTTTCTTTCAGACCAAGTGCCAAACGACGCTACAAGAATCAGAAGTTTGGTTTTGGTGGCAAGAAGAAAGGGTCAAAATGGAACACTCGAGAAAGTCACAATGATACGTCCAACTTCCGTGCTAGTGTGGCCCACCACAAGGGTCCTGGGAAAGCAGGGAAAAAGGGTGCCAATGTGAGTACCTGCCATGAATTGTTTTTATTTAGACATTTAATGTTAATGGACAGAAGTGGCTTATAGTAATTTACCAATGCATTCACATAATTTGGAGGGATTTTAATCAGGCTACACTTCTTATGGTTTAGAGTGAGCTCTTAGTATTTATTTATGGCTGCTGTTCATATTGTGGGTGGGTGTTTGAGTTTTACTTACATTGCTTTATATATTGCTATATTCTTTTTTAGTGAACTTTGTAAGGCAGGGTATAAATTCATTAAATTTGTAAGTGCATAAATTAAATGATTAAAATTTATCAGGGTGTCTTCTGCTGGCATAAATAAAAATTAGCTAACAGCTGCCAACTGGGAAAATCTTGCTGTAATCTGGCTGCTAGTGGAGCATTCGCTGAGCTGGTTCAAACCTCACATTAAGCCACAGTAACAAGTAAACCATGGCATTCTGTGAATGAGCAACAAGCAGGACTGTTCAGTCACTCTGCCCTGCGCCTGGACCCAGAAAAGCAACCCACAAGGCTTGGCTTGCCATTACATGTGAAACAGCCCATTGTGGTACACAGCTCCCCCTCTCCCTCCCTGCTGTCACCCTTTCCCTTGTACAGTATAGCTAAGGTAGTAAAATGATAACATTCAACTTGTATCTCATTTTAGAAGAGGCCTGGCAAGAAGGTGAGGCAGAAAATGAAGAACCGTTCCCGATAACGAGTAAAATGGGTGACCTTTCCTTCTTCGTGAAGTGTGACTCCCTGCGGAACGTTGGGCGTGAAGTGATGCTGACCTGGACAACATAGCTGTTCAGATTGCCATTCAGAGTCAGCAAGTGGTACTGCCTGACACTGGGTGTACGCCCTTCTCGTACATAAATAACAAGCAGATGCTTCTGGTTGCCTATATTTCATACTGATTTGGTCTTTCTTGATCCTCCTTGTGCAAGATTGTGAATTAAAAAGTCTTGATGGCTTGATCATCCGTGTCAGGTTGGGAGAGATCCTTTCTGGTTTGCTTTCGGTCTCACGAAATCCTTCAATTTTTTTTGGTACCTTGTACTTAACATCATGGGACGCAGGTGGCGCTGTGGGTTAAAGCCTCAGCGCCTAGAGCTTGCCGATGGAAAGGTCGGCGGTTTGAATCCCTGCGGCGGGGTGCGCTCCCGCTGCTCGGTCCCAGCGCCTGCCAACCTAGCAGTTCGAAAGCACCTCCGGGTGCAAGTAGATAAATAGGGACCGCTTACCAGTGGGAAGGTAAACGGCGTTTCCGTGTGCGGCTCTGGCTCTGGCTCTGGCCAGAGCAGCGATGTCACGCTGGCCACGTGACCCGGAAGTGTCTCTGGACAGCGCTGGCCCCTGGCCTCTTAAGTGAGATGGGCGCACAACCCCAGAGTCTGTCAAGACTGGCCCGTACGGGCAGGGGTACCTTTACCTTTACCTTTACATAACATCATCCTGTGTGCTCCTCCTTGTCACCCAGCAGTGGTGCATGCAGAGTACTAAGCAACAGCTTTTGCATTTCTGCCACTTTATGACTTTCTTTGCTAACTGCATTGGGTCCTCCTCTTCCATTCAACAGCAGAAGCTGGTGGTTTACCAGCAAACAATCACATGAACTACTGTTGCTGCTCATACCACAACTTCTGGTTGAGGAACAGATTGTCCTATCCACCCACTATAAAAACTGATGACTTGTACAAAATGAATATGGTGGCAGAAAGAATAGCAGGCAGTTTCAGGGCAGGTTTATTGTAATATTAATGTTCACATAACACAGGACTTTCCTATACCCACTGCCTTGCACCCTGTGTCAGGCCTCTGTCTTATGCTTTGCAATAATTAAAAGATGGAGACCATGGAAGTCTGGAAGCCTAAATTTATGTCTACAGTCCTTCCCTTAAAGCCCTGCAATGCTGTGTTCCTTTATCGCTTATCTTTTGTCATCCCCTTCAGACGCCACATAGCAGCCATATATCTGGTGATTTCAGTGCTCCGACTTGGGAAGTATAGTCTGTTGTCATTCCGGTTTACACTGATCTGTGAAGGAGAATATTACCATAGTATAAGAACATTTGGCGTAAGGGAGGAGCTAGGATTTGAATATTTTCCCCAAACTATCTCCCCATTTGGTGAAATGTCTAGATTCTGATAGCCAACCAGGTACTCCCTACAAACTTTCAAAGCTTTCTCCATAGCTATAACAGCTTAAAATTATTTTCCTGTAAAGTCTGGATTCTTAAAATGCCAGACAACTACATACACTTCCCCAGAAGCTCTTTAAAAACCCACTTACCAAAGGTGTGGAAAACCAGCCGATTTCTTGGCTTTCTGTTTGTGGTTCTGTGTATTTCTTGTTTGGTTCAAGTGCAGCATGATGAATTAGTTTCAGGAACTTAGCTATAGGGTTAAAGCATTGGCAATGAGACTTGCTTAGTGTAGACTGGGTGCAAGGCACTTAGATTGCACTGAAATTTTTAGAAGTAATGATGCTACAGTGCTCTGTTAAATGCTTATACACTATCAATTTCAATGTTTGTTCTGCTTGCATAACTTATTAGCTTGCACCTGAAGTTTTTACATACTTCATTTATTTCACAGTGCATATGCTGCCTTTCATGGTCAATTCCCTCAAGCTGGCTTGCATCAAACAACAACAAAACGATACAACAAAATTAATTATATACCAATAATACCCACCACCTACCCCCTCAAAAAATGTTAGAGGAGTTGAACATGCTTTTGGTTCCTGCTGTGAATGAGGAAGGACAGCTGCTTTGCCTGTTCTGTGAGCAGCATTGCAAAAAACTTGGTATCTTTCGTTCTGTGTGTGTCAAATATCTAAAAACACTGGCAAACCTAGTAAAAATGCAATTGAATTTTCTTTGTATTTAATGACAAGGTCATAGAATAGGATAGCCCACCCTTTGGCAACCTGGTGCCCTATAGATGCTTGGGACCACAACTTCCATCAGCCCCAGCCAGTACAATTGTCCTGGTTGGAGCTGATGAAGAGTTGTCATTCAAAACAGCTGGAGGGCATGCACTTTGTGAAGGCTGGGATAGCAGGTACTAAATCCTTCTGAAGAACACACTCTTAGCTTGTGTTATGGCTTTGTCTTGTTTCTCTTATTTTCACTCGGGCCTAAATTACATAATGAAAATGGCATTTGCTTATCATCTTGTTTCCTAATACAGTGGTACCTCAGGTTACATATGCTTCAGGTCACATACGCTTCAGGTTGCAGACTCCGCTAACCCAGAAATAGTACCTCGGGTAAAGAACTTTGCTTCAGGATGAGAACAGAAATCGTGCTCCAGCGGCGCGGCAGCAGCAGGAGGCCCCATTAGCTAAAGTGGTGCTTCAGGTTAAGAACAGTTTCAGGTTAAGAACAGACCTCCGGAATGAATTAAGTACTTAACCAGAGGTACCACTGTATTTCCAGTAAGTCTTGTACCCTGGCCCTAATTCTAGATTTCCAGGCACTGCTCTTCTGCACAGAGTATAGCAACTGCATGCTGATGCCTATGCTGCCATGCTCTCGCTCTGTAGATGCATGACAGGAGAATGAAGCTTGGAAAAGATCTTCAGAGAAGTTCACATCTTCTCTAAGGCACACAGGAGGCCTGCATTGTTCTGGTAAAATGGGATGACTACAGTATTTTGTATAATTTAATAGAGGTTGCAGAAAACCTCAATTCCCAAAGACATGTCCTCTTGACTGCTCTACATTTTACCCTTCCAAAAAGGTTAGCTGTCACTGGCCTTAAGCTAACTTCATTGTTGTTCCAAAAGGCTTAACTATATTACAACAGTATTTGCTGGCAAGAATTCAAGTTACAAAAAGGCCACAAACCAGTGTCCATCCTGAAACCAATATCCTGGATAAAGGCATTTCAACATAACAAGCACCATTTAGGTCTCTCAGAACCCTTAGAAAGGTAAAGAATTAAAAAGATGAAACGGGAACTAATCTAGTGACATAATATTAAGTTGGAAGTGAAATTTGATAGTATCACTGTGTGGCTAGGTAAGTTGGGGTTTGTTGCTTTGAATATTGAAGCTTGTGCTTTTAAATATTTATTTGCAAAAATATATCATTATTAAGAAATAAACATAATGGCAGTGACTTTTTTCTTAACTTGAAAGTTTCAACACTCCAACATACTTGGAAAGGAATTGATCCAATAAAAGATCGATCCCAAAAACAAGAAATACAAAAATTGGAGCTATCTTCTGTCTCTTGCCACATTCCATTGCAGATTATATAGTATAATGCTTTTTGGTTTACAGAGGGAGAAAGAGAGTGAAGTTTGACGTTTAAACTTCAGTATGGTGCTACATACTTTGCCTCTTTGATCCATGCTGGAAAACATTTCATAAATGACTCCTCTCTGTTTCACTAACTAAAATGTAACTGTTTAAAAGCATGTGCTTACCATCTGCAGGTTCCTCTAAGTTATCATGCCAAGAGGTAGGCTTTCGAGTTATGGTGTAAACTAAAGGTAAAAGCAAAATAAGGCAAATTAATCACTAGATAACCTTAAGCAAGGGCAGAGGAAAACTAACAAAGCTTAGAAATTTATCATTCTTTCCCCACACCACCCGTCTCTGGCAGGAATTTAGGCCTTTTTCTTAAATGCAGGTTTTCAAAGAACCTCAAGGATATTTGGGGGACAACTGTTGCATAACTTTTGGGGGTCCCACAGATAGGCATGGGAGACACTACAAAGCCAGTGCATCATTTTAGAGGAAAAGACTGGCACCTGGGATCAAAACTATTACGAGAAATTTGTGTAAAATGTCAGTTTCCAGAGGGGTAGGCCTGTTAGGGTATGTTTATGTCAGTGGCTTAAAATGCAGCAAGGCCATTGCCCCTGCTGCTGTGTTTCAGGCTGCATTTGCACAGTGGTGTTCACATCAGAGATAGGGCGGGGTTGTCTCCCCACATGTGACATCTTTTCGATTTCTTGCCCCTGCAATCCCCACCTTCCAACTCCTATTCATGAAGCTGTCATCTGTATAAGTGTGCTCATCTGGGCATGTGAGATAGCTGTCTCAAATGTTCACATTTAATAGCCAGATTACAGCTAATTTGGGAGAGGGGCTGGGAAATGCATCAAACAATAGTATTTGTCAAAGTACAAGATCAGTATGGATTGTGGCTAACATCGTGTGAATGCGGCTTCAAAAAGAAGTGGGTGCCCTGGATGGGGAGAAAGTAATGTGAACATATCCTTAGTATGGATATTGTAACAAGCTTTTTTGATGTGTTTATGAAACGGCTCTTCATAAGTCTTATTGACTGAGTTTTAGGACTGCAAATCCACGCACACACAGAACTGCAAAGATATTACCAACAAATGGCTCTATTCTATGAATCCCTCCTGATTCAGTTTGGCACTGAGAATGTGGTTTAGGAATTTAGGAAGCTGCCTTATACTGTACCAAGTCAGACTATTGGTCCATGTAACACAGTATTGTCCACACCAGCTGGCAACAGCTCCAGGATTTCAGTCAGGATTTTCTCCCAGCCTCACCTAGAGATGCTGGGAATTGAACCTGAGACCTTCTGAAGGCACTGAGCTACAGCCCCTCCCCTTTAGTTATTGCATCTCTTAAAACACCCCTGATCCTATGGAGATCTAACAGCTCATATTGCAGCTCATATTTCTGCTTGGGCATTTAAAGTGCATTTTATGTGATATCACAAATTGCTGCTGCTGTGAGGGTCAGTCGTGAGGGTCAGTCTGCATACCTTTAAGCTCTAATTCAACTGCCAATACAGTACTGCTTTTGCATTCCTTTGCTACTTGTTTCCAACCTACAAATTTCCCTCCTTTACACAGATGTGTGTGTGGGTCAGAAACCTGTGGGTCACACTCTTTAAAGTGCCACAAACCCCTCTGGTGGTGGTTGGGGTTTTTTTATTTTAGTTTGCAGCAAGTGACTTGACCTTCTAGAAACTTATGACAACCAGCACCCAAACACGGTTCATTCGTGGAAAGGGGGAAAACTAGAGCCAGCTGGAGTCAAGAGCCAGGGGACTCCCATAGACCTAACTGGGAAGTTCCGTCTGCCCATGAGAAGGGGAGAAGTCTCTCCCTTCCCCCCGGTACCCCCGTACCCGTCATCAGGGGGTTCATCGCGTATTCCGTCTGCAGGCGCTGGCATCGTAGCTCCTTCCGGACCGTCTCACAGAAGATCTTGTTCTGGCTTACTGGGTCCAATGGTTCCTTTGGGACCCGCACGGCTCCTGCCATCTGCCGCTAACTGGGTGGGAGACTATTTAGAACGTGCCCGGAGCGCCCCGAAATGCCCTTCGTGTATGTTGCGGGCGGCGTTTCCCCACCTTTTCGTATCCTAGCAACCGAGCGGAACGTCGCAGCCGAAAGTTACGCCGGGATTCTGACCGCGCCCCTTCTCTATTTCATTGGCCGAGGAGTTAAATCTCCCGCAGCGCTGATTGGCTGCTGCGACCCCCGTTAAAGGTTTGAATCTGCTTGTGGCAGAAGCTAAGGCACGGCTGGAAGAGTTACCGTACTTAGGCACATGGGAGAAATAAGTGGCTGCCGAAATCAACGCGAAAGCGAAAGGCTGCAAGAATACGGCATCTTTTCAGTACAGACATTTTAGCTGGTCTCAACTTCTGCGTTGCCTCCTCGTTTTCAGTCGGACGGAATGCAACCAGGCTCCGAAGCGGACGGTCGGGTTCGCTGCACCGTAGCGATCGAGCACCTGGGTGCTGCAGCAGCAGCCCCGAATCGTGTACTTCTCCGCGATGCTTGGGTCACGCTGGGCCGGGACGAGTTCCAGGAGCTGGTGCTTCAAGTGGCCAGCGCCAGCGGTCCGGGGCGCCCCCAGAACTTCCCCTTGCGGCGGGGTGAAGTGCGGCTATTCACACGCTTCGTGAAGGAGGGGAAGAGCTCGGTGCAGCTCGGTGCAAACCACAATCACGTGCAGCTGCTGCTCTCTAATTGTCCTCCGGATCGGCTGCGCCGCTTCGTCCACACGCTGCGCATCAAGCACGCAGCCGCCCAGAGGGGGACCAAGCCTGTGGCCGAGCGAACGCGGCTTCTCGCTGGCCTGCCGCGGACGTTCGACACGGTGAGCCCGGTGCAGACTCGCGACTTGCAGCAGGCGAGCGCCCGGCAGGCTCTGACTGACGTGACAAGCACCCCGCGGAAAGGTCAGCCCTTACGCTGCGCGTCTCGGAAGCGGATCCGAAGTGAGTCCATTGATGGGAAACAGGTGAGCCGGCTTCTGCCGGAAAGCATGATCTAGCTGGGAGCTGCCCATAACAAAAGGATCTCTGGCCGTCCAGGTATTGTTGGACTCCAACCCCCATCACCCATGGTCTGGCAGTGCTGGCTGGGACTGCTGGGAGTTGGAGTCCAAGGATACCCGGAGGTTCCCCATCCTTGGCATAAGAGTGGTGGCTAGTTTCTGAAAAGTGGACATACTCACCTGCTAATCCCATATGCTGAAGTTGTGGTTATGCAAAGTGACAGATTCATGCACTCCTCAAGCACTTCAGAAACTCACTTAGCAAGTTCCATAACTGAGGCCACCACAGAGTAGGCCCTTTCTCCAATGCATGCTGGTCTTACTGGCGGATACCTGAGCAGAACTTCCATAGTAGTATGGGCAAGGTCAAATTATTATTTTATTTGAATGTAAGGCTTCTTTGGTCCAATTGAAATTCAAAGAACTATCCCTCTGGATAAGAGAGGCATTCTCCTTTCTGGCTGCTGTAATCAAGAGAGATGGGATGGAAAATTCTCATGCACTTTGGATTCAGAGGAGTTTGCCTTTTGGGGAATGTATTAAGTTCTGTTATGCAGGCAGAAGTCATAGGCTCAACCCACATAATCTCCAGGTGGGGCTAAAAACACCCTTGTCTGAAGCTGCTCCCAGTCAGTGGATACAGTACTGAACAAGATGAGCCACTGGTCTGACTCAGCATAAGGCAGGTTTCTGTGCTCTTTTCAGGTGGCTGAAAAGCAGCAGGTGAAGAAGACTTGGTCCATGTGCTCCCGAGCAAAACTCTCCCAGGAACAGTCAATGGTGTTGAATGCAGTGCTGAGTGGGAAGAATGTTTTCTTCACAGGCAGTGCTGGTGAGAGAAGAGGGTCAAGGAGGGTCTATGTGTTTGCAGGTTAGAGGTTGTAGTGGCTTCATCTACTATAGTGGGAATCTTGCATTCCTTCCACTGAACAAACCTGGGATTTAAGGTATGTAAAGTTGGTGATTCTGATGTCTCTCCTTTTTGGGGTAGTGGCATGGGGCAGGTGGAGATTTATGAGAGGCAGATACCATTGAGTCGACTTTGATTTACAATCTAGGTGTCACTTCTAAAACTGATCAAGTTTTGCATCTGCCTCTTGCCATTTAAATGGTTCCGCTTTGAAGGGAAGTATGAATGGTGCTGGAGTAATTGTAAAACTGAAATTTAGATTGTGTGCCTCTAAATACAAGGGCTCTCTCTGTAGGGACTGGGAAATCCTACCTGCTGAAAAAGATCATAGCCTCGCTGCCTCCAAACAGCACTTACGCCACAGCCAGCACAGGGGTGGCAGCATGCCAGATTGGTGGCACTACTCTCCATGCCTTTGCAGGTAACTGGGATCCTGGGAAAGGAGGGAAGCGGAAAAGAGCCTAGTGGTGGGTTACTGCTGACATACTCTTTCTTTGATAGGTATCGGGTCAGGAAAGGCCTCCCTACATCAGTGCATTGAGCTGGCTCAGAGACCCGGAACTCGGCAGCAATGGCTGAACAGCCGCCATCTGATCATAGATGAAATCTCTATGGTGGAGGGGGATTTCTTTGATAAACTGGAGGCAGTAGCTAGGTGGGTGGAGTCTTCCTTTTGGGGGATATTGCTGCACTTGCATTAATCCTGTGTGTACATGGCTTTGGGGAGGGTATTAATAGGGCAGAAGACAAAACATTGCATAGTTGTTCTAAAGTTTTGCCTAAGCAGGCACTTGATGCAATTCTGCAGCAAATAGTCTCACACTCACAGCTTTGCCCGTGTATTCTCTTCAGTCCCACATCTAGTTTTGGTAACGCTGTGGCCAGTGCCCACCCAGAGCCACCAGTCAGCATTGCCATCTCTGTGCTTCAGTCCTGTCTGTTTCCCATGCTCCTGTCCATGCACAATAGTTTTAAAATGACTCCTTAAGTATAATGTGGTCCTAGAAGGGGGGTTTGCAGCCACAGAGAGAAGCAGAACTGAATTATATTTGTTACTCTGTCTTAGCATATGCAGAGCATGTGTAAGTGTTGCAAGGGAAACAGGAACAGGGAATCTTCCAGATGCAATTGGATTACAATTCCCATCAGTCCCAAGCAGCATGACCAACAGCCAGGCATCATGGGAACTGCAGTAGAACAACATCTGGAGGGCCACAGGCTTCCCATCCTTGGTCTAGGGTATTGCATTTCTTTTCTCTTGGACCAGAATAAAATCAGCTCCCTGAAGGTGTCTCCATTCTCTTTTGGTAGAGCGGTCAGGAAATGTGAGGATCCATTTGGAGGAATCCAACTCATCGTATGTGGAGACTTCTTGCAGCTGCCTCCTGTCAGCAAATCCTCCGAGCAGCCCAGGTTCTGTTTCCAGGTGTGCTGCTGTTGCTCTTTGTCACTGCATGCTCTTGTCACAGGCCGAGCTATAGTTTGATCAAAGGGTTTCCTTCATAGGCAAAGAGCTGGCGCAAGTGTATCCACCTGAACATGGAGCTGACAGAGGTGCGGAGGCAGACTGACAAGGACTTCATTTCTCTTCTGCATACTGTCCGCCTGGGCAGGTTAGATGCCATCGTCCCCCAGCAGAATATCTGGCTGGGGAGATTCTAATCTCTTGGGGTGGAAGTCCTATGTCTAGAGAGACATCACCAAACATTTGAATGCTGATATAGCTGCTTCTGTCAAGTTGGCTGGCCTGCTCCAATACTTCCTTTAAACTCATTGCACTGTTTGAAATTTGAGTCAAGTACTCTTTGAGGAACCATGGAGAAATGCTGGGAGACACTGGGTTTGGAGGAATGGGGAATTTAGAGGTACTGTGCTTGCAGGGGTATTCCTTCACCTGCAAGCATCATCGCTCACATACTAGCGATGCACAGAGTTGATCTCCATGTTTTGGTTCTGGTTACGGCCTCGTGTTCTCATGGAAAGTAATTTGAATGGGCGCAGTAGCAAGCTTGATAGTTCTTCTTGGTCTTCAATGTTTCTCATCAGATACAAATGTCTTCTTAATTTTAATTGCCCCCATTCAGATGCACAGAGGAGGTTACCAGACAGCTAACTCTAACAGCTACCCATCAGGTGGAGAAAGATGGAATCTTGGCTACCCGGTTGTGCACGCACAAGGATGATGTGGAGCTCACAAATGCTAGAAGGCTGGATGAATTGCCTGGTGAGAATGCTGCAATGACTTCAACTGTGACAAGTAGCCCTTTCCTTTTAGAGACAGACTTTCAGCTAAGAGCTGGGAACCAACCCTTGGGAACTTGCCCTGCCCCTCTTCTTTCTGAATAAAACAACATGAGACCATTATAAAATTAGGCAATACATCCTACTGACACCAATAGTTAAGTTTTCCAGTCCTGATATTCTTGCCACCGCTTTTTGATAGGTGAATACAAGGACACATTTATTTATTTTATAATATTTTCTTCTGTTGCTGATATCTGCAGAAGTGGGAAACATATTATGATATGTATTGTATGGAATTCTGGAATTTTACAGAATTATGCTTTCAGAATAGTGTGCAGAGCCTAATACTTGGAGCTCACAACACCTGGGGCTGTGGAAGGATGAAACAGAGCCCCCTACATGCAGCTCAGCTATTGGGGAGTAACCCTTTCAAAACACATCAGGCAGGAGGGATGCAAGTTTTTTACATCTTGTCTGTCTTCTAGGAGAACGAAGGTCCTTCAAGGCAGTGGATAGTGACCCTGTACTGGTGAAAACTCTTGATGCACAGTGTCCAGTAAGCAGCAACATTGAACTTAAGCAAGGTGCCCAGGTGAGCATTGCCCAAGCGAGAGGCGGTTCTTTAGTAGGCAATGGAATTTTGCTTTTTTTGTGGGGGGAAAGGTTTTTATGTTATCTGCTTCTCACACTAGCGCCACAGTCCTGTATTCTTCACCTTTCCCATGGGGTCTCACAAAAGGGGTCCCCAACCCTAGGATACTGGAGTCCTCTTGATGCAGAATATGACAGCATAAAGTGTTACAGGCAAATGCTGGCTGGATCTTACAGGAGCAGGCAAGCAGAGTAATTGTAAAATGAATGGTTTCTATAACAAATATCTATTATATAGTTTGTCTGAGGGAGTCATAGTGGCACTTACAGGTAATTGTTGACTGTAGCTTGAAATGTCAGAGCTATAGGCTTGGACACATCTGCAAACTATTTATATGTGCTCAGTATTTCACCTGCTGAGCAATTCAATTACTCCTTGCATTCTATTAATACTGATTTCTCTCTTACAAATGCGTGGCTGGCTAGCACTGATTATAGCTTCTCAGGAATTGTTACCTGCACTGCCATGGCTAGGTTGGACAGATCTTTACATGACAGAACCTAGAGTATCAGCTGAGTGAAATGATACTCTTATGGACCCTAGTGGCTCCCATTTGCTTTATTTGAGCTGGTTGTGCACTGCTTTCGATAACTTTTAAACCTTAAAACTGGGAAGTCAGGCCATGCCAAATGCCACAGAGTCCTTGACTTTTAAGAGCTGCACCCAGCTATTAAATATGGGTGGCAAATCTGTGATGCTGTTTAACTGTGATTGTATTGTAATATTAAAGTTTAACTGAGACCAGTTACCATTTTCAACACATTATTCACTTTATTAGATGGATTACTGGGTTTTTTTCTGGTCTCATATGTATGTATTTAATATTTGACTGTTCGTTTGGTTATCTACCTTGTGTGCTGCCTTCTTGAAAAGCAGGATAAGTGTATACAATGAATAACATCCAAACAAGTATGAGGCTTTCCCTACCCGAGGAACAGGGTGGGGACATTCTTGTTTGTTTTCAGTGGCAGTTCTTGAGACTCTACTGTTAATGCTGACTATGTACAATAAAGTCGACTGGCTGGACAGGTGAAAGCTAGGATGTTTTTCTTCATTAGTAATTTTTACATTCTTTCACTAGGTGATGCTTACTAAGAATCTTGATGTGTCCCAAGGTCTTGTGAATGGGGCTCGTGGAGTTGTGATTGGATTTGAAACAGAAGGAAAAGGTTAGTTTCTGACAGATGCACTTATCACCCATGACTGGGTGTTCTTCGGACTGTGTCTGAACTCTTCTAGATTCACAATGAAACTTTGGTGGGTGCCTCTGCACTGTGCCAGAGGTGGAGGATTTTTTGAGACACAGTTTCTGGTCTTTGCCATCCAGTTTTTTGTACATGAGCTGCTATTCTACTGGTGTCCCATTTACAATAACTCAAGTGGATGAGTTCTAGGCTGCCTTGCAATATCTCCTTAAAGACAATAGATATTTGGGAGGTTACCGGCCCCTGACTCCTGGGCATAGGAGATCAAAGTTCTGACTTGGCTCTCTTTCTACAGGGCTACCGAAAGTGAGATTTCTGTGTGGCGTCACTAATGTTGTTGGGTTGGAACGATGGGTTTTAAAGGGACCAGCAGGAATTTATCTGAGTCGCCAGCAGCTACCGCTAAAACTTGCCTGGGCCATTTCCATCCATAAGAGCCAGGTTAGTGATACATTGTGTGATATTCTGTACAAGAACTAAAGACAGTAAAAATGGTCCATAATGGGACGTCTGTAAGGAACTTGTGTTTATCTAGGTTTATCTGTACTAAAGCTCCCACCAAAGTTACTATGGTTCTGGGATGTTTCCAGTTGGGCTCCACATATATGCAGGATCTGTAAGAATCTGCTCATTTGTCTTGCACCCCGATAAGTCAGTGGAATCTAGGCAGACCAATCCTGTACACCAATCAAACTCAAGCTGTTTTCCTTGCAACATGTGGCTATTCTAGAAACACTGGAAAACCACACCACCCTGCAAACAAAAATATAAAGGGTGAGGGAACTGTGGAATTGTTGTTCAGCAGTGTTAATTCTTCCTATTTGCCTGGTACCCATTTTGCGGAATCAAGCATCATACATAAAATATATAGGTACTTTACTGTACTGGGGGTGCACATACTTATCAGAATAACTAGGGAGTATCTGCTTCCTGACTTTCTCTCTTTTCCTAGGGTATGTCTCTGGACTGTGTTGAGATTTCCTTGGCTCGTGTTTTTGAATTTGGCCAGGCTTATGTAGCACTTTCTCGAGCACGTAGCCTTGCAGGTCTTCGGGTTCTGGATTTTGATCCCAAGGTAGTGAGAGCCAATCCATGTGTGTTGCAGTTCTACAGGCACTTGAAGAGAGAAAATTTTCTAACCCAGGTAAAGTGATAATCTGCCACTAGGCTACCACAACCATCTGCAACTTAGACATTCTGATTTTGTGTTGTATAAACTGCAAAGGGAGGAGGGTGGGAGAAGGGCAATAAAGGAGCCTGGAACAAGGGCCACAGGTGACTAATGGCATTGTGAATTAGGGATATCTGGCCACCATTCCTCTGTAACCCTGAAATAGGCACAATGCTCTTGAGTGATTATCTGTCTGCAGCCCTAATTGCAAAATGTATCTTCCCTACATTTCCCTCTCCAAAGAAAAATATACTGTTACAAGCCTATACTTTATTAAAGAAAAAAGTAGTGGAAGGTCATAGTGAATCCTTGCCCCTTCCTTCCATATGGCAGAAATCCCCCCCCCCATGGGATCACAGTGGCGGAGCAAGCTGATTGGGTGCCTGGGGAGGCACACGTGCCCTGTGCCCAGGGGTGGGGCCACCCAAGCCGGGGCAGGACGCTCTGTGGGGCCTCCGAGGAGTCTGCCTGCCTCCTCCCACTCAGCTGCCCTACAGCTGAGGGAGAGGTGGCAGGCGGACCGTTTGGGGCAGTGTGGAGCCTGTGGGTGCCCAAGCCATTGTGTCACTCCCAGGAGAGACACATGGCTCAGGTGTGCTGCAGGCCCCGCGGTGAGTGCTGCCCAGCATTTTGTCACCCCCCTCAGGGGCGACACCTTCCTCCACCCCTAGGGGAATCATACAAAGTGTGAGTTGCTGTGTATAATTTGTTACTTTTGTTCTTTAGGCTTTGCTGTACTCCTCTATTCAAGCCAATAAAGAAAATGAAGAAGCTGCCTGAACTTTATATATTTTTATCTACACCACTAAGTGGAAAACTTATTCCATGGAGGATCAGCTCATGGATTTTCTGCACTGCAGCTCCTGATACTTCCAGGATCATTCTGTTTTCTAGCAGTAGAACAACATCCTGGAAACATTTTCCAGTTCAAGAGATGAAAATAAGTCAATTTTTTAACCAAAATCTGTTATTAGGACGGTAGTAAGATGTTCTGCTATCACACCTTCAAGAAGTCTTTTAATTCAAACATCAGCATTGACAGTATTGTACTTATGGCAAGAGTTTGACACACTGAATAATAAAGAATGCACTTTATTTTTAAAGGACATAAAAGTGAATGAAATTGCTGCTCTCAGTGCAGCACATAATGCGTGTACGACATGCCAAGAGTCTGAGTTTACAAAGATGGCACACTAGTCTTCTAGGACTTGCCTGTTACTTACATTCTCTACAGAAGGCCTCTTCAAATAAAATAAAT
Source organism: Podarcis cretensis (assembly GCF_951804945.1). Taxonomy (NCBI): domain Eukaryota; kingdom Metazoa; phylum Chordata; class Lepidosauria; order Squamata; family Lacertidae; genus Podarcis; species Podarcis cretensis. The sequence continues at coordinate 50,766,046 of NC_137175.1, read as the reverse complement.
AAAGCAAAGATGCTAAATTGTAGTAATTTGTTAAACTATATATGCATGTTGCCAATTTAGAAGCTAGGAACTCCTTCCCAAGTTAACATGGTTCAGTTAAAATTCAGATTTTGAGAAGTGCATTTAATCTATGTTTGAAGTAATATTTACTTAAGGTGCTAGTTATGTTATGTTACAAAGTATGCTTTCTTTCCCCAGTCCCACCAGTTTATGGCAAATACTGCTATGAGCTGTTATGAGTCCAAGTATATCCATACTAATATCTCCTTAATAAAATAAGTACTAATGCTACATGGAGGGTTTACGTTTTGACACAGGCTGCTGTAGCATTTATGCTTCTATGCTATAACATAGTAACTTCATCTTTGCATTCTTCAGTGCCTACAACTATAACAGTTCAGTATTGTGTTAGTGGTAGATGGGGGGCATTTCTTCCAAGAAGATATACTACATCATCAAGCATTGCTTAACAGTAACATTCCTAAGCATGTTATAAGTTAACTTTGCCTAGTTTATTTCAGTTAAAGCCTTCATGGCTTCTATAGCTCCTCAAAACTTATTGAAGGTAACCCCTGGTGAGCATGTTACAGGTAGAAGGCAAAAGGCACTTTGCAAGTAATATGAGATTATTACAGCTTTGCAACTGATATTTTTCAGGTCCATTTTTTTTAAAAAAAAACGGTTATTACAAAATAATTTGACTATTCTGTGACTCAGGAATGATATCCAACATCACTTATTTTACTAACCGCAATGATCTGAAGAAGACCAAGGTCAAGATTAACACTCAAGGCCATCTCTGATCTGCTTCATAGCAACTGGCCAAATAAGATATAGCAGCTGTCGTGGAGTAGTAAGACCAGACTTCAGTGTACATATAATATTAATACAAAGCAAGTATCATACTCATGAGCCAAGGTGTAAAAGAGCAGGTCAGGCTGCTTAGCCCCCATGCTACGATGAGGGGGATCATGGCTAAGGAAAGCTCAGCAAGCTTGTTTAGTCTTCCCTCACATGTTATGAGAGGACATAGTTCATTATTGGGCAGCACAGAATCCAGTTCCCTCAGTCAAAGCTTTCTTCTTTACGTGCAAGGATAGCTAAAGGAAACAAGAATGGATTCAAAGGGCAGATACCCAGAGTCTTCCAGTCCATGGCAGAGGCAGAAGTTGCATCATCTTTGGAAGTGGTAGGAGAACTACTACTCTCCTCCTGTTCTGGTAAGCCACTAGTAGCTGGCTGCACATGTGGAAATAGCTCCCCATTATTGTTTACAGGCTGGTTGCCCTCTTTCATTCTGCTTCTTTCACCTGTGTAGTGGCTGTTCAACTCTGTGTAACATTTGTGCATGTGACTCTTCAGCTTCTTAAAGTCCAGAAAGCCCAGCTCTTCTGGCAGTGACAGTAGCAAATCTAGGACCACAGCTGACTCTGCAGAAAGCAAGCAAAATGTATGAGGAGAGTGGCTACACTCACTTTGGCAGAAACATAGGTAGGATTTTTTTATCTCCTGTTCTCCAGTTACACATTCTGAAACTTCACCCTGCCTCCAACATGTGTAACAAATGTAGTAAATTTTCTCACATTAACAGCTAAGCTATTTTAGATTTTTTAAAAATATGTCTTAGACGTTAAGGATAACTTTCTATATAAGAAGTTTTATTTTAAAAACTGGAAATCTGATGAGAACCTTTTATCTGTTTTACATTATATGACAAGTTGCTGCTTCCTCTCACCTAGGAAAACTCTCCCTGTCTCCACGCTCACGGGCCACTCATATTTTCACTGGGGGGTGGGGAGAAGCATAACAAACAATTCCCTTCTGAAATGTTTTCCTTAGTCCCCCAAATCCCACCCATCATCCACAACAGTAACCTCAAAGGTTACCCAACTATGCCCAGCATGGTGGTTGTTGCTTTTAGTAGCACTAAATATGTTGGAAGTTTTGACAGAATGAGTACAGTTTTTGGCAGGACACATAGTGTTTCCAGTCCTAGGGGATGCTCCATTTCTGGGAAGCATTTTTAAGATTTAGTGTTCAGCCCTTCAGCTGAAATAGAACTCCACAGCAGATGACAAAAATGGCACAATAAAGAAAAAGCAACAGAATAAAAAGGAAGGGATGGAATGATTGCAAATAAAACTCAATAAGGCAGCTTCCATAAGGAGAAATGTTTTTGCCTGGCACCAAGAATACAGTAGGCATGCTGTAATAGATGTCTTGGTCTGCCTGTTATTTAAATTCATCTTGGTCCAACACAAACGCCGACTTACCACCTGGTGGGAGTTCAGGTGCCTTACAGCCACGTGAGATCACAGAAAGGTACTTGTAGATCTTTTCAAAGTCCACATGGAACCCACTGTTTTCTGCAGGGGCTATTTCCTCTACATCTGATGATACAGTTGGTTCATGAGATTCTTCGTTGGATTTCCTACTCTCACTATGAAGATTTTGGGATGAACATTGAGAATTCTTTATCACCACTGACTTTGGAGGCACGGAATGGAGCAAGGTGAGTGGCTCAGTAGATGCAATTGTCCAAACCTAATGAGTAGAGAAAAAGTCACAATCAAGTATGGACTTTGTATGCCAAGCAGTCAGGGATTCTCTAGTAAACCAAATACATTTCCCAGCATTAAATCTGTCTGAAAAGTTATACAAGAACCAAGAGAACCAGGACAGAGCCATGTATTTCAGAGACATTTTGTCAGATGGAGACATACAGATATCTTAAATTACTACACCAAGAACAATATCTATCTTATTAAGATCATGGAAAAGGTTACCTGGGAAAAAGCAGTTGCCACAGCATCCTCAAGGGGACCCGTCAATTTCTCAGCTAACTCTGTCCATATCTAAAAAAAAAAGGAAGTGTCAGTTGTGTGAATAGCCCTTAGCTTATGTTGTGCCATATCACATTACCTACACTTTTGAAACTCTCATACCTCAATAGGTGCTGGAATAGGAGCATCCTTCTGTTTACGCTGGCGATACTGATATTGTTCCTTGACTGCTTCCTTTGCCACACGCTCTTTCAGGTGCTCCACAAATGCCATGATCTGCAAGAGCAGCACAAGTTAGGGGGCATACGTGGAATGTTTTGGGAAAGACAGTATCCTACTTTCTGAAGACATAAAAACTGAGTATTTCTTCAAGGCAGAAAGTTTGCAATTACTCCCCTTTAACTAGGATTTGTCAGTATGAATGTGTAGGATTAAAAAAAGGAGCATAGGTCTCTCCCAATTCATCCTCCCAAGTCCTCTCTTACAATTTATCTGCCAAGGGCACCTAGCTCTCCTGGCTGACCAGAGATGGAGTCCTCCTCTCCAAACCCTGCATGCTGGCCATCAGTCCGCCAACTCGTGGGATTGTTAGGAAGCTCACAGCCCGGCCAAGTTCGAATCCTGCCCTCCACCACGTGGCCACGCCTCAACCCACCTCTTCTTCATCCCTCGAAGGCAGGTACTTCTTCAACAGCTCGGGCCGCAGCGGACCCTGGCCGTGAGCTCTCAAGGCCCGAAGAAGGCGTCGCTTTTCTGGGTCCGTCCAAGCCTGGCTCGTGGGGGCCGTCCTGTAGCGAGCAGGGGCTGAACGCTGCCTGGAAGGCGGCTTCATGGCGCTGAGAAGAGAAAACAAGAAAAAGCTAAGAGCCTAAGAGGAGAAAACACGCCCAGCGGTGTCAATTGCCACCCGCCCAGCACCTATTCTCTTTAGCGCCTCACCTCTAGCCACCCGTTCCTGGCTTCTAAGGCGACACAACGCTGCTCGTTACCTTCCGGTAGTCCTCAGTCCTCAAACACAACGCCGCCAAGGTTGCGAAAAGCCGTTGCTTCCAGGTTGTCGCAATCGGATGACGTATAAAAACGCGCGGACGGGAACCGCCGAGGACCAGAAACAATCAGAGGCGTAAGCAACTTTAGCAGCGTCTTCCGCTGGGACGGTGGGGGAGATGGGTTCTAGAACGCCTCGACGTCACGAAGGAGCTCTAGGTTGCGTAGCAACCGCATGGCTCTTACAGGGATTCCGGAGACCCCTCCGTTCTTACGAGGGGCTCTAGAATGGGACAGATCTCCCTTAAGTCTGGCTACATGTCTTGCTGGTCGGCCGGCGTCGCTTTGGGGATCCTAGTCCTATTGCTGTGCGATGGGCCCGGTACGGAGAAGGGTGCTATCGAGGGGCTCGGCTGCAGCCGGGTGTCTCCTCGAGGATGTGGTGGTAGCACATCAGAGCTGCAGTCGCCTGTGAAAAGAGCCAAGGGCACGGTCTCCGAAACGCCTGCCTGTTATACGAGTTTCTTAATTCAATTAGCATTCGAATCTGCCCACAAAAACGGATGGAATCGCCTCGCAGGCAGCTCAAAAACACAATATTCTGGACCGAAATGGCTCCTTGCATGGAGCTAGAGAGCTGGAGTGAAGTTCAATTTGAGACTTCTGAAACCGACTTTGTATATTGCTATCATCCTGACGCCTACCAAATGGTGTCAGGAGCAAGATCCTGGCTGGGGTGGGTGGACAGTACAGAGCCACATTGTACAAAGGTGGCGGTGGGAACAGGATTGGCACCCCATGGAAAAGGGTGGTCAGCAGGCAGAATTACCTGTTCCACCCCACAAACCATACACTAGAATAAACTACATACACAAATGAAAATGTATTGTAACAATAACTACATCAAAAAATAAATATATAATAATTCAACATCTAATTTACTGCAGTTTAGGGATTTTAACACAGAACTCTAAAACTGGCCAGCGGCAGCCAATAATGCAATCCTATGTGTACTTAGAAGGAAGTCCTGTTGAATTTACCAGGGCTTCCTCTTGGGTATGGTGATAAGATTGCTGCCTACTTTCCAGGTGAGGAACACTGAGGCTGAGAGAGAAGTGATTTCTACAAAGTCAGCAATGGCAGATACAGTCATACCTCGGGTTACAGACGCTTCAGGTTGTATGTTTTCGGGTTGTGCACTGCGCCGAACCCGGAAGTACAGGAACGGGTTACTTCTGGGTTCAGCGCTCACTTTGCGCATGCACAGAAGTGCCAAATTGCAACCCACGTGTGCGCAGACGCGGCGCTGCGAGTTGCGAACACTGCGGGTTGCGAACGTGCCTCCTGCACGGATCACGTTCGCAACCCGAGCGTCTCCTGTAAATATCAGTTTTACTTGCTGTTGTGGAAATACTCTTTGTCATCTGGGGATTTGCCAGTATATCCCAATTTAACTTCCGACTCTCCCTGGTCAAAACATGGGAGCTCTGGGGTGGGTTTCAGACCGCACAATGTACTGTGAAGCTGGGAACTACTGCTTTATGAACACACAGATACAGCAGACAAGTCTGTAATGATACTTTCCAAAGGAGGCATCATGCTAAAGTCTTTGCTCCTTTTCAGGCTGTGGACTTCACCTTGACTTGTCTGACAATGGAACTTCTGCAGGACTGGCACGTGTTAGAAAGACAGCTGGAGAGATGGGTGAGAATGTAATAAAGATCAGTTCCACTTAGCTGACACTGCACTAAGTAAAATAAACAAGCAATAAATGGGGATATCATCTGATAAGCTCGATCCACTGTGGCCTTGTTTCATCCATCTTCAGTGGCCATCTGATCTGTGCCTTGAATCCATGGCCTTGGCACTTCACTCTGGCCACCTGAGCTAGCCAAGCGATAGATGATCATTAGATGATTTGTGCCCATTAACACAAAGCCCAACCAAGAACCTTGTTTTCTCATTGCCCTGTCACCAGTGCCAAATTGATTCTTCTGATTTATTCATTATTTACTAAATTTAAACCCTGTCTTTCCTCCAAAAAGCCCAAGACAGAGTACATAGCTCTTCCACCTTCCATTTTATCTTCATGGCAACCCTATGAGGTAGATTAGGCTGAGAGGTAGTGGCTGGCTCATCTAGGGAGCTTCATGGCCAAGGGAGGATTTGAACCCGGGTCTTCCTGGTTCTAGTCAGACACGCTAACCACTATACCTACCTATTTTTTCAGACACCATCTTTGTCCACATTGGTGCCAAGGAAATTACTATCCCCTGCAAGTCTTCAGAGATGGATGTTGTGATTGGTATGAATCCCACCTACAACTGGAGCCTGGAAAATGAAGGTTAGGCCTTATTCCTTGGGACTCTAGGGTCTCTCAGTAGATGTCAGGGACAGATGTGTGAGGGAAAGAAGAGGATGGATTACTTGGTAAAAGGCACCTGTTGGTGTCCCAGGGATGCCAATATTTTTTCTAGAATGATCAGCAACAGAGATTTTTTTGCACCTCAGACTGATTTGAACTTTAGCACCCAAGATAATATTTTCCAAGCATTTTATGTTGAGAATTAGTTTAGTCTTGCCTGTGCCCTCTGTCCTTGTGCCTTGGGCAAGAGCCCATGTTGTCACTCCTCTCCCTAATGACTGCTATAGAGAGCCCATTATGTGGCTAAAATTGGAGTGAGTGGGGATTGGGGCCTGTGGATTTCATTAAGGAGCCCATCTTTACCTCTTATACCAGTTCAATCACTGATTGAGGTGAGGATTGGAGATGTATGAAAAGGTAACTTGCAAATACATTGATGCATCTGTTAAACTTCCCAGATGTGAAACCAAGTTGACCTGAAACTGCTTGCCCAAATTAAAGTCTGGAGAGTTCAACAGATTATTCTTCACAACAGGCATATTGGCAAAAACATTAGAACTACTGGAAGTGAAATTGACCCAGAGCTCAGCTTTTTAAGGTTCCTGTTACTTAAAAGTTATGACTGAAGCAAGCTGTGAGACAACTTGCTTTTCCAAACCCAAAACTTGGTTGTAAAATGGTATCAGCATGTCACAAAATATTGACTAACTGTACCTGCCAATCTAAGCTACCCAGTGCATGGTTCCTATAATAAGAAAATACGGTGTAGAATGTTGGGATTCAAGAAAGGTATTTTGTATGGGCATTCATGGCATAAGGGCAGCAGAAAATAATTAGACTCTCTTGATGCATCCATGTACCAATGAGCCGAGACCCACATGAAGCTATAGAAGTATTAAAAGACGGGGTTTCTCTTGACCTCAGTATTGGTGCCTAAGCTGGTTGTAACAGAACATTGTTCTTCTTAGGCTGATTCTGCCCTCTACTTTCAGGAACCCATCCCCTCAGTGGTGATGCTTCCCTGACTCTGCATGATTTTCATACTGATGACAGTGGACTGTATACCTGCACAGTTTCCTACACCATGGATGGCCAACTCCATACTAAAACTTTCTATCACACAGTGGTGGGTGAGTGGATTCCAGATGTCTTGAAGGATAGTGAAACAAAGGGGACTGAACTATTTGACTAGATGGGTGATTGGCTGGAACCAGGAGGAAGATAGTTGGGGGGGGGGGACATATCTTGGGAGAAATGTGGGAGAAATTTTGGCCTGTGGCCAGACGCTGTGGCCAAACATAGGTAGTTTCTGTTCTCCTGAGGATCCACTGTCTTTCTTAGGTGTTTACAATTTCTTTCCATCCTCTTGAACTTCTCCATGGTGGACATGATGTGGAAGATGTGACTTTTGCCATCTTTTGAGCTCCTGCTTTTGTAGGAGAAGCTGCCTTCCAGATTCCCCTTCCTCTGCCTCTTTCCCCAGGCTACCACATACGTGCAGAGCTGCACGTCCTACTGCTTTTTCAGTGCAACTCTTGCGATGAGGAATTGACGCACGGGTTCCTGAAGACCCTGCGAGAGCATCTGAGTGAGGTGGTGCACCACCTCCACTGTGAACTTCTGCTTGGGGCCATCAGCTGCTTCCCCACCATGGAGAAACCCTTGGATGAGTTCAACTTCCAGGTAGAGCTTGAAGGTCAGAGCCAAGAAATTCAGGGTGTTTCTAGAGGATGGCAGAGGAAGTCAGGATGGCTGGGTTCAGTCACAGTTTGGGGAGGAAGTGAAGTTTCGAGCAGGAGAGGCTCGTGCAGAAAGGCAGGATTTCACCAGCTAGGACTGCCTACTGAAAACACCAGAAGTAAGTGTAGCCTCAGTGTGTGTCTTTGCAGAGAACAGACAGATTTGGGGTAAAGGTACATTCCCTTGGATTGGCTGGAGGAACATTTCTTAAGCAGCAAGAGTGGCAATGGATATGTATCATGATCTGGAGGGTTGCGCTAAGTTGAATTAACATAATTAACTGCATTCATGCAAGCATCATATAGTGGATCTATTTTGCCATATCCTGGAATGAGGGTTTGGACTGATGGAAGAGCGAGCCTATTGGCAAAGGGACTGTAACATATTTGTCATTGTTTTCTAGTATCTCCTTTTGGGAAGGGCTGGGATAAGTTCTGCTCCCCCAAGGCTGATGCACTGGAATTTGATTGTTATAATGGAGCTGTCTTGAGCAATCTGCAGCAGGTACGTCACCAAACCTCATCTCTACCCTACCAGGAAATAAGTTTGCTGGGGTTTTGTACCTACATATGTTGTTGAGCTGCAAAGGGCAACCTTGTCTTTTATCTTCTGGAACAAGGTTATTGTGCATCACTGCACATGGAATGGCTGGGGTTATTTACTTTGAGGCAATAAAAGCAAGAACCTCATGGTTATGCATATTTCGAAGAAAGGATGGGTGCTTGCATTCTAGGCATTTACTATGGAATTGCCACATTTTGTTCACTCACTCTTGTGATGACCCTGTCACCAGATTCTTATCCTTCTCTGTTTTCCCTGCACTCCTGTTTTCCTTCCTTTTTCAGAAAAAAAGATCAATAAAAAAAAGCAGACCTCCCAGTCTTCCTTCCCTCACTCTTGAACCACCCTATGCATCTCCCTACAGGCCGAGGAAGCAATAACCATATTCATGGAGAACAACAAACGTTTCCCCTTGGGAGAGGCGCCCACCTCCCGCACCTCCTTTGTCAACACCTTTGTCAACTTCCTGGAGGGTGGAACATGCCTGGAAGGTTATGGACAGACCCCGGAGCTACAGGCACGCTGTCCCGACTGCTGTAGTGAGTGGAGCAGGTGATCCATGAGCTGCTGCCTCATCCCTCCTCAGACGCTGCCTCTGGTTCCATAGACTGCAGTGTTTGTTCACGCCACTGGGAAGCCTCTCGCCACATTTGTTCTTAGCTGTCACCCCAGCCTTTGCAAACCCAGTGCCTTCCAGATGTTTTGGAACACAACTCCCACCAGCCCCAAAACATCTGGAGAGCACTGGGTTTGTAATGGCTCTCTTCTTTCTACCTTCCCTTCCTCTAGAGCAGGCTTCCTCAACCTTGGGCCTCCAGATGTTTTTGGCCTACAACTCCCATGATCCCTAGCTAGCAGGACCAGTGGCCAGGAATGATGGGAACTGTAGTCTCAAAACATCTGGAGGCCCAAGGTTGAGGAAGCCTGCTCTAGAGCAGTGTTTCGCAACCTTGGGTCTCCAGCTGTTTTTGGACTACAACTCCCATCATCCCTAGCTAGCAAGACCGGTGGTCAGGGATGATGGGAACTGTTGTGTGAAAACAGCTGGAGACCCAAGGTTGGGAAACACTGCTCTAGGGTTTCACTGTAGCTCTGCCAGATTCCCTTGGGCTGTGTACACTTTAGTTTTCACCCCTTATGGAGCTATATTTCTCAGCACCCTTAACAAACTACAGTTCTCAATATATTTTTTGGGGAAGTCACATGCTTTAAATGCATTTTGTCCACCTGTTTAGCACATTGCGCTAAGCATGACTCCCTTGACTCCAGGAAGAGACACCATCTCCACAACTCCTTTGAGGAGCACAATTGAAAAACAATGCCCCTTGGGTAGGGCTCACACGGTACGCGGCCAGCTTTGAAACCCCTCTTTCCCTAAGCCCCAGCTTAGCTGATGGAGGAGTGAAACCTGTGTGCTGTCTATATTTCAGGCTCTGCTCCTTTCGCTCCCCCCTCCATGCCTTTATCTGCCATTTTGCTTGACAGCCGCGTGCCCTCCTGGAACATATAGTGTGGCTGCAGCTGGAAATTGTGTTCCCTGCCCAAACGGATCATACAGCCTGCGCTATGGGGCAACTGTGTGCATTCAGTGCTACCACAACGGGTCAACCTTGCATCCTGCTGCCAGAACAGCTGCGGAATGCATGAGCCCAGAAGGTATGTATCAGGTGGGTGACATGAGGAAGGGCTTCCTGAGAGACCTCTCTGGATTTTCCAGCACTGGTTCTTGGACTTAGCATACTGAGAGTCAAGCTAGACACAACATAAAATATGTTCAAGGTTTTAAAAAAAATGCACATAGCATCAACTCTGTGGCTGGGGCTGATAAGTATCATGATTGTAGAGGGTGAAGGGGGAGGGGAGGGGATTTTAACTCTTTCCTTGCCACAGGAAAGATCCCTCCTCTGAAGAGAAAAATCCCTCCTCTGAAGTTGGGAAGATTTGCTGCAATGGGGAATTTCTTCCCAATGGAAATACTAGCTCCAGAGGAGGGATTTACTTCAGTCCTGGTTGCTGGACTTGAATTAGTTTCCTTGGTTCTGTGTTTTATTTAAAAGGTGGCCCCTCACCTGGGTAACAGACAGAGTGATGTAGAAGTAAATTCTTACCACAAGACTCAGACTCACAACAGGAGAGTTAAATTTCACCTCCTGTGATCGTGTTAATTATCCATCTTCCCTAAGGTGATGCTCTGTATACTTAATGGCCCCTCAAACTTGTATGTTAAATCCAAAGACAGATTTATCTTCAGATGGCTATGTTCCACCTCCACTCTTGGCTGTTGCACTCATGTCCTGCTTGCAGGCTTCCTGCAGACCTCAGTGAGAACAAGATGCTGAAGGAGGTGGTCCTTTGGCCTGATCTAGCAAGGCTTTTCTTGTGTTCTTAGCTACCTAAGAAACAGCGCTCCTAGACTGCAACCATATATATGAGCATCTAGTGAGGGAACAGTTCTGTGCATGTGTGAATTTGGTCCAAACAGTGTTTGTTTATACTGGCTGCCTATTTCCCTTTGGCCTTTCTTTCCACTGTGATATTTAAGCTGTGATCCTGTTTAACTTAATAGAAGCAGGTGCTACTGCTGGATAGGCAGCTTGGCTCTGGGTGCTGAGGAGAACTGGCACTCTTGAGTGATCTGTGTCTCTTTCCACACAGTCCCTCCAACACATGGATTTCCTGCTCTGTTGGTGATCTTTCTCGTCCTGCTGCTTACTTGCCTCTGTATCATTGTGCTGTGAGTTCTGGGTTTTCTTCTTACCTGTCTAAGCCCACTTCTGTAAAATCTGGTGGGCCAAAGAGATGTGGGGCTGGTCATTAAGTGAGGGCAGTGTCCCAAGAGATCCTGAGAAATGACAGTGGCTGTGCAACCAGTTATCACAGATAATTGGGGGTGGGGGTGCCCAGGGAATGCCTCCACTACGGGATCATATATCTGCAGCACCAGTGGAGTGCAACTACCAAACTTTTAGAAGACATCTGAAGCCCTGTTTAGGGAAGCTTTTAATATTTAATCGGTTATTGTATTTTAGTGTTTTGTTGGAAGCCGCCCAGAGTGGCTGGGGAAACCCAGCCAGATGGGCGGGGTATAAATTATTATTATTATTATTATTATTATTATTATTATTATTATTATTATTATTTTTCCTGGCTTCTGGGACTAGAGTGCACCAAACAGGTATTGCTTTCATTCCACCTTTGCCCTTCCTCTGAATACAGCCCCCTTGCATAGTTTCCCCACATGCCTTCTAGAATTTGATTATTATCACTTTTCAGTAACCACCACCTGATTCTGGCCAGGATACCCCAACCAGCATACCCTAACCCAGGGGCCAGCAACCTTTTTCAGCCATGGGCCGGTCCACCGTCCCTCAGTCCACGTGGTGGGCCGGACTATATTTTGAAAAAAATAATAATGAATGAATTCCTATGCCCCACAAATAACCCAGAGATGCATTTTAAATAAAAGCACACATTCCACTCATATAAAAACACAAGGCAGGCCCCACTAATAACCCAGATATGCATTTTAAATAAAAGGACACATTCTACTCATGTAAAAACACGCTGATTCCCAGACCGTCCATGAGAAGGCGATTGGGCTGCATCCGGCCCATGGGCCTTAGGTTGCCTACCCCTGCCCTAACCCAACAGAGTTCTTGGGCAAGGGGGATGTTACCACTTTCCTATGCATCTGGCTTCCATATTCCTTATATGTGTCCCTCCCTGTATTTTGCTCGTGGGGTTCTGGGCAACCAGAGCTGTATGGGAGGGGTGCCTACTAAGATCCACATGCCTTATGGTAATAAAGATTCCCTGTCTCTGTGCAGCTGCTGCTGGTACTTCCGTCGTAGAAGGAAGAAGAAACAGGATTCTTTTCCTAAAGGCGATGGCGAGACCAAGCAGGAAAAAGAAGTCACAGTCCTTTCTGTTCCGGACTCCCCAAAAGATGACTCTCCCCTGTTGCCTTCTATCACTTTGGAGAATCCTGAAAAAGATGACTCTCCCCTCTTGCCTTCTCCCACTTTGGAGAATGCTGAAAAAGATGACTCTCCCCTCTTGCCTTCTCCCACTTTGGAGAATGCTGAAAAAGATGCCTCTCCCCTGTTGCCTTCTCTCACTTTTGAGAATCCTGACCAAGAAGGTGTCATGTTTCTAACTCCTCCCAATCCAGAGGAAGAGCCAGGTGGGGCTATTTTGCCACCCCTTTTTGAGCTAGAAGAGCAGCCTGTTATTGAAAATGTTGTGTTCCCATCATCTTCGCCTATCTCAGATTTTGAAAGTACATGACTCCCAGTAAATTCATGTCCAACAAACAGACCTGCTTCACATGTTCTTAAAGGTTGCTGATAATACTAACAACTTGTTCCCTTGCTCAAGGTCTGGGCCCTGCAAGGCCTCCTATTTTCTTGAGTTGGGTTCTGCATCTAGAAGATCATGGGAGAACTGAAAACTTCTTCATCACTAGCCATAACACACTGTACCTCAGTCCCCTAACAAAACCAGTGTTGGAAGTGAGTGGCCTGAAAAGAAACTGAGCTAATCTTTAATTTCCAGAGGGCATGGAGGGTTATGCTCAGACTGGGCAAGCAACTGCAGTGAAGCAGCTGAAGGCTCTAACCTAACAGTACCACAAATGAAGCAGCAAATGCTGCAGTGATTGTTTTGTGCTTCTGGCTATTACCCAACCGAGAAGATGTCAATATGTAGTGGCAGCACTGTGGGCTGACCTTTATGAATGGAAGTTGAAAAACCAACCCAGTCCATTTTGACTGAAGTGTCAAAAACAGCAGACTCACTCCTCTCCTCCTAGCTACCAAAGGCCTGAACAGATGCACGACTCCTTTATTATTTATGGAGGTGAATTTGGAGACAATTCAAAAGCCTCAGGGCCACTACTGAGAAGACCCTGCTCCATTCCACGGCAGTCCTGTTGAGCATAGGATGCACGGGGGGCAGGGAAGCTTTCCTGATCATCTTAATAGGTGAGGGAGCTCATATGTGGAAGAGCACTCTATGAAATATTCTAGGGCCTTTCCCTTGTCATTCCCTCCTGTAGTTAAATAACAGATTTAGGATTGGGGATTGCCTGGCTATAGGGAGAGCAGCCATGGTTCTAACTTTTACAACTGTTCAACTGTGTGGTGGGGTTTCTACCTCTTATAAGAACATCTCAGAGTGCCCACAAGTTTTCAGATATTTACAGCTCCCATGGAATGGGTAAATTGGCTTAAAGTCAAATACATCTACTTAATGCAATCTGATTAAGCAGATGTCAAGTCAATTCATTTTCTGTAGGTCACACGCAGAAGAAATCTGTTACAATGCAAAATACAAAACAAGCAAAGCCTGAAAATTGCCAGTTTCCCCACTGTTTTGTGATTTCCCAGAGCCTTGTAACCCCAACTCTAGGTATCTCCTCCCCACTTGTATTCCTTAGCAAATGCCTGTTATCATTCTAGCTCCCCTTACTAGTTTCCGCTATGATCTGGGTATGCTCTCCGGGCTTATCCCTATGTTTTCGTATTTGTTCAGCATAAACAAAGCAGTTCCATTTTATATTGGTTGATATAAAACATAATCTCAGATCAAATGAGTTCAAAACCTTGCACATTATGTACTGCGACGTATGTGGGTTTAGCTTAGGTAATCAATTTCAGGCACCGGCAAAGCAAATCAAGAGAAAATGCCAAACCTCAAGACGGAGAGATACCGTACTCCTCATCAAGTGACATGAACACATCTTCAGGTGAATGCATCAAGCAATCTGAAATGCTACTCGACTGAATGGTACTTGGCATTAATGGTGCACACACTCCAGGCACTTAAGGCATTACCCAACACAGCCCCATTGGGTGCTTACAAATGAGAAAAGTCACGTTGAAGGTAGACACGTACACGTGCACTGGAGTTTTAAGAGTACTCTTTTTACACTTGTATCATTGCTAACCAGATTGCTCCAAAGTGTGCCCCAGAGTTTTTTGTGGGGCTCACTGTCTTAACCCAGAAATTATCTTCAGGGCACCTTGGAGGTCTCCTGCCGCTTTGACCTTTTGTTGGCAACAATTTTTTTTTTATGGTAGCAATAATTTGAAGCACATCCCTCCCCTTCCTCACCAAAAGAGTCCTGGGAACCGTAGTTCAAGGGTGCTGCGAATTGTAGCTTTGTGAGGTGTAAACTACAGTTTCTAGAATTCTTTGGAGGAAGTCATTTGCGGTTGGGAATCTTGGAGGTAAAAAAAGTACTGGGGGAGGGGGGTAATAAATGGCCCACAGGTTTCCACCCCTGCCTTAGATCATTTGAAAATGAAATGAAAGCAATTGTGCAATCCATTGCGGTAAGAGATTATTAATTTAAAACATATTAATGTTTCAAAACAAGGACTCATTAGTGCTTTCCATTAGGGAGTAAGTTTAAAAATAATAATCCATGCCATCAATATCAAGCTAACACAAGTCAGTTCTGTTTTCTAAAGGATGATGCAAAAGATTTGTCTCGTGGCTACAATGGACAGTGTGGGAAACTCACAATGTGACAGCCTCAATACTTATAAGCTGTACATCTGAAAGATATGGTTGGCTTGGCTGGCGAGCAATCACTTCAGAGAGGCTGTTTTCAATGTTACATCCATGACAAATGTAAACTGCTCTTTCCTTTAGTGTGGGTTGAATAAAGCCCAATTCAGAATTACTATAGCTTGGGAAGTTCCAGTTACAGATAGGTAGCTGTGTTGGTCTGCCATAGTCAAAACAAAATAAAAAAATTCCTTCCAGTAGCACCTTAAAGACCAACTAGGTTAGTTCTTGGTATGAGCTTTCGTGTGCATGCACACTTCTTCAGATACACTGAAACAGACCCTTCTATATAGTGAGAAGGTGGGGAGGGGTATTACTCAGAAGGGTGGTGGGATTGGGTGATTGGCAGATAGCTGTGATGAGCCTGTTGACGACTCTTAACGACTGCAATAGGTCTTACAGGAAAAAGCAAGGGGTGAGAAGGTGAAAAATGGCTTTGTCATGTATAATGAGATAAGAATCCAATGTCTTTGTTCAGACCAGGTCTCTCCATGGTTTTAAGTTTGGTAATAAGTTGCAATTCAGCAGCTTCTCTTCCCAGTCTATTTCTGAAATTCCTTTGTAATAGAACAGCTACTTCGAGATCTTGTATAGAATGTCCTGGGAGATTGAAGTGTTCTCCTACTGGTTTCTCTGTCTTGTGATTCCTGATGTCAGATTTATGTCCGTTTATTCTTTGGCGTAAGGTTTGGCCTGTTTGTCCAATATAGAGAGCTGAAGGACACTGTTGGCATTTGATGGCATACACAATGTTAGACGATGAGCAATTAAATAGTCCCGAGATGGTGTGTGTGATGTTGTTGGGGCCCCAAAGAATAAACAGACATAAATCTGACATCAGGAATCACAAGACAGAGAAACCAGTAGGAGAACACTACCCCACCTTCTCACTATATAGAAGGGTCTGGTGACTTCTGTTTCAGTGTATCTGAAGAAGTGTGCATGCACACGAAAGCTCATACCAAGAACTAACCTAGTTGGTCTTTAAGGTGCTACTGGAAGGAATTTTTTTATTTTGTTTTGACTATAGCTTGGGAAGACAGCTGTTTTTGAATGCTAAGGTGTCCCAATGGGCCTGCCCACCTGGTTCCAAATTCTACTTCAAAATGGCCCTGGAGTGGCATAGGATGAAGCCCACCAAGCAGGTAATTGTGCTTCAAGACCAAGTGGATGCACACAGGTAAGGCAACAGTGACATCTTGTGGCTGTGACCATTCAAGTCTGACCTTGGTTTGGTACATAGTTCACTGCGGAAGATTGCCCTTTGTGAACGGAATGGATGAAGTTAATTCTGTTGTCTCTCCATACGCAGGACAACCACAGTGTTGGGGCTGCCCGTGCCTGTTCTCTGCTGCAAAATGCAGATTGACATTGCAGAGACAGCAGTGCATATGTGTTGTACATAGGCAGTATTAATGGAAGTTTGTCTCCCTGGAGACATTGCTTCAACAACAGGACTCAAATCCTTTTCATGGGAAGCCTATGGACTCCATGCAAGATTCTCACCCATTCATTTATTTATTTACAGCTGTTTCCTGTGCATGTGTGTGTGCATAACTGGCATCCCCCCCCCCAGAGAGAGAGCTCTCACATCTCTTTCCTTGCAGCATAAGCTTATCAACAGAGCCTCCCTTTGCAGGAGTAGTCTACCCCTCCAACAACATGTTTCATTCCTATCAGTTTCCTTACTGCTCTTCACATGTAGACACAGGCAGAGACAAAGCAGGAGCTGTGCTGTATCCTTCTATTTCAAATAGCATACAGCTCCCTGCCCCACCTCTCTTTTGGTGAGTCAGGAAAAAAGCCAGCTGCACATTCAGCTCCATAAATTATATTTACACACACAGAGATGCACGCTCAGGGGAGGAAAGTTTGGGGTGCGGGTGGGGAAATCAGCAAGTACCTTTAAAAGAATACATTGCATGCCAGTTTATTTGTCTCAAAAGGTATCATTTTTGGCATTGTTAAGTTATTGGGTGTAAAAATAATAACGCAGGGGTGTATGCATATATATATTTATCTAACTTGTGTAGGTGTTTGATATGTGATGCCTATGTTGGGCATCAGCTGCTGTATTCCTAAATAAGTAAGAAGTGGGGAGGGAATGCAGTTAGTTGCTTCCTAAAAATTGAGATGATAGGGCCATGGGATTTCCACCAAAGAAGGGATCGGAAAAGGCAGCTACCTAGACAGAAGAAGGGCAATTGGAGGACATTCTGCATTCATGCTGCACAGTCTACTCTGCCATCTCACTCTGCTGCATGCACAGCCTTGGGCTCCTCTTCATTCCAAGGATGGGACCCTGGCTCCAGGGGCATTGCTAGAAGCTACTTAAAGGACTTGGGGCACAGGCCCAAGACACATTTTAAAAAAAATAACATTCAAATGTTAATTTATATGTATAGACACTACCGGGCAAATTAAGATGATGAATACTGTGGTTTAGTGTAAGTGAAGTTATATATATGTAGAACTGGGGTTCAGGCCCACTGTCCTACCCTCTTACAAAGAGATGGGGGAACTGTTTGGCTTCGAGCAGGACAGGTTAACAACTCATCTGTCAGCTGCATGGTGTCATTATGACATCACATGGTTGATAGGGGGGGATGTTGGGTGCTTGGGAACCGCTGCGCAAGGGGTGTTGCCAGCCCTATGCTTGCTGCGTTGGGAAGAGCCTAACACCCCACCCCAAGTCAGGCTCAGTGCCAGTTGCTTGCTCCCACTGATCATTTGTTCAGCCTACTCACCAAATGTTTGACTTTGGGTGCTTGGTTGGCTCAAGTACCACTATGGGATTTTCTTTTCTTTTTTTGCATGTGTGTGCATTTTACTTTTCTAGGAGAAGAAACCGAGCACACCTGTAGTTAGGCTGAATCTGACAGGCTCTGCTATTTCCCCCAAAGCTGACTGAGTTTCTGGGCAGCCATGATAAATACAGCCCCCATCTGCCAGCTCCTGATAAAGAGCTCAGAGAATGTCTTGCTAATGGGAAAGAGGATAAATGGGCCTGAACTGAGGCTCCATTTCAGACAAAATGCCCGATATTAATCTTGTCAACAAGGATAAGAAGGGAGGCAGGTTAACTGAGTGCATTGCTGGCAGACAATCAAGCAGCAGTAGTGTTTTGCACCACGGTTTGTTGTTCTGATCACAGCCGGTGCTTAGATGTTAAACAAAATTCTCAGTTTTGGTAATATGATGATGACCCAGGCATTGGCCAACAACAGGGATGCAGAGGGCTCAGTAGATGACAATTTCATAATTGGAATCACAGATCCCCAAGATTCATCTTTTAAGTTTGCCAGCTTCTTTGATGGGCTGCTGTCTCCCTAACACAGGGACGGGCCACCTATGGCCCAACTCCCACCAACCCTCGGCAGTACTGGTAACTATGATGGCTGGGGCTGAAGGAAGTTGGAGTCCAACAACATCCACAGGGCCACAGGTTCCCCATCCCTCCTTTGAGAGCAGTTTGATGTGCAGATAGCAGCAGGTACTATTGATTTCTTTCTCCCAATGAAAGCCTTCCCTGCTGATTTCTGCAGATCAAGTGGCTGTCGAAAGCACACGAGCAAGCAAAGCTGTTTTATCTGGCCAGCTGGCAACCCAGTCAGCACCCTCAGTATTGGAGAGTGGTTCATTGAGGGCCTGAGTGGAATCATCAGTGATGTCCCCCAAAGGAAAGCTCCATGGAGAAGTTGCTGTTGATTTCAGCACAGCAAGACAGATCCCATGTTGCACCGAGGTTGGCACAAAAGAAACCTGAGTTGCTGGGATTGTTACAATAGCTCACTGGAAAAATATGCATGTGAAGTGACCAAGGCCTCTGGTAATGACTACGTTAAAATACAGTCTGGATCAGATTGAGCTGGACTGTGCACGTCTAATATTAGGTTGAATTCAGTGGCAGTTTTGTGGTAATAGAAAACACTTCCGCTTATGCAAGGCAGGAAAAACACCCCAAAACCATGAAACCCTCTCCAACCTGCCAACCACCCAGCTTATATCACCGTGTTGAAGTGTTGGTTATGATAGGACTTTGTGTTGTCTCAGCTGCTCCTGAACTGGGCAAGAGTGGGCTTTCACAACTGTTTGTGTAGGTGTAGCAGCAGCATCTCCCTGCCCCCAAAAATGGTGTATAGGATTGCTCAGTTAAAGTCTCATTTGGTTCACCAGGAATGGTAAGCGTGTGCTTAAAATATCTTCCATTACAAATCTCTTCCACTGAAATCAGCGGGACTTTAAAATGTAGCTGCTGGGTGATGCAATGGCTGCAAGCTCATAGCCTCATTTTTGTTGCTAAAAGTGATGCCAGTTGTGAAAACAAATACTTTACAGCATGAAACACAGCAGCAAAGAAAGCCATTTATATGCATATGACAGTAATGCTATTTTTCACAAGGCCCGAGGTGAGGCAAGAATAGATTTCTGTCTTAACCAAGGGTGTGCAAGGTTAAGGAAGGCTCAGAAAGAAGGGGGTGGAGGGCTTGGAAGTAGACTTGTTATTTTTAGAATCTCACGTCTCTAAGCTTCAGGATCTATCAGTGCAAACCGTGCTAGAGGCCAGATTTATTATTATTAACATGACCCATGCGATAAAGAATCCTGACTTATCAGCAGTTGTCCAATCCACATTTCCTGCTTAGGGTCAAACTGCACACATTATGTAGGAGGAGATAAGCTCTCTCAGTGTTTTGCAGTGCTAAAAAAACAGCTGCAAGGTATGGGGTGGTGGTGGTCTGAACTGCATGAGAGCAGTGGAGTGGGGGAAGAGAGGTGCACATTTTCCCCAGTGCCGTTATCCTGATCTAAATTCCACCCCCAGTTGCTATTTGCCGCTTTTGAATCTATGTAGATTCCCTGCAAGGCAAATAGCAGCCTAAGGAGTGAGGGGAGACATTCAGATAGCGGGAAATGGTGTTGCTGGAAAGGGCTAAGTCCCTCCTGCTCTCATCATAGGAAGCTGCCCTACACCACGGCAGACCATTGGTTCATCTAGATCAATAGTATTTATACTGATGGGCAAAAGCTCTCCAGAGTTTCAGACAGGGATCTTTCCCAATCCTACCAGGGCGGAAGATGCCAGAGATTAAATCTCAGACTTTTTGAAGACAAAACAGGTGCTCTGCCACTGAGCTTTGGTCCACTCAGTCCTTTCCTCCTGCAACTGCTTTTAAGTGAAAATAAAAACTTTGGGAGATCTAGCCTGTGTTAACATGTAGCGTCATCCTCAAATGTGGGTCAAACTTTGGCATTCAAAATCAACCAGCTCCAAGCAGGGTCGACACCTCTTTCTGTGGTACTTCCTATGTCTTTATCAGCTGCGAAACAAGTCGGTCAGCTGGACTTTTTATGAAACGTACCTGCAGTGATGAAGGTTCACAGTCAATCAGCAGCTGACAGTCTGGACCAGTCTAGCTGTAGTGGCTGCAGTTCTGTGTGTTTAATCGGGAACCACCACCTTTGGGCAAGGATGTGGCAACTTTTCACTCTCTCTATCACTGCACCTGCATGCTAAAAAAAGCTTTACCTGTTGAATTCCTGCTTTTTATGCATATATTAATGGCATAGGAACCCTGCCAGAAAGAGTTGGCAACCACATTCTAGAGAAGAGCTAGAGCAGAGTTAGTTGATAATAAGCTCTTGCCAAGAACTGCCAGCATTCCTTACTCCTGCACAGGAGTTTTTATCCTGCTAGTTTATTGTCAAATGATATTAACAGTACCTTAAAGAAACTGTACAGCAAATGGAAGGATTAAATGAGATAGGAGGTAATTGCAATGATCTTAGATATGACATTATCTATCCACCAGGTGGTGTTCTACTCTCAGTCGGGATATACCAACTATTTTTCTGTTTGAGCCTTCTAATATGTTGCTATTTTTTTCAGTCTATGGCTGATAAATTTCATCAGGAATACGGACAGCATCAATGGGAAAGGAACTTCATTCTCATTTAGAAAAGCCTAACCCAGATGGCTGGGAAGTAGCCACAAATTTCTAAATGTGCATACAGATCACTACAATTTGCCTGCCCCAGAGGTAAGTCCATCAGGAAAAGGTAGTGGGGTCTTTAGGTAATGGTTTCTGCTGCCACGCTGCTATCTTTCCATTCTATTTCATTTTGACAGGCACCTCATATGTACACAAGTCTAAGCTACCTCTCAAATGTTGAGGGGTTGATGTGTCATGGGTGTCACTGGTAACAGTAAACAGGGTTTGACAAAATACAGTGGTACCTCTGGTTACATACGCTTCAGGTTACATACACTTCAGGTTACAGACTCCGCCAACCCAGAAATAGTGCTTCAGGTTAAGAACTTCGCTTCAGGATGAGAACAGAAATCGTGCTCCGGCGGCGTGGCAGCAGCAGGAGGCCCCATTAGCTAAAGTGGTGCTTCAGGTTAAGAACAGTTTCAGGTTAAGTATGGACCTCTGGAACGAATTAAGTACTTAACCTGAGGTACCACTGTACGCATACACACAAAACCAAGTGTCAAATACAATGCTTTTCACAATGTGAAATCCTGGCTTAGCCACACTGAAAATGAGAGCCAGCTTACCTTTCTTCTGTTCGTTTCCACAGAGCAAGATGCTTTTAAAGAAAGCAGAGCAGGCTAGTCTGTCTTGGGTTCCCTGCCCCCCCCCAGTCAGGTGACAGCTCGTGTGCTTTGAACAAAAGAAGTGATTTCACACTTTGACTTCTGAGTGAAGATGGCGACAAATAAGACTGCTTGCCCTTGAGTGCTGTGGTCTGTTGTAGTTTAATTTGTTTTTCTCTTGAACAGTTTTAAATGTTTAAAGTCAGTTGGATCAGCAATTAATGCTAATTGTTTCATGTAGGCAAGGCGCATACAGTGGTACCTTGGGTTACAAACACCTCGGGTTACAAACACTTCGGGTTACAGACTCTGCTAACCCGGAAGTAGTATCTCAGGTTAAGAACTTTACCT
Source organism: Podarcis cretensis (assembly GCF_951804945.1). Lineage (NCBI taxonomy): Eukaryota > Metazoa > Chordata > Lepidosauria > Squamata > Lacertidae > Podarcis > Podarcis cretensis. Next base: position 50,744,085 of record NC_137175.1, on the reverse strand, counting down.
CAGGATGAGAACAGAAATTGTGTGGCGGCAGAAGGCCCCTTTAGCTAAAGTGGTACCTCAGGTTAAGAATGGTTTCAGGTTAAGAACGGACCTCTGGAACAAATTAAGTTCATAACCAGAGGTACCACCGTATCTGTTTTATCTATTTTACTTCTATGTGGGCTTAAAAGCCATATATTTTCACTGGAGGACAGGAGCTGGAAGAGCAGCTGTTTTGGCTCAGCGTTTTTAACTGATAAGGAACGCTTAGAAGACCATATCGACCAAAGGATACTCAGCACATTTAACAGTTCTTAACATGGTTATTACAAGAGCACAGACCTGCAGTACTTCAGAACTCCATTGCCAAAAATCTATGCTGGACTATTGTGACTCGTCAAGGGAGGCAGAGGTAAAAGCAATGACAAACCTAGACAGCATCTTAAAAAGCAGAGATATCACCTTGCCAACAAAGGTCCATATAGTTAAAGCTATGGTTTTCCCAGTAGTGATGTATGGAAGTGAGAGCTGGACCATAAAGAAGGCTGATCGCCGAAGAATTGATGCTTTTGAATTATGGTGCTGGAGGAGACTCTTGAGAGTCCCATGGATTGAAAGAAGATCAAACCTATCCATTCTTAAGGAAATCAGCCCTGAGTGCTCACTGGAAGGACAGATCGTGAAGCTGAGGCTCCAATACTTTGGCCACCTCATGAGAAGAGAAGACTCCCTGGAAAAGACCCTGATGTTGGAGGGCACAAGGAGAAGGGGACGACAGAGGACGAGATGGTTGGATAGTGTTCTTGAAGCTACCAGCATGAGTTTGCCCAAACTGCAGGAGGCAGTGGAAGACAGGAGTGCCTGGCGTGCTCTGGTCCATGGGGTCACGAAGAGTCGGACACGACTAAATGACTAAACAACAATATGGACAAGCCTGGTCCTTTACATTGTGAGAGTGCAAGTAATGGGGCTGGAAAAGCCTTAACCCAAGTGAGAGGTTTTGCTACATATTCCTCTAATGAAAGCTTAGCTAACTGGCCAATTCATCTGGACATGTTAGGCACTGATAGATATGCTCCAAGGCAATCTCACCTTCTTCCATATAATGAAACCTTAGCTAGGTGTAATAGCAATCTTGGTGTGATAGACTCAGTCACAACACAGACTGAAACTTATTCACTGTGGGAACTTTTACGTGACCAATGTCTCCTGTCTAGACAACAGCAAAGGGAATCTTTAGCAGAATTAACACACTGGAAAAGGAAGTTTCGGATTTGAATGCTATAACTGGTACACTGGTCAGGATAGTGGAGACAGAAATTCTGACTGTAGCCTTACAGATAAGACATAACAGCAAAGAAACTGAGGTCAGTGATGGTGTGAAGGTACATCAATACAGGGATGGGTCTGAATACACTAAGTCCCTATCACATCCAGCAATCAAACAATTAAATGGCATATATCAAGATTGGAAGTTGAACTCCGAAACCTGCTTTTACATCAATATGAACGCTCAAGAGATGGAGGAGTCATTTTCCATTCTCAACTTAACCTTTTCTGATCCAAGGCTGCTGATAGTGGATGAGTATGCTGATAACCCACTTGCTATGTTCTAATTCTGGGACGTGGGTGGCACTGTGGGTTAAACCACTGAGCCTAGGACTTGCCAATCAGAAGGTCGGCGGTTCGAATCCCTGCAACGGGGTGAGCTCCCGTTGCTCGGTCCCTGCTCCTGCCAACCTAGCAGTTCGAAAGCATGTCAAAGTGCAAGAAGATAAATAGGTACCGCTCCGGCGGGAAGGTAAATGGCGTTTCCGTGTGCTGCTCTGGTTTGCCAGAAGCAGCTTAGTCATGCTGGCCACATGACCTGGAAGCTGTATGCCGGCTCCCTCGGCCAATAAAGCGAAATTAGCACCGCAACCCCAGAGTCGGCCACAACTGGACCTTTACCTTACCCTTCAGGGGTCCCTTTACCTTTATGTTCTAATTCCACTGTTGGGGGAAGTATACTTCTGAATACAACTTGCTGGAAACTGAAGCAGGGGAGAGTGCCTCAGATCCTCATAGCCTGCTTGTGGGCTTCTGATTGGCATCTGGTTGGCCACTGTGAAAACAGAATGCTGGACTGGACGGTCCACTGGGTTGATCCAACAAGTTATTCTTATATTCTTAAAAAGGTAAAGGTAAAGGACCCCTGAGAGTTAAGTCCAGTTGCAGATGACTCTGGGGTTGTGGCGCTCATCTTGCTTTACTGGCCGAGAGAGCCGGTGTTTGTCCGCAGACAGTTTTTCCGGGTCATGTGGCCAGCATGACTAAGCTGCTTCTGGCGCAACAGAACACCAAAACCAGAGCAGTGCACGGAAACATCGTCTACCTTCCTGTGGAGTGGTACCTATTTATCTACTTGCACTTTTTGGCGTGCTTTCAAACTGCTAGGTTGGCAGATTTCAGGCACTATTACATACTTCTAAAAAAAAAAAAATCCTTCCAGTAGCACCTTAAAGCCCAACTAAGTTAGTTCTTCGTATGAGCTTTCATGTGCATGCACACTTCTTCAGATACACGCTGTGCATACACACGAAAGCTCATACCAAGAACTAACTTAGTTGGTCTTTAAGGTGCTACTGGAAGGAATTTTTTTATTTTGTTTTGACTATGGCAGACCAACACGGCTACCTATCTGTAACTGATACTTCTAAAAAATAAGAGAACCCAAAACATTATACTTCTTTTACTATCTGCTGCTGGAATTTTTATGCTGTTATATATTTTTTTGCTTTTTTATGTCTTATAGTTGTATTTTAAATATTTTTATTAGTACCCCAAACCTTCTATATTAGTATAGCAAACAATTAAACAACTGCTCAGAGCATACACACAAACATAAAAGCAAGCCCATCACACAACACACACATACATTATAACTTTCCTTCAAAAACCATTCTCTCTTAATACTTGCTACACTACAGTAATATGTGAATCCATATTATTCTAATTTTGAGTTCAAGTGCTCCGGCTTCAGCACCAGCCCATAAGAACTTTCCCAGGCTCCATGGGAAATTATTTGTTACTATGACCATTTCTGTAGCCAAAGAATTATTGGACAGACCCCCAGTCTGCTATTCAGAGGGAGCAAAACAGGAATAAGCTGCCTATCCATTTTTAATAAAACCACTTAATCTTGCATATGAATATGGCATTAACCTAATTGTTCTTTCTGTCCTTTGATGATTAGGAATAATGAAGAAAGGTTATTCTTATTCCTAATCAGCCAGCGTTTCTGTACTAACTGTAATGATGTGAAATACTTGTGGGCTAAAGTGCCATTAAACTTCAGCAGTGAGCAAACTTCTGAACCCAGTTCCTTCACTATATACCATGAACATCAAATGTTTTTATGAGTTGTTCTAGCACTTTCTATCATGGGACTTCTGCTTAAGATAGAATCCTTCTCTAGAAGATTCCTCTATAAACTGAATTATTTTTAATTCATCTTACAAATGTGTGGTTCTGAGGAACAAATCTCTTCTAATCTGATTTGCTTTTATGTCAGCATCTGCTATCACAGAACATAATACTCACAGGAGGCCATTATTGGCTCCAAACACCTTTTAGACAAGTTGAAAGGGGATGCTGAAGATGTGCAGTAGAAATGTCGAGCCAGCAAACTATTCTAATCATAAATTACTCAGTCAAGTTTCCCATATTTGGGGAACTTGCAGGGGTCAGTGCACCCGGAGTGCAACGGATGAGCCTCACCCTGGGAAAACTCCACTTTAATGAGTAGTGTGAAGTTTTAGGGGTGCTGCTAACCCAGGTTTGGTTTTCTTTTGGAAGTCACCGGAGATAAAATATTTACATTTACAGTGTTTACAAATGTACAAGTTGAGCAGAGTTGGAGAGATGCAGCTTAAACATTCAGAACAGATAGGCTTGAATTCCACTGGTCCTACACAAGATCTCTATGGAGACTGCCAGAAACCTGTGATCCATACAGATATTAAACTCAGCTCTCTGTCCCTTCACTTCTTTCCAACTCAAACTGCTGTAGGTCCTGTATAGACAGGAACCTGGATTACTGTGCCCTTTGCTGGGAAGGAGTGCCCTGCCTTGATTTGTCAAGGGCCTGGCATTGTTTCTCTGGAGATGCTGGAAGTGGCTGGTGCAGTGCTAGAGTCAGGAGCCTCCATAGGCTCTTCAGATGTTGTGTCATGGGGTCTTCATTGGAGGAGAAGTTGTCGTGGCTCAGACCTGAGTCAGGCATGACAAAGAGGAAGACCTGCCCCCTTCTCTTCTCAGTTTTTCCTACTCAGAACATTCCTAAAATGATCCTACTTCAAGAAGTAGCTGGCGAAACATTTCCTTTCCATGGCAACATATTGATTGTAGTTAGATTAACAAAAGGATGTGCCCTGCTAGATCTGGCCCATGAACCATGTCCTGTACCACTCCAGAGACTCACAACAATGTATGACGACTTCATACAGAAAGCTATGGCTTGGTATGCCTTCTCTATCTCACTGTAGAACTGGAGCACATGGATTGGCACAATGGATGAAGAAGGGGATGTAAGTAATTTTTGGCACAGTGCTTCTGTGTGGCTATGGAAGGATCTCTTTTTTGTCACCTAACATGGCAGAGAGTCTTCTGAATGATTTCTTGAGCTGGTGTGAATCAGCATCGCTCAGCTGATTTCAGTGAAGTGACACAAATAGATACCATCTTGGGATATGGCCCTCTTTGTTTTGAACAGCAGATATCTGTAAGTGACTCCTTTGACATTTTGGTTGCTGCAAGGCATACATAAAGCAGAACAAGAGCAAGTTTATAGGTTGTCACATGACTCTCCTGCTGTTTAAAGAAATATGTAGGACACACATACTCCAAGGAGGTGTTATCCTCAATTTAAAGTTGGCAAGTTACTGGTCTTCCCTTTGTGATACTTTCATTCTTAGACAGTTCTTCACTGAGTTCTATACTTGGTTTATTCATGATGTCTCATCATTTGATAGACCAGAAAACATTCCACCTCTCTTTCAGTCCTGAAGCTGAAAACATCAGGTGGAATTGAAAGAAGAGACAAGAACAAAAGAGATGGAAACTGCAGCCGCTGAAGCAACTGAACACTTGACAGGTGTGGTAGCTGCAGGTGAATGGTTGTGACTACCTGTCTATGCAATTGACCTATATGTGTTCAGTTAGGTTAAGGTGATTAATAAGACAAATTTGAAGGTTGGATCAGGGGAGAAGGCTAAATAAATCCAGTGAGAGAAGGACACAAAGCAACAAACTTAACTTCCCCCCTCATTTTTCTAGTCTTAAACTCATTCCCCACATTTCCATATTTGACGGCAATTGTTTTCTTTTAATCAGCGTTACGAATTTATTCTAATGTACACATTTTTGCATGCAGTTTTGCCCTACACAATATAGTTTGGAATGTTATGTTCACTAATATATGCATTTCTGTGCACACGTTACCATATAATATGCCTTTTTTTGTATGGATTACTTGACAGGGGAACGGCATTGAAAAATTCAGAGAACTATGAATTTTGGACTGCTGTGTTTTGGTTTGTGCATTGTTTCCAAAGTGTGAATTGCATAGGCTCAAAGGCAAACTAAACTGAATTCTACCTCCATCTCTATCCACATCCCACAAGAGACTGTTTACTCACCTCACTCAGTTCCTGTTTGCACTGGCTCAGTCTCTCCTTCAGACCCGTGTTTCATTGGATAACCACTCTCCCACTGATTCTGAACAGAGGAGAGGTGCAAAGAGGTAGCATGGCAGTGGCTGAAGCAGGTCTTTCCCCCATTGGTGGTGTGGCCAATGTGGTGTGTGTGTGTAATTTCCTTTTCAGCTGTTTTGGATGTGACAGCCATTTTGTGCTATGCCATGCCCCCATTGTTTTTTACAGGCCGTCAACAATGCAAACCCCCACACTGCACTTCCACTCAAAGCAGGAGGTCAGCAGCAGCAGAGTGATAGTGGCATCCCTCTGCAGGCAGTGGTTGGCAGAAGCCTGCTGGGGGCTGGCAGGGCTGTGTGGAGGTTACCTCTGCCCAGTCCAAGCCCCAGTGCCCCTGGCTGTGGCAAAGGGGATTTGGGTTCCTCGGCTGATTAAGCACCTTGTCCATATTCAAAATTGACACATCCAGCTCAGGCTCTTTCATACATACAAGCTGATGCCCAGTTAGAGAGAAAGTACTTAGAACTGATGTATGGTTGCAACATATTGGCATTTGGCTGGGCAGTGGAGCCTGTGCTAGGGGCTGGATCTGTCTGTCTTAATAATGTGTGGCATTTAAAGAGGCACACTGCCATAGACAGGGATCTCATCTCAGTGCGGAAGGCATGCTCTTCCCATGCAGATGCAAACCTAACTGCGACCTGGGTAAATGCAACATGAAGGAATGAGAAAGCATCATGCTCATCAGGATTTTGTAGGCAGTCGCTAACTTTGTTATTATTAGCTTTTTGAAAGGAGGACAGGCCACCAGACTTGAGGGGAGAGTACTAACAGCTAATCTCTTCACTCAACTTTCTCTCCCATATGCTGTGAGTGCTGTTTTTGTATTATTTCAGTCTTTAAGTCTTTGATCTGCATACATATTGCACCATACCAGCTACATAAATCTGAATTTCTTTTTCTCTGCCAATTCCCAGGGGCAATGGTTACAAGAAGAAGACAAGAGGGAGGATTTGATGTGTTTTCTCTCTCTTGAGCTCCAGGAAGTCTTCTTCCTGTGGAAGACACTTAAGTGGGAGTAAGGATTCTTTATCACAACACAATTAATATGGCAGATCCTCTGATCCATGATCAGATCTCCCAACATTTTTGTGTGAGGATGGGCAATTTAAACTGGGCCTGCGGTGCTTGGATATAAATTTTAACACTTTGCCTCCAGTGTCTTGTCCCCAGTTTAAATCACACTCAAAGCTGCTATTAACCATGGTGGTGGAAAAAGACAGGGACTTGCATGATAACTGTCTCTTGGAGAGAGGAATTATCTAAATAATAAAAAACAGTACAGTGGTACCTCGGGTTAAGAACTTAATTCTTTCTGGAGGTCCATTCTTAACCTGAAACTGTTCTTAACCTGAAGCACCACTTTAGCTAATGGGGCCTCCCGCTGCTGCCGTGCCGCCACCGTGCGGTTTCTGTTCTCATCCTGAAGCAAAGTTCTTAACCCGAGGTACTATTTCTGGGTTAGTGGAGTCTGTAACCTGAAGCGTATGTAACCCGAGGTACCACTGTATGGAGAAAGACCAGGCAGGGTTAACTCTTCTTCCCCCAATACCATGGTATCAAACCAAATTCTCCCTACTGCACCGGCTTTTAACCAAAGACATCAGGATATGCAATTACATGAACATCTCAGCTTGTCTCCTAGGCTTAGGAATGGCCACAGCCTGCATCTCACACTCTCCTCTGCATACAATACTGGGACAGGGTCACATCACATCTGCACAAAGAGAGGATATATTTAGATAATGAGTGTAAAAATTTGAAACAATGCAGTTTTCAGAAAGCAGAATGGGAACAAGAGGACTAAAACAGATAGCATCATTATTTTCCAGATATACCACTGTGTCAAATCAATCCAATGTTTGGTGATATATGACTAATAGGATTTCCAGAAGGAGAAACATAAAATGGGGGATGTCTGTCTTTGATAACAACTCAGGCATAGGAAGGAAATGAGTGGCCTCAAAACATTAAACACTGAATAAATGATTGTGGAAAGCAGCCCAGGAGGTCTAATGCAAGATCTGGGGAAGGAAGAATAGTCTGGATTGTGTATGACCTCCTAATATGGCTTTAATTCCCAGAGAAAATGGTTAAATAAAAATGTTTGTGTCGTTGTTCCAAATTCATTACTGAAGTTTGATCTGTTTCCCTGCTTCTTCCTTCCTTAATTGGTTAATGCATGCATGACTCTTGGAAATTAAGTTCTACAATTAAGGCCACATTTTTGGTTGACAATCTAGGTGTAACTCTTTCCTGCCTAGGCAAAATAAATATTTATGACCTTCCCCATTACATTTTCCTCAGTCTGATGGTTTCTTTGAAAGTGATAAGTTTCTGAAAATGCGATGAGAGGGAATGTTTCTGGCACTTCTTAGTAATGACATCAATCATCATACCCTCTGAGGTTGTTGAAAAGACTATGGGAAAATGAATAGTACGGGGTACAAAGGTTTGAAATTTGGATCAGTGATTGTTTGGCCCAACTGACCGATGGCTTTATCTGTGCTGGGAGAAAACTCGGTTTCTGCACTGAGGGCCAGCATGAGGGAAGATCACATGCATAATGCAGTGCAATTTCACATGCTACAAAGGTTCCAGAAGTGAGCTGGCAGTATGGCACAATAAAAATGGGTTGAATTATGGTCTGGATATGTGGTGAAGAGAACCGTGAGCCCCTGTTGAAACTGAAAAACCATCTGCTCACCAAGGCAGGTATGTCAACTGAATGCCTAAGATGTACCAACAGATCTTTGCCTACCCCCTAGTATGATCTAGCTTCAGCTACCCTGAGGATGCAACTCTGGGGTGGGGGCAGGCAGGAAGCTTGAATGGGGAAGGGAGAATTGTCAAATCTTGTGTGGAATCCCACCAGATTTTGAGTGATCCTCTGTTTCAGCATCCCCAGTGCCCCACCCTATATTGTTTACATCCCACCTCCCAACTTGTATAAGTTCAGGATAGCCTCCCTATCTCTCAGGCTTGCAACTAGAAATTTTGTGGAGGTGAGGAGGTAGTGAAAGGCAGGATCACTCCAAGATACTTTGCAGCCTGAGGTGGAGCAGCAAATGTGGCTCCCTTGCTCCACCCACTCCAGCCAAAATGCACAGTACCTAAGGCTGGTCCAATTACTTTGGAACCTGACGCAGAGCAGAAGCCCTGGGAGGTGTCATCCTTGGTGATGGGCCCCAGCACATATCATCTTCAGCCATGGATGTGATACGAGGCCTGACGATTTATCCTCACATACTACCCCCTCCCATTGTGGCAGGACCATAGGATTACTTTTCCTGTTAGTTGTGATGCTTTCAATTGGTTTGTTAATGGGTTAAAATCTCTATACTGTCTTGTTACAGATAAGTTTAATTTTGCTAAATAATACAGGCAAATCAATTACAGTTTGGAAAATCATCTTCAGCCTGTAGCCTGAAACAAACTATCCACATTGTTTACAACATCAGCTGCATGGAACACGTTTATGAAGCAGCACTGATTAAGATTCAATTAAAATTCACATTCAAAATCTGCAAATAATAATGTGATCCACTGAATTAATTGACTGTTTGCAGCCCTGAAGGTTATAAAAAGCTAGGGCAGACTGTCAACTAGATCAATTGATTCATTAATGACAAAGATTTAGCCAACAAATTAACCCACTTTGGCCTGCTTAGGATTTACTGCTCTTTAATGTATGCTCCCTTGACCAATAAAGCGCGATGAGCGCTGCAACCCCAGAGTCGTCCGTGGCTGGACCTAACGGTCAGGGGTCCCTTTACCCTTTACCTTTAATATATGGATATACAATGGTACCTCGGGTTACATACGCTTCAGGTTACAAATGCTTCAGGTTACAGACTCCACTAACCCAGAAATAGTGCTTCAGGTTAAGAACTTTGCTTCAGGATGAGAACAGAAATCGTGCTCTGGTGGCGCGGCATTAGCTAAAGTGGTGCTTCAGGTTAAGAACAGTTTCAGGTTAAGTACGGACCTCTGGAACGAATTAAGTACTTAACCCGAGGTACCTCTGTAGACTTGATTTTGATCGTTGTTTTCATTCTTTTTGAGTCATCTGGGCAATAAAGTTTTTGGCTTTCTTTTTTTTGTTTTGTTAAAGGTAAAGGTAAAGGTACCCCTGCCCGTACGGGCCAGTCTTGACAGACTCTGGGGTTGTGTGCCCATCTCACTTAAGAGGCCAGGGGCCAGCGCTGTCCGGAGACACTTCCGGGTCACGTGGCCAGCGTGACATCGCTGCTCTGGCCAGAGCCAGAGCCAGAGCCAGAGCCGCACACGGAAATGCCGTTTACCTTCCCGCTGGTAAGCGGTCCCTATTTATCTACTTGCACCCGGAGGTGCTTTCGAACTGCTAGGTTGGCAGGCGCTGGGACCGAGCAGCGGGAGCGCACCCCGCCGCAGGGATTCGAACCGCCGACCTTTCGATCGGCAAGCCCTAGGCGCTGAGGCTTTAACCCACAGCGCCACCTGTGTCCCTTTTGTTTTCTTACTTGTGCCTAATTAGAGTTTATGTTTCTCTTTGCAGAGGCAAATCTTTTAAAACCACTTCTTATGGTTTCTGTCCATATTTTAAGAAAACTTGTTGATTCCATGTGACTCAGTTTTTTTAAATGTATGAGACAGGACACATTTATTTCTATCATTGGTTTCCCTGGCTATCCCCCAAACCTATAATACCCTAATATGTAAAGCCTGCTATGACCAGATAGTTGTTCATAGTGAAATCTTATATACGACTGAAACCTCTCAGTTTTCAAGGGATGTTCCAGAACATCACTTCCATAGAACATAATTGATCTCTCCAATTTCTAGTTTGAATCTTAGCACATCAACATAAATGTAAACTGAATCCATCCTCAGTCACTACTATGCGGTGTAACTTAGGAGTTGCACTGGCATAAGGGATGTAGTGACAATCACAATTCTGTCTTGTTCAATTAGTGTAAACTGAGGACAGAATTGCATTATTTCTTGGCTGCAATTCTGCTTCTTATTATCACTAAAAATGTCTTAAACACCCCCCAGTACATTCTTTTTAATCAGTTGCTCTCTAGAGCTTTCTCATCATGCTTCTGCAAACCAAGACTGGATGATACACATCTCTATTATGATGCTCATTGATCTAATAAATTAAAGGTTGCAAAGATTTTTGAATAATGGATAAAATTGTTCTAAGAGACAAAGCCCGTATTCTCCTTGCCTTTCACTAAGAAGAGAATAATTTTATTTCAAAGCCACAGTCTATTCTCATGTGCCATCTGAATGTCCTTGATAATGACATGAAAGATGTTGAAGGCACACTGAATCATCTGCTGCTAGGCATGCCTGTCTAACGATGGTAGCAGGTTGGTGCTTTATACAAGAAACTGAAGCATACAACTGCTCTTGCAAAGCAGCAGTAGCAAAAGAGGAAACTTGAAGTGCAATCCTGCAGCTGCTGTTTCAGATTTCATGAGTTCCTGGTAGCCCATCTCTGGAATTGATGCCCAATAGGAAAGTCTATGAGAAGAACAAGCAAAATTCCCCCTTTCCCTTTCCTTTCCTTTTATACGCCATTCTTACATATGAGTACCACTCATAACATACTTTCCTTAACTATACATGCAATAATGCATTTCCAAAAGTGTTTAAAGCAAGCTTCACTGGAGAATTATCCTGTCCCTGTGAGAGATTCCCCACAGTCTGTTTAAAATTAGACCCTTACTTTGTGGCTGTAGCTTTCTCCAGAACTGAGTAGATTCACACCCACTACATAGGAAAAAAAATGTGAAAATAATGACACAATTTATCTACTGAATTTGTTGCCCATCTTACCTGTCATTTACAAAAGAATTCTGTCACCTTTTCATCTGGGCATAAAAGAATGATTCCCGAACAATGTCCTTTTTGAATGTGCACTGATATTGTGGTCCAAGCAGCACTGTAATAATATTTCAAAAGATTTGTGTGACCATTGCTTCAAGTTCGGCATAATGTATTTCAGCTTTATGTGAAGTGTTCCACATTTGTACGAACCTTTCAACTAGTGCAAAGCTGCGGATTAGAGATTCCCTTTGCTTTGCAAACATGATCTTGTATCTTATGATAAAATAATGACATGTAACAGGAGCTCTGCAGACTTGCTGCATATCCTTTGTTGCTATTGTAATAGTCCTATAATATGATCTCCATTATGTGGAAATATGAATTAACATTGTTTGCCCAGCATAATCCCATACTGTAATCATACTTTTAGAATATTAAAATGGATCTCCTTGTACTCTGAGTTGTAACTTTCTATATATCTAAAGAGATGAATGGGATTTAGCTAGGCTGCTCCCATCAATGTCAATGGAGTCATCTAGCTAAATAACACTGTGTAATTTGAGAGGGGGGGGAAGCTGATATTGTTCAGTCAACAAATCTCATTGTTCAGGGGTAAAGTATTATGGTTACTGTTATAGCCTTAGGATGATCTCTCTCTTTGACTAGATAAAAGGTTGGAAACATCTAGTTTTTAAAATTGTCGATATTATTGAGCATACAGAAAAGCTATTTTTCATAGTGCTTTGGAATTATTTATTTTGTAATTTATGCCTCCAGCAACAATACACTGACAGTTATATTTTGCTCATTCTGCTTTGCTACACAATGTATATAAGCTTTTGTGTGCTTAACACCACCGGCACAGGGAGAGGGGCCGGGGCTGAAAGGGGGTCAGCAATCAACCGCAATCTACCAAAACCTTGCAGGGATCGACCAGTAGATCACGATCGACATGTTGGACATCCCTGCTATACATTCACACTTGAGTGTATGTCTGACTTTGCTCAATTGGACTTACTTCCAAGTAAGTGTTTATAGGATTGTAGTTTAAAGAGTTTCCATTTGACTAGCCCAGAAAATGACTACTCCTGCATAGAGCGAAACAGAAACAAGACTGAAAAAACTCAATAATGCAATATTCATATTCAGTATAAGAAACTAGGACACACAAATTAAGGAAGAGATTAAGCCTCTTATTCAGTGACTAAGTGCATGAAGCTGTGTCTTTGCATTAGCCAGGAAACCACTGTGTGAGCACATATTGCCTTCCATCGTAATGGGGTGTGTGTGAGAAGAATGGGGCCTTCTACCTTCCGGTCTGACTTGACTGGGACCTGATTTCTACTGTTGTCAAGATGGACAGGCCGTCTCTCCAAGGGATGATTATCAACTGAGGGCATGCCCACCTGGGAGTTTCTTCATATGTGGCACCACAGGAGGTGGGGCGACAAGCAACCCCCAGGCAACTAACTGCCTGCCCCCCTGTAGGACTTTTTGTGAGATATTTTACATTGTGACCCCAACACTTTCCAGCAGAGATCCTACTGTGAACTTGGAGTCCATTGTGGTTTTCTGATCATCTGACCCATGCAGTGATAGATCAGACAAGTTCAAAATAGTTGAAAGTTTCATTAATCTAGAGCTACAACAGACCAAAGAATCAGAAATACAGTACAATGGAAACATAAAAATACACAACAATTATGAACACATATAAAGGCCATTTTTGCCAGCTTACTCATCCCATCTTGCTGAGTTTTGTCCTTCTCATCTGTCCTTTCTCCTGTGCCTGCTTAGCTTCTCTCTCATTAGTTCCTTCATCCCAGGTCTTCTCCCCTCCCCACCCCTGCACTTATGCAATTCCTTCTTCCTCTAGTGCCTCCTCTCTGTCTCCACCCAACCACAGTATTTTATTTCCTTTTTCTGTCACCATTCAAATTGGGGTGTCTCCTTCTGACTGGCTCCCTAAATATTTTAGTCTTCCCCTTGGTAATAACCTCGATCCATTCTTTGCCTTGCTGTTCCAGACAGCTAAGCAAATTTGGTTCTCTAAAATTATTACCTGTCTTGACCCTGGCTTCTTCATTGCTAGACATTTGTTCATGTTCATCAACTTTCTATTTAAAAATCTTGCCCAAGCGTTCTCTGTGTGCTAAGTGCTTGCTTATTCTGCTGCTTGTAGCAATGAATCCTGTGATAAAGCCTCATGATTCCATGTTCCCAAAATTCTGAGTCCCCTTGATTTTTTCTATACTCAGAAAACAATTTGTTGGCTATATAAATATGTATAAATATCCACAATGCTGTTCTGGTCTTACACCCCCACCAGCCTCCACTAGATTCTTTCCCTTTTCATTTAAAAGTCTAATACATGGGACAAAACTTGCACTTACAGAAATGAACGTTGCCCCCTCCCTTGTTACCCACTTAGCTTCCTGTGGCCACCCCTGGCATCTTTGTATGCAGGAAAAAAAATGTGTGAAGCACATTGAGAGAAAAAAAAGTACGAGGTGTAGAATGACTGCTTGGGGAAATAATTCACCACACAGAAAATGGGAAAAATGAATTATACTGTATAACATTAGGTAGTAAAGAAAAAGGTAAAGGTAAAGGAGTCCTGGACAGTTAAGTCCAGTCGAATCTGACTACAGTGGTACCTTGGGTTAAGAACTTAATTTGTTCCGGAGGTCCATTCTTAACCTGAAGCTGTTCTTAACCTGAAGCGTGCTTTCGCTAATGGGGCCTCTCACTGCCGCTGCGCCACTGGCACGCGATTTCCGTTCTTATCCTGGGGCAAAGTTCTTAACCTGGAGCAAGCACTCCCTGGTTAGCGGAGTTTGTAACCCGAAGCGTCTGTAACCCGAGGTACCACTGTATGGGGTTGCAGCGCTCATCTCACTTTCAGGCTGAGGAAGTGGGCGTTTGTCCACAGACAGCTTTCTGGATTATGTGGCCAGCATGACTAAACCGCTTCTGGCGCAATGTCACACTGTTCAGAAACCAGAGCGCACGGAAACACCGTTTACCTTCCCACCGCAGCAATACCTATTTATCTACTTGCACTGGTATGCTTTTGAACTGCTAGGTTGGCAGAAGCTGGGACAACACCAAAGTCACTTAGTTCTAAGGGCTGGTTCCTATGGTGTAGTAGTATTAGTAGCAGTAGCAGCAGCAGTAGCAATAGCAGCAATTTATTTGTGTAAGAATACACTGGTACAACTGAAATGACTAAATGTGCATGTTACATGATAACATGTATGTGTATTGCATCAGGTAGGCATGACCAGCTGCACCTTACTGCTCCATGTATGCATGAGGCGGAATATAAGAAGCTGCAGTATACCAATGCAGACTATTAGTCCACTTGCTCTGTGTAGTCTACCCTCACTGGCTTCAACTCTCCAGGGTTTCAGAAAGTAATCTGCCAGAGATTGAACCTTGGACCTTTTGCACACAAAGCATGCAGTCTATCACTGAGCTATTGCCCTTCCCTCACATGTTCTTAGCCAAATATTATTATTTATTGAATTTATATACTGCCCTATACCTGGAGGTCTCAGGGCAGTTCTCAGAACAAAAATATGATAGTGTACACAACTGAATTAATGCATACTTTGAATCTATATATTAAATAGCACAGACAGCTCAACTGCACAGCTAATGTTCAGCAGCAAGTGGTTAAAACCTTAATTTTAAGTTCTGTACTGGCCATTTACATAGGGAGTGCCAACATTTACATCCCTACGAACAGAGGAAAGGCATGAATGTACCCAGTTAATAACTTTCCTTCATTAGTGATTTTAAAGTAGAGATTTATGACCATCGATCCTGCAGATTTCTTACTTTGAGAGGGGGGCCAAGATGGTCTCTGAGGTCCCAGATTTAACTGTGATTGTATTATTCAAACCAAATTTCAGTGGCTGATATGTCTTTGAAGATTTGGAATTCCAGCAAGGTCTAGTGAGTAAGTTTAGCAGCTATGGGATAAGAGGAGAGATCCATTTATGTTTCTGTAACTGGTTATGGAACAGGAATGAGAGGAGGAAAGAGCAGACATTCTTCCAATGGAGGCTGTGCTTTTTAATTAGTTTATAAATGCTCTAGATTTTTTAAATAAAAAAAACTTTTATTTCAGTTTTGAAATATGAATAAAAAAACCTAGAACAACAATACAGAGCAGTCATAAATGATTTACTGTTAGGGGTGAGTGGCGAGATAGCCAGATTTGGTGATGATAGCAAATTGTTCAGAACAAAAAGTGCAAGGAGATCCAGCTAAATTGGCTGAATGGGAATTAAAATGGCAAATGTAATTTGATGTATGCGAGTGTAAACTGATGCACGCTCGGTCAAAATATCTTAATTTCACATATATGCTAGTAAGTCTCATTCTCAGGAATAAGATTGTGGGGCCATAGTGGATAGCTCAAAGAAGATGCTGACCCATGTGTTTTTGTTGTTGATGACATCCCAAGAGACAATGACATCTGCCTCAGGGCGTGAACTCAAACTGCTGTGTTTGCAGCCCTCAAGTGAATTTCCTGGGGCAGTGTGTGTGGAGGTCCTTGGCTGCCCAGATAACAAAACTTCTCTCTCGGCCTCACTGATGTGGTCCAAAGGAAAGCAGAATGATACATTTGGCACCAGCTTGGCTGAAGGAGTTGCTGGAGGGAAATGTACAAGGCACCATCCAACCATCTTAGGGACCCCACTCCAGATTTGTGTAGGGTTTACTCCTTAGCCTTTTCTTCTCTCAAAGATGTCCCGCAAGGCAGAGGAGGTTTAGGATCAGAGTTTTCCTTCTCCTAAGCTGTGAAAAAAGCAGATTCCATGTTAGCAGGGATCATTAGGAATTTAAATAGAACTGTCAATATCATACAAATCTATGGTGTGACCACACTCTGAATACTGTGTACAGCTCTGGTTGCCGTACCTCAAAATGGGTATTGTAGCTCTGGAAGTTTCAGAAAAGGACGACCAAAATGATCCAGGGACTGGAGCAACTCCTCTATGAGGAAAGGTTACATTTCTGGCTTTTTAGTTTAAATAAAAGGTAAGAGGTCATATGATAGAGGTGTACAAGGTTATGCATCGTGTGGAAAAGGAGAAATCTTTCTCACCCTCTCATACTAGAACCTGGGACCATCAAATGAAGCCGAATGGTGGAAGATTCAGGCTAGGCAAAAGAAAGTATTTCACACAACATCTGGTTAAACCATGGCACTCACTCCCACTAGTCACTTTGGTTACCTTCTATTTCCACTATTGGAAGCGGTAGAAGAAGAAGAGTTTGGATTTGATATTCCGCTTTATCACTACCCTAGGGAGTCTCAAAGCGGCTAACATTCTCCTTTCCCTTCCTCCCCCACAACAAACACTCTGTGAGGTGAGTGGGGCTGAGACACTTCAGAGAAGAGTGACTGGCCCAAGGTCACCCAGCAGCTGCATGTGGAGGAGCGGAGATGCAAACCTGGCTCCCCAGATTACGAGTCTATCGCTCTTAACCACTACACCACACTGGCTCTCAGTATGCCTCTGAATCCCAGTTGCTAGAAATACCAAGTGTGGAGAGTGCTATTGCAGTAAGCTCCTGCTTGTGTGCTTCCAACAGGTATCTGGCTGGTCGCTGTGAGAACAGTATGCTGGACTATGTGGGCCTTTGGTCTCAACTAGAGGGTCTCTTCTTATGTAAATGAATACAGTAAATGTATCTGGGATAGCAGCATGCAGACAGGACCAGCCCCACTGCACAAACAACACCAGACATTGCTGGGAATGGATAAGCATTTGCCAGGTGAAGGCAAGCAGTACAAGGAGAACCAGGTCACCTCTGCACCACATGGCTTCGCCCAAAGTGTAGTTTGTCAAGGGTGCTGGGAATTATAGCTCTGCAGGGGGTGGAATGCCACCCCCAGATCTGTTTGGGGGGAGCCATGTACTTGGTGCCATGCATGGTGTGGATGTGAGCCCAGAGTGCTTTGAGCAAGAAGTCCAGAAAGCGCGGCTCCTTGTGGCCCTGGAAGTGAGCCCCTGGCATCACTGCAGAAGACGCGCCCTGCACCAGGAGGAGCCGCATCTCTCACCAAGCTTGCACAGTGGCCGGCGGGATCCTGAGCAGCACAGGGTTCCCCGCTGCAACAAGCACCCCGGGGCAGCAAACTGGCTGGCGTCAACGACACAGCCAAACGCACGCCCGAGCCCCTGCTCCTCACGTTAGGAGAAAGCCATTATTCCCTATGTTCCAGCACTAAACCTTGACGTTATTTCAGAGCCCAGGCGTGTGCGCGCGGCGTGTTTTTTGGGGGAAATGCTCCTGAGGAGGCCGATGCGCGGGAACCTGCCTCTTGAAAGTAAGCCTCGTAGCGGTGACGGGGACTTACTCCAACGTTATGCGCGCGATGCAGCGGCTTTGCAGCCGCGGGGAGGGCGAGGCGCTCTTGCAAACTTCCCCCCGCGCGTAACGTGTTGCTCGCTGGCAGCGTCCAGCAGCCGAGTGCGCGCTGTCTCTTTCTCGCTGTTGTTGTTGCTGCAGCAGCAGCAGCAGCTCTGGGCTCTCACAGGTGGGGGAAGCGGGGAGACCCCTCCCTAGTTCCAGAAGCGTCCGCTCCCCTCGCCCTCCTTCTCGGCGCTCTGGCGGGAGGGCGACGGCGTGGGCGGCGACGGCGCGGAGCGAGTGACTGAGGAGGGCGAGAGGCGGCGTCCGGGCTGGGGGCGGATTTTTTGAGCCGCGTCGGGCGGGCACCTCAGAGCGACGGCGGCGGCGGCGGCGGCGGGTGCAGCCAGGAGGGTCACTCTGGCGCTCTGCCTGAGGTGTCGCTTGGTCGGCCGGGGAGGCAGCCTCCCCTCGGCTCTGCCGCCACCTCCATGGACGAGCACCTGAGCCTGCTGCGCTCGCCGGCCGCCCTGTCCTCCGGCAGGCACCCGAGGGGCGGCAGCAGCGGCGGCGGCGGTGGCGTCGTCGTCGCGGGCGTCGTCGCCGTGGGCAGCAGCCACCACAACTTGGGCTACAGTGAGCAGTTCTTCCCCGAAGGCGCGCTCTCGGGGACCGGGGAAGGGCAGGAAGACGACGAGGAGGGCGTCGAGGAGGACTTGGGCGACGGGGAGCTGGAGGGGGGCATGACCGTGGTGGGGGGAGAGGACCCTCTGCTCGAGGAGACCCAGCACCCCCATGCCCTGCTGGGAGGAGAGCGCTACGACCACCCCTCGATGGCCCACACCCTGCCTCCCCCTGGCCATCACCAGGTGGGCAGTGGGGGGGACGCTGGGGAGCACGAGTGTTGCGAGCGGGTGGTGATCAACATCTCTGGTCTGCGCTTCGAGACCCAGCTCAAGACGCTCGCCCAGTTCCCCGAGACCCTGCTGGGGGACCCCCGCAAGAGGATGCGCTACTTTGACCCCCTCCGCAACGAGTATTTCTTTGACCGCAACCGACCCAGCTTCGATGCCATCCTATACTACTACCAGTCCGGAGGCCGCATCCGGCGCCCTGTCAACGTCCCCATTGACATCTTCTCGGAAGAAATCCGCTTCTACCAGTTGGGCGAGGAGGCCATGGAGAAATTCCGAGAAGATGAAGGTTTCATCCGTGAAGAGCAGAGACCTCTGCCCGAGAAGGAGTTCCAGCGCCAGGTGTGGCTCCTCTTTGAGTACCCGGAGAGCTCTGGACCAGCTCGGGGCATTGCGATTGTCTCAGTCTTAGTTATCCTCATCTCCATTGTCATTTTCTGCCTGGAAACCTTGCCTGAGTTCAGAGATGACCGTGACTATGACAGCACCACAGGGACATTTGGGACCAGTGGTGGACCTTTCGTGGCAGATATCTTCCCAAATTCCTCTTCTCCAGCAACCTCCATGGTGTCCTCTTTCACTGATCCTTTTTTTGTGGTGGAGACTCTGTGCATTATCTGGTTCTCCTTTGAGCTGCTTGTCCGTTTCTTTGCTTGTCCCAGCAAACCCACCTTCTCCAAGAACATTATGAACATAATTGACATTGTGGCTATTATTCCTTATTTCATCACCTTGGGCACTGAGCTGGCCGAGAGGCAGGGCAATGGTCAACAAGCGATGTCTCTGGCCATTCTCAGGGTCATCCGGTTAGTCAGAGTCTTCCGTATATTCAAGCTCTCTCGGCACTCCAAGGGGTTGCAGATCTTGGGGCAGACCCTCAAGGCCAGCATGAGGGAGCTGGGCTTGCTCATTTTCTTTCTCTTCATTGGAGTTATCCTCTTTTCCAGTGCCGTCTACTTTGCAGAGGCTGATGATCCCACGTCCAGCTTCAGCAGTATCCCTGATGCCTTTTGGTGGGCTGTAGTGACCATGACTACAGTGGGTTATGGTGACATGCACCCAGTCACTATTGGGGGCAAAATAGTAGGGTCTCTCTGTGCCATAGCTGGGGTGCTGACCATTGCCTTGCCTGTGCCCGTGATAGTCTCCAACTTTAACTACTTTTATCACCGAGAAACGGAAGGTGAAGAACAAGCCCAGTATATGCATGTAGGAAGCTGCCAGCATCTCTCCTCCACTGAGGAGCTGAGGAAAGCTCGGAGCAATTCGACTCTCAGCAAGTCAGAGTACATGGTGATAGAAGAGGGAGGCATCAGCAACAGTGCATTCAAACAGGCTGCCTTCAAAACAGGCAACTGTACAGCCACAAACAATCCAAACTGTGTGAATATTAAAAAGATCTTTACGGATGTTTAAAAGACACCTTTCAAGGATATATAAAAATATTACAGAAGGTCTCCGTAATCAGTATTGTGAGGAACATGCACCATCGTCATTCTTTGTGCTCTTGTTTAATACATGTACTTTTCTGATCCTTCTTTCTGAAGATGGGCATTTTTAGAAGGTAAAAAACCAAACAACTAAGCAGATGTTAAGAAAGCAGATAGATAAGAGGATACAAAGAAGTCTGGGCTGCTTCTTCTAGAAACAGGTTTTTGTTCTGCGCTGTTTGTTGCCGGGCTTTGGGGTTTTGATGGGAAATTTAGCAAAGAGCAGCTCATTTGTTGATTTTCCTTTCCTTGAATGTGTGCACTTGTTGGAATGAAAGTTACGAAGTGAAAGAAACGCGGATGCAAGTGTGTTGCAGTGAGTAGAAAATATAGGCACTGAAATTTCACAAAGCATCTCTGCCATCACACTGCAAAATGATGCTCACATCATCTAATGTGTGTCATACGAGGGTACAGTTTTGCTTTTGTTAATGCCAGGTTAAAGCCTGTGTGCAGTCTGAATCTGCCCTAGGCATACGTATAATTGTTTTGATATAGCGAGGGGAAAGTCTTCATTGTAAGTCTGGATTTCTTTGATCCACAGAACTACAGAATTGCTTCCTTGAATTCAAAATTCTACCTGCACAGTATAGTGGAAAATACTTCTTCCTACATCACAAGGTTGAACAATTGTCTTACTGGATCATATCCTGAGTGTTTGGCTTTCTGCATTTCATGAAGTTTTAGGCTTCTGGTAAGTCACTGATGGGCTTTTCACAGTGACTGTAGCCTCAGTTGAAACCCATCCAAATCTTAGAAACAAAGGGGGCATTTCCATCCATTCCAATGCATTTAAGATAAGCAGTTGCATCTATCACAAGAAGATTAAAGTGGCAAACACGCCTTGCAGCGGAAGTTACTAATTTGGACCTGAGTGATGCAGTTTCCATAGCAACTTTGGTTTCCTGGGAAACTCCCAAAGGTTGTCATGGCATCCATTCCCTCCCTCCCCCAGTCCTTTGCTGTTTCCATAGTAACCCTTCCAGATGGTTCGAACTTCTGTGGTTCCGCAGAAAAGCCGCTGCTCTGATCACACACACACACCATTAATCCCAGAGAGATTTAGGTGTGGAAACTAGGCATTATTCTATATGCACCATTTTTAGATGTGCAGAATTCTAAAAGTTCTGGAACCTATAGAAGAAGGAGAAAAAGGATGATATGGAATAGTTTTTGTTGTTCTGCACATCCTAAAAGAATCATAACATCTGTTCCATATAAAAGCAAGCTTCAAACCCTCCCTTACAATTTGGTGCCTGATAATTGAAAATGGAAATTAAGTCTATATATGCTACCTACAAAGCTGCATAGAAGATTTATAAAGATGACACCATCTCTGCTTCTTTTGATGAAATAATACATTAAATCATGGCGCATGACCTAGTTTTATGCAAAACACCCCTCCTGACACAAATGGCAGCTCCACTTTCAAAGCACGTATGGCACTGAAGAACAAGACCAAAAGCATTTATTACAGAAGGATGAAAATCTGGGGAAATAGATGCAGATGAACCCAAAAGTGTTGGGCTGAGAATATTCAAATCATCTGGGGAATGTATACTCATATACACACAACTGGGGCTGTGGAATATCAGACAGACACAGGTGAGCTGTTTGCTGCTGCAAGAAGTGTTATTCTTGCTTATGGTGTATAAAATATACCATCTTTGAATAATCAGACATTTCTAACCCCTTAGTTTTAAGATCAAGTCTCATTTTACTTCCTATTATTTTATTTTTAAAATGCTTAATTTCTGAAAGAGTTTTGTTTCCTACATTTTTAGAATTGCAGTAAAGCTACCTGCTCCAAAGCATTTTTATTGATTTCAATCCAAGTGACTTCCAGAGTAAATATCAGGATATCTCTATATAGCTATTGGAATTCAGTATGTGTTGCAATATTAGCCACTAGTGCATTGCTTTCTGTAATTTGATTCCACTTCTCAAAATGAATCTATAGAGCTGCAAGTTAGTTAATCATGCCAGCTGTGAGGTCCTGATTCAGTGACTTTCAAGCCACCTTAAACCTTGGTAAAGCAAAATGTGTGGTAGATAATGCCTAAAGACACCAGACATTCAGCCTATTTAATTTTCTTAAAATTGTTTTCAGCAAATATAGTAGTAATTGAATGGGGATACTTCTATTTGTGGTATGTGTGTACATTTTATGAGATTCAGAGCTCTACTAGCATACAATTTTATGCTTTTTGTATGAAACTATGATCTGTGTGTGGCGATCTTACTTGATCCCATTCAACATTCCCGTCTTCTTTTATTTTCAGCCACTAAATTCAGCACACTATGATAAATTTATTGGCCAAGCCCACAGTTATTTGTGGCACTATATGGAGCTGCAATTGAGCCTTGTAATTTTCACCAGCTGAGAACTGGGCTAATTAGCGTCGGGTGTAGAGCTGTGCCAGCGAAATCGGTCATAATAGTGTTGTCTGTGTGAATTTCAGCTTGCAAGTTTGTCTGGAGAGAAAGGATAAGAGGGAAGGGGGAGCACTATAGGAATATTGCTTTCTTCTTTTGCTTATTGGTTGAAATGGTTAAATCCTAATTTTGATGTGTGTGGAATATTATCACAAAGCAAGAACTCTTTGGCCAGGATCCAGAGAGTCACTTTGGGCGCATCCTAGGGCTTAGGCATGCCTAATGGGACTGTGAGATTTTCTCTGAGCAGCATTCTCTCTCTCTCTCCCCGCCCCATATCGTTCCCTCTATTTCAGATGTTTAGGTGTGAGTGCCATTGCTTTATGTAGCCAAAATGGCACCATCCATGAAAACACAGGAGCTATTACGGCACTTAGGGGAACCCAAAGGTTTACAAAAGTAAAGTGGGTGATATCCAGTCCAATCATTCCATTAGTGCAAGGATTTGTGCTTGTGCAACAGAACTTCCCACCCCTCCCAGATCTCTGGGGAGAACACATCTGGGGATGGAGATGGGGGACTGTTCTGTTGCACGAGCAGAATCCTATGTTGGATACAACCCAAATTTTGTTTTTGAGAAAAAGCTGTAAAGGTGGTGGTGATGGTGGCGAGAATATCCAAAACAGTCCAAGGACTAAAAGTGTGCAGTGTCCATAGATTGTTGACTGTCAGCAGGCAGGCATAGGCAAACTCGGCCCTCCAGATGTTTTGGGACTACAACTCCCATTATCCCTAGCTAACAGGACCAGTGGTCAGGGATGATGGGAATTGTAGTCCCAAATCATCTGGAGGGCCGAGTTTGCCTATACCTGGTCAGTAGGGATGAGGTGAGGGAGAAATGGAAAATCATGGAGGAAGGTAGGGCTGGAACACTGAACAGGCGCTCTCCATGGTGCAACATTCCATTGCAAGTCCCATGTGCCCCAAACTACTTTGGAAATTTCTCCTTGGTTCCAAAAGAGGCCACGCAGCATGGGGAGATATGATTGGCAGAACTAATTGCATTGTTCTTTGGATCTAGGCCATTAAGATGAATAGGAACTCCCAGCTCTAGGAATAAGCGATGTGCATTATTCTCATTTTATGTTCAGGGTTTTTACTTCACCTACAAGGTGAGAATGAGGACTTTGAGAAGATGACATTGCTTCAGTTTTTTTTACTTGCACGCAGAACATATGAATCCATGTACAGTGGTACCTCGGGTTAAGTACTTAATTCGTTCCGGAGGGCCGTACTTAACCAGAAACTGTTCTTAACCTGAAGCACCACTTTAGCTAATGGGGCCTCCTGCTGCTGCTGCTGCTGCGCTGCCGGAGCACGATTTCTCTTCTCATCCTGAAGCAAAGTTCTTAACCTGAAGCACTATTTCTGGGTTAGCGGAGTCTGTAACCTGAAGCGTATGTAACCTGAAGCATATGTAACCTGAGGTACCACTGTATTCCAAAGGAAAGATCTATTACACAGAAGCCATACATATTGTAAGCATAGAGAAGGCTCTTACTTCAAAAGGAGATCCTTTGCATGTTTGCATTTTGTTTTGTTTTTTAAAAAAACTGTTCGTGATTATCAGGGTGAGAAATTCCAAGCTATTGTTTCTGGTGGACATCAAAAAGTCAGCCCAATGGTGACAGAGTATCACTGTCAATGATGGCCCTATTCCCAAATGAAAGGAGGGATCTTTTTAAAATAGTGCTACCTAAGTGGCTGTTACTTCCTCTTTAGTAGCATACCTGCAAAGTACTGTATTACAAAGACCAATACTTTCAAGCCAGTTGGTCTGTTATTTTCCTGTTTGTTTAATGTTGATTTTACTATTAATTATATATCCTGCATTCTCAGCACAGAGGGTATCACAGTAGTCGCAAAGGCAAAAAGATACTGAAACTGGGGCCCCATTTTTATAGCCCAAAACTCCTTTCCTAGGTTACTGTTTCCCTGGGAAGAGGGCCAGGGGGCAATTTTGATTAGGAAAATTTTGATTAGGAAAATATTCCATCCTTCCCTGTGCTCCTGCAAAGAAATTTGCAGCTCCCCACTCCACATGGCTGCATTTCAGTAAGAACAAAAATAAGATCGAATCATGTTCCTCCCACATAATGCACAGTTTGGCCTTTTGCCCCAGCCACTGAACACAGATCTCATGTATGAAAACTCTAGCATGGATCTCCATCACTGTCTAGCAAACTAGGGACCAACAGGTGGGGACATATCACTGTGTTTTAATAGTTTTTGTTGTAAGCCAATCCAGGGGCTCCTTTGGGGGCCAAAAAGCAGTAAATAAATGATCTAATGAATGGCACGAAATGAGCACTGTTCACAAACAACGCACACCCCAAAGTCAAGGATAACAAAGAAGATAGAAAGGACTGATGAGCAACACTTGTCTTCTCAGAATTCCTCTGCCTTGGGACTCCAGATGCAAACTTCAACTCTAAGCCTGCAACCAGAGCTGCAAGGAAAAAGCACCCCACAAGAGGTAGGCAAGGTCAGGGGATTGTTGGGGGTCACCAGGGAGGGGGTCATTATGTCTCATCATATGATACCTACACTTCTTCTCCAACCCTCCCAATAAAAGTGATGGCCACCCATGGCCTCAAGAGTGTCTCCCATCAATCCCTGCAGTACTGGGAAACTTCTAACTTTACAAGCTTCCCCTCACAGCAGACAGCTGTGGGACACAGGATAAATATGCACAGTGTAGAAAGGGGACTTCTGTTTATTCCAAATGTTGGTGAGCTTCCACAAAGCACCAATGAATGCAATGGATAACAGCCACCTTTGCTAGTGAATACTAGGCACTTATCTCTGTCTATTGCTACAGCTGGCAAAACATTCAATATGTATTTTTTCCACTCCAGTACAGCCAGAGCATACGGAACAAAAGAAGCTGCAAACTGCAGACAAACATTCCAGTCCCTACAATGGACAGGTGAGTGTTCTTGCAATGACTGCATGGTCTTCCCCTACAGGAGAAGCTTCCAAACATAGAGTGGGAGATTGGCCTGCCAGTGGGAGAGTAGGAAACTGAGGTGAGGCATACAGGGTGAAATAGCACCTAGTGATAGCATCCTTTGTTGCTTCTGCTCACTCACCTACCCATAATGGCACTTAGTCACTGGACCTATCAGTTGCTGCTGATCCCCGTTATTCATTACCATCCCATACTTGTCTCCCTGTAGGCAACAAGGCAGCCATTCCATATTCTGAGAGGCAAGGATGATTCCCATCCCTAGTATCATGCAGACCACAAATGGCACCTGCAGCAAGCAGCAGCAATAACTAGTTGAAGGCAGATATGCCTTTGTTGGGCTACAGCTTTTCCATCAGGTGTGATAGCCCATAATGTAAACAGGGGTAGCCAGCATGAATAGTGATAAGGAAACCTGCATCTATTACTCTTCTTTCTCTTGCAGTTTTCAAGCATACAGAAATCCTGCAAGAACGCAAAGACAACAGCCTTTATTCTTCTGTGTTGCTGTCAGAACTTATACCTGCCACTGATATGGTTTAATAAAAGCTGGGATGTTGTGAAGCTGTGTTTCAGCTTTGTCTGTTTTCTCATGACTGTTGGCAGGTAGGGAACCATCACCCTCCAACTTTTGCTCTGCTCAGTTGTCTCCCAAGAGAGGCACACAAACTAGGCAAGAGAACAGTGAGTTCCTTGCTACGACAACACAGTAGGACTGTGGATCAGCATCTTGCTTATAGCTTTGAAATAGAAGTACTAGTGATGGCGAATGGGTTGCCTCCTCTACCTGACTTTCTCTGTGATGAAAAACCTACCAACTGGGTTCCATGGAGAGAGCGAATGCAGGTGTGGCAGTGGGTCAAACTGATCACAAGGTCGCATGGGACACTAACTGACACATGCAGCAGTTGTCGAAATGAATATATTTCTGAATGGGATGAAGTAGGCCTGGCAAAATGAGAAGTGTTCTGGAGTATGAATGAAACTGAGAGAAAAATGATTGATCTGTGCAAATGACATTAACTGGATGTCTCATTGCTCTGTCTTGGTTTGTCTGTGGTTCTTCCCAACCATTTCTCCTGGGATTCTGTAGCTAGTAGTGACTCTGAAGGCTTTGGCAAGCTGCATCTGTGCTTTTCCATTGGGTTATGGATGCACATAGTGCTCCTTTGGTCCACATGACTAGGAGCCTTCCTGTACATTGGGGTGCTTGAGAGGAGTAAGTGGCATGTCATAGGAGACTTCAAAGGACCCTTCATAAGTTATTCTGTGCACACCTTTGTATGGTGGTCAAAGTGTAGCTATGGGTTCCGGTCTTGTTGTTTTCCCCTGTCTGCTGGCTAGACACATAAAATGTAGGCTGTGCCTGGTAAAGATCATATTCACATCTCTCTGGATTTTGGTTTGAGATCTCATTTTGTTTCCCCTTCTGTTTTGCTCCTTCCCAATGACCTGCTAAGCAGCTCACAATACTTTCTGCCATGGGTCTACTGTTGTAGCATTCATTTTCCTTTGTGCATGTGCCTCTCCCCACTTTCCCCTGAAAAATGCTGTCTCTCCTCACATTCACAGCAATGCAAACACACTTTGTCTTGAATGGAGGCATTGATCCTCTCCATTGAGACTGAAACCTTCCTCCTGAGATCTCCTCTGGCTTCTTCATGCAGGTCTCCTATGCAGAGTGCCATGACAGCTTACGCAGGGGGAGTCACTGTGGTCTGCTTTTTATGTCTGATACTGAGCAGTGCAAAAGCTGTGTGCATACTGGTTTAGGTGACATAATGAGGTCATTTGCTCATTTATTCATTTATTGAAGATACATGCTGCCCTTCAGTTTACGAAACCTGGCCTAATTTCAGGAGGCACTTAAAGGACTCTGAAGATGATAATGACAGTTAGGCTTCTCTCTCTTTGTTCCCTACAAATGTTGTACCTCCACAACTCTTGTGACCCCTGACCATTAGGCATGCTGGCAGGGACTGATGGAAGTTGTTAGGTATCAAGGATATGTGGAAGGTACCATGTTGGGGAAGGCTACACAGTTGTCCTTGCTGATGCTTTCTATCTATGCAAGGAACTATGCAACTTTCCATTAGCTCAGATTAAGGGTTCTGACAGAACTTTCAAAAGATGCTCATGTGTTATAGTCCCCAGATGGATGGAGTCTCTAAATTTGGTGTATGTGTCTGATGTAGTGCATATATGGTGCTACGAAGAGGCAATTGATATTGGAAACTGGTGAAGAAAAGGAATGGGTGGTGGTTCTTAGGGTGTGTTTGGTTTAGCCTGTTTAGAATTTTTTTTATAGAAAACTTGCAATTTGAGTGGTACCTGAAAAACAATAGAAAGCCATTGTAGGTGCTGAGACATTGACACAACCCAGTGTTGCATTTTATGCTAGTATATCCTGCTCTAGCTGAATTTTTCATAGTCATAAGGGGCAGCCCATCATAGATAACGTTACAGAGCCTTTGTTTGAGGTTACAGAAGCATGGCTAATTGTTGATGAGTGCCAAGTCAACATCTCATAGAAAGGTTCACAACCTTCTTGCCAGGTGAAATTGCTGGAAAGCTTGATGCATTTGATTGATGCAATGCTGTCTTAACAACCTTACAAACAAATCAGAATGAATGTTTAGGGTCATCTGGAAGCAACCCAAGTCTTCACATGATGGTGCCAAGTGGCTTTACATATGTGTATGAGCAGGAAGGGTCTTGTGTCCCCAGAGGGAAGTGATAAGGGAAATCCCCATAATCACCTGCTGGGACCTTGTTGAGAAGAACAAGTAGAACCAGTCAAGGATGGTCTCACTATATCAGGTGTGGGAAGTCTGTGTCCCTTCACATAGTGTTAGACTACTGCAACCATCATTCCTGATATGCTGGCTGGTGCTGATGGGAGTTGGAGTCCAACAACATCAGGAGGGCCACAGATTCCCCACCCTGCACCAGATATTGTAGTTGCCCAGTATCCTGTGTTGAATAATATGAATATAGCAGAAAAATATCACAGGATGAATAGAGTGCTACTGTTACCTGTAGATAAAGATTGCTTGCTGAGCAAGGCTGCAAATGCCCTAGTCCAAGCTAAACAATCCAGAAATCTGCTAGTATCCAGAACAAGATGAAGTTGAAAACTAATTGTTCACCTGACATTATTCTACAAAAGGGGAAGGTTAAAAATGAGACAGTAACTGGCTGGGGAAATTTGCATTTCGGTTTCATTTATTGAGTAGGAGCCAGACAACTACAGGCCACCTGGCGTCCTTCCCTCCCTGAAAGGTGTATTAATATCCCCAGGCAGTTTCTACTAGGCAGGATGGGCATAGACCCAGGT
Organism: Podarcis cretensis; assembly: GCF_951804945.1. Lineage (NCBI taxonomy): Eukaryota > Metazoa > Chordata > Lepidosauria > Squamata > Lacertidae > Podarcis > Podarcis cretensis. The sequence continues at coordinate 50,715,019 of NC_137175.1, read as the reverse complement.
CACAGGTGGTAACCTACATACTTTTAAATTCCCTGCACATCTCTGGGTGAAGCCAACTGATTCCAATCCAAATCCAATTTGGATACATAATATGTAAATTCCATTCAGAATTACCTACCCTGAATATGCTTACCTATACCATTAAGGCTATCAAGTTGGTCACTGCCCACCCTCGCCAATGTTCAGACTCTGTAGTTAAATGTATATATAGTCATAGTAAAGACTTCATAGATTGGGAGCCAATGCACTCAGACGTGGCTAGGTTATTACATATGAAAAGAGATAACGAAGTGTAGCATAACTCGTTTCTCTCTGTGTCTAGTTGTAAGATTTCTGCTAATGACTCCTTTGGGGATCAGTATGAGGCCCTCTTTAGACATCTGCAGATTCTTCCTCTTGCTCTTTTGACCTTTGGTATTTTTCTCTCTGCAGATATTTAATAAAAATGGTAGATCTGCAAGGTCTGTATGACTAGACAATCAAATAAATTGTGACCTGCTTGTTTTCATTGAGATCATATGAGGACAATGTCAGTGCAGATTCATCCCTTGAGTCATCTTGCTCACCTTTCACCATACATCCTGCTGGCAGCTTCACACATCTCCAGCTTGTTGCCAGTGCTATTAAATTGAAAGTGCAAAAAAAGAGACCTTAAGCATGGCTCCTGTTTGGCAGGCTGCACACAGTGGTGAAAATACGTTTAGATTTCAGAATTGGATGAGAACTGAATGCAAATCAGTCCCTCTTCCAAAGCGTTGTGCTGCCAACAACCCTAAAACATTTCCATCTGGTGCTCCACCTTTTCTTTCATGGTGCAATGAAGTGGCGGTCTTGAGAGATGAATATGCATCCTGATTTTGCCTCAGGCAAAAGTTAAAACATTTCCATTTCAAGTATAAACCCCCAGCTGGCTAATACTGTTGCTTGTCTCTTTCTGTAATCCTGTGCACATGTATTTGGGAGGTGGCCCCTGCGACTTCAGTGGGTCTTACTTCTGAGTAAATGTGCACAGACTTGGTCTGCACAAAGTGTTATACTGATAGCAAAAGGGGAAACTGTGCAATGGATTGTGGCTCTTTAAAAAAACACCCCTTATTTCTTATGTGACTATTTGGTTAGACTTCTGTGAGCTTAATGCTGCTTTGCCACTAATTTTACCAATCCTACTGTGATGGACATTTATGCACAATCCTTGGATTTTGGGTTCCAGTAAGCCTCGTAGTAACACACTGCCAAACATTCATGCATGAAAATACCCCTCTAGTCTTTGTCATTTCATCTTTGTTTTATGAATCGAGATACATGCTCAAGTAAATGTAACTTGTCTTGTAACAGGCTAAATTGTGGAAAGCTTTTGTGTTCAGCTTGCCAGTCGATATAACTATGCTTCTCATCCATAAGAGCAAAATGCATAAAGTCCTACAAGATCTGCCCCCTGCTTTGCTGACCTGTTTCTACCTGCCCTGGGTGGGATCCTGACTGAAACCTGCTGTAAAAGGAGGTCAAGAGATAGAGATAGGAGATCTGGAGCCTTGTGGGACAATGAAGGGGTCAGAGACTAACTTAACCATGAGTCCCACAAGGCTCCAGATCTCTTATCTCTTGACCTCCTTTTTCAACTTGTATTTATTAAGGACCACATTGCTTACAGGGCAGTGGAGGATGCAGCAAAACACAATGTTAGAACCAGTGTGAACTGACTTAGAGACCTGAATTTGCACTATACATTTGTTGATGCGAATTTCATACAGATACATACATTTACATGTCCTGACTCTTAACTGTCTAGCAAAACTCATGTCTAAACTATCTTGAAATTAAAACACACTCAGTATTGACATATCTCTCTGAGGGTTCCTCCATATTACCTATTTATTGAGCATTCATCCTGATTTACTTTCACAAAGCTTGTGTGAAGGTTAGATTATCTGGTCATTCTGTTTGTTTGCATGGTAGTTATATGACAATGAGCATTCATCCTGATTTGTTTAAGGGGTGTTTATATGTCTTCCCGTTGGCAATTCATTCCACATTTTCCAGTGTATTTCCAGTCACTTTCCTAACTCTGAAAAGTTTGTTTCTTTGTTAAAGTGGATTTTCTGTGCTAGGTGCATCTGTAAACTTGTGATTACTTGTGGGTGCATTCAGTAACATGTCTGTCCCATGTAGCTAGGGAGGACCATTTCCAGACTATCAATGTTTTTGGATGGGATTCAGTCGTATCCCAGCCTGCACAATTAATGTAGATTTGGAGCTCTTGTGAAACAAACCTGCTTCCACAAAAGATAGGATTTTTTGCAGTAAGGAAAGTGATGGGAAAATGCACAGAAAGTGTAGAACAATGCCTGCTTGATGCAACTTCATGTAATATCCCCACAAACAAATCAGAACAAATGCTCATTAGACAAGTTGTTTGGAAGTGACCTGATGCAATAATAGTGCATTAGTGGTGCATTTATACTGTAGTGTCTGGACATCATTCCACTTTAATAGTTGTTCTGTGATACTTCCCCAATGCTGTTGCATTATTGCTGTCTGGAGGGGCACTCTTGCAAGAAAAGTGGAACACCCGTCTATTTGTGGTATAAACAGTTACAGGATTTCAACAGAAAGGTATGAGACATGCACTGATTGGAAATGAAGCAATATGTCACACCCCAAAACTTCTGCAGGTGTCAATCGTATTGAAAGTGAAATCACACATAACTGCCCATCAAGTTATACTGAGGGATGGTGGCTAGCCCAGGTTCCCTTAATGATCTTTATTTAAGCTGTGTGGACTTGAGCTATCCTGCTTCGGGGTGGGATAGGAAAAGTGTGTACCCTAAAATGTGTTGCTGTAAGTATCTTTTTCACCTTCTATTATATATTTATCGGGAAGCTGATGCTTGTGGTTTCTTACTGTGAGGTCATTGCACATCACGCTGACTTGCATTACTGACATGAAGACTAATCTCTGTAATAGAAAATGTATTTTCTGAAGATGCTATCAGGAAACAGTAGATTGGGGTGGAGAACCTGTGACTCTCCAGTTGTTGGATTACAGCTCCTTTCATTCATTGGCTATGCTGGCTGGGGCTGATGAGAGAGTTGGAGTCCAACATTTGTAGAGCCATAGTAGAGGATCAGGTACAGAGAACTGCATTGATTCCCCTCCCCCAAATGATCGCACATGGCTGATTTTGCAGTTAAATTGCGTTTCTCAAGATATAATAAGATTAATGCTGTGCTTTCTCATCATTATGCTGAGCCAATGTATAGTTGACATTGCAAAATCAGAAAGTACTTCCTACTTTCTGTTCAACTTCTGATTATCATGCTAATGATCTATTGAAGTGCAGAACTGAAGTTTTTGGATTTTTATTTCTATTATTAGTTCTGCTTTCTGAACATGTCCCTGGAGGTAAGAACGGATGCAATGAAGGCAGTGAAGTAGGATCTCTCCACTGTCTCCACAGTCATGTGGTAGGCCTGATTATGAGTCTGAACATGTGCTTGGTTGGCTCCGGAGTGAGAGTAACGCCATTTACGCTCCAGCCTTCATCTGGTCTATTTCTATACAATTGACCACAGCTACTCAGAAACTTCACCAGGAAGTGGCCTGACCATAATAATGGGGTGATATCCTTGTGATCTATTTCCAGACCCCCTGCTCTCCATGTGGCTCAAATACAAAATCAAGGGTATGCCCTGCTCTCTGTGTTGCATTGATGTTCATCTGAGACAGGCCCATAGTTACCATGGAGGCCATGAACACCAAAACTGGACTTGAGGTTTCCTCAGCTTGGATGTTGAAGTCACCCAAAATCACCATTCTGGGTTCCACACCCAAGACAAGTTCATTCTTGGTTTCACACCGCACCCAAGACAAGTTCAGTCAGGGAGGCTGCTGAGCAGCAGGATGGGTGGTACACCAACAGTATCCCAAACCTGCAGATCCTTCCGTCCCCCTCCCCTCAGGGGAAGTGAACTCCTGTGTACAGCAACACCTTCCTGCTGCTCCCAGTCTGGGCTGATGTCAGACTGAGTACCTGGGTAGGTAGAGCTGCATCAGTTCTGACCCACCCACCTCCCTCACCGTGGTCTCAGTGATATACCCCAGGGTGGCCCATTCATCCATGAATCAGCATGGTTTTATTAAAGACCAACTTGGCATTCAACACCAAAACTACCAGAATGTTGGGGACAGTGGCAGTGAGTTCTGTTACAGGTTGCTCTGTACTGTATGCCTGCTGTTACTTTGGATAGGATTTCTTGCCTGATCTGAGATTTGGTTTGTTGCTAGCCTGATTGGATCTCATAATCTTTTTTGAGGAAGGATTTTGTTAAAGAGACTTTGCTGAAATAAGCAAGTTTCACAATCTTAAAGTAGTGGTGGAATAGGTTCTCTTTCAGTCTGATTGATGAAATTAATAGGAATTGCAAAACCAGCTTCTCGATCCAGCTTTGCTTTCCAAAAAACTAATGTAAGGTTCTGAGGAAGTGCAAAAATGGAGAGTCAAAAATAGTAGTGTTCCATTACTGGGCTGAAAGCTCAAATCTGAATTTGCTCTACATGAATTAATAAAACCTGTTGATTTCACTGTTAATAGCAAATACTTGATTCAGATAACTGGAGAGCCTGAAGGTGCTTTCAGCTCTTTTTTATTTTTTTAAAATAATAATACATGGTTGACTGTTTTGGAATTGTGGACAGATGGGTAATTGATCTTTATTAGCCCTCTGCTGTCATCTCTAAATAAAAATGGAAACATCTGGCTTTACAATTAACCCCTCTAAAATATGCTTATGAATATGTAATGACAGCATTTTTACATGCTACTTAGCTCAGAACCATAATCTCCCAGTGTATAGTATGATAATAGCTTTTGGGGGAGAACGCTTAGAAATTTGAAGGGAAGCAGACTTCAGCTGTGGCACTTGTGGAACATGCTGTCATCTTGACTTTGCAGCTTAGAACCTATGTACTTCTGCCTTCTTAAAATAAAATTGAAGAGCCTTGAGAGTTTATTAAGGCCAGCTGTATTTCACTTGGACAGGTCCTTGGCTCCTACAGACATCTGTAGTTCCAGGAACACTGGTGTGTAGCAGCAGAGAAGTGGACAGCCACACATTTGAACGTTAACCTGCTTTGCTGTGTCCTTTCCCCTCTTCTACTTAGATTCTACTTACGGTACTTACAGCTCTTCCCTTGAGAGCTTCTCCACCCCATATTTCAAAAAGAATCTCTCTGGGTTGTATCCAACTATTTATTTAAAGCATTTATAAACCACTTAATATTTTAAAATGACAGCTGTGTACGCACTGCTGTTTACTCTGCATTCCGTTTGCTCCCAGTGCTGGTTTGGGAAACAGTCTACGCATAACCTCAGCCACAATCCATATTTATCCTGTATCTGTCCTGTTGTCTCTTATGAAATACTGTGTTTAGCTGTGCTTTCCCCCAAACCAGCTTCAATCCATATTGAGGAAAAGAACAACCTAGCTGCGTTTTTAGCTGGTAATGTGTGCACAGCCTAAGTCACTGCATGAGTGGAAAAAACTTTCTCTTGTGCAATGGAACCTCCCCTCCCCTCCCTTTTCAGGCACTTTGCACCCCCACATCTGCTCTAGAGATTCTCCTTACCCTCCAGAGCAAGATCTTAGGGTGGAGCAGTATGGTTTTGTGTGTGCAGGGTATGTGTGTGTGTTGGTGTTGGAGAGGGAGGGGAAATTCTGCTGTGCAAGTGGAAGTAATTCACTTTACGCAATGATTTTGTTGGCTACAAGTCACTGCCCCCCCCCCCCGATCAGTTCCACTTTCTGTCATCATCTCTGTGCACCTGAAGTCTAACTTTGGAGTTCTCATCATATGTTAAAATCCCAGAATATCGGACTACGGTTGAAGGAGACATCATCACATCCTTCTGACTTGTTTATCTTGCATTTCCTCACCTCCTAGAACTGTCAGTCTGGCACTTCTTTAAAAAAGTAAAAAAAAAGTTAAGGGTTTTTTGTTTTAAATAGCCTACATTGATAGATGAAGAGGAGCTGGCAAGTGCAGTGTTCTAGGGAAGAAAATAGTATTTAGTTCTTAGACATATGTGGCATAGAAGGCTGCTTTGTATCCAGTCATACCAGTGGTGCATCTAGTTCAGTATTGTCTACATGTGCACATGGTGTTATTCATACTTTTTTTAAAAAAAGTGTAAATAATAATAATAATAATAATAATAATAATAATAATAATTTTATTGTTCATATCCTGCCCTGCTGGCTGGGTTTCCCTAGCCACTCTGGGTGGCTTCCAGCAAAATAAAAAAAAATATAAAAAAATGTCAGACATTAAAAACTGAACAAGGCTGCCTTCAGATGTTTTCTAAAACTTGTGTAATTCTTTATCTCACTGACATCTGATGGGAGGGCGTTCCACAGGGAAGGGCACCACTGCCAAGAAGACCCTGTGCCTGGTTCCCTGTAACTTTACTTCTCACAGTGACGGAACCGCCAGAAGGCCCTCGGAAGTGGACCTCAGTGTCCATACTGAATAATAGGGGTGGAGATGCTCCTTCAGGTATACTGAGCCGAGGCCATTTAAAGCCGAGGCTTTAAAGGTCAGAACCAACACTCTGAATTGTGCTCAGAAATGTACAGTGGTACCTTGGTTCTCAAACTTAATCCGTTCCGGAAGTCTGTTCCAAAACTAAAGCATTCCAAAACCAATGTGTACTTTCCCATAGAAAGTAATGCAAAATAGATTAATTCGTTCCAGACTTTTAAAAACAACCTCTAAAACAGCAATTTAACATGAATTTTACTATCTAACAAGAAAGCAATGAACAATTATACTGCAGTCACACATTAAATCCAAACACTCACAAAAACAAAACAAAAAGAACCACAAAAACAAAAATGCAAAATAAATAGCAAAAACAGACAGACCTCAGCGTAACACTCAACATGGAAGTGTGGCACTCAAAACGGAGCACGTTCTGCTTCCAAAAAAGTTCGCAAACCAGAACACTTACTTCCATGTTTGCAGTGTTTGGGTTCCAAGTTCTTTGAGTGCCAAGGCGTTTGAGAACCAAGGTCCCACTGTATTGGGAAACAGTGAAGATACTTTAGGACCAGTGTTATATTGTCTTGGTTGCCACTCCCAGTCACCAGTCTAGCTGCCGCATTTTGTACTAGTTGTAGTTTCTGAGTCACCTTCAAAGATAGCTCCACGTAAAGTGCATTGCAGTAATCCAAGCGGGAGATAACCAGAGCATGTACCACTCTGGCGAGACGGTCTGTGGGCAGGTAGGGTCTCAGCCGGTGTACAAGATGTGCTTAAAGTACTTAACCTGACCATGTTTATTTTGGAAAAAAGCAGCTGCAGGGCCCCAGTCTGAAACTTGCTCCTGATTCAGATCAGAAACATATTCTGGATCAGGGCCTGTAGTTGTTTATATTTGTTTATATTTATTGCATTTACTTCTACTTCACCTTTCCTCCAAGTAGCTCAAGGTGGTGTACATGGTTCTATTCCTCCCCATTTTATCCTCACAACAACCTTGTGAGGTAGGTTAGGCAGAGAGATTGTGACTGGCCCAAGGTTACCTTGGGTTGAGCAGATATTGGAACCCTACTCTATATGATTGTAGCCCAACAATCTAACCAAGTGCATTAAAAGAAGAAGAGGAAGAAGAAGGAACAAGAATAATAATGTGCCATTTGGCTAGTGAGTGGTGCTGACAGCAAGCCCAAAGGGATTGGCTGCAGGAGGGAATTGCTAATTGGGAACTTTCTCCTGCAGCCAATCCCTGTTTTTAGCAGGGATCTTCCTTTGCAGTTTGGCTTGAACTCAAGCTGGGCAGCTGCAAAGGAAGAAAGGAAAGAACTAGAAGTGCATTTAGAGTTCCCTGCCACTACCACTTGTACATTTTTTTTAAAAAAAACCAAAGATAGTGGCTGGTGTGATGGTGCAGAGTGGTGGAACTGCCCTCCACAACATCGCTGCAGATGGGCAGGGCAGGGGTGGTGGTCAGGTTGGAACTTTGCAGATGTTCTGGAGGAGCTAATCTGGCATTCCTGCCAGTGTGTCCACACAGCCCCAGCCTTGTTGCCGTCCTGTCCCAGCTACACCCATATAAACTGTAGCGATGCCAGTGGTGGCAGGACTGTTCTGTGGCTCTGCCCCACCCAACTGCATAACTTGTTCAAAAAGAACAGTTGCAACAGAAAGAGGGGGGTGTAGTGTTATATGAAAGGAGAGTCTATTAGTATCTGAAATGAAGATTTGATCCTAAGTGGCTAAATCAGCCTTTCTCAACCTGTGGGTCCCCAGATGTTGTTGAACTACAACACCCATCACCCCTAGCTAGCAAGGCCAGAGCTCAGGGATCATGGAAGTTGTAGTCCAACAACATCTGGGGACCCACAGGTTGAGAACCGCTGCGCTAAATGAATTGTTTTAAGCAGTTCTGAAAGTGTGAGATGGGCCTCCCTAGAGTAGGATGGATAGTAGCCAGGAGAGGACCAAGCTTCCTTCTTACAGTGACGGTCCAAATGCAGTGAATGGCAACCATCCAAGTGTTGAAGGTCGTTTGAAAGAAGAATCACTACTTGTGTGTTCACTAACCTAGGGATGGGGTGAAAATCTGATTCAGTTTGCATTTAAAGATGAACCTCCCTAATCCACAGTTTCTGAAACAAGGCACAAATGAAACACAGCTATCCATTGCTTTGCACTTTCCTGAATTTTGCAGTGCAGTTTTCCAGACAGGTAATGTGCACGAAAATGCATACAGTGCAGTAAAATGTGCATAAAATGAATGTATCAGTGAAAATAACATACAAACGTGTATTAGGGAAAGTTGCTTTGGGGGAAAAAATGTGTATACAGTATTAAGAAAATTTGCATAGAAGTGTGTCTGTTTGGTGAAATTCCCACTGTGAAACTTATGAATTTTCATGAAGACTTAAAAAAATGGCAAACTGATGTGGAAATATGGAGGATTGAACTTAAGATCGGAGAAAATGAGAAACTGAAATTGACTGAGTCTCCCATCTCATACTAAGTTCAGCCGGTTTTTGTAGTATTCTAGAATCTTGGAAAACCCGTCTCACCTGAGACAACAGTGAGGCAAAAGTAAATAATATGTACCCCATAGGCAACCATGCTCTGTGATGTAACACATTGTTTTGTCTCACGAGTGACTAGGCAGCACCATCCCTTACTGAACATGAAAGCTGAAGTATCCATACAGCAACAATCAGTTTCCATCAGCAGTTGGGTTCCCAAGGGTCCCTCCCATGGGAACTATAAAGCTTGCTGCTTTCTCATGCAGCTCTGTTTTGCTCCTCTCCTCTCCATCCTCTTTCCTCCTGGCCTAAAGACAGAGTGAGCATCACCAAATGACCTGCCTATCTTCCTTCAAGTGTTGTCTTGGGTCTCGTCCAGAAAACCCCCTCACTCAGGTGGTTTCATATTACAGCACTAGAAACTTGGAGAAGCGTACTGCAAAACTCACATGCCTCCTATCTGCGTGGGAGACCCTGCTCTCCACTGTTAGGGATGGGGAAAGTGTTAGAGCAACACAGTTGGGCATGACGCATATAGCAAAAGGTGTGGGAGGAGGAGGCATGGGAAACACAGTTGTCCATTTCAGGGCGTGTGTCTCCCTTCCATAGCTTACCTATGTGGAGTGCTTTCTTGTAATGGAGCTGGGTGTTCATGTCTGGGGTCCCAAGATGAGGTTCCTATTGGGGTTCTAAACAGACAAGTACTTTCAGTGTGTTCAAGTTCGACTTTGTGCATTCTGCTTTGTGCAAAGTGCACCTGTTTCTCTGAAAAGAGCCAGAGAAAACAGTCAGAGGGAAATTCTTTGTTGCTCTAGGGCTGGTATACAGCTGTGCTGTCAGTGTGGGGCATGGCTGTGGATTGCCTACAACCGTACCCCATTTTGGCTGTTACACTGGCATATTTTCACCAGCGGACAGCTCAGCCAGCTGCTAGCATTCTGCTTGAAAATCTGGCGTGTTCTGACACTGTACCTTTCAAGGTGGCAGTGTAGCTCAAGTTCTGCTGGCATAGGAGGTCTTTGGACAAATTCCTCTCCTTCTCCCCCAAATAACAAACCAAAGGTACACTCAGAATTTGCCGGGTGTCATGTGGAGTGCTGAATTTAGATATCCTGCTTCTTACTTTTATTTTTAGGGCGTGAAATTGCAAATTTTCTGGGATGCAAACCCTGTGCAAGAAGGATTTGATTCTGCCTTTAAAAATGTGACACCATTCCGTGCTTGAATGTACACTGAATGCTTTCATTTATTCTGCTCAACAGATAACAGAAGATGTCTCAATAAGTGCAACAGAATGCCACCAACCTCTTAAATACTTACTAAAAAGAACCACAGACACCAGGAAGAAGTCACTAATTATACTATAGCATCGTGCACCGAACTGAAGGATGGTCTGCCCTCTTGTGTCTCAGTATTTAAACTTGTAGTTGTATAACAAGTTCTATCTCTCTGTGTTTTCTGACAAGTGCATTATGTAGAAATGAACATCTTTCATGTTGTAAGATAAAACCAAACGCAATATTAAAAGAAAGATCAAAGCTGGGGGAAAGGGGCACAATTATGTGGATGTTATTTCTGCCTTTATAAAATCTCATGCAAGCTTCAGTGACTAAGAACAAAACTTCAAATGAGCTGCTAATAAACATTCCAAATGTGTTGATTGTAAAATATTCATCTGTTTTGTACAGTTTTATTTTGGGCTGTGATGAGAAATGAATCATCATTCTGTGTTTTTTTTAAATGAGTCCCGTCCCCCCGTTCAGTGTTATTTATAAAGTGGTACCTTTGTTACAAAAAGCTTTCCTACTTATTTTAGCCTTTGTGTACGAGGAGAAGTGATGCTGATTTAAATGAATCCTCAAAGGATTTTCTGAACTGTTAAGTTTAAATTTTGTGCCTTGTTTTGAAGCATTTATTTAAAGAAGGATACTGAAAGGCATATGTGTTTGTTAGCAAAGAAATACATATCTCCTCTTAAATTGTAAGTGCAATTCTTTGCATGTTTACTCAGAAGTTAGTCCCATTGAATTCACTGGGATTTTCAGTAAATGTGTATTGGACTGCAGCCTGTATTTCATTAATATTCATGTATAAAGGTATAATAAAAGAGATATGGACAGATTGCTTAACAACCACAGGCTTATCACCAAGTTGGGAAGGATTAAGAGCATCTGGTTAAAGCATAGCACAAGTCTCTAGAGCCGCTTTGAGGGTCATACAGAGTCTTACTGGTTGTGGTCATGATAGTGAGCTCCATGGGCAATTACCAAGTGTTGTCAATGAGCACATATCATTATGGTCAGCTGAGCTCTGCTCTAGTGCAAGCTCGCTTGAAAACAAGTAGGGCGTAGTGCATTACAGCTGAGGGGAGCAATAGAGAATTGTTTATATAGGGTTCCAGTCTTTTACAGCTAGTAGGGCTGGGAGATAATATCGATAGATCGTCTAAAACTGGTTTGAAGTCCATATCATGATATTGGTTTCATAATTTTGACCTGGCAATATATCATGAATCACAATGTGTGTGCATGCGCTATGCAAAAATCACAATGTGGGAAGAAGCTTGAAGCCAGCCAATGCCTCTACATAACTCCATCATTATTTCAGACATTATATCAGTATATCGGTATATGGCTATGTTTAGCTGGTGATGTATTGATGTAGAAAACCAGATATCGCCCAGCCCTAACAGCTAGTTATTAATGTGTAGCCAGCAATGTTAAATTATGAACTGAAGCAACAGGGAGTACAACAGGCATGCGTTTCACACCCAAGTTGCTCTGAAGGGACCAAAATGGGTACCTTAGCATGCAGCAGTAGTGAAACAAAGTGTATTTCTTTGTTCCAGTGATAACCTTCTATCGGTGGACCTTTCCAGAAGATGTTTTGTTTGCACAAGGATAATCTCGTAGCTGTTGCCCCACCTAGTTCCAGTTTGGGTTTGTTCTTGCCCTTTTGTACTGGGAGGGTTAGAGTTGCCTTGCTGCAGGAAAGGATAGCCAAAATCTGCACATATTAAGAGAGATGATCACAGTAGTGCTTGGCAGTGGGAGGGGAAGCCTCTCCAATGGGACGTCAGAGGTAGCACCTGGCAGGTGCTCACAACATTAACATACGACACCTAAGCCCATATGTTTTTATATTAACATTTTATTATGTTTTGACAGGAGAGTGACACAAATCGCTGAAGCATCATTAGTAGCAAATGACAGGTTCAGCATTTCTTAGGCAAACAGACCCTCCACCCAGTGTCCCCTGACCTGAATATGGCAAATTTAAGGAAAGAGAAAGAAGAAAGGAGGAACTTTGTAAAAAAATTGTTGACAACCAGTGCCTAGTTAGAGAAAATGAAATGATTCCCAAAGGAGTGAACAGTCTCAGAATTAGCCCTCCTGCCACAACAAATTTGTTATTTAGTAGACAGATCTCAAAGATCCTCAACCCCATGCTCTCTCTTTGAAGATTATGGCTTCTAAAACTGCAGCACAATTCATTTTGCCATTAGTGATATGCTAGAAATTTAAAGCACAGCAGGTTTTGGAAGTGCCAAAATTACCAAGATGAATATGGTGATTAAATAAACACCAGAGCTAAAAAGACATTAGTTCTATCATTTTCCCAAATAAAGACTCAATAATGGGGCACTTTTGCATGTGTTTTTAGACCTGGCAAGGGTTTCCACTCCTCCAGCACATGGTTGTGCCTGCATTGCATTTTCTCTACAGCTCAATACTGCCATCTGAATGCAGGGAAAAGTTATTTTCTAGGAAAATGTGTTCACTGAAAATAATAATCTAGATTCCTCCAGTTGATGGGCAGCCCAATTGTGTATTCTTCGTGCAAAATATCTGGAAGGGTCCCCTAGGAACAAGAGGAGGAAATGGTACACAGGCTCAGGTAAACAATGTTCCTTTTGGAATATGCTAAAGCTAGTTCCAAGGTTAGATATTCAGAATTAAAATGCGTAGCTTTGAATTTCTTTGCCAAAGTTCAATGCCAGCTGAAGGATTTGAAATTGGTATTTGACTTTTGAAATTGGTATTTGTTCTCCTAAACCACCAATATTTGAATTGCAGCATAAGAAGTGGTAGTTAAATGACAAGACGACATCTTTGTAGTCAGTGCAAAACTTCCATTGAGCTTGATGGATTCTGTACTAAGCTTTTTAACCATGTGCTAAATATAAGAGAATCAACACTGTTAATAAACATCAATGCATCAAGAAATGTGAAATGTGTACTCTGTAGATTGTCTGATGTGTTTCACTGTGCAGATAAAAATCAGAAAATTGTTAATCGGATAAGTTCTTGCAGAAAACATATCCAGTGCTTGTTGAAATACCAGCTACTATGAAATTCTACTTTTGGTCATGGGGATGACTTGAGGGTGTTCATTTTCTATGCCTTTTCCCATTTCTTGCATTGACCTGAACATTTGCTCTGTCCTTTTTATTAAAGGCCTTATGCAAAGTCAATATGCAAGGAAGAAAACTGCCGAGCTGTGTTTTCTCAAGTTTGTAGTTGGTTATTCCAGGTGCATAGTTGATCTGTGTGGATATTAAAGCCATTTAAAATAAAAATGAATAGAAGGAGGACAAGTTCACAGCTCATGGCTCTGCCATCTTCCCTATACATGTTCTGTCGGAAATCAAGCCCATATCAGGAGAAACTGGCAACTCTCCTAGGCACCCGGCTTGATCTCCTGTTGACCTCCCTGGCTGCATTCCCCAGCAAGATCCAGGCTAGGTCGCAATAGGCGATCCTTCTCAGCGTGAGAAGAACACCCCCCCCTTTTCCTGCCCCCCCGGCAGGGGAAAGAGATAGACAGAAACGTATTTACATTCCTTTATTTCTGTCTTTGCAGCATTACAAAAGCATGACTGCTCTCTTCAAGCTCCAGCAGTCTAGTAGCTAACACTTCCTGTACTTCCTGGACAGGAACAAACGGAAGAGCTCATATTACACTCTGAGCTAATTCCGGTGCTTCGCACTGTGAATTGACTGTCCCTCTGTTTCCCACAGACAGTCCCAACATTCCCATTATGTTTTGCTTTCAAGCTAGCAGTTTGCAGCTGCATTGCTTCTATATTGTAACATGTTCAGCAAAATATCTATGCACATTCAAATAGCATGAGTGATTAGGAGCAAATCCATTGATCATGCTTACAGAGCCTAGATGTGTGTTCTCCTCCTCCTCCTTCTCCTCCTTCTTTCTTCTTTCACTCATAGCCGAGCAAGATTGTCTTCCATGAACACGGTCTTAACAGTGAGTCCATAAGTGACTATGGAGGCCAATTCTGGATCCACACGTCCTTCCACAGTGGGGAAGTGTACTATGCACAGATTATTTATGCATTCCTTTTTATCATGTCCTTCCTCCAAGAACTACATGCTCCCCCTTCCTCACCTCCATTTGATCATCATAATAGGAGGTAGGAGACACTAGTCCAAGGTCACCCAGTGAGCTTCATAGCTGAGTAGGTATCTGACCCAGGTCTGCCTAGTCCTAGTCGAGTGCCCTAACCATGACACAACACTGGTTCTTATGTTGAGCAGATACATGAAGGGAGAGTCATCATGTGGAATCTTATTTCTCCCACTTCATGCTTTACATGATCACAACATGTGTTAAGTCTTTCTTCTCTTACACCATGTTGCAATGGGGTAAACACTTCCCTAGGAGTAAGTCTCCATTGAACTCAATGGGATCTAATTTTGAGTAAACATGCATAGGATCGTGCTGTATAATCCAACCTTTTTGTGTTAACCAAGATACTATTGCACTCCCCAAGGTGCCCTTGAAATGCTGTTAGGAAGCATCTTGTCTTCTCTGGCATTGGATACAGATGGGATCTGATTCTGAGTCTCCTGAAGTTGCGCATTGCATTACTTTAAAAGCTTTACATCAGTTTTTACTCCTGCCATATCAGCTCTTTTTGCAGAGGTTCAGTGTAGATTGCATTTGCCAACCACTTCTAGAAGCAAAAGTTATACCTGAGCAGTGTCTATAGCAGCACAGCAAGCAGAAAACTTTTCTTTTGTAGAGACAACACACTGTTTTTGTGGAGGGCAGGTTAGGGGCTATTCTGTTTTCAATAAAGAACTATTTTGTCCCTATTTTGACATATTGTACGTCAGGAGAACAGGAAATAATCAGCTTTTCTGCTTAGAGCTAAGGCTTCACAGACTGTACATCCATCTTTATCAGGTAATTTCAAAGCACAGCATAGCAGGCTACAAAGAACACAGTATATTTTAAGAAAAATAAGGGCAATATCTTAATGAGGCCAACTAAAATGTCACACGACAGTGTGCAGGTTTTTAAGTTCTGTAGAACTCTTCATCAACCTAGATGGTAAACAAAGCAGGGAATGGGGGCTGATGTTAAGAGTATCACGAAAGGCAATTCAGAAATTCAACTACAGGCTAATCCCATTGAGTTAATGGCAGTAAATCTGCTTAAATCAAAGTGTTCTGTCTTGGTGGATTTGCGAGCAGTGGCCTAAAGACACAGTCCATTGGGACGTTGTACTGTATTTTGCAGCCTCAATGAAAAGAACAGAAACTATGGAGGAACACTCAGCCATGCAGCTCATTGGGTGACCTTGTGCCTGTTACTGTCTCTCAGCCTAAGCTGCCTCAAGATGCTGTGAGGATAAAATGGGAAGGGAGAGGGCCATATACACTGCCCTTAGTCCATTGGAAGAAAGGTGGGATGTAAATGTAATTAATGAACATGAAGGTGATAATAAAATCTGGACTTCTCCAACTTTGTGTCCTTCAGAAGATGTTGAACCATCACCCCTGACCATTAGCCATGCTAACTGGGACTGATGGGAGTTGTATTCCAATAACTTCTGGAGAATCACACCCCTGCTTTACATATATGATTTTTTTTTTAATCTTCTGGGTTGTAATTGCAAGGGGTTGCTATTATTTAAGCATGCTGAAGCACCTTTGTGTCCTTGATCCCACTGTCAAAAATCTTATAAAAACATGCAGATATATAACTGCGGGGTCCGATAACAATTGAACAACTTGCTTAACAGCCAGTCTTTTCACACTTCTTAATGTATTCATCCAAATGGCCTCTCAGGTCTCACTCACTCTCTCTCTTCCTCCTCCTACCTGAATTGCCAAGTTTTCCCTGGCAAAATAAGTGTCCTGTTCTCTACAGACCAAATGCCACCTGTGTAGTTCGGAGAACGCTGGCATTTGGAGACAGGGACTGCCCAAGAGAACATAACCGACCGGGGGGCTTTTTAAAGAGAATGAGCCTAAAAGCTGAAAATAGGCAGGGCCTCGTGACAATGTGGGTGGGTGGACTTGTTTGGGTGGGACTGGCACGTTCGAGAAGCTGAGAAAATCTGTGGGTGTGAGCTGTGTGCTGGGTCAGAGGCCTGTTTCTGAAAACTGAGAAGAAGTGATGTGATAGTGAAATACAAGCTTATATGCAAGGCAGGAATACATTGCAACCAATACGTTGCAGTTTACACGTATGCCCATAGAAAGAAGACACTGCAGCCAACTACTAAAGCAACAACAACATAGGGCATGCCTAGTAGCCAAACCCCATGATTTTCTGGTATAACTGCAGGCTCCTTATGTTCAAGGCCACTTCTGATGGCCACCCAGCTTTCGGGAACAGCTTTTCAGCAAGCTGTAGTAAGAAGGGGGTGCTGGGCTTGGAAGGTACACATATAGAAGTTTCCATGCTGCCCTTTGAACCAAGGAACATAGGAAGCTGCCTTAACCTACATCAGACCTTTGGTCCATCTAGGTCATGATGGCTTATGCTGATCACTGCTTTCCAGCGGTCTTTTTAACCCCACCTTGAAATGCTGGGGGACTGAATATGAGATTATCAATCTATCTATTTGTTTGGCTGCATAAAGAGTTATTAGCAAGGATGCCTCTTTGTGTTTCTTTTAGTATTCCATCCTAAAATGATGCTGCTTCTGAAAAGGATGGTGTCATATATTGTGGATAGGATTTGCAGGAGGGCAGGTGCCCAATCCCAGTGAAATTCAGTGAGAGATGGAGACCTTCATGGAAGAGGCCAGCAATTTAAGGCTCTGTTCCCCCACAAGCAGCAGATGAAATGGCAAACCTTTGTCTAAACTGTATCAATATAGACCGTGTGTGTGCTTGTTTGTGTGTCACACAACTGGAAACTCTTCCATCAAAAACCATTCCCTGCGCACAAGAAATTAGATGCCAAGCAAAAGTATTCTGATCTCGTCTTCTCCCAAGTTTTCTATCTGCATTTTGAGGTACTAGAATCTGGAAGCAGATTTACCAATTCTTTTGCTGTTTATGATGACCAGGTCTAAAAATCTGTAAGCAATCTATTACTTTTCAGCTTTCTGCAGCATCATTTATCAGGCATCACTCTGCATCAAGGAATGGGGAGCCTGTGGCTCTCCAGATGTTGTTGGCCTCCAACTCCCATCAGACCCAGCCAACAGGGCTAACGTGTAAGGTAAGATGTCTCTTAGGTCACTGATTAATAATTGGCTTGCAAACCCCAGGATAGTTTTTGCAGTCATTATTAGAACTGTGGGCATTAGTTCCAGCTTTCAATGACCTTGACAAAACCAGAATAAAAGTCATCTTTGACTCACCTGTCTCTACATTTGAAGATTTTGGATCCACTAAGCCAGATGCATTTAAAAGAGATGCATTTCCTTCTTACCAGACTCTGAGCCCCCACTTAGTAATGGGTCTATGGTGCTATAAAAGGTACAAGACTTGATCCCAGCTCCCTTCAGGTCAAATATATAATGCTATAGCCATTTAGCCAAACTATCATAGACTGAGAGCATGAGGAAGGCTGGGTTTTTCCATTTTAGAGAGAACTGAGTCTGGAAATAGATGTTGCTACCAGAGAAAACAGCAGCCCTGTGTCTCTTCCCCTCTCTGCTTTAGATTCATAGTATGGCGCATTTGTGATGAGGGAAGAAATTCATTTGGTTTGTATTTTCATTAGAACCTACTGAATTCAGACTTCCTGAATCAATATGCAAACCGGAATGCAAGGCATCTCTGAAATCCACACATCTCCAAATTTTGCAATGCAATGCTCCAGCCAACCAAAGCATATGCACACAAATCGATATGTTAATGAAAATAATGTACCAAAATGCATTTTTGGGTTTTCACTTTCCCCTAGTTTACTTTTCTCTTGGTATGCATATTTTGCAGGACTGCATACCAACATTCAGAGAAGTGCAAATTTCAAAGAACAGCTGTGTTTTGTTTCGAATAGTGTTTCAGGAACTGCAGATTAGGTAGGTTCATGCTAAACTTTGAAGTGAACACAGCAGCAGTCATGCATAATGAGTAGTTAGGCACTATGGCCATTCAGGGTTTAAATGCAGGTCTTCTCAATGCCAGCTAACTAGCCATTTGTAATTTGGGTCACTTTACTTCCTCGTTATGTTACCTACATTAAAAAAGAATGCACCCTGGAAAGGAGAAGTCTTGGAGCCTTTTCTAGAGCAAGTCATCACTGAGAACCTAAACCAAATGGAAAATTACCAATTGCTTTCCACATTGTAAGGTATTTTATAATAGTTCTTCTACCTCCTGAGTTATATCTCATATGCAGAAGGTTTTACTGTGTTTCTTTATTATTATGGAAATGATTGTAATATATTTTTAAACACTGCAAAGTGTCATTCGTCATCTAATATTAATGGCACATTTTTTTTGTTTGTTTTTTTAAATGATATTTATTAAAATTTCCAAAAAATCCAGAATAAAAAAAAGAAAAAAGAAAAAAAAAGAAAGAAAAAGAAAAACATTTGCATTTAAAACCTTACTTTCATTAACATCTTTCCAGGACTTCCCCATCCCTCCCCCTCTTGTATTCCATTTCCATTAGATTAATTCCACAAGTTCTTACCCCCAATTTTAAAACCTTATTATAATTATAGTTAGCCCATTGTTCAATTTAATTTATCTTGTATAACCATTTCTCTTTATATTTTTTGTACTTCCCTAAGATCGACCCCAGTTCCCTTCCACGAATTCCCCTTTTTTGTCACACAAAGTAAAACAAAAGAAAATAAAAAGATATAATTTTACAGCCTTTGGGTTCCTAATCTCCCTCCCCCCTTTCCCGGTTTCGATCCCCAAAATCCATCCATCTATCTACTGCCAGCCTGGAGATCCCACGTCCATATCTAAATCTCTCTCAATTCCACTTTGCCGTCTTTTTGGTAGTCTTTAGTTTCAAAAGGCCCAATCTTAGAGAAACTCTCAGAAAAGATCATTCTTCTTCCATCCAGACCTCTATATTTAAGAGTAAAACTCAAATTCTGTATCTTGATCCTTTTAAAGTCTGGATGTCCCAAATGTTCCAACTTCGAGCTTAGTCCAGTTCTTATTCCTCAGGTTTCTTTTCCTGTTCCGCTGCAAAAACCTTCTAATTCAAAAACTTATAGTTCCTCTACAGAGGCTTTATTTGTTCAGGAACACAAACTTACGTCAAGTCCCTTCCATTCTTCAATAGATAAATCCATTGTCTCCTTTAGTGTAGAGACCTCTGTAGACAAAATAATGCTTCGTTTTTGCAGCTTTCCCAGGAGATAAAAAGTCCTATTCAATTCCATGAGTATTTTTCCACTTGCCGCCATTCTTGCAATGTCCCAAAACTCCCTCTAGAGGGATTATAGTAACTTAGTTTCCTTCCAGATCACGCCCAAAAGTCAAGTTAACTTGTTACCCTTGTTTTCAGTAATTTATATCCAAATTGTAACGAATCTAACCAGCAAAATCATCATAACAAAGTTCTCTTTTATTCTCCCACTTTGACAGCTACTTTGACAGCTGTCAAAATTTCTATATCTCTTCACCAGTCTCTCATAACGGATCGCTCCCGTTTCCCGGGGGGTTACACTTTAGTTCTCACAAACCACTCTTCTAGTCCAGCACAATTACTTGTAATTTCCCTTCGTGAAATTAATAACTTTTTTCAAATAAACAGATTCTTCTCTTGATCTTAGTTGTCAAATCCTTGCGTTAAATCAACTACAACAGGAGGGAGGCGGACTTCCTTTTTGCACCTCCCCCGCTTGCTCTGAATTCATTAAACAAATTTTTCCTTTTAGGTCCGATAAATTTACTCACGGGTTGTTATTTTTAATCCAAATTTTCAAAAGAAGAAGTCGGCGCTCTCCGTCGAATGGCATGCGGCTTCGCTCGGCAGGGGAAGCAGTGGACTCATAGCACCACACCACCCCCCGTCCCCCGCTCCGGAGCCTTTAAAAAGGCTCCTTCGCGGGTCGGGGGGGCGCAAATGGTGCCCGCCGAGTCACCAAGTCCATGGGCATCACCGCCCATGGTTTTTGAGGGTCCCCGCGTCGCCGGCGCGGCGGGACCCAACCCCTGCCCAGCAGGCTCCCTCCGGAGCTCGGAGGGAGTCCGCCATTCGGCGCTGGCGCCAACCCGGAAGTCAATGGCACATTTTTTTTTGGAAATGATCTACTCTTGAACAATAGCCTTCTGAAGATGTGCAGCTAATGAAGAAGGCTCACAAAGCAGTCACTGATTGGATAATTGGTCATGGAAAAACACTAGCAGAATCTTCTTGAAACATCAGAATTGTGAATCACAATGTAAAATCAAACCATTTCCTGGTGTGCATTATTGCATCAACCTTCATTTTTGGCACTGTGGATTAAATAGTATTTGACATCGCTGTAACATGAAAACAAACTGTGGTGTACTACTGTACGAATTGTACATACAGTTTTACAGTAGATTCCATAGTTATATGGTTCTTGTTTTCAGTTTCAGTCAATGTTGGGTTGTGTGATAGTTTTTTTAAACAAACAAACAAACAAACAAGCACACACAAACATTGAAATTCTTTTTTTCTGAATGTTTTGCAGTAGAATTTCAAATTGTCAAATAATTTCATACACAAAGCTCAATAAAAAATATTTCATTTTTTGCACATTATTGCCAAATTTTCTGTGTTAGGAACAGTGTAGAAAAAAAGCCACAATGGTGAAAAATCAGGCTTTGTGTGACAACCTTACCAGGTAGAATCGGCATGTACTGACAACAGAGATACTGGATGAATAATTGAATGTTGCAGATTCACAAGGCTATAGGGATCCAGGGAATATTCCCAGGACACTCAATGGGCCTGTATGGTCATGTTGTAAGCAACCTGTTGACCAGGGAAGCTGCTTAGGGTTGCAGCACTATCAAGGCTAATCACAGCACAAACACCTACATAGCTGAGCTGAACTGGGGCAAACAATGCATTGCCAATAGACTTGTAAGCACCTGTTGTGATGCTTGCAAACTCTGGCCTCTTTCCTCAGCAGACGCAGAACTCATCATTCAAGGTGTGCAATTTTGACCTTCCCAGGAGCTATTAGAAACAGGTGTGTTTGTAGTGGGTGCTGTAGCAAGGTGCAAAGACTGCTTGTGGATTCTGCATTGGGTCTGAAAAGCATGTTGGATGAAGCATGGAAAAACAGTGGAGTAAAGGTGATGCATTAAATGGATTGACCCAAGACAGGATGGAGGGGCTGCTGTGATGAGAATGATGGTGCTGGTGTATAAATGTGTATGCAGAGTGAGGGCCTCACAGTCAGGCACCCATTCCTTGTGTAAATACAGAAATTGATATGTATATATGCCTCAGTTGTTCTCTGTGATGTTCTAAGGCAGGTGTAGCCAATATGACCCCTACCAAATGAGAATCAGGAAGAAAAGGCAAGGGTTTAGCAAAGCTGAGGATGTTTGGCTTCTACACGTATCCACTGGTTTGGAGCAGGCTAAGGCAAGGGGTGTGTGGAGCAGTCCAGTGAGTGAGATACTTGAGGACTGAGCAACATGGGAACTGAGGACATACTTAGCTATAGGAAAGAGCATTTATTGGTGTTCACTATACACAAAGGGTGATGTCATTAAGGGAAGGGCTGGATGGAAGGGGCATTAAATGACAAAGAACACAGGCAGTAAACAACTGATAGGCATTATAATATGATTTCCCCACCAGAGAGTGGCAGAGAGGTCACAAAGGTCTCTGGCCAATCAGGTCTCAAAGTGAGGTATGGAAAAAAGGAGAGATATTTCCCAGAAAATTCAAATTTAGACTTAATTCTTAATACGACTGTTGGTAGATGCTTGTTTGCTACTTTCCTTTAGTTAGTTAATAATTGAATAAAGGCATCTTACTTGCATTAGATATGGCAAAGGTTCCAGATCCTTAATTTGGTTTTTGCTCTTACATGATCCAGAGATTCATTATGCACCTCTGTTGTTGCTGGGAAATTCCCTGTATAGCAGTTACCACGGAGAGGATATTTGACTGGAACGACTAGAGCAGCTTCTCCTGATGGGAGGATGCTTGGTTAAACTCCTGCAGCTTTCTCTGATTCCTTTGCAGCTGCCTCACATCCATATTTCGGAGTAAAGGAAAAATAAATACTTAGTTCTGGAGGATGTGCAGAGTTCCAGCTGAACTTCGTAGCATGGTACGCTCAGAGTGCCTGATGTTGATGATAGAAATAACTTTGTATGGCACTTTTAAAATAAAAAACCAGCACATGCATATTTACATTTAAGCATGTTCGTCCTCACCTTACAAATAAAACAAATTAATACAAAACAGTTGCAAAACTGTTTTGGAAATGGGAGGAATGGGAAGTGACATCATAAAGGCAAAGGGTAAAGGGACCCCTGACCATTAGGTCCAGTTGTGGCTGACTGGGGGAACTGACTGGGGTTGCGGCGCTCATCTCGCTTTATTGGCCGAGGGAGCCTCTGTACAGCTTCTGGGTCATGTGGCCAGCATGACTAAGCCGCTTCTGGCAAACCAGAGTAGCGCACGGAAACACCATTTACCTTCCCACTATTTATCTACTTGCACTTTGACTTGCTTTCGAACTGCTAGGTTGGCAGGAGCAGGGACCGAGCAACGGGAGCTCACCCTGTCATGGGGATTCGAACTGCCAACCTTCTGATTGGCAAGCCCTAGACTCTGTGGTTTAACTCACAGCACCACCTGTGTCCCATGGTCCCAAGGAACTCTCTATTGATGAAGCTGCTGCACATAAATTCAAGAATGCTGGACATTTTTAAAAAGAGCTCTCCTTAGAACAGAAGAAAAATTACCCCTGCCACTGCCACAATGTTATGCCTGCACGCAGCCTCAGCTTCAGCCTCAGTTGTGTGCATTGGTTTTTGTCTTAATTGTTCGTATACCTTGTGTCTCCAGATGCCATGGCACCATTAAGGATTATAGTAGGTGCATGATAGAATGAATCCACAATTTTGTAGTCATAATCAGCACAATCATCACTCCCTAAGCGTGCTGATTGTGACTACCACACACATTCTCTTGCACACATTCTCTTAGAAGGGCAATGGTGCCCATCTGGGATGTGCCGAAACTGAGTTCTGCCAAGTCCTGGTCGCAAAAAAGCCCTGCCCACAGGGAAATGTCAACATTGTAGCAATTCAACCACAAATAGCATTGAGATGATCCATATCACTGAGCTCAATGGGCTACCTGGTCAATAAGCCCATTCTTCAATGTATGAAAAGCCAACGAACTGTCTAAATCACTCTCCAGATCCATCAAACAAAAACTAAAGACCCACCAGGTCAACTGTTCCTGGTGAGGACAGAATTTGGGAAGATTCATGTGATCAACTACATAGGAAAGCCTGTGATGCTCTACTTTCTAATGGAAGTGGCTGGCTAAGAGTAAGAAAAGGCAGTTTCCTTGCTAGTCAGGTCTTATTATCATTGCAGAGCAGGGTTAGGGGGAAACTACATGGCTATATATAGAGAGACCACAAAGAAATGTATGAAAACATCTGGGCGGGGGGAGAGAAGAGAGAGGTTACCATGACAACTGGAACATCTCCTACAGAAAGCAAAAAAAAGGGGGGAGGGATGAGATGAAACTGTAAACAAACAAAACAAGAAAATGTAATGGGAAATCATACTGAAAGTACAATTGACATTGTGTGCCTCAAAGGGTCTTCTAGAGAACACTTAGCAACCCCTGGAATAATGGATTCTAAGCCATCTATGGAATATAAAAAAATAACAGAAGCACAGGCCAGGAGAGGATTTGAACACGCACACAGCCCAAACAGGACTCCTGATAAATTAGCTATGGCATCCATGTTAGAAAAAGCAGTAGAAAAGGTGAGCTTTGCCAGAGGTGACAGCAGGCAAGCAAGGATTTCCCTGAAGGTGGGGCAGAATGCTTAGGCCAGAGACCAGTTACGTGGTGCCATACCATAACAGAGAAGGAGTGTCTCGTTCCCAGGAGCGCTAGACTGGGAGAAAATCCTTTCAGGCCCCATCACCATTATGCATGAGCAAACCTGACAATGTTGGCTTCTCTCTGTTTCTCATTTGCCTGCTCTTCAGTCCAATTCTCTGCATTTCCACCCTGGTTTGTGAATTTATTTTTAAAGTCCTTGTTGAAAATTCACCAGCATTTTAGTGCAAATTCTCCTAATACACACATTAATTCTGTATTTTTGCCTCTTCCACACACTTTCACAAAGCAATTTTGCCCATTGTAACAGACTTTTGCATGTTTTCCCCACTAATAAATGCATTTTTATGGACCTTTTACCCCAGTATATGCTTTTTGTTTGTTTGTACATATGACTTGGCTGGAGAACAGCATTGCAAAATTCAGAGAAATGCAGATTTTGAAGGATGGCTGTGTTTCACTTTTTTCAGAAAGTGTGATTTAGCCTTTGAATGCAGACTGAATCTAATTTCTCCCCCACTTTTAATTACAATTAGTGGTACACTCTGAACATCAAAGAAAAGTTTATGTGCCAGACTTCCTGAAAAACTTTAGCAAACCCAGCTGTCTCAAAGGCATTACTGTTATGTTGTTTCCTCAAGATGTGAAAGGAAGGAATTGGGTGGACTGTTGGAGCAAGGGAATTCCAGGTTCAGTGGTCAAAAAGCCAACCTTAGGTAGTTGTGCAGACTACAGTCAGACAGTGATGAACAAATGGACATGGAAGTCCAAAGCTGCAACTCCCCATCTCATCTTTTACAGACCAGCTCCATTGTTTTTGCCCGTAGGAAAGCAGCCACCTCACTGCTATGACTGCCACAACTTTTAAAACATTGTTAATATAATTAGTTACTTAATTATAAATTTATATACAAATTAATGCCAAAATAGCCTTCTATGCAGTTTACAAAGTACAGTGGTACCTCGGGTTACAGACACTTCGAGTTACATGTTTTCAGGTTGCGTATAACCAGAAAGGGTTACTTCTGGGTTTCGCCGCATGCGCAGAAGTGCCAAATTGCATCATGTGTATGCACATGTGCAGCGCTGCAGGTTACGAATGCTGCGGGTTGTGGACGTGCCTCCGGCACAGATTACATCCACAACCTGAGGTTCCACTGTATAAAACTAAGTTGCAGAAACCAATAAAAAATAAATATCCCTAATTAAAACACACACACTCTCTCTCCCTTTTTGCAAGAGTGACATGGGTGCTAGCACAAAATGGCAGCACTCTGCACCAGTGAGTACAATGGCAATGCCTCCTCGCTGAAAAGGCACACTAAAACTGTGCCATTAAAACAATACTGCAATTGAAAACAGGAGACTCAGATAAAGAAATCGAAGGAATGCCTGGGTAAACAGGCAGATCTGCAAAAGCTGGCAGAACATTGATCTGGATGGGGCCTCTCATATTTCAGCAGGGAATGCACTCTGTACCATACCACCAGGGGGGTAGCAAGGGGGGGTGTAGTAGGTGCGATCCACCCCAGGTGTCCCCACTGAGGGGGGTGACAAAATGGCAGACGGCACTCACCATGGGGCCTCCATGCTGTACGCTCCATGCTGTACGCCCGCTGCCTCCCCCCCAGCTGTAGGGAGGCCGAGGCCCCATGGTGCCCCCTGCCCCTATGGTGTGTGCCGCCCCAGGTGCCCAAGAGGCTTCCTCCGCCGCTACATACCACTGGGGCTACTTTTCAATCTGATGGAACCCTTCTGTTTCTTCACACTGGGCCCAATCCACAAAGTTCTCTGCTCTCTCTCTCTCTCTCTCTCTCTCTCTCTCCATCCATAGATAGAGGCAAGCAGGGTGGCTGCTGCCTCATCACCAAAAAAACTCAAAAGAGGATAAGGTCTGCATTAATATGTACAATGGTACCTCGGGTTACAGACGCTTCAGGTTACAGACGCTTCAGGTTACAGACTCCGCTAACCCAGAAATAGTAACTGTGCTGCAGGATGAGAACAGAAATCGCATGGTGGCGGTGCAGTGGCAGCGGGAGGCCCCATTAGCTAAAGTGGGGAGCAGTTTCAGGTTAAGAACGGAGCTCCAGAACAAATTAAGTTCTTAACCCGAGGTACCGCTGTAGATGCAAATTTAAAAATAAATCACTCTAATTTACATAGAAATACAACACATCTCACCATCGTGGGAGGGCCATGCAACTTTTGGGCCTGCTCAGTCTGCTGTCTAGGTGTTGACTTTTGATGGGTGACTTCAGCTGATGGACTCAGTGTCACAACTGAATAGTCTAATAAAACACTGCACTTGCGTTGGAAGGAGAATTTGATTTAATTCTCGCTTAGGTTTATGGCTTAGTTCTGTTTGGTATTCATATTGATAACAGAAGACTTCGCTGTCTCTGACTAAAAATAGATGGGTTTTGCTATTCTTATCATTTGTTTATGTGGCTGATGGAAAGAAATTGGAAGAGATACTTTGCTGAAGACCATCTGCAGCATGCTCAAATAGACACATATTATATATAAAAACTATAAGGGATGTGTGAAAAACAGAAGCATTTAGCAAGGCAGGCTCTCACATCTTAATCATCTGAATCCGGGAGTTATATTTTTAAAAAGAAACCCTCATACCACACCAGGGAAGAGTCATAGCTCAGTGGCGAAGCGCATGCTATGAACACACAAGGTCCCAGATCGAATCCCTGGTTTCTCTAATTTAAAGGTCCAGGAAGCAGGTGTTATGGGAGACTTCTGCCTGTCAGTCAGAGTCAGCAGCACTGGGCTGAATGGACAAACCGTCTGATTTGACCGGATATAAGGCAACAGATATAAGGCATATACCATTTTCCAGCTGTGCAAAAGTGGTTAGCTAAAATTGCTTCTGTTGAATTGCCATCTCCCCTGTGAATGAAAATATCACACTTTCTGCACTGTGGGAAGATGAACCCCTTTCCTCCCAGGAAATAGATTGCGGCAAGGAGAAGATCAGGCTGAGTCCATCCATCAGCCACAGAAGAAGAAGCTGCGTCTTCCTCTCTGCCAGAAAGAGCTCTGCTTTAGTGCTTGCTTTCCTCTTTCCTCTGCATTTCCGAGCACAATTCAAAGTGTTGGTGCTGACCTTTAAAGCCCTAAACGGCCTCAGCCCAGTATACCTGAAGGAGCGCCTCCACCCCCATTGTTCTGCCCAGACACTGAGGTCCAGCACCGAGGGCCTTCTGGCAGTTCCCTCACGGTGAGAAGCCAAGTTACAGGGAACCAGGTAGAGGGCCTTCTCGGTAGTGGCACCCGTCCTGTGGAATGCCCTCCCATCAGATGTCAAAGAAATAAGCAACTATATGACATTTAGAAGACATCTGAGGGCAGCCCTGTTTAGGGAAGTTTTTAATGACTGATGTTTTAATGTATTTTAAATCTTTTGTTGGAAGCTGTGCAGAGTGGCTGGGGAAACCCAGCCAGATGGGTGGGGTAGAAATAAATTATTGTTATTGTTATTGTTATTGTTATTTTCCCCCTTCTGTATCATGTCTATTTGATTGCAAGCATGTGCACAAGGACTGACTTTTTGCTTTAAGAAAATGTTTGAATAGCATCGAGAAAGTTTCAGGTGCATTATAAGTTGCTGTTGCTCTTGTTATTGTGGTAGAGCTATGAATCAGCAAGACCCCCAGTTCAGATCTTGCTTCTTCCCTAATATTAGATAATCCTCTCTCTCTCCTTCAAATCCACGATGAAATAGATAATAGTAATTCCCTACAGGGCTGTTGCAAGCATTGCAAGAAAAACATATGCAAAGTACTTTGAACACTTGAAAGTACTAAATAAGTGTCAAGTGGGATTATTCGGAGAAGACTGTATTGAGCCACATTGCCCATAGTTCATCAATGCACTAGATGAACAGGCCTACCCTGGTTTGTTATGAAAATAACAAAAGATCTATCCACTCCGGAGATTTCATTTTGGAGTCATTTGGATTTCAATACAGTGGAGTCAGGTCTTCTCAATTCAGACAATTCGTGTATTTCCATATAAAGATACAGGAATAACAATAACAATAACAATAACAATAACAATAACAATAACAATAACAATAACAATAATAATAATAATAATAATAATAATAATTTATATACTATCCTTCATCCTAAGATCTCAGGGGGGTTCAGAGGGATGATCGTTATATTTGCAAGTGTAAAATGTAATAGCACTTAACATTTATACAGAGCTTCCATGTTCAAAGTGCTTCACATTAGATTCTGCTGAGTATTCCTTCCATCTGTACTTACTCAGGGCTAGCCAAGAATATATTTTAGGACTGGCCATTTAAAACACTAAACCATCACAATCTAAACTCATGAAAAGATAATTTCTGACAAATAACATTTTCACTTAAAACAGTCATTGCGTGCTTAGGGGCGGGGGGCGGGGGGGAAGAATCAAGATTTTTCCCCATGGAAAAAAACTGGGAGACAAGCCTGTGGCTCTGGTCTAGTGATGTCTGATGACCTGTATATTTCAGTTTTGCCCTTTAGCCTGCTGCTATGCAGCATCATATGCCTCTAAGTATCTCTTAGTTTCACCTTCTGCTTTATCAGCAAGTAAGTCAAATCTCCAGGTAGGGTTAGGTAGGTAGGACACAGGTGGCGCTGTGGGTTAAAGCCTCAGCGCCTAGGGCTTGCCGATCGAAAGGTCGGCGGTTCGAATCCCTGCGGCGGGGTGCGCTCCCGC
Organism: Podarcis cretensis; assembly: GCF_951804945.1. Taxonomy (NCBI): domain Eukaryota; kingdom Metazoa; phylum Chordata; class Lepidosauria; order Squamata; family Lacertidae; genus Podarcis; species Podarcis cretensis. Next base: position 50,685,985 of record NC_137175.1, on the reverse strand, counting down.
TGCTCGGTCCCAGCGCCTGCCAACCTAGCAGTTCGAAAGCACCTCCGGGTGCAAGTAGATAAATAGGGACCGCTTACCAGCGGGAAGGTAAACGGCGTTTCCGTGTGCGGCTCTGGCTCTGGCTCTGGCTCTGGCCAGAGCAGCGATGTCACGCTGGCCACATGACCCGGAAGTGTCTCCGGACAGCGCTGGCCCCTGGCCTCTTAAGTGAGATGGGCGCACAACCCCAGAGTCTGTCAAGACTGGCCCGTATGGGCAGGGGTACCTTTACCTTTTTTATGCAGCATCATATGCCTCTAAGTATCTCTTAGTTTCACCTTCTGCTTTATCAGCAAGTAAGTCAAATCTCCAGGTAGGGTTACCATCTGGTCAGTTTAAAACAATATTTTTTAAAAATAAAAAATTCCAGTGCCAGTGAATAGGAAACAACACGTACACATACAATTCTGGAAGCTGAACCGCCATCCCCTCCCCTTGCCCCAATAGATGCCTTTCCTTTAATAAAAGCATGACAGGCAGCAATGAGACACCCTGGGCAGGTGTCTCCCTCATTATATACATTCAGGAGGAATTTGAAAACAACGGAAATGTTTTTCGATGTTCCTTGTGTTTTTAAATGTTTCTATTCATTTTATTTTTAATTTTATTGTTTTGCTTTGGGAGGATGAGCAGGATATAAATTTAAATAAAGAAATAAACAGCAAAGGCACGTGTGCAAAACAAAACACTGTTTACTTGCTAGTTTTGTTAATGGTCATTTACTGAAAAACTTAAATAAAATGTAAAACAACAACAACAGTATAAGTCTGCCATAGAATAGTACAACCAAAAATCTGCAAACTATGCTGAGCCATGAATGGCTGTTTTAAAAAATGCAATTGTCTCAGTTGGTGGTGTTTTGGGTTTAAGATGCTGGACTAGGGCTTGGGACTGTCTTGACCCAGGCCCTAGTGGAATGTTAACTTATGCAGATGCTCTCACTTATTATCTCCTCAGCCACAAAGGAGATTTAGTGGAACACTTTGTCTCCTCTAAGCACCTTGGGGTGTGAATACAAGACTGTATATATTGCTTTGTTCAGATATTTTGGTGCCAAGACCTCATAAGTGCTTTTAGAATGCAGAATAAATGCTGAGGTGGCCAAACTTGTAGCCTCCTCGTGATATCTTTATCGTATGGTCTCCTGCTTGCCTGTCATCCTCAGAATTGTTTTATCCAGGCTACTGCTCAAGACCTCTACTACAACCGTTTGTTTCCATGCCTATGCATTTGGACTTATGAGGGCAAGCATGTGGAGTACATTGCATGAGAAATGGCCAGCCACTTGAAACAAGCCCATGAGCAGGAATCAGATTTAACAGCTGCCAACTATTTTCTGTGCAGGGGCTCCTGTGCATTTAAACCACTGCTGAAAAAATGGAAACATTAGCAGGCAAAGCTTTTCCCCAGCATACCAATACAGTACCAATGGGGGTTCTGCTGGTCACACAGTAGTTAATGGAACAAAAGCCATGTCAGAAAAAAGCTGGCAATGTGGAATCCAGTAGGAAACATCTGTATTACGGATAGTTCCCATTTTGGTGGATGAACAGCAATGTATATGTATCCATGAGAAAACCCCCCCCCCAAAATCTGGTGGAGGTGAAGACCTTAATAACAGTTGCTTTTGGAACAGCTTTGAGCTTCCATCCCAGAGATGAAGGTTTGGGACTCAAACCGTGCAAATGGTGTATTGAAAATTGCACAGTGAGATTCACTGAGGGTGAAGAGTGATTTATATGAAGAGGCCATCAGATTCCAGAAGAGGGCAGCATTGCACACAAGCCAGTACCTTGCAAAGTCCTCTAAGCCAATTATGCATACAATGTCTCCAGGCTCATTCCTGTAGCTGTTTGAGCCCATGGCAGCTTCTCATATATATATATATATATATATATATATATATATATATATATATATATATATGAAGCTGCCATGTCATATATATATTTAGGCTAGCCCCTTTCTCTGCTACCTTCAGGATCATAAATGACACTTCTCATGCCAGTAAGCTACTCTTGTGAGCTGAGAAAAAGGAAAACAAACAAACAGAAAAAGTACAACTCCAATGTGGCTCATAAACAGACCTTTTAAACAGTTCTTGGAAGTGGCGAATGAATGCTGACAATGCAAAAGTGTGTATGTCAGATAACCAGTCCAGTGTGTATGTCAGATAACCTTCTGTTCCTCCTTACAATGCACCTGAGACCCAGGTCACACAAACAGCTGTGCAGTGGATGTTTTAAATGCAACCCTACATAGTAAAACAGCTCCTGAATGCATATGGAAAGAGTGTATCATTTATACAGTCATGTTTATTAAGTACATTAAATAAAGCAGGATATATATGTAATTCCCCCCATTACTTTTTCATATTTTCTTGGGGTGAGGACCAGGCTGAGAAATACAGTGACTATGGCATGTTAATGTCATGTGTGATGCTGACTTCATCGTAATTTCACCGCTGCTGGCAGAGGTGTCAGTGAATTGGTGGCGATGGCGGTCACCATTCGTGAAGCAGAAATGAGGGCTACGACAAGTGTGTAACACCCAGCTTGCGTTGGATTCAGCAGTACACTTCATCCTTTATTTAGTTCACTCAGGCCTGCATGAAATTGCTTTTTAAATTGTTATTATATATTGACTCCCTTTGGAGAAGACCCTTGGGAGCTTCAAAAATTGCACATTAAGGTGGCTTCTCCACAATAAGGTTGCCATGAGGAAGCTGCTTGGAGCTGCTTTGCAAAGTGGACATTCTCTGTTGCTTGTTGCTTTGTGCGCATCAGTATTCCCTATGGATTGCCCCCTCCCATACGAATCCTGGTGGTGGAGAGGAAGCAAACAGCTGAGTCCAACATGCACTGTGAGCTGGTATATATGAAACAGCCACCTTGCAAAGTTTCAGTAGAGTACAGGCAGTGATTGTACCAAAATAAGCTGCATGAAATTGGAACGGTCTCATTCAGGCAGTTTCTTGACACGTCTAATATCTGTACTTTGATCCAGAGCTCTTGTTCGACAACAGGTTGGGCACAAAAAGAATAAATAGCCACAAATCAGACTTTAGAAAGTGCAATAGTCAGAAACCAGTGGGAGAACATTTCAGCTTCCCAGGATGTCCTGTTACTGATGTTAGCGTGGCCTTTCTTGAACAAACTTCCAAGGGAGACTCCAGCATGAAGCTGCTGAATTACAACTGAATCACAAGAAGTTCCATAGTTTAACCTGGGGCCCGAATTGAGATAATAGGTTATCCCTATCTTTTCCGTAATAGATGCATTTTTATGGATGCTTTAACCCAGTATATGCATTTTTGTGCTCATTACTCAGCAGGAGAACTGCATTACAAAATTTGTAAAATGTGAATTTTCAGGGATGGCTCTGTTTAGGTCCTTGTATTGTTCAGGAAGTGTGAATTAGGTAGGTTCACATTTAAATGCAAACTGAATCCAATTCCCTCTCCCTCCCATTCCTACACTTCATGTATGTGATGAAATGGACTCTAGCCCACTGCAAGATCTCACTGGAAGCTGCCACAGCTTCTTCTCTGGAGGCTGTGGGTGTTTGTGTTTGTGTGTGTGTGTGTAGAGGACACCCACAGAGATGCCCCTTGAATTCTGCTGCCTGGGGCAGCTGCCTAAGTCTGCCTCATGGATGAAACGGCCCTGTATCCAGGTGTGTTCCCATGACCTTGTAGCTGCTGAAAAGTGAAACCATGCAGATACTAAGGTGGGAAACATTGGGGGGGGGGGCAAAAAAGGCAGGCAACACTCTTACAAACAATATTATAGTTGTGTAGAAGAGGGAATTTCAGCATGTGCAGCTTGACTATAGAAAATGAATACACCTTGTGTAATGCATAGCTTGGTGCCTCCAGAAACTGAGTTTGAGAAGCAAGTTATTGCTAAAGGGCTGAAACGTGTTAAGGGGCTGAACCCAGAAATGGCAGCTTAGACCTTTTGGATAAGAAATTTGAGTCAACTTGCCAGTCGACCACAACTCTCTCCTAAAGGTCCTTGTTTGAGAAGGCAAAATAAATGGGGGGGGGGGGCATAAATGTTGCTACAGTGTATGGTTCCAAGTTAAAGTGTTGCCTTTTTTGACTTTCTGTGGTTCAGGATTTTAAAAATAGTAAATTACAATGGAATAATTTTTGAGTGACGTAAGCTACATTTCTTTTTCTAATAAAAAGCATCAGTTCTTCCTTGCCACCCCCCCCCCGAACAATCTCTCTGCTTGAAAATCTCTCCTTTCATTGGATTTGGTGAGGCAGCAGAAGTGCTAAATTGATGCCTGGACTTGTTAATTTATTGGACAAGAGCCAATAAACTGAAGTTTGTTGCAGGCAAGATGGATGTGCTTCTCAGTGGCTCGCTTGGCTATCTAGGAAGGAGGTATCCAAGCTCTTCTACATGTGTCTCCACTCTCCTTGAGGGATCAGATTTACAACTTGACGGTTCTCATTTATCCCTTTGCCACTGAATGCAGAAGTTGTCTCCCTGGCACACAGTTTTGTTTTCATCCAGTGGCACTGCTTGGGCTGGGTGATGGGCCACAGGTCTGGGCCCCTGCATAGGGTGTAGGGGTGGAAATGGCTGGCCTTTGTTAGTAGTAGTCATCTGTAATGTCTTTCCTTTAAAAATAACCAGAGTGAGTAGGGAACAGCGTGAAGCTCCAGTCACTCAGACCTCCATCTTTGTTTCTCATAGCGCTATACCTCTGAGCCTGCTTGGGACTCTGGGAAATGAAGGTGGTGAGTGTGTGGTTGGTAGGCCAAGGGGATAAATTTAATTCTGTTTGCATTTAAAGTCAAACTGACAAAATTTGTCCTTTCTGAAACAATTTGTGAACTGAAATACAGTCCCACCCTTCAAAGTTCATGCTTCTCCCTAGTGGCGCAATGTGTACAGAAATAAGGTAAAGGGACCCCTGACCATTAGGTCCAGTTGTGGCCGACTCTAGGGTTGCGGCGCTCATCTTGCTTTATTGGCCGAGGGAGCCGGCGTGCAGCTTCTGGGTCATGTGGCCAGCATGACTAAGCCGCTTCTGGCGAACCAGATCAGTGCATGGAAACGCCATTTACCTTCCTACCGGAGCGGTACCTACTTATCTACTTGCAGAAATACATATGCATTTATTAAATGCATATATTAGTGAAAATTTCAGACAAAGCACATTACATGAGGGAAAGATGCTTTACAAAAATGTAATTTTAGCCAAAACTGGGTGCAAAAATGTATCTATTATAATAAATTCTCACTAATATGTGGATAAATTTTCATGAAGACTGAAAAAAATATTGCAAACGGATGTTGAAATGTTGAGAACTGGGAAACCCAGCCAGATGGGTGGTGTATAAATGTATTATTATTATTATTATTATTATTATTATTATTAATATTAATATTATTATTATGCTTGGGGGAAAAGAAACGGGGAGAAGGTACAACTAGTCCACCCCTCACTCCTCCTGCCTCTGCCACACATTTTAATCAGGGGAGAAAGGGGGAGACTGACATGGAAGTGGGCAAATAGTAAGACAGGAATCGGTTCCTGTTGATTTCACCAAAGCTTTTTTCCCACAGAGACTTTTGGGTGCCCTCCTTTCTTCCCATGTTACAGCCATGAACCTGGGGTGGGGATGAGTTTCCTCTTATTTGCTTTCTTAGAAGAAAGTAAAAGGGGCCTGTTAATCCCCTGCTGCATTACCTGCTGCCTACCAGATGCTAGGTAGGGAATGGAATTCTCTCTCCCACCCAGTTACCAGGCAACAAGTAGGAAGGAGCCAAGGAGAAGAGTGAAAGATGAAAACGAGTGGCCTGAAGGAGAGGGAGGGAGGGAGACCTTGGAAGGTATTTTCCCCAGGACCCCTTCTCTTTCTACCAGCTGAAGCTGGCATGCCAACTGCAACCCCTTCTGAACACAGAGAGACTGGCTACAGTGGTCCATGCCGTGCTAACTTCCTGGCTAGACTGCTGTAATATCTTAAACTTGGGACTATCTTTGAAGACTGTCCAGAAACTTCAGTGGAATGAAAATATAGTTGTTAGGCTGTTATCTGGGATCAGGGATTAGGAGGAAAACATCACAGCAGCTGCACTGGCTCCTAGTTTGCTGCCAGGCACAATTCATTCAGAGCGTTCATATGTCATAATGTACAAACAGTCAATCAATCAATCAATCAATCAATCAAATAAAAACAGAAATTTGGCAGTCCTCAGGTCTTGCTTGGATTGACAACAAATTTGGTCAGCCTGACCTATGCTGGATGGAGAACTGGAGGAGTCCAGCAATCCACTTGGACCAAATAGTATTTTCAAGACCATCAACTGTGACACTTTTTCTACTGAGGCTGTCTGTGAAGTGGGAATCACCGGCACTCTGTTTTAGTTGTTCCATTCCTATCTGGATGGCTGTTTCAGGAGGTATTTATTTATTTATTGCATTTATATTCCACTTTGTCTCCAAGGAGCTTCTCAAAACAGATAACAAAATCTATAGAGGATAAATCTGGAGTAAAATATAGATCACAACAGATACAGAAGAAGGAGAACTTGGTTTAGGGAATAAAGTCCCCACATTGGTAGCCTTTTAATGTTTGATGTTTTATCATGCTTTTAGATTTGCTGGAAACCACCCAGAGTGGCTGGGGCAACCCAGTCAGATGGGCGAGGTACAAATAATAAAATAATAATTATTATTATAGTTAAAGTGATGGATGTGGAAAGAGGCAGTGTTTTCATCCCAATCATACCCTGGCTCCATTTCCAGGCAACCAATTCAGCTGACCTGGCTTGGCTCCAGATGTTCTTGGGACAGGCCTGAATCTTCAAGAGTGCATAAACAACATCAGTTCTAAAAGATGAAAACAGTCCTTCATTGAAAGCTAAGAATATATAAATACACACACACTGTTACAATTAAGCAACAGAGTGTAATATATATCATACAATCATGGAATTGTAGAGTGGGAAGGTACCCCCAAAGGCAATCTAGTCAATGCAGGAATCTCAGCATACCTTACTATCCAACCTCTCCTTAAAAACCTCCAAGGTAGGAGAATCCACCACTTCCCGAGGGAGACTGTTCCACTGCCAAGCAGGTCTTACAGAAGTCTTATCAGAAGACCGAACGCCAGATGATAGTCTGCTTCAACTAATTAGTCGTTTTCAATCTCATCCATTTAATCTAGTGTCTTTGGGAAGAGTGATAACACCACACTCCCGAGAAAATGTATCCCTTTCTGTACATTACTGGCTAACAGAATTCCTTTGCCTGTGCTGCTGCTTTTTTGTTGATAGATCATTAGCAGTAAGTGCAATTTGTGCACACACACAATAATTAGACACAATAAATGCAGTTACCCAGGTTTATGGAATATTCCACTCAAATATCATTCTCACAGGGCAAAACATAACAAATTGTGGAAATAATACAGATTGGCAAAGTTGGGGAAAGTTAAAGAAAAAAGAGCAGATGCTAAAAGATATATACATGCTACATTTCTCTCAAATCTTTAAATCTATTCTGTAAATCATTGAGGATCCCTAGGGGATTGAGAATTTTAAAAAAAATCCAGATTTATTTAACCAGCACATGGATTTATTTTTTAAAATGGGCATCTATTTTGAACAAATGCTCTATGGACTTAATATTACTACTATCTGAACGTTCTAACATGGAAATACAGAAGGTAAATAAAAGCTGTTCAGGATTGTGAAACAGGGCTAATAGCATATCACAAGATAAAGCATGATGGCAAGAAGGTACGCAAAAGGAATTGAATGTATACATAAAGGACTTAAAAGCTGTCAAGATTAAGAAGTTTTAAATGCGATGAATGGGATGATAAAAATAGAGAAAGCATATCCCTGGTTGAATCAAAAGGATCCTACCAAAAAGGTAGTTGCATTCCAAGAATCTCATAGTTTTTCTTCAGACCCCGGAAGCAGCAACAAATATGGAGATTCTTCGGCTATCTCAGAGAGAGAGAGAGAGAGAGGACTGCAATAAAGATAGGAGCAACACTTTTTTGGAGCATTACCCAGTGTTAAGATGGTCAGGATGATGCAGAGGCTGATGCAACTCCCTTGTATCAAGGAGAAGGTGGATTTGATAGTAAATTTATCATCTCATGAACTAAATGCAGATGAGAAATCCATCTTAAGCAGCAGGAATTGGGAAAATGTCCATAGCTGTATTTATTGGCAAGCAGAAGCTCAGCAACTCAGCAGATGACTTCCTACAAAGGGAAGACTAGGACTGAGCTATGGAGGGAAGCACACCCAGATAATGGAGCAGAGCTTCAACTGCAGTTCAGAGATGTCTCTTAAAGAGACCACACTTGCCATATGTACAAAGATAAAATTGACTTTTGTTGCTGTGCCCAGATTTGCTTCTCGCCCCATGTGACCCCCAGAAGGGAATGTGGTCCTCTGGCTGAAAAGATTCCCTTGATGTAGGGAGACACTTGAAACATGAAACTGAGAGGTGAAGTCACCTCATATAGCTAAATATAAATGACCACAGATGTTGCAAGCCTCCCAGCAGTCAATGGAGGCAATTTAAGCATCCTTGTTCAACCTCATAAGAGGGTTGAGATCAAGGTCACACCCACACATGGCTTCCCCCAAAGAATCATGGGAACTGTAGTTCACCCCTCACATAGCTACAATTCCCAGCACCCTTAGCAAATTACAGTTCCTAGGATTCATGCCCTTTAAATGCTCCAAGTGTGGAAATAAATCCAGACTGCTTCCTTTATTTCAAACGGTGTATTGTTTCTGCCACTGAAACATGTATTTGGACTATTTCAGAATTTTTTTCATTTGCTGTGTACTGCTAAAATTAATAAAAGATAAGGAGAGCCTTGCGGGGTCAGGCCAAAGGCCTCTCTAGTCAAACACTGTTGACCAACCAGATGCCTCTTGAGAAGGCCTCAAACAAGACGTGAGTCCCACAGCCCTCCTAATATCAAGTTGTTAGTCTTGATATAAAACCCAGAACGTTGGCTTTCTGTCAGGCAAACAGATGTATTTTCAGGATGTGTGCCATTGTCAGGAATAAACTGGTACCTATTGCCCAAGAAAATAGGTGCCTAATAAATAGGTAGAGTTGGGAATTCTGGAGTTGGGCCTAAGGACTCATTCATGCATTCATGTTAATCACTCAATGACTGCCAGATGAAGTGATGACTTCTAATTGTATAACCATCATGCATCATTCACTACAACCAGAGCTTTCATCATATTACCTCTCAGCCACCATCTCAGATGCCATCTTTTCCAACAGGGGCAATCTACACCTTCAAAGGTAAGGCTCGGAGTGACCTCAGCCATCGTCTGACAAACACACATGTGTGAGTTGTTGATTGTACTACGGACCCATTAGGGAGGTTATACAGACCTGCTGCAAAGAAACTGCAGACCAGGGAAAATTCCTAACTGAGAAACAATTATATTTGCACTTTTACCAAGCTCATTGGTCACTAAAACTATTACATGTGTTGTAGTGGCAGCAAATGTCCATAGTTTTTTAAAAAAATGGTAATTAGTCACTGCTTCAGAAAGGAAAAGAAAAGTCACCGAAGCTTTTCTTTTTTACTAATATGAATTGTTATCAGGGATTGTAAAGCTCACTCTCTCCATTTCTCTCTTTGTCTCCTAAGCTCTGTCTCCTTTAAATTAGCTTCCTCTGTTCACAGGTAAGGAGGGGCGCCACAGCACAGAAAGCTTGTTATGTATTCGCTGCATGCCTAACTGCAGAACCAATTGTAAGCCGCTGCTCACCTCCCCCCACACCCCAGTTAAATAGAGGTTTACCACAAACTGTGAAAATGGATGCTTCATATTTTGAATGAAAAGGGTAAATCAAACACAGCCTTTCCCTTGGTGCGTGCACCTCACTGCCTCTGGAGATTATGCTGAACATTGCTGTAGTGTGTGGCCTGCCTCATGCCTGTCCAGTGATTGATTTCATCCATTCGCCGCACCCCTGCAGGCATTTACCTGATGTGGTTCACGCACTGCAAAGACCCCAATACATCTTCATTAGCCAAATCTATATGCATGAGGATACACATGCACACACAAACAAACATATTTATGTCCTTCTACGAATTGCGGATCAAAGATGCATGAAATATTGAATAGCACCTAGACTGGAGGAGGAATTTAAAATATGATAAGCACAGACGACACTATAACATTTGTATAATGAAAATTTCCATCACTATTAAGATGCCAAAATAAAAATTAACCTGCTGGAAGATTTTCTCTCTCTCTCTCTCTCTCATTTGCTGATGATTCACCTTGACTTTGTGTGATATTAGGGAGGGAGGCAGGGAGGGAGGGAGGGAGAGACAATATAAAAGCCAAGGTTAGATTTTGCTTTTGTTCCATTTTGTGCACATCAGGTTGATTGTAAACGATGCCTCCCATTTGGCATTCAGAAATATTGCCTTAAAAACCCTCCGTTCCCAAGGGGGGTGGATTCTCTTAGCAATTCAAAGGAGAAGGAGGAGGCAGAGGGAGGGAGGGAGGGAGGGGGGAAGAGAATGGAGCATATGATAACTGTCTATGATTTTGCCTTGGTAAACAAGGGGTTAAGTATAGCAGTTGAAGGCTGCAAGCTTTGTCAGGGTTGTACTATTTTTCTAATGCACAAGGAGAAGGGAGGCTAGGAGACAGGAGACAAGGGGGAAATCCAGGGAATGGAGAATCTGAAGCACACCCTGAAGGGATGATGATGGTGATGGGCATCAAGAAAGATAACAGGTCAGGTGCATGCAAAAATCTCTGCCTTAAGGACTAAGACTAAAAGGTGGTATTTCATTTGCCTCCCCTCCCTTAGTTCTTGAATCCTGACTCTGAGTGGTTAAGGAAGGCGGCTGTCTACTGCTGAGGATGGGATGCCAGGGAGTCTCTCTTGGGGAGCAAAAATCCTTTGGTTGGGCTTAGCAACAAGAAGGCAAAAAACCCACAAAAAAATTGCAGTATCCTGAGAAGAGAACTGAATAGTCTCCTGTGGCTATCAGTGAGGTGGGCATCCACTTAGACCAAGCCAGAGGCTGGACAGCTGGTAATGCTGCATTGTGCTAAGGACATGGAAATCTCAGCGGGGGCTTCTGGCTGAGACCTCGAGCCCACATGGGGTCTTCTTCAGGGGCTTAGGAGGGCCAAGCCTTTCCAGGACATGTCCTGCATGCGGAATGAAGTCCAGAGCTTCTTTGATGTGGACCCGGCCGCAGCTGGATGAGCTCTGCATGGCAGAGAGCGTGTTGCACTGTTTCTCTTACTGAGAGGAGGAAGATCAAGAGGGAGACCACACTGCAGAGGACCCTGCGCCAGCCAGGCTGCATAGACCGACACAAGTGCCGAATGGTGTGTAGACTACCACTTCTACCCTCAGCAATATACAGCTCTCTCTCTCTCTCTCTCTCTCTCTCTCTCTCTCTCTCTCTCTGTGTGTGTGTGTGTGTGTGTGTGAAAGAGTGTGTGTTTGTGTCTCTGTGTGAGAGAAATATAGCTCTGTTTTTATGCCACCACAGTTGCTCTCCTTGTTTCATCCAAGATAGCTAGAGCTTGCAATACAGCTCTGTGAGGGAAGGGCTACATTTGGACAAAAACAAACAACCCCCCTCCTGGTGTTCTTTGCAGATGCTGTTTTAAATCCCATCCAGCACTGTCTTACTGCTGGTTTTCCAGGCAACGTCACACCTCTTGAGGACACTGGGGACATCAGGGTTTGTTTGTTTTTTGCTGAGTATAGCATCTTTCCACTATCATACAGAAGGATTTCAATTCAGACAGGCACTGCCCTGAGCAAAGGGCTACAAGAACTACCAAATTTTTTTTCCAGTCACCACCTCATTGCAAACCTCATTGCAAATTTCTTTCTTTCTTTCTTTCTTTCTTTCTTTCTTTCTTTCTTTCTTTCTTTCTGGCTCACCATATTGCCTGAGGAACTTATGGGAATCTTGGAAACCTCTGTGTTTCTCTCTAAGGTCAGGGAGTCAGTGTGAGAGACACTGAGCGTTCCTCCATCAAGGTAAACGTGTGCCTTGTTTTTTGCTTGCTCTTATTCCTTAGGCAATTGTTAAGAGAGGAGCCTCAGCACAGAAATGCAGCAGGGGAAAGCTAGCAAAGAGCACTTGCACACTAGAAAACAGTGGAGAAGGAGGGGTGGGAGGAAGGAAGGAAAGGGAGGGAGACTGGACTGCAAAAGTCAAAAGAGATTAAGGTAGGGATGCAGCATGTTAAATGTGCACGATGCTGTTTGATGAAACAGAGTGCTTAATGTTTACCTCTGAGTCACCAGGGTATTCCTTGAGTTGAATGCTCAAGTCCCAGGTGCCGCATGGGCAAATCTTAACACTTCAATGCAGGAGCAAACTCTAGGCAGCCTTTGAAGTTCTTTGAATAAACTGTTGGCTGTGGGGGAGAAAGAAACCCCACTTATGTTGTGTGATATGTTTGCCAGGGAGAAAGCACCCTTCCTTTATTCTTGTTTCTTTTAGCCCTTCCTTAAATGGCATAGCATGGGGTGATGGGAGTATTTTTAGACTACGCTTGAGGATGCAAATTAAAAGCAACCCATTTATGTTTTGTATACATTGTGAAGAAAGAGGAGGCTAATGCTCATGGTGCTATTTGTTTCTCTCTTTCAGCTGGACAGGCTTCCTTTACATCCTCTCTACGTTTTCATGAGCCACTTCCAAGCCCATGCGCAGACCCTTCTGGCAGGTGTTAGAGTCCCCCTGAACCTCATCCCACCACCAGACATTCAGAAAAGTTTAGCTTAAAGGCCTAAATATGACAGTTGCCACTGGAGATCCCACAGATGAAGCAGCAGCTTTGCCTGGTCATCCTCAGGACACCTACAACCCAGAAACTGACCATGAATGTTGCGAGAGGGTGGTCATCAACATCTCGGGACTGCGCTTTGAAACACAGCTCAAGACACTTGCTCAGTTTCCAGAGACCTTGTTAGGAGACCCTAAAAAGAGAATGAGATATTTTGATCCCCTTCGGAATGAGTATTTCTTTGACCGAAACAGACCCAGCTTTGATGCTATTTTGTACTACTACCAGTCTGGTGGCAGGTTGAGGAGGCCTGTTAATGTCCCCTTAGACATCTTCTCAGAAGAGATAAGGTTTTATGAACTTGGGGAAGAAGCTATGGAGATGTTTCGGGAGGATGAAGGTTACATCAAGGAAGAAGAGCGGCCTTTACCAGAGAATGAGTTTCAGAGACAAGTGTGGCTGCTGTTTGAGTATCCAGAAAGCTCTGGGCCAGCCAGGATTATAGCAATTGTCTCTGTCATGGTCATTTTGATCTCAATTGTAAGCTTCTGCCTGGAAACTTTGCCTGTGTTCCGGGATGAGAATGATGAGATGCATGGCAGCAGTAGCAACCCAAGCTCTTACTCCAATAGCACTATGGGGTCTCAGCAGCAAACATCTTTCACAGACCCTTTCTTTATAGTGGAGACACTCTGCATTATTTGGTTCTCCTTTGAGTTCTTGGTGAGATTCTTCGCCTGCCCCAGCAAAGCTGGCTTTTTTACCAACATCATGAACATCATTGACATTGTAGCCATCATCCCCTACTTCATCACACTTGGAACGGAACTGGCTGAGAAACCAGAAGATGGCCAACAAGGTCAGCAGGCAATGTCTCTTGCCATCCTTCGAGTGATCCGCCTGGTGAGGGTCTTCAGGATCTTCAAGCTCTCCAGGCACTCCAAGGGATTGCAGATCCTCGGACAGACCCTGAAGGCCAGCATGAGGGAGCTGGGCCTCTTGATATTTTTCCTCTTCATTGGTGTCATTCTCTTCTCCAGTGCTGTCTACTTTGCAGAGGCCGACGAGAGCGATTCTCAGTTTCCCAGCATCCCTGATGCTTTTTGGTGGGCCGTGGTTTCCATGACAACAGTTGGCTATGGAGACATGGTCCCCACGACCATAGGTGGGAAAATAGTTGGTTCCTTGTGTGCCATTGCAGGTGTATTAACAATTGCCTTACCAGTGCCGGTTATAGTGTCCAATTTCAACTACTTCTATCACCGTGAGACAGAGGGAGAGGAGCAAGCTCAATACTTGCAAGTCACCAGCTGCCCAAAGATCCCTTCTTCCCCTGACCTAAAGAAAAGCAGAAGTGCCTCCACTATTAGTAAGTCTGATTATATGGAGATACAAGAAGGTGTGAATAATAGCAATGAGGACTTTAGAGAGGAGAACTTGAAAACAGCCAACTGCACCCTAGCTAACACAAACTATGTTAATATAACCAAAATGCTAACTGATGTCTAGCTAATAATAATAATAATAAAACAACCCTAATAACTTATTTAAAACTTGAGTGGAACAATTGCAGATGTTGCATAATACCTTGCATTGTAGTTAATACAAAATGTTCTACAACGTGTATTGGTTCTGCATGGGAAGCAATAGTCGTGTAAGTGACTCTTTTTAACATTTGATGCTCAATAAGCTTTCATGCAACCCCTCCTCCCCATCACAGACTTCTGGTTTTCCAATTGTATGGCACAATTAAAGCAAAATTATGTCACAATATCAAATGAAAGGCATTGGAGAAAAACAAAACAAACCACCTCCCCATGTAAACAACAGTAACAAACAAATGCCAACTAGCATAAAGATAATTTAATATAGAACTCAGCCCATGCAAAAATATATCCCAAGGAAATAGTATGCAACTATACATCTAGCTTTCAAGCTTCAGGAATTATACAAAAGGTCATGCATAGTTTAATTAATGGAACATCCATCCAAATTACTTTAAGGTTCAGATTTCCAGATCAGAAATGCCAAAGGGAGAATGTACCATGCAGGGTCATGCTTCTGAACCAAAAATGCTGCATTGGATTCATCCACTGCAGCACGCCAGTGTGAGGCTCGCGGGAGGCACTGTTTAGTAGGACATTTTCTGTTGCTTTGGTAGAGATACATCAAGAGCCTGGAGACATTTCTTTTTTTAAAGAACACATGTATTATTATTTTTTGCTGGTTTGGGGGTCACCGACATATTCAGGACTGAAAAGCATCTTGTTTCAAATGCTGGAGCAACTAAGCTGTGGCCTAGAATATATTTATACTGCAGTGAAATTTAACCCAGTATTACAGTAAAGCTGCATGGATATTTGTTGCATGGATCTTAATATTTAATACACAAAAATATATCTATTTTCTTAAGTAGACTATAGAGTATACCTGTTTATAGTGTTCCTAGATTCTCCAGTGGCTTGAAGGAGATTTGTGGACATAAAAGGGGGAGAAAGGGAATGTGTTGGGGATGGATGTGGGCCGACCACAAATTTGATAACCAAGGCAAATGCCCTAGGTGTTTGCTTGCATGAGGGTGCAACCCAGGAAAGGTGATATGAAGAGTACACACCTGTCTTCCACATGTAGGGAGGAACTGGTAATTTATTCATAGTGGTATCATATGCAGAGATGTACATCTGACCAGAGATGGCCAGGCTTATTTGTGACTAAAACATTGCTGGGTGACACTGTTAGGCAAATGTAAGCTCAGACCCACAATAAATATTGCTCACAGTGCTTGGAGGCGTAGCTAGTTTGAGATCCACAGCTAAGATGCAACAGTATAGAGTGCCAATGACTTTGTCTGAACTTTGTTGACTTGCGTCTTCTGGTGGTGATGGGGCTTATACGATAATGCCAGCCCAAGGTCATTTGTTCAGGTGTGGGCAAAGTTGGCCCATGGAAATGAGTCTTGACGGAGTTGCCCCAGCTGAGGAGATGGCTGTGGATGGATACATGCAACGCATGGCTTGGAAGTTAAGGCTTCCTTTGGGATGTTGCTATCATGTGGTGGAGTCAATATTCCTCAGCTTTAGAGTAAATACAATCCAGGTCTACTCCCAATGGGCTAATCTGTTGGGGAAATGGGCAATATGGTAGCAGAATTTGGCCAACCTCACACATCAGAATCAGATCCATTCTTTTGAGTCAAGGAGGCAATAAGACTCCTGGTTGGACTGCTCTTCATAGACTGGCATTTTAGCTTGGTAGTGTCCCGTTGATGCGGCTGCTCCAGCTCTCAAGGGAAAGGATAGTAAAGGCTCATTCTGCTATCAACATCCTAGGAACGTGGCTTTTGGAACCAGTGTTTAAAAGAGTGAGGCCAATATCCCCTTCTTGTCATCAGTAATAAAAAAGATGATGACCCTTCTAAGCCAACAGGATTTGGTTCTGAGGCCACCATGGGTGTCCTATTTCCTGAGCTGCTAAACACGGTATGATTATTTGAAATAGCACACTCAGATACATCCACAGTGTGTGTGTGTGCTTATATCATATTTAGAAGCTTAGGATTTGGAGACTATGTGAGAAGCCCCCTCTATATATACCCACCCATGCCATAGGGAGCAAATGGAGCAAAACTGAAATCCCCAACCAGATCAATCATGTGGATCCTGCAAGTATTACTCAGGCAGCTTGCTTATGGGTCCTGATCTTGCATTGGTATGGATGATGGATGCCTTGTGAGGACCAAAAATTCACCAGACCAAAAGAATGTGTTGAGCATGTGATCTGATTGGATCTGTACAGAATTTGGCAACAAGGTAAAGCAGATCCACTGTTGCTTATTTACTTATTGCACCCCACTCAACTCACTTTCAACAGCTTAGCATTGAACATAATATAGGTTGAATGGGATACATGCTGAAGCAATCACCTAATTTATTGATTGTGTGCCAAACTCTATACAATCCACTTAACCTGCATTCTTAATGAACCACCTGGGTTGCGTGTATTGGCCCTAACCCATATGCTTGTGCCAAGAGGGGCAATATATCACAACAACACCCGCCCCCCCTTTAAACAGAGTATAAGCGACATGCAGGCCTTGTTTTGATTCTACACCTGTTGCAGGACAGCTGACTCTCACTTTTTGAATATGAACCCCCCCCCCAAAAAAAAAACCCATTAGATTCACATGATAAAATGTGGGTCAATTTCTTGATCTCCCCCCAACCCTGCACTGCCCCTGCCAAAGAAAGACAATTTCTCTAACCTTCTTGGCAGTCACTGCTGAAAAGATGTATAAAAAAGAAAGCTGTCAGGGTTTTCTAACAGCTTATGATTTGAGGGGCTTACTAATTATTTCACACATCAGCAGTGCTGGAGTTTGCATTGCAGGATTAGGGCCACCTATGTCACAGTGCCTTGGACCATTCTTGTAGAATGCTGACAATGGAAGAGCTTGGCATCACATCTCTAATTGCTTGCTCTCCAACTATGCTATGAATTTAAAAGGCTAATTTTGGAATATCTTCCATTGCAGTGAGCAGGGATGGAATAATCCTTCCTATTGCCTTAAGCCACTGCTAAAAATATTCTGTCCTCTCCACCACTCTGTCTGTAAAGGAATCATAAATATTCGTGGTTAAAGATCCATGCGGGATACTCCTGTACATTAGGGGGAAATCATTGCAGTCTATGCAAAAAAATCCATGAGGAAGGGGGTTACTTCAGGGACTTCCACTGGGTACTGTCCTCATGTAATTATGGGGTAGGATCCATGGAACATCAGAGAGTAAGGGAGGCAAAGCTAAGCCTACTGATTTCAATGGTAGTTGAGGTTATTCATGCTAGGAGTATGTTCAAGATAGAATTTCAAGGAAGAAGCCTAGTACTTCTGAGGAGGGGACTCACTGCTGCTATTTCCCAGCATCTTAGGTTGGATCCAGACTAGTACTATTTCACTGAATTTTCAATTGCTGCTCTTGTACTTGGGTTTGCGCATTATCTAACTCCACACTTGTTTTCATGCATTTCCCATTCTGCCTCTCGGAATTGCAGACTTTGACTTTTTAATGCCCTCACCCTAATATAAAGTTGATTGTATTTGCAATCCCAACTGTGTGATCACCTATTGAACGCCCCCTGCCCCAAAAGGTGCAGCGTATCAAAAAGGAGTGGTCCCTGTATGGGAAGTAACCTTGAAGGGGCATCCTAAATTGCCTGGTCTCAGCATCAAAAGCAATTGGCAGTAGATAAGGTGATCAGGTGCCACCAGAAGTGAAACTCAATGCATATGTTAAGATACAGGTAGAGGAGCAATCTGAGACTTCATCTGAGGCCAGTTGCATAAAAGCTTACACCTCTTATGAAGTACAGTACTAAAAAAAAAAAAAGTTTGTTTATGAGAAAGAGGTGGGAGGGGAAACCCAGGAATGAAACTCTAAACAGGACTAAAAGGTCATGAAACATTATCTTGAAATGTACCTCCTTATTGCACAAAACTCTATAGCAGAGTATGTTTGAAATGTTGGACACATCTTTATAGCTCATCATCTTGCTGCCTGATCCATCCCATCTGCAGTGGCAATAACCTGAAGCTTTAGATCCTTATCTAGCACCATCCTGGACATTTTTTCTGGTGGCTCAGTTTAAGAGTGCCAATCTAGGAACTTTACAAAAGCCACTATGGTTGGTCAAGCTTCTAGGGGGAATAGCTGCACACTTGGGAGTATCTATCATCTATCTATCATCTATCTATCATCTATCTATCTATCTATCTATCTATCTATCTATCTATCATCTATCTATCTATCTATCTATCTATCTATCTATCTATCTATCTATCATCTATCTATCTATCTATCTATCTATCATCTATCTATCTATCTATCTATCTATCTATCTATCTATCATCTATCTATCATCTATCTATCTATCTATCTATCTATCTATCTATCTATCTATCATCTATCATCTATCTATGGCACTGGATCTGGACCCAGACAGTTAGTGTGAGTCCTTTGCTTTAGCTTTTCAAACCCATTATCAGGAGACTCCAAGGCTGATGTAAATCAAAACAACCTACCTTCTGGGCTTTAACTGTGACTGACCACTATCAATGAATGTTGGGAGAAAAAGCAGAAGTAGGAAATCTAAGCAGTTGGTTTTTCATTTAAGTTATTGCCTAATGGTGAGATGCTGGAATATTGATTCCGTAGACCGAGGAAAGGATGGCCTCAGTGTGCTGCAGTTGTCTCTGAAGTATGTTCAGTGGGGCTTACTCATTAGTAAGTGTGTTTGGGATTGCAGCCTTAGATGTGTTGCGGAGGTAGGGAGAGAGGAAGCCAAGAATAACCAGGAGAAACACTAAAAGCTGCAGTGCTCTGTTGCATCCAAGGTCAGGTTTAAATGGAATGTATGATTGTTTTGACTGTCGTATCTGCTGCGTGGACACTGTGTAGGCAACCTGAACTGTATCTCAGCGGCAGGATGCCAACCCTCTAATCTATGAATTGGCTTGACCCAACCACTGTGCTAGAGCTATCTCACGCCCCGTACCTTTGCAGAGTGTTATGGCGCAGAGCTGAAACTGCAGACCACAGCAGGTGGGAAGGAGCAGATGGTAAAACGGGAGTGTCATGATGAATGCTGGAATAAGAATGGCAGGATCTGCAGGTTTAAGGCAGGGCTTCTGTCGTGAGGTTTGCTTATGCGGTGTCCAGACTGCAGTCCAATTAAACTTCAGCAGGTACTTCTTTACATAACTTTGGGTGAGGTTATTCAGGGTCAAGGACACACTTCTACCTAGATAAGCATGAAGCAATACCCCAGGGGCATAGCCTCTTGCCTCAACTAGGGCAGATCCACACCACACACATTTAACAAAACACATTTAACATACATTTAAAGCACATGGCTTTCCCCAATGAATCCTGGGAATGGTAGCTCTGGTAAAACTATGACTCCCAGGGTTGTTTGGAAGAATTCATATACGGTGTGAATCTGCCACTAATTTGGATTAGTTAGTAAAGCACAGGAAAGCAGTCTGGGCTATTGGGGTGGCAACTGAGTGTCCTTCAAAGGCTAGTAAGTAGGGTTGATCTTATACAAAATAGAGGAGGACATCAGCCCAGAAAGTCTTGGGCAGGTTACAAAGGTGATGTAAACTGTGAATGTGAAAACTGGATTTGTTAAACCAGCATTCCTAACTTCCATTAGAGCCCAGTGGGTTGATTGTCTTTTTAATTTGGAAAATGTAGTCTTCTGTATATTACTCAGGTTCCTAAATGACAGCTGAGGCAGGAATAGATGGATGAGATGTGAAGAGAGTGGGTTTAAATGCAGGAGTAAAAGAGGAGTTGGTTGTTGAATGAAGCATAGTTTAGTCATTGTTATTCCACAGTCCAGGAAGTATGAGACTGCTTTTGGATCTGTAGCAAGAAGCTCTCTGTGTCCATCTGATTCCCTGCTTGTGAATTGCTTTTCCTGCCCCCAATCCAAGATGTCTGGCAGATGTAGCTCAGTGGTGAAAGCAGGGGCTCAGCATATGCTCAGAGGCACTCTTCATTCTTCACATTTCACGGCTGAGCTTTTAGAAACAGATCCAGAACTGAGCCATGGTTTACTGCAGCTCACATTAAGTCCTCTATGTGTGGCTTTCTTGATAACAACACAAAAATGTTAGCATTTGACCTGAATCCTCAGTAAATTATTTTGACTCAGGCAGTGCACGTGTTGATGCCTTGAATACTTTTGCTCCTTCCTTCAGGGTCTCTAAAGGCTGGTTTATGCATGTAGCAGTGTGAGATGAGAATAAGGGAGATCAGTAAGAAAATGTTGCGGTGAGCGTTCCTGTTCACTGTTCCAGCCACCCATGCCCTTTGCCAGGACACTTCATCCCATTTGCCTCTCAACCATTTCCCCATCCCTCCAATAATCTGTCAGTATTTTGGGGACACTGAGTATGCTCAGTCCTCTTTAAGCTAGGGTCCCCCCTTTTTTTGGTGGTGTGGGTTTCCTCTTAGTTTCTCATATAGGCTTTTTTTTGTAGTTCTGCAAATTTCAGGGTTCCCCCAAGTCTGTTGACCTGACACCTCCCTTTTGTAGGCTGGCGGTACTGTTTTGCCTATATAAACAACTGCACTTAGAGCACTAGAAATAGAGGGAATGATAAGGTAGGACAGTTCTGACACAGTAAAATAATTAAAAACAAGGGGTATCCAGTTATGCTATGCTTAGAGTGTAACTAATGAATCTAGTTAGTACTGTCCATTGATTCAGTTGGGCAACCCAACAGTGGATTTCAGTTGGGTAGAACCCCAGAATTGCACATGGGTTTTCTAAAACTGCAACACACAGCTCCTTCCAAGACAATCTGTTTCCAGTGCAGGGAATGTGCAATTATTACCCAAATGGTGTGTATAGTTCAGATATTCCTTCATTCCCCCAGACTGAACTTAGAAATATTTCATTTCCCCAGCAGTTAATTTGTTATATTTTGAACCTGGAAAAATACTATCCAGATAATGCATCCATTACAGTTGTGGGTTTGGAATTCAGGTGTGAAAGTGTCATTTGATATTGCCTGTGATGTGCATAATGATGAATGATGGACACAACACATGGCCTGGATATTGTACTCTTGCCTTTGAATGAGAGCTTTCAGAGCAATGAGGGTTTACATTCAGTAATTGTCAGAGTAAGCTCTTTAATAACCACTTTTAAACTTTAGAAATGACCAGAGGAGATAGAATAATGTTCCTAAAGTCGTGTAAAAAAAGAGAAAAAGAAATTGTCAGTAGTGGAGTTGGAATTAAAAACACAGAAGTTTCTAACATGCAAGATGTTCAGATCACTAAAAATAAATACATAAACTATATAAAAATGTAAAAACAGCCAAGAGAGAGAAAGAGAAAGAAAATAGCATGCCTGCTAATAGCAGGTAGT
The DNA here is from genome assembly GCF_951804945.1 of Podarcis cretensis. Taxonomy (NCBI): domain Eukaryota; kingdom Metazoa; phylum Chordata; class Lepidosauria; order Squamata; family Lacertidae; genus Podarcis; species Podarcis cretensis. The sequence continues at coordinate 50,664,206 of NC_137175.1, read as the reverse complement.
TGATGAAATGTTCAACTTGCATAAAATCATAACAGCTCTGAGAAAATGTATATAGCGGAACATATCTCAACAGTTATCTTCTGCATTGTTTTCTGTAACCTCCATAACTCAGTGCTATACCTAGAATGGTCTTAAGAGCATGCAGCATGAGGGTGTGTAAATATGGGCATATTTGTGCATAAAACCCAGAGAAGAAAAGTGAAATACATAGGAGGATCTCTTTCAAGAAAGGTCATGCTTTGTAATCAAATCATTCATGGATGAGCTACTGGATTTACTGCTGAAATCTCTAGTCTTTCTGGAGTTTGCAATACACTAGAGAAGGGCCCAAATCTCACAACAGATCCAGCTGCTTTGACAAGGTTAAATTGACTGAAATGTGACTCTCTCCATTCTCCAACTTGGAGGAGGAATTCACTGATCTCCCTTCTCCCTTTTCTCAAGTTAGTTGAAACCAAATCCCCCCCCTTGGGACTTGTGTTGAATTCTGATCTGGATCTGAAGTTTGCAGTTTTGGACCCATCACTAGTATTTATGTTACTATGCAGGTGAAGCCAAATTATGAGCTAAGGCATTTGTTTGTTTGCTGTGCACCTTTCAGATTCAAACAGCTTGTCGTTTTCACAGCACCATACCAATGGTGGCATCCTGGGTTCCTTTCCACTCCAGCTGTGGAGCCTGTAACAAAAATGGCCTCTAAGCAGGATACAGAGGACCACTGGAGTCAGAAATACAGTGGATACTACAGAATGCACACTTAAGGGGAGGGTGCCCAGTCTAAGGGGAAAGGAACAGAGGAGAGGCAACACACATTTATTACAAGGATGTAGGAATTTCTCAGGGGGCAGCAACACTATTACTCTGAGTACTATGTTAGTTTTTTTGCATCTCACACCCTGCCAAGACAGAGTAAACATGCTTTCCATTATAGAAAGACAGCACATCCCAGCAGCCTTAGGGGCACAACCATTTTGTCCCAATTTGAGGCACACACAAGTGCACTTTACCAATCTTCATTTGTCCTCCCAGTTCTCCTCCAGTTTCCTACCCCTCTGTGCAATCGTGTTCACCAAAGGTGTTGTAGCTTGAGCATGCTGGGCCTAGGGTACAGCCCACTCCATCAACAGTCTTAAAGATGACACAAGACCCCATTCCCCAAATGAAGAGTAAGCAAGGCTTACTCTTCATATTATTGCCTCCTGCCTAGGGCCACAGGGTGAGGGATTCTTTCAAGCACACCCCCCCCCAACAGCCTTCTTTGGCTGATGCAGCTCACGATCCTGTACAAAAGGGTCCTCAAATAGTGGTTTGGGTTTTTTTTGCAAAGCACACATCTCGATGTTCAGAGGCCCTTTGGGCTCCCAGCCTACCCCAAAGTGCAGAATTTCATTCCCCTCTCTTTGCAGAGTTCTCTGCCCACGAGGTCTGAATCTGCTTAGGCCCTTTGTTGTTGATCTCTGTGATCTTCCCGCAGCTCCCGCCATCTTTATCCTGTCAGCAGTCTTTGTGGTGCTGCAGGCTAACCTGTTTCTATCTGTCACATGTTGGAAAGACGGGGTGGGTATCTGATGCCTCCTTGCTCATTCCATTTTCATTGTTGCTGCTAGCTATTTGTTCCTTGGAGCCTAACAGCTGATCCCTTTTGCTAGAAATGCCCCCCTCCTTTCCTTTCTCCTGCTCCACTGTCCCAAATGAATTTCAGACTAACAGGCATTTTCTAAAGGCAAGCCCTCCATCTGTAATGTGGCTCCTGCTCTAAAGCCTTGGAGATCCCAATCTTAGAACACAGATAAGGCTTTGGCTTGGTTTCAACAGAGCTATGCTAATTTACACCATCCCACAATTTGGCCCAAGGATGAATTCAAGGTGATAGCTGGCAAATGAATCCCTTAGTTCTCATTTTATCTTCTCGGGTACATTTTGGCTTCTATGAGATGTCCAATGTTGTGCTATTAGGAATTTAATTCCAAAATCTATGTGTATGTGTAAATATGTAATGGAACTATGTGTATTATTTCAAGATTTGTAAGGCTGTTTTCTACTGAGTGCGAGGAATGTAATTAGCGAACTGCACCTGCTTTCCTTGCTACCTGAGACATTGCAGATGTCCTACAAACTAGTCATATTACTAATTATTGCTTGGAATGTGAAAGAAAGGATATTGGATCAAATAAGTGTGTGTTTGCCTAATTCGAGAGAATCAATAAGAAAAGGAAACCCAAGAAGGACTCATAATAAAGATGCCGTGGAACTGAATCTTTTGTTTCCATGGTTACTGGAAGAATGGGACCAATAATGGTGAGAGGACGCTAAAGAAAGAGAACTCATGGGAATGTCGAATCATTTAACCATGTGTTTGCTTGATGAAAATTTAGACACCAGCTGTATCTAAATTGCACAATGTGTATAGAACTTACTGTTAACAACTCACAGGAGTCCTCAGCACTAACTGGACACAAGAAGCTGAGATATGCCCTGTTAAGATGAATTACTTGTATATAGGGATAGCTATTTGTGTATATGTATATATATGCATATACATATATATATTCCCAAATGGAGATTTGCTGTCTGGTTGATCATGTGTGTACATAATATATGCTTCATAGAGTACCACCAATTTTGTAAATATCAGCACCCGTTAAAAATAAAAAAGGTATATTACTGAGGATTCGTTTTGCCATACATTGTGTGTGACAACAAAAGAGGAATAAACTTTTGACAGGCTGCTGAAGTCATATTGTTCTGTTAGCCCCAAAACGGATCCCTCTAACTATGTCCCCCCACCCTGTCACTCTTCTTTTTTCTCTGTCTGCTCTCGAGTAGTCCATCCATTCTGAAATAGTTCTGAAGCTATTTGACGATGGGACATGGAGGCTGCTGAAATTATTATATCATCTGCAGACATTCTGTAATGGTTAAAAAGTGTTCCATTTCTGTCACACAACACACTTGGGGTTGTATAATGATGCCAATACCTCCTAGAGAATTGTAGCAACATTGTTAGTGATGGAAAGAGGAAAGCTAATCTTCAGCCACCTGTCCACCGCTCCCCACCTGAATGCCGGAGAATGGCCATTTAATCTGGTTTCTTCTGAATGGCCATATATGGTAGTCTTTTCCCCAGCAAACTCGTCCTCAGTATCTGAGTAGTTTTCTTGCAGCAGTAATCTTCGTGCACTGTTCTAATTTATTTCAAGGACATTATTGGTGTTCGGATTCCTTTACAAAAACACTCAGGCATGTCTTCCCCAGCAAACCACTTTGCATTTATTTTAATGCAACATCAAGTAGGACAAGATTGGCTCTCATCAGCTCCTAGGCATAAACTCTTATTGGAGTTCTGGGGTGGAGTTGAGTAATTTTGTAACAGTTATGACTGGCATAGATAATGAAGGAGGAGAGTCTGGGTGATGACCAGACAAGGGGCATAAGGAAACATTTGCTTAAACAAGTGCCTTTTAAATACATGGACAACACTGTGTTTTCAGCCAAATGCTGTGTTCCTGCTGTGCACAGGGCGCAGAGTGTTAATCAGGGACCATTAAGAAAGAGGACATGCAATGGGCAGCAGAGGTGGCACCAGTTTCTGCAACACTTTCTTTAACATTGTCTGTGACAGAATGCCTGGCAACCAACAAAATGCCTGGTGCCAGCATCCCATCTATTTTAGAGGCTGAAAATGCTTCTTATTATACACATTGTTATTTTATTTTATTTACATCTGGATTGTGCTCAGGCCTGGCTGTTTTCCTATCGCCAAACCCCTTTTCCTTCCTCTGGGTCACAGTATGTCCAGAGGATACCATTCCATTTGCATGGACCCATGCAATTGCAGCTAGGAAGTCTGTTTCAATTTCAGCACAATAGGCCTGGCCCTTGTGCTGTATTGCAAGCTGAAACTCGAACAGGATTTCAGTGGTGGGTGTGTACCACGCCGATACGTAGAAAGAGCATTTTGGGACCATCTGGTGAGAACATTTATCTCAGTGTTTCTTATATGTTGTCATTGGTTAACCAGTTTCTGAGCATAGTCCAAGGTGCTTACACTTGCCTGTTGGTGTAGTGGCTACAGTATTGCACTAGGACCTGGGAGACGAGGGTTCAATCCCCCAGTCATCCATTAAGCTTGCTGGATGACCTTGAGCCAGTCACTTTCTCTCAGCCTAACCTGCCCTGACAGGGTTGTGGTGAGGATAAAATGGGGAGTTTTGGGAGAACCATGTGCACCCACTTTAAGTGCTTTGGAGGAAAGGTGGAATATATATATATATAAAAATAAAAAAATAACTGGAGGTTCTCCTTCCTCCTGAGGTGACTGAAGAGAGGGCCTTCTCACTTGTGGCACCCTGCCAGTGGAACTTTCTCCCCAAGGGAACTCTCTGCTGCCTCTTTGGCTTTCCCTTTAGTACCCTGATTTTATTTCCTCAGGCTTTTAATTTTTAAGCTATGATGATTTGTATAGCTGCTAACATGATTTAGTGTTCCAAACACTTAACCTGCTTATTGTCCTTCTAGAGTTTTGTATTATTATTATTTTGGCCTTTAGAATATTTATTTCAAAGTGTGGTGTAGAAATGAATAGAATAATACATTGTAATGAACTATGTGTTATTGTAAAAGAATAGAGGGAGAGAGAGAGAGAGAGAGAGAGAGAGAGAGAGAGAGAGATGCAGCAAGGGGAATATTTTCAAACGCGCTTCCCTAAAAAGAATGATAACTGGTTATTGAATAAATGATGTATGGTTCTTGTTGCTGTGCAGACAAATCAATATCAGTGCTAAGATGAGCTATAATGTCTTTCTGAACAAAAGTGCCTACGTTGTTTGCAGAATCCATTGTAAATCCATGGTGACATGCTGCTTTCTTCAGAACAGGCCTTGTGGTAGAACAAAATACCTTCTGGGAACCCTGGTCATATACCTCTGCCTTGCAGTGACAAAAAACAAACAAACTCTGCAACATACACAAGAGAAGCTGAGGCAAGGCAAGCAAGGGGCCCATTTTCTGCCAGCCTAGCGGTTCATTGGCGTTAGTCTGAAAGAGGACGTGACATTGACAAAGTTCTAAGTGGCTGTGTTTGTCTTCTTGGAGAAGCAGCAAGTCATATATGCAGTACTTCAGAAAAGGCTTCCTAAGGATTTAAATTTTTTTTATAGTCCCCCCCCCCCAAGAGCAGAGTAACAAAGAAATGCACTTGGGAGAAACAGAGAAATATGGAGGAGGAGGGAGGGATGGTGTTAGGTGTATTGCATTAGTGTCAGTTGGAAACAAAAAGAACATTTAAGCAATTGATGGGTAAAACCATCCCAGATGTCTTTGTAGAGGTCTGCTTAATGTTCATGAAAGTTCAAGGAGGGGCAGGGAATGTAGGCCAACGACCCGCTGCTTAGCTGATGAAGATGATTTCTCCCCTTCCAATGCTAGAGCATCAGGTGATTGCAAAACCTTGGAAGCAGTTCATTGTAAGGTAAGCCAACCATTTTGTGCATATCTTATCAATTCTGTCCACTTTCAACAATGAAGCCTCCTTGGGATTTGAAGACAGTGTTGACTTTCAAGTTTTTAAAGCCCCAAATATTTGTTTCCTGAGGCAGAGAAGATGGCTCCTCCCTTCCTATTTAAAATACAGATGCCATCTAGACTGGCACCTGGATCTTATATTACTGCTGGGGACAGGATGATGTCCTCCATTGCAGCTCTGGGCAGCAGGGCATGTTGGAAGGTACAGGTAAGAAAGTATAGGGGAGCAAGTCAATTCACTTTGCATTTTATGGTGAACCTTCTTAATATTCCCTTTCCAAAACAACTCATGAGCCAAAATACAGCCACCCTTCAACATTCGCACTTCTCTGAATTTTGCAGTGCAATTCTCCAGCCAAGTAATGTGTGCAAAAATCCACGGACTACAGTAAAATGTGCCTAAAATGCATATATGAGTCAAAATGGCATTAAAAAGAAACTCTATTAGGGAAAATTACTTTGAAAAAAAGGTGTTTATTAGGCAAAATTGCATATGAACATGTGTGCATCAGGGGGCATTCACAGATGAATATTCATGAGGAATTTAAAAAGTGCAAACTGATGTGGAAATGTGCAGAACTGCACTTAAGGTTAAAAAAAAATGGGAAACAGAGAGAAACTGAAAATTGACAGGTTCATCCACCCCGAGTTGCAGGGAAGTCTTCATGACACATCTACTTTGGTTTCCCACCTCCCTGTTGCTTCTCACCCCCCAGCATCTGTTTTAAAACTTTTATACTGATCCATTAGCCATTGCTTTGGCAAAGCAGCACACAGATCTGGGACAAATAGATACTGGATCCCAATTCTGGCACAATGCCACATAACACAATCTGTTTCTGAGATCCGATTCCAGCCCCGGTATCATGTAACAAGCGCTGTCCGTGGTGTGACTCCTGCTTAGATTGGATCAGACTACTGGTTGCAAAAAATGCCATACTTGCCAGGGCTAATGGGAGTTGTAGTTCAAAACATCTGGAGAATACCAGACTGGCGTAGCGTGAATGTGTTTGTGTGTAGGAATGGCTGACATCAAAACTTTTAAAATATCCAGTCTATTTGTAGATGCTGAGCACTAAGATATGTGGCCTGTGACCGCTAAGATGTTGCAATTGTCTCAGCGCTTGCCTAAAAGGAATTCCCTGAAGATCAGCGTTTCAAGGACCCTGTTATTGTTGGACCTCATAGTTTCTGTTTTGTTTTTGAATCTTTTCCCAATGGAAAGAAAGGATCCCCCAACTTTCTAGTAGGTGGCATTTGCAAATATAAATGTTTGAATACTTTTAAAAATGCAGCTTCTCTTGCATGATATAATGATAAAAGCCTACTCATAATCTGGGGTCCAAATTACCATATATATGCCAATTTCTATATGTATTCCAAAGCATTTTATGAATCTGTCTGCCTTAACGCATAGCTTTGGATACCCCTAATGAACAGAGACAGAGCAAAACATGCAGAGTTTCATCATTAAATACACACACTATAAATATCCACCTTATCAAGCAGAGCCTTTTTCTTCTTGGGGATAGTGTTGTTGTAGGCAGTCCCCCATTTTGTTTAATATACCATGGACCTCTGTGTCTTCTGCTGGTGTGAATGTAAATGCTAGTATATCCCCACAGGAAAACTCATTCCTGATGAGAAGTCAACATTGAGCTACAGAAATCATCTAAGGGCCTCATTACAAGTTGAATAGGCCTTTCTAATGAATCCTTCATGTTGGCCAATAAGCAAATGAGCAAATGAATGTGCAGAGAGAAACAGAGGGGAAGCCTGGAAATAACTATAGTAGGGACATAAGAGAAGCCATTGCTTATTTACAACATTGATATTCTTCCTTTCTTCCAAGAAGCCCAGGGCGGTATATATGATCCTTCCCCACTTTACAAGAAACCTGTGAGTTGGTTGGGCAAAGAGATAGTGTGATGGCCTGGGAATCCGATTCAGAGGCTGAACCGGAGGAATCCCAGTCTGCACAGGAGTCCCCGCCTCCAGGGCCGGCTGAACTGGGGCAGGGCCTTGATTCTGAAGCGCCTGCACCTGTGCTGGATCCTCAGGAGCAGGCACCAGGTGAGTCCACTCTGGCTCCAGAGGTGGTTGAGGACTCAGTGCCTACAGGTGAGTCTCCCCCTGGGCCCCAGTAACCCTTCAGCCTCTCCTGAATTGCAGAGGCTCAGGGCAGAGAGGCGAAGGGAACTGGTTTCTCCCAGGAGGAGTGCTCGCCTTAAGGCCAGGAGAGGCGGGTCTCCTGGGGGCCAGGACCGCCCCTGGCCTCAGAGAAGATAAAGGCCAGTCAGCCCGGTCCCAGGTTGCGGGAGCAACGTCGTTGATGAGCTGTTTCTGCCAGCATCCAGTCCTGTTTCCCCCAGAGTTCCTGTCCTTGCCCGGCTTCCCGCTGTGGACCCCGCTTCACCCGAGGAGGACCGTCTGCCGACCCTCAACTCAGGTCTTGGACCTTACCCCACGGTAACCTCCCCCCTGGACCAGCACAGATAGTGACTGTCTGGATGCCACCCAGTGATCTGTACTTATGCATTTAAGTTCCTGATTCAGTGGGAAATAATTTGACCCCCCTTCACTCCTTCTCTGGTTCTGTCATTCAGGGAAGGAACCAGCAGGAATAGCCACAGCTGACCTATCTCCTGTTGTATCAGAAATACAGGAATGGTCTTCAGGAAGGCAGCCCTTGTGCAGTAGCAGCCATTGAGTCCATTGCTCTCCTGGCATCTACAGTGAGTTGCTGCTACCTACTGAGAGGGAGAGGGGAACTATGAAGTGTGGGGAACTTGGTCTGGTGTAGCATGTGGTGGTAGGAGCATCAGAATGGCCTCCCGTTCCACTTCACTGGCCACTATGGCCTTAGAAGTTGTCTTTCTGATCATTCCATACCTTCTCTCTATATCTATGTTACCCTTCTGAACTATTTTACAAATAGGCAACGTTAACCAATGTAACCCAAGGAAGGTTTCAACAATAGCAAAATATAATTGGAGCTCGAGAATGTGACAATGCCTTTCAGAGAAGTTGTCTGAGGATCCCATTTCCTGTCCTTCCATAAAACTTCCTCTGCTTCCTTTCTGGTCAGCTATAGCTCATAGTCTTGTTGTAAATAATAAAGTCTGTTGTCTTCCAAGAGCTCTCCTGTGCCTTCCTGATTCTGGACCATGAGAGGAGAGCCTTTGTTGAATGCAGATGGTGAATGTGGATGCCTCCAGCTGATCCCAGAGGTAAGTGAACAAGAATATGATCCAATGGCAGCTGCTCTGTGGTGGTTTATGGGGTGGGAAGATAGATTTCTTTGGCAGTTGATTGTACACCATGGTCCAACTCAGACGCAATGAACTTGGTCTAATAAAGCATGGATTATTAGGCCAAGGACAAGTCTTGTGTCCATGTACTTCCTCAGGGCTGGCCAAATGGCTCAGTTGATGGGAGGGGAGGGGCTGAAGATCATTTGCGCTCTCTCACACTGCCCTCAGGGCCAGCCACCCCCTGTAGTTGATTGGTTGGTCAACACTACCACCACCATTCCCTCTGCCCTGCTGCTACCTGCTCACCCCATCCCTCCCTCCCCCCCTTCCCTTCTCCCTTTAGCACTAATGTGAAACAGCAATTTGCCACCATTGTGACAAAGCACTGATGGAACAGACCCTCTCGGGGTGAAGCAATTTCTCACTCTGAGGATGGACCTTTTCTTCAGAGTGAAGAATGAGATGTCTGTGTTGCAGCTGCTTTTACAGAATTCAGCAAAGGCCAGCAAGCAGTAGGAGACAAAGCCATGGTTGGGAGGAAAATAGGCATTAGGAGGAGTGGCAGTGGCAAGGAGGTGGGGGGGGGAGGGGCGGAAGCAGCAGTGCTGCAGTCTGTTAGACTCAATGTTTTGTGATGGCTTTGGGCTCTTCCTTTCTCCCTTTGTTCTCACATGCACAACAACTGAAAACTTCTTGTGTTGGTTAAACCACAGTTTCCTGTTACATGTGAACAGGGACACTGTAGTCTTAACTACAGAATATAAACCAGGATATGAGATCAGTGCCTGTGGTTAAGTCACAGTTTCCAGGTTCAGATGTAGCGGGAATATGGAATTTAATAAGCACTAGAAATTTTCATTTGCAGCTTGTGAGAAGCAAGTAGAAGGCAGATGGAGCATGCAGCCATAGGAAGGTGGTTGTTTTCTATAAACTGGACTACCATTTCAATATTTTATAGGGTTTCAAAGAACTCTGGTGTTCTGAAGCAAGGGATACTTCGCTAACGAAAGGCAAACATGTTTCCCTATAAAGCCTATAAATTATTCAGAAATCTGCTTAAGATATGAATAAACAGTAATTACATGGGTTTACAAAAAGCGTCTGGTCTATATAAATTCTTCACCAATCAAAGCTACCTGTACAGATTAAGCAAATTAAGCAAATTTGCTTAATTTTCATATATTTTAGGTTTCTGCCAAACTTGAGGGGGAAAGGATCTATGTAGAGCACTGAAGCACCAACCCCTGGCAATTAGAAGCCTCACTGGGCTTAAGAATGGTCAAGTTTATCTCCATAACCATGAGGACCAGAGACATAGTTGAGATGCAGAGATGTATGCTACATTCCAAATTCCGTCCTTGCATAGTACAGGAAATATGAACAGCACTGGTCAAAGTCAGCCTAGTCAAAACAGAGGAAATGGTTTTTAAGTCTCCATGGTGACAAAAACAAAAGTTTGGCTAGCAACATTGCTTTTGCCATGGGCCCAGAGCCAGGCAGACCAAAGGAGAATGGAGAAATTAAGGCTATGTGCATTCATGACATAGCTTGAGGCTCTCAAGGGAGGTACCCTACACACACACACACACACACACACAGCATTATTTACCCTCAGCACCATAAATCATCTTAACAAACGGGTAGTCCTGCCGTCAGGAAAGATGCACCAGGCAACACTGTCTGCCTTCTAATTCAGTCAAGATATGTAGGAAACTGCTTCTGAGGAGGATATATTGGAGGTAGAGGCACATAAAATGCCCCTTGCTATTGGCAGTGGTGATCCCATTTTCAAAGAGGGGATCACATTTTTAGCCACGTCTCAGCCATCTTCTTACCTGAAGCCAATTTTCTTCATCCCATGTACCTTGATGGGAACCATGGCATTGCCTCTCCTTTTCTTGCTTTTCTTGTGCTTACAGTGTGCTTGTCTTCCTAGAGGCTTCACGCCTCATCAAAAATCCCCTTCCGGGGCCATGGCCCCTCTGGCACGCACCACGCTATGCCCCTGTGCTCTCCAGCATTTTATTGTTAGTTGGTGCAAACGTGGCTCGTTTTTATATTTCTTTAGCAATCAGTGTGCTAGGCTGCACATGAATACCATATTCCAGCTTTCTCAGTGACCTGGAAGAACTCTTAACCAGTAGCAGGCAAACTCCCTTTGGCTCAGCTTTGGAACCAGTTCAATCTTTATTAGCTCTCTTGGTGACTGTCCAAGAAGGGGGAGAGAATTATAGCTCAGTGACAGAGCACAACTCTGCACACAGGAGGTCCCAGGTTCAACTCCAGGCATCCCCACTTAAGAAAAGAATCAAGAATCAGGGGATGTGAAAGGCCTTGTTCTGCTTGAGACTCTGGAGAGCTGCTGGCAATACCCTGGTGGAAAATATTTGTTTTTACTGATTATTTTAATGTTTATTTTATTTGATTGTAAACCATTTTGAGGTTTTATTACAATCAACCGGGATATGAATTCTGATTGATAAATAAAAAATATTGGTGTAGATGAACCAATGCAATGGTACCTCGGGTTACATATGCTTCAGGTTACATACTCTTCAGGTTACAGACTCCACTAACCCAGAAATATTACCTCAGGTTAAGAACTTTGCTTCAGGATGAGAACAGAAATTGTGCTCCGGCGGCACGGCAGCAGCAGGAGGCCCCATTAGCTAAAGTGGTGCCTCAGGTTAAGAACAGTTTCAGATTAAGAACAGACCTCCAGAATGAATTAAGTTCTTAACCCAAGGTACCACTGTAGTCTGATTTGGTATGGGGGACATGAAGCAGTTTTATAGCTGGATGGGAGTAAAAACTCTGACCCCCAAAGAGAAGAAAGAGACTCATCAAATGAAAGGCTGCATGACCCAGTGATCTGGTGACAGAGCAACAAACTAGACTATCATTGAAGAGGCTAACTCCAAACTACCTTTGTGGATGTGCCTACAAAACAGCTGACTTTGGTTGTCTGGTCTGCACATGTGTAGATAAGAACTTTTCAAGGGAAATTGTTATTGATTTGTTAGGTCACGGAGTATGGCAAGCTGCATAGATCTGTATACCAAAACAACTTATGAATTTTCGCACATTGCTAACCCTATCCATTTATTTAGGGTATAGCTAGGGGTCACCCAAGATATTATGGTGCAGAAAAGGATTATAGCTCCGTGGCAGAGCATAGGTATGAAAGTTCCTACGTCCAATCAATCCCTGGTATCTACAGGTAGGTAAAGACTTCTGTTTGAAACTCTTTGTTGACAATACTGAGTGAGACGGACCAAGGGTTTGGCAATATTAGGCACCTTCCTGCCTAATTCCAATGATGCTTCTGATAGTGCCCCCCTCTAGTCTATTTACAGAAGCCACTTGGTCTGCAGCTGGAGCTTATTTCAACACTGGTGGTGGGGCACTGCCCTCCATGGCATCTGAAGGCAGCAGGATAGCTTGGCGGAGAACAGGTCATGCGGCACACACAGATCTCTCCAAACAGCACTGCTGCTCCCCAGCAACTACAGCTCCAGGTGACCACTTCATCTTTGTCCATTTGCAAAAACCTCTCTTTTAGCTTTCTTTATCACTCCACCTGCAAGCTGCAACTGCTCCATAGAGCACGGACCTAGGAATAGCTGCCTAGATGCTGGATTGGTGTGCCTAGGTCCCCAGAGCTGTGTTATCTTTGACAATAAAGAGTTAGCGCTCTGTCGTGTGCATTCCTTGGCTGTGCCCTTGACACAGTCATACTTACCAGAAATCCCAATTGAAACTAATGAGACTTCTCAGTAAACAGGCTTTCAATATGCAGAATACTTTGTAGCACTTACCTCAATCTCCTTCACAAGAGTCCTGTGAGGTAGGCTATTTGATAGCACAATCCATGCTTTCTCAGAAGGAAATTCTGCTGGGTTTAATGTTTAGGACTGCAGTATAATATCTTCACACAGAAGGGAAACTGAAGCTGAAAATGATGCATGATAGTGAATCTGAGAGTTGAAAATAGGCCAGGCCAGTACTTTATTCTCTGGCTGACACTGGCTGACACCTACAATTATGTCTGTGTTTGGAGGGGCTGTGTGATAGCAGCCAACCCATCGCCACTTTTTATATTCAAACATTATATTTGTTGTTAGTCCTGCTATCAGTAGCAGAGCTTCATGCTCCGGCACTGGGGGGTGGAGAGCAGGTGGGGGCAGGGCTGGTGTGCGTCCCAGGGGCATGATGCACGTCCTGGGGGCATGACATGCTGCCTGCAGGGGTGTGGCGCCCAGCACAGTCAGGGGAGGGCAGCTGCGATGGCACCCCACAGGGATCGCGCTGCCGGGGGCGGTGCGCTCCCCCCGCACTCCTCTTGCTCCGCCAGTGCCTGCTATAGGCATGTACACATACATACAAACACACCCACCCACCCACCCACACACACACACACACCCTTTCATGGACTGAAGCCAGGACAAGGAGCTCCCTACAAACTGGAGTGTTGATGAGTTATATCTGTCACTTGCTTCAGGCTACTGGAATATTACTCAGTTCCAGGACATCACAAACCAGATGCAAACCAGATGGTGTAATAATGGGGACACAGCACATTGAAGAGAACAGATTCAGGAACTGTTGAAAGGGTACAAAGATTTATACCACCACAACAAGCAGTCGGACTGCAGACAGCTCTTCCTTTGAGGGATTTGGCTAATATTTGCATTTATTAACAAATATGCAGGTTGAACATTGATGGGGTACAGCTTTGAGGATGATCTAAAATCAGATCAGATTTCTAGAGGAACACCACCAATATGTTTTTACAGAGACAAACCTCAGCCTTCTCAGTCTGTTTCCCAATTCTAAACTATAGGTTGCCTCACCTTTGTTTTCACACAGGCATTTGGATTACTATATTTCTTAACTGGCAGGCGAGAAAGAGGCATCCAGATTCAGATATTTGCTGGCAATTGATAAGGCCAGCCATTAAAAGCTATCTCCTGCTTCCTGTTTAGTTCTCATGGAAACATCTCACCTTTAATTTACCTGCAAAGGGATGTGCTTGGGCCAAAACTGGCCTGCAGGTTTCAGGGCTGTGAATCTTCTCTTTGAGAATCAAGAGCTGCCCTGGGGTCCTCTGAGAGGAAGAGCGGGATATGAGTTTCATAGAATAAATAAAGAACCACCACCCAATTGAATGGGATGCTGGGAAGTCATTTAGTCCCAGTCTTATAATAATGTGGCCAACTGGTGTCAGAAGCTAAACACCAAAGAACTAGATAAAGGGTCCTTTGGCTTTAAAGACTGAACCAAACTGGTCAGCAGGAAAATTAGTGAACTTTGTTCAAATTCTGCAGCTTGTTGACATTAGCCTCATCTGATTTGCTAGAAGCTCTTTCCAGGTCATGCCCATCAGCCCTCAGTGTTCTGCTGATGACCACAGTCTTCCTGTTTTCTTTCTTTTTTTTGTAAGTACCTTAACATTCATGAGCAAAATTAAAAAGTTTCCTCAAAAGTAAGTGAAAAAGATTGCCTCTTAATTTTCAGGAAGACATTCAGAAGTGAGTGTTTTCTTAAAAATAAATAAAAACCTCTTCATTTCCTGATTTTCCATTTAAATTATTTACAAAATATCTGAAGATCAACAACTTAGTGCAAATTTCTTCCAACATACACATTTCTGCATGCAATATTGCCTGATATAATGCATTTTATATATTACTTTTAATAATATATGGTGGCATCGTTTTTTGTTTTTTTTTAATCTTATACACATATTTCTGTACACCTTGTTGGGTTGGACAACTGAATCACAAAATTCAGAGCTGCAAATTTTAAAGGTTAGCAGTGTTTTGGTATGCAAATTGTTTTGGAAAATATACGTTAGATAGGTTCACATTAAAACCCAAACAGAATCCCCCCCCGTTCTTAATCCAAATCAATCTGAATCTATTTTGATACTATTGTGACTCCATGAAACTCCAAGTCTCTCCCCATGCCCTCCTTTGTTCCTCCCTCCCTCCCTCGCTCCCTTCCACCTCCAAATCCTGCTTCCTCCTTACCCAGTCTGATGCTATTCCAGCAGTGACAAGAGGGAGGGAAATCTCTCCTGCCTCCCCTCCAGCAGCTGATATACAGTATACAAGCAGGAAATGTAGCATTGCCAAAGGCTACTGACATCTGAAAAGCAGTTGAACACACAGTTATAATGTGAGGTGAGCATTATGAGCCCCAGAGATTCTTATTTCTGAGCCAAGAACCATGAGTCTCAGCAAAATCTCTATGTGTAATCAGAACGATAGTGTGCAATGTTCACATGTGGCCTGCAATGGAAGAAGGGGGGGGCAGGGAGGTTGTCCCTCCCATGCCATCCCTAAATGGTACCTCTGCCAGGCAATGGATTGTGAGGCTGTGCATATTATTAGCTGAGGGCGCAGACAAAAACTCCACTAACGTGGCATTTAGCCAGCAGGAAAACATGGTCACTAGTTTTGATTTTACTCCTAAATTGATTTTGTCAGAAAAACCCTGCCAAAGACAGGATGGGGGGGGGACCTTGGGGCAGTGCCATAGCAAAGTGATTATGAAGTCTCAGGAAGATTCATGCTTCCAGCATTTGTCAGGACCAGTTAGTTTAATAGGATGGAACCTGGTCAGCGCTCAATACATCTACTAGGTAATAGCTTTGAATTGACAGTGTGTGGCAAATGCTCCAATATATTCATGACCACCCTTGTTATTTTCCTTTCTAGCTGCGTTACACAGCCAGCCTTGCAAGAAGCTGTGCTAGCCTC
Organism: Podarcis cretensis; assembly: GCF_951804945.1. Lineage (NCBI taxonomy): Eukaryota > Metazoa > Chordata > Lepidosauria > Squamata > Lacertidae > Podarcis > Podarcis cretensis. The sequence continues at coordinate 50,648,665 of NC_137175.1, read as the reverse complement.
AGTTTGCTTGTAAGAGAGCTTCCATATATGCCACATTTCAAAAAGAGAGCAAGAGCAGTAAACCCCTGGGGTCCAGGGAGTGGGGGAACTGATTGAGTTCACATGAAAATTGGACCCACCCAATTAACACTTCCCGAAGCAATGTGCGAATTGAAACACAGCCACCTTCTGTAAGCTTCGGCTGGTGGCCCAGTTGCACCTATCTGAACAGGGACAGCCTAACTTTTGTTGTCTGATAACCTCTAGGTTAGATTACTGCAGTATGTTATATGTAGGGCTGTCTCTGAAGATGGTTCGGAAACTTGAGCTGGTGCAAGACTCAGTGGCCAGGTTGCTCACCAGGACAAGATGGTTTGGGCGTATTACACTAATTCTGGCCTGACTGCACTGGCTGTCAATTAGCTTCTGGGTCTAATTCAAAGTGCTGGTTTTCACCTATAAAGTCTTAAACGACTCAGGACCGCAATACCTCAGGGACTGCCTCTCACCATATGAAGTGACCTGGACTCTGCAATCGTCATCTGAGGTTCTTCTTCATGTTCTTCCTTCGCAAGAGGTCTGGAGGGTGACAACATGAGAAAGGGCCTTTTCTGCAGTGGTGCACCGCTTATTGAATGCTCCTCGGGGAGGTTCACCTGGTGCCTTTGTTACGTATGTTTAGGCACTAGGCAAAAATATTTCTTTTCTCCCAGGCCTTTTAAACTGTGTATGTGTGGAAGGGGGGGTATTGTTTTTGTGCCATATATTGTTGTGTTTATATATTGTAGCCACCCTGTGATCTTCAGATGAATGGTGGTATAGAAATTTAATAAAAAATAATAATAACAACAACAGGTAATAGTAATTTGCAGGGTGCTTTGAAATCGAGAGAGAGAGAGAGAGAAGTTTCAGGAAATGATACATCTATACCTGACCTGAACTGTGAATCAGGTGTGATCCATGATTGAAATGGATATCTAAAAATAATTTTGATGGCTTACTTTCCAATAGCCACACCATTATGCCCGCACGGGTGTTTACAGAGATGCAAAGGATGTGGCCTCTGTTTTCAGTGTCTCTTTTTGGATTATGCGATCATAAATGGAGAACCGCAAGCTAGTGCGAGGGGTTTGCACCATGCCATTAAGTTGCCGAGCCCCACTCTCAGAGAAATGTAAGGACAAGTCTGCAAGAAGTGTGGGTAATTATTGTAAACAGCCAAGCTATTAAGCACTAGCAAAAGCAGGCTTCAAATACATGGAAATGCAGTCAGTAATCTATGTCTTACTGCTAACAAGGCAGTTTGGCACATTTACATAATTTAAAATAGACAGCAATATTTGCAGGCTAATTATTCTGGCAGGCAAACACAAAGGGCTCCCTTTGCTTACACAAAAGGCCTTTCGGCCCTACAATGCACAGTGGTTGATCATGGCCAATGAGCTTGATTGCAGAGAACAGCTGATCCCCCACCGAGCACAGGCTGGCTGGTAACGCTTGTGATAGGTGACCTACTTTCTGGGCATTTCCTTCTCTGAGCTCTTCCTTCCTTACTGTCAAACTCAATGCCCAGGAGACATCCACCCCCCACCTCCATCCCAATCAACAGTGGCTCATATCTATGCAAAAAGCTCTCTCAGCCTACAAAGATTCTTCCCAATCTCTGTTCTGCTATGTGCCAAATATCCATGCTTATAGTAACACCCGTGAGTTGGCTCCCTAGCGTTGAGATTCAGAAAAATGCCAGCGTCCTGGGATCCTCTTTGAGGTCCTCCAGCAAGTATGTAGCAGCATTTGCTACAGAAGGACATTAACTGGGAGAAACAGCTGTGCCCTTGCATGCCTTATGCAGATCATCTCCTTCATGTTGTTGTGTGGCCTATGACCTCTTATGTAAAACTTCCTTTTGGATAGTGCGTTGTCATAGATGGGGCAGGCGATTCAGCTGCCCTTTGTCCAGAGCTGGCTGGTTTACAGTACATCTTGGGTGTGGGGGTGTGGGTGAGGAGACTGAGGGTGCATAGTCATGGCACACTCATCACAGTTGGTATCATTTTAACTGTCGGGACCTCCCCTAAGGAGTCCTGAAAAGTTTTAGCATGGGGTCCATTAGCAAAACGCAGTTCTGCAGGTCTGCAGAGGACAGAGGATGACTATTAAAACTAGTTTACAGATGTAGTGTTCATGAGCTGCAAGCCATTCTGAAATGTGAGAAGGGGGCACTAAGGGAACTAAATGGAAAGAGTTTGGAATTGTTTTATAGGGTAGCCAATAAGTTTCTGGAATGAAAGATAATTGAGGATTTAGGATTGGGGGGAGGTGGCCTGATGCCACAGTAGGGTGGTCAGCAATACAAAAGAAGAGAGGGGCTCTTGCATCTTTAATAGTTATATAGAACAGGGAAAGTTCAGCAGGCATAACTATTAAAGGTGCAAGAGCCCAGTCTTCTTTCCCCATCACTGGCTGCCTTATGTAGCTGTGAACTTAGCACGTTCTTCCCCTTTACTTATGGCTGCTCGTATAACCCACTCTATGAGCACAGAATGGATGATTAACAAAAGTATCATGGGACATGCAGGGCAGGACCAGTGGGGAATGTGGCACAGCTCCACACACAGAATGGCCACTTTTAAAATAGATACATTGTGCCTTTCAAGGTAGCATGAAAGACAAGTCAGCAGATGCAACTTTTCTTGTCATTATGCTACAGAAGGGGAAACGGCACCTCTTGAATTTCAGCCTCATCTACCAGTTGGAGACACAGAAGCTATACAGTGGTACCTCAGGTTAAGTACTTAATTTGTTCCGGAGGTCCGTACTTAACCTGAAACTGTTCTTAACCTGAAGCACCACTTTAGCTAATGGGGCCTCCTGCTGCTGCTGTGCCGCTGGAGCACGATTTCTGTTCTTATCTTGAAGCAAAGTTCTTAACCTGAAGCACTATTTCTGGGTTAGCGGAGTCTATAACCTGAAGCGTATGTAACCTGAAGCGTATGTAACCTGAGGTACCACTGTACAGGCAAAATGGTGTCTAATCACAAAACAACCTGATATCACATAGATCTCATACCATGTTCCAGTCTGATAAACCAGTGCAAATGTCTAGGGTTTACTAGGGTTTGTTAAACAAATCTCCCTTTGCTCCTGATACATGCTGCAATATTGGAGTGCTGGACCTGAATACGGAAGAAAACGGCAGTAGATCTATTGATCCACTACAACTGGGAATGGAATTGAAGAGCTAGCCATTATCTGCAGAATTGTAAAGCGTTCAGTTTTTCGTTCTTTCTTTTTTAAAGTCAAATGCCCTCTAGACCTGTACAAGGCTGAATGTAACAAAGCTATCCAGCATTTCACCATGAATAAGGTATGAGTCTTTGCCATCTGTGGCATCATTGACCTTAGCTATTGGGCTTGCTTCTTGACTCCTGTTCACCAGCAACGGCCATATCAGAACGTGTCTCCTAAAGGCATGCTTTACACAAGAGCAGAATAAGCTCAATTCACTAAGCAGCTGCTCCTTTTCTTGCAAAAAAGAAAGCTGCAAAGTATTGGAAAGGAAATATTCTTTCTCTTAGCACTTAGGACTTCCATTTTGTGGCTTCACGTTCACTCTTTTGCCCTTGGTTATTCTAAGACTGTAAACCTATGCACACTTTCCTTGGAGTAAGCCCCACGGAAGACAGAGGGGGTTGTTCTGAGTGAACATGTGTGAGATTATGCTGCACACAGAGTGCATTGCTTCAAACGTGAATGAATCTTGAATCAAGCCTTGGAACAAATATTGAAGGGAAGACTAAGAAAAGGGTGACAAAGTCATTATGGGCATAGCAAAAGTAGATTGTGCTTGATTAATCCAACATGTTTTCAAAGGATGTAAGCTGGTATGCTGGGCTAGAGAAATGTGAAAGTCTATTCCAGCTGCAGGAAAATGGTTATACTGGTGACCTGCAGGGCAAGTTAATGTTTGTGGTAGTAGGAATGCACCAACACAAATAGAGAAAGTGTGGACAAGCCAAGCCTGTGAATTCCAACTCTTCTTCCCTTTTCCCCAGGTGGCCAGATGCACACAAGGACAGGGTTCCTGCCTTTTCAATACTTGTGTAGAAGTGGACTTTTCAGCAACGGTAGTTTATCTCTTTGACATAACGGCTGAGAATGACTCCTATCTGTGAAGCAGCACTTTATACAAGCCATGCAGCCAGTGATGAAGAACACTGTAGCAGCAAGAAGGAAGCAGAAGAACAGAAAGAATGTCTCTCCAAAAATTGGCAGGATGAAGCCAAGCGTCTTGAAGTTGTTCAAGAACTAACCCTGGTGAACTCTGGCCATTAAGCAAGGTCAGTCCCCCAACTTTTCATCAACCCTCCTCAAGGCTTCTGCAGGCAATATGTTTCCAGCGTGGTGTAGTGGTTAAGAGCGGTAGTCTCATAATCTGGGGAACCGGGTTCGCGTCTCCGCTCCTCCACATGCAGCTGCTGGGTGACCTTGGGCTAGTTACACTTCTCTGAAGTCTCTCAGCCCCACTCACCTCACAGAGTGTTTGTTGTGGGGGAGGAAGGGAAAGGAGAATGTTAGCCGCTTTGAGACTCCTTCAGGTAGTGATAAAGCGGGATATCAAATCCAAACTCTTCTTCTTCTTCCAGAGCTGTCAAAGAACTTTTGCCTTCCTCCTGCTACTTGCATCACCCCTCCCACTTCCTCCCTTACTTGCATCATTGGCAAAAATGTTTTCTTGGTTTTCATAGCTTTAGGAAGTACCTGGCAAGATTTGAAACTTGCCTCTGAAGTTCAATAGGTGCTGCTGCTGTGACAGAGGTATGCACATTTTTGTGCAACTAGTACCAACTGTACAGTAGTCACAGTTTGGGATCAGGTTATCTGAAGGACTGCTTGCACCTGTATGAGTCTTCCAAGCCTTATGATCAGAATCTGAGACCTTGCTCTCACCAGCAAGAGATGAAGCTAGACTATGGCCCCCAGGCAGGGCCTTTTCACTGCTGGCCCTCCATCTCTAGGGAAATACATATGGCCTCATCACTGCTGCTTTTTAACAGTATTCTGAAGACTTTTCAAAAATTGCTGTGCTTGATTAATGTATTATGCTTGGAAATAATTGCTGGTTGTAATTGTATGCTTTACGATTAAAATTGTAATTGTTAACATTTTAATATGTTTTCAGAGCATTGGTGAACTGTAGATTAGAAATTCTTCAAATGAATAAAAATAAATGCCATTGCTGACATCAGGCACAGTCTCCCTCTCCCTGCCATCTATTGCATGTGTGGTTTTGAAAACTATTTTTAAAGTTTATATATATATATATATATATATATATATATATATATATATATGTTTTGTAAAGGGTGAATGCTTATCTGCTTTGCCACATGAATGCTTATGTAGCACTTCCATGCAGCATTGTGCCTTCACCTGAAGTAATGCCCTGCCATTTGAAGAACCTTTACTTATATATTTTATTTGTAGAATAGGTACGCAGCATCACTCCCAGCATTAGAACACACATCTCGTCCATTTAATTTTTCTTAAAAATGTGAATAGGTTTCCTTCCCCTACTGCTTAGCTATTCCAGTGGTGCCAGTTCATTCCTTGCCCATTGCCTGGAGATCATACCACTGCTGCAAAATCAGGGCCAGACCACAAGAGTACTAAAAGGGGGGTGGACCTCCCATTGCTTTCCCCCATAGGATCACTTGCATAAGTCCGCATTTTATCTCCTTCTACTTCATGGTACTGTTACACAGTGCAATGAGAAAGGGGTTTTGTGGTTATTACACAATATTAGATATGATACAATCATAACTGTATCTTTTTGGCAGTCAAAGGATACACCTGAGGGAAAACCAATATGCCACACACAGGTAACTGGATTTACTCACATGCATCCCTTGTTATCCTTATCTCATCTTCTATCTCTCTTCCCCTTCTGTTATTTTCCCTGTCCTCAAACTGTTGATTGTAATTCCCTGGAGTAGCATTTGGCCTGTACGTTGCATTTGTTGTATGACACTTTGTATGCTGACGACATTGCGTATGGTGGTTACTTTTATCTTTATTTCATCAGCTTGCATAAAGCTAAATTATGGTACAGTGGTACCTCAGTTTACAAACTTAATCTGTTCCGGAAGTCTGTTCTTAAACCGAAACCGTTCTTAAAACGAGGCGCTCTTTCCCTAATGAGGCCTCCCACCACCGGTGCCCTTCCACCCTTCGGCTTCCATACTTAGATTGAGGTAAAGTTCACAAATCGGGACACTACTTCTGGTTTTGTGGAGTTCTTAAACCAAATAGTTCGTAATAGGGCTGTTCTTAAACCGAGGTACCGCTGTAGTCTTGAGGAGATTAAGTAGAATAATAGTGGTGATAACAGCAATGATGCTCAGGTCTCATAGACACATCAAACCACACACAACTATACTGCAGATAATTAAGAAGACCTTCCAGGAAATTCATCAAATCAGTACTGTTATGTTTGATTCAGCAAATATTGCTGCTAGCCAAATATCTGATATTTAGTTTTAAAGTTCTACAAACTCTTCCTACAAACTGCCTGGGAATTTTGCACTTTAACATTTCTGTAATGGCTGGCCAGAATGGTTACATCAGAGATCTGTATTAAACCTTTTAACCTCTGAGAACAGTTCTCAAGATTGGCTGCAAGCATTGATTTTGTGTGTGTGTATGTGTGTGTGTGTGTGTGTGTGTGTGTGTGTGTGAGAGAGAGAGAGAGAGAGAGAGAGAGAGAGAGAGAGAGAAAGAGAGATGGAATTGCCTTTTAAAATATTAGTTTCCTCGCCACACAGGATGTTCACTTTCAGGCTGTGGAACTCAGCTGACCATGGTGCTGAAATGCAAAATCCCTGATTGAAGGTCTTTTGAAATTGTAATTGTAACCTGCACAAATTTCCACAGGGTCTGTTGCAGGAAAATAATAATCATGGAGTCTAACATATTTATAGTGGCATATATCTGTTTGGCCTTTAAGGTGCCACAAGACTCTTTGCCTTTTTCCGAATGCAGCAGCAAAGACAGTCCTTGACCTTGCCTGAGCTTCCAGCCTGGTGCAGAATCCTGCTCCTGCCAATCACCACCTTCCTTGGGCCATCATTTCTCTTTGTGGTGGGCAGGAGGAACATTAAATCCAGATTTCTCCCACCCCATGTGGTGATTGGAATCTTGAAGACTATGGAACATACTGAAGACAGAGAGAGTCTGATCTGCTATTGCTGAAAGCAACTTCTGTTTATTTCTCTATGGCAGGGGATTCCATGCACACTTGGGACAAACAGGGGCTGAGCCTCCACTGTGCCATCTGTACAGGTCACACAGATCATGTCACCAGTGAGCATACAGAAAACCTATATTTCAGTGGGCACCTTATATTTTAGAGATACCACGAGGGTGAGAAGGCAATTTTACTGGTTCATAAAATGAAACACAAGGTTCTTGGGAATCCATCTAAGTTCTACTCAGAGTAGAACCATTGAAATGAATGCACCAAAATTTGTTCTGACCAGCAACTGCAAGGGGTATGACTTGGGATATGCATACATCCCTTTAACTGCAGGATTTTTTTTTTTAACCAGACTAGAATTGTGTGATATTAACCACTATTAAAGATACTTTATTTAGATGCCTAATCACCTCCAGGGAATCTGCTTGTTAAAGCTTCTAAAGCTGTGAACAGATTGTAACAGGTCTGGATCAAACCCGGCTCTTGAGCCATATATAAAAAAGAGGACATGTATGCATCCTTTCTTTTGCATTACTTGCATCCTCTCATTGCATCTCTCTTTCTCTTGTCCACATACTGTACACAAACAGTAATTTTGAACTATAAACCACACCAAGACCTTCTGAATCCATTTGGGAGAGCTGTGAATGCTCCAGACAGCTGCTGTTTCAGTGTTCCTGGTTTGCATGTACCTTTGTTATTTTCTGAAGGAGTTAAGTGTGTTGCTCTGCAGTGCAGCTGCCACTGCAGTCAGCGATGTTCAGGAATCCTCCTCCCTTTGCTCTCATCAATACCAATACTGCCACCTCCTCTGCACAAAATGCAAAGTCACAGCTTGAAAATTAGACACTCTCTCCCCATTTTAAGAGAGAGAGAGAGAAGTGCATTGAATAAGACGATGTGATGCAACAGGGGTGAGGTAACCTGGGCAAGATGGTTTACACCATTAGCTATTGGTGGTGCTTTCCTTTTTGGTCAATCCTTGTTTGTTGGGTCATGTCTAACAAAGGACCTAATTCAGAGAGGAAGAATTCCTCGCATTCCTGCTGTTGTGAATGATCACGGCACTTATTTTGTGTACATTTAACAAGCTCTGCATGAATTCTCACATGCTATACTGACTGATGCATTTGCTATTCTGATCCCTCTGTTGTCAAAGCCCTCCCCCTTGTCCACACCAGTGTGTCCCCCCGGGGCAGGGAACCCTTTGCAACCCAAGGGCTTCATTCCCTTCTGGACAATCTACCAGGACTCCACATGCCAGTGGTGGGTGGGGCCAGAGGCAAAAGTGGGTGGGGCAACTAATGTAAACATTACCTTCATACAGTTACCTTTGCTTCTTCTAGGGCTGCGCATGTGTCAGATCTGGAACTTTGGAGCAGGTCCCAGAGCAGTTCACATCATTTTAAAATTCAGTATCATTGGCATCCATCTGTCTCAAGAAACAATGGAGTGCACCTCTGGAGGTGAAGTCACAGCAACTGCTGTAGCTGCAGAGACTGGTAACTCATAACTGCTGCCTCCTGTGTTTTTTTTTGCTGTGTTAGCAGCAGCGAAGTGACCTTTGGGCATTGCGTATATAGGTCCTGGGGTGCCCAAACAACAAGACTCCCCCACCCTCACTTTCATCCTCGCTGATGTGGTCCAAAGGAAAGCAGAGCAATATGTTTGGCACCAGCTTGGCTGCAGGAGTAGCCAGAAGGAGGTGTGCAAGATGCCACCCAACGGTCTTAGGCACTCTGGATTTGTGTAGGGTTTACTCCTTAGCCTCCCGAAGATGTGCCACAAGGCAGCAGGTACAGATTTTTCTTCAGGGTTTAAAATGTTGACAGCGGTATAGCAACATTTTGAGAAGCTTGAAAGCTGCATTTTAGACCAAGAAGAGCAGATTGGGCCATTTCATACATAAATTCAAAAGGTCAACTTCTCCCAAAATCACTGTGAGTCAGTCTGAAGGAGACTTCTGAAAACTGGCAGAAAGATTCTGTTTTTTTGGGAGGTGGGATGGACACAGAAAAGAAAGAGAGCTCCTTTTTATTTATAGCCTGTGTGACTGTGGATTTGGGTTAGCTCTCAAGCTCTCTCTCAGGTGAGCTGGTAAATTCTGACAGAAGGTGTGGAAGTCATGTAAGGCAGTGTCCTTCAAGCTTCAGTAACCAGGACTACAAGTCCCATCATCCCTGCCTATTAGCTAAGTTGCCTGGGGTGATGGGAGTTGTCATCCAACAGCCGCTGTGGGCCCAGCATTGAAAAACACTGGTGTAAGGCACCTGCCTTGAAACAAACAACCCTCCATGTAAAAGTTGAGATGGCAGAGGCCTGTGAAAGAGAGGGATCCTCTTCAGCTCCTGAACGTCTGAATGGGAATAATTAGGGACCACTTTCTGAAAAACACCTGTGCAAAATGTCAAATTAAAAGGCAAACAGAATATTAGGGATTCTTAAGAAAGGACTGGAAATGATACTGAAAATAGCATCAGATGGAATGGTTATTCTCACACACGGTTCTAGAACTGCTATAGGTGACTTGCATTTCTTGCTTTCTGCATCATATGCTCTGACACAAAACATTTCCTGCCTCTAGTTGCAAGAGCTCTTCTGCTCTCCATATGCTAGGCTTCTAATCCTCCAAGACACTGAACCTTCTGTGTATTCCGGGTTGCCTTGACTGTGTATGCTTGGTGAGTTTCCATTGCAACTTTTGAAAGTGAGACTGGGCACAATGCCATTTTAACAGATGACTGGGAATGTGGGAAGCCCAGAAGCAATGTGCCAACATTTAATGTGTGTGGTAAGGGCACAAATCCCAAAAGAGAACATCCACAAGAATCTGCAAGGCAGTGTTCCAGTACGTATTGCACCGACCAGAGCAGTGGCCAGCACAGGGTGTGGTGTTTGCATCCCTGCAGAGGCCAGTCGCAAGGGCACACAGATGTTGCATCCTGCAGAGGCGAATTCTCTGCAGTCACATGAACCTCCCTCTGGCACAGGGGGAGATCATATTCCTAAATCTTGCTTGTGCTATGCAAATCCTGCTTGGCTAATCTTAGGCAAACTTAGAAAGGGCAAGTGATCAGTTTTTAATAAGAGAGGTGTCAGTGCTTAAGCCTTAAGACTCGTCCTTAAGACAAGGAGATCTGGAAGCTTGGATGTAGAAGTGCCCTGGAGGTGACCGGATCCTGTACCTTTAAGAGTGGCACAGATGGGAGACATCCAGCATACCTGGCTTTTCCCAGCACTGGAATGTAATGTGCACTGCTGAAATGTAAAAAGCCACATTTGGTGGAAGTTTCCTCTTCATGCAGTTCCTAAAAGTGCAGCATCCAGAGAAACAGCTGTGTTTGCCTGCTGCAGCAAAGACACCAAGGAGCCTTGTAGCACCTTAGAAGACTCATGCATTTTTTAATGGCACAAGCTTTTGTGGATTAGTGTCCCACTTACATCAGACGCACATGATGTGCTGTCCTCAGTTGAGACATGTATATACACCAGGGCTGGGGAACCTCAGGCCTGAGAGCTAAATCTCTCTATCTGGTCATCAGGGCTCTAAATCGCTCTATATGGATCATCGCAGTTCAGTTCAGGGCCACTCCAAAGTTCCAGATCTGACACACCTGGGACCTGCTGGTGGAGGGCAGGTTAATAATAATAATAATAATAATAATAATAATAATAATAATAGCCTTCCCAGAACCAGTTGCCCTCTAGTTATTGTTGGACTCCATTTCCCATAAGCTCTAGCAAGTATGTTCAATGGCAGTGAATGATGGGAGTTGTAGTGTAGCAACATCTGGAGTGCACTAGGTTTGGGGAGGCTGCTCTAAAGACACTGGGAAACCCCGTAGACAGTGGCACACAGTGCATATCCACAATGGGGTACACATGAGGACACAAGATGTCTCTGCATATAAAGTGGAAATCTGCTTTGTGGGAGAACCGATCATTTTTTGTCCATGCAACAGGCTGCTAATTCATTAGGACTTTCCCATTCGCATGATTATAACATCGTTAAAAAAAGATTTGAGGATGCAAGTCCTTGTGATAAAGGTCTTATCAAAGTCTCCCTGAATGCACAAAGATATTCAATAATCTTTTAACTAAGGCATCCTGCCAGCATCCTGTTTATGTGCAATACTGTGTCCTAATGGCAATTTTCTTTTTTGCTGTGTGGATAATGCAGTGTGGCTTATGTGGTATGAGTGATGCCATGAAACCGATGGGGTAAAGTTGTCCTGCCTCTAAAAAAAAACACATTGTGGAGAAATAATTAAGTCCTAAGGGAATCTGAGCTGCAGCAAGCAGATATAGACGTAATCCAAGCAATATGTGTGGCTCTGAGCTTGATACCTGCTAAAACAGGCAAGGCAGATCTGATTGTCTGCAATGCAGCTTTCAGACTCTGCTGTGGAGTATCAAATACAGGAATAACAACAAGTTCAGAAGAAGAGGAATAAATACACAGAACAGTCAGCTCGATTTCTCCCCACATGCATAGTGGCAAAGGCTTCCTTTTAGCCAGAATAAGCCATTATTTCCTGTGTAATGATATAATCACGATAGCTAGTTCATGCCATCTGAATGTTTAAGAAGTGGGTTCTGGGCTGATGCAATAGGACACTGACTGACATTTACAATTCAAATATTCTTGTTATTCACCTCTTTTTCTGCAGCTTGAATGTGGCTGCTTCACATAACCATTTTTAACCACTTTGGGTGGACATCATAATATTTTTAAAAAGATTCCAAGTGCATTAACCAACTGCAGAGCAATATTAGCTTCCTCCTGGACTGGCAACTGAAATGACATTGAGACCAGCAAATCAAACCCTGGCTCAGCCACTACCTGAGCCACCATGTGGCTCAGTCTGTTTCCCTTTCTGCTATTCAGTTTTTTAAAAATTTTGAATTATAACTGTGCGGAATAAAAGATCTCATATTCTAAAACAGTTGTCAGTGGGAACTTTGCTGAGCAGCTCCAGGGGAGCAATTTTCATCCAGGTCAGCCTCCCAGTGGCTACTATTTATATTTTTTTTAAGCGCACATTAAATGCAGAGACCCTTGTGCAGCAAAATCCTATGCAGTTTTACTTGGATGCAAGTTCCACTTCTTTCAATGGAACTTAGGGCACTTCCAGATTGTCACTAATTTTGGGTGATATACTGGCAAATTCAGGTTGCTGCATTAAAGGCGATTGGGAGCTATTGTGCAACAAACCTGGTTTCACGACACATCAGAATTTTTGCAGTAAGGAAAGTGATAGGAAAATGCACTGGAAAGTGTGGGACAACACTTGCTTGATGCATTGGTGTCTAACATTTCTGCAAACAAATCAGGATGAATGCTCAATAAACAGGTCACCTGGAAGTGACCTTACTCCCTAGTAAGTGTGCAGCTTCAATAGTTTAGTTCCTAAAATCCCACCTCACTGTGTCTTAGTCCATCTATTCCTCTCTGTAATGACACAGGCCTGCCTTGCAGGTTTGTGGTAAGAATTATTATGAGGACAATGCCAAGCACTATGAACACTCATAAGGCATAATATGGACACATAGGATTATATTCAATATGAAAAAGGTAAAGGATGGTTAAGTCCAGTCAATCTTGACTATGGGGTGTGATGCTCATCTCACTTCAAGCTGAGGGAGCTGGTGTTTGTCCACAGACAGATTTCTGGGTCATGTGGCCAGCATGACTAAACCACTTCTGGCTCAACGGGACACTGTGACGAGTGCCAGAGAGCACGGAAACTCTGTAGCACTAAGTAACCATTCCATCCATGCAAGTATATTTGCCTGTGTAATGGGACTCCCCCCTCCTCCCCCCGAGTGCCCCTAAATATGTTATGGGGTTTCCCCCAATCCTTTGGAGCACATTTGGGGAGCACATGGGGGTGCATGCAGGGGGATGAGATGGGGGAGTCCTGTTGCATGCCTGGAAATCCTTGCGCTGATGGGACTGTTAGTGCTACATGGGATACAAATGTTATTATTATTAACATTACTGCACATTGCACAACTGTGCTGCCATATGAGGGCTGTGCCACTCTGGCAGGGGCAATGGAGGGATGGGGCAAGATCTTTCTCTTCTGCCCACCTGAATCAGAACCTTCTTTGCCTCATACAACCTGCAAATATGCAACAACCATTTAGTGTTTTAGTGTTTAGTGTTTTAATGGAAGCCGCCCAGAGTGGCTGGGGAAACCCAGCCAGATGGGCGGGGTATAAACAAATTATTATTATTATTATTATTATTATTATTATTATTATTACTGGCGGTAAGGAACAAGGGTTTCCTTCAAGCATAAGATCTCATTTGGATTGGACTAGTCCAGATCACTCCTCACTCCATGTACTTTTTCAGTTAACATAGGGCTCTGGGTGATGTTGAACAACTTCAATAGGTCAGAGGTGACCCTCCAGATGTAGCTGAACTCCAACTTCCATCAGCCCCAGCCAGCATGGCCAATGGCCAGGGATGGATGGAGCCTTACTCCAACAATATCTGCCACGCTTGCCATAGGTGTTCAATAGCAGAATAGCTGCGGGTGTCTCTTTAGTTTGGAGTGCAGCTCAGAGAAAGTCACATTTTAGAAGATAAGACTATGCAAATCTAACTTAAGCATTCATTTTCCAGCAACACCAGGTGTTCCAGATGTTGTCATATAGGGAATCTTTGTTAAACTGGTCTGGCAACAAATGGACTAACATACTTCAGGTACTTTTTGATTCCAATCTTTCACCAGTATTGACAGCTCCAAAAAGCATATGGGCCAAATATTTGCAAAATGTACAGAAGCAATTGAAGAGCAGTCTGCAGAACTGTGTGCATTTCACTGGGTTTTCAAGCTAAGCACTCTCCTGCGCTCCAGTCATTCTGCCATCACATCTCCACTGGAATCACCGATGACAGAGCAAATCATTTGGTTTATGGCAAACTTCTCTTTTGTAAACATAATGCGTGGATACACAAAGGAGGAAAGGTTCTGATGCACCATAGGAGATATTATTGCCCTCCAGAGCCCTTTTCTCATTGATCCAAGAGAGCACAAATAATTTTTGAAGTGCATCATCATCCAAAAGCTATTGCTGTCATTCTCTCCCCCACACTCCCGCTACTTCTGTTCAGTTTAGGGCCAAAAATAATGTTACACAAACAAACAAAAACCAAAACAGTTGCAACAAATATAGGCCTCAGCAAGAAATGTCTCTATGCCAGCGCACAGTCCTGAGCAATAAAGCAACCAATCAGGAGGTCGCGCATTGGAATGAAAGGAAGAAATTGCCTGTAATCAATCCTGAGATAAACTATAAGAACAGAGGTTGATATATGATTGAGATTGCCAGTGGCAACTTGAAGCATTATATAGGAAAGGAAGACTCAGAGTAGATGTTGCATGACGTGTAGCATTCGCTCAGTGGTGTGGGCTTTCTTTTAAATAAAAAGTAGAATAATAATAATAATAATAATAATAATAATAATAATAATACTATATTTATATCCCACCGATCTGGCTTGGTTTCCCCAGCCACTCTGGGGGGCTCCCAACAGAATAATAACAATAACAATAACACAGTGGTACCTCAGGTTACAGACGCTTCCGGTTACAGACTCCACTAACCCGGAAATAGTACCTCAGGTTAAAAACTTTGATTCAGAATGAAAACAGAAATTGCGTGGCAGCAGTGCTAAAGCTAAAGTGGTACCTCAGGTTAAGAACAGTTTCAGGTTAAGGACCAACCTCCAGAACGAATTAAGTTCTTAACCCGAGGTACCACTGTAATATAAATAAATAAAACATCAAACATTAAACACTTCCCTAAACAGTGCTGCCCTCAGATGTCTCCTAGAAGTCAGGTAGTTGTTTATTTCCTTGACATCTGCTGGGAGGGCATTCCACAGGGCGGGCGCCACAACCAATTCGGCCCTCTGCCTGGTTCTCTGTAACCTCACTTCTCACAAACCTGTCCTAAGCTCTCTGAGCTATCCTGCAGCCTTCAGGTATGTGGTGGACAACACAGTCCTCTTCTGAAGTAAAATTCAACAGCTAAGTTGGGTGGCTTTTGTACATGGAATGGCAGTGAGGGTACCATTTTGTCCTTTTGTCCTTGGGCTGACCTGAGGAGTTGGGTTGGTGTTTCAGCATCCTGGAGTGATCTTGCTTTGGAGCTGGCATTACCACCCCCCGCCCCCCGCTAGTTTCTCCATAAGCAGTTGCCTACACAATCAGTAGATTTGCAAATAAATTCTTGACTAGAAAGGTATGGGAACATAGGAAGCTGCCTAATACAGAATGAGACCATTGATCCGTCTAGCTCAGTCTTGCCCACATTGACTGGCAGTGTCTGTTCAGGGTTTCATGCAGGAAGTCTTTCCAAACCCTACCTGGAAATGCCAGGGATTGAACCTGCGACCTTCTGCATGCAAGGCAAATGCTCTACCACTGAGCTACAGTCTTATCCATACATCTCCTCTATAGGAAACTGCTTCTTCAAGGGTGTCTTTGCTTGCTTGGGAAGGGGGAGCACCTCACAGTCTAAAGCCGTGGTGCCCATCTTCGTCTACCAAAATACAGGAGAGGGCATGTTCACAAGCACACTGCATTTTGTTTTTTGAGCTGGAAGTTTCTCCGGAGGGCTACTTAAATAAGAGCTGTCCTATTTCTGAAAATATAACTGACTGTAGATTCATCCAGCATCAACACATCCTATCCGAAAGGCAGCATCAAAGACGGGAAGCCTTTGTTTAGGGCACAGAGAGTGCAAATAGCAGCTGAGAGCCTCCTATCACATGGGGGAAGGAGGACAAAGGCTGACTGCCCTCCCTTGGCCGTGAGTGTGTCACGACTTGCCGTGTGAGCCTGCAGAAAGAGATGAGAAGGGAACGTAATAATGGAGGAACAAGGCAGCAGCTTCCTCCAAGGAAGGAGTAATCGCTGACAGCTGGGACTCAGCCCTGAGTCAAGATGCTGCCATGAGAACTGTTGTTGAAAGGAAAAGGCACAGCTGCAGCTTCTCCCCTGCATTTCTCAGACCCAGAGGGGTTTCACTGGAAAATTTTGTGGTAGCATGCGGGCACACATACACATGCACACACGGGATACATTTTGGGCTGGGAAGCAGGGCAGCTGGAGGAGGAAGCAACAAGGTTTTATATCATGCTATCAGCCAACACGGCAGGGACGCGGGTGGCACTGTGGGTAAAACCTCAGCGCCTAGGGCTTGCCGATCGCATGGTCGGCGGTTCGAATCCCTGCGGCGGGGTGAGCTCTCGTCTTTCAGTCCCAGCTCCTGCCCACCTAGCAGTTCAAAAGCTCCCATAAGTGCAAGTAGATAAATAGGTACCGCTTTATAGCGGGAAGGTAAACGGCATGGCATTTCCGTGTGCTGCGCTGGTGCTGGCTCGCCAGAGCAGCTTCGTCACGCTGGCCACGTGACCCGGAAGTGTCTCCGGACAGCGCTGGCCCCCGGCCTCTTAAGTGAGATGGGCACACAACCCTAGAGTCGGACATGACTGGCCCGTACAGGCAGGGGTACCTTTACCTTTATCAGCCAACACAGTGCTTTCGAGAGCAAAAGAGCAACAGAAGCAAAAGATGAACATCTCTGCCCCAGAGACCTTACAGTTTAAATGCAGGCATGGGATGGGGAGGAGAGACAAGTTTTCTTGGCAGCAGACACACAGACTATATTGAGACTGGAGAAGGGAAGCAATGAGGATTATATGATAGGATGGGGAGAAAACTAAAACAAAGATATATGGGGATGACTATGTGCCAGTGCAATCACACTAAGCATTTAGACTTTCTCACAGTTAAGGATAAGGGCTGGGAGTAGAGATGTCATCTGTGGAAGAGGATACCTTAACACAAAGCTCCCTCCTTTCTGGAGATTTTTTTTTTTATATATAATAATTTTTATTAATTTTCCAATTTTAAAACAAAGCAACAACAACAACATAAAAGCATCAACCAATACAAACAAACACACAAATATAGATTCTTAACCTCCTTTTCATAAGCCTCCTTTCTCGGACTTCCCCATACCTCACCCTTTTTGCATCCTTATTTTACAGTTTTTCAGCAACCCTTTTAGCCAATTAAATTTAAATTTATTAAATTTCTCAATTTCACCTTAAGTCATCAAACATTTTCAGCTGTAATTCTGCATCTTCCTTCCCCTTGACATTTTAACACTGATCAATATTGTAACAGTTCTTAAGGTAAGCTTTAAACTTCTTCCAGTCTTCCTCCACCGTCTCTTTCTCTTGGTCACGGATTCTGCCAGTCATTTCTGCCAATATCATAAAGTCAATCACTTTCGTCTGCCATTCTTCCAGTGTGGGGAGTTCTTGTGTCTTCCAATACTTTGCTAGAAGGATCCTTGCTGCTGTAGTGGCGTACATAAAAAAAGTCCTATCCTTCCTTGACACCAATTGGCCGACCATGCCCAAGAGGAATGCCTCTGGTTTCTTGTGAAAAGTACATTTAAGTACCTTCTTAATTTCATTATAAATCATTTCCCAGAAGGCTTTAATCTTTGGGCAGGTCCACCAAAGGTGAAAGAAGGTACCTTCAGTTTCATTACATTTCCAACATTTATTATTGGGCAGATGATAAATCTTCGCAAGCTTAACTGGGGTCATGTACCACCTGTAAATCATTTTCATAATATTTTCTCTTAGGGCATTACATGCCGTGAATTTAATACCGGTGGTCCATAACTGTTCCCAGTCAGCAAACATAATGTCATGTCCAACGTCCTGTGCCCATTTAATCATAGCTGATTTAACTGTCTCATCTATTGTATTCCACTTCAGCAACAAATTGTACATTCTTGATACATTCTTAGTATTGGGTTCTAGCAATTCTGTTTCCAATTTCGATTTCTCCACCTGGAAGCCAATTTTCCTGTCTTGTTTAAAAGTTTCCATTATTTGGTAATAATGAAGCCAATCTCGCACCTTGGGCTTTAATTTCTCAAAGCTCTGTAGTTTAAATTCACCGCTTTCTTGTTCTAAAATTTCAGAGTATTTTGGCCATTTGGATTCCATATTAAGTTTCTTCACCTCCTTAGCCTCCATAGGTGATAACCACCTAGGAGTTTTATTTTCCAACAAATCCTTGTACCGAATCCAAACATTATATAATGCTTTCCTAACAATATGGTTTTTAAAACCCTTATGAACTTTAACCTTGTCGTACCATAAATATGCATGCCAACCAAACCTATTGTCAAATCCTTCCAAATCCAGAATGTCTGCATTCCCAAGAAGTAGCCAGTCTTTCAACCAGCAGAAAGCTGCCGATTCATAGTACAGTCTCAAATCCGGCAGGGCAAACCCCCCTCTTTCTTTTACATCAGTAAGTATCTTAAATTTTATTCTGGGCTTTTTGCCCTGCCAGATAAATTTAGATATATCTTTCTGCCACTTCTTGAAACAATCCAGTTTATCCACGATTTGTAACGTCTGAAACAAAAATAACATTCTAGGTAATACATTCATTTTAATCACTGCAATTCGGCCTAACAAGGAAAGCTTCAAATTCGACCATATTTCTAGATCTTTCTTTACCTCTGTCCAGCATTTGTCATAGTTGTCTTTAAATAAGTTCACATTTTTAGATGTCATGTTAATCCCCAAATATTTTACTTTCTTTGCCACCATTAACCCAGTTTCATTTTGGAATCTCTCTCTTTCAACATTTGTTAATTTTTTTTCCAGAACTTTAGTTTTTTGTTTGTTCAACTTAAATCCTGCCACCTGGCCAAAGAATTGAATTAACTCTAAAACTCTTTTTGTACTAGTGTCTGGCTCTTGTAATGTCAATACTAAGTCATCTGCAAATGCCTTCAATTTATAATGTTTAGCTCCGACCTGAACTCCTTTTACCAGCTGGTCCCCCCTGATCATGTTTAACAAAACCTCCAGGACTGATATAAAAAGTAATGGGGATATCGGGCACCCCTGCCATGTCCCTTTTTCTATGGATAGTTCATCAGTAACCACATTATTTACAATTAACTTAGCCTTTTGTTCAGAATATATTGCACTTATACCATTTTCAAACCTTTGGCCTACCCCCATCCCATGGAGATTCTTCTTCATGAACTTCCAAGAGATATTGTCAAAGGCTTTCTCCCCTTTCTGGAGATTTTTTCACCCTACAGGAGCCCTAGTTGGGATATGCCCCACAGATCTCTAGGTAAGAAAAAGGGGCTCCTAGACTCCTTCCTCTCTTCAAATTCAACCTTAATTTCTGCGGTAACACGAAGCCCCTCAAGTGCAGAGATGTTGGGAGGAGCCAGGTAAAGACTTGGAAAACATTACTGCAACAGCTGAACACAACTCTGAAGAGACAGATTTCAAAAATGGGATAAAACCCTGGCCCAGACTGTAATAGTTGAGCTGGGTTTGGGGTCAAACTCACCCAAGTTGGTATTTGGCCTTTTGTGACATTAGCCTAAGCCAAAGTAGCTCCTGCATTGAGTGTAAAAGCTATATAGCATGTGGGTGCACATATATGTATATGTATATGTATATGTATATGTATATGTATATGTATATGTATATGTATATGTATATGTATATGTACGGTATATGTGTGTGTGTGTGTGTGTGTGTGTGTGTATATATATATATATATATATATATATATATATATATATATAATCTACAACAGACTCATCATTAATGATGTGAGGGGACCCTGGGAACTGGATTAGCTGATGTACCTCTTTGTGAGAGTGTCAGTGAATTGGCCGTACCTCTTCCTGGTTGAAAATGGATGGGCCTTAATTCCTTTCCCCAGGTATCACATATCAATATCCATCTATGAGTGGGAATATAGTGCAGTGATAAGCATCCAGTTTTAGAAAGGCTGCCTTCAGATAATTGATCGTAAGTTTTCTTCCTTCCTGTTTATTTTTTCTTTCGTTTTGAGGCTGTCTTGATATAAGAGACTACTTCTAATCTAGAAGAAGAATGCTTAATGTAACAATAAAATGAAACAGAATTCCAGAACAGCCTTAAGTGCTTTGACGAGCTGCTCAAGATAATGGGCTTAATTCATCCTTCTTTCCCCTGTGTTAGTTAGGGCTGCCATATTTCAAAAAGTAAACTTGTTGAGCTTTTTGTAGGAGGAACCCAAAATTGTTGAGCTTTTTAAAAACAAACCCCAAAGAAGCTCTAATTCCACCTTTGAAATCCTGATAATCTCCGTGAACTTCCAGACTAGTCAGCCCTAATGTTTGTAGGTGATTTTATGATGCTGATGCTGACTCTTTAAATATACTGTAAAACTGGACACATAAAGAGTAATTCACTGATAAAAGACTGTTTGCCCTTGAATTTATATTTTATTATTATTTCAAATGTTACCCATTTCATGAATGCAAACATATATACGAACAGAAAATTAAAAGAGTGCATCATTTTGGCAGCTGGGACAGTAAAGAACCTTCCCTGAAATTATTTAATTTAAATGGGAGGGGAAATCATAGCACTAAGGCAGGGATGGGGTATGTGCAGCCCGTCAGCTTCTCTTGAACTCCAACTCCCTTCAACCTCCAGCCAGCAGAACCACTGGGCAGGGATGATGGGAGTTGTCTAACAACAATCTGAACTGAGCCCATGGTATACAATATATGAATAATCTTGAACAAATGATAGAATTATTGGGTTTCACGGGGTGATATTTCATGAGGCCTTCTAGTTTTCTTTCTTTACCAAAGCAGGATCCTTAGTTTACCTTTCCCCTACTAAACATATACAACACATCCAAAGACCACTATATTCAAGAGGGAGCAAGGGAATATAGGCAGTGATGGCATTTCACCTCCTTCCTACAGGACTGGCGTAGGGCACTTGCTGAGGCCCACATCCTTATATAGGGCTGCCCTGTTGTTCTTTCTCCTCCTTGCCTTCATTGTCTTTGAACATACAAATGGTGAGAAGGGCAAGGAGATGGAATAGAAACCCCCCCCCCCACTTGCCTTGAGCTCACATTTTGAGCAGTTGTGCAGATTTTGCAGTAGTTTTGCAAAGTTTATTCCATTCCTCAAACCCTTGGAGACACCAGTCCAGTCATTAACCATCACCATCTCAACCACATCCTGTTGAAGAATCTGCAGAGGACTTTTACACAAGGAACAGTTTTGCACTCAGTTCCTTTTGGCATGGACTCTCTGAGCCTGCTCTTGAGACCAACATCATTTATAAGGAAGGGATGAAAACTTCAAAGACATTAACACCTGGTGCTGGGTGTCAGTGTTGTCGATTTTTCATTGATTTCTGAGAATCTTGTCTGGGATGTTTCCTCCTCGTTGTTGGCGTGGTGTGAAAGCCAGCTTTATATTGATGCTCCCCGTTGCTAGAACAGACCTCCTGCCAATTATGAGTCAAATTCTTTGGAACCCATCCGGCTTTCCAGCACTACCTCACAGATTTTCTTCTCCTGGCTTCTTCCATGTACGAAAAATATATGATCATGGGGCTTTCCAGTGCCAAGTTGGACCAACGCAACTTCTTCCCGCCTAATTTAGAGTGGGCAACAATGTATGAACAGACTTCTGGACCTCAGTCTCTTTATAATGGGGCCTTGAGGCTTATACACAGGCCGACATTTTGGGGCGTGTGGAGCCAAAGCGATTGGACAAAGCTGGTTCGGAGTGCAACTTAGGTGTGTAGAAGAAATTGGAGCCACATATGTTTTGTTAATGAGAATGATGAAATTGCTAAAAATACGGTAACTGGACACCAAGGAAGAAGCTGCAGTCCAAAGAAGAAGAGGCCTTGGTCACATTTGCACCACAAAATGTTACGATACCACTTTCATAGCCATGAATAGCAATAAGTGTGATGTGAAGCTAAAGTTCAACTTTCCTGTCTCTCATTCTAGGTCAAGTTCATGTTTCCTTTATGGCTCTTTTCCTCTAGGGTATGCTTTGGTTTGGGCTCTTTAAACCACAACTTAGGACCTTTTGGCTTCCTTATCATTAGCATGACTGAGATGCAATGCCTGCTTCCTATCCTCCAGAAGCCCACCCTGATGTTAGGCAATGTGCCCAGTTGCTTCTTGGAAGTAAGCTTGGGAGATCCCTTCTTCCTACAACTGTTCTCCTTGTGCTGCAAGGCATCAGACGTATGACTATATATCCTTCTTGCAGCTCATCAAAGCGACAACCTTCTTGTCTCCAGCGAGAAGTTACAATTTGATCCCCCACCTCCTTTTCTAATTGGTGCTAATCACACCGGAGAGTTTATCTAGTGATTCTGGTTGAGGGAGATTACCCAGGATTCTAGTGTAGGAATCCTCCACACTAAATAAAGTTGCCATTGCCAAGATAAAAGGAACAGCATGAATAATTCAAGCCTCGGTCTTTTTTATCCAGCCCGGCTGTAAATATTTTAATAGTTCTGTGCTAAGGCACGGATACAGAATCTGTAAGTGAATGGAGAGGAAGGAGACTTCTACCACAATAGAGTGTAAGCCAGTCATGCACAGACACCCCCCTCTCATTTAGCATCTTCCACAGCCCTATTTGGGGATTCTGGAAATAATGTATTCCTGTTAATTACTCATACTGTATTTTAATTCCTGCTCAGTACTTTGTGTGCAGTTGTTTGCATGACCAAAACTGCATCTCCTCCGCAGAAGTGGGAGGTATCAGCAGACTGAAGATAGCTGGGAGGCTTGCAGAAGTACAAAAAATCTTTTAAGGAGTGGGCCTAAATGGGGGGAATCCCCCAAAACATCCTAATAAGAACTGAGCATGCTCAGGGGTCATGGAATGTTGACTGAATGCTGAGCAGAAAATACCTGACAACCTGGTAGGAGGGGGAATGGAATGGAGATGCTAGAAAAGTAGGGTTGTTGTTGTTTAGTCGATTAGTCATGTCCAACTCTTTGTGACCCCATGGACCAGAGCACGCCAGGCACACCTGTCTTCCACTGCCTCCTGGAGATTCGTCAAATTCATGTTGGTCGCTTCTATAACACTGTCCAACCATCTTGTCCTCTGTCGTCTTCTTCTCCTTGTGCCCTCAATCTTACCCAACATCAGAGTTTTTTCCAGAGAGTCTTCTCTTCCCATGAGGTGGCCAAAGTATTGGAGCCTCAGCTTCAGGATCTGTCCTTCCAGTGAGCACTCAGGGTTGATTTCCTTTAGAGTGGAGAAGTTTGATCTTTTTGCAGTCCATGGGACTCTCAAGAGTCTCCTCCAGCACCATAATTCAGAAGCATCAATTCTCCGGTGATCAGCCTTCTTTGTGGTCCAGCTCTCACTTCCATGCATCACTAGTTTAGCAAAAAACCAAACAAAACCAACCAACCAAACCTCTAAGTGCCTTGATAGGTCATTTCATGATTTAAAGGGAGACACCATTTTTATTTATTTATTCGGATACTACCCTTCATTTGAAGGTCTCAAGGCAGTTCACAAGTATTTTTAGATAACTCCAAGGATGAAAGTGAGGGATGCCCATAGAAATCAATGGGGAAAATCTGAGATTTTAATGTAGCTGGGATCAGGCAGCAGTGTTTTCAATGTGAGGAGGACTGAGCTTGCTCAGTAGGCACAGAATACTGGGGGTGAAGTAGGGGAGAAAACCAGTGGGGCAGTGGTGAACTGGAACAGAGCATCTGGGAAGTTAAAAAGAAGCACTCTATACTTCAACATTTCATTGCAGGGTCCTAGTTGTAAATATTAATACAGATTTGGGGTAACATAGTTTTGGGGTGCAAGGGCACACATAACTGCTAGAGTTAGTGAATGTTAGAAATTAGTAAAATGGTTGAATTTTACAAATTTGAAGAGTATTGAAGGGAAGATTGCTGCTGCTGCTTTGCTGGTGAGTCTTGGGGAGGACCACTCCCCCTGCAAGCCCATTCTCCACCTTGGGCCTGGGGGCGGGCCCCATACTCCACCTCAGCATATAAGGCTCCAAGGAGGCCTCGGGACATTGCGGCTGCCGCTCTGCCATGAGTTTGTGAAGAGGGCTCTTCCCCCTGCAAGCCCATTCTCCACCAGGCCCGGGGGGCGGGCCCACACTCACCACCGCCACAACTTTAAGGACACTGGTGCTGCTGCAGCAAATGTTTAAAATGTTTTTATATATTTTAAAGTGTTTAAAAAGTGTTTTTACTTTTTACTTTGTTGTACCACCATAAACGGTGGTTTTTATCCATGTATTTTTATTTTGTTTTATTTTATTTTGGGTTGGGGTGGGATGGTTGTTGAGTGGGGTGGGGATTGGTTTTGTTTTGGTGTAATTGTTTTTTTTTTGTTTGTTTTTATATTTTGTAAATGGAGGCGAGTATGAGGCTTGGGATTCCTACTGTGGAGGGGCGAGGGAGGTATGGCGGTGGGGGCAGATGTCATAGGCGAAGGGGATCGAGATACGGATATGCTCGGACCCCTTCCAATCTGCGCCCCATCCCGAGAGACGAGGGTAGGGTGAGCAAGGATTACTCACCTCCGTCACTGGTGTTGTGCAATGCCAGGTCTATAGGCAACAAAATCACCACCCTGCGAGATTTCTTCATCTCGCAGGGGGTCGACCTGGCCTGGGTGCACAAAGGGGATACTGTTAACTTATGAGAGATGGCGCACCCGGGTTTCTCCGTCCTCCACCAGTCGTGGACTGTGGGCCGGGGGGGAGGGGTGGCATTATTAATCCAGGAAGATTGTTCTTTCAGGGCTCTGCCATCGCCATCGATCCCCGGCATTGAATGTGTTGGCCTAGTGTGGGGCTCCGAGGTGAGCTTGGCTGTCTGGCTGGTGTACCGGCCACCTAGCGCACCAGCAGCCACCCTGTCAGGCCTGCTGGAGGCGGTGGTCGGCTGGGCCTTGGAGTTGCCTAACCTATTGGTATTGGGGGACTTCAACATCCATGCTGATGCCACTCCCTCTTCACAAGCTCTGGACCTGGTGTCTTCCATGGCGACACTAGGGCTCTCCCAGTTTGTTTCGGGCCCCACACATCAAGCAGGCCACACGCTGGATTTGATTTTTGGCATCGGTATAGATGTGATCATGTCTCCTTCGATGAAGGTGCCATGGTCTGATCACTGCACTCTGAAAGCCTGGATTGACGTTCTACCCCCACCCTGCTTAGGTGGCGAGCCGATTTGGGCACGCCCGCAGAGGCTGATGGACCCTGATAGATTCTGTCAAGCCTTGCAAGACCTTTCTCCCCCTGGCGACTCATTGACTGAGCTTGTTGAGGGCTGGAATACCCAGCTCCTGGCAGCCATCAATGAGATCGCACCTAAGCGCCCTCTGCGACCCTGCAGAAACTGGGCTCCCTGGTTTACCGAGGAGCTCCGGAAAATGAAGTGGGACCTCAGACGGCTAGAGCGAGTATGGCGGGGTGCCCGTGACGGAGCTTCAAGAACATCTTATATGGTTTTTATGAAAACCTACGAGATGGCAGTGAAGGCCGCTAAGAAGTCCTACTTCTCGGCCTCCATTGCATCCGCTAGCTCTCGCCCGGCGCAATTATTTAGTATAATTCGGTCTTTAACGTCCCTCGAAAGACAGCCAAATTTAAATAACAATTTGACACACAGCTGTGAGGCATTTGCGAGCTTTTTTGCGGAGGAGGTCCTGTTGCTCCGCCATGACCTCCCTGCCAATTTGGATACCATAAAGGAACTGGAGGCCCCTCGACTGTCCTCGGGTCCAGTATTGGACCACTTTGACCGGATACCCCAGCCGATGTGGACAGACTCCTCCGAGCTGGAAAGCCCACCACTTGTCCTCTCGACCCGTGCCCGTCCTGGCTGATTAGAGCGTGTCCAGATGAGGTGTGGGCCCCCCTGGGGGATATCATCAATTTGTCCCTTGGCACGGGGACATTCCCAGGGGAACTGAAGGAGGCAGTGGTGTGCCCGCTTTTAAAGAAAACATCATTAGATCCCTTAGATCTATCCAATTACCGCCCGGTTTCGAATCTTCCATTCCTGGGTAAGGTGATTGAGAGAGCGGTTGCTGAACAGCTTGGTAGGTTTCTGGATGAAACATCGGCTCTGGATCCATTCCAGTCCGGCTTCCGCGCTGGTCATGGGACCGAGACGGCTCTGGTCGCCCTAACAGATGATCTCCGCAGGCAGCTGGATCGAGGCGGGTCGGGGCTGCTGATTCTTCTAGACCTGTCAGCAGCCTTTGACATGGTCGATCACGAACTCCTGGACCACCGCCTTGCCGACTTGGGGATCCAGGGCACAGTCCTTCAATGGCTGCGCTCGTTTCTCTCTGGTCGGGGACAGAGGGTGGCGCTTGGGGGGGAATTGTCATCCCGCCACTCCTTGGTGTGTGGAGTGCCCCAGGGTGTGATACTCTCCCCGATGCTTTTAAACATCTTTTTGCGCCCCCACGCCCAGCTTGTCTGGAGTTTTGGGCTGGGCTGCCATCAGTATGCTGATGACACACAACTCTATCTGTTGATGGATGGCCATCCTGACTCGGCCCCAGACACACTGATCAGATGCTTGGAAGCTGTGGCTGGATGGTTACGTGGGAGCCGGTTGAAGTTAAATCCTTCGAAGGCAGAGGTCCTCTGGCTGGGACGGGACGATATGGGATTGAGGGGGCAACTCCCATCTCTTGCAGGGGTGCAATTAGTGCCAGCACCGTCCATTAAGAGTTTGGGTATAATCTTCGATACCTCCCTCTCCATGGAGGCGCAGATTGCAGCTATAACAAAGGCGGCATTTTTTCATCTCCGCCAAGCTAAGCAGTTGGCTCCTTACCTCTCTCGCCCTGACCTAGCCACTGTGATCCACGTGACGGTCACCTCCAGACTGGATTATTGTAACTCGCTCTACGTGGGGCTGCCCTTGAGACTGACCCAGAAACTCCAGCGGGTGCAGAATGCCGCAGCGAGACTCCTTACGGGGTCTTCGCTGCAAGATCACATTCACCTGGTGCTATACCAGCTGCACTGGCTCCCGGTGGAGTACAGGATCAGGTTTAAGGTGCTGGTTTTAACCTTCAGTGCCCTATACGGCCTAGGACCCTCATACCTACGGGACAGCCTCTCCTGGTATGCCCCACAGAGGAACTTACGGTCTTCAAATAAAAACATCTTGAAGGTCCCAGGCCACAGAGAGGTTAGGCTGGCCTCAACTAGAGCCAGGGCTTTTTCGGCTGCGGCTCCAACCTGGTGGAACGCTCTGTCACAAGAGACAAGGTCCCTGCAGGACTTGACATCTTTTCGCAGGGCCTGCAAGACAGAGCTGTTCCACCAGGCCTTTGGTCAGGGCGCAGCCTGACTCCCTCCTTTGGCAATCTTTACAAAACTTTAGTTTATGGTTGCCATCAATTTTGATTTTAATTAATTTTTATAATGTTTTTATGATGTTGCACTGTTTTAGTGTTGTTAGCCGCCCTGAGCCCGGCTTCGGCTGGGGAGGGTGGGATATAAATAAAATTTATTATTATTATTATTATTATTTATTGTTATTAAGATGCAGGCCAGTGGAAAAATACAGACTAAGCTCCTTTTTCAGGCCAAGGCCTCACCTGGAATGTAAGCCTTTAAGCCTGACAAAAGATGTTGATGGCCCATCACAGGGAAATCCTTGGGTCTGGGCCAATGGAGGTTGCCAAGGTAACACGGAGCGATGATGTAGGTTACAGGAAAAATGGTCACCTTTAAAAACTAGGTGTGGAATAGCCAGGAGGAGGGGGGCAAGCAGACCAAAGGGGTGGGGGGTTGTTGCCCTTTGGCAAGGTGTTCTGGGAACATGAAGCAGGTAGTAGCTAGGCAGAGGCCATGTGGAGCAGAACCATATTGGTAGGCTGGGACAGAGGCAGGAGAATAGTGGGCAGTGTTATGTTCTCACCCTGGGCCAGCAGGGGGATACTGTAGATAGTATTCACTCAGGTCCACATATGCAAATAAGGAATTGAATGTGACGTTCAGTGATTGGATAGTTACAGAAAGTTGTTACTGTTGTGTTGTAGTGGAGCTCTATATAAGCAGGCTGGCTGAACCCTTCAGTTCAGTTCTGTTCTGGCCTGTGAATAAACAAGAGCTGTTTGAAGAATCACTGTGTTGTCTGATATTTTCACCCACAACTTAACAGGCAGGATGCCTTGGATTTCAGTGCTGCACTGTTGTGAGGAACAATCACCTCTCGAGATGCAATGCTGTGAACTCACTTTATCTGATTAGACCCAGGTGTATATAGGTGTAAAATCAACCATGTATCTTAAAACACTACAGTCTCTTACATGCCTGGATTCCCAATGGAAATATAACCCTGGTTAAGTGCCTGGAACCTCCTGGAATCTTGCTTACTGTTTGGCAGAGATTGGGGGTGGTGAGCAACATCTGTAACACTATACAGTGGAACCTTGGTTCTCGAACGGCTTAGTTGACAAACAAATCGGCCCCCGAACGCTGAAAGTAAGTGTTCTGGTTTTCAAACGTTTTTTGGAAGCTGAATGTCCAATGCAGCTGTCGGCTATTGTTTTTGGGGTGCCTGTGCCAATCAGAAGCTGCGCCTTGGTTTTTGAATGTTTCAGGAGTCAAACAGATTAAGTTTGAGAACCAAGGTTCCACTGAACTCATGACAATCTTAATCGGCAGCAGCATCCACACAAACAAGGGAGGATTTAGTGGGCTTTGGAGAACTTCCAAGGTTAACAGAAGTATAACAAATATTTGTGGAGAGAGGGGGAACCCCTAAAGAGATGGCAGAGCTCAATGCAGCCCAGTGAGGTGTAGGAATGGGGCGGGGGAATGGAATGCAATATCCTATACAGGAGCACCCTCCATTGCAACTTCTTGTTGTAGGTCCTAGTTGCAATGATGTAAATGTCAACTTCATTCATGATTTGCTTTTGTTTTGCCTGTGCTATTCTTTTGGTGAGAGAAGAGAGGAAGAGCAAGACGAGAGAGTGCTGCTAAAATGACAGTTCTCAAGAACCTTCACTGAGACTTTGGTTTGACCAAAGTTCACCTAGGATTCTCACCATAAATATCATTTGGGCAGAGTCACCCTTTTTGAGGCATCTGCCGTTCTTGCCCCTGTTCAGACAACTAAATTGTGAGTGACTACAATGAAAGGAAAAGTTGAGGCTGGGGGGTGTTTGTGTACATACCTGTCCTCTACTCCATTTAAGAGATAATATGAAACAATAAGTCTTTTTTACTGCAGTTTCTTTCGCTGGCTGGTTAAAATCAATAGCAGCACAACAAGAACAATGAGCAAACATTAATCTGTTGATGGAATTATCTCAATATTCTGGTGTTATACATAGACAAAATCACTTTCTTATTTGCAAGATCCACATGCATCTGTTACTTATGTCAAATGATTACTACTTCATGTCTCAGAAGTGCTGGAATCCAGTGACACATATTTTTCTCTGTCAAACTATGATTACATCCTTCCTTTGCAAAATCTGGAAAGAAATGCAACAGACACAAATGCTCAGTACATCTGTGC
Source organism: Podarcis cretensis (assembly GCF_951804945.1). Classification (NCBI taxonomy): domain Eukaryota; kingdom Metazoa; phylum Chordata; class Lepidosauria; order Squamata; family Lacertidae; genus Podarcis; species Podarcis cretensis. Next base: position 50,618,974 of record NC_137175.1, on the reverse strand, counting down.
ATTCGCCTCTCCAAAATCAACATCCATATTTTAAAATCACTTTTCACAGTGAACCAATCCAATTCAGTGTTCTCAAACTTGCTTGCGGATCAGAATGCAACTATCTGTTGAGTTACAAATTTTTCTGGATTTTTCAATGCAGATTAGGTCCTTCAAAGTGTACACAAAAAATTACTTATTTTTACATTTTAAAAGGTGTACAAAATGTGTATTTTGGGGGAAATGCACCGGAAAGTCTATAAATGCATGGAAGAAGGCATATTTTACAGCAATGTTTTTCTACTTTTGGCTGCCCAGATGGTGGTGGACTACAACCCCTATCATCCATGACCACTGACTAAGCTAACTGGAGATGATAGGATGTAGTCTAACAACATCTGCTGACCTAAGTCTAAAGAACATTGTTTTATGGGAAGACCGAGTACAAAATGTGTACTTGCTGGTTTCCCAGAGGCATCTGGCTGGCCACTGTGAGAACAGGATGCTGGACTAGACGGGCTGTTGGCCAGATCCATCAGGTTTTTCTTATGCCCTCTTATGATCACTACCTCATCTAGGCCAATGCTTTAATGCTGGCTTGCTCTCGTCCTGCATATGTGAGCCTTTGGATTATACCAAGATGAAGAAATGGGAGTGTCATTCCACTTCTCTAAAGCCAACTCTGAAGCAGCCCTTGTTCATACCAACTGAAACCAAAGGCAGATCAGGCTAATAATAATAATAATAATAAACAATATCAACTAACACCTATTTATTATAGATTTGTGGCCCTCCCAGTTATAGTTCAGGGTGGGAGAATGAAACCAAACAGATGAAATGAAACAAAAATGCCGCCTTGCATCCTGGGCTGAGGTCCCATTGTTCTCAATTGTCACCATTAGTCATGCAGCTTTGTAACAAACCAGAACATCAGACAGATCAGGATGTGATGGGTCATAACAATGATTCACCAGAGTAGGAGAATTCACAGGAGATTTGGTTTTATTTTGAGCACTGAATTTGGGGAAGATACATTAATTTAACACAATTCTTTTAAATGTCACCTCTTGGGGATTGCCTGAAATGACAGCAACCCAAGAGTATGCTGTTTATTCATGATGGTGACATAACTGATGAGAGAAATTAGGTTGGATTCCTATGCAGTCATTCCCATCTGAGCATGACAATGATGTGCTTGAAGTGAGGTCAGTCGCAACCTAGAGATCTAATGGACTCTCTCCGTTTTCAATTTCTCCCAGTTTCTCATTTTTTCAGTCTCAAATTCAGTTCTCCACATTTACCAATCAGTTTGTGAACTTTTCTAAATAAGATTTTCATGAAGATTGACCAGCATTTCAGTGTGAATTTTTCCTAATACACACATTTTTTGCATGCAGTTTTGCCTACTATACACATTTTTGACAAAGAATTTTCTCAACATCTTTCTATGTTATTTTCACTAATATATGCATATTATGCACATTTTAAGTACATAATAAGAACCTTCTGGATCTGGCCAATGTCCCATCTAGTCCAGTATATGGTTACCAGATTTTTTTCCAATGAATCCAGGGATTCATTTTTTTTGAAGCTGAGTAGCAACAGGGAGTCAGTAGTGGGCATGGTGAGGCAAAAGACCCTGGGCCCAAGCACACATGCATATTGTATAAAGGTGCAAAGCTCTTCTTTTACACCTTCCCTAATCTCCTGCCCCCTTCCCCCTTTGTTATGACAGTGTGCCGTTGCCCAGTTTCTTAAAAAAGAACTCTGTACATTTATGTTTCACAGGGTGCGAAAGAAGGCCTTTGCACCTTGCCCGGCAGAGAAACCGTGCACCTTGCGCCCCTCCTGGGCAATGGTGCGCCTCCCCCCCACCTGCGACTCCCGAGCCTCCCCCAATCAGTCAAAACAAAGGGGGAAAGGGGAAGGAGATCTGTATCACCGGACATCCCCAGTTCCCCTTCGGCAGTGGCGGCAGCAGCAGCAGTCAGCAGCCCAGAGCCAGCCTGGTAGTGCAGTTGGTAGTCCAAAAGTCCCCATACGATGTGTTGCACACAAGACACATCATATGGGTACTTCCAGCGAGGGAAAATGGCAGGCGTCATGGCAGCGAGCAGCTCCTGAAGCCAGTCAGAGCCAACTGCGCTACCAGGCTGGCTCCGGGCTGCTGAGGCTGCTGCTGCCACATTTCCTGGGGACAGATTTGCAAATCCGGGGACTGTCCCTGGAAACAGGGGATGTCTGGTAACCCTAGTCCAGTATCCTGTTCTCCCAGTGGATGACCAGATGCCTGTAGGAAACCCACAAGCAGGATTTGATCACAAGAGCACCCTTTCTCCTGTGGTTTCCAGCAACTGGTATTCAGAAATATTGCTGTCTCCAACTGTGGAGGCAACAGTAGAGCCACCATGGCTAGTAGCCATTAATAGCTGTCTCCTCCTCCATGAATTTGTATTTTAAAAGTAACAAGGCTCACGTCTTCAAATCCCACACCCTGCCCCCTTGGGCCCTTCCGATGGTCTCCTGGCCTGGGACACACTGGGGGTCCACCTCCATCTGCTTGTGCTAATTCGTTGTTTCCTTGTCCACCTTGCTGGCTTCGTTTAATTGAAATGTATGCAGTGGCAGAGATTTACATGGGACAATGTATGCAGGGCTGGTTTTAAAATGAACGAAACGGCTCTCTTAAAACTGCATGGAGTAAAAAAGTGTGAGACCAGATATTCCTCTCCACATCCACAAATATGCCACTAGGGGTCACAACACACCCATCTAATTCAGCAGGCATATGGGAAGCTTTAAACACAATGCTAAAATAATTTTGAGCATAATCTGCCTGCTCCAGAAGCATTCAGAATGCATCCTTCACTCTAAATCCAGCATCCTAACCTGTGGGTGAATGGCCTAACAAAACAGAGTAACACACAATCCTGTGGCCCAGTTGTGCTTGTGCAAGTTGTGATCCTGCAGCTGGGAAGTTAGGCTACGTCAGTTTTTCCCAGGTGGTGGTAGTGGGAAAATGCCCCTTTGATTTCATAAACTCATCCCCCTACCTTATAAAATGCATTATTCAGAACAGCACTTTGCATGACCCACTAAGGAAGATTAAAGTTCAAAACAGCAACATTTAATTGCACATTTATTCCAAATCCAATCAAAACTATTTAGCTTAATTAATTCAACAAAATTGATAAACTAGATCCAGGGGTACCATGTTTTCAAGTCTGATGGTCATTTACACCTCTGCCACCTCCATAGGCAATATCACACACACACACACCCCGCCGGAGTGATACCCCTCACTTTGGGAAACACTGAACTAAGTTCTCTGCCTGTTGCCCACTTGCAACTTGCTCCCCGCTTGCCACAGTTCTGGCTGTCACCCATATTTTGCTTTACTATCTGTAAAGATACAATCAGATACAATGGTTCTTTTAGCATATAACATCATTTGGAAATCTTAATCTTCATCCTATCTCCAGAACAAGAACCTTTCTCTGCTGGCACCAGGTAGCTTGCAGTATTCATATAATAACAAACGTGTCGTGGGTGCCAGCCAGGGCTGGCTTCTGAGATGAACGGTGAAATGGTGCCTCTTTCCCTACCAGGATAAAGGAGTGAGTGAAAATCTGTCTCAGGAACAAGGGGAGGACTAAAGATCTACATTTGTATCTGCTGCCCCTATGGATCCTGCTGCCTGAGGCAGTCACCTCATCTTGCCCCATAGGTGGGCCAGCCCTGGCGCCAGCACATATTGGCTGCCATGGGCAGCAAAAAGAAGAGGTGCCACTACTCCAGGCAAAAAGTACAGGATATAGTCAGATCTCAATAAATTTACACAAAGGAGGTACAGCTTCAGTAAGATCACTGTAATTATTAATGTCAATGTATCAGTTTGGGAAGAGAAGGGGGAGAGATAGCTTCACTTCGGGGTCACAGCTGGGTCCAGTATTAATTACTATATTTTGAAATGAATCAGGGGATGGAGAAGACGAGAGAAGGTTTTGTTTCCCTGGTGACACCAAGCTGGAAGGATAACATAACAGATATTTTGCAGTGAGAATTACAAACTGAAACGAACCTTCAGGGGGATTGGCTGTCACTACTCAGATGAAGGCCAATAAGGACAAAGGCAACATGAGCTGGAGGGGGTTGGGGAAGAGCTACATATCACCATTGGAACATGGGAACATGTAAGGTGATGGTCAGATCTCTCAAAGTGCAATGCATGGGGTTTCACAAGCCTGACAATCAGCTGTCCAGATCTTGCAAAGCTCCATGCACAGCACTCTGCAAGACCTGATGATCTGCTGGCTTGAGAAATACTATGCACAGTGCTCACCTGAAATCATAGTGACACTAGGTGATTGACAGCTGGGTAGGGTCAAACTTGACCCACAGGCCAGGGGGAGAAAATGATCCGGTCCACCAACTAGATCCAGTTCCCTACTCCTAATGTAAAGAGCAAAGCCTAGGCATGAAGGTTCTGATTCTGACCATACTGTAAAATAATTCACCTCCCTGATTAATAGAAAAAAATAACAACATTGTTTCATTACATGAAGCAGCTGTATTACATATTGGGTATGATCCAGAGCCATTAAAACCAATGTAACTTTAGACATGAACAGACATGGCTGTTTACATGATCACAGATAGCTAGAATTCTCTGTGCAAAAAATTGGAGGTCATGTACATTACCTTTGACAAAGGATTGGATTGATACGTTATGGGATTACACTTTGCTGACATAATTAACATATTAAATGGGAAGAAAAGAAAGACAGAACCAGAATAGATTTATGCATTGGGGATTTATGCATCCCAATTGGGGATGTCTTATTGAATACTTCCTAAGCACATCAGCAGACGCAGGTGGCACTGTGGGTTAAACCACAGAGCCTAGGACTTGCCGATCAGAAGGTCGGCGGTTCAAATCCCCGTGACGGGGTAAGCTCCTGTTGCTCGGTCCCTGCTCCTGCCAACCTAGCAGTTCAAAAGCATGTCAAAGTGCAAGTAGATAAATAGGTATCGCTCTGGCAGGAAGGTAAACGGCGTTTCTGTGCGCTGCTCTGGTTCGCCACATGACCTGGAAGCTGTATGCCGGCTCCCTCGGCCAATAAAGAGAGATGAGCGCCGCAACCCCAGAGTCGGCCATGACTACCTAATGGTCAGGGGTCCTTTACCTTTACCTTTACCTTTTAAGCACATCAGCACATCCAAATATGCAGTTTTATTTCTCTTTAATTCATATGTGTTATTAGTAAATTGCATTGAAATTAAGAATGCATTTCTCTGACTGGAAGAGTTTACACCTTTGGATATGAAAGAGAGGCCTGTAAATTTAGCCTTGATTATGCAGACTTGATTTTTGGGTGTTCTGGTTTTCCTTTGGTTTTAAAAAAAGTTTCCATGGACCAGGAGTCAGCTTCACCTGCTGAACAGCAGCCTGAAGGGGGAGAAGGCCAAGTGACTCCACCTGTGGCTGATCGTGCTTCAAGGACACAGAGGATGACATTAAACCGAACAATGGCTTAGCTGCCATGATGCACTGAAGGACCAAGGAGGAACAAAGAGGTTGTGATCTCCTCCCCAGGTGCTCACATGCTTGTGCAGTCGTGCAAATCCATAGTTTGTTTCCGCATTATGTGCAGATATGTGTGAACATTGAATGTAAACAATGTAAACAATCAAACTGAACCTATGGAAGAATCTCCAAATTACAAAGAGCTGGATCTCATGCATGCATGCCACATTTTCTGTCCTGAAAAGACACACAGTCTAAGTAACTATTTCCAGAAGAAATTAACTGTGTTAGGCTGCTGCAACCAAAACAATAAAGAGTCCTGTGGCACTTTTAAAGTTATTATATATATATATATATATATAACATCATCAACTTGTATGGCCACAGATGCATAAAGTGTTCTCCTGAGTTACAGATACACACACATACTTTGGACCTACTTTGATGGGTGGATGGGGCAACCCACCGGTCAATCAAATGAAGTCATTATGATGTCTCCTGGTTGTCAGCTGGGTTGTACCACCTGTCAAAATCCCTTGTGGGTTCATGAGCTTAGTAGAGACAGCAACAGCCTTCATTCTCCACATCAACTTTTTCAACTTGCAACATCAAAGGTTGGAAGTGGGAGAGCGGGAAAGGCCTCTGCACTTCTCCTCCTTTACACCACGAATATTGGAAGTGAAAGGACTTTGTGATCCTCCCAAGTGCTTCTCCTTTGCTCTTCCTGCTGTCTGTCCCTCTGTGACTCTCCTGGGCCTCAGTCCACTGCCTCTCATCATCCTGCAGTTCACAGCAGCAGCAGGGTGTGACCCCTGTTTACCCCCAGCCATATTCCCATGTCTTGGGATATTTCATGCACCTGAAGAAGCAGACTGTGGTTCATGAACACTTCTGCCACAATACATGCATTAGTCTATATGGTGCCACAAGACTTTGGTGCTGAAGATGTAGTGGTCAAGGAATTTTTTCTTTTCTTCATCATTCCAGCTGTTCAAAGGTTTGAACCTTAGCATTACAAACCAAGCTGAGGCTTAGCTCAGATTAAGCCCTGGTAATTGTTCCATGGAAGATGAAACCATTACCTAAATGAACATTGAAAGTCTATCCCTCCATCCGAAGAGGGGGCTGACTTACCCTGACCATTCTTACACTGTGATCAGTTTGCATTGCTGACCCCAGTCCATGGTCAAGTGACAGATTTTAGTTTCTATCACCAATATCATGACACTGGCAGGCGTAATATGGGGTGGTGCTGGTGAGGGAAGGAGGAACACTGTTAGCCTGACTTGCCATTGCAGCCCGTCACTGCAGGTCAGGCCCTTCACGGCCTCTACATGCCAAGCATTAAAATGGCAAGCTGTTCTTCCAGAGCAATGCTTCCCCTGGTGGCCATTTTCTTTTTTGTATGCATATATTTCAATGAAGACAATGAACATATCCCATTTTCCTTCCACTGATGAATGATGTAGGGAGAAGAAATCTAGGCAAGGAAATAAAAATGCCCACGGACTTCAGTATGCATGGAAGAAGAAGAAAATCCCATCTGTTTTTCAGGGTTAAATCCAATATTTACTGCAATACAGTGGTACCTCAGGTTACAAACGCTTCGGGTTACAAACACTTCAAGTTACAGACTCCGCTAACCCGGAAGTAGTACCTCGGGTTAAGAACTTTACCTCAGGATGAGAACAGAAATTGTGTGGCAGCGGTGCAGCGGCAGTGGGAGGCCCCATTAGCTGAAGTGCTACCTCAGGTTAAGAACAGTTTCAAGTTAAGGATGGATCTCCAGAACGAATTAAGTTCTTAACCAGAGATACCACTGTAATTAGTTCAATTCACCTTTCCTTGGCGAGAAAACAAAGCTAAATTTGAAAATCAGAAACGGCTTTCACTTTGTACAGAACTACTGGGCTTGTACGGAATCTGAAGGTACTAATTCAATCTAGTGCTAAGAGGAGCAAGCAGCTTGCGCTTGGGGACATCAGTGTTTTTTGGTCCTACTCATGCAGAAAGGAAGGAAGTGGACTGGCAATAAAGGAATGAGGGAAGTTTCACTGGGTGTGTGTTTGAGAGATAGGGAGAAGGAGGCAGGTCCCCTGGAACTAGGTCAGCAGAGAAAATGGCAACACTACTCTCCCCTATTCGTGACCCAACACAGCAGTCAGTGAGCACCTTCAAATTGACTAACGTGACCTTTGAGGGCAGCTACCTGCCTGGCTGAGAAACACAATGCAAGGCTGTTGGCAACCATCTCTTACCAGCATCTGCAGACTGCTCTTTGCCAGATGGCAGGCAGGACATGGTCACAGCCAGTAAGTAGAAAAAACATTATCCTAGGGAGCTTTTGTTTCCATCCAAGGGCTCTGCTTTCAAGCTCCTTGCTTTTCAGGGGGATTCCCCCCTCCTTCCTGATGCTGAGTAGTGATGTGATATTCTGGGGCCATCTCCTCACTGGAAACCAGCTAGCAAACCCCAAGGGACCTTGGGTGGCAAATGACTTAGCATCACCTAAGCTGTCATGTGTTTCTTCACACCTAATATACATTATTTCAACTCCATTCTGGTCCTTTCCTTCTTATAATTGCCAGAAATGAACACCTCACCTCCTTTGCCCTGTTTGGATTCAAAGCAATGCCTCATTATTCTGGCAAAAAGAGATGAAACCAATTCTCATCATGACTGATATGTTGATCAGCTAAAATCACCCCATGGCAAAAGTCACAAGAAGGCATTGGGGTAAGTGTGGCCTTTTGTAAGTTAACAACCGCAACCAGGATTCCATCTGGATTCCATTAACGGTGGCTTTGCTGTTGGTAATGAGGAAACAAAACTTAAAACACGAGGATGAAAAATACTGACGGTAGTGAACAAAACTTCCAAAAGGAAAAGAGAAATGGAAGTAAACGCCTATTGGCTTTGTAGGCTCCCCTTGAGATGTTTTGAACAGAATGGTGGGGGGAGACCTAACTCCAGGAAAGGAAGTTCACTGACATTTCAGGTATCATTGACTGATACTTGGTACAACAACAACAACAACAACAACAACAACAACAACAACAACATATTATTTATTCCCCAGCCACTCTGGGCAGCTTCCACCAGAGTATTAAAATACAGTGGTCTGTTAAACATTAAAAGCTTCCCTAAACAGGGCTGCCTTCAGATGTCTTCTAAAAGTCGGGTAGTTGTTCTTCTCTTTGACATCTGGTGGGAGGGCGTTCCACAGGGCGGGTGCCACTACTGAGAAGGCCCTCTGCTTGGTTCCCTGAGTGCCTGAGCTCAGTCATACTGCAGCATAGTTAAGGACTGGATCTGCCCTAGAGGTACAAAAACAGTAATGGGCCAGTTAGCTATTAGGGCCACCTAAGCACCCATAATCTTAGATTATAACCGTTAGCCATATAAGTCAGAGAAGAGTTGACATCAGTGGTTTTAAGTGCACTTAAACATTTGTTGGACTGCGGCTACTGATGTGTAACAGAAAGATCCAATTGTTTTTGTTTCCTGTACCATACACTTTCAGCTTAAACATGCTACTTAGAAGGAAGTCAGAATGGAGTGAACTAGCTGAATGCATACTTGGAGTAGAATTACGAAAAAATGGTGAAGTGTGCAGTACACCTGTCTAGATTTCCACGCTGCCAGTCATGCCCTTTCCTAAAAGATTTCATTCCATCAGCATTCCTTAGTCACTGAGTATACTCAGTCCCCATTAGGCTGTTTTTGGGATCCTCCACTTAGAGATTTTTTTGGCTGAAGATTGTTTTGGTATTTCCCTTTCATGAATGGATGATGTTGTTTTTGCTACTGGCCTTCAGGGAAGAAGTTTGCTGTCAGTATATATAGGACTGAAGTAAGTGGATTCAGTGAAATCAGTGGCACTTAACCATCTCTCTCTGCATCTAACCCACTAAGAGAACTCAGTTATATGGGCAGTGTATCAATGTAACAAATAATTAAATAAAATGGAGATGACTTCTCATACTTTTAAGGCTACAATTGTGACATACATACTAGGAAGTAAGACTGAAACTGGTGCCCACTTTCCTGGGAGGAAATCCCAGTTGAATTCAGTGGAATTTATTTTCAAGGAAATGTGCTTATGGTCTAACTGTAGAGCTTATTGGAAACCAATAGGAAATATAAGAATATATGAATGGGTACTTAGGGTTTGCCAATTTCTGATCCATGCACAAATCTGGAGTGAAGAGTCCGTTATATACATATAGATCAAACAATATCATAGTTGATGGAAGTCTTATCCATGTGGACAATTTATTTCCTAACCATGTCTGAATCCGTAAGTAATTGATTTAATTGTTTCCAAAGTGGTTTAGTCTCAGTGACTTCAGCAAGATTAACCTGGCTTGAGTGCAATTATACTTGCTTAAGTAATTTGTGGATCACATTGCCTGTGTCACTTAAGCGCACAAGAACACCCAGTCTCTGTTTGATGCTGCTCCCGTTTTTGAGAACAATTCCTTTTAAAGCCTATGACAACAAGGAGATAAGATTTCACCAGCATATAGTGTTTCTGAATCTGAGTCTTAGCCAAGGCAAACTCTTTCTAATGCTTATCTTTGTATCGGAGATAACAAGCAGACACCAGTCACATCTGGGACAATTGGAGATATCTCAGCTTTTCCCATGCAAGTTCCTGCCCCTCAAAAGACCAGCTGAATTGGATCTGAGGTGAGCTGCTGAATATTTATATTGCATTGTTTTTTAAAAGAAGAACCCATTTGGTGGGCAGGGGGAATGATGTGATAGAAACATAACAAGATACAATCAGACAGGGTACAATGGGTGTAGTAAAACAATCTCTTTTGCAGCAACTCAGTTATTTAAAATGGAACAAAAGCTGTTTACTTAACAATTCTAAATGAAGTATCTTACAATGCCTCCATTTGTGGACCTCAAGACAATAACCTCAATTTAGGAAAATCCATGTGAATCAGAATTTTCAATAGCTTTTGTTTTCCTTGTGTTGATATAAATATTCCTACTGTTCATGTTTATTGATGACTTTGCTCTACAAGGCTTTGAATAATTTGCATTGTATTTAAAAAATGGTCAGAATGGTGACTAGTTTTTGTTCAAGTGAAGAAACAAAACTGGGAGAACACCCTTCGCAGTATTGTGGCCCTAAGGGGAATTCGTTAAATTATTCCTATATTATGCAGTCCTATCCTCACATCACAGCATGTTCTTCAAGACTAGGGATGTCAATGCCCACAATGTGTTGTTATCTACTTGCTTTATGGACCAGTGGTGGTGATTTTACTGTATGTATATTCTGCCTCTCTTATGGATCACGCTCTATAAGAAAATTGGGGTCTATCAATTTTAAGGTTGTGCCTGGATTGTTGCACTCAACAGAGAGAGGAGCAGCAGCAGCAGCAGCAGCATCTCACACAGCTTTTGGAAGTTTCATTTCTTTAGTTGAGTTGGAGAACCTTCAAGAACAATGTGCAGGGTAGGTTGGCATGGTGGTGCTATAGTGGGAGGTAGAAGTGGTGAAGACCACCTGGTTCCTACCATTGGTCTCCTCCACTGGCTTGAAAGGGCTTCTACAAATGGAAGGAGCCCTTTCATTTGAAGAAGGGACATCTGGGATCAAAGCCATTGTTTTGGCCACACTTTAATTAAAAGTTGGTAATCAGTAAGGCCCAGATCTCACCTGCAAGCTGACTAGCCTGCAAGCTGACTAGCCGTCCTTCTTGCTTCAGACAATGGAAGGTGTATGAATGACTGACTTTGGTATGTGATTTAATGAAATTAAACTGCTATGCTGCATGAGATTTTGATGTCAATTTGCTCAGATATCTGTGATACCTTTCATTCAATGTAGTGGAATTCTTTCCCACGTTCCAGTGGGCTAGACCATTCCACAATGGAGTGACCTCAGGCAAAGAAGGAAGGAATTCTTAAAAGTTGTTCGGAATTTCATTGTACATCTAGTTGTGTGATCTTGTGTGTGGTATGCAGGGGTGAAAATAGCTGCACCTTCAGTGCAACTATAAAAGAAAGAAAAGAGTTGCGTTCTCTCGGTGTCTTTCCAGATCCTTACCTGCAATGAACATTTAGCTCAGTTGATTAGAACATGGCGCTGATAACACCAAGGTTGCAGGTTTGATCCCCATATGGGACAGCTGCATCTTCCTGCTTTGCAGGGGGTTGGACTAGGAGATCCTCAGCGTTCCTTCCAACTCTACAATTCTACGAGGCTGCATTTTAATGTTTTAATGTTGACTTTTGATCAAAATGATTGCAATAGTTGTACTGCATCTGAGTCTAACATGATTTCTCTTGCAGGTGTGTCGAAAAACGCCCAGAGGGCGTCGAAAGTTAACAGTGCATTTCAGCGAGTGTATGCTGATGTGATTGGTCCTCTAGCACCATCTAGAGGCAATGCAAGATACTATCTTGTGTGTGTGGATTATTTCTCTCATTATGTGTGGATATACATATTGCAGAGTCCAAAAGAAGCCTTAGAAAGGTTTCAGGAGTTTTGTGATAAGATTAAAAGTGTTCGTGAGGCTAACATTGATTGTCTTTTCACAGAAGAAGAGCCAGTTTTTCTTTTACAGGATTTTCAGGATTTCCTGGATAAGCAAGGGATAAAGCACAAGGTTGCTGTTTCTGCAGATGCATGGAACAAAAGTGTCTGTGTGCAAGTGAACAAAGAATTGCAAAATGGCATGAAGGCACAATTGCTGAGTTCACATTTGCCACATGAGTATTGGGCTGAATCTTTATTGTGTTATTGTTACACTTGGTTGAGAAAGGTTTCAAAAGGTTTGGGATGTTCTCCTTTTGAAAGGCTATTCCATAGAAAACCTTCTGTTGCCCATTTTAAGGTTTTTGGATCTCATGCGAAGTCTGATGCTCCAGGTGGAGTAAAGAATGCAAAAGGCATTTTTGTGGGTTATGAAAAGGGTCTCTACAGAGTAATTTTGTCTGAATCTGGTCAGGTGATTCTCACAAATTTTCTAGAGAGTGCTCCTGAACAGGAGAGAGTATTTGTTCACACATTTCCCACTGAGGACAATTCAGATGATGATGATGATTTTGCTGATTATAGTGGTACTGTGAGTGGCACGGATAGCTCAAAGAGCTCAGTTGACACAGTCATTGAGAGGAAATCTCACACAATGGCTAGACCTTCACAGGTTAAGGATGAACCACTGTTTACTATTGGAACTGGTTCTCCAAAGAGTCCTGAGAATGAACCAGTCAGCAGAGAGGATCAGCACCTCATACGCAGGTCTGAGAGGGTTACAAAGGGCGTACCACCCAAGAGGTATTCTCAAGAGTTTGCTAACTCAGCTGTTGCATGTGTTACTATTGTTGACAACTCAAGACAGGTTACAGGTGTGTCTAAGTCAGAGACAAAGTCACAACAAGGAGTTGCTAAGCGTAACACTACATTCCCTAGCCAAGGTAATGCAGATGCACTCATTCCTTGGAAGTCTGACAACCAGAGAGGTACACTGGGGAAACAAGTGGCGGGTAGTTCCAAGGGAGGAACTGAAACAACAGAGGATTGTTATATGTATAACAACTGTTTGTTTTCTTCTCTGGACCAAGCTTTGTTCGCAGCACACATTGATTCATATGGGGGAGTATGTTACGATATAGAAGCAATGCAGCTGCAAACTAGTAGCTTGAAAACAAAACATGATGGGCATGTTGGGACTGTCCGTGGGAAACAGTGGGACAGTCAGTTCACAGGGCGATGCACTGGAATTAGCTCAGAGTGTAATATGAGCTCTTCCTCTTGCGTATGTACAGGAAGTACAGGAAGTCTTTGTCCCTTGACTGCTGGAGTTTGAAGAGTACAGACATGTTTTCTGTAATGCTGCAAAGACAGAAATAAAGGCATGTAAATACGTTTCTGTCTATCTCCTTTTCCCTGCCGGGGGAGCAGGAGGGAGTGGGTGTGTTCTTCCCACGTTTGGGGAAAATCGCCTATCGAGACCTAGCCTGGATCTTGCTGGGGAATGCAGCCAGGGAGGTCAACAGGAGACCAAGCTGGGTGCCTGGGAGAGTTGCCAGTTCCTCCCGATAAAGGCTTGATTTCCGACATTTTAATCTTGTTTTTAAGTTGTATTCATTCAACTTGTTTTTATTATTAGTTGTTAGCCGCCCTGAGCCCAGCCTTGGCTGGGGAGAGCAGGGTATAAATAAAATTGATGATGATGATGATGATTCTATCCTGAAAGATCCCAGGGCATTTCATCAGGACCTCTGGTGAGGTTTTGGAACATATTCAAGGCCTCACCATCATACACTATGAACTGAGATTGTACCCAGTCCTCTGTGGTTGCATATTGTAAGGATCCAGTCAGGAAAGGGACCAAAATGGTCAAAAGCTCCTCTACTGTCATACTGTGGTTCCAATCTGGTGTGGTGTCCCTGTGCTTAGCTATTGGCAAAGGGGGAAAACAAGCTACGCAAAGCCATAACTACTCAATGGACCAAACTATGTCAATTTTAAATCAGCTTATTTGTCAGTCAATGTGAAAAACCTCCCTTCTTTTCCACTGAAACAGTCTCTACCATCCATCAAACCCACTGACCCATCCTCTCACCTCAATGACTGGGGTCACCCCCACAACGTACATTCAAACCACTTAACAGTCATGGTGAGTACTGGGAACTGTAGCTTGTTAAGGGTGCCTGGGTCTTCAGCACCCTTTAAAACACGACACTTCCCAGGATTTGGGGGGGGGGGAAGCCATGACTGTTAAAGTGTTGTGAGTGCCTGCAATGTATGGTGTGAATGTGACCCAAGCTGCAGTGGAGGTCTGGTTCCTAAGCACCAGCAGCAAACTACGACAAGCCACAGAAAGAGGGAAGGAGGGGAAGGAGCTTACTTTCTCCTCTCTCCTCCAAAATCAGCTGTGCGTACTGCACAGGAGTGTCGAAAGCCAGGCTGAAGTAGCCCCTGGGAGATGTAATTTCCCCAAGAGCTCCTGTAATGTCAGTTGCCTTGGGGAAATTACATTTCCCAGTGTTGTAGCCTGGTGTGCTACTTTGCAGTGCTAAATGGGGAGGGATAGGAATCCTCCTTCCCTCCTTCCCTCCCTATCTTTATCTTTCTACCACCCATTGGAGCATAGTGGCATTGAAGAGAATGGAAGAGGAATCAAAGAATTGCAGAGTTGGAAGGGATTCCGAGGGTCCAACTCCCTGCAAATGTAAGAATCTCAACAGGCAGTCCCTAGTTCAAGAGCACGGTATCTGCTGCCCCAGGTTCAAACCCAGGTAGGGCCACAAGAAACTCCTTCCTGACACCCTGGGGGGTCTGCTTCCAGGTGGTGTAGAGTAGACAATATTGTACAAGGTGGATCAGTAGTCCAGGCAGCTTCTTATGTTCCTACAAGAGGCTTGGGGAATCAGGATGTGTTGACAGTGGGCTGCTTGGGTGGGAGGGAGCAGATTTGAGGTCGGTTGGAAAAGGTGGAAGGGGAATTCAGGGGTTACAATATTCACTTGCCGTTGAGCTGTGATGAGTCCTGAAACTTGTACTTGCAACCCTTGAAATATGAGTTCAGTGACATCACTAACCCTGTTGCAGGTAGTCACCTATATCAGTGAGAATATTGTTTCTAACTAAGTGCCTGCTTAAAAAACCTTTTGTTGATGAATTCTTGTAATATAAAGTGGTGTGTGTGTGTGTGTGTGTGTGTGTGTGTTTAAGAACAGCATGTTTCCATATTCAAAAGTGAATGTGTGGAATATACAAGATGTGCTAAAAATGCAGCGTGGCAACTCCGGTGTTTCTCCAAAGGAAATGAAAACACCTCTGTTGGCTAGATCTGATGTCCTGTGGTACAGCAATTAGAACAGTAATTAGACTATCAAATGTCATAGAACAGAAAATGACAAAAGCTCAGAGTGTGCTACCTTAGAAGTATACTTGGGATGCATTAACATTAATCAGCTAATCTACTGTGAGGCTTTTCTTGTGCAGGGGATGTTCTGTTGACTTAGAAGTGTTCATGCAAACCGCACTAGCGCCAAAGAGCTTTAACTGATATCACTGGACTTGGATCAGGCTTTGTGTGCAAGTGAGGATATTTACAGCTAAAAATGAGGGATAGCATTGTGACCACGGCCTCTTGATCTAGCATTTCCCCGTTTCTATCTTTCTCAGAAAGGGCGGCATTGTAGCTGGGCATCTGGGCCCACGTAGCACCCCGGCTGGCAGGTGGGAGGTTGGCACCCCAGCCCTGACCGCGTCATCAAAATTCCGTTTCTATCTTTCTCAGAACTGAACCTCATAAGGGAAAGTATTGACAGTGGTCTCCCTCGATGTTTTCTGTGGTATGGGTGATTCAAGACCGGCAGCTCTACAGTCCCTAAGGGTGAACTTCAGTTTAATTTCAGTCCATGGTAATTTCACATGCATTCATTCAGAAGTACCGTAAGTCTCATTTTTGCACTGATCTGGGTTTGTTGTTTTTAAAAAGAAACAGATTTTCATACAGATTTTTTTTAATTTTAAAAAGTATTTAAAATACTATTTTACCACAAAATATGACTTTTTTTACCTTAACGTATGCATTTCTAAACATTTTGCCCTAAAATAATGTTGGGACAAGCTTTTCACACATTGGGGTATTTGATTTGAGACAAGAACTGTATTGTAAAATTTGGAGAAGTGCAAAATCTAAATGACTAATGCAATTGATGTATTAGTCCAGGTCAGGTCACCTAAACATGCAGAGCAATTGATGTACTCCTGCTTCTCTAGGGGTAGCTGTTTAAAAGCTTATGGCACAGAGGCTACAAGTGAATGGAGTGGCTATGGGGGTGTTTCCTCCCCTGTGGATTTAACCATGTTACAAGTGCTTCTGGACATAATTAAAGGTACCATGTGATAAGCTTTTTAAAGCAATGTCATCTCCAGGTTTTTGTGGAGGGGGGATGAGGTGGGCTTGTTCCCTACATCTTAGCGAGCCCTTTTGATGCAAACTGCTTTGTGCTAATGGAGCAAGCCTCTGGGAGTGTGCCTTGAAAGGTGGTCGCTGTAACCACACCACTTTTCAGTGCTTGCCAATCAGTGCTTGCAGCGATTCCCGTTGAACTTTCCCAGGTGTCAATCACCTGACATTGTGATTTCAGGGGATTGTCTGGTGGGTGGTCCTGCCCACCGGTCAAAGCTGGCCTGTAGAGGGTCGAGGGCTGACTAATCTGGTTCATGGGCCAGATCTTGTTCCCCACCCCTGAGGTAGGGCTTGAGCAACCCAACTTCAAGAGTCTTCCTAACTGAGTAACACCACTTTGTCTTCATCACTACTTCCCATTTGCTTGTGGGGTCAATCTGCACCATTTAGAAGGAGAGGCAAGGCAAGTGGAGGTTGTTGCCCCTTTTCCTTACTGCTCTCTGAGTCACTGTTATATTTTGTACCTGAACTGGGAAAAAGAAAAGGGGAGCTGAATGACCTGCATTTTGTATGTTACTGTAACACTGTTAATAGCTATTTCATGGGATTTGAAAAACAACCAGTGCCAGATGATTCATATACTTTCTGACTAATAGCCAAAATTGCAGCCACCAAAACACAATCTCAAGTACAGTGTTACCTCGGGTTAAGTACTTAATTCGTTCTGGAGGTCTGTTCTTAACCTGAAACCATTCTTAACCTGAGGTACTACTTTAGCTGCACGATTTCTGTTCTCATCCTGAGGTAAAGTTCTTAACCCGAGGTACTACTTCCAGGTTAGCGGAGTCTGCAACCCGAATTGTTTGTATCCCGAGGTGTTTGTAACCCGAGTTACCATTGTATTTGAGAAAAGTGATGAAGAACTGTCTCCTATGTGCTTTGTGTATTAAATCAGGCAAGTTACTTTAAAAAATGAAGCAAAAAATTGTGATATGCTGCTGTGGCAACTCAGACTTATGTCACCCCATAAAAACCCTGATCCCCAAACAGTGAAAAAGCAGTGTGTTGCGGTGTGTGTGAGAGAAAGAAAGAAAGAAAGAAAGAAAGAAAGAAAGAAAGGGGGTTGCTGTTTCTGAGAGGGTAGGCAAGTTTCTTAGAAATTTTCAGGATGTATATGTATTTGAAAGAAATAACCCCCCTGGCTACCTTGTTTAAAATAAGAGTTGTCACACCCCTCCTATTTCTAATAAATTACCTGTTGCTTTCAACTCTACCCCCACAAATTGCTGAAGAATTGTCTTCAGCTTAAAAAATTGCAATGGCATAAACACACTGAAAACATTAAAAAGTAAAAATAAAACTGAAAGGCATGTGTAGCCTTGTCATTTATCCCACACCAAAGTACAGTGGTACCCCGGGTTAAGAACTTAATTTGTTCTGGGGGTCTGTTCTTAACCTGAAACTGTTCTTAACCTGAAGCACAACTTTAGCTAATGGTGCCTCCTGCTGCTGCCGCACTGCTGGAGCACGATTTCTGTTCTCAGCCTGAAGCAAAGTTCTTAACCTGAAGCACTATTTCTGGGTTAGCGGAGTCTGTAACCTGAAGCGTTTGTAACCTGAAGCATCTGTAACCCGAGGTACCACTGTAAATATCTTTGCCAATAGCCACTAGAAATGTCGAGCCAGTGAACAGGCCACACATCTTACGTCTAGAAGCTACTCTTGTAGACACAAGTCAATATGAGATTCTGGCAGAGAAGGGAAAGCGCATCTCTTCACCATAGTGAATTTGCTGCCACATGATGTAGTGTTGACTAACCACCAGCTTTAAAAATGGGAGTCTTGCCAGTCCTAGTCTTGCCAGTCCAAGGCTCCCATGTGGGATGTGATGCAGCAAAGCAACTTTTCCAAGGAGATCTCCTAGTGAAGAATTTGCTCCCAGGGTCATTTCACCCATTCCAAGCTCTGCCCCTTTCCTTGAGGGATGGAAAGCCTTAAAGGGGCAGGCCTCTAGCTTAGAACCTAGCCCTCCCCCATTCCGAAAAGTTGCTCTGCAAGCATCAGTTGCAATTAATTAAAAGTTTTGTTCTTGCTTTACTGTAATGCTTTCAGGTGCCACTAGGTGGCTCCCTTGACTTCCCCTCTAGAGCATAACTTGAGAGCAACAATAGAATATTCAGAACCATTGGCACTTCACAGAATCATAGCATTGTAGAAGTGGAAGGGTCACCCCAAGGATCATCTAGTCCAACCCACTGCAATGCAGGAATCTCAGCAAGATCATAAATGACAAATGGCCACTTAAATGTTTTCTGACTGCAAGCATACACTGACTGATCTGAAGTGAAACATTTCCTACAGCAATGGTGCTGCTTTGCCAGAAAATTTCTGCCATGCTAAAAATGCCCAAGAAGCAGAGATTAGAGAGCAGTAATATTGATTTGATTCAGCAGGAATCTTTCAGAAGATCTTGTCCTGCCCGCAAGGCTTACTAGATTTCTCATGGGCTCAAGTAGATCTAATGGCTCCCCCCTACCCATACTACCAGCCCAATACATTTTCTTGCCTAAACTGGAAATTAAATGCATTTGCTAGGGCCAGCACTTTAAAAAGTCTGGTTGCACCAATCAGACACCAGTTCTTGTCTCCATTTTGCCTTTAGGGTATTGTCTTAGCAGGTTGATTTACCCTGCTGCAAGGCAGGGCACAGCAGGCCCACTCCTGCCCAGCTGCGTCCAGCTGCCATATTAATGTCCCACAATCCCCCTGGTGTAGTGCCACTCTGGGACATTATGGGAAATTAAACTGGTGGCCAATCTCAATCACTCAATACTGCTTGTTGTATTGCTCAGAGTGCTGCCGCCTGTGGAAAACTCCTATCATGGCAATTGAAGAAGAGACAGAAATTGAACACAGTCACAAGTATGGAGGTAGACGGAAAGAACATTTCTAAACCAAATGAGATCAGCAATTGCTTTCAGAGTTATTTCAGAAGACTTTACGCACAAGGGCTGGAAAACGAAAGAGAAATGGAAGAATTTCTCAAGAAACATGGATTACAAAAAATTTCGCAACAAAGTATGTTGTTTTTAAACGAGAAAATAACTGAACAAGAAATTGAGGGTGCCATTCAAAATATGCAATTGGGGAAATCTCCAGGGCCAGATGGATTAACCTCCAGATACTACAAAGCTTTGAAAGACTGGATAATACAGCCGCTTAAGGAGGTTTGCAATGAGATACTAGAGGGGAAAAGGGCACCTGAGACGTGGAAAGAAGCCTTCATCACACTTATACCAAAGACTGAGGTTGATAAAAAACAGATCAAGAACTATCGCCCTATATCATTACTTAATGTGGATTATAAAATTTTTGCAGACATTTTGGCAAAAAGATTAAAGAAGGTGCTGGTGGAGGAGATCCATAAAGATCAGGCAGGCTTTCTCCCGGGTAGGCATATATCTACCAATGTAAGGAATATAATTGACATTATAGAAATGTTGACAGTGAACATTAATACAAAGGCAGTTTTAATTTTTGTGGACGCGGAGAAAGCCTTTGACAATATATCCTGGAAATTTATGAAAAAGAATCTCCATGGGATGGGGGTAGGCCAAAGGTTTGAAAATGGTATAAGTGCAATTTACTCTGAGCAAAAGGCAAAGTTAATTGTAAATAATGTGGTCATGGATGAATTACCTATAGAAAAAGGGACACGTCAGGGGTGCCCAATATCCCCATTACTCTTTATATCGGTCCTGGAAGTTTTGTTAAACATGATTAGGGGGGACCAGCTGGTAAAAGGGATTCAGGTCGGAGCTAGACATTACAAATTGAAGGCCTTTGCAGATGACTTAGTATTGACCTTGCAAGAGCTAGACACTAGTACCAAAAGAGCTTTAGAACTAATTCAAGTATTCGGCCAGGTCGCAGGATTTAAGTTGAACAAACAAAAAACCAAGGTACTGGAAAAAAAACTTAACAAATGTTGAAAGAGAGAGATTCCAAGAGGAAACTGGGTTAGTGGTGGCAAAGAGTGTAAAATACTTGGGGATTAACATGACATCTAAGAATGTAAACTTATTTAAGGATAATTATGATAAGTGTTGGACTGAGATAAAGAAAGATTTAGAAATATGGTCAAACCTGAAGCTTTCCTTGTTAGGTCGAATTGCAGTAATCAAAATGAATGTATTGCCTAGAATGTTATTTTTGTTTCAGACACTACAAATTGTGGATAAACTGGACTGTTTCAAGAAGTGGCAGAAAGATATATCTAAATTTGTCTGGCAGGGCAAAAAGCCCAGAATCAAGTTTAAGATACTTACCGATTCTAAAGAAAGAGGGGGGTTTGCCCTGCCGGACTTAAGACTGTACTATGAATCGGCAGCTTTCTGCTGGTTAAAAGATTGGCTACTTCTTGAGAACGCAGATATTCTAGATTTGGAAGGATTTGATAATAACTTTGGTTGGCATGCATATATCTGGTATGACAAGGTTAAAGTGTACAAGGGTTTTAAAAATCACATTGTCAGGAAAGCGTTATATAATGTTTGGATACGGTACAAAGATTTATTGGAAAATAAAACTCCCAGGTGGCTTTCACCTATGGAGGCCAAGGAGGTAAAGAAACTTAATATGAGAACTAATTGGCCGAAATATTTTGAAATTTTAGAACAAGAAGGTGGTGAACTTAAATTACAAAGTTATGAGAAAATAAAGTCCAAGGTACGAGATTGGCTCCATTATTTTCAAATAATGGAGGCCTACAAACAAGACAGGAAAATTGGTTTCCAGGTGGAGAAATCGAAACTAGAAACAGAACTGTTAGAACCCAATACTAAGAATTTATCAAGAATGTATAACTTGCTGTTGAAGTGGAATACATTAGAGGAGACAGTGAAGTCTGCTATGGTTAAATGGGCACAGGACATAGGTCATGACATTATGTTTGCTGACTGGGAGCAGTTATGGACCACAGGTATTAAATTCACGGCATGCAATGCCTTACGAGAAAACATTATGAAAATGATTTACAGGTGGTACATGACCCCAGTCAAGCTTGCGAAGATTTACCATTTGCCCAATAACAAATGTTGGAAATGTAAAGAGACTGAAGGTACCTTTTTCCACCTTTGGTGGACCTGCCCAAAGATTAAGGCCTTCTGGGAAATGATTTATAATGAAATTAAGAAAGTGCTTAAGTGCACCTTTAACAAGAAACCAGAGGCATTTCTCTTGGGTATGGTCGGCCAGTTGGTGCCGAAGAAGGATAAGAATTTCTTTTTGTATGCTACTATGGCAACAAGGATTCTTCTAGCAAAGTATTGGAAGACACAAGAGCTACCCACGCTGGAGGAATGGCAGGCGAAAGTGATTGACTTTATGGGACTGGCAGAAATGACCGGCAGAATCCGCGACCAAGAGAAAGAGACTGTGGAAGAAGATTGGAAGAAATTTAAGATGTATCTTAAGAACTATTATAAAATTGAGGAGTGCTAAAATGCTGAGGGAAAAGAAGATGTAGAATTGCAGCGGGAAATTGTGTTTAATTTTAGGGTGGAATTGAAAAAGAGAATGAATTTATATTTATTTGGTTAAGAAGGGTTGCTGAATAATGGCTTATAATTAAGGATGCAAAAAGGGAAAGGTATGGGGAAGTCCGGGAAAAGAGGGTTATGGAAATAAGGTTAAGAAAATATGACTTTTTATGTTTGTTTTTATGTTGTTTTGTTTATGTTAAAAATTTGGAAATTAATAATTTTTTTTTTTTTTTTAAAAGGAAATTAAACTGGTGGCCAATCTCAATCACTCAATACTGCTTGTTGTATTGCTCAGAGTGCTGCCGCCTGTTTCCACCAGGTAAGCCCTAGTAGGACTGGGAGCCCATCCAGCGTTCACTTTGAACAAGACACCCTCAGATCTAGAGCAGTTTCTGGCCAGACCTTCATTGTCATCTATTCAGGGAGACATCCCACAAAATCTAGTCATCTTCACCAAAACCACTGTCTGTGCATAAAGCAGAAGTGTGAGGAAGGGCTGTGACCCCCACAGCTGGAGAGGCCTTAACCAACTCTGACACCTAGATGATACCTTTGTAGAAGCTGTAGTCTCTGCAGAACCAACTTGGTGCTTCCTTCTCATTGGTGGAGAATATATAAAGTGGTTCCTATGTGACTGAGAATCTCAAATCTTCAGAGAGGGCATCAAAACTCCTATCAGGTACCAGGCTGCTCACAGTTCTGCATCTTGTAATATTACTGAGTAAGATCTTTGAGGAGCATACTAAAATACTTGCTGTGAAACAGAGTTCTTGTTTTTCTAGGACAAGCTCATATGTCATTGTGAAAGCACATGTAGTTTTACTTAACTGATAGCGGGCTCTAATGGCTGATGGTTTTTAGCTGCTTTTTATATGTGGAAAGTCTGCCTTTTAGCTTTGATCTCTGATCCCTCTCGTTATTAAATTACAGGCTGACCCGGTTAATCCACGGTTGATTAATATGCGCTGAATGTCTGGGTATCAGAAAGATTTCCTCTGTCTCATGGCGTGTACTGGGTGTACCAGGTTCTTTGTTAATCTGATTTTTATTTTTAAGCAAAAATCTGAATAAAATGTGCAAACTGGAGGAAGGGATTAAACAAGTCTGGCTGTCACTGCTCACACAAGAAGACAAGCCTCTGCGCCTGAGGTTTCAAGTTGAAGCAGTTTTGGCAGGCATCACAAGTACTGGGTGAGAATCTGATTCGCACAGCGAAGTTCTTCTATGCCATTCTGGCAGTGCAAGCAGACTAAAAGCCGGTACATCCATTCTTAAAAGGTCAAATGTTTCAAATCATGGACGAGCTGCAATCTTGCTCAAGCTCCCTCTTCTGATGTTGTACTGCTCATATGAAGCATCCCTGTCTTACAGCAGATACACAGGTCAATACTGATGGTGAGTCAGGAAATATGCTCCCATTATGTTCTCTTGTGCTGAAACTTGACTATTGATATCAGCTCCCCACAAGAGTTGGCAATAGTTTATTAAGCAAGTTTATATAGAACTTCATGACAGGACTCTAAGCATGGGCCTCCAAGGAGAACTCTTGAGTCTGGTTTGAGTCTACATTTACTTCTCTGTGTCTGGATGCATCACACTTACAATGTAGGTGAAAAATCACACCAAGTGGTGTGGTGGTATTGGCACAGCTGCAAATTATCTGGCTTCAGGTGCTGTTTTTGTCATTACTGTGTCCTAAACATCCATCCCTGCCCTGGCACCAAAACATACATACATACATATGTGTGTGTGTGTGTGTGTGTGTGTGTGTGTGTGTCTGTGTGAGCATGTTCATCTTTATAAATTTTCAGAAAGCAACTCCAGTACAGACATAAGGCAAACTTCTGCTGCGGAGTTGAAGAAATATTTCTGGTCTGTTAAAACTTTCTGAACTCTTATCACCAGCAAAAGAAGCATCAGCTTCAACTCCCTCCTTTTACCTTCCTACTTGAGTGACTCTGACCTTAGAGGGCTAAACCAACCCATTCACAGGGGCTACTTCCATGGGCTGTGGGAGGAATGATGAAACTGAGGGATCCTCAGAGATCCTGCCCCAGTTTTAAAGGGTTTCAGACAGTGAAAGAGGGCAAAGCCATTGCATTTTCCATCTCCACTTTCTCCACTGCTCTGATGTACCTGCAGGGACATCATTATTTCACATCATTACGGTGACTCCATTAAACTAACTTAAAAACTTCTAGAATCAATCACACAATAGGAAAGACCAGACATTCTTTGCAGTTCTCATAATTTTAATAAGCAAAAACAAAATCCACAGAACACTGTGGTTTTAAGGTCATCTTACAGGACATAAGCCAGCAGACTAAAACTAATACTCTTATAATCCCAACAACCTTAATAAAATATTCTTTCCCCCATTTTTAAGGTAATGTTTTATTTTACAAATAATGAACAGCACATAACATCATGGAAATATGACCAGAAAAACTGCAGGAACTTTTTAAATGAAGCTACTTTAATGAGGTCATTTTAATTAAAAAGCTAGCTGGAAGAGGTGAGTCTTCCAAACCTGTTTGAAGATCAGCACTGATAGGGTCAACTGCATATCGCTGGGAAGAAGGTCATTAAGCTAGGAATCACGTACCACATTAAAAATTGGTCTAGGTTCACTTATTCCTTTAGTGGAGATACATCTTGAAAATAGTAAGAGATGCTCTGTTGGATCAAATTAATAATTCCATCTAGCAGAACATTATGTCTTCTTGGTTAGCTAGATGCCTCTGGGAAGCTTGGTCTGTGTATAGAGGTTCCATGTTTAGCTATCATGGCTAATGGATGTTGATGGGCCTATTCTTTATAAATGTTGCCTGATGCTTCTTCAAAGTTATCTGAACTAGTGTCCGTCACCACAGCTTGCAATAATTGCATGAGTTAATTATGAATTGCATGAAGTGCTTCCTTTTGTGTGTCTTGAACTCACTACCAGCCAATTTCTTGGCAGGAGGAATGCAGCTGGGCTTCTCTGTTCTGACGTGGGGATCCAGGGCACAGTCCTTCAATGGCTGCGCTCGTTTCTCTCTGGTCGGGGACAGAGGGTGGCGCTTGGGGGGGAATTGTCATCCCGCCACTCCTTGGTGTGTGGTGTGCCCCAGGGTGCAATACTCTCCCTGATGCTTTTTAACATCTTTATGCGCCCCCTCGCCCAGCTTGTCCGGAGTTTTGGGCTGGGCTGCCATCAGTATGCTGATGACACCCAACTCTATCTGTTGATGGACGGCCACCCGGACTCGGCCCCAGACACACTGATCAGATGCTTGGAGGCTGTGGCTGGATGGTTACGTGGGAGCCGGTTGACGTTAAATCCTTCGAAGACAGAGGTCCTCTGGTTGGGACGGGACGACATGGGACTGAGGGGGCAACTCCCATCTCTTGCGGGGGTGCAATTAGTGCCAGCACCGTTCGTGAAGAGTTTGGGTGTAATCTTCGATACCTCCCTCTCCATGGAGGCGCAGATTGCAGCTATAACAAAGGCGGCATTTTTTCATCTCCGCCAAGTTAAGCAGTTGGCTCCTTACCTCTCTCGCCCTGACCTAGCCACTGTGATCCACGCGACGGTCACCTCCAGACTGGATTATTGTAACTCGCTCTACGTGGGGCTGCCCTTGAGACTGACCCAGAAACTCCAGCGGGTGCAGAATGCCGCAGTGAGACTCCTTACGGGGTCTTCACTTAGAGATCACATTCATCCGGTGCTATACCAGCTGCACTGGCTCCCGGTGGAGTACAGGATCAGGTTTAAGGTGCTGGTTTTAACCTTCAAAGCCCTATACGGCCTAGGGCCCTCGTACCTACGGGACCGCCTCTCCTGGTATGCCCCACAGAGGAACTTACGGTCTTCAAATAAAAACACCTTGAAGGTCCCAGGCCACAGAGAGGTTAGGCTGGCCTCAACTAGAGCCAGGGCTTTTTCGGCTGCGGCTCCAACCTGGTGGAACGCTCTGTCACAAGAGACAAGGGCCCTGCAGGACTTGACATCTTTCCGCAGGGCCTGCAAGACAGAGCTGTTCCACCTGGCCTTTGGTCAGGGCGCAGCCTGACTCCCTCCTTTGGCAATCTTTACAAAACTTTAGTTTATGGTTGCCATCAATTTTGATTTTAATTAATTTTTATAATGTTTTATAATGTTGTACTGTTTTAGTGTTGTTAGCCGCCCTGAGCCCGGCTTTGGCTGGGGAGGGCGGGATATAAATAAAATTTATTATTATTATTATTATTATTATTATTATTATTATTATTATTATTATTATTTGTTGTGGCTGTAAAGACATCCAGTATTTCCTCTGTGCTGTCCAAGAAAACACTACACAGTAGTGTTGTTGATGTAGAGAAAAATGAACTAACCAACTACAAAGCCATAGTCTTTAAACCGTTGACATGTTTGGTGCTGTCCTCTATAGGTTTATTGGCAGATGCTCATTGTCCTTTTGAGAAATGAGGCGTAGTCCATTTTGCTTCTTCATGTGCCATAAATTCTTTCAATGACAGAATAACATACACAGCTTCCCATGAAACATCTCTGTTGCCTCCACCCTGAAACAAAAAAAGTATAATCAAATTAAACTGCAGCTAGAAATAGAACTTGAAATCAGTTGTAACAAATTGTTAAAATTTGGCATGATCATCCAAAGTTGAGTCCTTTTTGGACTCACGGATTTCAGTAAGGGTGAGTTAAGGCAGAATATTGAATTAGAGAAGCTAGTTTTCATGCTTGCAGGTAATACTTGTACTGTGTTACAAATATATGAATATAATAATGAGTATGTCATATGTTGATTACTTTTGATTAAGATCAAACCAGATTTTAAAAACATCTCACATTCTCAATGCTTAGAATTAAGGTAGAAATCACATTACAAGAAGCACATATAGTTACACAACAACCCTTGGCAATATTTAAAATATTGTTGACCATTCTTCTTCTTTGAAATGTGTGTGGATTAGCAGAAGAACCATCCATAAATCACCTGGAAAAGATGCAAACCTCACTTGCTCCAACTCTCCCCAGTATAATCTGCTTCATTAGCACATTTTTTTTTTTGGGGGGGGGGAGGATGTCACCAGAGGTCAAAACTCAAAACTAAATGCTTCAAATGAGGACCAATAGCCAATGCATTTCTTGAATGAGAAACTTCACAGACAAGGCCTTTTAAAGGCAATGATGACCAAGTGTTCCAAATAGCAGCTGACATGCTTGAGCAAGTGGTGCTGAATCTTTACTGCTGGTAGCCTTTTGCCAATGTTAAAGATGTGAATGCATGATTGGAGGCAGGGCAAGATTTCCTGTTTTTGTCCTCCAGGAAGACTCAGATTGGCTTCAGTGCACCCATAGTTCTCATTGATGAGTGGTGCTAATGGTGGCACTGGCAAGAGACAAACACATACATACACGCACACACAAACACTCTCTCACAGTCTGGTATATGTAAGTCTGGATCTTCCTCCCTGCCCAACAGAAAATTACAGATGGCAAGAATACTGGATGTTTTGATAATAACAACAACAACAATAATAATTAGAATCATAGAATTGTAGAGTTGGAAGGGCCTCAAAGCATCATTTAGCCCAACCCCCTGCGAAGCAGGGATCCTTAATTTATATCATTTTATATTTTTTATTTAGTTTTATGATATTTTTATGACCAAGTTGAGTTGGATACAAGCATTTGACCAGAAAGGGGCTCTTACCTAAACAGTTCCACAAAGGGTGGCCGCTTATACAGGGCCAAAAAGAGGGGGCGAGAGCCTAGATGGCCTAGAACTATAGATGCAAATTTAGAGATAGTTACTGTAATTTCATAGAAATACAGTATATCACACCATCATGGGGGAGACTGACCAGGAGCCTGTGCTATCTGCTATCCAGCTGTTCCCCATGGATGGGCATTTTCAAAGCCCCTGCTCTTCCTTCATTGAACTAGACTTGGAACAGACAGACCTTCAGTTAAGGGTTTGGCCACTGTAAAGTAGGGCACATGGCCAGCCTAGCTCCATGCCATGCATACTTTAAAAGGTTCCTTACATCTGCAGCATGCTGCCTACATAGCAGGCTACCTGCAAGGTTCTTCTGCTATATTCTGAGCAGCAGCAACAGCAGCCAACAGAACTAGGAACCAGTTTTTGTTAGGCTGCAAGAATTCCGGAAGCAAAGAACTGTTAACAAATAAGGAATAATGCACTGATCCCTTCACAACTCCATTAATTATGACTACCTGCTCAGGGGTAAGACCACCTCCTCCTAGGGAACACATTAATTGTTGCTTTAAGGGGAAACCCCCCAACCCCTATCCTACTCTTCTTCATACAGACTCCAGAGGTTTGACAACATAAAATCAGATACAACGATCGAATCACAGCAACAAAAACTGATAAAAACTAATCAGCACCATTAAACAGCAGAAATAAATATTATTAGTGTAGTTGTTTAGTTGTGTCCGTCTCTTCGTGACCCCATGGACCAGAGCATGCCAGGCACTCCTGTCTTGCACTGCCTCCTGCAGTTTGGTCAGAAATAAATATGCAGCCCTATAATAACAGCAGCAGATATGTAGGTGAAAATACGTAGGATTTTAAAAGCCATATAAATTGTTCTGGCTGTGAAAATACTGATTAATATAGGCACATGAAAGTCAGCATTTAGCGAAGCAGTACTTATTAAAATGCCCAATACTTTCTTTGAATTATCATTTGTTATGTTTCATAAATTTTGGTAACATAGCCAATTTAATAACCAGCTATCATATTCCATGCATGTGAAATATGTAACTCTGTATTACACGATTAATTTATTCTGCTGAATTCTAATAACTACTGAGCTTTATATATAGGAACCCTATACTTTAAAAATAAATAAATCCCAAGAGACGCATCTAACTTGTGGAACTCACAGCAACAGTATGATACCGAGGCAAAGAAGTTAACAGGATTAAGGGAGGGCAAATATTAGCTAAGTGTATAAATAGTGATCTTAATCCACAGCTTCATTATAGAAGTCATTTCCTTTATTTATTTATTTGCAAAGGATATAAACGCTCACGGCGTTATGGCTTGAGTCATAACAGCTGTCTGAAAGGCACTGACCACTAACTGTGGCAGGAACCTGGACTAAAATGAGCTGCTTGTGGGATTCAGAGTGGCTACGGCTGCCTCAAAGTGAGTGTGAGCACACCCTAGCTAAAGAAGCCTACTGTCCTCATGGTCTCAGGCGAGAGGTAGGCACACCTAACTGAGTGTTTATTAATCTTTGTTTTTGTTCTTCGCGTTGAGATCAGGTCTCTGGGCTGAAATGTTAGAGGGTCCTTTAGAAAGTCTGTGAGCAAGCTCTCTGCCTGGTACCCTCTCCTTTGAGAAATACCGAGTAGCATCAGGGATTAGCTGCAATATCTGAGCAAAAGGCCTCAGAGAGGCCCGGGATCATTCTGAAGGCTGCTTCCCACGTTAAGGTGTTTGGGTGTAACTGCTGAACGTTTTATATGCACACCTGAGCAAGTAGTACACGCAGGTGATTCAGCCACTTGTAATATGCAGATACATCTGCCATGGAAAGTGGGGATTGACTGTTGTTCCTGACTATGCACATGTAGTGGCAAGTGTTCCTGAGGTTTTCCTCTTCCCCACTGTTATTGTGCATAGGGTTGCCATGTCGCCTTTAAAACTCTGAAGCACCAAGACTGCAGGATGCAGCCACTGGGTCTCCCAAACCATTCCTCACCTCACTGCCATAAACCAAAGTGTATCCTGGGATAGCTCAGTTGGCAGATCATGAGACTCTTAATCTCAGGTTCGTGGGTTCAAGTCCCACAATGGCCAAATTATTCCTACATTACAGGTCGTTGGACTAGTGGGGATAATTTTTTATTTATTTATTTATTTATTTATTTATTTATTTATTTATTTATTTATTATTAATTACCCCAATGTTCCCTTCCAACTCTACAATTCTATAGTAAGTATGTGCAACTCACATTTGTTCTGCTTCCTCTTTCCTCCTCTTCACTTGTTGTGTTCACCTTTGAAATTTAGATTGCAAGTGCCTTGGGGCAGGGATCTCTCTCGTTTGCTTATTGGAAGTGCCTTGCACACTGATGATGCTATGTAAGAGCTGGTGTAGCATCATAACTAAGAGGAGTGTGAACAATGAACTTTGATGTCCCTGGTTCTAATCTTGCCCCAGCCATAGGCAAGCTACTGTTTCTCCTAACCTCTCCCCTCACCTGCCATTTGGGGATAGCGTAAGGGCAGAATACAACCCTTTGCATGCAAAAGCTCCCAGGTTTGATCCCTGGCATCTTCAGGTAGGCCCAAGAAAGACCCCTGTCTGAGAGCTACTACCAGTATGTGTTTTTTGTTTTTTAACAAATTTTTATTGGTTTTTAAACAAATACAAGTACAATAACTATTAAAGACTTATCCAGCAATACTGAGGTAGGTGGACCAATGGCCTGATTTGGGGCAAGGCAGCTTCCCATGTTTGAATGAAAATAATCTAACTGACCTACCTTGCAGGGTGGTTGCGGGATATATATATATATATATATATATATATATATATATATATGCCACCAAACCTTGCATTCACTGCTTACTTATGAATTCCTGATGACTGAGAGCCACACATGTACTTGAAATGCCCTTTATGCTAATAACCATTACACAAATAACTGATTATAATAAAATAATTTCACCATGTGTGCCCTGGTCTTCTCCCCCATGCCGTGAGCCTGGAGTCCGGCTGGCTACAGCACATGGAAGAGAAGGGTGGATGACATGAACAGCTGTGGAATGGGGCAGGGGGTGCAGTGGGCTGCTAGTCTAGCTCAGTACCTTTAAAATATATAGTTTCCGGATAAGGATTGGCCGTAAATAACAACAGGAAAGGAATGAAGTCATATTCGAAACAAAACACCACATACTGAAGCAACGCAAAACATCCTTTCAACACTGATGTGCAACTTCCTCAAACCTGTTTGTTGTAACAGGGCGCATTATGAGAGGGTCTGGGAAAACCATGCACGCTTTCTGTTTTGAAACCTGGCAGAGTACATTATGCTCCTCACGAGGGACAGGGAAATGCTCCAGCTTTTCCTCCCGTGGTGCACATGGGAGCTCGCTGGAGTAAATGTATTCCTGTCTAGACTACAAGGATATCAAATATTGCAGGCGGGATGATTCTATAAGCAGTTTAGGGTGATCATATTGAAGGAGTGGAATGGGATAAGAGATGAGATTGTCCCGGAGGTTATTTGATCTTACCTGCCATTTCCACCAAGCCTGGCTACTTCATCAACATCTTTCAAAGGCAACTTTGCTGTGTCTCGAGCATTAACTGTACTTCTCAGCTCCTCTTCCTGAAGCCAGCCGGACAATAAGATGAAAGTCTTCTTTTTCTTTTCTTTTCTTCTTCCTCCCATGAAAAAACAGGGGGGTAAAGTTTTAGGCTACAGCACCATATGCTACTGCAGCCTCTTAGGTACCAGCTATCCGGATGTAAAGTTAATAAAATAGAAGAGAGCAGTGTCAGTTACATTGCCTGCCTGCTGCTTTTATCCTATTCGGAAGAACTTAGCAAAGGCAGATGTGAATTATCTTTTTTCCCTCCTCTAAGTTTTTTTTTTTTAAAAAAAAAAATTGAAATATTATTGTAAAATTGTTTCATGTGACAGATGCATTGAGCTTTGGTGGGTCTCTTGTACCGGTAAGTCCTGAGGCTAAGTATATTACAGAGGGTTACTTGCTTTTAAAAACTCACTGGTCATCTTGACTAAGCAATCGGGCTGGGGTGAGGTGGGGACAAAAGGATGCATTGCTGCATCTATTTTGCTGCTTTCCCCCCATTTACAGTGAGTTTTAGTCACCGAAGAAACCCAAGAGCTCCTTCTTCTCTGAAGCAAGACCAGTTTTATGTAACTGCATTTTGGGATGGGACAAGGGCAAGAGCTTGTTGGTGGGGGGGGGAGGAGAGAAAGCACAACATAAACATACTAATTTACAAAGAGAATGTGATGGGAGAAACACTCTACCTCCTAAAATGACCTTTATTTTTTTCCAGCAGAGGATTTGAGATAAAGAGTATTAGTTAATCAGATTCTGGGAAGCAGCTGTTGGATATTTACAGAGAGGAGTAAATGAGACAACTTTCCATTTTGAAATCAATGCTGAAAACTAAGTTATATATTGCATGTTTCCTTGCGGCTTTGCAAATACATTGTACTTTTATTTTCTGAAAAGGACGCCAACTAATACCCTTAAATAGTCCATGAATAGGGCTAGCAGCCCCTGGTTTCCTTTGTTAGTTTTTTTTTTTGCAGTTAGCTATGAGTAAGTTTTGCAATTAGCTTTACAGCTAAAGTGTGCATTTCCATACATTAGCAACAAGAAAAATACAGTGGAAAATAGAAGCATGTCCACATGACTACTGGTGTTCCCGTGTTTGCCTTTGATGCATTCATTTATGGCAGAGCAGAGTATGGTACTGAATCAATGTTGATCCTACGATAATCTAAACAGCAGGTGCAAATGGAACAGTTAGGATGTTCTCCTATGCTGTATTATTGAGCCACGGCAATCCACATGGCCAATAATGTTTCCATAATGCATACTAAAGAAATTAATCCTGCTTAGTGGAGCTTAATTAAAAGTTTCTTCCCTGCAGCATCTTCCCATTTTCTTGCTTCCTCTTTGATGCAGCGGGGGGTATGTGATGCCTGTTAGTTGCTCAGCTTCTGTTCCAGCTATATAAGTTCGTGCCTGAGTGTAAGTATGAATATTGATTTCCTTGCATTATTTGAAATATTGCTATTTTGCTATGGAATTTAAAAGAAGTAAAATAGTGGAAGGAAACCAGTACTTAAATCCCTCCAAGCAGGTAAAAAGGTAAAAAACTATGTTGCACTGAACAGGAAGAGATAGCAAAAGAGCAGAAGCTGCAAATAGGAAGCTTTAATTAAAAGGTACAGTATCCCTCAATTGCATCAAAAGAACTTTGCATGTGCACACAGACAAGCTAGCACAGAAACTATGTTTTATTCCCCCCGCCCCCAGTGGTGGTCCTTGACACCTCAAATTTCAGTGCTGCCCTGTGTGGTGCCAAAATCTGGCACCACCTCCTACTTCTTACCTTCCATTGGATGTCAATAATTGTGGCGCCTGCCGCAGCACCCCAGAAGTTGCGCACCCAGTGCGACCAAACCAGTTCCGCTCCCCTAGATTCACCTTTGCTCACCCCAAAAGAGCAACAACTAGCCTGATAAATATAGATTAAAAACTGTGTGTGTGTGTGTGTGTGTGTGTGTGTGTGTGTGTAACTAGAATGCAAAGGCTGGGCCTCAACGTCTTGATTCTTCATAAAATATGAGTGTGCAAAGGATGGCAATTCCAGAGAAAAGGGCTCATGCAGTGCAATCTATGACTGTGGTCTCCATATTGCTCCCATTCATTCCAATGGGACTTGGGCAAGAGACTTCTCTAGCCCTGTGGAACGCCCTCCCACCAGATGTCAAAGAGAACAACAACTACCAGACTTTTAGAAGACATCTGAATGCAGCCCTGTTTAGGGAAGCTTTTAATGTTTGATGCATTACTGTATTTTCATATTTTGTTGGAAGCTGCCCAGAGTGGCTGGGGAAGCCCAGCCAGGTGGGTGGGGTATAAATAAATAATAATAATTATTATTTATTATATTGTGCCCATAGTCTACAATGTGCAAAACATAATCAGTTTTGCAGTGAAGCAGTGCACCAGGGAGGCCAAATTCCTTGTGAATGATGAGCAAAAGGAAGACCACATCTACTGCGTCCTTGGACCCCAGAACCCCCCTAAATATTCCCTTTTAAGATGATAGCATTTGAAGGCCGTTTTGCTCAGGTGTATAGAAAGGGTGATCTGATGAGCATACTTGGGGAAAATGAGTGGGGAGATGTTTGTAAGTGTCATTTCACATAATGGACACAGCTGCAATTACTCGGGTTGGAAACAGTTTCATATCAGCAGTTTCATTGGCACATGAGTCTGGTTGTCTGGTGGTTCTAGAACTTCACCTGCCATTCGCCATTCTCAGACAATGGTGTATTGTATTACTATCTTGAGAGAGTGCAGCAATAGTGGCGACGGCAAACTGTAACCAATACACACAGATAAGACTCATCAGTCATTTGTACATACACAGGCTGAACAAGCTCTGCTTTCCTCCATTAAGGGGAGAGCTGTGGCTAATTTGGTGTGCTGTGAAACATCATCATCATCATCATCATCATCATCACCATCATCAAAGTATTGCTTTCACGAAGTAAGAGGGAGAAGGTAACAGAGCTCTGTGGCATCTGCAGATGGATGCAAAGTGACTGCTTTCAGTAACAATAGCTTTCCCCTTTATGTTGCTGGTGTTGCCAAGGCAGAGTAATGCAGCAGATTTTGGATTCCATCAAAGCAGCAATCAAGAACTTCTGTTCTATGGGCCTAACAATGTCCAGCAGCACCTCCTGCATTTTGCCCATGCTCTGATTTGGCCCAGGCTATGCCCACCTGATGCTCTGTGATGCCAGGTGTATGTATGACAGAAGATGATGTGGTGCAAAATTAAAAGAAAAGAAAACTAGGAGTTTGCTACTTGAGTTCCGAATGTTTTGAATTGTGACAGAAAATGCAACAAATTAAAAAAGCACTGAATTTCCCAAGCTGGTAAGGAAGAATTTGGAGCCTGCTTAGAGAGACTATGTGCCATTCTTCCTTTGAAGGCATGGGTTGAAAAGGAAGAATCTGTGCAGCTGTGACTTCATTTTTTTATTTTTTTCCTCAAGCCGTAGCTTTAAAGGAAAGATCAGGAGCACTCCTGATACTTTCTTTGTAGTCACAGGTTTTAATTGGAACCACCTGATGTCCTATGGCATCAGATGACTGGCAGATGGGCGACCCCACTACCTGTCAAAGTGGCTCGTGGAGGGATATTCAGTTCTGGATCCCTATCCTTCCATTAAAGAGAGCCATATACAAATACTGTATATGCACACGCATCTACATGCATGACCACACACCCAGTGCAAAAAAAGCCAGTATCTTAGCCACAAGAACTGCACACAGTTTTAATTCTTATTTAGCTCCCAAATATGGTGGGTGGCGGGAACTATGGTCACACAACTCTGAATAGTGTACATTCTTCATATCTGTTTCTATGTATTCCTGTAGAGGAGGGATTGGGCTCATTCAGGAGTGGTCACAGAGATGGACCAGCGCTGCCCTCCTAACACCAGTGTTACTGCCATTTTCTGGAACAGTGTAGAGGTGTAACAAAGAGGCAGTGAGATTAGGGGCTTCACAGGAGCCCCAGTAGAACCACTCCAGTGCTCCTTCTCAGTGTACCAGATATTTTTGACTAGACCAAAATAAAAATGATGCAGAGCAAATACAATTGCTAGATCTTGACTACTCCCCACCCCTCCTCCAGGGCTAGGGGCAGAGGGGAAATTTGATTTTGTTCACATTTTAATGAGAAACGACCTAATTTCCACTTCTCCAGCCAATATATGAATTTAAACAGCAATTTGCACTGAATTCTGAATTTTGCAATACAGTTCTCCAACGAAACAATACATATATTGGGGAGAAATGTGCAAAAAATGCATGTATTCATGGAAATAACATCTTAAACACATTAGATTATAGTAAATTGGTTGCAGAAATGTGTATATTAGACAAAAGTGCACATCAAAATGTGTTCATTGAAGGACATTTGCATTAAAATGCATACAATTTTTCATCAGGATCCCCCCCCCCCCGCACAGAAGTGTGAAGAACTGAATTTTAAAATGGGAAAATGGGAAAGGTAGATAACTGAAATTGACACATTTGTCCATTCCTATTTGGGATTGCAGCAGCTAGAGATAGCGTGCTGAGCAGGGTAGCTTTGTCCTATGTCACTTGGGAATATCAGGAATTAACCTCCATGATCAAGGGTGTGCTACATCCCATTTTATACTTAAGACGTTTATCTCTGAAGTTCAGCCATATCTCTCCAGCACAATCATGACATAATTTGTGTTCTACAGGGAAAATCACAAGAGTAAATGTAAGATGTTCAGGCTACAATCCTATATTCATTTATCTGGATGTGGGTCTGATTGAACTCCATGGGACTTTGTGTAAGTACATTTACAATGGTGCTGTCTGTGCTGGGGAAATAGTCACAAAACGGTGCAGACATGGGAGGGAATGGTTTGGCTTCTCTCAAACAAGCACCACACAGAACTAAAAATCAGATTCCAAAGTCAGATTGTCAGAACTTTGGGTGTCTACAAGCCAACAGAGAATTTGAAAAGCTGAGCAAAACATTTCTAGTACAAAAATTCAACCCCCTCCCAAATTTGTTTCAGCACTTTTGCTGCTCTTTTTTATAGAAGAGTGCCATACTTTTCAATAATTGTAGTAGCACTAACTCCTTTCTCAAAAGTGTCCATACTTCATTGTAATGCTATAAACCCTTTTCCAGATTATTTTTGGACCACTCAGATACTGGCATCTCTGGGGTGCCATGTGTTTAAATCCAAGTTTGTGTGATTTTGCCCTTGATGCGTTGGTCCTGCTATAAAATTGCTTTGTTGTTGTAGTAGTAGTAGGAAAAAAATTGCATTGTGTGTCCAGTCTAGTGCTCACAATGGCCTTTACTAGTGGCAACTGATTTTCTTCTTCTTGAGGCCTTTGATGATTGTTCTAAGCCCATGGGGAATAACCCTCCCATGGGTTTCTGCTCCCAGACATATGGGAAATGGGCATTGTTACCAGAAGAAGCTGAACATCTGCATATTGTCCTCTTAGCATTTTGTCACATGGAAGCATGCAAAATTTGCAGCTTCTGCTTGTTTTGAAGAAGCCAGAGCAATGCATTTCCCATATGTTTGGGAGCAGAAACCATGACGGGGGGGGGGGGGAGGGGAGAGCTGCGGTAAGCAGGTTAAGACTGAACTCATCCAAACTGGCCACTGAGGGTTCTGTTGCTTGCCCGACTCTGCTCTACCCCAAACAAGGAAAGGGGGGAAGCAGGTCCTTAAAAGATGCTAATAAATTAAATATTAAGGTCCTCTTTTCCTGCCCCAAGGATCTTTGCTTTGAAACTCTTATAGGGATAACCTACAGTGCCTGGGAAAAGAGCAGAGGCACTGGATTTCTGGAAACCATCCAAGACACTGCCCCTGTAAAACCCTATAACCTTCAGCACTGTGCTGGGAGGTGTTGCAGAAATAACGAGTGCATGCGAAACACCTACTCGAATCCTCCCTTGAAGGGATAACAGCAGCAGTACTAAGTTAATAGCATTAAAAGTAATTAATTCTGTTTGTTTGAAGATGAGTTACCCTGGACTCAGTTTGATTTCATTCTTTGCGAGCAAGCGACACATAGACATAAAATCCTCTCGGTCTCTCTGTCTGTTCACTTGCAGATCATCATAGCGTGGGAAAGATGCAAGCTGCCGGTATCTAACCTCGGGATTTATGCCGCTAATCTGATTACCCCCATATGATGGACGTGTCCACTTGGAAGGAAATGGAGGTGGCACTGGTTAGTTTTGACAACACCGACGAGGTAGCAGAAGAGCCTTGTTTTTCAAATGACCTCAGGGCTGCTGGCCAATCGCACAAAGGGCATCCCAGCTGTACCAGCCTCCTGTCCAACTGGAGAATTCTCATCAACAGTGAGAACACAAACAATGAGACCATATTCTCCAAATTGTCTACTGAGTTCAGTGACCACCTGGGCTTGGAGAATGTGGGCATGGATGAGGGCGACCAGAGAGTCATCATAAACATTGCTGGGCTGAGGTTTGAGACGCAGCTCAAGACTCTTGATCAGTTTCCAGAAACCCTTCTTGGAGATCCTGAGAAGAGGATACACTACTTTGATTCCATGAGGAACGAGTACTTCTTCGACAGAAACAGGCCTAGCTTTGATGGGATACTCTACTACTATCAATCGGGAGGAAAAATCCGGCGCCCAGCCAACGTCCCTATAGATGTCTTTGCTGACGAGATCATTTTCTATGAGCTGGGCGAAGATGCCATGGACCAATTCAGAGAGGATGAAGGCTTCATCAAGGACCCTGTCACTCTTCTGCCAACCAATGACTTTCATAGGCAGTTTTGGCTGCTGTTTGAGTACCCTGAAAGCTCTAGTGCAGCCAGAGGGGTGGCTTTGGTCTCGGTCCTGGTTATTGTCATCTCTATTATCATTTTCTGTGTAGAGACCTTACCTGAGTTCAGAGATGAGAGGGAGATCAAGGACCTCAAGGCTGAAGCTAACAATCTAACCAAAGCCATTGTGGTCCCTAATACCTTCACAGACCCCTTCTTTGTGATAGAAACTGCCTGCATCGTCTGGTTCTCCTTTGAGTTGTTTGTCAGATTCATTGTTTGTCCCAGCAAGGCTGAGTTCTTCAAGAATATTATGAACATCATAGACATTGTGTCCATCATTCCTTACTTTGTGACCCTCACCACGGAGCTGATTCAACAGACTGAGCTAAACGGCCAACAGAACATGTCCCTGGCCATTCTCAGGATTATTCGCCTGGTGAGGGTCTTCCGTATCTTCAAGCTTTCCCGGCACTCCAAGGGGCTACAAATCTTAGGACAGACCCTCAAAGCCAGCATGAGGGAACTGGGCTTGCTCATCTTTTTCCTTTTCATTGGGGTCATCCTGTTTTCTAGTGCCATCTACTTTGCAGAGGTGGACGAACCACAGTCACATTTTTCCAGCATACCTGATGGCTTCTGGTGGGCTGTGGTCACCATGACGACTGTTGGCTATGGAGACATGTGTCCTATCACCCTGGGGGGAAAGATAGTGGGGACTTTATGTGCTATTGCAGGGGTGCTCACCATTGCACTTCCTGTGCCAGTCATTGTCTCCAACTTTAACTATTTCTACCACAGGGAGACAGAGAATGAAGAGAGACAAGTATTACCTAGGGAGGTAGAAAGAATACTCACCGGTGTGGTTACAGGGAATGGGAGTATGGACTCCCTGAACAACACAAATGAAAATTGTTCTCAAGACAAGGCAAAAAAATATTGAGCAGTCACAGAAGATAAAAGCCTTGAAGGGTCTAAGGGTCTCTGACTGACTGATTGATAAAGCATGTCTACTGTGTAACTCAATCTCTTTTTTTAAAAACAGCAACAACAACTTGGTTTGGGTTTTTCAGTCTTTCATTTTTGCTATCTGACTTCTTGTGACTTTTCGAATAAACAGAGTATTTCTTATCTCTCTTCCTTGATCCTCTGTCTCTTTTTATAACCAAGTGCTAGGCTGTCTCACATTTGTTTCTTTGCTTTGAGGTCAATACTTGTTCCCTAATGTGAGAATTTATTATCAAGGTTTTTTTGTTTTGCTTTGTTTTATAAACAAGCTCTTACCCTTAATTCTAGGTTGGCCATAGATACTCTGGGTGCCTCCTCTACACAAATGGGGTTATTATTGATGGAAATTAACAACAAGAAAAATTTAAACTGATCTTTGTTTTAATTGCTATTAGTCTAGATGAAGTAGCAGGAATTTGACTATTGTGCCAAAATGCAGTTGCTGCAACTCCTTGCAACAGGAAAGCTTCCTGCTGCCCTTTTCGTCAGCCTGTCACAATTGCTGATCTCAGCAAAATTTGGAGGTTTTCTTGGTAGTAAGGGAAGGCACTGTGTATATGCTCAGAAATATTCTCCATTTCATTACAGTTTTCTGCAACATTTGGAGGTATCCTTGGTAGTAAGGGAAGGCACTCTGCATATGCTCAGAAATATTATTTATTTCATTGCAGCTTTCAGAACTGAATCCTGCTGCTAAATTATACCTGGTCAGGGAAGCTATCATGAATATGCCATGCAGTTTCCTTTGGCAAAAACTGACCACTTCCCCAAAAGAAGATTTTTTTCAAGTCAGTCATTAAGAATGATTAGTGCTAATATTTTGACTGTGGATGGAAAGAAGAAGTGAAACTTTAAAATAGAAAGGAAGATAAAAGGAACTATTTCTGTATAATAACTTTGCATAAATATCCCATGATGCATGATGAATCACTTGGTAATCATGTAGAAGCGTCGGAGAAGACATCCGGCTGCAAAAAATGTTTTGTTCAGCTCTATAATTGGCAGTTCATTGACCGTGAACACTTGGTTTTATTTTTGCTTTAAGAAATTAACAATTACATCAGCATTCCTAATATTAATCAGTGTCTGTAGTACTATATTATTAAGGTAGGTTTTTAAAAATGCAAATTTTCACTGCAATCTAATAGCCACTAACTTTGAAAATAAGCCCCTTTCTTGCAAGTAGACATGTATCAAATTACAGTTAGAAAGGTATGAATGGCATCGATTCAAGTTTTCATACTATATACATGATATTAGGCGGTATGAACTGCTGTGGTAAATTAATGCTGTTTTATGGTTTTCCTCAATGGATTTCTCACTCAATTTGACCCATATGCAATTGTTTGGCAGGATGTCTGGTTATTATGAGCCATTTTTTATCACAAGACGTGCTATTAAAATAAACCTCTTTTTTTGCATTTATTTAGAATATATCTGAGCATATATTTTTGAACCTTGTTATGCATTTCCCGCCAGCACTGCTTTCCCCCTGTCCTTACCAATGAAATCTGAGATTGCTCCCCTGTTCTCACAGCTTCTACCAAAAGCTGTTTGTTGAATAGAAGTTGCGTATAAGATAAAAAAAGCCACAGAAGCAGAAAGAGGGAACCTGCATAAAACTAGACAACGACTGCAATCCTTCTGGTGCATAGGATTGCCCTGTGGGTCAGATTAACAGGGCAAAATCCACAGCATTGGTTTCAAACAGATATTAAATATAGCAAATTTTACCAGCTGAGCATCTGACTATGTATGTAATTAAACACACACACACACAACCTCTAGATTGTCTTGTTTATTTAGCAACAACGCTACAACTATTAAGTATGAGAGAACTTGAAAGATCCAGTTCTCAGGTAGCATCATTTGTATTTCACTCTGACAGGATTCTTCTTTCTGCTGCTCCTTTCTGAGCCCCTCCAATATTTCTAGGCATGCTACTGCCTGCAATTTACCCAAAAGTGCACCTGTTTAGACCTATTTCCTCTGTTTGCCCTTCTTTCATCCCTATCCCTTTTCACCTGGTTCAGCTCCCAGTGTAAAGGTGAGTGCCTGCTGCTGCTTTCTCAGGTGGCAACCCTGTACACCTGGACCTGAGAGCAAGTCCCTTTCCACTCAGTGGGACTTGTTTCTGAGCAGATATGTGTAGGGTTGCACTCTCAATCACTGGCAGCCTGCCTCTCGACCAGGGTATGTTGCTCAATGCTTGTCGCATTTCATTTCATTCTCTTTCCTCACCTTATCTTTGTAATAATCTTCTTGTATCTTCCATAAACATGCGTCTTTTCTTCTCAGAATTGCGGGCATGGAGTGTTTTTGCCCAAATAACCACACAAAATAAACACAAGCTTTTGTGCAACCGTGGATGATTTTTCAAGTGTGGGTACCCGCTTTCCGAACCATTCACATGATGTAGAGAAGTACATACCTCCTTCTTTACAATGAGCATCAAATATTTCTTAGGTCAAATGGATGAAGTTGAATGAGCACATCACAGAATTCTAACTTCTTCTATTATCTAGTGAGGTTTCTGTGATGGACAGAAGCACTCTCAAAAAAGGTGGATAATGCGCTCATCTGACAAAAAAACTTTGAGGAAAAAGCACTTCAGGATTTTTTGAATTTCCGCTTTCCTGTTATCTCCTTGTTTTAACTCCTCTCCTTGGCCATTTTCACACAAACCTTTAATTCAGATTAGCACACACACAGGGCCGGATTTAGGTTTGATGAGGCCCTAAGCTACTGAAGGTAACATATTTTAATATGTGATATATTAGGGAGCAGGCTAGCTGGCGAGACCCATCACTTACATCATAGGAGCCTACGCAACACAAAACACTGTTGCTGTATGTAGGTTTAATTTTATTTGTTTTTTATCTTATATTTTGGAAATGTACATCCAGTCCCCCCCTTTTGATCTTATCTTAGATTTTGGAAATGTACATCCATATTTTTTCTTTAAATTTTTTTGGGGCCCCCAAGAGAGTGGGGCCCTAAGCTATAGCTTGTTTAGCTTATACATAAATTTGGCACCACACACACACACACACCTTTGTTTCAATGCTATCTGTTCTTACTTAGATCCAATTCATATAATCATTGGCTACCTGGTAGCTGACTGTGTACAACTGTGGCTCATGCATGGAGCTGAAATATTGCACACCACTGCAAATGCTTTTTAAAGAACAAAACCACAAACCTGACTCCTGCAGTAAAATCTGACACAGGATGGTGGCTGCAAATAATCAGATGGCTAGAAGCAGCCAAGGCGGTAGGCAGGGATATGCAAATCTCTCAGTTTCAGGTTCTCTCAGTCTTTCCCCCATTAAAAATTAGATTCTCTGCATTTCTACATCAGTTTGTGAATTTTGTTTAAGTCCTCATGAAAATTCACCAGTGAATTTCTCCTAATATACACTTATGTATGCAATTCTGTGTAATATACATGTTTTTGAAGAGCAATTTCCCCTGAAATAATGCATTTTGTATGCTATATTCACCAATATGTGCATCTTTATACACATATTACCCCAGTATATGCAGTTTCTTATGCATTACTTGGCCTAAAAGGAGAATTGCAAAATTCAGGGACTTTTGAAGGATGGCTGTGTTTCAATTCATGTATAGCTTCAGATAGTACAGATTTGGTAGGTTCACCTTTAAATGCAAACGCAGTCAAGTTTCTCCTCCATCCCTACCAGTAGGTAACAGCTTTTCAGTGGTCACTATATGCCAAATGTGACTTGATCCGGGAAGAGGAGTTAAAATGGAGGTAGCAGGAATATGAAGTCCTCTTTAAAGAAGTGAGCATACCTCTGTTTCTGGTTTCTGAAATAGGAGTCTGGAAGCTGGAGGCTGCAGAGCACTAACATGCCCCAGGCTGTTATTTAAAAAGAAAAGAAAAACCACATATGGCTGGTTGTGGCTCTCAGTCTGCCTCCTATGGAGGTCTGAATTGGGGGTGTAGGCTGTGGCTTGCCTCTTCAGTACCCCTGTTCATTGCTGATTTCAACCTCAAAACCTCTCCCCTCCATGTGATACCCTTTTTCCTCCAGTTTACTGGAAATCCCTTCTTTTTCTCTCAGTTGCTATGGCAACCATGAGAAGGTCAATTAGATAACGGATGTGCATGTAGGGATTAGATGTCAGATGGTTAACAGCCTGGCTTGATAGACAGCTTTTCCTCAATTTTTAACAACTTTGCTGTTGTAGTAACTGATTACCCTCAGTTGCAAAAACATAATAGCCTTCTGTAATTCAACTTCCTTCAAACAACACAAGTGGTTTACACTTACGCTCAGGCATATTGTACCCTTTCCTAAATTACAAAATGTGCGACCCATTTTTTTTAAGTTTAAAAAACCCTCACTCCTGACTGCGTGCCAACTTTCTATGGAAAGCAAATCCACAAAGGTCAGGCTAACACGGAAAGCTGAATGAATATCTGTAAAAGTAAGGTTGGGAAATGCGATGCCCTGCTTACTATTTTGGGATCTTGAATTTAAGCTGCTGATTACAGAATTATACGACTGGACAAGGCTTGATCAAATCCCACCACAGGCCATAAGGATACTGTGCACTTGCGCTGTATACACACAAGGACTGCAGTCTAGCTCGTTGTATTAATTAATCCAAAGAAATTTATTTCTAATGCCCTAAAGGGTATCATTAGCAACAGCAGCCTTGCCACCCCACTCCCAAATTCAAAAAGGCCAGTGGGCAGTATTAATAGTAATAGTAGTAGTAATTGCTGCTGCTGCTGCTATCATCATCATCATCATCATCATCATCAGGGTGCTTACTCACAAACTCATCACCAAGAGGTAAGAAGGTGAGGCAGTAAGATCTGGCAGTTGGCAGCTATTTGACCGTTTGACTACCTGTGTCTATGATAATGTCACAGTCCACACAGAACCGAGAAGTAGAATTAATCTGAATATTGCAAACCTAAAATTACTGGTAATAATACCATATTGGCCCAAATATAAGCCGCACCTGCAAATAAGCCGCACCTTTAAAATTCAAAGGGGAAAAAGAAAAAAAGACAATAGCTGAATATAAGCTGCCTGCAAAAGTTGCTGTACAATCTCTAAAATCGTGAATCGCTATTCAATTGCTACAAATCCATAGGCACTCACACCCGTAAATGGCAAATGTAGAATAAAATCCTATGGGTACTAGAGAGGACCCGCAAGTGGGTTAAACACCTGTTCATAGCACTGTAAATACAAATAAAAAAGCCAATATTGCACTGTAAAATACGGGAAAAGTGATGAATGGCATTAGAATTAATTGCACAACAGTCTCAAGCTTGCAAATCAGCAATAAAACATTTTTTGTTCCGTTTTACCATATGTCTGTTTCAGCAGCGATATCATAAAAGCCAGTTTTTGTAAGGTCGCGAATTTAAGCTACACTTTGACTTTTCATGGTCGGAATTTGGAAAAAAAAGTGTGGCTTATATTCGGGCCAATACGGTATATTAACAATAATGAATGAAGCAAACATAGTAGGGCAACTGGAGTGGAAAGTCAACAGTGA
Source organism: Podarcis cretensis (assembly GCF_951804945.1). NCBI lineage: Eukaryota > Metazoa > Chordata > Lepidosauria > Squamata > Lacertidae > Podarcis > Podarcis cretensis. Next base: position 50,574,346 of record NC_137175.1, on the reverse strand, counting down.
TCTAGAGGAGGGAGGAAAATAAGCAAGGGTCCCACACCACTCTTTCAGTCCGGGGTTTGTTGACATATTTTCCAGCTGGCAATAGTTATGGTGGCCTCAGCCTCATTCTGGAGGGAGAGTTTGAAAACAAGTGGGGGAGTGGGAATGGTCTCAGATCAGGTTGTTCAGCACTGCTCACCAAGTTACCGTGACCACACTTTCTCCCTCAAACAGGAATGGTTGTCTTGTTTTTCGGTTTTGCTTTTTTTTGAAGGGGAAGAGGACTTCTCACTGGATCCAGCTGCTGGCTGTCCCTTGGGCCTCACCTCAGAAATCCAGCAGGCCTCTGGACCAGATAAAGGTTGACTTTGATCCTTGACTGAAACAATCCTGTGGTGAAAGCATGATAATACAATCAGGTACGAGATACTGATATGATGAAGTACAGAAATGATGCAATAAGCTCTCAGAACCCTTTGTCCTTTACTGTTACCATTGGTGGTCCTGCTAGGGCCATTTCCCCATCTTAAACCTGATCTCTGGTGTGGCATGGATGCTACCCCACCCCTGGTGCTTTCCTTGGATTTGCTGCCTTGGAATTCCTCCTCCTTAGTGACACACGTTGATACAGGCTGCAGTTGCTCATGGTGAGGTATAAATATTCTGCAAATGCCTTGGAGGAGCTCTTTAGCCATACATTTTGGAGTATTGCCTTTTTGCCCAGTAACAGATTCTGGAGAATCCCTGCCATGCATTCCCCTCGTAATTTGGAGTCACTGTGTGGCACCTTTGTCCCCTGGCTTTGGAGTTATTGCTATGATTTTCATGCAATAAATAAGATTAAATTATCTGTATCTATAAAGAAGGAGCAAAGTCAAAAAAATTCCTCCCACTTTGATAAGAGCAAGACAGGGGCAAATATTTAAGCTCTCTACCTTGGCCTGTCTTGAGGGTAGACCCCACCACCTTTGTGTGAAACAAAACCAAACCCAGTGGCACAATGACATTGAACATCACATCCTTTAAAAGACATAAACTACAGAAATATCTCACCTGAAAAGTCCCTTAGTTAGCTTGGATAGGCTGAGCCACTATGTGCAGCAGAATAAAATGGGAAATTTTGGGAATACGACTCTTTACCTACAAGTCTGAAGTAGTGCCATCCATTCAACTATCTCAGCATTCTTTTGCCTCATTCTGCTGAATGAAGCTGACTATGGCTTGGGACAGATTCAGCTAACTGGTCCCACCAGCAGAAGCCCATGAAAGATTTGCACTAGCACAGTTGGACTTCCTTACCCCTTACCAGTAGTGCACACTCTTGGGGAAACCTCTGCTTGGCTTAAGAGCAAAGTGTTTTTCAATGAAGAACAATCTGGTTGAATAAGAAACCAAAAAAGCCCCTCATTTCACCACTTTGCTAAAAATAGCACAGCCTGTGGTTTAAACTGTATAGAAACATGTCTCGTCTTGAACTCTTTAATGAAGTGAAACAAAAATTCATACATTAGTCATCCTTTGCACAGTCTGGCTGGCAAGTCTAACTTGGACTAGTTTATTCTTATTCGTATTATTATGTCTGGTGGTTCCCTCACTGCGAGAAGCGAAGTTACAAGGAACCAGGCAGAGGGCCTTCTCGGTAGTGGTGCCCGCCCTGTGGAACACCCTCCCACCAGATGTCAAAGAAATAAACAAATATTTGACATTTAGAAGACATCTGAAGGCAGCCCTGTTTAGGGAAGCTTTAAATATTTGATGAATTATTGTATTTTAATATTTTGCTGGAAGCTGCCCAGAGTGGCTGGGGAAACCCAGCCAGATGGGCGGGGTATACATTATTATTATTATATTATTATGCTGGGACAGAGATGGTTAGACTGATACAGCTTTTTTGCCAGGAAAAGGATTTTCACAGTGAGCGGGGAGGATGTAGGAGTGGGATGAACATTTTGAATTTTTCTTTCCAGCTATTCCTTGAGTGGGGGCTAAAGCAAAACCCTCCTAAAAAACAACAACAACATGATGGGGAGGTGGGAAAGGAATTTCTCTGAAATTTCCAGGAAGGGTTAGCCATCCAATTGACTTGACCTTAGAGGTGGCCAGGATTTTTCATGTTTTCTTAATATATATAATATTTTAAGTTTTAAAAGAAAACTTAAAATAAACAACGAATCAACAAAATGAACACTGAACTATCTCTCTAGATAAGCAAGGTAAGCATTTTTTCAGTGTCATTATTTGCACTTCTGGGCAAAATTGTCAGATGAATCAGTTCCCAATCAGTTCCCAATCAGTTCCCAATGCTCACATCATCACAAGGCTCCTTCTGCAGCTTCCTGCTGGCTGCACTTCCTGGAAAGCCTTGGGATCAACTCCACAACAATTGCATTGTTTTGCTCCCAAGGCATCGCGTTGTTTTGCTGCCAAGAAAGTGTGGCTGGCCAGAAGTGTCTCAAGGTTCTCTCCATAGCATCTTACCAGCTGCACTTCCAGGGCTGGTGGGGGTGTGGCCTGGGGAGACTCTCAAGGGCCAGAGAGAGAGAGAGGGCTAGAAGGCTGCATTTGGCCACTGGGCTTGGGATTCTCCACCCCACCTTTAACTCTTAAATTGCCACCATTAACTTTCAGTTTTCCTAGACCCATTTTGAGTCAAGCTAATGACCCCTCCCCTCCCCAGATGTGTCAAAATCTGATGTGCGGGTTTCTTAACAATATGCCCCCAAAGCTGTGAGCTTATGGAAAGTATACATTATGGAGATGGCTCTGGCAAGTGCAAAGAAAGCTGATTCTCTTCTACATGTTACACTGCTTTCATAGATACCCCTGATTTGACCTTTGTCCTTGAGACCTTTTCATTTGTTAGGGTTTTTTTCTTTCATTTTCAGAGGCCAAAGGTTGAGAGACATCAAAGTCCTTTTTTATCCCCAGTATCCTTACAATTATACAGGACTGCAGTCATGGTTCCTGGCCACTAGAGGCCACTGTAGTCTTTATGCATATATAGAGAGACAAAGACAGCAATTGTTGGTGACAGTGTTGGTTTATTAGGGAGGGGGAATCCAACATGAACTAAAAATATCACAACGTAGCAAGTATCCAGACATCTGTTCCTCATCTCACATCCCAGTTAGACACCCCATTTATGGGAGCTAATTCATTATTAATTGTAGAACTATGGGTTGGCCACTCCCTCTCTCATCTGTTTTCTTGGTTGCCTTGTTGTGGAGCACACACTCCATATGCATAAGGTCTTAGAATCCTAGAGTTGGAAGGGACCCAAGGGTCATCTAGTCCAACCCCCTGCAATGCAATGCTAAAGCAACCATGACAGATGGCCAGCCAACCTCTGCTTAAAAACCTCCAATGAGTCCACTACCTTCCGAGGGAAGGTCAAGCAGCTCTTACTGTCAGAAAGTTGGTTCTTAGCATCCATCTATCTCAAGAGACTATGGAGGGCAGCTCCAGGGGAGAAGTCAAACTTCTGGAGAATCACAGCAGCTGCTGTGGCATGCCGACACCTTCTAGGAACTATACATGTATTTTAAGAAGCAGATAAAATTGGGATATTATTTCATCTATTTCCATAAGGATATTGTAAGTGGCTTTTGAGATGTAACCCTAAAGTAGAGCTTCATACATTATAGCGACCTTTTTGATCATGCAGTGGGATTACTAGCATAAGATTAATAATATTTCATATTGCCCAGCTGTCTAAAGGCTTCCAAAATGTAGCCCTTCATATCCTAGGTAATAAGAGCCTTATCTGCTGGTTTAAATATAACATGCACTCAACTGCCAATATTGTTGTTGTGTAAATATGCAATGTGACTGCATCTGGAATAATGCATAAAGTTCTGGCCGCCTCACCTGAAAAAGTATTTCTCTCTCTCTCATAGTACTAGAACTTGGGGCTATCCAATGAAGTTGAGTGTTGGAAGATTCAGTACAGACAAAAGAAAGCTCTTCTCACAGCGTATAGGAATTTGTTCCTACAAGAGATGGTGGTGGCCACCTCCTCAAATGGCTTTAAAAGAGGATTGAACAAATTCATTGAGGACAAGGGTATCAATGGCGGACAACCACGATGGCTATGTTCTACCATCAATGTTGGAGGAGGAATGCCTCTGAATAGTACTTACTGGGAATCACAAATGTGGATAATGCACTCCCATTCTGCTTGTGGGATTCCGATGGACGTCTGGTTGATCACTGTGAGAAAAGGATGCTGAACTAGTTCTGCCTTTGGCTTGATTCCACAGCCACATCACACAGCCTCATGTACTTTCTCTACACTTGGGGAACACCGATGAATTTTATGTTTTAATTTCAATGGCAGATTCCAGTTGTAAGATCACATAGCGCACAACCAACTTCTTTGCTGTGGCCATCAAAACTAGATCACAATTATTGAAGGGGAAATTAGTCCAAATTTTCTGTATTTTTACCTATTTCTGGATTTTGCAATGTTTTTGTAAAAAGGGCACAATTTGTGTGCGGGGGCAGGTGTTTTGTTCCCCCCTACCCCACTTATCTTGATACTCTTACAGTGTATTTGATGTTTATGGTCTGTAGACCAAATACACTTGACTTGAATATTCATTATGTAAAGTGTAGAGTAACGTGATGACTCATTCAGAACATCTGCTGTCAGCATTTCCTAGTTCCTATATGCTTTAAGTCTAAAGCATTCATGACCTCACTGCAAACAAGACCATGAGGACTGCACTCAGCTCCCTTCTGGGTGAGTAGGAAATTGCTAGGCTAAGAAATCCAACATAAGCAAGGAGAAATAGCTCAGAGAGAGAGCAAATGCATTGCACATAGAAGGTGGCAGACTCAGTCTCAGTCCCTGTCATCAGCAGTTAAGAGGATCAGGTAGTAGCAGGCAATGTGAAATAACTCTTTTCTTCCTGATACCCTGCAGAGCTGATGTCAGTCAGAGTGGACAAACAGACAGACAAATAGTCTGACTTGGTTTAAGGGTGTTTCCTATGCAGGCAGATAAAAGTGAGCAACCCACAGAAACGGAATCTACATGCCAGTCAGTGCGCCTGGCTGGTTGGTGGTTTGAGCCCACCTAGGGAAGGATTCCTACATTGTAGGGAGTTGGGCTAGATGATTCTCAGGGTCTCTTCAGATTCTATGATTCTTTGAGTAATAATAATAATAATAATAATAATAATAATAATAATAATAATTTATTATTTATACCCCACCCATCTGGCTGGGTTTCCCCAGCCACTCTGGGCAGCTTCCAACAAAATATTAAAAATACAATAAAACATCAACCATTAAAAACTTCACTGAACAGGGCTGCCTTCAGATGTCTTCTAAAAGTCAGATAGTTGTTTATTTCCTTGACATCTGAAGGGAGGGCGTTCCACAGGGCTGCCTTGTTCCTACTGAGTCTAAGACTGTAGAAGTTAACACTTAAAAAAATCTATTGCAGAAGGTTTTGCAACTGAATTATTTGCACATCTTTATAATATGTTTAAAGGGACGCAGGTGGCGCTGTGGGTTAAAGCCTCAGCGCCTAGGACTTGCCGATCGAAAGGTCGGCGGTTCGAATCCCTGCGGCGGGGTGCGCTCCCGCTGCTCGGTCCCAGCGCCTGCCAACCTAGCAGTTCGAAAGCACCTCTGGGTGCAAGTAGATAAATAGGGACCGCTTACCAGCGGGAAGATAAACGGCGTTTCCGTGTGCGGCTCTGGCTCTGGCCAGAGCAGCGATGTCACGCTGGCCACGTGACCCGGAGGTGTCTCCGGACAGCGCTGGCCCCTGGCCTCTTAAGTGAGATGGGCGCACAACCCCAGAGCCTGTCAAGACTGGCCCATACGGGCAGGGGTACCTTTACCTTACTTATAATATGTTTGTTCCTATTGGGATTGCTCCTAACATCTTATAGGAAAGCAAACCTAGATCCGGTTCGCACTGAGCATTAGGGGTGGGGAAAAGATCCTTTCTGATCCTGGAATGCCATGTTGAGATGGCCGTAGTTTGGCCTCCAACAGATCTATCCGTAGGCAGAAAGGAATCATGATGGGAGCAGTGCAAAACTACCTCCAGCTGTTAAGGCTGCCAGGGCTTCTATGCACTTGGGAGAAACCAGTGTGGCTCATTTTAAGGTAGTGCCTGTTAAGCTTGGCATGTGCAAGAACTTTCATTGGGCCACAACACAACAAACTGCAATGAGGACCATTTAGCCAAAGCCTTCAGCACACTCTATTTTCAGCGAAAGTGGTAGACACATATGCAAGGATCAGCACTAGTGTAACTCAACTTCCACCCCTTTCCTCCCCCTGTATGCACCCACACAGCCCCCAGCATCTGCTTTGGAGGTTTGAGGGAACCCCCAGAATAGCCCTAGGGGGCATGTGGGGGGAGGGGAGAAGGAGGGAGGACTTTCCAGCACACAAAGAGAAATCTTTGCCATGATGGACTGTTCGCTTTGGCACTGTGTTGAACACCAGGCTCTCCCAATAGCTCAGTCGGTAAAGCATGGTACTCTTGATTTTGGGGTCTTAGATTTGAGCCCCATGTTGGGCAAAAGTTTCCTGTATTGCAGGGGCTAGATAATCCTCATGCTCCCTTTCAACTGTACAATTCTATGATTCTATGATTAAGGAGGAGGCGGCGGCAGGGAGTTACAGCCCCTTCCAGAAAAAAACACACCTGGGAATATTTGAAGGATATCTATTTCAGTAAAAATGCAAAGGACCCTTTGGCATTTTAAAGATGAATGCATTCAATTTTGTGAGGAAGACCTTTCTGCTTTAGACATCTTTTTGCTTAATTTCCAAGCATCTGCCGTCTCAGCAACGTTCTGTTAAAAGAATCAATACAGGGCTTTCTATCCCAGCAAACAGGTGATTTTTAACACAAATTTATTTTGGTGTTTGGATCATTTTTCACAGGATTATCTCCGGATTTCTCATCCTCGAAAATGCAAAAGGTAGAAATTACTTTATCTGCTGCGGGATGGGGAGGGAAGGTCAGTGATAACTTAAGTTACTGTGGCTGTGATGCAGTGTATCTATGCCAGCTCATTTTCTTTGCAGTGAAAGCCTGCTTTTCATCATGTTGTCCCTTTTCTAAAGTTATCCATAACCACAGCAGCTTTTAAATTATTGAAAAATAAGGTTTTACAAAGCCCAGTCTGGGATGCTAGTTCTCCTGCGCTGCATAGAGCTCACTTGAACTTACGGGGACAGGCTAGTGCAATTCCAACTATGTCAATGTGTTTGTATACTCCATATTTTTATGGAACATTCAAAACATTTTTGCTATTTGTTGGCAGCAAAAGGGGACTATGCTGGTGATTTTTCAGGGAGGGCTTCTCCCAGTGGCAGTAGTGGCAATCCTCCAGCTGGCGGCTAACCCCCCATCTTAAGGCGCCTTGTTCAGCAACTTCCTGTTTTCACCATTTTCAATTTTGTATAATACACATATGCAAGTAAGTAAAAAAAGAAAGTGATAAAAATGCTTCTTCTTTTTTTAATAGGAGCACTTGGTCCACAGCAACAGCTCCCTGCTGCATATTGGATTCTTTTGGAATCAAAAGGTACATTTTGGACCATATCTGCAGCATTAGCAAATCATATGCTAAATAAACTGAATAGTGCACATAGCACCATGGAGTGGTGCCTGACACGGAACAGACATCAACACAGCAATTGCACCTGTTATAAATCAGCATATAAAGTCCGTGCAACCATATACAAGTGACCTCATGGCACAGTGTAGATTGCTGTAGATTAGTAGAGCATGGGCTTGAATTTGATTGCCACAGAACCAGCTGCAAAAATCCATTTACTGAGCAGCATTTAAAATTTAAATATTAAATCATAACAAAAACCAGGACAGGATCGCCAGATTAGGATTCTCAGTCTCAAGGATAGCTGTCATCAAGTTGCCAGATACTGAGATGAAGTGAGTACAGTGGTACCTCGGGTTACATACGCTTCAGGTTACATACGCTTCAGGTTACAGACTCTGCTAACCCAGAAATAGTACCTTGGGTTAAGAACTTTGCTTCAGGATGGGAACAGAAATCGTGCGGCGGTGCAGCAGCAGCAGCAGCAGTAGGAGGCCCCATTAGCTAAAGTGGTGCTTCAGGTTAAGAACAGTTTCAGGTTAAGAACAGAACAAATTACTTAACCCGAGGTACCACTGTACTACTTTTCCTGTCAAATGGAGGAGGCTTTTCCTGGCCTCTTGCCATATTGACAGGCACTCCATGTGACATTATTTGGACACATGCCTGCTGACTTGCTAGTAGCAATGAGTGCAGCCATGGTCCACCGTTGTCATTGGCTCATGCTGAGTAAAGCAGGACGGTCCGATTCATCTGCCACTGTGACTCAACTGACAGGACCACCATAGAATTGTGGAGTTGGAAGGGACCCCAATAGTCATCTTGTCAAACCCCCTACAATGCAGGAGTCTCATCTAAAGCATCCATGACAGATGACCACCCAATCAGTGAAGGAGAGTCCACCACCCTGTGAGGCCTTGTGTGGATCCCAGATCCCCTCAATTGCTGCTCATTGCTTGGTCATCTACGGCCCTCTATCCTATCACTATGACTTAATCAAAAGCTGACATTTATTCAGAGGGAACCAAGGCAGTATAAAATAGAGATGGTCTGAAAATATTGCATAGAGCTGATCATTGTTCCCTTTTCAGATGAAAGTCATTGCACTAGTTAGTACTGCTTCTGCATGTTTGGCGTAACTATTTGCTGGTTGTCCACACCTTCCTAAGTACTTGTCAATAAGACCTCTTCCGGATGAATTTGGATGAAAGCGGGACCATTTCTGCCCTTGAAACACACTTTTTATTTTCCTAGGTTTCTTTACTGGGCATGAGGAAGACACGGAGTTCAATGGCAGTGGCATAGTCTGTGAAGAAGGATACAGGGTTGTATCTAGGAAAAAGATTTACCGGTATATGTGTATAACACTGTGATGCCAGATGGCGGTGTGGAGTCCCATCTTTCATTAGTGTGATTTCCCTTCATGAAGTTTACAACGAGTTTGACTGAAACGCTTCTTTAATGTGTCTTGATCCATCCTATGTTAAAGCTACTGTTCTGAATTTTGCCCCGTGCTCTGCTTATATATCACAAACTGCTGCAAACATTAAATAATGGATTTTTTTTTATTTTCCAGAAAAATGAAGAAAGCACTGCTTCAGGAAAACAACAGAAGGTGGAGGAGCCATATTCCAGTACTGTGTTTTCGTATCTATCTCCCATGTCCAAATTACAACAGAATGAAACTGGACAGACTACAGGAATGTTTCAGATCCAGACAAATATTCCTTGTTTGGTTGCCTTATCCTTTTTTTGAAAAAAGATTATTTTGCATTTTTATAGATGTAACATAGAAGAAGACACCCCCTTCCATCACAAGAGTACCTCCAGAAAGTCAAGATGCTCCCATCTTTTCGATGTACCAGGATTCCAGAACCATGCAGATGCTGAACTCCAAAACCTTTCCTATTGATATTAGCATTTTCTCTCTGTAACTTAAAAAACCAATATCTTTTTTAGATCTCTAACATTCCTCTTGCACTTTCTATTTTTCGATGGGACAGTGTGTGCTCTTAACAAAGCAATGGATTAAAGAAACACAGCAGAGAGAACACATCACTATTATTGGAGCTGCTCAGCTCTCTCTCTCTCTCTCTCTCTCTCTCTCTCTCTCACTCTCTCTCTCACACACACACACACGTAGTGATCCTTGAGTGTGTGCTTGGGTTGTTGAATTGTGTGATAAATGAAGACTGTGAATGGCTATATTGGACTGCATCGGGGCTTTGCATGGATGGACTTTAGAGATCAATCCCCTTGATCTAATGAGCGATTCATCTAACTCTTTTCCAGTGCCAGTTCGGTGTTATTCAGGACCAGTACACACGTGGGTAATCTGCTTGGAAACTGGCCCTTTTCAGTCCAGGATTCCAATGTGCTTTGATTCCAATGAATGTGAATGGATTATTAGGAGCACCAACTAATTATATACTCCACTTTCCAAATCATACTGGTCCGTCTTCTGAGTTGAATATAAGGATAACTAAGAGAAACTAATGGGAGAACAAGGAGACACAGTCCTATCCCCTCTAGCCAGTTTATGGCAACATGTGATTACCAATGAGGGCAGGCATGGGGAACCTGTAGCCTTCCAGATGTTGCTGGACTACAAATCCCATAATCCCTGAGCATTTAAAGCCCTAAATGGCCTCAGTCCAGTATACTTGAAGGAGCGTCTCCACCCCCATCGTTCTGCACTGAGGTCCAGCGCCGAGGGCCTTCTGGCGGTTCCCTCGCTGCAAGAAGCCAAGTTACAGGAAACTAGGTGGAGGGCCTTTTCAGTAGAGGCACCCGCCCTGTGGAACGCCCTCCCACCAGATGTCAAAGAGAACAACTACCAGACTTTCATAAGACATCTGAAGGCAGCCCTATTTAGGGAAGCATTTAATGTTTAACAGACTATTGTATTTTAATATTTTGTTGGAAGCCGCCCAGAGTGGCTGGGGAAACCCAGCCAGGTGGGCAGGGCATAAATAATAATTTATTATAATATTATTATTGTCCATAGTCCAACAGCATATGGAGGGCAACAAGTTCCTCCTTCCTGCATTAGGAGTACCTGTATCTCACACTGTATTGCACAGTAGTTGCTATGCATTATTAATACAGCATGAAAAAGAAAATAAATCACAAGAAATGAATTTAACATCTTTTGGTGTTTTTCTCCCCTGCCTTGCCCTTCCTGCTGACCTCAGAAATGGCACCCCAACTTCACTCACAATAACTGTAAGCTTTTGCACATGGATTACTACTAAAAGCTTAGCCTTGGGGAAGTTTATTAATTTGGAATTAACAGTTTTCAGGTCATATTTGCAATGCCATGACCTGCAGGTTCTTTAAAGCAAATACTAATTTTAAAAGGACAACATTGGAGCTGCTATTTTTAGCTCAAATACATGGTTATGAATTTAAAATGCAGTTTGAGTTACCGTATTTTTCGCTCCATAAGACACACTTTTTTACTCCTAAAAAGTAAGGGGAAATGTCTGTGCGTCTTTTGGCGCAAATGTGTGGTCCCTGGAGCCAAATCGCCCTTGCCCTGCACTCCTGGGCTGCTCTTTGGGGGTGGGGGGAGGAGCCACGCTGCTCTGCCGGCAGCCTCCACTTTCCCCTGAAGCCCCAGCAAGGTTTGCAAGCAGCAGGAAGGCTGTGTGCTCCTGGGCTGCTCTTTGGGGGTGGGGTGGGGGAGCAGCAAATTGCTGCCTCTCAGTGCCTCCTAATTCAACTGCAAAGGCTTGATTGCCTAACTGGATTCTGAGCTCCATTTGAAGTTTAAAAATATTAAGTTTGGGGATTTCTTCAAGCAGCAGTTTTGCGGAAATAGTCATAAATACACGCAAAGCATATCCACAAACCAGTAATAGTGAGCTCAGCTAAAACTGAGCAGGCATCTGGCTCAGGAACAATTTAAACTGCACAACTATAACCAGACATCCTGTGTGTTTGTGTGTGGACCATGTTCTTAGCAGCTAATCTTTATTGCAGAAAAGAGGCACTGATATTCCACTCCAAATCTATAATCCATTATACAAATTCTTACAAGTACAGTCCACCTATACAAAACCAAAAACATTGTGTTCTCTTGGTATTGAATGGAAGCTATTTATCTGCCCTCTTTTCCTCCTCTGTTCTTTGCTCAGTCACTCCATTTTGAATCTTCCTTTCAAAACAACCATGCCTGTTTTGAGAAAACTTCACAGATTTAGGAACTGGAGCGCAATCATTTGATTTCTTTGCTGTTCCTCCATACTCCAAGCACTTCTCATTTGCATAGCCCTGGTTTCTCTCCTTGACTATTACCACTCTTGATTAATAATAGTAAAATGCTCAAGTTTTAGTTTATGTGACGGCTGCCAATACTGACTTCCCAGTGATAATGAAAACAGCTACATTGTAATGGAATGTCTATCCTTTTTCCATTCTCTTCATTATATACTGTGGTTCACTTTAAAGCAGCAAAGTGGACAGGAGCCACCCGCTTTGCTGTTTTAAATAGTTTAGTACAACATTTGAGTCAGATTTTTTTTTTTCTTGTTTTCCAGCTCTAAAAACTAGGCGCGTCTTATGGTCAGATGCATCTTATGGAGCGAAAAATACAATGAGTTGCTGTTGCTTAAAGGTACAATTATTTGGCAGTGCCTTTGCCAGTCCAGGAGCCTCTAAATAACTTTTTTAAAAAAGCATTAAATTCCAATTTTGATAGAATTGAAGCTCAAAAACATACTCCTGGTTTAAATGAAATTTATAACCAACCAACCAAACAACAACGATGAAATTCTTAGTGCACGACAACTTCAGAATGCCACACAGCTCTCAAAACAATATACTGAGACTTTAGTTATCTATTTAGCCAAGTTGTGCTCAGTGCCACTATGATGCTGTGCCAAGCCAGCCCAAGACACTTTTCTGCCTGAGGTGAAAGACAAGAACCCTATTCCCCATTTAATGCACATAATTCAATATGACGAGCACTTTTATTTCAACACTGGTGATGGGGCAATGCCCTCCACCATATTTGAGGGCAGCAGGCTAGTTTAGGGGTCACAGGGCAGGCAGTGTGGCATCCAGAGATACGCCCCTTAAACCCTCACTGCCACAATAATTGCTAGTAACCCTTCTGGTTTCTTAGGCGGGGGGGGGGGAACCCATCAGTAACTAAAATGGTCACAGTGCAGTGTACATACAGAAATTGTTCCTCATTTCACACTCCAGTTAGATAAACAAGGAAGTTGTTCTTAATTGTAGAAATGGGGCTCGGGAACTCACTCCCAAGTTAACTCGCTGCAGTTAATAGGGTCTTGGACAGGAGAATTCAAACCCCCAATCTCCCATTTTGGAGCGGGGAGGTTGCATCCTCGTTGGCACTAGCCAATAAACCCCCCAAAACATGGTGCTTGAGGCAGGGAAGGGGTCAGGGTAGGGGAGAAACTTGAATTAGTTTGCATTTGTAGCCAAATCTATCAATTCTACACTTTCTGAAACAATATGCAAACTGAAGCACAGCTATCCTTCAGAATTCTGTTATCAGAATTTTGCAACGCAGTTCTGCAACCTATCAGTGTTTACAAAAATAGCAATAGGAATGCGGTGGTCTACACCACTGAGTCTCTTGGTTAGCAGTTCGAATCCCCCCGATGGGGTGAGTTCCCGTTCCAGTTTCTGCCAGCCTAGCAGTTTGAAAGTTTGTGAGTAGATAAATAGGTATCGTTGTAGCGGGAAGGTAAACAGTGTTTCCATGCTCTCTGTCTTCCATCGCAGTGTCCTGTTGCACCAGAAGTGCTTTAGTCATGTTGGCCACATGACCCGGAAAGCTGTCTGTGGACAAACACTGGCTCTCTCGGTCTGAAAGTGGAGATAAGCGTCACACCCCATAGTTGGTTTCGACTGGACTTAACTGTCCAGATGTCCTTTACCCTTTTTTTTTACCTTTACAAAAATGCATAATTATTAAGGAAAATAATGCAGAGTCTGCTGTGGGAAATAATGAAGGCAGTGTTTAAAGGCATATGTACTCAAGAAAAATGAAGACTCATTAAAATATAGAGGTCACCAAAGACACAGAACAGGAAGTCTCCTCTGTGGAACAAAGGCACAGGACAACAAATTCAAAACATGAAAAAGCATAATTTAGGGGAAAATGTGCATGAAAATGAAGATACTAGTGAAAATATCATATGAAAAATACATTATATTAAGAAAATTGCTTGCAAAAAGGTGAAAATTAGTCAAAAACTGCCTCTACAAATGTGTTTATTAAGAGAAATTCACACTAAAATGCTGGTGAATTTTCAGAAGGATTTTTTAAAATTGCAAATTGCTGCAAAATGGGGAGAGCCAAATGAAGATTGGAAGAATGAGAAATAGAGAGAACTGAAATTGACACATCCTTCCATCCCTAGTGGGGCCCTCTGCTGGATCCCATGCCAACTGCTGCTGGGACCAAGAAACAGAGTAATGTGGAAAGTAGAGTCCACCCAGGTTTGGTATTTAGGCCTGTGTTTTTTAACTTATTCAGAAGATTAGTGAATGGTGGCTCAGGGGAGGGCATTCTCTCCCTATGTTGTGGAACTCTCCATAGAAGTGTGCCTGCTGCCTTCATTATATAGCTTTTGGCAAATGCTGAAGATGTGCCTCTTTACTCTGACATATTTTTCGGACCCACTTTATTTCTGTGAATCTAATTTGTTTTAAACTATTTTTAAGATTGTGTTTTAATTGTTGTAACCTGCCCTGGGACCTTAGAGTAAAGGGTAGGTTATTATTACTACAGTGGTACCTCGGGTTACATACGCTTCAGGTTACAGACTCCGCTAACCCAGAAATAGTGCTTCAGGTTAAGAACTTTGCTTCAGGATGAGAACAGAAATTGTGCTCCGGCGGCATGGCGGCAGCAGGAGGCCCCATTAGCTAAAGTGGTGCTTCAGGTTAAGAACAGTTTCAGGTTAAGAACGGACCTCCGGAATAAATTAAGTTCTTAACCCGAGGTACCACTGTACTATTGTTGTTAATAATAAATGAATGAATAATGGTATAGAGTTAGGAGTGAGGTGGTGAAGTTGTTGATGATACCAAATGGTTCAGTGTGGTTTTTGTGAAAAGCTCCAAAAGATTCTCTCCTGATGGGATGAACAGTCAGTAAAATGGCAAATGCAGCTCATTGTAAGCAAGTATAAAATGATGTACCCTGGGGCATTTTTTGGGAAATTTTGCATATACTCTCAACTGACCGGGAAAGAGATCTTGGGGTCAAAGTGGGGACTGAACTTGAATACTACTTATGGGAACTGTTCTAAACTTGTGGTTTCAGCATTTCTTAGTTCCTTTTTGCTTTAACTTGTAGTCACAAGCATAAACAAACCATTCATTACCTCAGTACCAACAAGACCATGAGGACCACACTCAGCTGCCTTCTTCTGGGTGAGTAGGAAATTGATAGGCTAAGACATTCAACATAAGCAAGGAGAAATAGCTCAGAGGCAGAGCAAATGCAATGCACGTAGAAAGTTGTTGATTCAGGCTGCATATGCCCCATATATTTAAAGGCATATTTAAAACACATTCGCCCCCAAATGGTTCTGGGCATGGTAGTTTATGCTATAATTCCCAGCACCATCAAGAAGCAAAAGTTCTCAGGATTCTTTTCTCCCTCCCTCCCTCCCTCCCTCCCTTTTTGCAAGGGGATGTGCTTTAAGTGTGTTATAAATGCATGGTAGTATGTATGTACTGTTAGACAGGTAAGATACTAGCGGGTGATGTGAAAGACTCCTGCTTTCATTGGAGAAATGTCGGAGGTTGTGCTGTTAGGACTGGCTTGTGCAGGAACTTTCAAGTTTCATTGTGATGCAGTAGAATGAATTGCTGTGAAGACCATTTAGCCAAAGCCTCCATCACACCCCATTTCCAACTCAAGTGGCAGACTCTGATGTTCTGGGTGGCATTCAACTAAATAAAAGCACTAGTACAAGGGTAAACACTAGTGCAATTGGACCTCCCCCCTCCTACCCCTCTATGCACTGCACACTGCCCCCAACTCTGCTTTGGAGGGTTGAAGAATCCTACAGAAAAGACACAGGGGGAATGGGAGGGGAGGGGGAAACATTCTGCTGCATTGGAAGAAACCCTTGCTTTGACAGAACATTGTCCTTGGTGCTATGCTGGATACAACCCTTTGTAATTATGATTAAGATGGAAGCGGGGAGAGGAAAAGGACAGACACAAACCTGGAACAACCAAAAAGCATTAGAGGAAATCCGTTTCTGCAAAATGTGAAGAAGTCTCTGGCATTTTAAAGATGAATGTACAGAATTTTATAAGGAGGAACTTTCTGCTTTAGACATTTGTTGCCTCAGCAATGTTTCTTTTTTAAAATAAAACTCAGTATGGGGCTTTGTATCCTGGCAAACAGCTGTTTTTAATATTGTTTTTTAAATATTGGTCCTAGGATTTGTTATTTGTCAAGGGATTTGTCTTGGATTTGCTGTTGTGCACGAAGATGAAAGAGGTAAAAATTATTTTCTCCTGGAGAATATTTGGAAAAATGTGGGAGGAGCAATTATTGATTCAATTTTTACCATTGTTTACTATTATTGTAATGTTGTTGAAGAGGGCAATGTTCTAGGCCTCTACTCCTTCCAGGTATCCATCTATTTAAGAAATGTATTTAATCAAATGATCTATCAGCACATGTGATGGTCTTGCAAAAGAGTACAAATTTTGGGAAAAGGTGATGAAGGAAATTTCTGAATAATAGACCTCAATCTGTGGTTTCAAAATATTTTTATGGGTCAAATATAGACTTAATATATAACCATAACATAGGAACTGAAAGTAATGTCAAACTGCACGTGCATTGTCCTCTGTACCAGACTTTGGAATGAAAATAAAAGGGTGGAGAATTCCTGATGCATGGGTTTCACTTCAGAAGATGGCTAGCTAAAGATCCGGACAGAAAGTGAGATGGGGAGAATTAATATAGGCAGCAGTCAGCTCCTTAGTTGAAGCCCAGGGACAAAGGTTAATCCCTCTTTCTTTCCTTTATCTGCTGAATAGTCCATAGCTTTTATATTATGTACACATCCTATCCTCAAATGCACTAGAAAGTACTTCCATGTAAACATATCTTGTTCATGGGACTCTGCTTCTTTAAAAAATGTTAACAATTGCTGTTTCTTTGTAGGATCAGGTGGTCCACGACAATGGCGATTAGATAAAATTTTGAAGCCTTATGATATAGGTATGTTTTGGACCATGTCTGCATCGTTAGCACCTGTAAATCCCATGCTGGAGCAATTGAAAGAAAGGGTCACAATGCACATTGCTCCGTGGAGCCTGACACGGAACAACACGGCATTTGCACTTGTTATGAATCAGCGTGTAAATGTTATACGAAGCATGTACAAGCAACCCCATCACACAGTAGAATTTGCCAAAAACGTGTAGGCCATTGGCATGCATTTGATTGTCACAGTATGTACGCATTAAACCATGACAGAATCAACTTTAAAGTTAATACAACAGGCTAAAGGATAGTGACCTGGGTGGCAGTGCGAGCCTTGCCTCACCTTGGATCAGACTGATTTAACTGACCAATTGTGTTGCAAATAACTCGGTTCTGCCCCCCTCCCCCAACATAAAGCTTGTCCCTCTAACATTAAGCTTGTCCCTCTAACATTAAGCCTGCCCCCCCCCAATAAATCCTGGCTATGCTCTTGGCTGCCACCATGTTATTCTTACTGGTATAATGATGTAGAGCCCTGACCCTCTCAGAGACTATCAAGCCAGTATAAAATGGAGAGGGTTTGAAAATATTGCATAGCCAGCTGGTGGCAGTTCTTTCTAAAAGTATTTTGCATGAAAATCAGTGAGCTCATACTGTTTATATATTTGTCATTGTGCTAGTTAGTATTGCTAAGTAATACTGCTTATATACTTGCGGATTAAATATTTGCTCCTTGTACACTTCTTCCTCGGGTGGCGCTGTGGTCTAAACCACAGAGCCCAGGGCTTGCCGATCGAAGGTCGGTGGTTCAAATCCCCGTGACAGGGTGAGCTCCTGTTGCTCGGTCCCTGCTCCTGCCAACCTAGCAGTTTGAAAGCACGTCAGAGTGCAAGCAGATTAAAATGTACCACTCCAGCAGGAAGGTAAACAGCATTTCCGTGCGCTGCTCTGGTTTCTCCAGAAGCGGCTTAGTCATGCTGGCCACATGACCCGGAAAAACTGTCTGCAGACAAACGTCGGCTCCCTTGGTCAGTAAAGCGAGATGAGCGCCGCAACCCCAGAGTCGTCCACGACTGGGCTTAATGGTCAGGGTCACCTTTACCCACATCTTCCTAAGACCAACCAGTTCTTCTTTGCCCTCAGTGCAGGAGGGAACAGCTTGCTTGTGGAATACCATTTTTATGTTTTCCTCTGTTTAGTTTATGTGGATGATGAAGACAGTATTACCAGTGAAAATGGCACATCCGTAGACTGTGGTCCTAACTCTGTTTCATATAATAAATCCAGCTGTGCCTGTGAAGAAGGATACAGGGAAATGACAACTTTGGGAACCGGTCAAACCAGTTGTGAGAGTAAGTGTGTTAATTCTCAGATCCTTTATATGGCATCTACTTGAGCTGCACAGTGATGAATGGAAATTCGATTTTCAGTCATTGCTAATGTCATAACCAATGGCAATACTCCATTATTGTTCTGTCAATTCTAAACTGTTTCTCGGAGGGTTTTGATTGTCCTTGTTTCAACTGGCTTCTTTATTGTATGTTTTAATAAATGACGTTTCATTCCTCTCTTATTGAATTGCTATTGTGTATTATAATCACAAATGAATGTCCTAATTGATTCTATAGTTGTAAACTGCTTACAAGGCATTCTGGAATGCAAGAAGTATAAAAGTTAATAAATAACACTGGGTTTTTAGCCATCCCAAAGGGTAGAAAGTATTTCTTTATTATCAATAAAATCCTAATTCTGTAGATGAAAAGATGGTGCATCTGTCAGGATCAGAAGCCGAAGCTCTTTAGGCACAGATATCAGCAGAGGATTGCTGCAAAACCTGGTGGGTTGGGGGTGGGGGCTACAATATATTCTTCACACATAGCAGTCTTCTCTTACACATATAAGCTTAAATGATTATTATACAAAAGCAATCCATGCTAAAAGTGGTTAGTATTTAGAAACCTGAACTCTTTATACCCCAGTTCAATACATTCAGAAATAACTAGAAGATATAATTTTTGATCAGAACAAATGGTGGCACAATCTGTCATCTCCACACACATAACAAGCAC
The DNA here is from genome assembly GCF_951804945.1 of Podarcis cretensis. Taxonomy (NCBI): domain Eukaryota; kingdom Metazoa; phylum Chordata; class Lepidosauria; order Squamata; family Lacertidae; genus Podarcis; species Podarcis cretensis. The sequence continues at coordinate 50,555,489 of NC_137175.1, read as the reverse complement.
ACAAATCGTACAAGTTTACATGGAGCCCATGCATTGCATGTTAGTTGTACATTATGTTTTCTTTACAGAAATTCCCTACCACTGCCAACCAGATATTGTAAGACAAAATGGTGGTCTAGGGGCGTGTTTCAATGCAACAAAACCAGAGGTATGTGTTTGTGATATGTGTGAAATTAACACAGTTCTGTAAATCTGATATGCTTAACCTTACTGGGTTGGTTGGTATGCTAACACTGTCAATGTTTCTTCTTTGAAATGCAAATGGTGATTCTCCCCACTAGAACAGTAGTGCTAAATGCAAATTAGATGTTTTCATTGTTAGCTAACGCACTCTCATTCTCCAAATCTGTTGAAAATTGAGGAAACTGGAGGGAAGGAGCAAATTGGACAAGGAAAATGCTTGATTCATGTTCTACTCACTCCTTTACTTTATGGATAAAGGACATTTAAAAAATGTTGAAGTGATTCCTTCCCATCTTCTGGAAATTTGTTTCTTCAGTTGGGCGGGTGGGTGGGGAAAACCATTTTCAACTGATTAGAAAAATAATTGTTGGAACACATAATGAAAATCTGTGCTAAGCATGTGTGGGAGGCAACCTGCTTATGATTTCTATATGCGGAGCTAATTACTCTATATATCCTCGATATTCATATATATATATATATATAATATTTTGTATTGCTCATTGTTTTAAAGTTTACTGGTTGTAAAATGCTTTTGTTGTATTCTGTCTCTGAGACTTTTATGTTCGTCACTAATAAATGTAATAAAAATTATTATTATTATTATGTTCCAGACCTCACTCTGATGTTAAAGACAGGGTGTGTTAAGAAAGGGGTTGGGGGAGGGTTGTGAAAGAACCACTGTTTTTGTGAAGAGCTGCTGGAAGGAAAGGGAGGAAACTGAAATAGGTCTTATCTGCCCAACATCTCTGTGAAGTAAGTTTGGCTGAGAGATAATGGGCAGATCCACCCCATACATTTACAACATATTCAATGGACAATAATCAACATGACTTCTTTCGCAAAATCCTGGGAACTGTAGTTTATTCAGAATTCTGCAAATTGTAGCCCTGGGAGGGGGGAACTACAGTTCCTAGAATTCTTTGGGGGAAGTAATTTGCCTTAAATGCACAACTGATCTGCCCAGCAACGTGGCCAAAGCTCTCCTAGTCAGCGTCATAGCTAAGAGGGGATTTGAATCTGGGTGTCTCTAATCCTAGTGCAACCATTATAACCACTATTTGGCCCAGCAAAATATTTTCTGCTCATGCCTGGGGCAATATCAGACCATTTGACGTATACTACCTTTTTTTTGGTATTTCATTGTATTTCCTTGTCAGCTGATCTCTGCCAACACGCATTTCTTCTCTTCTCTTAGAATTACTTCAGCCATAACAGCAGTTTCTACTGCTCAGTGGTAGGGCCAGCCTTCAATGTTTTTTTATCCTTCTGTGAAAATGGCAGTGTGATACCAACTTCCTTGCAGGTAAGGCTTCCCAAGAACTGAGGCAACATTTGGCCACAGCATCTCCTTCCTGAGAAGTTCTATGCCTTCCTGTTTGCAAGACTGTGTGGTTTCCTACTGTGTACTGTGGTCAGTGAAGGGTGGGTGGATCTATGACAGTTTACACAGACAAGGCTTTCAATGTTCAAAACTGTTTCATTTCAAACAAATAAAAATATGGAGATCATGTGGCCCTGCCGGTGTTATTGGACTAGAACTCCTATCATCCCTACCCATTATCCATGGGAGAAGAATATAGAAAGAAAGATAATATTTTTTGGTCTTGAAGTGGTCTATGTAGTTGATATTAAATTGTAAATTTTGTTGTTGTTTCACAATTAAAGAACAGACAGACAGGTAGATATTTTCTTTTGCTCTAGGATAATGTACAGCCATTGAGCCGTACAAAATCTGCTGTGCTATGTACACATTCTGAGAATTCATTCATTTATTTATTGAATTTTTATACCTCCCTATACCTGGAGGTTTCAGGGCGGTTCACAAAAAAAGATCACGATATATGAAATCAAAATAAAAACAATAATCCAGTAACACTCCCCTCCCCTAAGAGTCACATTTAAAGGGTATAGGTCAGCCAAAGGCCTGGTTAAAAAGGAATGTTTTTGCCTGGTGCCTAAAAGTGTATAATTAAGGCGCCAGGTGAACTTCCCTGGGGAGAGCATTCCACAGACAGGGAGCCACTGCAGAGAAGGCCTGTTCTCATCTAGCTACCCTCCTGCCTCTCTTGAAGAACTGATTGTAAGAAGGCAAGCAAGGTTTTGAATTGTCATGTGGTTTCTTTGCTTCTTGTAATGCTGCAGGACACAGTGGGCTCCGTTGACAAACTTCTTGTCAGCAGTTCCCTACAGAGTATTGAAACACATGAGGAGCGTGTATCAGCTGTGACATTGGTTTTGGACGGACTGGCCTCAGCCGCAATTGCAAAAGCTATTGCATCTCCAGAGCACCAATCTCAGACTGTGGTTACTAACTCAATAGGTAAGGAGAATTGTCCATGGCGTTTTCTTGGCAGGGATACTGGAGTGGCTTGTCAGTTCCTGCTCCAGGTGGATCAGGTTTAGTCAAAACTCTCCACTATGACCTGTCCATCTTGGGTGGCCCTGCACGGCATAGCTCATAGTTTCTCTGAGTTGTTCAAGCCCCTTTGACACGACAAGGCAGTGATCCAACTACCACACAACTGCGCTCATTTCACATGCTAGCAAGGTTATGCTTAAAATTCTACAAGGCAGGCTTAAGCAGTATGTGGACCGAGAACTCCCAGAATTGCAAGCTGGATTTCGAAGGGGCAGAGGAACCAGAGACCAAATTGCAAACATGCGTTGGATTATGGAGGAAGTTAGAGAGTTCCAGAAAAACATCTACTTCATTGACTATGCAAAAGCCTTTGACTGTGTTGACCACAGCAAACTATGGCAAGTTCTTAAAGAAATGGGAGTGCCTGATCACCTCATCTGTCTCCTGAGAAATCTCTATGTGGGACAAGAAGCTACAGTTAGAACTGGATATGGAACAATTGATTGGTTCAAAACTGGGAAAGGAGTACGACAAGGCTGTATATTGTCTCCCTGCTTATTTAAGGCTGGACTGGATGAATCCCAAACCGGAATTAAGATTGCCAGAAGAAATATCAACAACCTCAGATACGCAGATGACACAGCCTTGATGGCAGAAAGTGAGGAGGAATGAAAGAACCTTTTAATGAGGGTGAAAGAGGAAGCGCAAAATATGGAAGCTCAACATCAAAAAAACATTTTTGATGTTGAAGCTCAACATCAAAAAAACTAAGCTCATGGCCACTGATCCCATCACCTCCTGGCAAATAGAAGGGGAGGAAATGAAGGCATTGAGAGATTTTACTTTCTTGGGTTCCATGATCACTGCATATGGTGACAGCTGTCACGAAATTAAAAGATGCCTGCTTCTTGGGAGAAAAGCAATGAGAAAACTAGACAGCATCTTAAAAAGCAGAGACATCACCTTGCCGACAAAGGTCCGCATTGTTAAAGCTATGGTTTTCCCAGTAGTGATGTATGGAAGTGAGAGCTGGACTATAAAGAAGGCTGATCGCCAAAGAATTGATGCTTTTGAATTATGGTGCTGGAGGAGACTCTTGAGAGTCCCACGGACTGCAAGAAGATCAAGCCTATCCATTGTGAAGGCAATCAGCCCTGAGTGCTCACTGGAAGGACAGATCCTAAAGTTGAGGCTCCAATATTTTGGCCACCTCATGAGAAGAGAAGACTCCCTGGAAAAGACTGTGATGCTGGGAAAGATGGAGGGCACAAGGAGAAGGGGACGAGAGAGGATGAGATGGTTGGACAGTGTTCTTGAAGCTACTAACATGAGTTTGATCAAGCTGCGGGAGGCAGTGGAAGACAGGAGTGCCTGGCGTGCTCTGGTCCATGGGGTCACGAAGAGTCAGACACGACTAAACAACTAAACAACAACAACAGAGATTTAAGAGGGCTTTCAAAGCAGCAGCAGCAGCAGCAGCAGGAGGAGGAGGAGAAATGTTTTGTTTGTCTTCATTTTATATTGCTGAAACCCAGTGGATAAAATTCTGCTTCTCCTTTCCTTCCTTCCTTCTGTTTCCTTGTATTTCTGTTATGATGCTAACAGAAAGCCATGATTGGGGATTTTTTACCAACTATATTGGAAGTTTGAGAAGGAAGGTTTGGAGATTTTGAGAGATTTGTCGCACATAGGGATGGAAGAGAATTCTGTTTGGTCTGCACTTTAAACAGAACATACATGATTTGCAATTAACAGACTTATACATTGAGTGGAACACAGTTAAAAACTCCCCTGCATACAAAGGGGGTTGGGGGATGAGTACAAAATGTGTATATTAGGAGAAAATGGATGAAACCACACAAACATTTTTCTTCAAAAAAAAGGTGCAGTAAATGGGATGGAACAGACTTATTATTGAATGCATGTGAAACCGACTTAAATGGAAATAAGCTGATCCATACACCCCTAGTCATTTATAGTGATGGGTGAGCTCTCAATGGCTAGATCGGGAATGAGCTAGGCTTTTTGTGAACTTTCATGGTTAGTGTTTGGAAAAGTCAGTGTTTCATGGTTTGTGTTTCATGACATGTGTGCTCCTGCCTTCATGTCTGTTGCAGTCCGTTCTGGGATTTGCTTTTTCATTGTCCCACAAACACATTGTTAGTCATCATGATGTGTATCTAAGAACTCATGTCCCTTCTTTGCTCATTGTAGTGATTCAAACCCACATAATAAGTGAAGAGGTTATTTCAAAAAATGAAGCTCTGCATTTAGAGGCTCAAGAAGACCAAATGACCATTGATCCCAGAGCAGTGATTGACAGGATCACCCAAGGTATGCTTTCTGCTCATTTCTCAGATAACACTTGTTCAAGATAAAAAAATAGCCACTTATCACAGTGCTTCTAAATCCCTTAGAAAAGTGCCTTGAATATTCTCTTTCTTCAAACACACCAAACTTTTTACTATCTTTACCATGTACTTTTAACTAGTTTCATTGACTGTCAGCATCAATTTGACCTGTATTTCTCAGCATTAAAAAAGTGCAACCTAATTGTACATATTTGAGAAGGAGGTCCAGTCTTCAGGTACAAACCACTGGCCCTGGCTGGGAAATGAGAATCTGGGACTTGTGGCAGGACAACTAGAAAATATGACTCCCTATCCCTTGTGGATGTGGTGTCCCTGTGCAGGGACAAACAGTGCATTGTGCAGACAGCAGCATGAGAAATTTATATGTGTGGAATTGCCTAAGGGACAATCAGATTCTTACTCCTGCAACACTTTATTCTACCAAAGAAAAGTACATGTGTGTATACCGAGGGAATCTTTGGTATGTGACATGTATTTTCACTATTCTGCCTCCGATATTCTTTCTGTCTCTTGCAGGTCCTGTCGCTGTGGCCTTTATGTCATACAGTGGACTGGGATCATTCCTGAGTGGGATTCTTCTGGATGAGACTCAGCAGAGCAGGGGAATTCTGGGAGAAGTCTTCCGCATGAACTCCAGGATGCTAAGCGCTTCCACCAGCCGCTGGATGAGGAATATTTCCAGCCCTGTCAACCTCACCTTTCGTCACCTTGAGGTGTGTAAATGAATTCTGGAGAGGAGATCAGGAAAGTGTTTTTTCTGTTCATATTGTGAATATCTATTAAGTCGTGAGAGAGACCCCTCCCCCAATGTCAAGGAAAATGTAGAGCTGGGACAAGACCCTCAGCTGAACTCCCTGTATACATCCAAGCTTTGCTCCCTGACACTCAGATTCACAGGCAGGTATCCTAGTTTATCAGAAATGTTGTCGTAGACATACCATAGTTCCTTCTGTTTGTCATGTAATCTTTACCTGTTACTTTGCGGCTCCTATTCTTTGCATCAGAAAGACGCATAACTTTCAGTGGACTTTCTCCGGATCTTCCTCCAACCCTTCCCCTTTCTTACAGAATAAAGTTCCCCAGGAAAAAGTGGTTTGTGTCCACTGGGACTCTGCAAGCAGAAGTGGTGCCTGGTCCCCTGAGGGCTGCCAGCTCCTCCAGTCTAACAGCACTCATTCAGAATGCAGCTGTCAGTACTTGTCCAACTTTGCTGTGCTGATGGCCCCCACTCCCAAGCAGGTAAGTCAGACTTAGGCCTGACAATGTCTGAGTTCCCTGTTGGAGGAAAGAGTGAAAGACCAGACCCTAAGTCACCACTAATCCATTTGTTTTGGGTCTTGTTATAGTACCGTATTTCATGGATTAGATAGTGTGAGGCTACTCCAGAGTTAGTGGTGGAGAAACACGTTCATAGAATACTTCTGCAAACTGCTGCAGGTTTCTCTGTTATCATTAATGGTTAAAAGGGCAATTCAGACACCTGATGTGCCACACTGGTGAGGGGGTGGAATCAGGCTGAGGTGCTGCACACCAACTTTTTATTGTATTTAAGGCATAACTATTAGGTTTAATAGATGATAGATAGATGATAGATAGATAGATGATAGATGATAGATGATAGATGATAGATGATAGATGATAGATAGATAGATAGATGATAGATGATAGATGATAGATGATAGATGATAGATAGATAGATAGATAGATAGATAGATAGATGAGAGATAGATAGATGATAGATAGATAGATAGATGATAGATAGATAGATAGATAGATAGATAGATGATAGATAGATAGATAGATAGATAGATAGATAGATAGATAGATGATAGATAGATAGATAGATGATAGATAGATAGATAGATAGATAGATAGATAGATAGATAGATGATAGATAGATAGATAGATAGATAGATAGATAGATAGATAGAAAGACAGACATTTCAGCAAGATGCTCAGGATCACTTTAATTTCCCTTATGGAATCACTGGAGCTTGTGGAAGCTGAGGATTTTGTTCCTTTATGGAATCGAAATCTGCTAGATGCAGTGTAAAAAAACCATGTTTATCAAAAGTCAGTTTTTGGTTCTGAGAGCCACTGTCCTGTGTTACAGGGAGCTCTGATCCTCTCCATTATCAGCTACATTGGACTGATCATCTCGCTCATCTGCCTCTTCTTGTCCATTGTTACCTTTCTCTTTTGCCGCTCCGTCCAAAACAGCAGCACCTTCATCCACCTGCAGCTGAGTTTGTGCCTCTTCTTTGCAGACCTCATCTTCTTAATCGGAATTGACAAAACACACAACAAGGTATTTTGGCACATCCTTGAAGGATATGGCAGAGACTCGATAACTCTGCTCACTACCCCATCCAGTCATGCACTCTGATCCAAAGCAGTACAGGATTCTAGTACTAAGTACTGACAAAAGGGTGCCTTTTATTTCCATTCCAGATCCTGTGCTCGGTCATAGCTGGGACTCTGCAGTACCTCTTCCTGGCCTGTTTTGTGTGGATGTTCTTGGAAGGTGTGAACCTCTTCATCATCGTCAAGAACCTGAAAGTGGCAAATTACGGCGGTACTAGCAAGTGCATGAAGATATCCATGTACCTCTGTGGCTATGGGCTCCCTGCCATGATAGTTGGCATTTCTGCAGCAATTTCACCCGGGTCCTATGGGACCCATTATCAGTAAGTGTCCGTTTTAGAATATAGGGAGGCAGGGAGATCCGCAAAGGTCATCCTTTGAAGTCCTCTGTTTAAAATAATTGGATTGCCCATGTAACTAGTGCACCTCAATCTTGAATGTATTTTCTGATGGATTTTATTATCACTCTACAGACCCAGGTTTGTGGGCTAACAGACACAAAGACCAGCTAAGGTTTTCCAAGCCCTTTCCACACACCCCAACACAATAAGGAAGTGGTAACTGTGATCTTAGTTAGAACGTCACTGGGCAGATGTGGATCCCACCTTCCCTGCAATCGCTGGATCCTCCTCCATCTATATTCAAATGGACATACTGGGCATTAGACATAAAACAGAATCAATCTGCATTGGGTTTCTATTTTCAGAATGAAACTACATTTATGAAAAAGTTTTTTTGAGGGGTATATAGTGAGGAATAGTTCCAGACTGTGTGGACTAGTTAGGGGAAAACAAACAAACAAACAAACTGAGTGAACACTGAATGTAGACGATATAATGTTGTGTACATGTAGTCGTGTTTTCAGGTGTAACTGCAGTTTTGGTGTTTGTGGGTTTTCCAAAAGTTATGTTGATGGTATTTCTTTTTCCTTAGCTGCTGGCTTAACCATGAGAAAGGTTTTATCTGGAGCTTCCTGGGACCTGTCTGTGCCATAATCGTGGTCAGTAAAAATAGCTCTCATTCTCGAAAAATAACAGGAAAATGGGGCAAAAACACAAGAAAACACAGACTGCTTGTTGAACATCTCCCTGCTTTATAACTGCTAAAGGAAAGGAAATCTTTTATGGGCTGAGGTGCAGAATTCATAATTCTTGTTGTCATCCAGATCTAGGCCAGGTCTTTGGCTTCATCTAATACTTGAAAGGAGTCCTGAGAGTTACTTCTATATTTGCCCTCATGCCTTCAGTTTAATTAGTTATCAATAATGTGCAATATCTCCTTTTTGCTACACTGATATGGGCTACAAATAATTTTGCAATGTCACTAGAAACTTTTTCAAACTGATAGTGAATCTGCATCACTCATCTAGAAGCTGGATATGAATAAAGTAAATTCCAGAGAGTTTGTTCATTGAAATGTCATCCTGATTGGTTTTCACAATATTTGCGGGAAGGTTATACAATCACCCAGTTTATTATTTCTGCTTAGTTCATGGAGCAGTTACATGAGTTACCAGTACATTGCCCCATCATTTTATTTCCTGCAAAAGGTCTGGTGTGTGTGTGTCTATGTTTTACAAGCGGGTTTATTGCATGTAAGCACCAAATTTGTTTTCATTGCCCAACATAAATTTACTGCTTTGCAATTGAACCCCACTCACAAAATGCAACAGTCCTAAGAATTATGCTTCACATTTTCCCGTGGAGCACTTTTTATCCTTTCTCAAATTATTTTTCTTTTTCTCAGATCAACATTATGTTTTTCTGCCTTATTCTGATGATCTTGCATAAGAAACTTGCATCTCTCAATTCTGAGATCACTACCCTCAGAAATACCAGGTAAGATAAACCACATAGTAGTGCAAAATCCATCTGCCTAGTTTTAAGTGGTGATTTTAAAAACTGGACTTGGTGATTTGCACCTGAGTTACTGGAACACTTCAGACATTATATCAAATCTTGACTGCTTTTCATCGCTACCCACAACTTTTCCAAGTCTTATGAAGCTTTGGTTTCCTTCTATTAAACATGAGTGAAGAACATGTACTTTCAAGGACAGCCACTGAGAAAAAGAGGGTTGTCTGGGATTTGTTCAGATAATACAACTTCCCAGTACTGCCCTTACCTTTTCATGGCATCCATGCTGTTGCCTTCCTCTTTTGTAGGTCACTGACATTTAAGGCAATGGCCCATGTTTTCATCCTTGGTGTGACTTGGTGTCTAGGCCTCTTTCAGTTTGGCCCTCTGGCTGAGGTAATGGCATACCTGTTCACAATCACCAACAGTGTGCAGGGATTCTTCATCTTCCTGGTGCATTGCTTGCTGAACAAGAAGGTAATGTATGGAACAAGAGAGGGTAGTACTTAGAGCAAGCAATATCAAATAAAATGTGGGCAATAGGATACAAGTGTCATTTAAATTCTACTCAATATTGATCCAGAGCAGATTCCAACATACAGTTAGCGGAGTAAAAACTTAAACCAGAGGCAATGAATATTTCATCCAGCAGAGCTTTACTGCTATTGAAGGCAAATGAGCATAATGGTCTCAAATCCAATACATTCGGGATTGGCACTGTCCATAAGAAATCCAGTTGCAGCAGACTTAACTTAAACTTACAATACTTATAATAAGTCTTAAACTTAACACTAACCCACAGAACACCACACCAGACGGAAAAGAGATAGAAAGAGAAAGTAAGTGAAACGCAGGCTCCTTCTGGCCCTACTATTATAGTCGGCATGACCTTGACAGAAAGAGATAACAGAACCAGTTTAAACCAGCTGTACTCAGCTTCTCAAACATCATGAAGTTTCTTTCACACAGAGAAGCTTCCAGAATCCTCTTGAACTAAGTAGAATAGGAAAGATCTCTACACATCAGATCAATAGTTTCTGTACTAAGAAATGCAAATTGACAACAAGATATAACTTAGTGCAAATTTTCAAGGCTGACTCCTGGTTTGTGGACCATTGAACAAGGGACAATTTTGTTCCTTGCTCCCTGCAATACTCACTCCAAAGAAACAGAATTAGATTTAGTGTTTTTATGGGGAGACTAGAAATCTCTTCCTAGTAGCTTTGTATTTTGAATCCTCAGGTGAGAGAAACATACTGGCGTTTGATTTCTTGCAAGAAAGATGTCAAGCCTCCTGCTTCTGACATGACAATGACTTCTGTCCCCATCACCAATCCCATGGTAAGAAAGGTGCATAATCCAGATATCTTAGCAATAATAATGTGGTTACCCTTGCTTCTGCCAGGTATTCATGGCATTCCATTGGATATCTACACATTTAGGGGGCAGATATGCTTCTCCAGCACATGCCATCCTCCTAGTAGAAACATAATCTCTCCACAGATTGTAGCTGGGAGAAGATAGCTGGGCCATCATCTGGGTATCATATGCCTGGCTAGAAAGAGTAATGCTGGTGCAGGTTCTGAGATGTCTATGATTTCTGTACCTGTCAGTGTCCCCATGGTAAGACAGATGCATGATCCAGACATTTTCTCTAACCAGCAGTGATATGGTTAAGCTTGCATCTCTCAGCCCCTAATATTCACAGAATTTCACATTCTTCGGACATCTGCCCATTATAGGTGACAGATTTGCTTCTCCAGGGCATTTGTTCCTCCTACTATGAAATGCCATCTATTCACAGATAGCTGAGCTGTTGTGGGATTTTTATATACCTGGCCAGAAAGAGCAATGCTGGTGTAGGCTGTGCATGATGTTGTACCTTCATTTCTGGGAGTTTTTCTCTACCTTTCTGGTTCAGCAGTAAATTGCTGAGTCAAGTGAAACCTTGAAGCAACCTCGATGAACTCTAGAGAGCAATCAGAGCTCTGCCTGTAATAAAAAACATCACTTTGACCTGTGCTGTGCTGGGCATTTTGAAACTTTCTTTTTCAACCATTCATTGCATGAGAATTTAAGACTCCCAAAATATCATGGGGGTGGAGAAAGGAAATTTCTTGGAAGTTTTGAGAGGGGTTTCCTTTCTTTAACTTCATCAGGTGGCCAAAGGTTTTCTTTTTTACAAGCTTTTTAAAATTTTAATCCCATTCTGCTGAAATGGTGCAAAGCTCTTACTGCAGCTTCCCAATGGCCACACCCAATGGAAGGGAATTTCAGCCCAGCCTTAATTTCAGGCTCATTTTTTAATAAACTATTTGGTTTATAACCCTAGTACTGATCACTGCCTTGCAGGGTTTAACAGAGAGGAACATGGTGGGAGGAACATGTTCATTGTGCAGCCTGGAGCTCGCACAGCAATTGCGCCCTAATTAGTCCCAATACCACCGCGTGATTGCAGTGCAGCCAACTTGGGATGCAACAGATTTTATAGATCCAGTATTTCATGGAATGTTTCGTAGGAAATGTGTTCAGATATTATGGATTACAGTTTTTAAAAGGACTGCTTTTTACTATTAGAGTTGCAGGTTGAGTGTTGTAGAAAATTCTCCCTGCTGTTAAATGCTGGTTTCTTAAAGGCTGAAGTGGCCAATAGGTTTCTGTGTTAAAGGTAGACAGACTCACATATTCTGAATTTCTTTTGCTTATGTATCATAGCCTGTGACCTAAGGAACTTCTTTCCTTATCTTTTCCAGAGGAAAGAGGAAAGCACTGCTTCAGGGAATCAACAGATGGTGGGATGGGGGGCAGAGCCATAATCAAATACCATGTTTTGGTCTCTTCCTTCTGCATCCAAAATACAACTGAATGAAACTGGACGAACTACAGGAATTTTTCATATCCAAGCAATTATTCCTTGTTTGGTTGCCTTCCAGCTTTTTAAGGTACCAGGATTAAAAAAACCATGGAAATCCTCATTTTCAAGACATTTCCTATTGCTATTACGATACACTGTAGATCTCAAACACTCCTGTTGCCCGTTGAAGTTTTAGGTAATAGAACATGATGAGCTTAACAAAGCAATGGACATTGAACAGAGGAAAAGACTCATGGCTGTCACTGGGACTGCTTCATAGTGTCTTGGCAACAGTACCCTAATGGCAATAACTACTTACTTTAGGTAGCACTGATCAAGTCTGTACCTATATATTCATATTCATATTCATATTCTGGCTGAGGCCTTTGAGGCAAATTTTCCTTCGAAACCCAGGTTCTCACAAATATTTGGGAACAGAAGAAAAGCTCAGCTAATAATTTCACCTGCTGTCACTTGAGATGAAATATGTATACATATATGCATACATACACAAATACGATGATTCTTGAGTGTGGAGAGAGAGAAAAACACCAGGAAACACAGAAAACGTTTGTTGTTATTTATTTTCTTTCCCTTTCCTGCCCCCCTTGTTGACATCGGAAATGGCGCCCTATCTTAACTCAGATTAACTATAGGATTTCACACATGAATCGCAAAAAGCAAAACCTTAGCTTTGGGACAGTTTATTAATTTGAGATTCATAATTTTCAGATTGTATACTCTATGCCATATTAGCAGGTTCTTAAAATACATCATCCAGATGCTTATTTTAAAACAACACAATTGGAATCACTACTATTAGCTCAAATATCTTGCTATGAAGTTAAAATGAAATTTGGATAAGCTGATTACATGAACAGGCACAATTATTCTAGGTTGCCTTGGCACCAAAACCTGTCTGTTTGCCCTGTCAAATGTACTATCATATTCTCAAAGGTGCTTGTTGAAAGCCTTTGAAGACTTGAGACACTGCTGCCAGCATGAGCCTCCGAGTGACCCAAACCTCAGTCCAAATACCCAAAACCTATATCTGAGCCAAAGACTCCCAGAACCCTGGCTAGCCACTTGGGACAATCCATCCTCAAACCACAAAGCTCCTCTGGTTGGAATTCTGACTGCTTGGACAGTCTGACCAACCAAAAACCCTCACAAATAACTTATCACCTCCTTTCTCCTCAACTGACAAATCTCAGCTATCCTACCAACAATTGAGTTAACTCCCAACTGACTGGAACCACTAGTTGGCCAGCAAATGATTTTCTTCTCATGCTTGGAGTAATATTAGACCTTTAAATATGTCTGGGATCACTTAAATCACCACAACAGTTTCTACTGCTCAGTGATGGAGTCAGCCTTCCACCATCCCTCTGAGAAAATGACAGTGTGACACCAACTTCCTCACAGGTAAGGCTTCCTAAGAACTGAAACCATGTTTGGCCACAACATCTCCTTCCTGAGAAGATCTGTGCTTTTCTTTTGCAAGACTGTGTGGTTTCCTTTTGTGTACTGGGGTCAGTAAGGGATAGGAGGATTTATGACACTTTACTCAGATTATGCTTCCAATGCTCAAAATTGTTTAATTAAGAAAAATGCAGGGAGACGATGTGGCCTTGAAGATGTTACTGGACTGGAACTCCTATCATGCTTATCCATTATCCATGGGAAAAGAATATAGAAAAACAGATAATATGTATCTGTTTTGAAGTTGTCTATGTTGTTGGTATTAGATTAATTGTGAAAAAACCACAAAAATATAAAGAATAGACAGGAAAGTACTTTGCTTTGCTCCAAGTTTCTTTCTCTCTCTCTCTCTCTCTCTCTCTCTCTCTCTCTCTCTCTCTGTGTGTGTGTGTGTGTGAGAGAGAGAGAGATAACCAAGTCAAAATCTCTGCAGAATTTAGAGCTTACAGGAACCAGAGACTCCTATTTTCCTGCTGCTTTCCCCCAGGGAAAACTGCTGTTTAGTGCTCAGTTGGAGCAAACGGCAATTTGGGTTTTCTCTGGGCTGATCTTTGCTCTGATTTGGCACTAAAGAGTGGGTTTTCTCTGGGAAAGGAATGGGGCATGGGGAAAAAATGCTCTGAAGCACGCCTAGTAAGCATGGGTCAAGCAGAAAACCATTTGGACTCGTGCTTTCTAGTCATGGGAAAAGCAGAAGTGTGGATGAGCCTATTTGAGTGATTCTGAGAGTTGGCCTTTGTCCCTCCCCTCGCCTGCTCACTGACATCTGAAATGGCACCCCCGCTTCACTCACATTAGTTATATGATTTTGTACATGAATCACTAAAAAAGAAGAAGATTTGGACAGTTTTTTAATTTGAAATTCATAATTTTCAGATCATATATGCCACAACAGTGCTACCACCTGCAGATTCTTTACAAACTTTAGACAAATATTACTTTTTAAAGGACATCATTGGAGTTGCTATTTTTAGCTCAAATACATGGCTATAAAGTTAAAATGCTATCTGCGTAAGTCAATTAGATGAACGATTACGGCACTTGCTGTTGTTAAAAGGCACAATTATTTTAGACTGCTTTTGCCAGTCCAACTTGGTTGTTCTCCCGGTCAAAGATACTGTAGTATTCTCTGATGAACACGTCTCCTAGGTTCCAACTGCCATCAAATGTGTATCCGAAACCACTAAAGCAGCCGACTTGTTTCTCCTAGAGAGAAGGAAAGGGATAGTCATCACATGCAGGAAGTTCTACAAAAATATAATCCCAGAAAGTAATTGGGTAGCAATGCATACAGTAACATTCCAGAACAAAGAAGAAAGAATTTCTCCTGAAATTCTCCTGAAAGTCTCCAAAGGAGATAAATAATGTAGATACAACAACAGTACAATAGTAATAGTGCACAAGACTGTACATTATGTATTTGATCTCTTAATCAACAGGATGATCTCCCAATCAATATAAACCAGAGAATTGTACAAAGTATTGAAAAGTGATAGGAATCCTCCACAATTCCAAAATGCTTTTTGCCTACAAAGGTAGTGGGTGGGGGTGGGGAACACTCCCATTGGAATCATGGGAACACAGGGAGGTGCCTTATGCTGAGTCAGACCACTGGCCCTCTAGAACAGTATTGTCTACAGTTCGACTGACTGAGTTTCATGCAGAAATCTTAGCCAGCCCTACTTGGAAATGCAGGAGAGCAAATGCTCTGCCACTGAGCTATGACTCCTCCCTGTGGAGCTGATGAAGAGCACAAGAGAATGGTTTCCTATCTCCTCCCCTGCCTTGCCCCCTGCCACAAAGGCAGCATTCAAGTGAATGCAAGAGGCAGTGACGGTACAGATGTACAGCATGGGCCCATCCACATTCCTGTTTGGGCCATGGGATTTTGAAACACTCTAGAATGTATCATCACCACAAGAAGGAGATGAGGGGAGGAAAAATAGTGTTTGCTTCCAGCTTCTGTCTTCTCTGCAACTTCCATGCAAATACTTGGAACACCTGAGCGCTCCATAGATACATTGCTACATTTTGATGGAAGGTGTAATATGCGTCCTGAGGATAAGTGGGCACCCAGGTTTTGCACTAATGGGGGCAACATTCTGGGGATAGGAATAATTATTCTGTGGTCAGAGATACAATATATGTAGTCAGAGATACAATACAATTGTACTGTATTGTATAATACAATTCTGTAGTCAGAGATACAATACAATCAATAAATCATGTTGGTATGGAATCGGGATGCTGGTCAGCAGAGCAGAGCCATTATCCGAATTTGGACTGATTTTTTCCCAATCAGACATGCATGTATTAGCCCAGCATTTCTGACATTTTCGGCATATCTAATATGATTTCCCCCTAAATATTTATTCCATTTTTTCTGTTTTCAGCCCATGTGTCCATAAAGATTTTGCACTTTAAATCTGCCCCAACTCCTTTTGAATTTGCATTCTTATGGCAAGTAAATGAGATTCGAGAATGATTATGTACCTTTAGAGTGTAGGCTGATGGAGGCAAAGGATAGTGGATTCCATTGATTACAAAAACAACATCTGGCATATTGGAGAGTTTACTGCAGTTGATTTCACTCTGAAAAAAATAAGGAAGAGAGCTGAGTTCTTGTGTTGTTCTGATGATGAAGGAAATGAACTGGCAAACTTCAAGCTTGGTTAAGAAATGCAGTGGACTCGTCCCAGTGCCAATCTCAGGAAAGAACCTTAAGAGAGAACTTGAGTATTCTGGACTTCCCTTCAGACCATCTAATGTAGCACACATGAACAGTGAATTGAACAGTGAGTGCATTGTAGCACAGAAACAGGGCATAGCGTGTTCTCCATCAGGGAGAGCACGTGTTGCGGTTGGGGATTCTAAGACACCTTGCTGTTTCTGGGCAGATGGTTTGGCCAACTCGTAAGCGGGAGCAGGCAGTCCTGGGGAAATTTAGATGTTGCCATTTAGTGATTGACAGCCCTATTTGTTAGATACAAGGCACGCAGCAACGGACGTCCTCTTTCGCTACATGCTTCGGATCACCTGCCCTCCCTTCCCTAATGTTAGGCTGTTTGCTTGACCTTGCTATTGCCTGTCATGGGGTCGTCTGCTTTGGGGCAGGGGCCCGGTAGGAATTTTGCCATTTGGCTGATTAGTGTGTGCCACTTGGTTTTCGCCTACCGCGTAGCAAATCGTCACAACTTGTAAGGTTTGCGGTTAGGCATTGGTCTGGAATTGGTTGCTGGAGGGGTATGGATTCGGCTGTCCCTGCCCCCCAAAATGCTGCTGCTGGTGGAGGGGTATGGATTCGGCTGTGCCTGCCCCTCCAAAATGCTGCTGCTGCTGAAGGGTTTTACCGTTAAAGGAACCCAGGGGCTCCCCCAAGCTTTTGTCCGAAATCCCCTGGCAAGGGGCTAGGGCCACGCAAGCCCCTGGGAGCATGCTGGGGAGAGGTGAGGCATGGTTCCCAGTCCCGTCTCTCTCCCCAGGTGACTTACCCTTCCTGACTTCGCGGGGTGTGTGAATGTCAGAGCTGTCCCCGTGCGGGGGCAGTTAGTGCTACCAATGCCTAAGCAACCACTCACATTGCTGTATTTGAATAAAGTTGTGGCCAAAATTATGCCAAAAGAATTAAACAAAAATTAAGTGTCAATTGTGTTTTCCTTTGGGGTGTATTGGGGACCTCGACACGCAACTAGCTGAAGATTGCAAACAAATAAACTCAAAGCTTTGAGTCCAGTCTTCATATCCAAAACCATATCCTCTCAATTAAGATGATACAACCATCCATTCTAAATTCTGCTCTGAGACCAAATTCCCCATTCTAAAGGGATGCTGATGCCATGCTGACATACTGAATCTGTATGTCTGTTCTTTCTTGAAATATTCTGTTTGGGGAAAATAAAGATATCACAACTGGGAATACAACTATTTTGAGGAGAGGCAATGGTACTAGATAATAGCAAAGCCTGCCCCCCTCTCTCTGCAGATGGAGTGCAAAAGAATTGTGCACCTTTCATATTTGTACTGAAGAAGGACCTTCCGCAAGTTTAAGGTTGCATGACAAGGTACATCTGCTGAACTTCCTTCTTCTGCATAACTCTTAAAGGTCCTCTTTTGCCAAGAGCCAATAAACCCATGAAAAACATGTCCTCACTTCAGCTAACTTTGTTAATTCAACATTAGGCCCATTTTTTCATTGGATGTCACACTGGTCCAGCCGAACTCCAGTTTGTTTCCTTTTCCTGCTCTTACCATTGCCTCTCCTTCCTGCACTCTCACTACATACTCACAAAGCCTTGCATGCCATATCCCCTATGCTCAGGCACATTAGTGTCCATGAGCAATACCATGAAGAACTGTGAAGACTAGGACTGGGATGCAAGCAGGAATCCGAGGTCAAGGCTAATCTTAAGCACCTTACTCTGCATGTATCTGAAATGTGAGCTCAGCTAATGATATGGGGTCTCTTTCAGCTACTGTGTGAAGACAATGGCCCAAAAGTAAAACTTACCATGCCAAAGTGCGTTGGAGTGGCTCCAATGGCTTTTTCAATTTTAATCATATCATATTTTGGGCCAAGCAAGAGGGATGTCCCTGTATCAACGATTCCATGGCATCCACCTTTGCAGGCAATCTCTGTACCATTCACTAAAACGCTGAGAAATGAGAAATCATTAGACATAGAACATTCATTGGATCAGACCACTGGTCCATCGAGCTCAGTATAGTCTATGGTGAATGGCAGCAGCTCTCCAGGATTTAAAATGCGGGGTTCTTCTAACCACGTTTGGAGATATCAGTTATTAAACCTGGGATCTTCTGCATGCAAAACATAGGCCCTACCACTGAGATACAACCCTTCCCCAAACATGGACTTAAAACAAAATGGATAGTGGGATATGATAAGTGGTTTCAGGAAGCTATCCATCCCTATGCAGCTTAGGTTCTCCATTGTGCTAGCCAGTATTACATCACATATTTGAAGCTGTAGACGGTAGTAAAGCAAAATGCATGAACTATTGCTTGTAAGGTCTTCAGGGCAGGAACCTGTCCTTATATACACTGTAGATCACCATGAACATAAGAAATAAATAAACAAATAAATAAATAAAATGATAATAACATTGACAATTCATCCTAACAACTGACATCTTGCAAATACAAAGTAAACTACATATTAGTATTTACATTTTATTGCAAATCCTTCTCTTCATTTCCTTTTGTGCCATATATTTTTAGCTAGCCAATAACTAGGGCTGGATCTGCACTGATATGTAAAAACGCCATTGAAGGATTTTATTTTAAACTTACATAGCTCTCAATGTAATTTCTCATTGCCAACTGATTGCATCTCTGCAGCACAGCGCTGGTGTCATATTTTTATAACACATTTTAATGTTATAACTGACCAGTATAGATTTGGCCAATGAATATTAGTCACAAAAAATTTCCAGTGTTATTGTAGACGGCACCTACTTTCCCTTGTGGCAGTCCATATGTTAAGAATACCTTAATGCTACAACATCAACTACTAATAATAATTTCTGCTTACCTATCCAGTGCAATCTGCCAAAAACCTGACTGATAATTAACAGGTATCCAATTAATACGACCAGTATAGTGAGATTGATCAATTCCACCAAAAATGAACTCACTTCCTCTTTTCTTTCTGAAACATGAATATATGGTGTGCTGTTACCAAGCCATTCATTCACAATAAGTTGAACTGCATGTTAAAAAACGAATGTATCATATTCTTGTACCTCTGTGCAAATTACTACCGAAAGAGGAAAAAAAGAAAGGAACATTCGTAATGCACCAGTATCTAATTGTGAACAATGAAGGCTCTAAGATTCTGAAAGGTGAATGCTGTTAATACTGTATACGTTTCCTGTTTTGTTCTCCATATCACCATGCTCCCTGTTCTGCTTTGTACATCACACAAAGCAGTGCCTGGATAACTCATCACCTAGGCTATCACTTCAGCAAAGAAGCTAGCCTAGCTATTCCAGGAATTCGAATCCTCGATTAGATTTTAACACTTGTTGGATCCAGGAATTAAAAGGGTCTTGCCATACAGCCTACGTCTCTCACAACTCATAACAATACATTTTGCTGACCACTTGACCTTAAAAATAGTCAGGTGAAAAGGTCTTTGTAATGCTGTCCTCCCATTATTCTGGATGGGGTACCATTGCAATTGGGAACAAAGATTCCATAAGTGTTTTTAGGTAGGAGTGTCTCAAGGTGATCCAATATTAAATTAAAATCAAAAGTGATGTGAGCTATACTGATGAGATATAATCTAATTTCCTATTCTGCATTTACATAAATTATAGAATGTTCTCCGTCTTCACTCTCAGCCTCAACTCTCTACCTTCCCACATCAACATAGTTCACCTGAACTTGGCTCTTCTCTTAAAGCAAAGCTCTTCTCTCAAGGAGCAAAGAGCAAGATGGTGCAGTCAACAAATCAACTTAGCAGTAAAGCAAAATAGTATTTACCTGCTGAGATAAACAGAAAATTGGTGTTTCTCAAGCAAGCCTTCCTTCATCAGGCTATCAAAGAACGGAGTTGCTTTTTCTTCAGAAAGGGAGGGGTAGGCTAAGCCCAGGATCCCATCAAATGGCATGTTGACAAAGGCTTTACCTGGCTCAGTGGTACTCAAGCCAAATCCCTGATGAGAAATGGAAAGACTGGATACCTAGGAGAGAAGCAAAGTATCTCCTTAGTACAGAGCAGGGTTCTACTAGTGATGTTCATCTGCTTATTCACACACACACACACACACACACACACACACACGTGATGTATTGAAGGTGCAGCCCTGTGCATGTTAACAAAAAGGAAACCTCATCAAGCAGTGTTCTGTCTTGCTTTTCTTTTTAAACATGTATGGAATTTGGCTTTCCAGAGAATAATATTCAAATGTGGATAGCGGGTAAGAGTGACTTACATC
Organism: Podarcis cretensis; assembly: GCF_951804945.1. Taxonomy (NCBI): domain Eukaryota; kingdom Metazoa; phylum Chordata; class Lepidosauria; order Squamata; family Lacertidae; genus Podarcis; species Podarcis cretensis. Next base: position 50,535,060 of record NC_137175.1, on the reverse strand, counting down.
CCAGTTTTAAACGTCTTTATTCAGAAGTAAATCTCAACAATTTCATTGACATTTACTTCAGGATCCCATGATTTTGTTCTGCTTCAATTTTGTATTACTTTGATGCTAACAATGGCAATTAAAAATCAAGAAATCAGTGGACTATGCTGCTATGTGGGGAATGCTTTGATGTATATTAAAAATCAAGCTCAGGGTTGGTATGTTCCCACCATTTTTTATTTTATTGGGCAGTAGCCCTTTCTGCTTCCCTCCAATAATAATAATAATTCTCATTTTCTTGATTGATATTGGATTGAACCTTTCTATGATATGAAGTGATATCTAAGTATGTGTCACAGAACTATCCTAGTAAGTCACCAGTTGGTTCTTTTTTGTTGTATTGTATAATGTTTCGATTACTCAGTAAAGTCTTTTTAAACAAAAAACAAAACAAAGCTATTAAGTTAAAATATATTTTGTTTTGAGTTCCTTTATATGCATCCATCTGCAGCATATAATCTACATATGTAGATCTACATATGTATTTATGTATATATGTTTGTGTGTGTGTGTGTGTGTGTGTGTGTGTCCAGAGAAAATAATGGGCTGTTTTGTTTTTCCTGCATTGAAGTTTGAGTTCCAGCATTCAAACAGGCTGAGATTCACTGGCCTTGGAAATGCACAGAACCAATAGCTGAGTATAACATTGTACTGTACCTGTATAATACTATTAGTTTACCTTAACTGTATCAAATACCAAGATTCCTTTCATGCTTCCGGTCCCATACTTAATGTGGAAGTGTTTTCCTGTTCTGCGGAAGGTAGAAGACTTAGATGAGTCAAACCTCCGATGTTTTACTAAAAGTAAAAAAGAAAGAAAGCATTAAATAGATATAAAAATAGTGTTTAATCATAGATATCAGGCAGAAATCACAGTATAAAATAAAACTATTGTAAAATTTTAAAGTAAAGGGTGTTTGGAAAATACTAGCAATCTTGTTAGTCTACCTGCAGAAAATATTTAGATAAAATTGGGAGCTATTATTATTTAACTGAATAAATTTTACCCAATACAAAATGATTCCCTGATATTGAAACTTGAATCTTTCTTTCCCTCCCCCATCTCTCTCTCTCTCTCTCTCTCTCTCTCTCTCTCTCTCTCTCTCTCCCCACACACACATGCATATATTCATTCTAACATTTTCGTACCATTAACTAAAAATGTCTGTGTTCGATGGTGGGAATTGAGTTTCACACAACCAAATCCACTTGATATTCTTGTATACTCTTATGCGTGTTTATTCAGAAGTAATGCCTCTAATGGACTTTGATGGCACTTCCTTCCAGGAAAGTGGGTATATAGGATTGGAGGCTCACTTGTCAATCCAATGCATATTTATTCAGAAGCAAGTCCCTGTGCATTCAGTGAGTCCTAGGTAACTGGAATTATAGCCTCAACCAGACTCCGGATTTCTGGTTGTGAAATAATGAGCCCATTCCTTATAGCTCCCCACCACCACTTTTACATCTGACTAACATGTTTGACTACATTGAGGTACTCAGTTACTTACGGCATGCCTCACTACTGCACATGACAGATGGTACCCAGAGATCGGATGACCCAGTGTCAAAAACAACAGAGAACTTCTGTGGCGGGGTTCCAATGTAGATTGTTCCATAGTATTCGAGCTGTTGATTTATAAAACAAATACACTTTGTAACACTTATTTTGGCTACTTGTCTCTTTTTTTAAACTTTTGAAAATTTTAGTTCCTCACAGATATGCAAGCTAATCACTGTAAATTTGAGTGCCACATAACTAACTGAAGGGTGGAAGCAGGAAACAGATTCTTGGCAAAAATTGGTTCATCCAGAAAGGGTTTTTTTTCAAATAAATGAAGAATAAACATCAAAATGTTCAAGCTGAATGCACAGAAACGTAACCTACAATCAGCAAAGATACAACAGTAGGGCTACCAATTTTCCCCAGTGTCCTTCTGTGCATAGTCAGTAAGGTAAAATAATATTTTTCTAGCTCACATCACCCCAACTTGCCCTACATGTGATTCAGTAGGGTGGCCAGATGCAAAGGAAGTCAGGACTCACAGACCTTTAATGGATGTGTAGAATTAGGGTTGTTATTTAGCAAAGGGCATTTCAGCAGGTGTTAAGTTTGCATGATGAGAAATCACTCCTGTTGGAAACATCAAAGGTGCAAGAGCTCTGTTCTCTTTTGCATCTAGCTCCCCCTAGCTGTCAATGGGATTTCAAAGTGCTTAACTATGGGTGGATCATGGGTACAATCCATCCAAAGTAAGTTTCAACATGTCCCATAGAAATCAACAAGGCTTTAAGCTAGCCATGACTAAATCGTGAACATGAACATGAACATGAACTCACATCCAAGAAATCCAGAAGCGGTTCCTTAGACACCTGGCCATTTTTTGTAAAAGGGAGGTATTGATTACAAAAGAAGCCATAACAGTGTTTCAAAAGAAAATCTTCCAGCAAGTTTTCCTCCCTAAGAATCTTTCTTAGACTCTTCCTCCTCTCCAAAGAAATCCTGGTACAAAAGAAACAAATAACAATAACAACAACAACAACAACAACAACAACAACAACAACAACAACGTATTTATATGCCACCTGTCTGACTGTGTTACCCCAGCCACTCTGAGTGGCTTACAACAGATTAAAACACAGTAAGATATCAAACATTTCAAACTTCCATATACAGGGCTCCCTTTAGATGCCCTCTAAAAGTCAGGTAGTTGTTTATTTCCTTGACATCTGATGGGAGGGCATTCCACAGGGCGGGCACCACTACCGAGAAGGCCCTCTGCCTCGTTCCTTCAGGGAGGGTGCAACTACTGAAAAGGCCCTCTATCTGGTTCCCCATAACCTCACTTCTTGCAAAGAGGGAACTGCCAGAAGGATCTCAGTGTCCGGGCAAAATGATGGGGGTAGAGACACTCCTTCAGGTATGCAGGGCCAAAGCCATTTAGGGCTTTAAAGGTCAGCACCAACACTCTGAATGACTATGCTTGTATTTTTTCTCTCCTGGAAATGTGCTTATTTTGCAATTAGTCTTTCCACTCTATAGCCCAAAACTTAAGAATAAGTTTGATGCAGTGTGTATCTATGTATACACACAAATATAAGTGTGTGTGTGTGTGTGTGTGTGTGTATACACACACGCGCACACACACACACACATTATACACACGCACACACACATACTCTGTCTCTCTCTCTCTCATATATATATATATATATATATATATATATATATATATATATATATTCATAGATTTGTAGATACAATTCACACTTCCTTTTCTCTCTTGCTTGATTAGTTAATCAGAAAGCACATATGTCTGTGAAGTAAATATCAGCAATATAACGATAACTTACTTAAAGAGACATTCGGAGAGAGTGATAATGGTGAAGAGAACTGTAAGGCACTTCATCCTGCTTGTTCAGCAGAGGCTGCTCCAGTTTCTCTAGTGTTTGTTGCAGAAATGCTCTTCTTTTATAGCTCCTTGTGAAGTATTCAATGTTATTGAAAGGGTGAATTATGATATTTCATCACAGAAAGCCCCTCCCATTCCAGGAAACCAAAATTGACCAGTCATATTTCTTTGTAAATACGCTGAAATTCTCCCTAAGGTGTGTCTTCATCATAAAAGATTTTCAGTTATAAATAAATGCAGTGAATAAATTGCCACACATTATATTTTCATATCTTATTTGAAACCACGAAGATGTGCTGATGGTCAAAGTAGGCCAGTAGTCTTCAACCAGTCCAGACTCAAGACTAGAGATAGTGGAGAAATTCATCTAGGCAAACTGAACAGGCCCATGGTTTGCATGTTCATTGTCTTTGTGGTCTTGCTTACAGAGAAATATGGTGGCTTTCCAATACTGGGGCTGAGCTTGCTTGTTTGTTTGTCTTTGAGAATTTTGCCAGTATGGCAACATTGCTTTCTATACAATTCAATCAGCTTCTGCCAGACTTGGCATCTGAACTGAAGTGCCTACTACTGCTGAAATCTGTATTTGCTTTAACTTCAGTCTCTTTGATTGATTGTGGGGGCAATGATGTTAGCCATTAACTAATAACATTCACCGTCTTATTCTTGTCTCTCCCACCCCTGCCCCCTGTGACTATAGCCTCCTTCCTGGGCTTTCTTAGTCCTTTCTCTGTTGCCACTTACAGGTCTTCCTTCCTTTCACAATTCTTCCCTTTGTCAGCTCTCTGCCTGTCCCCTTTCCCTCTCTGTTGACACCTTCGTCTACCTTCTTTTTACCTAATCACACAGTGGAGTCCTCTCTTTCTCTCACCTTATTCTACTTTCTTTCACCAGCTTTTATTGCTTTTCTTATAGGCATTCAAAGCCATTCCATCATGCTCCTGTGACCCAATAAGAACTAGCTAAAATCATCTCTCCACCCCTTCTTCACACACGTAAATCTACTTCTGATGCACATGGAAAGTTTAGCACATCTTTCTTCATGTGTAGCTCACCAGAACATTAAAAAAATAAAAGTGCTGGTGTGAGGCTGGGTGAAATGGGCATATGACCTGACCAGATACCCTGAGAAGGGTACATATGAAACAGGATGAAGGTGAATGGCAACAGGGCCACTTGAGGCATTAGGAACTTGACAACTGAACAGAGAGACCTCTAAATAGATCCCTTCTCTCTGCCCAGCAAGGAACTTTTCCCTTCACCCAGTCCTATTGCAGGTTGCTGGGAGTATTGTTGGCATAAACATGTGTTCCGGCTCCCTCCAATTCTTATCACCTTCAACCACCAGATTCCTGCCATCCATAACTGGTAGGGTCCAGAGGATGCCATCATGGCAGCAAATGGGCAGCCAAGCTCTCCCACTGACACTTCTGCATTCCAGCATCATTCCATTCCTGGAGGAGTCCAGAAGGCCACAGAAACAGGCTAGAAAGTGAACCAAGGACCTCTGCTCCATACAGAGGTAGAGCCAGGGCCAGCCCATCCATGAGACAAGGTGGGATGACCACCTTAGGCAGCAAGATCCACAGGGGCAGCAGATCCCACCTCCAAGGAATGCATCGCCTGCTGTTGCTGCCATTGCCATGTGCTCCTTGCATACCAGATCTGCTGCCTCCTCAGCAGCCCCCCTCCATACAGCGACTTGGAGGAGCTACTAGTCTCCTCTTAGGTTCTTCATTCACCTATCATGATTCAGACCTAACATGGGACTGAACTTTCAACTTAATGTGTTTTAAGAATTGGGTAGCAAGAAAAACAAGGAAACTTGGACCTAATCTAAATTCCACCAAAACAGATGAATCACTTTTATTTGGGTGTGATCATTAATGGTGCAACATCAGGAAGGTGATATAGCTTTCACAATCACTCGTTTCTTCAGAAGAAGTTTTGCAAAATCAACAGCTGTGAGGATGAAGACAGCAAATAGGTGTAATTTCCTTTATGCTGGAGAAATTTGTAAGTTCCAACTCAAAGCTCAGAGCTGCAGTTCAACTGCCCCAGAAAGAAGGAAAGGCAGGTTGGCTCTTCAATAAGCTTGGTTATTTTATCCTTAACAGTTATTTTTATCCTCCAGTCTTCCTTGGAGAATTGTTAAGGTAAGCAGCCTGTTTGTTCCAGGAGCCCCCCGGATCCCTTCTTAAAAATTGGTGATACATTGGCTACTTTCCAGGTTTGTTTCCATTCTATTCTCCATTTGGACAAGACTTATTTCTTTTAAAGAAGCCTTCTTGCTTATACTAGCTTCTTCGACATTGCTCATTAACTATGCTGGTATCCTTTGGGCTTTCATGGTATCTTTCCTGATCTGTACTATACAGTCAGTGGGTGGTGAAGCAACCTAAAAACTGCTTGATCAAGAAACTCCCCAAGGTCCAAGCAAGTTGAAAAGGCTGCCAAGTTTGGCCCTTGAATCAGATGTCTCATCTGGTCAGAATGTGAAATTGTGAAAGGAGGCAGTGAAAACAGATGTTGCTCCAAAGAAACCACTAGATGGTGAGGGGGCACAGTCCTTTCACTGCTACCCAGTTTAGGACAATATGTGATTATCAATAAGGGCAGGCATGGCGAACTTTTGACCCTACAGTTTCCATCATTCCTGAACTCTGGCCATGCAGGTTGGGGCTGGACTGCAGCTCAACAACATCTGGGGGCCCACAGGTTCCCTGTCCCTGCAGGATGAGTGCTTGTATCTGTGACAACTCTCCAGTTCTGTGCGTGGTATTAGTGTACAGTACTTGCTGTGTATTATTTATAGGGCATAAAAAAGAAATAAATGAGTAAAAATACTGTTAATGTACATTGGTGGCTTTTTACTCTCTCTTTCTCTCCATAACTTAAACTTGACTATCCTGAGACTGGGCCCTTTTCCTTTGCCTTTTCCCTCCTCATTGACCTCAGAAATGGCACCTCAGCTTCACTCACATTAGCTGTAGGGTATTGTACACGAATCACATCCAAAAGCTTATCCATGGAACAGTTTATTAATATGAAATACATAATTTTCAGATCATATATGCCACAACAACGCTACCACCTGCATCTTCTTTAAAGACATCTGACAAATATAATTTTTAATAGGACACCGAGTGATAGTATTTGTTCAAATTGCTATGAAGTTAGGATGACGTTGGCATTAGTTGATTAAATGAACAATTACAGCACTTGCATAGTTTAAATGCAGAAATTTTTTTACACTGCCTTTGCCAGTCCAACTTGGTTGTTCCCCCTGTCAAATATACTGTAGTATTCTCTGAGGAACATATCTCCTAGTATCAAGTGATCATAATCTTTGCTGCCAGAGCTAAAGCCACTCTTGCAATGGTCGTCATCCTAGAAGGAAAGGAAAGGAAAGGAAAGGATATCCTTAAGATGTGTGTGATTCGACATCCATATCAACCAAGAAATTAATCTAGGTAAAAATGCACAAGGAAGGGTTGCCATATTTTAAACCCTAGCATAAGGTAACATTCCAACATAAAGAAGGCGAAGGAAGGATTTTTCCTGGAAGAAAAGTCTCAAAAGGAGATAAATGTTGTAGATGTTACACTAGGACAATAGTAATAGTGCACAATACTGTAAATTGTGTATTCAGTCTATAATAATTAGCATAATACCTTAATAATGAACAACCAAATTGTACAAGTGAGCAAACTATTTTAAAATTATAGGCAGTCTCCACAATTCAGAATGTTTTTTGCTCTGCTCTGTTGGAAGAAATAATTGCATGGAAATGCCATCTTATCCCTGGAATTATGCCGTCTTAAAGATGATAGAATCAGTTCCACACAAGGAATCTTTGCCAAGCCCACTTGGAAATGTTGGAGGTTTAAACTGTGAACTTCTATTGACAAAGCAAATCCTCTACTATTGAGCTATGCCCCCTCCCTATGGAGTCAGTGGAGATCACAAGAGACTTATTTCCCATCTCCTCCTCGCTCCACCTCTCCTGCTAGCTATAAAGGATAGGATCACTGTGTCCCTCTGCCAATAGAAGCCCTTCTTCGGGGCTACATGTGGTGTATTAAGATGGTGCCGAGAGTGAGATTTAGAAACTCTCTAGACTGTGTTGTCACTACAAAGAGGAAACGAGGGGAGAAAGAACATTATTTGCTTCAAAATTGTGCAACTGTCAAACAAACACATCTGCATACAGTATATATGATGCTATATGTGATGGAAGGTTTAAGTCCTTCTTGGGGTCATGTTATACAACATGTCAGAGGCAACCTTCCTGGGATGGGAATCATCTGTAGTCAGAGATACTATACTAAACTGTCATGAAACTACCAGTATGTTGGTGGGGAATTTGCATTGGCCTTTTTTCTATAAGACATGCAAGTTTGGGTCCAGCTCTTCTGACCGTCTCAGGATATCTAATTGGCTTTCTGCCCCAAAACGTATTCCATTTCCCCCTGTCTTTAGCCCATGTGTTCATAAATATTTTGCACTTCTAATCTGCCCTAAACTGTTTGAACCTGCATTATTATGGCAAGTAGATAATATTCCAGTTCTATCATATACCTTATGAGTATAGGCTTGTGGAGTCAAAGGATATTGAATTCCATTGATTACAAAAACAACATCTGGCATATTGTGGAGGTTTCTGCAGTTGAAGGAATGCTGAAAGAGATAAGGAAGAGTTGAGTTTGGGCATTATTCTTATCATGAAGGAAATGAACCAGCAAACCTCAAGTTTGCTCAAGAAATGTCATGGATTTGTCCCTGAGTCAGTCTCAGGAAAGCAAACATACCGCTTTAAGTAAGAACTTAATAACCATCTAGTGTAACTCACAGGTTTGAACAGCACAATGTAGAACACTGTAGCACAGAAGCACGCCATCTAGCTGAATATTACAAATAAATCATCTCAACACTTCACATCTAACCCAATGGAGATGATCCAATCCATTTTTAAAGTCTGCTATGAGACCAAATTCCCTATTCTAAAATGGGCGCTGATGGCAGGCTGATGTACTGAATCTGTTTTGAGAGATGTTGTCTGGAGGAAATAAAGCCAATGTATTTTGCAGAAAAGACTACGGTACAAAATAACAGCAGTGCTCTCTCTCTCCCCCCTTCCTTTACTGGATCCCACAGCTTATTTTCTTTTCCTGCCATTTCCATTGTTGTAGCTTGGATGCTCATGCATATTTGCATGCATGTGCAGTAGGTATCATGAAGAACCATGAAGCCTGACACTGAGGTGCCAGCAGCTATAGTCCAGGAGGCAGGGCGGGGCACCGGCTTGGGCCCCAGATTATGGGTGCCCAATGTCACGTTACATTGCACACGCTGCAGCAGTGCCTGGTAGGCCTCCAATGCAATCTCTGGGGTCATGTCTGAGGTCTCTCAAAGCCTCCAATGTGACTTCCGGTTTCTCCTGAAAGTGCTTCGGGAGGCCCCGCAAGGCCTTGGATGTGACTTCCGGGGTCTTGTGAAGCACCCTAAATCACATCGGAGGCTCCGCAGTGTGGGTGCCAAACACCCACAATTTTGTGTGTGGTGCCTGGGACCCCATGGTCCCCCTGGAGTTGGTACCAGTGCCAGGAGGTATCCAAAGTCAAGTCTAATCCTCACCACCTTCGGTTGTGTGCCTCTGAAACCTGAGCTCCGGCTAACAATTAGAGTATGGAGTGTGGACACTAGAGTGATAAGGATGAAATGCACCCTCTATCTGTCCATGTATGGGACTTGGACGTAGAAGAGGGGTTTTCAGCAGAACTAATACCTGCTGAAAGTTCCTCCTCTGCACAACTATTAAAGGTGCAAGAGTTTTGTTGTGTTTTGCATCTGACCACTTTTCATGTACTGTATAGTGGATTCTTTTCAGAACCCTGCATATAGGAAAGGATAGCCAGATAGCCCAAAGCACATGTTGTTGTTGTTTAGTCATTTAGTCGTGTCCAATTCTTGTGACCCCATGGACCAGAGCACGCCAGGCACTCCTGTCTTCTACTGCCTCCCGCAGTTTGGTCAGACTCATGTTTGTAGTTTCAAGAACACTGTCCAACCATCTCGTCCTCTGTCGTCCCCTTCTCCTTGTGCCCTCAACCTTTCCCAACATCAGGGTCTTTTCCAGGGAGTCTTCTCTTCTCATGAGGTGGCCAAAGTATTGGAGCCTCAGCTTCACAATCTGTCCTTCCAGTGAGCACTCAGGGCTGATTTCCTTAAGAATGGATACGTTTAATCTTCTTGCAGTCCGTGGGACTCTCAAGAGTCTCCTCCAGCACCATAATTCAAAAGCATCAATTCTTCAGTGAACAGCCTTCTTTAAGGTCCAGCTCTCAATTCCATACATTACTACTGGGAAAACCATGGCTTTAACTATACGGACCTTTGTTGGTAAGGTGATGTCTCTGCTTTTTAAGATGTTGTCTAGGTTTGCCATCACCTTTCTCCCAAGGAGCAGGCGTCTTTTAATTTCGTGACTGCTGTCACCATCTGCAGTGATCATAGAGCCCAAGAAAGTAAAATCTCTCACTGCCTCCATTTCTTCCCCTTCTATTTGCCAGGAGGTGATGGGACCAGTGGCCATGATCTTCGTTTTTTTGATGTTGAGCTTCAGACCATATTTTGCACTCTCCTCTTTCACCCTCATTAAAAAAGTTCTTTAATTCCTCCTCACTTTCTGCCATCAAGGTTGTGTCATCTGCATATCTGAGGTTGTTGATATTTCTTCCGGCGATCTTAATTCCGGCTTGGGACTCATCCAGCCCAGCCTTTCGCATGATGAATTCTGCATATAAGTTAAATAAGCAGGGAGACAATATACAGCCTTGCCATACTCCTTTCCCAATTTTGAACCAATCAGTTGTTCCATATCCAGTTCTAACTGTAGCTTCTTGTCCCACATAGAGATTTCTCAGGAGACAGATGAGGTGATCAGGCACTCCCATTTCTTTAAGAACTTCCCATAGTTTGCTGTGGTCGACACAGTCAAAGGCTTTTGCATAGTCAATGAAGCAGAAGTAGATGTCTTTCTGGAACTCTCTAGCTTTCTCCATAATCCAGCGCATGTTTGCAATTTGGTCTCTGGTTCCTCTGCCCCTTCAAAATCCAGCTTGCACTTCTGGGAGTTCTCGGTCCACATACTGCTTAAGCCTGCCTTGTAGAATTTTAAGCATAACCTTGCTAACGTGTGAAATGAGTGCAATTGTGCGGTAGTTGGAGCATTCTTTGGCACTTCCCTTCTTTGGGATTGGGATGTAGACTGATCTTCTCCAATCCTCTGGCCACTGCTGAGTTTTCCAAATTTGCTGGCATATTGAGTGTAGCACCTTAACAGCACCTTAACAGACTGTATAGAGCTTCTCCATCTTTGGCTGCAGAGAATATAATCAATCTGATTTCGATGCTGCCCATCTGGTGATGTCCACATGTAGAGTCGTCTCTTGTGTTGTTGGAAAAGAGTGTTTGTGATGACCAGCTTGTTCTCTTGGCAGAACTCTATTAGCCTTTGCCCTGCTTCGTTTTGAACTCTAAGGCCAAACTTGCCAGTTGTTCCTTTTATCTCTTGACTCCCTACTTTAGCATTCCAATCCCCTATAATGAGAAGAATATCCTTCTTTGGTGTCATTTCTATTAGATGTTGTAAGTCTTCATAGAATTGGTCAATTTCAGTTTCTTCAGCACCAGTGGTTGGTGCATAAACTTGGATTACTGTGATGTTAAAAGGTCTGCCTTGGATTTGTATCGAGATCATTCTATCATTTTTGAGATTGCATCCCAGTACAGCTTTTGCCACTCTTTTGTTGACTATGAGGGCCACTCCATTTCTTTTACGGGATTCTTGCCCACAGTAGTAGATATGATGGTCATCCGAACTGAATTCGCCCATTTCTGTCCATTTTAGTTCACTGATGCCCAGGATGTCAATATTTATTCTTGCCATCTCATTTTTGACCACATCCAACTTACCCAGGTTCATGGTTCTTACATTCCAGGTTCCTATGCAATATTTTTCTTTACAGCATTGGACTTTCCTTTCGCTTCCAGGGATATCCGCAACTGAGCGTCCTTTCAGCTTTGGCCCAGCCGCTTCATCAGCTCTGAATCTACTTGTACTTGTCCTCCGCTCTTCCTCAGTAGCATGCTGGACGCCTTCCGACCTGAGGGGCTCATCTTCCAGCGTCATAACTTTTATATGCCTGTTGTCTTTGTCCATGGAGTTTTCTTGGCAGGGATACTGGAGTGGCTTGCTGGTTCCTGCTCCAGGTGGATCACGTTTGGTCAAAACTCTCCACTATGACCTGTCCATCTTGGGGGGACCCTGCACGGCATAGCTCATAGCTTCTCTGAGTTATTCAAGCCCCTTTGCCACAGCAAGGCAGTGATCCATGAAGGGGGGGCCAAAGCACATACAACAGTACAATAAACCCAAGGGACATTCTCAGGTTATGTCATATAAAAATGGCAAGGTCACACATGAAATCACCATCAGTCAGAGAGAAGCTTCCATGGATCATACTCTCATTGCATCAGGATCTAGCAATGGGGAACAATCTTCCAAGAGCCAATAAGCCCATTAAAAAAAGGCCATCACTTCATTTAATTGTGTGGATTTTGTATCAGGCTCACTGGAAGTGTTTATTTCACGGGATGTCACCCTCCCAGATTGTTTTCTTTCCCTGCCATTTCCATGGTCATAGTTTGTATGCTCATGTACATTTGCATGCATGTGCAGTATCATGAAGAACTATGAAGCCTGGCACCGAGGTTTCAGCAGTTGCAGTCCAGGCGATATCCTAGGTCAAGCCTAATCCTCACTACCTTTGGTTATGTGCATCTGAAACTTGAGCTCTGGCTAACAATTAGAGTATGGAGTGTGGACACTGGAGTGAAAAGGATGGTACTGGGCCTCTTTCAGCTACAGTATGAAGACAACCAGCAAAAGTCAATCTTACTGTTGTAACTCCAATGGCTTGTTGAATTTGTCTAATTTCAGATGCTGGGCCGAGCAAGAAGGACGTCCCCGTGTCAAGAAGTGCTTCACAGCCATCTCTGCAGGCGATTGCCTGACCATACACTAGAATGCTGAGAAATTGGACATCATTAGATTCTTTAGATTCTGACATGAAACATAAAAATCCCACATTGTATAGAGCAGCTTTCCAGGATTTCAGAGAGGGAGTTCTCATAGCACGGCCTGGAAATATCAGCTATGCAACCTAGGTGGAATAAAAAATTCTATTTTTTTAAAAAAAGATTTTAAAAATACATCGAATTTTCCGTAAGGCTCACCATCAACATCTAGCGTCACATTGTATATTTCACTTAAAACACACTTAAAACATTTTCTTTGCAGCTGTATAGCTATGTCCCTGGAGGCTTCTGCTTGCAAAGCAAATGATCCTCAGCTGAGGTAGGGCCCTTCCCCAAACATGGGTTGGTTTTTTTAAATGGAGAGTGGGACGTGGTAAGTACTTTTAGGAAGCTGCATTGGAAATAGTACAAGGCATAAAACAAAACTCATGAACTACAGATTGTAAAGTGCTCAGAGCACTTTGTAAATGCAATTTATAAGAACAGTCCTATATAAGTCATTCTAACAAAGGACAACTAGAAAACACAGAGTAAGTCGCACAATCGCAATTGCATTTTATTGCCCTCCATCTCTTCCTGTTTAGCTAACTAGAAGCCATTAAAATTATTGAGAAAAACTTTTCAGTTTTATTGTACCCAGTCAATATGGTAAGATTAACAATAATGTTGCTAATACTACTAAGAATAATTCCTGCTTACCTGTCCACTTCAATCTTAAATTTCCTATATGTGGCAGGAATCCAGTTAATAGGACCAGTGAAATAAGATTGATCAATTCCACCAAAAATGATCATGCTCCCATCTGTTTTTCTGAAACATAGATATATATATGATGTTGTGAAGTCATTCATTCAGAATAAGCTGGACTGCATATTTAAAAATGTATGTATCATGTTCTTGTACCTCTGTATAAATTAGACAAAAGGAGAGAGAGAAAGGAACTTTTGCAGTGCACCAGTATCGACTGGTGAACACTGGACAACGAAGGCTTTAAGATTTTGAAAGGTGAATGCTGTTAATGTTCTATATATCACCATGCTTCCTATTCAACTCTGTATTTCTTGTTCTATATATCACCATGCTTCCTATTCAGCTCTGTATATCACACACTGACTTCCCCCTTCATAATCTTCATAAGTTTTGTTCTTCTAATTGATTTTCATTGTGATTTTAAGCAAGCCAGTTTGGGGCAGTGGAGGCCATTCTGCGGAAATGGCTTCTACTCCACCAACCTCAGTCTACTTCCAGCCTGCCTGCCTGCACCCAGTCCAGGGAGTGTCACTGTCTGTCAGATTCCCCCTCCTTAGTCAGTCTAATTGCTACCATTATATCCTCAGCTGGGTGGAGAATGCGGACAAAATCAGCTGGCTTCATTTGTGGCTGACTCTGCTTCCATCTACTGCTTTCTTTCCTGCCTTCTGCCCTACAAAGGCTTGCTACCTCCCTTTCAAAAAGCCATTAAGGTTGCAGTGCCAGGCACTGTAGCACTGACTTCTGAGCTGACATGTACAGGATGGGCTGTATATTAGCCACCCGATGGGAGGGAGCAATTTATACCCTTCAGTTCTTGATCTACCCCCAAAATAGACAGGTGAAATGGTCTTTGTGATACTATCCTCCAGTTATTCTGCATGGGGTAGGATAGTGAATTGGAGCAAAAACTCCAAATCTCTGAAGTGTTTTTTGGGGGGAGGTTTCAAGTTGGTACAATATTAAATTAAAATGAAAAGGATGAAATACAATATTTTTTTTAATTCCGTATTTCCATGCATTAAATAATAGTAAAAGAAGCAGGGGGGTTGACCTCTCTTCCCACATTAACACTTAGCTCACCTGAGCTTGGCCCCTGCTCTTCTCTGCTCTCAAGGCACAACAAGCAAGATGGTGCAGTCGACTGCTGGGTACTAGAAAACTGGAGGGATCTTTTCTTCTTCATCATCAAGTAGCCTTGACTACAATAGCTTATTCATCCCTGGAGGGGCTCAGCATTCTGACCAATTTTGGGATGGAGGTTCCAGTCCCCTCTACCCATCAACCTCTGTGCAAACAAAGCACAGTGGCAGACAGCCCGTTCTACAAGATTCAGCAGGCAAAGCATTAGCCAACCTGTAAAGTAATCTCGGGCGCAGTTTCCTTCCATGAGTCCTCCATCAACATGCAACAAATCTTCTTAGCAGTAAAGCAAAATAGTGTTTACCCGCTGAGATAAACAGAAAATTCGTCTTTCTCAAGCAAGCCTTTCTTCATCAGGTTCTCAAAGAATGAACTTCTTTTCCAAGGGTTTAAGCCGAGGATCCCATCATATTTAGTTCTGGAAAACGGGTCTTCTGACTCACTGGTACTCAAGCCGAATTCCATATCAGAAATGGTAAGATCAGATATCTAGGAGAAAAACAGTCTTCCCTTACTTCTGTATCACGTTGTAAAGTACAGAGCAGGCTGCTACAAGTGATGCATTCAGGCTAAAATTCTGTGCATGTTAACATGAAAGGAAACCTCATTTGACTTTTCAGACAATAATATTCAAACATGGATAGTGGCAGGTAATAAAATATTGGGGGTGGCAGGTAAGTCCCATCCTGCATAATTGATCACAAGACACAGTCCATGCACACCATTTGAATGGCAAAGTCCATTAACTTTGAGGGGCGGCCCCCATCATATAATATTTGGGGGATGAAGGGACCATGGCCCATAAGAACTGGCTCCTATGGATAGTGGGCAAGAGCAAATTAGGTCCTAGTTTTAAACCTGTTTATTCAGAGGTAGGTCTCATCAATTTCATTGATATTTACTTCAGGATTGCATAACCTTAGTACTGCAGCTTTAATTTGTACTACTTTGATTGTAACAACGACAATTTAAAATAAACTTCTTGTGTTCTGAATTCCTTGAGGAGCAGCCATCAATGTACAGTGGTGCCCCGCAAGACGAATGCCTCGCAAGACGAAAAACCCGCTAGATGAAAGAGTTTTCCGTTTTTGAGGTGCTTCGCAAGACGAATTTCCCTATGGGCTTGCTTCACAAGACGAAAACGTCTTGCCGCTAAGCCGCTAATAGCCGCTAAGCCGCTAATAGCCATGCTTCGCAAGACGAAAAATTCGCTAGATGAAAAAACTCGCAGAACGAATTAATTTCGTCTTGCGAGGCACCACTGTATATGTACTGTGCATATCTCCACAGAATATAAAGGGCTGATTCAGTTTTTACTGCTTTAAATTTTCCAGGATTCAAAAACATTGAGAAGTATCGTCCTTGGAAATGCACAGAAGAGTCAATATTTTTATAAGCTTGTATTCTCAACTTGTCCTGTATCTATAAAATACTATTAGTTTACCTTGACTGTATCAAGTCCAAAGATCCCTTCCATGCTTCCTTTCCCATACTTAATGGAGAATGGCTGTCCTGTTCCTTGGAAGGTAGAAGACTTACGTGGGTCAAATCTATGGTGTGTTTCTAAAGGTAAAAAGCAAACAGAAATTAATTAATACAAAAACAGCTTTTAATCAGTGATCAATAGCAGAAACAAACTGAAGGTATAAATTTTCTGAAGGGAATAATTGTAATAAAAGGACATTGGAAAACACTAGGGAAACATTTAGATAACAGGAGCTGGGATGTATTACTTTTTTTACTAATCTCACCAAACACAATTTTTTTACTAATCTCGCCGAATAATTGATGCTTTTGAATTATGGTGCTGGAGGAGACTCTTGAGAGTCCCATGGGCTGCAAGAAGATCAAACACATCCATTCTTAAGGAAATCAGCCCTGAGTGCTCACTGGAAGGACAGATCGTGAAGCTGAGGCTCCAATACTTTGGCCACCTTATGAGAAGAGAAGACTCCCTGGAAAATATCCTGATGTTGGGAAAGATGGAGAAGGGGACGACAGAGGACCAGATGGTTGGACAATGTTCTCAAAGCTACCAGCATGAGTTTGACCAAACTGCGGGAGGCAGTGGAAGACAGGAGTGCCTGGTGTGCTCTGGTCCATGGGGTCACAAAGAGTCGGACACGACTAAATGACTAAACAGCAAAAGACTGGGACAGGTGAGGCTGCTGATCCCTTATTTTCAAATCTGGCAGTTGACAGCTATGTACAAGGTGGGGACTCAGATTGAGCACCTTGTAGCTGAGAATGGCAGGCTCATGCTGCTCTCTCTGTATTAATTGTAAACTACTGTAAATCTTCCAAGAAACTCATTACTTCTTTTTGGAGCTTGTTTGCCTGCCTGAGATCATTACACCTGATCACTGAAAACTAAGATCTCTCTCTCCAGCAGTGGAGTGCCCTGTTTTGCCACTTGAAGCATAATGGGATGTGCCCCCACTCTACTACGCTGCCCCCTCTCCACTGCCCCCCTTACTTGGGCTGTGTGGGGACACTGATGACACATCAGGTAAATGGGTATAGGATTGCAAATTCCACACATATTTATTTAGACGTTGGCATCACTGAGTTCAATCAACCCTACTCATATGTAAATAGAATTATGACCTGAGTCTGCAATGCTGGATTGTGAAATAATGAATCCATTCCTTTACACAACTTCATAGGCCCTCCCAGGTCATTTTTAATATCAGAGTGACATGCTTGAAGACATTTTTATAGTCAGTTACTTACGGCATGCTGGACTACTGCAATAGACAGAGGGTACCCAGAGAGTAGATGATCCAGTGTCAAACACAACAGTGAACTTCTGTGGTGGGGTTCCAATGTAGATTGTTCCATAGTATTCAGTCTGTTAATTCATAAAACAAACACAATTTGCAAAACTTTCCTTCTTTTTAGGCTTTTGAACATTTTACTTCCTCACAGATATGCAAGGTAATCACTGTAAATCTAAGTGCTACATTAAAAAAAAAATAGTTAGAAAGGAGAAATTTATTTCCTGTCAAAAGTGGGATAATGTGAAAAGGGAATTGTTCAAATAAACAAATAATAAATGACACAATGTAAAAGCAGTATGTGCTTTAACATAACTCACAAACAGGAGAAATACAGCAGAACTGACATTTCCCCCACTTCAAATAACTTCTGTGCATAAGAAATAAGTGCCATTGTAAAAACCTGCAGTTTCTAAAAATATATATAATAACAGATTTTTTAAAAAAGAATAGATTGAGACAATCTGGGATATGCAGGGAAAGATGAAAACAATTTTAAGGAACTACAGAAAAGGGGGGAGGGAAGACAAGATTCAAAGTGTAAGAATTACTGTTGATTGATTTGTGAAATGTTTTCCTTTTTGTTATAATTGAAAATTATAAATATTATTTTTTAAAAAAACAAGTAAGTACCATTTATTGCCATAGAAGAGCTCTCACAATGTTCACCACAAAAAGCAAGCTAAAGTACTATTTTTCTGGCCTACACAACACCCTGGCTTCATCATTTTCCTGCTCTGCCCTTTAATAAGATGCCTAGATGCAAAAAAGAACACGGTTCTCATACCTTGAATAGTTGTAATAAAGGGGCGCTCAGCATCTGTGAACTTGAATGAAAAGCCACAATCTGCTGAAATTCCCTCTTCTACACAACTATTAAAGGTGCAAGAACCCTGTTCTCTACTGTATCTGGCTACGCTAGGTGTCAGTGGGATTTCAATGTAATTAACTTTGGCTGGATCATAACTCCTCTATGGGAGTTATCCAGCAAAAGTAAGTTGCAACTTCTTATGTTGAAAACAAGAGGGCTTTGTGATAGTCATGACTAAGTCCGATTGTGTGATTGAGTTGTGGCTGTGTTTTGCTGAATTGCATCTAACATATTATGTTGATAACCTCTGGGTGTCAGGAGAAATATGAAGAAGTATCTCAACTGAGCATCATGAAAACTTTGAGGAAATGTTGTTCAGCAGCAAAGCAAATTGATAAGAGCAAAACTCTTTTGAACTCACCTCAAAAGAGTTCAGAAGTGGTTCTTCAGCCACCTGGGCAGCATTAGAAATATCTGAGTTGTATTTTGTACCAATGTCATAACGGTATTTCTGAAGGTTTTCCAGCAGATTTTTCTCCTTGAATGTGTCTCTTACTTTTGTCCCTCTCTGCAAGGGAATCCTGGAACATAAGAAACAAAATTACTAGGTTTGGATTTTCTGCCTCCCTAAAATTTGCTATTTTGCAACCTGTCTATCCACTCCATAACTCCAAACATAATAATAGGCTTAATATCACCATCCCATCATAGCCATAGCTAGGTAATCTTGCGCTCCTGGCAAAACTGTCCAGATTGTGCCCCTTAGCCACTGACAAATTAGCTCTTCTTTCCACCTCTCCTCCATCCCCCCTTCAATTCACCCTCTATTTAAAACCTTTTCTAATGAGGCAATAATCAATAATTTTATAGACATATTTATGGACATATTTATGGACATATTTTAGCCAATTTTGTGCCCCCCCTAGCCTGCGTCCCTGGTGGGGGCCCACCTTGCCACCCTCTAGTTACAGCCCTGCACACCTTCCAAACTCTCTTAACTACTAGATCTAAGCTATTCCAAAAATTTGGGACTTAGGAAATTGAAGTGAAAGTCCGCACCCACTCAATGCAATCAAAGTCTTTTTTTAGGATCAAGAAATAGTAACATAGCCTATAATCTTGCACACATTCATTCATGCATCTTTTCCATAGACATGGGTGGGATTTGAACAGCTTTTATGCAGGGGAATGAAGCCTGTGGATCT
Organism: Podarcis cretensis; assembly: GCF_951804945.1. Taxonomy (NCBI): domain Eukaryota; kingdom Metazoa; phylum Chordata; class Lepidosauria; order Squamata; family Lacertidae; genus Podarcis; species Podarcis cretensis. The sequence goes on along the minus strand of NC_137175.1, from coordinate 50,515,820 downwards.
TCGGAGGTTGTTGAGCTCCATGTCCCATCAGCCCCAACCAGCACGGCAAATAGTCAGGGATGGTGGGGGTTCAAGTCCAGCAACATATGGAGTGTTAGAATCCTAGTTCCTGCTATAATGCATGACAGGGATGATAATCTCCTTTATCTCTCAATTAATTTAAGGAAGATAGCTGAAAATAAAAAAACAACTGTAGGTGTGTAGGGTGTTTAATATTTGACTGACATAAAATGAATTCTTTGCAGCCCATTTTTAAAGACTCCTTTTGTTTCTATTAGTGTCAGCAGCCCTTCAAAGTGTGCTATTGGGCCCTCAATTGCTGATTACAAAGAACAGTTTGACAATTCCACTTTCTCTTGTCACTTCGGACATGCTGTGGTGAGCTTCAGGTGCTGAGAGTCATCCTGTTACTACGCTACTTAAGGCAAGGGATAAAAAAAGCACACACACAAATGCCCCAAAATATTGTTCCATCTCAAATTAGACATTAGCCATGCTTTTTTCAGTGAGTCTATGTGCTTCTACCCTTGTAACTGCGGCCAGAGGACCATTTTGCATTTATTAATCTCCTCTCAGCTGTGTGTATGTGTTTATATATATATGAACAATTATATAAGATTTGAAGTTATAATTCACACTCTCTCTCCTCTTCATTAGTTAATCAGAAAGTGTAGCTGTCAGATGAGTAAATATCAGCAACAAAACAATAACTTACTTAACAAGACATTCGGAGAGAGCAACAATGGTGAAGAGAACTGCAAGGTACTTCATCCTGCTTGTCCAGTGGGTCTGCTCTAGTTTTTCTGCTGCTTGTTGAGGAAACTCTGTTATTTTATAGCTGCTTGAGAAGTGCCCACCATCATCTAAAGATCATATTTCATCACAGAAAGTCCAGCCCATACTTGGAAACGAGAAGTAATCAGTCACCTTGCTTTGTAAACACAATGAAATCATACCTACCGGTAAGAGGAAGTCATGTATTCAGCATATAATAGGGTAAATAACTCACTCGCTGGGTTTTCACCTTGTCGGGGTGAGTGGGCTTGCACGTTCCTATGACCCTTGTGAGCAAAACCATCAGGAGTCTCGTACTCCCAGCAGAGTCACCCAAGACGGTAAGGTCAAAGGGGAGGAGCTAGACAAAGAATGATCCAAGAAGTCCTCAAAAGCTGAACAGGTGGAAAATAACAAGGTATGTTACAATGGCTGTGAAGGTGGATGAAGGCTGCAGCAGATAAGAATCTACCGGTTGTCGTTGTACTCATGCCATCGAAATAGAGCCTTACTGTGAAGACTGAGTGTTGGTCAGCATGCACTGATCTACATACATAAAACAAATTCACACACAGGTTTCTTCCAAAAACCCATCCCAAACCCAAACCCCCAAAGTCCCATGACCATTGGCAAATAGTAATGGGGACAGGACAATGAAATCTGAAAGCCCCTAGTCATGAACTGGCACATGGGTGTTGGATACAGATTCAGTCACTCCGACTCAAGGAACGAGACAGCTGAGCAGCTCGGCAGCTGTATCCATGATAGAGCAGCTCTATATGGGATCCACTCTGTTTACCCCGAAAAGGGGAAGGCTAGAAAAGTTGCCCTAAACATAGTCTGCCTCCCTTTTCTCCTGACTGGATTACCATGCCCAGTGGGGCCACCACCCAGTGGTCGTAAAAGACAATTGAACTTAGTAACATGCAATATAAGGGCTTTGTCGGGTAACACAGACCATGAGCATCCTGAGCGGAGAACTGCCATCACTGCAAGGGAGCTGCAATGTTTTAACATTGATATTACAGCACTTCAAGAAACTCGAAGAGCAGGCGAGGAACAACTGAAGAAAGAAAAAGGAGGCCACACGTTATTCTAGAAAGGTCTACCTGAGCAAGAATGTCCAACAAAAGAGAGAGAACACACACATATATATATACAAACAGTGGTACCTCAGGTTACATACGCTTCAGGTTACAGACTCTGCTAACCCAGAAATAATGCTTCAGGTTAAGAACTTTGCTTCAGGATGAGAACAGCAGCAGCAGGAGGAGGCCCCATTAGCTAAAGTGGTGCTTCAGGTTAAGAACAGTTTCGGGTTAAGAACGGACCTCCGGAACAAATTAAGTACTTAACCCGAGGTACCACTGTGTGTGTGTGTGTGTGTGTGTGTGCGCGCGTGTATCTCAGAATATGCACTGCTTGCAAATGAAGCACTGTGACACTCAAGAAATTTTTCATGTGCAAACATAATTAAAATCATGACCACATGTGACCACCTCAATAGCCATGAGCACAAATCACCATGAATGGGGAAAAAAGAAGAAAAAGGGATGCCAGGAAGGACCTGAAATTGCACAAAAAGAAATGAATCAATCTTATTTTGGGGGGTTGTCATTTCCTTAAGGGTGATATACCAGCCATTTAGGAACAGAGAAATCTACCTTATACAGATCCAAGCTGTTAGTACACCTACGTTATCTGCCAGTGTTCTCATGCCCTTGATGGGTATACCTACAGGCATTGTATGTCCAAAGAGCAAATTTACCACTCTTATCTGAGGTCCTCAACACATATATTTGAACACAATCACTTTGATGTCTTATTAATAACAAATGTACATATTTAACACTGCTATTGGACTAAGCATTCTAATGGAAATTTGATAAGCTGCTCAAAATGGAATGAGATAAGCTTCTCAATAACTTTTGCACGTGTGTGTTAGGTTAAGTCTTAACGCATAAGTCCAGTCAAAGGCGACTATGGGGTTGCAGCATTCATCTCGTTTTTCAGGCTAAGGGAGCCAGAGTTTGTCTGGAGACAGCTTTCCAGATCATGTGGCCAGCATGACTAAATCTCTTCTGGCGTGACAGAACACTGTTTACCTTTCCACTGCAGTAGTACCTATTTATCTACTTGCACTGGTATGATTTCGAACTGTTAGGTTGGCAGAAGCTGGAACAGAGCAACGGGAGCTCACCCCGTCACGTTAATTTGAACTGTCAACCTTCCGATCAGCAAGCCCAAGAGGCTCAGTGGTTTAGGGTATATCTGAACCAATTTTTTCTCATGGATCTGCACCTAATCTGAATGACCTGTGATGATTTTCTGCACAACATCCTGAATTCTGCTCTACTTTCAAGGTGTTAAAGTCCAAACCTGATGGGTAAATGTCTTTCAAGTGTGTGCTATTCAATTGTCTCAAACACAACAAGGGTTAAGAAGACTTCTGAAAAATTTTAGTCAACTGGCAGTGCAAGAAAAACTAAAAATTATGAAAGGACAAAAGTCACCTCTGAAAAAGTGGCTTGTTTTGCCTTCAGAGCAGCAATTTTAAGGAGAAAAAATTCTTCAGGAGAGCAAACTCTTATCTGACAGAATGCCTGGTTTTAAAAATTATTTTAACTGTATAAAGTATTTTATTCTGCTTATGTAGTTTGCTTTTTGTAATGTCATTTTGTAATGTCACTTTCTACATATCTCCATTTGAAGAACTGTTCATTTATTCCTACTCTTGCCTCCCGGCTTCCCAGCTAATTCCTGATGCTGAGGAGGACCTCTCCTCTTAGCCTATGACTGCCAAGCTTAATCAGGAGTCCCTGATGAGGAACTTTGTCAGAAGGTTTTTGAATGTCCAAGTATGCTTTGTTGACCAGATCATCTCTATCTATGTGCTTGTTGACACTTTCTCAGAACTCTAGTAGGGTTTGTGAGACAACTCTTTCCCTTGGAGGAGCCTTGCTTGGTTCATAAGAGCCAACTCCTTGGGGCTGAGGTCCCCCCCCCATAAAATATTTAGTGGACCTGTGGACCCCAAAGTTGATGGCCATTGCCATTCAAATGGTGTTCGGGTACAGCATCTTATGACTGATTATGTGGTGTGAGGCTTACCTGCCTCCCCCAATATTTTATTTAACTTGACACCCCAAGGTTGGACATTTTATCCTTAATAATACTTTCCACCAGTTTTCCCTGGATAATTGTTATGGCAAGCAGCCTGCTATTTCCAGGAGTCCCCCTGGATCCCTTCCTAAAAATTGCTGATACATTGTCTACTTTCCAGGTCTTGGGTATGGCGGCTGATCTTAGGGACAAGTAACATGTTTTTGTTAGAAGATCAGTGATTGCACATTTTCATTCACTGAGAACTCTTGGGTGGATGCCATGTAGACTCAGTTATTTGTCCATTTTTTATTTTGTTTATTAGGCTTAGAACTTCATTTCTTATCAGCATTCATCGGTTCTTCAGAGTTGATTCTACAAAAGTTAAATTATGGTTCCGGGATCTGCCCAAAATATTCTGTTGTGACGGCTGAAGCAGAAAACTCAGTCAGCTTCTCTATGATTCCCTCATCCTCCTTTAGCACTCATTTGACTCCCTTTAGCCCAGCCATCTCCCTGCATATTTGAAGTTCTTCTTGTTAGTCTTAATTTTTTATGTGTGTTCATCAATTTCCTTTCTAGCATCCCTTATGGTGTACCTGCACATTTATTTATTTTTTGGCCAATGTTTGCAGTGATGGAGTGTAAGATACAATTACCCGGGGTGGGTGCGTGGGGCAAACCCTCAAGGGTGGTGGGGCACAGAGGAAGCCCACTGCAGCTTGCCTTGCAAAGTGGCACATGTGACGCACTCACATTCCGCAGCCAAGCAGAGGAGGGAGGTGGCAACACTGCAGCCAACTCTCCTGCTCTCCGCCCCTGGGTCAGGCTTCACCCGGGAGTGGAGCTTACACGAGGATCCACTGAGTGAGCCTGTCATGGGGGCACTTGGTTGCACCCCCTCCGAAGCAATACACCCAGGGCCACGGTCCCCCAGCCCCCCCAGCTTACTGTCTGCTTGCACTTTTTTCTTTTCTTTCCCCCCTCACCAAAGTTTGTGTTATTTTTGTTCTCAGTTTGGACAAGACTTTATTTGTTAAGGGAAGCCTTTCGCCTCTAGTAGCTTATTTGACTCTGCTCTTTAACCATGCTGGTATCCTTTGGGCTTTCATGGTATCTTTCCTGATCTGTAGTATACAGTCAGTGGGTGGTGAAGCAACCTAAAAACTCCTTGACCAAAAGACTCACCCAGGTTCTAGCATGTTGAAAAGGCTGCCAAGTTTGGCCCTTGAATCAGATGTCTCATCTGGTCAGAATGTGAAATTGTGAAAGGAGGCAGTGAAAACAGATGTTGCTCCAAAGAAACCACTAGATGGTGAGGGGGCACAGTCCTTTCACTGTTACCCAGTTTAGGACAATATGTGATTATCAATAAGGGCAGGCATGGCGAACTTTTGACCCTACAGTTTCCATCATTCCTGAACTCTGGCCATGCAGGTTGGGGCTGGACTGCAGCTCAACAACATCTGGGGGCCCACAGGTTCCCTGTCCCTGCAGGATGAGTGCTTGTGTCTCTGACAACTCTCCAGTTCTGTGCGTGGTATTAGTGTACAGTACTTGCTGTGTATTATTTATAGGGCATAAAAAAGAAATAAATGAGTAAAAATACTGTTAATGTACATTGGTGGCTTTTTACTCTCTCTTTCTCTCCATAACTTAAACTTGACTATCCTGAGACTGGGCCCTTTTCCTTTGCCTTTTCCCTCCTCATTGACCTCAGAAATGGCACCTCAGCTTCACTCACATTAGCTGTAGGGTATTGTACACGAATCACATCCAAAAGCTTATCCATGGAACAGTTTATTAATATGAAATACATAATTTTCAGATCATATATGCCACAACAACGCTACCACCTGCATCTTCTTTAAAGACATCTGACAAATATAATTTTTAATAGGACACCGAGTGATAGTATTTGTTCAAATACATTGCTATGAAGTTAGGATGACATTGGCATTAGTTGATTAAATGAGAAACTACAGCACTTGCATAGTTTAAATGCATATTTTTTTTTACACTGCCTTTGCCAGTCCAACTTGGTTGTTCCCCCTGTCAAATATACTGTAGTATTCTCTGAGGAACATATCTCCTAGTATCAAGTGATCATAATCTTTGCTGCCAGAGCTAAAGCCACTCTCGCAATGGTCATCATCCTAGAAGGAAAGGAAAGGAAAGGAAAGGATATCCTTAAGTCTCAAAAGGAGATAAATGTTGTAGATGTAACACTAGGACAATAGTAATAGTGCACAATATTGTAAATTCTGTATTCAGTCTATAATAATTAGCACAATACCTTAATAATGAACAACCAATTGTACAAGTTAGCAAACTATTTTTAAAATTATAGGCAGTCTCCACAATTCAAAATGTTTTTTGCTCTGCTCTGTTGGAAGAAATAATTGCATCGAAATGTCATCTTATCCCCGGAATATGCCGTCTTAAAGATGATAGAATCAGTTCCAGACAAAGAATCTTTGCCAAGCCTACTTGGAAATGTTGGAGGTTTAAGCTGTGAACTTCTATTTGCAAAGCAAATCCCCTACCACTGAGCTATGGCCCCTCCCTATGGAGTCAGTGGAGATCACAAGAGACTTATTTCCCATCTCCTCCTCGCTCCACCTCCTGCTAGCTATAAAGGATAGGATCACTGTGTCCCTCTGCCAATAGAAGCCCTTCTTCGGGGCTACATGTGGTGTATTAAGATGGTGCCGAGAGTGAGATTTCAAAATTCTCTAGATTGTGTCATCACTACAAGAGGAAATGAGGGGAGAAAGAACATTATTTGTTTCAAAATTCTTCCATATCTGCAAACGCCAAGCAAACACACCTGAGAGCTGCATACAGTATATATGTTGCTATATGTGATGGAAGGTTTAAGTCCTTCTTGGGGTCATGTTATACAACATGTCAGAGGCAACCTTCCTGGGATGGGAATCATCTGTAGTCAGAGATACTATACTAAACTGTCATGAAACTACCAGTATGTTGGTGGGGAATTTGTATTGACCTTTTTTCTATAAGACATGCAGGTTTGGGTCTAGCTCTTCTGACCGTCTCAGGATATCTAATTGGCTTTCTGCCCTAAAACGTATTCCATTTCCCCCTGTCTTTAGCCCATGTGTTCATAAATATTTTGCACTTCTAATCTGCCCTAAACTGTTTGAACCTGCATTATTATGGCAAGTAGATAGTATTCCAGTTCTATCATATACCTTATGAGTATAGGCTTGTGGAGTCAAAGGATATTGAATTCCATTGATTACAAAAACAACATCTGGCATATTGTGGAGGTTTCTGCAGTTGAAGGAATGCTGAAAGAGATAAGGAAGAGTTGAGTTTGGGCATTATTCTTATCATGAAGGAAATGAACCAGCAAACCTCAAGTTTGCTCATGAAATGTCGTGGATTTGTCCCTGAGCTGATCTCAGGAAAGCAAACGTACCGCTTTAAGTGAGAACTTAATAACCATCTAGTGTAACTCACAGGTTTGAGCAGCACAATGTAGAACACTGTAGCACAGAAGCACGCCATCTAGCTGAATATTACAAATAAATCATCTCAACACTTCACATCTAAACTTCACAGTCTAAAGCAATGGAGATGATGCAAATGGGTGCTGATGGCAGGCTGATGTACAATCTGTGTTGAGAGATATTGTTTGGAAGAAACAAAGCCAATGTATTTTGCAGACAGACTACAGTACGAAATGACAGCAGTGTTCTCTCTTTCCCCCTTCCTTTACTGGATGTCACAGCTTATTTTCTTTTCCTGCCATTTCCATTGTTGTAGCTTGGATGCTCATTCACATTTGCATGCATGTGCAGTAGGAATCATGAAGAACCATGAAGGCTAACACTGAGGTACCAGCAGCTGTAGCCCAGGAGGCAGGGGCACCGACTTGGGCCCCAGATTATGGGTGCCCAATGGAACTTGCGACGTAACATGACATGTTGACATTATGATGTCCAATGCAATCTCCGGGGTCATGTCTGAGGTCTCGCAAAACCTCCAACATGACTTCCGGTTTCTCCTGAATGTCGCTTTGGGAGGCCCTGCAAGGCCTTGGATGCGGATTTGTACCAGTGCCTAATCCTCACCACCTTTGGTTGTGCGCCTCTGAAACTGGAGCTCCGTCTAACAGAGTAAGGAGTGTGGACACTAGAGTGATATGGATGATACAGGGCCTCTTTCAGCTACAGTATGAAGAAAATCAGCAAAAGTCAATCTTACCTTGCCAATGGCTTGCTGGATTTGGTTAATTTCAGATTTTGGACCAAGCAATGAGGACGTCCCTGTATCAAGAAGTGCTTGACAGCCATCTCTGCACGCAATCTTCTTAGAATTCACTAGAATGCTGAGAAATTGGAAATCATTATATTCTTTAGTTTCTGACATGAAACATTTTAAAGCCACACTATGGAGCAGCTCTCCAGGATTTCAGATAGGGAATTCTCATAGCACTGCCTGAAGATATCAGTTATGGAACCTGTGACCTTCTGTTTGCAAAGCAATTGATCTGCCATTGAGGTAGGGCCCTTCCCCAAACATGGGTTGTTGGTTTTTTAATGGAGAGTGGGATGTGATAAGTACTTTCAGGAAGTTGCATTGGAAATTGTAGAAGGCATAAAACAAAACACATGAACTACAGATTGTAAGCTGCTCAGGGCAAGGGCCTGCAACCATATACTCTGTTAATGCCATTTACAAGAACGGTTCTATATAAGTCATCCTAATAAGGGACAACTAGAAAACACAGAGTAAGTCGCACATTCGTATTTACATTTTATTGCACTCCATCTCTTCCTGTTTAGCTAACTAGCCATTAAAATTATTCAGAAAAACTTTTCAGTTTTATTGTACCCAGTCAATATGTTAAGATTAACAATAATGTTGCTAATACTACTGATAAGAATAATTCCTGCTTACCTGTCCACGGCAATCCACCACGGATATTTAGATTTGACAGGAATCCAGTTAATACGACCAGTAAAATAGGATTGATCAATTCCACCAAAAATGATCATGCTCCCATCTGTTTTTCTGAAACATAGATATATAGTGTGCTGTTGTCAAGTCATTCATGCAGAATAAGCTAAACTGCATATTAAAAGAGTGAATGTACCATGTTCTCATACCTCTGTCCAAATTAGACAGGGAGAGAGAGAGAGAGAAAGGAATTTTTGCAGTGCACCAGTATCTACTGGTGAACACTGGACAATGAAGGCTCTAAGATTTTGATAGGTGAATGCTGTTCATGTACTTTTCCTTTCTTGTTCTATATATCACCATGCTTCCTGTTCAGCTCTGTATATCACACACTGACTTCCCCCTTCATAATCTTCATAGGTTTTGTTCTTCTAATTGGTTTTCATTGTGATTTTAAGCAAGCCAGTTTGGGGCAGTGGGGGCCATTCTACTCCACCAACCCCAGTCTACCTTCAGCCAGCCTCACCTGCCTGCTGACTTGCTTGCACCCAGTCCAGGGCGTGTCACTGTCTGTCAGATTCCTCCACTTTAGTCAGTCTCATTATGGTGGAGAATGCAGAGAAAGGGAGAATTGGCCGGCTTCATTTGTGCCTGGCTCTACTTCCACCTACTGCTTCCCTTAGTGCCTTCTGCCCTAGAAAGGCTTATTACCTTCCTTTCACAAAACCACTAAGTGTGCAGTGCTGGGCACACTTACTCAACAGTAGAGCTGACATGTACAGGATGAGTTGCATATTATCCACCTAATGTGATGGAGAGATTTATCGTTATTGATCTACTCCCAAAATAGGTGAAAAGGTCTTTGCCTTTGCATTACAGTCCTCCAATTATTCTGCATGAGGTAGGATTCTGATTTGGAGCAAAGACTCCAGAGGTATTAAATTAAAATCATAAGTGAAGGTAGCTACATGGGTGTGTGTGTGTGTGTGTGTGTGTGTGTGTGTGTGTGTGTACCGTATTTCCATGCATTACAGAATAGTACAAGAATTAGAAGCAGGGGGGTTGGCCTCTTCACTCTCTGCCTCAACTCTGTCTACCTCCCTCTCTTCCCACATTAACACTTAGCTCACCTGAGCTTGGCTCCTGCTCTGCTCTGCTCTCAAGGGACAAGCTGCAAGGGGGGTGCAGTCAACTGCTGGGTACTAGAAAACCAGAGGGACCTTTTCTCCTTCATCATCAAGTAGCCTTGACTACAATAGCTTATTCATCCCTGGAGAAGCTTGGCATTCTGACCAATTTGAGGATGGGGGTTCCAGCCCCCTCTACCCATCAACCTCTGTGCAAACAAAGCACAGTGGCAGACAGAATTGTACAGCAGGCAAAGCAATAGCCAACCTGTAAAATAATCTCAGGTGCATTTTCCTTCCATGAATCCTCCAAGTACACACAACAAATCATCTTAGCAGTAAAGCAAAATAGTGTTTACCCGCTGAGATAAACAGAAAATTCGTCTTTCTCAAGCAAGCCTTTCTTCATCAGGTTATCAATGAATGAACCTGTCCTCCCAGAGCCTAAGCCGAGGATCCCATCGTATTTTTTTTTGTTAAAGTCTTCTGACTCACTGGTGCTCAATCCAAATTCTATATCAGAAATAGTAAGACTGGATATCTAGGAGAAAAACAAAATATTCCCTTACTTCTGTATCATGCTGTAAAGTACAGAGCAGGCTGCTACAAGTGATGCATTCAGGCTAAAATCCTGTGCATGTTAACATGAAAGGAAACCTCATTTGACTTTTCAGACAATAATATTCAAACATGGATAGTGGCAGGTAATAAAATATTGGGGGTGGCAGGTAAGTCCCATCCTGCATAATTGATCACAAGACACAGTCCATGCACACCATTTGAATGGCAAAGCCCATTAACTTTGAGGGGCGGCCCCCATCATATAATATTTGGGGGATGAAGGGACCATGGCCCATAAGAACTGGCTCCTATGGAGAGTGGGCAAGAGCAAATTAGGTCCTAGTTTTAAACCTGTTTATTCAGAGGTAGGTCTCATCAATTTCATTGATATTTACTTCAGGATTGCATAACCTTAGTACTGCAGCTTTAATTTGTGCTACTTTGAATCTAACAATGACAATTTAAAATCAACGTCTTGGTTACCACATATTGTGTTCGGAATTCCTTGAGGAGCAGCCATTCTATGAATATATACATAAATATATCCAAGTAATATAATAGGCTGATTCTGTTTTTACTGTTTTAAAGTTTCCAGGATTCAAAAACATTGACATGCATTGGCCTTGGAAATACACAGAACAGTTAATTATTTATAAGTTTGTATTCCCAACTTGTCCTGTATCTATAAAATACTACTGTATTAGTTTACCTTGACTGTATCACGTCCTAAGATCACTCCCACGCTTCCTTTCCCATACTCAATGGGGAATCGCTTTCCTGTTCCATGGAAGGTAGAAGACTTACGTGGGTCAAATCTCTGGTGTCTTACTAAAAGTAAAAAGAAATCAGAATTTAATTAATATAAAAACAGTTTTTAATCAGTGATTGATAGCAGAAACAAACTGAAGGTATAAATTTTCTGAAGAGAAAAATTGTAATAAAAGGACATTGGAAAACACTAGGGAAACATTTAGAGTGGCTGGGGAAACTCAGCCAGATGGGCGGGGTATAAATAATAAATTATTATTATAATTATTAAATTATTATAGATAACAGGAGCTAGGACATATTATTATTTTACTAAGGAAATATGTCCCAACCCTGATCATTGAAAACTGAGATCTATCTCTCTCCAGCAGTGGAGTGTCCTTTTTTGCCACTTGAAGCATAATGGGATGTGCCCCACTCTACTACCCTGCCTCCCCACCCCACCCCTTCTCCACTGCCACCCTTACCTGGGTTGTGTGGGGGCACTGATGACAGCTGGTTCCAGTGATATTTAGCAAGATCTCTCCGAAATCTTGCCAGATCTTGCATGCTCCATGAGATCTCATGGGATCTCACCAGAAACTGGTGCTGCTGCTGGCGCCGGCCAACAGGACACCCACGGGTACCACCTCTTCTGCTTCTGCTGCCTGGGGTAGCTACCATACGCTGCCTCATGGGTGGGCCAGCTCTGTTTCTTCTTCCACCATATATATTTCAAAGAACCACATTGTTTTAGCATTATCATTTTGTACCTGTCACTAAAAATGACTGTGCACAATGATGGGAACTGGGTTTTACAAAACCAAATCTACTCGATTTATTGTATACTCTAATACGTGTTTACTCAGGAGTAACTTCTATAATTGAGTTTAATTTATCTCAGGTAAGTGAGCATATAGGATTGCAGACTATGCATATTTATTTAGTAGTCTCATTGCATTCAATGAGTCTTACTTTTAGGCAAATAGAATTAAGGCCTCAACCAGGCTGGTTACGATATAATGAACTATTTCCTTTATGCCACTTTGTTTCCTTCCTTTTGTATACCTGGCTAACATGCTTAAACACTTGGACATTCTCAGTTACTTACTGCATGCTTTCTCCTTGCAATAGATAGATGGCACCCAGAGAAGGGATGATCCAGTGTCAAACAGAACCTTGAACGGCTGTGGTGGGGTTCCAATGTAGATAGTTCCATAGTATGTCAGCTGTAGATTTATAAAACAAATATGCATTGCAGCACTACCCTGACTCTCTCTTTTGGCTTTACATTTTAGTTCCTCATACTTATGCAAGATAATCCTGTAAATCTGAGTACTTAACTAAGAGGTGGGGTGGGGGAGAGGCAGAAATAAATTACAGTCTTTCATAGGGTAATGTGGAAAGGACCTTGTTCAAATAAATGAAAAATAAACAGTATAAATTGTTGAAACTTGAAAGATGCAGCAGTAAAGCTGACATGCCCTTCCCATGTATATCTGTGCATGGACAATAAATACCGTTTATCTCACTTAATCCTTTGCCTTTTCTTCTCTTGAAAAAACTTAGAATCAGAGGCAGCAGAGGTTTAGATTCTGAGTTTTCCTTCTCCTAGATGGGCTACATTCCCAAGTTAACAAGCACCATCTGCCCCTCACTTCCCTCTACAGCAGGGGTAGTCAACCTTTTCATAGCCACTGTGATCTACGTGACGGTCACCTCCAGACTGGATTATTGTAACTCGCTCTACGTGAGGCTGCCCTTGAGACTGACCCAGAAACTCCAGCGGGTGCAGAATGCCGCGGCGAGACTCCTTATGGGGTCTTCACTGCGAGATCATATTCATCCGGTGCTATACCAGCTGCACTGGCTCCCGGTGGAGTACAGGATCAGGTTCAAGGTGCTGGTTTTAACCTTTAAAGCCCTATACGGCCTAGGACCCTTGTACCTACGGGACCGCCTCTCCTGGTATGTCCCATAGAGAAATTTACGGTCTGCAAATAAAAACATCCTGAAGATCCCAGGCCACAGAGAGGTTAGGCTGGCCTCAACTAGAGCCAGGGCTTTTTTGGCTGTGGCTCCGATCTGGTGGAACACTCTGTCACAAGAGACTAGGGCCCTGCGGGACCTGACATCTTTCCGCAGGGCCTGCAAGACAGAGCTGTTCCACCAGGCCTTTGGTCAGGGCGTAGCCTGACCCCCTCCTCTGGCAATCTGCACAGAATTTTGCTTAATGGTTGCCATCAATTTGATTTTAATTAATTTTATAATGAATGTTTTTAGAATGTTGGATCATTTTGATTGGGGAGGGCGGGATATAAATAAAATTTTTTATTATTATTATTATTATTATTATTATTATTATTATACCTACCACCCACTAATGCATCTTTCTTGATGGTAAAAATTTCCTTACTGCTCATCAGTGCTCAATGGAAGGAGGATTCAGCTTGTGCCATAGAACCCCCTACCGCCCACCCAGAATCCTGAAACGCCCACTAGTGGACGGTAGGGACCAGATTAACAACCCCTGTTCTACAGCATGTACAGAAACCGCTTTCTTGACAGTTCCACCCACTATTGGTCTCATCCGCTCAATCCACCAGAGCCTGTCTTTTCATGCAGAGGATGTTGCGTGGCAAGTCCCCTCCCCCATGTGAAATGAAGACACTGGACACATTATTTAAGGTTAATGGGCATGAAAAGGCCACAACTTTATTGATTACAGAATTGAAAGGTATTGGCCTTAGGCATTGGCTCCTATCGACTACCCGGCATGGAGACCGGGAAGGGTTATCCACAAGCAGTGGGAGTCCTGTTGAAGTATGCCAACTAGGATCCCGTGGGTGTCACTGCTCGGGGGCGTGCCGGGGGCCCTTACCTCCCTAGGTTTCGGACAAGGCAACACCCCCCGGAGTCCTCTACCGGACTACCCTTTACATTGGGGGAAGGTGATGGTGCTTCCTCCCCCCCCATTCATTTGCATAACAATTAATCCCTGCCAATGCCTAACCGCCAATACCGTGGAAGTTGTGACGTTTGCTATGAGGTAGGCGAAAAAACCAAAAGGCTGGAAGTGCGCCAAATTGAAAAAATTCCTACCAGGCCCCTTGCGGCGACCAACTGGAGTCCATAGCAAGGTCATAGCTAGCTAAGCCTAAAGGGTGGGTGGGATGGGAAAAACCGCTCAGCTGGAAAGGGGAAAGAGGGCGGTCACCGGGCGTGCCTGGCCTTAAATAGGCTAGGCCATGTCTTCCCAGTCCGCCAATTGGCGGGCAGGGTCGAAGGCACGCCCAGGGATTCCCTGGTTCTCGTGGGGGCAAAAGGCCAGCCCCCGCGTGTGTGGGAGGGGGTAGCCCGCAACCCCCTCTCCTCCCAAGCTCGGAAATGGCTTTCCCAACTCACCAAGGGCCTCAGACCCATCGGCTCCCCTCACCTGATTTAGCTGGCAGGGCTGACAAACCTTTAAGGGTCTTTAGCAAAGAGATTCTGAGCAAGTAGAAGCTTGCAAGACGACAAACCACCCCTGTTGAAGCACTGTATTCTACACCACTACAGATATTACAGATGCGAGAACTCTGATCTCTTTTGCATCTGGCCAATGCGATTTCAATGGGGTTCCAAAGTGCTTAACTTTGGATAGTGCTTAACTGGGTGCAATCCAGCAACTCGTCCCATAGAAATAAATGGGGCTTTGATCTAGCCATGGCTAAATCCCCTTTCCGTGCTTTTAGTGGGAATGAATCATGGGTGTGATTTGCTTAACTGATTATGTTGACACCCCCTGGGTGTCAGGAGAAATATGAGGTATTTCAATCAAACATCAGGAAAACATTGGTGAAAATTTGCTCAATGGCGCAGCAAATTGATAAAAGCAAAGCAGACTCACATCCTGGAGGTTCTTAAGTGGTTTCTTAAATCGGCCACGTTTAGAAAAGGCTGTGATATATTCTGTATCCATGTCCCGATTGGTTTTCTGAAAACCTTCTAGCAAGTTTTTCTCCCTGAGCATCCCTCTTCGCGTCTTCTCTCTCTGCAATGGAATCCTGGTACAAAATAATTGAATGATTATGCTTGGATTCTTTTCTGCTCCTGTAAATGTGCTTATTTTGAAATCAGCCTTTCATAATTAATAGGTTTAATGCCATCACCACATCCAAACATTCTCAACTACCAGGTCTAAGCATTTCCAAAATTAAGGCATGTCGGAAATGAAACTTAAAGGTCACATCTACTCAACATGACCAAAGTCTTTCTCAGTATCAATAAAGACTAATATAGATTACAATCTTGCACACAGTCATTCATGCATCTTCTCCATTGACTTCAACAGGATTTGAACAGGTGTAATTCGGGGTTATAGTACCTGTAGATCTCCAGATGTTGTTGAATTATTATTTAATCAGAAAACACAGCTGTCAATAAAGTAAATATTAGCAACTTAATGATCACTTACTTAACAAGACATTCAGAGAGAGCAACAAAGGTGAAGAGAATTGCAAGGCACTTCATCCTGCTAGTTCATCAAGAGACTGCACAAGTTTCTCTGCTAATTGCTCTAGAAACTCCATTATTTTATAGCTGCTTGAGAAGTAACCACAATTTTCTAAAGAACAGGTGGTCATATTTCATCACAGAAAGTTCAGCCCATTCCAGGAAACCAGAACTGATCAGTCACATTTCTGTGCAAATATGTGGAAATCACACATAAGATTTCAGCATATACCAGGCTTCCCAACCTTTGGCCCTCCAGATGTTTTGGACTACAATTCCCATCATCCCTGACCACTGGTCCTCTTTGCTAGGGATCATGGGAGTTGTAGGCCAAAACATCTGGAGGGCCAAAGGTTGGGGATGCCTGGCGTATACCACTGTAAATATAAACAATTCCATTGAATATGTTGCCATGCATTCTATTTCCAACTCCTGTTTGACACCCTGGAGACTCAATGACAGTCAGTGTAGTCCAGTGGTATTCAACCAGTCCAGACAAATAATGACTGAGCAAACCAATTATTTTAATAATAATTTTTATAATTATTAAAATCATGTAATAATAATGTATTTATTTTTTTTAATGTTGGAGCAATTCATACAGGTGAACTGAGCACCAAACAAACCCAAAGTTTGCATGCTTGTTGTCTTTGTGAAGTTGTCTTGCTTGCAGTGGAATTCTGTGGCTTTTCCTCATACTATTGCCATGTGATCTGTGGAGGCCAGATCTGCTTGGAGGAGCTACTAGTCTCCTCTTAGCCCAGGAAGGAAATGGTGGAGGCTGCCATCTTGAGTCTCCTAGGTTGTGCATCCACCCAACATGATTCAGACCAGGCCCCTCTTCCCTGGCAGTGGGGAGGGTGCCATGTTTTTGCTCGCCTCAGGTGCCAAAATGTCTTGGGCCAACCCTGGAGGGGGAAAAAACCCTGTAACAATAGCAACTGATTGCATTCTTGACAATTAATAGCAATTCCCTTTATACCAAATAATAATTTGAAATTTAGATCCTTTGATAATTACTGTTACCAAATAGGAGGGCCATTTGCAGTGAAGCCATACTTTCTCATAAAAATGTAAATGAATGATAGTTAATTGTTGTTTCCCAAGTTCCTCATAATTTGATAAATTTTACGTTGTCTTACTTTGGTTTATACAGTATGAATTTTTTGAACTCATTTAATGACCTCAAGGCCTAGATTTAATTACTGATTTTTTTATTAGGACATAGGAATTCATTTCTCAAACATTGCCACATTCTCACTGTTTCCCCAGTAGCTGCTATAGGAAGATGTTGAAACAAAAAAAAAGCTTATATTGGATAAGATACTGATCATTCTTGCATATATTCATCTGAAAAAGCTAGTTTTAAGAATCCCCATGTTTCCATTTTTACTTTATTTATTTTTTCTTCCAAAGTATAATAATTTACTGAGCAGGGAGAATGCAGAAGCAGAAGCAGGAGAGGAGGGAGGCCAAGAGGCAGGGATGAGTCAGGCTGGTGACGAAGCCAGGATGTCTCCCACTCCTGCTGTGACAAGCTACCCTCCCTTCTGATCTCCCAGAACTAGAAGAGGTATGAAGAAAGAGGAGCAAAGACAGGTGCACCAGTGGAGTCTCAGATTCCTTGGGAGGGACCTGGGAGAGGAGGAGACTTAAGTAGCTGTGGGAAGGCGAAGAACTGCAGTCCCCTCAACTGCCTCATAGGGGCAAGATCTGCTGAGAAGAGCTGCTGTGCTCACTAGGCCTGGTACTCTTGAGCAGACCTTGTTTCTTCTGGTAAAGAATTAACTTCACTTAGTCTGTGTGATTTATTGTTGACCTGCTTTTGACACCCACTCCTGGCAGCTAGCAGCCAGGGCAGAAGGTGGGGGGACAGGCCGTTCACTGCACCAGCCTGGGCTTGGGTGAAAGAACATGTCCACCTAATCCATTCACTCTCCCCACAAGCCCAGCGCAGAGAAGGTTGGAGTGCTCTGTTACAGAAGTATTTTAGAGAGCCAAAATTTTATGAAACTGTTTTTTTCCATTAAAAATATTTATTTATCTTAAATAACACAATTAGTTCAGGTCCTGACAAACATCTGTATAGAAGGCAATATACAGCTTATATGAGTCAAAACATTTTCTAATGTGTGGAAAGTCCTCTGTTTTCATTTCTTGCCTCTTAATGGTGCTTTTTTTTGGGGGGGGGGGGCGACAGTCGTACCTCAGAACAGAATCCATTCCAGAAGTCTGTTTGACTTCCGAAATGTTCCAAAGCGTGGCTTCTGATTGGCTGCAGGAAGCTCCTGCAGCCAATCGGAAGCCGCAGAAGCCCCATTGGATGTTCGGCTTCCAAAAGAACGTTTGAAAACCGGAACACTCACTTCCAGTTTTCGATTGTTTGGGAGCCAGAACTTTCGACTCCCAAGGCATTCGGCAGCCAAGGTATGACTGTATAGTTTTATTTCTGTGATTATATATATATAATGATACAGCAGAATACATTGCAAGAGAGTCGTTATGCTTCAAGCCATGTGCCAATTTCATGTTATTAGTCAATTTTTCCACAATTGCTATCTGCCATACTTGATTGTAACAATTTGTCAAAGAGATAATCTCCACATTCTTCCAGTGTCTCCTTATTACAAGCCTGTCCTCTAGCAAAATGGAACCTATTAAGGGTTTGAACTGTAAGTTAGTATTATCTTGTGTAGAAAGATGGAACAGCAGAAACTCTGGACATATTGTCCAGCAATTGCTTTTATTTTGACAAATATTTGGCCCCCAAACTGAACCACTTCCCCACATGTCCACCATGTATGTTGATAAGTATGTTGATCCGTTATTATCAGATACAGTTCTAAAAAGGGACACTTCTTATGAGAGTGGTAGGTCTTCATGAATATTATAAAAACCTCTTCCCTTACAGTGTGGTTCTTTCAGTTAAATTCCGATATTTGCTTTTGAAAGGTGGAAGTTGCTAATAAATTTCTATGCTAAATCTAGGCAGGCTTCTCTGTTCTGAAATCTGGACTGAATGCTGTCCAAAATTCAAGTGAAGCTGGACAGACTACAAGAATTTTTCATATCCAGGCAATTATTCCTGGTTTGGTAGCCACCCCCACCCTCCACCTTTTGAATGTACTAGGAATCCATAACTGTGGGTACTCTGATTTTCAAGACATTTCTTACTGCTATCAGAATTTTCTCTCTGTAACTTTTAAAAAAATACACTGTATATCTCAAATACATTCACATTACATTTTTAGATAACAGAATGTTTGATCGTAACAAAGTTTGAACAAACACAGGGGAGAGGACATATGGCTTTGACTAGGGCTGTTCAATAGTGCTTTAGCAAACAGTGCCCTACTGGCACTGATGATGTCTGTACCGAAAAACCTACACAAGTAACAATAATGATACATAAACAAATGTGGCTATCTTTGAGTGTGGGCTGGGTTTGTTGTTGTCAACCTGAAAAGTGTGATACAACTTTAAAAGCAAATGAGGACTGTGGAGGAATGTGTTTGGACTTCAAAGATCAGTCCCCTCAATATAATGAGCAATTCATCCAATTAATTGGCATTAACTATAGGCTGACATTAACTATAGGTTTCCACACATGAATCACTACAGAAAGCCAAGCTTTGAGCCAGTTTCATAATTCATAATTTTCAGAATGTCTGTGCCATAGCAATGCTTCCATCTACAGGCACTTTAAAGTTATTACTTTTAGAAAGGCACAACTGGATCTACTTTAATTTTTTCTTCCCAAAGTATCACAATTTGCTGTATAAAGTAATTTCTTATGGGGGGGCGAGCGGGCGGCTTACAATATATTTTAGTGGTTTAGATTTTTCTTTTGAAATTTAGTTGTTTCTTCTATATATATTTTTAAGGAAAAGCCTCTTAAAACTTAAAGCTCTCTTTGGTTAATATTAATCTTGCATCCCTGGCTCCACACCCAATAAGCACGGGGCACCTTTGCAGCAAAATACCAGGCAAGGTTTTGCCCAGTATCTTGCCTGTGTGATGGGCTCTTGGGGAAAAGCTATGCAAAACAGGATGCACAGAAACCTAGGTGCTTATTTAATGAGAAATTTCTGTCACTCTTTCAGCATGCCATGCCAGCTGTGGGTTTGCCAGTACAAATGCACATGAAGTGGTGAGCAGAGTTGGGGGAGAAATTCAATTCTGTTCACATTGAAAGGCCACCCAACAAATGCCAAAATGCAGCCACCTTTCAGGATTTGGACTTCTCCAAATTTTGCGGGACAATTCTCCCGCAATGCGATGGGTGCAAAAAAATAAAAACCCACATACCAGGGTTATGCATTGGTGAAAATAACACACAAAAACACACTTATGCATATTTGGCAAAATAGTATGCAAACATGCATATTAGGAAGCATTAGAACTAAAATTATGTGAATTTTCATGAAGACGTTTTTTAAATTCTGGAAATGTGGAGCACTGAAGTTAAGGCTGGAAAAGGAAGAAACTGGGAGAAAGCTAAATGGGTGGATTTGCCCATCCCTAGTGGTGAAGCTTCCTGGAGAAAGGATGTTTGCAGTACAGGATCCAGATATGGTTGTATTTCAGTTGATCCAAATGGATTATTATGAGTAACATCTGATTATACACTCACTTTTCGAACTGTTCTTGCCTGCCTAACAAGGTGGCTCTAAGGATAACTAAGATAGGAATCACCTGAAACTATTAGGGCAGCAAGGTAACACACTTGTGTCCTCTCCACCCAGTTTAGGGCAAAATGTGATGATCAATTAGGAATAGGATGGTGAACCTGTGGTTCTTTGGATGTTGCTGGACTGCAACTCACTTACTGGGGGGGGGGGACACAGGTTCCCCATTCCTGAATTTAGGAGCTCCTATATCTCTGGTCACTCTCCAATTCTGTGCATTGTTTTATTGCACAGTAATTTATATTTATAAGCTATAAAAAAGAAAAGAAATAACAACAAATAAAGTATATTGGTGTGTTTTTTCTCTGTATAACTTGCACTGGAGTGATTCTGAGAGTGGGCCCTGGGCCCTTGGCTTTCCCCTCCCCTGCTCTGCTTGCTGACCTCTGAAATGGCACCCCAACTTCACTCATATCAACTCCTAGGCACCGAGGTCCCTTTGGTCCCCCAATAAAATATTTGAGCTCCCCCCCCCTTAATGGGCATTGCCATTCAAATAGTGTGTGCACACTGCTTCATGTGATTGATTATGCAGGGTGGGGCTTACCTGCCCCCCCTATTTTATTCAAATAGGCACCCCTGACTCACATTAACTATAGGCTTTTACACAGAAATCGCTAACAAAAAAACTTAGCTTTAGGACAGTTTATTAATTTGAAATTCACCATTTTCAGATCATATATGGCATAACAGTGCTATCATCTGCAGGTTCTTTAAAGACATTAGATAGATATTGCTTTTAAAAGTACATAACTGGAGTCGCTGCTTATTTGCTCAGATAAATAGCTATGAAGTTAAGATGCAATCTGAGTAAGTTGATTAGATGAGCAATTACAGGACATGCTGTTGTTTAAAAGCACAGTTATTCTAGACTGCCTTTGCCAGTCCAACTCGGTTGTTCTCCCGGTCAAAAATACTGTAATATTCCCTGATGAACACATCTCCTAGGATCCAGAGGTCCCCAGCTGTGTTTTGGAAACCGCTAGTGCATTCTGCTTGCATCACCTAGAAGGGAAGAAAAGGACAGCAATCAGATAGGGGTTATTCTACATAAATACCCATCTAGGTAAAAAATGCATAGGGTAACATTCCAACATTTAAAAAAGGAAGTTGCAAGATATTCTCTGAAAAAGTCTCAAAAGAAATGGAGAGAAATAACACAAATTCAACAACAAAAGAGACAGTGGTGCACATTATGTATTCACTCTATCAATAAATAATTTGATATCCTAATCAATTCAAATAAGCAAATTGTACAAGTATGGATAGTATTTAAAAGTTATAGGAAATCATTATTCTGACTGCTTTTGTTCTGCTCTGTTGAAAACAATCATTGAATGGAAATGCAATCCTGTCCTTGGAATTTGTATAGGGAAAAGGTCGTGCCAGTGTGGCGAATTTGCACTGCTGCGCTGACATTAACCTTATTCCTGGTTGACATCACAACCACCACAAGGGGGGGGGGCATTTGATAGGGAAAAGAGCTTAGTTGGATGACAACAGAATGTGACAATATGCCTGCAAAAGAAGTTGTCTAAAGGGGGGGGGGGATACTTCCATTGAAGTCATAAGAAGATAGGGAGCTGCCTTATACTGAGACAGACCATTGCTCCATCCAGCTTATTATTGTATACACTGACTGGTAGCAATTCTTCAGGGTTTCGGAGATGCCGCAAATGGAAGATGCCACAAATTGAAACTGGGGCTTTTAGCATGAAATGTAGATGCTCTAGGACTGAGCTACAACCCTTCCCTGTGGCACTCCAGTGAAGGGCCCAAGAAAAATGCATTGATTCCTGCATTGCAGAGGGTTGGGCTAGACGATCCTTGGGGGTTGTTTCCAATTCTGTGATTCTTTGATTCTATTAAGTCCTGCTTGCTTCCTCCCACCTGCCTCTGCTACATCAAAGGATAGGATTCAAGCCAATGCAAGTGGCCTGGCACAGCACAATCATAGAATCAATCTGCCAGGCATCCTATACTGAAAACATATTGTATGCTAGGGTTCGCATGATGTTACGTTGCTGCTGTATCCAGGTTATTTTCTTTTTTCCTTTCGGATGGAGTGGGGAAATTGTTAGACTCCCAACTCCCATCAACCCCAGACAGCATGACTAATGGTCCGATATGATGGGAGCTGGGGTCATACCTCATTGGGAGGGCCACAGATTCCCTATCAGTGCTTTAGGGCAATACTTTGCCTTCAAGCCTTTGGTGTGGAAATGGAGGAGCTATTATACATGGAGCAGTCAGGGGCAGTGGGTGCAAAGGGGCCCTTTTTCTTGCATTGCGTCTCCAAGGTTAAACTTGATACACTGGGAAATAGGATAACGCGGGGAGTGAGATTTTGAAATTCTCTGGATTGTACAATATCTGATAAGAGGAAACAAGGGGAGAAAAACAGAGCATATTTCCACATTCAGCCATCTCTGCAACAGCAAAACAAATAACTTGTAGCATTTGAGCACTGTATTTATAGCTTGATCTCAGGAGGCTATTTTTTGGTGGAAGGTGTAATGTGAGTCCTCCTGGGAGCGACCGGGCACCCAGGTCTTCCACCTTAATGGGGAGCCTTTCCCAGGATGGGAATCATCTGTGGTCAGAGATACAATATTAACAGGCACGAAACTATGTTGGTGGAGAGTCTCTTCATCCTTGCCAGGACAGAGTCATCTTCTGTACCTGGGTTGACCGTTTTTTTCGTGAGATACACAGGTATCAACCCAGCTCTTCTGATAGTGTCTGTATATCTAATAATATTTCTTCCCAAAGATTTCTTTCCTTTTTCTGGTTTGCAGCCCATTTGTTCATAAAGATTTTGCCCTGCTGATAAACCCCCAAACCCTTTTGAACTTGTGCTCCTGGTGAGTAAATACAATTCCGTAATTCAGTAAATACAAATCTGTTTTGTACCTGATTAGTATAGGCTGAAGGGGTGAGAGGATACTGGATTCCGTTGATTACAAAAACAACATTAGGCATATTGGGGAGGTTACCGCAGTTGATTTTATACTGAAAAAGATAAGGAGGAGTGTTGAGTTATTCCGAAGGAAATGAACAGGCAAACCTCAGGTTTGCTCAAGAAATGCAGTGGTTCCCCCTCACCCACAAAGTCTGCCTCAGGAAACCACACCTTCCACTTTAAGTGAAATTCTGAAACTTCTGGACTTCACTCAGATAAACATCTGGTATAACCCACAGGCCTGAGCGGAATATTGTGACATAAAAGCAAAGCAACTCACTGAAAACTACAACTGAATCAACCTAGAATTTCTCATCTAATCTTCATACATAACAGCCATGTGCCCCAACCAATTCACTGCATTTTAAACTCTGGTCTGAGTCTAGATTCTTCATTCTGAAGGTGGAGCTATTTGCATGCTGAAGTAATGAATGCCTATGTATGCTCTGTGCTGAAGAACACTGTCTGAGGGAAAGAACCCCTTTTCACAATTATCAGTCAGGATATTTAGAAGAGAGACAATAGTACAAATGAATGACAGTAAGGTGTGTGTGTCTCTCTCTCTGTGGGCAGTGTGGTCAGATCCAGAACTGGACAGGACTCTTGCACCTTTCATAGTTGTGTAAAAGAGCAAATGTCTTAGCCTGTCTTGCAAGCTTACACCTACTGAAAATCCCTCTTCTATACAACTATAAAAGGTGCAAGAGCCCTGTCCAATTCTGCATCTGGTCCCCTTACATAAACACACAACAGTCCAATAAATTCATGGGACATTCTCAGGTTACCCTTGTCATATGAAAAAGGGAAGGCCACCCAGGTTCAGCCAAACCTCAGCTTGTTTCCTTTTCCTACCATTGCCATTGTCTCTTCCTTCTGCATTCATTATACATGCTCAAAGGGATGCTACAACTCCAGTCTTACACACCGTATTTCCTTATGCTTCTGCACATTTGTGTGCCTCTGCAGTATCATAAAGAAACATGAAGCATGGGACTGAGATGCCAGCAGCTGTAGTCCTGGAGGAAACCGGGATCAAGTCTAATCCTAACCATTTTACGTTGCACGTATCTGAAACCCGAACTCTGGCCCAGGATTTGAGTATTGAGTGTGGATGCTAGGGTGCTTTTGAGTCTTTTTCAGCAACAAAGTGAAGAGAATTGGTCTGAGAGAGTAAATCTTACCTCGCCATACTGTGCTGCGGTAGCTCCAATGGCATTTTGGAGTTTGCTAATTTCATATGCCGGACCAGCCAAGAGGGACGTCCCCGTGTCAACAATTGCTTGACAGCCACCACTGCAGGCAATTGTCTGACCATTCACTTGAATGCTGAGAAATTGGAAATCATTAGATTTAGACATGGAACATACAAAACTGCCATATACCGACCATTAGTCCATCTCACTGAGTAAACTCCAAGCTGACTACCAGGGGCTCATCAGTGCTTCAGATAAGTCTTCCTCCTAGCCCTACTTGAAGTGACTGAACCTGTAACCTTCTGCATGCAAAATGAAAATGCTCTGCCATTGAGCAAAGGACCTTCCCCCAAACATGAACTTAAAACAACATGGATAGCGGGATGTCATAACTGCCTTAAGGTAGCTCTCCATTCTCATTAAGGAAATGTTCTCTCCTGTGTTAGCCGATATTACATCATTGGAAATTGTAGAAGGCAATAAGACCACAGGCACTATAGCTTGCAAGCTGTTCTGGGCAGGGACCTGTCCTCTTACACTCTGTAAAAATGCTGTTAATGAGGATTCTATATAGCTAGATAATGATAATAACTAGTCAGTTCGACCTAACTGCCAACTAGCAAATACGAAGTAAACTGACATTAGTATTCACATCTCATTGTCCTCTATCTCTTCCTTTCTTTTTGTATTTAATCTTTTTAGATAGTAGTAGTAGTAGTAGTAATAGTAATAGTAGCAGCAGCAGCAGCAGCAGCAGCAATTTCTGCTTACCTGTCCACTGCAATCTGCCAATAACCTTGCTGAGTGACAGGAATCCAGTTAATAGGACCAGTAAAGTAAGAGTGATCAACTCCACCAAAAATGACCATGCTCCCACTTGATTTTCTGAAACAAAAATATATGGTGTGCTGTTAGCAATCCATTCATTCAGAATAAGATAAACTGCACATTTAAAATGTGAATGTCACTTACTTCTGTACCTCTGTCCCAATTCCCATTAAGAGAGAGAGAGAGAGAGAGAGAGAGAGAGAGAGCAGGAAGGTATATAATATCTGAAAGTGAATAAGTATCTATTGGTGGTTAACAAATTTTGAAAGGCAAATTCTGTTAATACATTTCTCCAGTCTTGTCAAGTACATCATAATATTGGCAACTCTGGTCTGTATATCACAAACTGATTTCCCCCTTCATAATCTCATAATGTCTTTCAGTTTCCTCCTCCTTAGTTTCAGTGTTACCCTTGTAGTTCTCAGCCAGAAAGAGGACAAGAACTAGAATTGTCACCACCTGGAAGATTGCGGTCTTCCTTTCACAAGACGTCAGTCCTGTGCACACTAACTCATGAGTAGCACTGTCTTCTAAGCTGACATATATAGAACTGGGCTGCATATTATACACACAGTGAGGGGGAACGATTGACACTTTTTGTTGACTCCTCTACCTCAGAAATACGTGAAATTATCTTTGCAATAATGCCCTCCAGTTATTCTAGATGGGGTAAGTTTGTGATTTGGAGCAAAGACTCCATAAGCGTTTTTATAGGGATATCAAGGTGGTTCAATTGAAATCAAAAGGGATATTAACTCTACTGATGAGATAGTAATAAATTAATTATCTATTCTACATTTTTACAAATTATAGAATAGTAAAAGAATTAGAAGCAGAAGTCTTGGCCTCTTCTCTCCCTGCTTAACTCTGTCTACCTCCCTCTCTTCCACATTAACACTTAGTTTCCCTGAGCGTGGCCCATCTCTTCATAGCAAAGCCCTGCTCTCAAGGTACAACAAGCAAGAGGGTGCAGTTATGTCCTAGAAAACTGGATGGACTTTTCCTTCTACAATAGATCATTCACCTCTGGAGGGGCTCAGTGCCCTGGCCAATTGAGGGGGGCTTCCAGCCCCCTCTGCCAATCATCTTCTGGGGTCCCTGCCTTATACCAATGCAAGTACAGCACAGTGGCAGCCATCTTACTTAGAGTAGAGAATTGGCCAGCCTGATTTACAATACAACAGCCAGAGCAATAGCCAATAGACAAGCTGTGTCAGATCAGGCACATGATTCCTCCCAGCTATACAAAACAAATAATATTACCAAGAGATAAAAACACTATTTACCGGCTGAGATAAACAGAAAACAGGTTTTGCTGAACTAAGCCTTGTTCCACCATGTTATCAAAGACCGGAGTCGCGCTATCAACAGCAATGTTTGGGTAGCCTAAGCCCAGGATCCCATCAAACTGAGAATAGACAAATATGATGCCTGGCTCACTGCTGCTCAAGCCAAATGGCTGATCTGAAACGGCAAGACCGGATACCTAGGAGAGAAACAGAGTAGACCTTTATTTTCATGTCAAGCTGTGATCTACAGAGCAGGTTTTTACTACTAATGTATTAAGACTTCAAGTCTATGCAAGCAAACTAAACCCGGTAGGGTTTATTCCTCTTTTTCTTTTAACTATAGAACAAGATTAATCTGTAAAAAGGTGCAGAGCAAGTAGTGGCTCTTTTAAACTTGCTTTTTTCTTGAAGATGAAACTTTTTTATAAGACCAGCTGTGTCTTGACATTTTGAACATGAATCAATAACGTCTCCTATGTACCCCTCATAGTGAACATCTGAGAGGCTTCCCTTTTGTCAGAGAATTTCCACAGGGCATGTGTCTTATATTCATTCATCAATGTTTGTTTCTGTTTAACAGGCTTGCACCTTCTTTTTCAATCTGTTAATTCAGAAGGAAGTCCCATCTATTTCACTGAAATTTACTTTAGGATCCTATGACTTAAGGACTCCAGCTTTAATATTGCACGGCTCTGATTCTCAAAATGGCCATTAAAAATATACACTATTTGGATAATTTGGATAGTTTGTTCTGAATCACTTGATGTGCACCCATCTACACATCTTTAAAGGAAAAACTGCTTTCCAGTTCCAGCATTCAAGCAGACTGAATTGCACTGGTTCTAGAGATGCCTATAACATTGTCTTTGCAGTTTGTACTGTACTCATGTAATGCAACTGAACTGAGTTGAATTACCTTCACTGTATCATATCCCAAGTACCCTTCCATGCTTCCTGTCCCATACTGAATGGATATGGTCTGTCGGGTGCTTTGAAAAGTAGAAGACTGAGATGGGTTAAACCTCTGGTGCTTTTCTAAAAAGAAAAAGAAAACAGTGTTTAATTAATGTAAAAATGGCTTTTAATCATAGATATAAGACTACAGTATAAATTTGGTTGCTTGAAGAAAACTATTGGAACAATGTAAAGTGTAGGGCATTTGGAAAATATCTAGTAAATCTTAGGGATTTTGTTTGTGGTTCGAGGACCCGACCACCGCGACGTGAAAAGAAGACACAGGGACACGTGATATAAGGTTAATGGGCTAGAAAAGGCCACAACTTTATTGATTACAGCAATGAAAAGGTATTGGCTTAGGCATTGGATCGCGAAACAAGTGGGTTTATTCATCAGGGGTTCATCACCTGTTGATGCTAATCCAACTATAGGCTCACCCCTGCTGTCACCGAGGGTCGTGCCATGGCCTCCCGCCAAGCAGGCATCGGACAGAATACACGACCGCCAGATTCCTTTAACGGAATACCCCTAAACATTGAAGGCATAGGCGATGGCCACACCTAGCACTTCGACACACCACAGCACATTATTCCAATGCCTAACCTACCCACCAATACCACAAAAGTTGTGACGATTGCTACGAGGTAGGCGAAAAAACCAAAAAGCCTAATGCCAAATGGAAAAACTCCTACCAGGCCCCCTGGGCAACCAGGGCGACCAACCTAAGGTCCATAGCAAGGCCAATGACCTAAGCCCTAACTCAAAGGGAGTGGAGGGTGGGTGACTCGCACAGGACGACGAAGAGAAATGAGGCCGGGGAGAGGCTGACGCTGCTGCAGCATCAAGGCTGCTGGACACGCCCCCCCATGGCACCTGGTTGGATGGCCACCGGGGGGGCGTGAGCGCCAGCCAGGTGAGCTGGAGGCAGGGGGCTACGCCCCCTGCTAGGGGCGGTGTTCAGGCTCCCGCCCACAACCACTCCCCTCTCTTTCAGGGAGGAGAGTCTTTGTGGTTCGAGGACCCGACCACCGCGACGTGAAAAGAAGACACAGGGACACGTGATATAAGGTTAATGGGCTAGAAAAGGCCACAACTTTATTGATTACAGCAATGAAAAGGTATTGGCTTAGGCATTGGATCGCGAAACAAGTGGGTTTATTCATCAGGGGTTCATCACCTGTTGATGCTAATCCAACTATAGGCTCACCCCTGCTGTCACCGAGGGTCGTGAAATTGCCTCCCGCCAAGCAGGCATCGGACAGAATACACGACCACCAGATTCCTTTAACGGAATACCCCTAAACATTGAAGGCATAGGCGATGGCCACACCTAGCACTTCGACACACCACAGCACATTATTCCAATGCCTAACCGCCACCCGAGCCGAAAGGCTCGCCGCCAATACCCTCAAAGCTGTAACCAATCCCAGATGCATTTGCTGACACTAGCTAACCAACTGTCGTTCCCCAGATCCGATAGGTGGACACCATCATTCCGGTATAAAGCTTGGTCGCCGATCCGGATACGGTCATGATAAATGACTCAGCCATACAAAAAGTGCACCCAACGGGCTATTGCACGATTTAAGAGTTTCCTGGATTTTTCAATGGCCATACAGTTCTGCACACTGCGTCACACAATTCTCTACAGGAAGGAAGACCAGAACACCGTTGTTCCGGGACACAAGGCAGCCACCACATCCAAATCTCTCTTTATGTGCCACGACAAGTCCACACTTCTTCTGCTGATAAGGATGTCAGGAGGGCCAAACGCGGCAACTCTCTCTCTCAACAATGGCATAAGCAATGCCTCATCACGAAAACCAGGGGAGAGGCTGACGCTGCTGCAGCATCAAGGCTGCTGGACACGCCCCCCCATGGCACCTGGTTGGATGGCCACCGGGGGGGCGTGAGCGCCAGCCAGGTGAGCTGGAGGCAGGGGGCTACGCCCCCTGCTAGGGGCGGTGTTCAGGCTCCCGCCCACAACCACTCCCCTCTCTTTCAGGGAGGAGAGTCTTAGTCTACTAACAGGAAAAGTTTAATAAAACTGGCAGCAGAAAAACTCATATATTCAAAAAAGCATATTCTTTTTAGCATTTTCATTTTTGTACACATTACTAAAAATAATTGTGGACAAAAAAAAAAAGGGAATTAAGTTTTGCAAAACCAAATCCACATGATTTGGAGTAAAGCTCCATAACTGAATCTGAAGGAGCTTACTCCCAGGAAAGTGGGTATAGGATTGCAAGCCCACCTTCAATTCTACACATATTTATTTAGAAGTTGGCCTCACTGAGTTCAATCAACCTTACTCATAGATAAATAGAATTATGACCTGAGTGAAATAATGAATCCATTCCTTTACACCACTTCATAGGCCTTCCCAGTCCATTTTTAATATCAGAGTGACATGCTTGAAGACTTTTTTTTATAATCAGTTACTTACGGCATGCTGGACTACTGCAATAGACAGAGGGTACCCAGAGATTGGATGATCCAGTATCAAACACAACAGTGAACTTCTGTGGTGGGGTTCCAATGTAGATTGTTCCATAGTATTCAGTCTGTTAATTCATAAAATAAACACAATTTGCAAAACTTTCCTTCTTTTTAGGCTTTTGAACATTTTACTTCCTCACAGATATGCAAGGTAATCACTTTAAATCTGTGCTAAGTACATGCAACATACCGTGGTACCTCGGGTTATGAACGTAATTTGTTCCAGAGGTCCGTTTTTAACCCAAAACCGTTCTTAACCTGAGGTGCGCTTTCGCTAATGGGGCCTCCCGCTGCCGCCATGCCGCCGACATGCAATTTCCGTTCTCATCCTGGGGCAAAGTTCACAACCTGAGGTACTACTTCCGGATTAGTAAAGGTAAAGGTAAAGGTACCCCTGCCCGTACGGGCCAGTCTTGACAGACTCTGGGGTTGTGCGCCCATCTCACTTAAGAGGCCAGGGGCCAGCGCTGTCCGGAGACACTTCCGGGTCACGTGGCCAGCGTGACATCGCTGCTCTGGCCAGAGCCAGAGCCAGAGCCAGAGCCGCACACGGAAATGCCGTTTACCTTCCCGCTGGTAAGCGGTCCCTATTTATCTACTTGCACCCGGAGGTGCTTTGGAACTGCTAGGTTGGCAGGCGCTGGGACCGAGCAGCGGGAGTGCACCCCGCCGCA
Organism: Podarcis cretensis; assembly: GCF_951804945.1. Taxonomy (NCBI): domain Eukaryota; kingdom Metazoa; phylum Chordata; class Lepidosauria; order Squamata; family Lacertidae; genus Podarcis; species Podarcis cretensis. Next base: position 50,484,996 of record NC_137175.1, on the reverse strand, counting down.
GGGATTCGAACCGCCGACCTTTCGATCGGCAAGACCTAGGCGCTGAGGCTTTAACCCACAGCGCCACCTGCGTTCCGGATTAGCGGAGTTTATAACCTGAAGTGTTTGTAACCCAAAGCGTTTGTAACCTGAGGTACCACTATATTATGTTGATTACCTCTGGGTGTCAGGAGAAATATGAAGAAGTATCTCAACTGAGCATCATGAAAACTTTGGGGAAATGTTGTTCAGCAGCACAGCAAATTGATAAGAGCAAAGCATCAACTCACATCCAAGGAGTTCAGGAGTGGTTCTTCAGCCACCAGGGCAGCCTTAGAAAAAGCTGGGTTGTATTTTGTACCAATGTCATAATGGTGTTTCTGAAGAAGATTTTCCAGCAGATTTTTCTTCTTGAGAGTGTCTCTTACTTTTGTCCCTCTCTGCAAGGGAATCCTGGAACATAAGAAACAAAATACTAGGTTTGGATTTTCTGTCTCCCTAAAATTTGCTTATTTTGCAACCTGTCTTTCCACTCCATAACTCCAAACATAATAATAGGTTTAATCTTACCACCTCATCTAAACTCTCTTAACTACTAGATCTAAGCTACTCCAAAAAAAGGGGGGAGCACTTAGGGAGTTGAACTGAAAGTTCACACCCACTCAATGCAATCAAAGTCTTTTTTTAGCATCAAGAAATAGTAACATAGCCTATAATCTTGCACACATTCATTCATGCATCTTTTCCATAGAATGGGTGGGATTTGAACAGCTTTTATGCAGGGGAATGAAGCCTGTGGATCTCCAGAGGTTATTGAGCTCCATGTCCCATCAGCCCCAACCAGCAAGGCAAATAGTCAGGGACGGTGGGGGTTCAAGTCCAGCAACATATGGAACGCTAGGATCCCAGCTCCTGCTGTGATACAAGACAAGGATGTTAATCTGCTTCATCTCTCAATTATTTGAAGGAAGATAGCTGAAAGAAAAACAGCTGTAGGTATGTAGAGTGTTTAATATTTGACTGACATAAAATAAATTCTTTGCAGCACATTTTTTAAGACTCCTTTTGTTTCAATTGGTGTCAGCAGCACTTTAAAGTGTGCTATTGAGCCCTCAATTGCTGATTACAAAGAACAGTTTGACAATTCCACTTTTTCTTGTCACTTCGGACATGCTGTGGTGAGCTTCAGGTGCTGAGTATCATCCTGTTACTGCACTACTGAAGGCAAGGGATAAAAAAGCACACACACAAATGCCCCAAAATATTGTTCCATCTCAAATTAGACGTTAGCCATGCTTTCTTCAGTGAGTCTATGTGCTTCTACCCTTGTAACTGCAGCCAGAAGACCATTTTACATTTACTAATCTCCTCTCAACTGTGTGTATGTGTTTATATATGTGTCTATATCTAAAAAATTCTATAAGATTTGAAGTTATAATTCACACTCCCTCTCCTCTTCATTAGTTAATCAGAAAATATAGCTTTCAGAAGAGTAAATATCAGCAACGAAGCAATAACTTACTTAACAAGACATTCGGCGAGAGCAACAATGGTGAAGAGAACTGCAAGGTACTTCATCCTGCTTGTCCAGTGGGGGCTGCTCTAGTTTTTTCTGCTGCTTGTTGGGGAAACTTCGTTATTTTATAGCTGCTTGAGAAGTGCCCACCGTCATCTAAAGATCATATTTCATCACAGAAAGTCCAGCCCATACTTGGAAACGAGAAGTGAACAGTCACCTTGCTTTGTAAACATGATGAAAGAGGAAGTTATACATCCAGCATATAATAGTGTAAATATAAATATCAATGAAGTCAGTGAATGTGTTGCAATGCATTCTGGTTTCATCTCCTGTCTGAAATTCTGGAGAACTGATTACAGTCAGCATAGGCTATGCTGAGCTAGAGGGACCAGTGGTCTCACTCTGTATTAAAGGTAAAGGGACCCCTGACCATTAGGTCCAGTCGTGGCTGACTCTGGGGTTGCGGTGCTCATCTCACTTTATTGGCCGAGGGAGCCGGCGTACAGTTTCTGGGTCATGTGGCCAGCATGACTAAGCTGCTTCTGGTGAACCAGAACAGCGCACGGAAACGCCGTTTACCTTCCCGCCGGAGCGGTACCTATTTATCTACTTGCACTTTGACGTGCTTTCAAACTGCTAGGTTGGCAGGAGCAGAGACCGAGCAACAGGAGCTCACGTCATCGCGGGAATTCGAACCACCGACCTTCTGATCGGCAAGTCCTAGGCTCTGTGGTTTAACCCACAGCGCCACCCGCGTCCCTTGACTCTGTATTAAACAGCTTATCATTTGAATTTGTATACCACCCTTCATTCAAATATCACAGTGCAATTCAAAACATATAAATAGAAAATAACAACACAAAATATGTAATAAAGCAAAAGCAAAGCAAAGCAAAGCAAAAACCCTCCTCCCTGTAATGACCTGAACTTAAGTGTCATCGAGTATATGAAACATATCATGGTTGAGGACTGGAGTACAGAATGTATTCTTGCATTTGGGTCACCTGCCTTTTCCCTGTGGCAGAAGGCAAGGCGTGTTATGGTGCACCCTACTGCCGAAAGTGTTGGGAGAGGGGTCAGAAGCAAAACCAGCTATGGCTACGCTCTTGAGTTCTTAATGAGCATTTTGCTCACATGACTTGCCCTGCTCTGCAGTCAACAAACAGAAAGACACCGCACAGTGGGGAAGGAAAGAGTTTTATCTAGCAGGCAAGGATGCAACAAAAAGATGGAAGCAAGACTGAAAGGAACCTTTCATAGAAGCAAGATGTCAGTAACACTATACCTGTTTTCGTTTTCATTTTTCATTTTCTGCTCCATGGAGAGTGATCCATTAGTAAAATATTGGAGTAGAACCAGCACAAAGCCTCTACTGAAGGAGCCCTTTACAGCTCTGTTTATGCTCTGGAGAGTCCACTAAAAATCAGAATGATCTCTTGCACTTTCCCAGACAGTTGTGGGGATGCTGTTCCAGCAAAGGAGATGCTGATTCAGGGGGAGGACTGGAGTCCTCCTGGGCAGGTGATTAAGATACAGGAAGAAGTGTTAGTGGATCAGTGGTACACAATGAGATTTATTTGGACCGTCTGATCTAAGTCTCAGTAATTCTGCATATTGTTATGGCATGCTGTTTATTCTTTGGAGGCTAAAGAGCTATGGGGATCTGAACTTTATTGTCAGGATTCATACATTTAACTTTCAGGTTAATAAAGAGCCACAACAAAGGCAGGAGCCTATTATTTTCCAGTCAAAACCATGCATGCCATTAATTTTAGCCGTTCTGCCCTTACCTATCAAGCTAGACTTTTGGCTTCAAATGTTAGCTTCCCAATCTTCCATGACCTCCAGGCCCCTGATGCTTGAAAATGCTGCATCCTTGGGAATAATTTCAATTTAAATCAAGACGATTTACTTCAAATAAATATGTTTACGACAGGGGTGTAACAGAAATACATGACATATACATTGTCTCAGTGAGCAGCCACAGGCTACTTTCCAATGTTGTTAAGAACTGCCAAGGACAAGGAATGCCTAGAAATATTCTTCTTCCCCCCAACCTTGATTCCAGTCTTCATCAAGCCTCCAGGTGCCAAATTTCCTCCTACACCCAGGATCGAAATTTCTGTTCTGATTTTTCACTAGGTTTCCCCTATAATCTACTAGTGATAAATAAATGCAGGCCTGCTCCAGTTTACATGAACTCGATCAATGTTTTATATTTTCAGGGGAAACCATAGTTTTTGTAGGTTTTAGGAAAGTTCTGTTGATTGCGTTTCTTTTTACTTAGCTGCTAGATTAACCATGAGAAAGGTTTTATCTGGAGATTCCGGGGATCTGTATGGTCAGTAAAAATAGCTTTTGTATGAAAAGATAAAAAATTGAAAGGATTTAGTAGAACTGACTCTGGGACGAAAAACACAAGAAAATGTGGTGTCATCATTTCTTGCAGGTGTATTCCACAACAAATTATTGACACAACAACAGTGCATTAGTGGTTGTTTTATTCTATTTATCTATTTGTGTGTAAACGATTTCAGAATATGCACTGCTTGCAAATGAAGCACTGTGGCACTCCAGAACTTTTTTCACGTGCAGACATAATTAAAATCAGGACCACATGTGACCACCTCAACAGCACATGAGCCCAAATCATCATAAATTTCAAAAGAAGAGGAAAAAATGGGGGGGGGGGAATGGATGCCAGGAAGGACCTGAAATTGCACAAAAAGAAATGAATCAATCTTATTTTGGGAGTTGTCATTTCCTTAAGGGTGATGGGTTACTGGGTTCATCGGACGACGTTGTGGAAAAATAACAGCAGTGAAAACAAAACAGGAAAAAGGTGCAATTTCCTCCACACAGTGAAATTTGTACCTTCCAACTTCTCCTGTGACAGCAGCAAATTTATAGGGGCAAAATGGAAGGGGTAGAGGCAGCCAGCCATTTAGGAACAGAGAAAGCTACCTTATACAGATCCAAGCTATTAGTCCACCTACATTATATCAGCCAATGTTCTCATGCCCTTGATGGGTATATCTACAGGCATTGTATGTCCAAAGAGCAAATTTACCACTCTTATCTGAGGTCCTCAACACATATATTTGAGCACAATCACTTTGATGTCTTATTAATAAAGAATGTACATATTTAACACTGCTATTGGACTAAGCACTGTAATGGAAATTTGATAAGCTGCTCAAAATGGAATGAGATAAGATTCTCAATACCTTTGCAGGTGCATGTTAGGCAAAAGGTGAAGGCCCCTGAACGCTTAAGTCCAGTCAAAGGCGACTATGGGGTTGCAGCACTCATCTCACATTTCAGGCTGAGGGAGCCAGTGTTTGTTTGGAGACAGCTTTCCGGATCATGTGGCCAGCATGACTAAACCGCTTCTGGTGTGACAGAACACTGTTTACCTTCCCGCCACAGTAGTACCTATTTATCTACTTGCGCTGGTAGGTTGGTAGAAGCTGGGACAGAGCAACGGAAGCTCACCCTGTCATGGGGATTCAAACTGCCGACCTTCCGATCAGCAAGCCCAAGAGGCTCAGTGGTTTGGACCACAGTGCTACCCGTGTCCCTAGATGTGTGTTAGGGTATATTTGAACTAATTCTTTCTCATGGATTTGCACCTAATCTGAATGTCCTATGATGATCTTCTGCACAACATTCTGAATTCTGCTCTACTTCCAAATGCAAACCTGATGGGTAAATGTCTTTCAAGTGTGTGCTGTTCAATTGTCTCAAACACAAGGGTTAAGAAGACGCTTGAAATTTTTAAGTCAATTGGCAGTGCAAGAAAAACTAAAAATTGTGAAAAGGCAAAAGTCACCCTGCACCTCTGAAAAAGTGGCTTGTTTTGCCTTTAGAGCAGCAATTTTAAGGAGAAAAAATTGTAGAAATAAGTTACATTCTTCAAGAGAGCAAACTCTTACCTGACAGAATGCCTGATTTTAATAATTATTTTAACTGTATAAGGTTAATTTTTTAACCAGATTCCAGATTTCTCCCGTCAACTTGGCCATCTCTACATACTCCACCATCTTGACCTGCCATTCTTCCAGTGTTGGAATTTCCTGCTGCTTCCATTTCTGAGCCAGAAGAATCCTTGCAGCTGTTGTGGCATACATAAACAAGTTTACATCTCTTTTCTATGATTCTATGATGCTGAATCATATAAGGTGTATAAGATGATGCATAAGGTATTTTATTCTGTTTTATGTATTTTGCTTTTTGTAATGTCTTCTGCTACACAAATAAATAATATTTGTATTAATTCATTCAGGTGTATGCAAATATATAGACCTGTCTCCTCCCAATCTTTATTCCTTCATAGTTCCTCCAATATCTGAACATATCTGTTGTTTGAGAGTAACATAAAAAAGCATTTCCAGCTATTTATCTGTCCTCCAACAACATTCACCTCATACAGGTTGTTTCTTACTGACATTTTGCGTGCCATGACGTGGCTCCAACTAATTCTGTATACCAGTCAGATGGAAGTTCTCCACGAGCACCTGTTTGCACTCCAGAAACATTATTGGTAGGAATGACCCGTTTTAATGCAAAATATGTGGTACTGCTTCTCATTTCTCAAATATTCCATTCAATTTGATATTCTGGTGCAATAATATCACATCTTCAGAGCATGCAGACTTCAGTGTTGATAGGAAAATGAGGTCCTTTCTCTTGTTAGCATATTCATTGCAGTATGGAATGTGGTTATAAGAGTTCCAGTGACTAGTGTTAGATATTGCATGTGACCTCTGCACAACTCTGCCAGTTTTCCTTGCCATTTTGTAACTGCATTTTGTGACAAATATTGTATGATTGAGTCTTCTTTTTTAAATGTTGTGTGAATGAACACAGTGATTCTAATCTATCTTAATTTCTGGATAAAAAAGTGCATAGTTTATGAAATTCGCTATCACAAGATGTGCTCAGGGCCACCAGTTTAGATGACTTCTTGGAGGATAAAGTGACTGGCTATCAATGGCAACTAGTCTTGATGACTACACATTACCCGCAGTTATCGGGGTTATGATGCTCATCTCTGTGATACAGCCTCCTAAAAAATTCTATCACATGCTTATGGTTGACATAATTACTCTGATGAATATCAGTAACGGGATCACGCTACTGTTTGTGATTCACATAGGCATCTGGTTTGTCATTGTGAAAAACAGGATGCTGGACTAAAAATAGGCCTTTGGTCTGATTCAGCAGGGCTGCTCTGACGTTCTTAACACCAGAAGGGTATTTCGTCCCGCACAGCTGTGCCCCACAGCTGGACAGATTGTTTAAATCTCAGCAGCTTTTAGGGATTGCGATCTGATGTTTGGTGAATACTTACTTTTCATTGCCAGTGCCCTCACAGAATGGCAGAACTATGGGTGATATCCATATCCCTTGTCCCATCAGTACAAGGATTTCTGTCCATGCAATGGGATTATCCTCCCTCTCCTTACACTTTTAGTCTTCAACTTGGTACAAGATACTGTTGCATTTGAACTAAACAAAGATTTGGCCTGATCCAAGAGGGCTCCCTATTCTCTTGTTCTATTTCCTCAATTCAAATTTATTGCCCATTTCCCTTATTAGATTTGTGCATGAGTTGTCATGATGCAACAGGGCATTTGAATTTGACACTGAAGTACTTAAATGAGTCAAAACACATTCGTTACCAACTTTATCTTAGCGAATAAACAAAGAATGAAACAAGAGCTCTGGTACTGTAGGTCACCTTTTCTAGGGTGTTGTACGTGGGATGTTTAGGATGTTGTACGTGGCAAGTATGAATTCATTTAGCAGGCCATCGCCTCTTGCACAAACCTCTCATTGTCTGGCACATGGAGGGGGTTTATTGCATGATATTTTAAATGTGCAAAGTTGTCACATTCAAAATGATAATGTGAGGAACACCACTATTATTCACATTTTACAGATGGGGAGCCAAGTGAAAAATGGAGACTTGCCCAAGGACAGGGTGGAACGTGAACCCAGGCTTGCCAGAGGGATAGACAACAGGGATATCTATAGGCCACAAACACAGGCACGTGGACCATTTTCCTGCTCCTTAGACTTCTGTGTAAGAGACTAGTTCAATCTCAGTCCCTGTTTTATCCATATTGCAGACAGGGCTGATAGCAGGGACAACCAGCACAACAGTAGACAAATTCATAGAGGACAAGGCTACCCATTGCTACTAGCCATGATGGTCATATTCTACTGCCACTGACAGACACCCCATGCCTCCAAATACCTGTTGCTCAGAATTGCAGGTGGGAAGAGTGCTCAGTTCCTGCTTGCAGGCTTCCCACAAGCATCAGGTTGGCCATTGAGAGAACAGGATGTTGGACTAGATGGGCCATTGGCCTGATCCTGCAGGGTCTTCTTCCCATAGTGCGTTCGCACAATATATATTTTTTTGTCCTATTGCTGAAACAGGTTTCTGAAGCTGTACAAAAACAGTAAAATCTATTTATCAGTGGAAAAAGTAAGAGAATTATCTATGTCATGAGAAGTGGCCTCTTTTTCAAGCATCTATGAAAAGGCTTTGAACTTCTGGCTCCAGCCAAAGAGTTCCCAAAACAACACCACAATTTCACAACGAGACAGAAGTTTCATACATATATAATATTATGAATGACTGCAGGAAAATAATTCAAAGTACAATACAGCACACGTGATGGTTAAAAAAAACAAATGTAACATTACAGAGAAACATTCCGTATTATATGGCATATTCAGGCCCTGTAATTCTGGGCTTCAATCTACAGTCAAAGCAATGTACTTGAGGCTGTGATTTGGATATACACATCTTCAGCAATGAGCCTGCTAGGAATTCACGCTCAGCCCATTTTTCAATAGATGTACACATTGTCAAATTGAGTCAAGATAAAAAGCAAGGCTTTCCTCTTGATTCCAGTGTGAACTAGCTGTGTGGAATGCAGATGTGGTCAGTCCTTGTGGCAATCATATCACTTGTCTTTCTCTTTCCCTCCAGCCATCCCCCTTGAGGAATGTTTCAAGGTTTTTATTAATTTATTTTAAGGATTGGCTTTTTATTTTAATATTTTATTAAATAATCTGTGAGGTGGTATCTACATAAACAGGAAAAACAATTCCACTGGCTGAGTTTCTGGGAGTGGAGGTGGAAGAGTGTTTAAGGGAAGAAGTAAAAGTCTGCCCAGAGCATATGGAAGCCTGGAAACTGGTACTGGAAGAATACAGCACTCCCTCTCCCTCTCTGTGTGTGTGTGTCAGTAGAGGGGGTGCATGTCAACTGCAGAGCTCACCCAATAGCAAAAAAACTTATAATACTTATTCAGGCTTCAATAATGAAAATCGGGGCAGGGCCAAACTAGATGGGACTTTGAACTTTAAAGATTTAATAGCAGTCATGGATGAGGAGGAGGAAGAATATAACCAAGACCACAGTACTAGGGGCAGCTGGCAGTTGCAGAGGGGATTTTATTAGGGGAAATCTATAGGGGGAAAGGTTTGAACCTCCCATATTGCAATCCTGATTTGATTTTTTTCACACACACACACACACGCTCAGAGTGGCATTTGAAAACCTTTAAAAACCAGTGGCTGAGGCTGATGGGGGACGTAGTCTGAAACATGTGTATGGTTGGAGTGTCTGCTCTAGACAAGCCCAACTGATCAACAGCCTTTTTAGGATGGAGTGCAAACAGCAATTCCCCAAACTTATTTCAATTAATCAATTATATTCTAAAATCTCCCCTGATTCATTTGTGAGCACAATTCTTGTGTGTTGATGAATCACTGACTCCATTAATGTTAATGGACAATGCTTGTGTGAATGGACACTGAATTCTTCTCATAGGATGTCAAAGACATAAGGATGTGTTTAATATGCACTGCAGATTAGGAAGGACTATGCAGCTTTCCTTTCCATTAAAAGTCCATACTCTTGAAGTCTATTGAACATCGGTATCGACCATCAATGAATTTGGAGCATATGAAGTTTGGCAAACATGGACAGGTATGATGTTGCCGTTTTCCAAAGAAAGGGACCTTTCAGAGAAAACACAAAATGAAGAATGTTAATAATATGCTGTCAGTGAAACCCAAGGTAAATGCTTTAGAACAGAGCTGAGCAGACTTGTGGAATCTACTTTGTGTTTTTGCTAGAACTCCCAGGTCCACAGCCAGATCTGGTTCAAGGGGTGGAAGCAATTAACTATTGCATCCCAAAAGCTATTCACTGGACTAAACTGCAAATATGAGTACAAATAGACATCTACAAATACTACAAGTTGGACTCTAATACTCTAATACTAGCCAGCAGACATGTACAAAGATCAGACAGAAAGCAACCACATCAGATGTACAGTGGTACCCCGGGTTACAGACACTTCAGGTTACAGACGCTTCAGGTTACAGACTCTGCCAACCCAGAAATAGTACCTCGGGTTAAGAACTTTGCTTCAGGATGAGAACAGAAATTATGCGGTGGCAGCAGGAGGCCCCTTAGCTAAAGTTGTGCTTCAGGTTAAGAACAGTTTCAGGTTAAGAACGGACCTCCCGAACGAATTAAGTACTTAACCCGAGGTACCACTGTATCATGTCCCTCTCCTTCTATTGCTCTTCTGCCTCCACTCTGCCCTTGCCTCCATGCCTGAAGACAAGTAGACAGACAAGCCAACCACTGCTCAGAGACATTCCACACCCCTTCAGGCATGGCAGCACCCTGTCCAAATGTGCTCCCCTCCATCTGACCAACTATGTTTTGTTTTGTTTTGTTTTTGTTTTTTTAAAATAGTGCATCAGCAGTCATTAAGAACATTAAAAACAAACGATGTTGGTTTGTGGGCCACTTGCAAATACCTTATGACTGATGGGGTGGCATTCATCTCCCTCTTGCCCTAATGGCGTGCACATCCGGAGCCCCCGGAGCCACAAGCTGATGGCACAGCATGTCCCAACTCCACACTGGAGGTCCCTTTCACAGGCCTAAAAGTAAGATGCATCACAGTAGTATGAATTAGCAATATGGAGGAAACTACTATTCTTGGTAGCAAACTGATTTGTCTGGAGGTGCAATTGTATCTAGGAAATTTAAAGGTGCCCATCTCTGGTGAAGAGCTTTTTAGGATAGAAAGAAAACCATTATGTCTCAGAGACATTGCAGAATAGGAAGAGTAGCCATGTTGGTGGTGATTATAGGGGTACAGGTTTTTGTGTAAGCAGTAGAAACATTTAGACAAGGCTGGCATCAAGGGTAAGGAACTTTCTGATAAAGTGCCTTCCGGTGTGCCTTCTCCAGTAGCTCCTCTCCTGAAGGCAACAGAATTGCAGCAATCTGTGGTGGGTGCCTGTGAGCTGCCCATTGTTTCTCTTTTCCCCAGCATGTAGCATCTCTCTGTGGCAATGTGGGAACATCCAGAAAGTGGCTAGGATTGTTGCTGTCATATTAACATGGAGGAGCTGAAGGATGCTCACAAATTTATCTGGGCAGCTGATTTTCAGAAGGACAGTCCACAGGGCATTACGATTTACAGTGCCGAAGGCCTTAGTCAGGTCAATAAATGCCATATACAGGGCTTGGTTTTGCTCTCTGCATTTTTCTTGAAGTAGTCGAGTGGTGAAAATCATATCCACTGTCCCCCTAGAAGCTCTAAAACCATTTTGGGATTCAGGAAGAGTAGCCTTCGATAGTGTTATGAGACGGTTTGCTAAGAATTTTGCCGACTGCAGCTAATAAAGAGATGCCTCAATAGTTTCTGCAGTCTGTTCCATCACCTTTTTAAAAGAGATTGATAATTTTGGCATCCCTAAAGTCTGCTGAGATCTCTCTCCCCAGATTTTTTCAATGAGCTTGTGAAGTTGTTGTGTAAGTTCAATTCCGCATACTTTGAAGACTTTGGCAGGTATCCCATCAGGTACACAACTCTCCCAGATTTGGAGATACTGCAAGCTCATCTCTAATTTGCCTTTGGTGCAGCTCTTACTAAATATTTTTCTCTTCGCTCTGCAATCCTACCTGACTACTCCTCATTTGTTTTTCTTTTTCTTTTGGAGCATGAAAAATCTGGTGAATTGGTTACACTGGACTGTATTTGGTATCCCATTGGCACAACGGTTTCCACTTGTGTAATGGGAACTCCCTTCCTGCCCCCCCCGCCCCCCAGTGTCTGCCCTACACTTCCCCAGAGGGTTGGGGAAACATCTAGAAACGCTCTAGGGGGCATGTGGGGAAGGAGTGGAGGAGAGACTCAGTGCTACATTGGATTCCACCCTCTGAAAGGTGGGGAGGACATAATGGATCTTGCCATTGAGCACTCCATTGGATAATATGTCATAAGATCCCTTCTAGCTATAACCTTGCATAATTTTTTTTTTAAATGGTTATTGGTTTATAGATGTAGCCCTAAAGTGGGTTGATCTTTTTAAAACATCTACTTCCACTGTCATTCAAAAACCATCTGACTCACTCACACAGCTGTGACAATTTAAATAGATAAAAGTCAGGACAAATACGTAATAATGCAATTTGCTGCATCTGTTAAAATTCAAATAGTTTAAATTAAGTAAAGATGAGGAAAATAAGTATCAGTCTTATTCAAGGAAATGCCAAACAAATAAAAATCAAGTTCTGCCAAGCTTATTCATGAGACATCACATTGAAGCCATCAGAATTATTTAAGGAACAGGAAGTAACCCATCAATAATGAAACTACCACAACCCAGTTATTAGAATATGAAGTTTGACAGTTTCATCCTTGTTTGAGACGGGGGGCTGGGGAAGATGACTGTGATGGAGTGTTGACGAAACAGTGGTACTTGACACTTGACTTTGAATTAATCTGAGTTCTGCTTGTTTTAGACCTATATAGAATAGCATTTATGAAGTTGTTTAAAAGCATTTATATCACAAAAAATTCCATGCCACATCTAAATAAGTGCTCTGTATCATTGGAAGCAACTTTATTTTTCACAGAAGAATACTGTTTTTTCCTCAAAAGAACAGGCTACTCCAAACCGCGTAATGTTTTTGTCCATTGAAGAAGTGGAAGTCCTTGCATCAGCTGATGAGACTCCTTAGGCAAATCCCATTGATAGTTACACATTTTTGCAAAGCAATTTCCCATAATATGGTGCTTTTTCACTATTTTCACTTATATATGCATTGAAATGCTTAAGTGGTTACCTTGCCTATTTTCCATGCTGTGCTTTTACCTCAATTTTAGCGCAAGCTGCCTTGAGCCTTAGAAAGCCACCTTATTAATGCTTTGTTGCTGTTTTATCAGCTGGCTTTTCTGCCACCTCTATGCCATCTTTATATATATAACAGCGGCTTTCTAAACACTTAAGCAGCCTTCAGTTCTATAGAGATTTCCCAGCAGCTTCATAGGAAGCTGCCTTATTTTGCATCAGACCATTGCTCTATCTAGCTTAGTATTCTCAGCATTGGCTGTCATCTGCTCTCTGGGATTACAGGCAGAGATTTCTCCCAAGCCGTACCTGGAGATGCTGGGAATTGAACCTGCAACCCTCTGCATGCAAAGCAGACAATCTACCATTGACCTACAGCCCTTCTCCAACCACAAACAGGATTTTGCCTTAGAGCTGATATAGAAATCAGCTGCTGTGTGGAAATAGCTGCTCACGCAAGCGCTCTTCTCACATGAGTGGTGTAACATGCAATACTGAGACTTATGAAACATCTCTGGGGCTACCTTTGCCATTTTTCTAAACACAGAATAAACTGCTGCAATCTTCTATAAAGGCCTTAATTAACACATGGAGGTATTAATTAGGTGTTAAAAGATACTTTAAATATAAATTTTGCACCAGCTCTGGTAATAATAGGCATTTTAAAGCTTCTTTAAGTTGTGAAACAGCAGCATTGGGGGGGGGGGAGTTTTCTCATCATTTTGTGTAGGAAATTCCATATTGGAAATAAACAATTTTGATAGAATCAGTAATACTGAGTGGCAAAAACTATGTATCCAATGTTAGTTCTACTTCAAGTAGACCTACTGAAAGTAATGGACATAACTTAGGTTTGCTCTGAATTGATTTAGTGTGATTCCACCCACTATCAAGGAAGAAAAACATTTCAATAATTAAGGTTGTGTTTATAGTGAACATTTAGAGAACTATTCTGCATCGCAGACAACAACAAAAAAAATCTTACTATTCAGTATTGCTAGTCAAATTCAGCATTGTTGTTTTTAAAAATTAAGATGGAAAAATAATTTGACATTTATTTAGCTTGCACACCAATTACATAAATGGGTTAGGGTCACATTTTAATTCCTCACCCTCCTCTGTGATCACAAATATTTTTCAAAAAAAACCAAAACCCCACAAAACCTCAATATTAGCACCCAGTTCCATGATTCCAGGACCTGGAGCTTTGTGAAGCTGAACATATAGCAAGCCTTAAATAATTGAAATATATTGTGTAACTCTTTTCTTCTGATGTTTTATTTCTTTTGTTGTCATTTTGCAGGGTGAGATTTGTCCTCCCCCCCTTTCAGTCCTGAAGTTGCATTAAATGAATGTATGTCCTTAATAAAGGGTAAAGTAACATTTTTACTGTCATATTAAAAAATGAAAGCCATCCCTTCATTTCTTCCACCCTGGCTCTAAACATATTAACATGCAAATGACAGTTCACTTTTTTCAGTCAGGCTTGCCCCATCAACTTTACCAGTGCAGTGGTTAGACCTAAGTAGTGGAGCCCAAATCTGAATCAAGCATGGCCATTTATATCAGCTGACAATAGAAGGTAACACAACTTTCTAATTGCTACTGTAAGTATTGCTGTGACCTTAAATGATAGCAATTCTAGTTTTTAAAATGCAGATTTGGGGCTTCTGCCAAGAAGACTTTTGCTCTGGAGAACAGGCTTCTAGTTTGCTTCTGACCCACACTTGCCAAAATCATGCTCCCATCTTCCTAGCAAACGGGGCACAAGTTCCCACATATCCCAGCCAGACCTTCTGCCACAATTAGAATCAGACGTGCAAAGTAGAAAGAAAAGAACAACTTACCCCTGTGATTACTGCACACTCATACAAGGTTATCAACAGAAAGATGCACATGATTTGGATAGTTATTTTCATGGTGCTTGAAAGAATAAGGAGATCCTTGTCTTTTTCCTCCTCTTCACAGCCTCTCTTTCATGTCACGGCTGCACTGTGGTGTCGCGAGTCCCTCTTCTCCCTCCTGCCTTGTTAGGTTCTCAACGAGAGCTGATCACACCCCTCTCTCCTGCCTCTCTATTTAACATCTTCTCAGCCCCTTTCAATCTCTTTTACTGATGTGAGACTTGCTATGATGATCCCCGATACCACAGACAAGGCTCGTATCCATAACATAGCAAAACAGGAGGAGGACGATGATGACAGCAGTCTGGGGGCTTTGAAAGATTTATTGCACGTGGAATTTAATCACACGTCATTTTTAAGATTGCTTTATTTTTAATTTAATGTTGGTGGATTTAGAAGACGTTGAAGTCCTGTGGCTTTAATTATCCATTTGTATGAATTTACCAATTTATTATCACTTATTATCATTACCTTTAGATCTCAAAGGGTACTCCAAGGAGTTTAAGGTGGCAAACATTTGCCATCACAACAACCCTGTGAGGTAGGTTAGGCTGAGAGACAGTGACTGGCCCAAGGTCACCCACTGAACTGACTGAGTAGGGATTTGAACACTGGTTTCCCAGTTCCTACTCTGACACCCTATCCATTACATTACAGTGGATCACCAGTTTTATGTCCGTATGTGCACCTTTAGGCCTTTGGAAAGGAGTGGGTAGAATATAAACTAGAAGTACATGGTCTCCTCAGAGGCAACGGTGGTTAGATCACACTAATTGATGCAGAGTAGCTGAGTTGGCATAAGCAGTGGGTTACACCACCATAGCTAAAGCTTGAGAACTCTGTACCTGGAAAGAGAATCTCAGCCTTCTAGTCCTATCCAACAAGTAAAAGACAAATACTCTACTGCAGGCATAGGCAAACTTGGCCCTCCAGATGTTTTGAGACCACAATTCCCATCATCCCTGACCACTGGTCCTGTTAGCTAGGGATGATGGGAGTTGTAGTTCTGTTAGCTAGGGATGATGGGAGTATGTAGTTTCTAAAGCAGGGACACTGTTAGAGCTCTGGGACTTAGAGAGCAGGATAGGTTCCACTAACCCACCTCTTTCAATCTCCATTCTAAAAGCGTGCTTTGATCGAGCAGCGTCACCACTGCACCCTCCTTCTGCTGTTTCCAAGACATCCTCCTGAAATATTATTCTCAGAGAAGTGAGGCTTCACTTGTGAGAAACAATGGTCTGGTTGCAGTATCTAGTGTGGCCAGCAACTCTCAAGGGAGAACATGAACTGGGTAGTCCAAGAGCACATGCGATTTCTGTGCTTTACTGTCGTTGCAACAAACTTAGTGCCCCACTACCAACAAGTAGCAGTAGGCTGAGAGGGGTCCCTTCCTTCTTAACTTACCTAGGTAGTTTGCAGGCTGCTTCCCTCATATAGAAGAAGAATGGATGAGAAAACGGTGAACACCTCCCTCCCACCCCAAGTAGCTGATGGCAAAGGCAGAACTTAGAAGGGAAATCCCCTGCACCCAGTTAAACTCTGGGTCATTAAATGTGTCTGCATTCACCATGGACAGCTCTTTGTAAAAATGCACACAATGTTTTGGGGGGTGGTTGTTGCTAATTATCAGAATTGCAGCTGCACTCCAAACTAAAATTGCTCGTCTGAAACTGCTATTTCCATTGGGAGGAAATCCCATATTGGGAGGAAATACCCTTTTGGCACCAATGCAAATAGCCATTTTAAAGTTATATTTTTCCCTTTCTATCTGCTGTGATTCTGATAGTTTTCAGGGAGCCTTCCCCAGGGGCAGTATTTATATATATATATTTTAAAAAGTAATCATGAAATACAATTATGCATCTTTGTATTAAATGCATTTGATGTTACATCTAATTTGGCCCTAATTGTGAGAAGCACTTTATATGCCCGAGGTGAGGGTCACTGCTGTCTGAGATAAGAAGGGGAGTTCATGCTCACCTGAGCAACTTTCTTAAAGTGCCTTTCATGGTATTTGCGGATAGTCACTAAGCTAACAATAGAAGTTGCCTCCCATTTAATACTGAAGAGCCATAAGCAGAAGTCACAACTCAGTGCTGTAAGGGCCCCTCCAGAATGGAGTTTTGTTTTGCTGGTGTTTTCTGCAGCATATCATGTCATCTGGAGGGGTACCGCTGCACTGTGATGCAACCAAAGTGGGACAAGAAAATCCTGGCACATTTTTAGTAAAAAAAAAAAGCTGCAGGATTTTAGCAGGACATTATGGGACATGCAGTGATTGGCAATGAAGCAGTATGTTCACCCCAAAACCTTTGCAGGCAGTATTGAAAGCGGAATGCTGTATAACAGCCCTGATACCATCAGGTGCATAAATCATCATGGCTGCACAGTAAAAAGGATGTCTCAAGGGACCCCAAAGCATCGATCAGCAGCAAGCAAAACAACAGCATCTTCTCATGGCAAATGAACATGGCACACATGACAAGAGCAAGATAAATGTGAAAAAAGCAACCGTCCACAGGGTTCCAAGGTCTGATTGCAGAATAACATGCAAAGTATGGCTTGACTATGTGCAAGGGCATTGCAGGCACAAATTATTTAACTGTGGAGAGAAATGTTTCCGTTTTATTATAAGTCATTTGTGAGTACCCACCTATCTGCTTAAGTCAGAATAGGTAATAAATAAACCACTGATGTATTTATATTGCAGCATCCTGATGAGTGAGGAATTAGAATTAGAATTAGAATTATAAGCCAGGAGCCCCTAGACTCCTCCTATTAATCTTCCTGGCATTTGCCTTAGGATGACATTTATTTTCAACTAACCTTACTTGCTTTTCGCCAGCACTGAAATCCTCCAGTGTGATCCTGGATCTGTAGAGGCTGCTGCTGCTTCAGTTGTTCTGATTCTTCTCATTCCCACCTTCACCATAATCATTGACAACAATCCTGTCCTTCTATTGCATTAGGCTCTATCTTTTTCATAACCAGTGCCCACCATTTACACCCACCTGCACCAAGAGATGTGCTTAATTTGTTTTCAGCACATATGATTGTCTTTCTCCTTCTTTTCTTCCTCCTCTTCTCTTTTTCTCCTGTCTTTCCCTCCATCAACTTTCTCCTCCATCCCAGCTCTGTCCCCTGAAAGAGGAGACTTGGCCCATCACAGGCTACTTTAGCTTTAAAATGTGAAGGAAAGAATCACAGAACATAAGGCGATAGTTTGAACCCTAGTGAGTCAATAAGAACATAAGAAAAGTGGTGTATTCTGGTTGGATGCCAGATGCCACAAGGCAAGATGAGTCGGGAGTTGCAGGACAATGGATAGCTCCAATACAGCTATCCATGGTCCTGAAGCCTGCTCTGACAAAGCCTCTTTCTGAACCCCTGCCCCAGACTACTTCTTCCAGGCTCTGCCTCCTTGTATTGAACTCAGATCCTTAAAGGGCAAATCTGTAAATTGTGGGGGTAAAAATTGCTCCATTCAATCCAATTTCTTTGATTGGGTTGGGAGTTGTATATTAATATACACTAAGAAAATGTTCAAGTATGCAAGACTCCTCAGAAGATCACCAGACACTGTGTAATATGGTGTATTACTCAGTTTGTGATTGATAAGGCAAGTTCCAAGTCTTACTCCAACATAATTAGGAAATGGTAATATGTCAGGGAAATCCTTGTTTAATATGCGTACTAGACCAACCAGATATATGGGTACAAAGCAATGCATGAAGGAGTCTGATGCACTCAGCATAATTCTTTAAAGATAACTCAGTTGAAACTGATGTGTTTAATACCAATATTCATAATGTATTGAACACCTAAAAGATATAAGCCTAAGAAAAATAGGTCTTGCCTAGATGGCGTTGTAATCTAATATATTGTGTAATATGGTGTATTTACAAAAGACAAAATAAATTAAGCTAGAGGAAGAAAAGAAATATGCCGAAATTTAAATTATAACAATTTAACCTTAGATTAGGTGGGAGTCAAACTAGACATTTGTAATTTTATTTAGCCTTATTTGTTTATCTTATTTGTAAATCTCTATGAAGATTTTTTTTTAACAATCAAGTCATAAAATCATAGAAGCATAGAATTGTAGAATTAGATGGGACCCCAAGGGTCATCTAGTCCAACCCCCAATGCAGGAATCTCAGCTAAAGCATCCATGACAGATGGCCACCCAACCTCTGCTTTAAAAGCACATCTTCCTAAGGGAGACTGTTCCACTGTTGAACAGCTCTTACTGTCAGAAAGATTTTCCTGATGTTTAGCAGGAACATCTTACACCCTGCTTTTACTTACCTTGAAGTATGCCCTATTGAACTCAATGGGGCTTAATTTCAAGTAGTTCTGCATGAGCTTGTGTTGTAAAATGGTATCATAGTAATGCAACATGAAGCAAAGTAAAAGAACGAACCAAAACAGAAAGGAAATTCAAAAGAAAGGAAAGAATGAACTCCTTTGTTTGTTAACAATTGAAATGGAAAGACCAGGGCTATGGATGGAATATGAAAACAAAACTGTTATGTAGTGAAGTTTCACCCTGGGCCAGCAGGGGGATACTGTATATAGTTTTCACTCAGGTCTGTAGATAGTTTTCACTCAGGTCCACGTCAGTTATTTTAGGCGGGAAACGCTGGGCTGTTGTTGCTACAATGTTGACAGCCGGCTGCCTATAAAAGCAGGCCGGCTGAGCTGTTTGCAGTCAGTTCTATTCCAGCTTACAAAATAAAGAGCTACTTGGAGAAATCGCTGTGCCGTCTGCTATGTCAACCCACAACTTAACACTGGCGACGAGGATGGGACTGATGGACATCAGAGCACAGCCAGATGCGGCCAGC
The DNA here is from genome assembly GCF_951804945.1 of Podarcis cretensis. Lineage (NCBI taxonomy): Eukaryota > Metazoa > Chordata > Lepidosauria > Squamata > Lacertidae > Podarcis > Podarcis cretensis. The sequence goes on along the minus strand of NC_137175.1, from coordinate 50,465,563 downwards.
CTCTGAACTGAGCTGAATCACTGAGCTGAATCACAGAGCGAAATCACTGAGCGAAATCACTGGACAGAACCAATTCAGAGCTGACTGTTCTGGCTAAGAGCACTGTGTTCCATCCATCGCCCTTCACGCCGGCATCGGAATCATGGCTTCACTTGTGCCTCTACCGCCGTTTGCGCCAGCCTCTGAATCATGGGACTCCGACCTCGCTCGGTTCGACTGCTACCTCCAAGCCAACGAGCTGACAGCAGTATCAAAGGATCGGAAGCGGGGCCTATTCCTCAGCCTCTGTGGGCCTGAGGTGTTTGAGATGGCCCGAGCATTGGTTGCGCCTGAAGCAGTCCAGGCAACACCATAGGACACGATCCAAGAGAAGCTCCGCAACCACTACGCACCAAAGCCGTCCAAGATTGCTGCCCGCCATGCGTTCTACCACCGGAACCAGGCAGAGGGGGAGTCAATCAACAACTACACCACCGCCCTGCGACAGGCTGCAATGCACTGTGAGTTCCGAGACTTAGACGATGCCCTGATGGATCGAATCGTCTGCGGGGTCCGGGACATCCATCTGCAACGGCGTCTCCTCGCCCCTCACGCTACAGAAGCCATTGAGGAGGCTGTGGCCTCAGAAGCTGCTGAACGCTCCGCCCAGGAGATCCGCAAGTCCAGCAGCCCACGTCTTGCTAGGGAGCCAGTTCCGGTGCATCATGAAGAGGCCAGCAGTGATGAGGCATCCTTCAGTGAAGACGATGACGTGCACCAGACAAAGCGGGAGCGCAGGAAGTTCCAACAGAAGTCCAAGGGCCAACCGGAATGTGCCGGCTGCGGAGGCAACCATTCCCGTGCCAAGTGTCGATTCAGAGACGCCATCTGTAGGAAGTGTTCCAGAAGGGGCCACATCGCTAAGGTCTGCCGATCGGCTCCGTCTGACACCCCCCCTTTATCGACTCACAAGTCCAAGTCTTCACTCCAGTCTGCCAAGGAAAGTTGTTTCGCTCTCACCAACTGCCGCTGCCCATCTGGAGCCACGATTGGCCAAACCGACTCGCCTACGCGACGCAAGCTGAACGTGACGGTGCTCATTGAAGGAGCTCCATGTGACATGGAGATCGACACCGGGTCTGCCCTGTCCATCGTGTCATGGAGCACCATCAAAAGACTGGTACCCAGAGTGTCCAAAAGGCAACTCGACTCTCACCGCGTACACCTGAGAGACTACCAGGGAAACGACATTCCCGTGGTAGGCGTTGGCCGGTTCCGGATTGCCTTCAAGGATTTTTCGGGCCTGCTCCGGTTGGTGGTGGTCGAAGGTCAGCGGCCAAGCCTCCTAGGGCTAGACTGGTTTGATGCCCTCGGCCTGGAAGTCACCGGCATCAACTGCATCTCTAACGCAGAGACTGAGGGTCTGGTCAAAGACTTTGCCGAGGTTTTCGACGGCACCTTGGGGCAATATACAGGTACGCCCATCTCCTTTAGCCTTGATCCACAAGTCGCCCCCATCAAGCTAAAGCCACGCCGGATTCCCTTTGCTCTCAAGGCTAAGGTGGACGAACAACTGGACAAACTGATCGCCCAAGGAGTTTTGGAGCCGGTTGACCACGCCAAGTGGGAAACCCCCATCGTCACGCCTGTCAAGCCAGATGGGTCAGTGAGAATCTGCGCTGACTACAAGTGCACGATCAACAAGGCACTTCAGCAGCACGCTTATCCGGTTCCTGTTGTCCAACACCTGCTGCATTCCCTGTGTGAGGGTAAGGTCTTCGCTAAGCTGGACCTTGCCCAAGCCTATCAACAACTGCCCATCGATGATGCCACTGCTGAAGCCCAGATGATCGTCACCCACCGGGGGGCATTCCGTTGCCGCCGGTTGCAGTTCGGGGTGAGTGTGGCTCCTGGCATTTTCCAAAGCCTTATGGAGCGTCTCCTGCAAGGGCTTCCGGGCGTGGTACCATATTTTGATGACTTCTTGGTGTCTGCAGACTCACACCAGCAGCTGTTCGAGCGCCTCCGTGCCGTGCTGACCAGGTTCCAAGAGGCTGGGCTCAAGGTAAAGAGGGAAAAGTGCCAGATCGCCGTTCCACAGGTAGAGTTCCTGGGCTATCTTATCGATGCCTCCGGCCTTCACCCGACCACATCCAAGATCCGCGCTATCCAGCAGGCCCCCACCCCAAAGAACAAGACGGAGTTGCAGGCGTTCCTGGGGCTGCTGAACTTTTATAACATGTTCCTGCCCCACAAAGCCACAGTGGCTGAACCTCTTCACCGACTCCTTAGCACAAAGACGCCTTGGGCCTGGGGTCATCGGGAGACGGCGGCCTTCAACGCGGTCAAGGCTCTCCTTTCATCAGACAGTGTGCTGGTACAGTACAGTGAATCCAGGCCGCTGGTCCTTGCCTGCGACGCCTCACCTTTTGGTATCGGTGCTGTCCTTAGTCACCGTTTTCCAGACGGAAGAGAAGCACTGCTCGCCTACTTTTCCAGGACGCTATCTCCGACGGAACGGAATTACAGCCAGCTCGACAAGGAGGCACTGGCACTTGTGGCTGGAGTGAAGAGGTTCCATGAATACCTCTATGGCAGGACTTTTGACCTCATCACTGACCACAAGCCACTCCTGGGCCTCCTCGCCGGTGATCGTCCAACTCCACCGGTCCTCTCGCCACGCATGCTGCGATGGACTGATTTCCTGGCTGCCTACCACTACCGGCTCATCCATCGCCCCGGGAAATCGATGGGCCATGCCGACGCCCTCAGCCGTTGCCCTCTTCCAGCATTTGTGGAAGACCCAGCTCCAGCTTCATCGCTCCTTCTGATTGAGGATCTTCCGGCAGCGCCTGTATCGGCTGCCACTGTGGCCTCCGTGTCTGCCCAGGATCACACCATCAGCCGGGTGCTCAACTGGGTGTGGAGGGGGTGGCCACAAGGGCCTTTTGCATCGGAGTTCCAGCCCTTCGCAACCAGACAACATGAACTCTCAGCTCATCGCAGCTGTCTGCTGTGGGGAGACCACGTCGTGATTCCCCAGGGACTCCGTCAGCGCGTCCTGGAGGCTCTGCACGTTGGCCACCCGGGAATTGTCAAAATGAAGGCGTTGGCTCGGTGTTACGTCTGGTGGCCTAATATGGACGATGCCATCACTGCCTGGGTGTCCGCCTGTCAAGCGTGCCAAGAGTCGAGGCCTGCACCACCGGCAGCTAAGGGACACACCTGGGAGACGCCAAAGACACCCTGGTCGAGGGTGCACATCGATCTGGCTGGCCCCTTTCACGGCCGGACCTTTATGGTAGTGGTGGACGCCTATTCCAAATGGCTGGAGGTCGCCCTGATGCCCTCCACCACTACCGAAGCCGTCATCCGGGTGCTGCGAGGCCTGTTTGCAACGCATGGGTGTCCTGATGTCCTTGTCTCTGACAACGGACCGCAGTTCACGTCAGGCACGTTTGAGCGGTATCTTTTGGGACTGGGCATCCGCCATGCCCTAACGGCACCCTTTCATCCATCCAGCAACGGGCAAGCGGAAAGAATGGTGCGCTCGGCAAAAGAGGCACTGGTGCGCCTGGACCGGGGAGACTGGCATGAGCGGGTCGCCGAATACTTGTTCGTGCAACACATCACCCCTCATGCGGCCACAGGGCGGAGTCCTGCTGAACTGCTTATGGGCCGCCGCCTCAGGTCACCGCTCGACCGGCTACACCCGGACTTTGCCATGGCTGAACCCCCAGGCTGTGCCAACGCGCCACGGTCATTTGTCCCAGGAAACCAGGTCTTTGCCCGGAACTATGTGGGGGACATTCCTTGGGTGCCAGCCACAGTAGTGGGAGTCACTGGACCTCGCTCGTACCAGGTGGCACTCGAAGACGGACGCTTGTGGCGACGGCACATAGACCAGCTTAAGCGCAGGGTTGGGGACTTGGACACTACCGTGGTGCCCCCAGCTGCGCTTGCGGCTCAAGAAGAGACACGTACAGATGGCGAGGCCCCACCTACACCTCCCTCGCAAACTGCCAGCGTGGAGCCGAACCAAGCCGCTTCAGAGGGTCTGCCAGACTTACCACAGACTCAGACCACTCCACTTGCGGAGGCTCCACCCACAGCAGCAGATCCAGGGGAGTTGGTTCCAACGCCACCTAGGGTCGCACCACAGCCTCAGCAAGAACTGTGTGGCCCTCTGGACTTGGCTACCAGTCCCCGGCGGTCTGGCAGAGTTTCCAAGCGCCCAACTTATTTAAAGGACTATGTTGTTGGACATGTATCACTGTTGGTCTAAGTATGGGAAATGTAACCGATTTGCTTTTGTGCCTAACTGAACCATTACGCGTAGTGCTGTATATAAGGAAACCATTACGATTGTAACTAACGCCTTATCTCGGTGGGGAGGGGTGTTATGTAGTGAAGTTTCACCCTGGGCCAGCAGGGGGATACTGTATATAGTTTTCACTCAGGTCTGTAGATAGTTTTCACTCAGGTCCACGTCAGTTATTTTAGGCGGGAAACGCTGGGCTGCTGTTGCTACAATGTTGACAGCCGGCTGCCTATAAAAGCAGGCCGGCTGAGCTGTTTGCAGTCAGTTCTATTCCAGCTTACAAAATAAAGAGCTACTTGGAGAAATCGCTGTGCCGTCTGCTATGTCAACCCACAACTTAGCAAAAACTATCAAAACTGTTTAGCTTGAAGAAGGGGAAATGTCAGAATGGAGCTTATAGTCAAGCCTTTTCATGTTTATTGCAGTTAGAAATCTACTGGAAATTTAGCAACAGATTTGACACCAATGGAATATATGCTAGATAGTTGAACTATATAGCTGGAAGCACATTTCCTGTTCCTAATTTAGATGATCACATGCCATGTTTAATTACCCAGTTCTCTAAAAGTGCATCAGCAACTTTCTCTGCTGGGAACCAGTAATTATTTAGAAGATGGGACTTTTTAGATTGCCCTGGTGCTTCAATACCATCCCAGGGTGCATGGCTGTGAGTTAATTACCGTGAACCACCAAAGAAACCAAGCAAATAAGAGCTTATCCCAGCAAGTGAGCAGAAATCAAATGTGGCAATACAAAGGTACATCCTGTGAGGCAAAGCTGACCTGTTGCCTGTGTTGTGTCCTGTGGTTAGGGTTTCTCATCCCATTGGCAACCACACTTCCTTCATTTAATTTATGAACTGGGATCAATGGATTGTAAAGGCATGTGACTCCACCCTTGGAGGTTGTGTTCTAGTCATTCATAAATGAGATAATTCACATACATGCATGAATATGTGTGTGCGTGTGTGTGTGTGTGTGTGCGCGCACACACACACACACACACCATTCATCCAGTCTCTGGTGTCCATTTATTATTATTATTATTATTATTATTATTATTATTATTATTATACCCCGCCCATCTGGCTGGGTTTCCCCAGCCACCCTGATATGTTACAGCATATATCAAAACATAATAAAGCATCAAACATTAAAAACTTCCCAATACAGGGCTGCCTTCAGATGTCTTCTAAAAATTATGTAATTCTTATCTCCTTGACATCTGAAGGGAGAGTGTTCCACAGGGAGGATGCCACTATTCTATTAAAGAAACAGACATAGGTCCCCCCCGAGAGTACTCAAGGGTACGGAGTACCGGCACTTTTTCCCCCCTAGAAGAAAAGCACTGGAAAAGCACCCTAAATGGCCTCGGCCCAGTATACCTGAAGGAGCGTCTCCACCCCCATTGTTCTGCTCGGACACTGAGGTCCAGCACCGAGGGCTTTCTGGTGGTTCCCTCACTGCAAGAAGCCAAGCTACAGGGAACCAGGCAGAGGGCCTTCTTAGTACTGGCACCTACCCTGTGGAATTCCCTCCCACCAGATGTCAAAGAGAAAAACAACTACCAGACTTTTAGAAGACATCTGAAGGAAGCTTTTAATGTTTAATAGACTATTGTATTTTAATATTTTGCTGGAAGCCGCCCAGAGTGGCTGGGGAAACCCAGCCAGAAGGGTGGGGTATAAATTATTATTATTATTATTATTATTATTATTATTATTATTATTATTATTAAAAGGTGAGGAACATCAGGCCTGGGCGTAGTCCATCTGGCAGTCCATCTGGCCCTTAGAAATTTCCTCAGGCCACATCCCTCACTGGTCCTACTCCCTCCCCACCCACCCACCCACCCGTGCTTTTGCCCAGCTAGAGTGTGAACTTGAACTGTGATTACACCTCTTGCTTGTCTGGATGGAGGATAAAGGAGGGGTGTGAGAGTGCGCATATAACCTAGCTTCTTGTACAAAGGTAAAATTGCCATTCATTGCTCTGCCCACTTCTTGCCTCTGGCCCTGCCCACCACTAGTATGCGGCCCTCAGAACGCTGCCCAGAAATGAATGTGGCTTTCAGGCCACCCCAAAATAGTCCTTAAGAGGAAGAGAACAAAAAAGAGCCCTGCATGCTCAGAGAAAGCACCATGTAGTCTTGTTTCTAATAGTGGCCAACCAATTGCTTCTGGAACCTCCACACGTATGACATGAAGGCACTGACCTGCCTGGGTGTTGTGTGTGTGGTGGAATGAGATCACTTGCCTCAGAAGAGGCATTTGCTCTACTGAGAAAACTTGCCTGCAGCAGTGGCATCAGCCACACCACCCCTGACTCTGGGGTGGGGGACCAAAAGGGTGCCCAAAAGACACTTTGCCCAGTGCCTCTTCAACCAGGCACCTGCCCTGGCAAGGCAGAACAAGGAGCATTTTTCAAACAGAGAGTTTCTCAAAAGCTTTGCTTAGTTTCCCTGATCAATAACATTTTAATTTTCTCATCTGACAAGGCTGGATCTATTGACACACAAGATGGGAATTTACTGTAACTGGCAGTCTATTTGTATCTATCTTTGACTCTGCACATTTACTTTCTGAGAAGAAGAACCTTAGTGGCTTGCAGTGATTTTTTTTCAGTGTGCCTTCTGAAAAACAACAACACTGCTTGAGTCTGAGAGAAGCTTAAAAAATTATTTGCTTTGCGGAGCTTGAATCTACAGCAAAAGGAAACGAGAATAAATAAAACCTAACTGTATTCTCAGCTGTGAGGGGTGGAAAGACTGGGCACAATCCTCTAGGAAGTTCTCCTGCACAGGTTCTGTTGAAATGAGGGAGAGGGAGGTGCAGTGAAGAAAGGGCCTTTTCTGTAGTGGCACCCCAACTACGGAATGCCCTCCCCAGTGAGGATGTGATAACTGTCTTCAAATATCTGAAGGGCTGTCAGGTAGAAGATGAAGGGAATCTGTTCTTGGCTGCTCCAGAGGGCAGCATGAGAACCAATGGGTGGAAGATGCATCTTCCTAAATAGGATGTGTTTGACACTGGACCAAACTGCTTTGGGAGATGGTAGTGGCATCTATGCTGGTGCTATTTAAGCAGAAGTCACATAGCATTCTTCAAGAGATGCTGTTGTTGTATCCTGCATTTTAGATCCTGCATTGAGCAGGAGGATCTAATAGATGATCACCACGGACCCTTCCAAATCTAAAATTCTATCCATCCATCCACTTTGGCAGACACACATTTTAACAGGCTCACAAAACATGCCCAAGGCCACCCAGACAATTTGGGGCTAAGAAGGTATTGTGCATGTTTACTCAGAAGTAAACTGGGACTTACTCATTGTTAAGCATAAATAGGATTGCAACCTGAACCTTCCTGACCAGCATCCAATTCCCTATATCAAATAGATGCATCATTCCTTGGCAAGTTCTGCTACAGCAATATCTTCTTCACAGTGATAGACACAATTGTAAAGAAAAGACTTATTTTAGTGCAGCATCAATGTATTTCAAAGCACTTTGCTTTTGACTTAATGAAGTGAATTACAGGAAGCAGCCTTAACTGCTCAGGCTCTATCTAACAGCAACAGTAAGTCATCTACATTGGATAAGCCAATGAAAATGTATTTCCCGCCACGAAAATAAGACGGGACCAAAAGGCCAATTTAAACAGCTCGTGTAAGCAAATGTGTTTTCATAAAAGCTATATTAGCTTAGCTCCTGACTAGATGCAATAGCAACAGAGCCATTTTCTTCAACAGCAGGTCTAGAATGTATGCCTCACATCAGGAAATGGACCACCAAGGCCAAGAGGGTGCCACAATGGTTAATGAAGAGTCAAGGAAGCTGTTAGAGGTAAGAAGGCTTCAGAAAATGGAAGTCTTGTCAATATGAGAACAGGAGCACAAACTTTTGCCAAATAAACACAGGCAGACAGTGAAGGATGCCACCACTCTGTCTCACCTTGTCAGAGTAAGGAAGAGAGAACAGTTCAGCAGCTCTGTCCCACCACACTAGGCACTATTTAAATACTACACAGTCTAAAGTGTTATAACAGAAAACTGCTTCCAGCTATAGCTGCAGCACCAAATGAGAGCATCCTTGTGGGGGAAGTAATCTTTTTGTTACTGTGCATATGGATCATGTCTGGCTTTTCACACACTAAAACAGAAGATGCTATTGTTTAGTCGGTTCTCTGTGTTCATGCAGTTCTTCCTAGAACTCCTTTATATCATCTGAAGCCCAGCTGCAATTAAATAAGGTGCCTTTGACGCCTCGCAGTGTGAGGTGAACGTCTACTCTCTGTCAGAAATATTTGATGATGAATTGTTAGACCTCACCCTGGATGGGTCTCTCTGGAAATTTGAAGAGCTGCGTTGTAAAGGAAGCACCAGAAACTCATCAGTTAAAATCTACTGATGGCCCCACCAGATTTGGAAGGTCAGAGTCAGAATGGAGGAAAGGGCAGGATTAAGCAGCAGAGCTTCTTTTAATGCCCCTGGGGAAATTAGGCCATATTAATGCAGTTATATTCACACAACAATCATGGCCCACTTGGCAATCACATTAGCAGCTGTATTCATCCTTCTTGCAAACCAAGCACATTGCCTCAACCATACTAAGCAGGTTGAAGATTGTTGGTACACGCTGTTAGGTAGACCTGAGATGGACCGGAGAAAGATGAATAAACTTAATCATGTGGCAGCCAATGCAGAAGACTCGTGTTCAAAAAGCTCAGGAGCAAAGACAACGTATTCAGTGTAGTGCTGTTCTGGGGTGTTCCTGGGATGGGGCAGAGGAGAATATTATTTCTTTTAATATTATTTCTTTTGATTTATTTTAATTAATAACCATTATATACCACTTGTTTGAACATAAAACCTTTAAGCGGTTTTTTTGTTTTTGTCTGCTGCCTGTTGCAACTGTTAAGGAACTTTAGAAATAGTACTTAAGAAACTGTTAAAAATATAAGTGTATGTAGCGATGTTACCTAATGGTTGATGCACTCTCAACCAATATATCGCATGATGTTCCTATAGCTGTTGTTGCTACCCAAAGAGAATTTGAAACAGTTTGGAAACTGCTGCCATCTAGTGCCCAGCAATGGTTCCTCCCTCCTCCAACTGCTACAACAGGGGCTTCTTGCCCTGGGGGAGAGCAGAGAAGCAGCATAAATCAATCTTTCAGTGAAGCAGCACTTATATTCTTACATTCCCTGCCTATTAATAGTAGGCATATGCCTTCTTTGCAATGTTTTGGCACTTGCTAAGAACTTTTTTGTTTGGGCAAGTCTACCTTAAAAAAAACCTCTTGATTTTATTTATATTTTGATAACTTTATGAAGTCTACTGTTTTAACAGTCTGCTTTTATTGCTATTTTTAATTAATATTTCATACCATTTTATGTAAACCACATTGAGACTTTTAAATGATTATGAAGCGGTATATAAATCAATCATTTCTGTTTTTGATAGAGTTACAAGCTTGGTGGATCAGGGAAATGCATATATGTCGTGTATCTTGATTTCAGTAAGGCTTTTGACAAAGTCTCCAGCGATATTTTTGTGGAGAAGCTGGTAAAATGAGGGCTGGTTGAAGCTACTGTTATAGGGGGATTTGTAGCTGGTTGTCTGACCAAACCCAAAGAGTGTTCGCTAATGGTTCCTTGTCATCCTGGAAAAAAGGGACAAGAGGGATGCCGCAGGTCCCTCATTGTTGTTCAACATCTTTATAATGACTTGGATCAAGGTATTGAAGGGACACTCATCAGATTTGCGGGTGTCACCAAACTGGAAGGAGTAGCCAATGCTGCAGAAGACAGAATAGGGATTCAAGATGATCTGAACAGGTTGAAGAACTAGGCCAAAAGTAACAAAACGAATTTCAATAGGGACAAATGTAAGGTTCTACACTTAGGTGGGAAGAGCCAGCTACACAAATATAAGAGGGGGATACCTGGCTTGCAAGTACATGTGAAAAGGATCAAGGAGTCTCAGAAGATCACAAGCTTAACACAAGTCAACAGTGTGATGCAGTAGCAAAAAAAACCTACCGCTATTCTAGGCTGCATCAACAGAAGAATAGTGTCCAGATCGAGGGAAGTAAAACTAGTGCTTAATTCTGCCTTGGTCAGACCACACCTGAAATACTGTATCCAGTTCTGGGTGCCATAATGTAAGTGGAAATGTGTGCAGAGGAGGGCAACCAGGATGATAAAGAGTCTGGAATCCAAGCCTTATGAGGAACAGTTGAAGGAATTTGGTATGCTTTGTCTAGTAAAGAGGAGACACAGCAGATGCTATGGCCATCTTCAGATATCTAAAGGGTTGTCACATGGAAGATGGAGAAAACTTGTTTTCTCCTGCTCTGGAGGATAGGACCAGGCAGGTGTAATACTGATGCCTGAAAAGAGAGCCTTCTATAAAAGTCTGTATGGCATGGATTGATGGATTTAGGAGGATAAGCAGGTGAGATTCTTATCCTGCCCATGCCAGAAACACAAAGGGAAAATATGTATTTGGGGCTTATTTGGGCTTTACACTTTATCTTGTTATCTGAAAGCATTTTGTTCAGTTTTATCCAGGTGTGTTTTTCTTTTAGCAACCTTCATGCTTGTTTGAGAGATAAATCTGTGTCCAACTTGGATTTTGTGTTAACCCCAAATAATAAATTACTCATCTGCACTACAGCTATGTACACATTAGCAGTTTGAAACCACTGAGGTTGTACGTCCAACCCCCCCCCCCTGCATTTCAAGTCTCATTTTTCCCCTGCTGTACACAACAGGGATGTTTTCACTGCATAACCTGATTTGTTTCCCCATGTCTGCACCTCCCCACCAACTTCTAGTTAATGAACCTGTCATCTGCATATGCACTGCCCTAGCTCCTCTGATATCACAGAGAGATAAATAAACTCAGGCCATGTCACTAAATGCTACCTTGGAGGTTTTAGGATAAGAATTCGAAGGTCTGTGTGCAACTTTTGTTAAATACAGCCTCATAAAACTAAAGCTTTTAGATCTACCTGTGTGGGCAAACTACTGGTAAAGGTACAGTGGTACCTCAGGTTACATACGCTTCAGGTTACAGACTCCGCTAACCCAGAAATAGTGCTTCAGGTTAAGAACTTTGCTTCAGGATGAGAACAGAAATCGTGCTCCGGTGGCGCGGCAGCAGTGGGAGGCCCCATTAGCTAAAGTGGTGCTTCAGGTTAAGAACAGTTTCAGGTTAAGAACGGACCTCCAGAACGAATTAAGTACTTAACCCGAGGTACCACTGTAAAGGTAAAGGGACCCCTGACCATTAGGTCCAGTTGTGGCTGACTCTGGGGTTGCGGTGCTCATCTTGCTTTACTGGCCGAGGGAGCCAGCGTACAGCTTCCGGGTCATGTGGCCAGCATGACTAAGCCGCTTCTGGTGAACCAGAGCAGCGCATGGAAATGCCATTTACCTTCCCGCTGGAGTGGTACCTAGTTATCTACTTGTACTTTGACGTGCTTTCAAACTGCTAGGTTGGCAGGAGCTGGGACCGAGCAACAGGAGCTCACCCCGTCGCAGGGATTCGAACTGCCGACCTTCTGATTGACAAGTCCTAGGCTCTGTGGTTTAACCCACAGCGCCACCCATGTCCCTACTACTGAACTGCATGCTAAATTGTCATCTAATAGGAACATCCAATAGATGGTTGGATAGTGTTCTCAAAGCTACCAGCATGAGTTTGACCAAACTGCGGGAGGCAGTGGAAAACAGAAGTGCCTGGCGTGCTCTGGTCCATGGGGTCACGAAGAGTCGGACACGACTAAACGACTAAACAACAAATAGGAACAGGGCTTTCTTTGATGTGCCTGCAGTATTGTGGAATGCCCTCTTGGGGGAAGGCTGCATGTTCTTTAGCAACCTTTCACAAACAGCTATATCATTTATTTTTTATCTGACAGATTTGTGAGGAGCTTCTTCTTCTTCTTCTTCTTCTTCTTCTTCTTCTTCTTCTTCTTCGTATCTTGCTGTTGCTTTAGCTGATTTAAAGTATTAAAGTTGTTGACAGTTGTGTTTAGATTTTTATGAGTTTTAAGTCTTGCTTTGGATAGAATCTTATTTTATGATGGAAACCACTTTCAAACTTTATTTGTTGCTGCTGAAAAGCGGTATACGATTTGGAATAGCACCTTGTTGATATAAATCAGTTGAGCAGAGAGTTACAGTAAATGTTTAGCTTGCTGTAATCAGAATGCATTTGTATGCTGCACATGAGAATGAGGTGGAATATATATGGATTTTCATGTTTGGGTATCCAGTGTGCATAGGTGAAACATCTTTTTCGGATGTTGTTTGTCAGCTGAGTGGCCTTATACAGTATAGCTGCTGAGGTAGAGAGGATCAGAGCTGTTTCCAGAGCTGTTTAACACACTGGATTCTGGACTGTGGAGAATGATGAAGGAACTTTCTCTCTTGTTCATAGTTACTTGTCCACAAAATGATAAACCTTTATTTCCCCCATGTAAGTCAATTGGTTTTTCACTCTCGGCTTGTGCTTTTAAGATGGATGGAATTATATACATCTTACATCCTCATAGGCAATTGGGAGTATCAATAGAGACATCACTCTTTTCGTTTCTGACATGCTCATCAGGGAAAGAGTGCTGAAGCAAAAGAATTAATGTGGCATTTGATTTAATACACAGAACACAGTACTCAATTCCAGTAATGACATATGGCTTTGGGGGCAAGTCAGCTGGAGCTGTAAAGGAGTGGGGATTGCAGCCTGATTCTGCTAAGGAGTTTGCAAAATCAGTTCTGAGAGTAGCCATTTTTAAGAGAAAAGAGTGACCATGAATTTTAGTTTTAAAATACATCCATCTCAGAAGCATAGAACCAAATATCCTTACATTTAAAGTAGGAAATCTAAACAAAAGTAAGTCTTTTTTTAAAGAAGAAGAAGAAGCCTGCAATCATATTTTGTTATGCCTAAGCCACAGAGGGATAGTATGAACACAAAATCTGGGGCAGCATAAAAAGGATAATTTGAGCAAGATTGCTTGCTAATTTTTTGTTTTGTTTTTCCCCTTCCCAAAATTCATTTCAATGTGTCTTTATTATTACATACTCATAGTCAATGGGATCCTGGGTGATTTGGGACTGCATATACACCATAGATTTAAAGCACACACACACACCCCCACAGAATCCCAGGAAGTGGAGATTGTTAAGGGTGCTGGGAATTGTAGCTCTGTGAGGAGGAAGCCACAGTTATAAGGATTCTTCTCTCTCGGTGTGTTACATGCATGGTGCGTTTTTGTGTGTGTGCATGGAGCTGTTTAAGACAAGAGTTCCCTATTCAAACTATTATCTGCACTTTTAAGTGAATATGGATCTAAGAACAACCTTCTGTTTCATTATCTCTGTGCTGATATAGTGTCCGTAAAGGGGATCCAAATAGCTTCACAGCCACCACTTCTCAGAGCACTACCTCATCCCACTTGCCATCCTTAGTAAATACTGGCCTCCTTTACACGGGGGTTGTAATGATTGTTGGGGATTTGCATGCTTGAAATCTGCTATAGAAACACAAATTTCCAATATATATCATTAGAAGAATCAGCAGGACCGGATTTAGGTTTGATGAGGCCCCAAGCTACTGAAGGTAATGGGGCCCTTTATATGTCCAGCTGTCCTCTGTCAACAACAAATTGTCGCTGTTTTATTTGTCTTGAATATATACTATATGGCAGGGGTTCCCAAAGTTTTTTCAAAGAAGGCCAGATTTGATGAAGTGAGCATGCATGAGGGCCGACCAAAGTTCTTGACATCTGACATTTTTTTAGGATTGAAGTTGTTGAGCTTTTTGGGAAACTTTACCCCAGAAAATAAACTGCCACGGGGGCCAGATTAACATAGCTGTCAACGTTTTCCTTTTTTTAAGGGAAATTCCCTTATTCCGAATAGAATTCCTCACAATAAAAAGGAAAAGTTGACAGCTATGTGTATGCGGGTTAAACCAACTGGCAGGACGGATTAAGCCCCCCACCCCGAGACAGACGTTGGACATGTCTGCTATATGGTAATGTATGGACCTAATAGGTATCTAAAGCCATTTGCACATAACAAAATATGTATTTTATCAAAATAATTGTTGAACTGAAATACAGTCAAGAAGAAGAATATTAATAGTGAAATACCTTTACCTTTACCTTTACCTTTACTTTTAAATTTTTGGTGGGCCCCCAAGAGTGGGGCCCTAAGCTATAGCTTGTTTAGCTTATACGCACTGAGTATCAGCCACCTGGCCTGAAACAGATAAAAAAATATAATCTCTGTTTACAGCTCTCTACTTTGGGGCTTAAGAATCTTTCTTACATTTTCCAGCCACTCCCCTTTCCTGAGAGTAAAATCGTTTAAATCTGCACGCCTGGTGTTAGGGTCTGGCCTCCGTTTTATTGATGTGAGCGGATTTTGGGCGACAACACTTGCCCGAAAAAACAGGATAAAAATAAACAGGCTCGTAAATAAAGAAGGACTGTGGTATGAAGTTCAGTGACACTCCGTTACTAAACATGTTCTTTGGGAAATAAGCTCCGCGGATGGACCTCCTCCTAAAAGGAAAAGGAAGGTCCCTTCACCCCCTTGTGATGCGCGAGAGCCGAGCCGGCGTTTAAACTCATGCGGCCCCATCAGCTAACGCTTCGCCTCCAGGAATTCTGACCCTGATGAGCCACCGTACCAGCCCCTTGCCATCATGTGATTACAAGTCAGCTGACAAAAAACACCACTCCCGCATGCGGAAGTGGTCGCGGTGCTCGGCAAGATGGAGGGGGCGTTGGAGCATCATTTAGAAGACACGTAGGTGCTGGGGCTGGGGGAGGGATACGGGCGGGCCTTCTCCCTTTTGCCAAAGGGCCGTCGGAGGAGTCGTGGGGCGGCGGGGAGGGTGACGCGGCTCTTTCCTCGGGTGCATCCGGTACAGTAGCAGTCGCTGATCTCTGCTGTTTCCTCCTCCGTTAGAATGAAGAACCCCTCCATTGCAGGAGTCCTGTGCACCGATTCCCAGGGCCTCAACTTGGGCTGTAAGTAACGCTGACACCTTGTTATCGCATGTTCCCATGACGTCCAAGATGCTGCCTGTTTTTAAAAAATAGCTTGCTACCCCCTTAAAGATCCCTTGCCTTCTTCTGTGGTTCTCCCTCAACTTGTTCTCTCCTCTCGTCTCCTCCTAGTGTCAGACCAAGGTAGAGCTCTTCAAGCACCTAAGCCTGGTCTCTTATTGAATTTATGAGATACACTTATTGGGTAAGAGGAGAAACCCAGACGGTTTCTTTACCAAAATGCGACGCTTGTCCACAACTGGGAACTTAGTGAGATGGCTGGTGTTAGGTACAGTGCTTTTTTTCTGGGGGTACGCATACCCCTAAACATTTTGTGAATCTAAGTTTGGCCTCATTGAGGGGCAGTATTTCAATATGAGTAGGAAAATGAGAGTACCCCTAAACATTTTTTTAAGAAAAAAAGCACTGGTTGGGTGTATGTGCATAACAGTTACCTATGTAGCTGAAAAGCGAAGTCAGATTGGTAGTTATAGCATTAACAGCAAAGAGAGTCAAATAAGAGACCTCCTATTGCTTGCTTATGTGGTAGTTACATTGCTATCTAGACAACTTGTACAACTTAATACAATCTTCTTGTATTGCACAGTTCTAAAGTGCACAGCTATAGTGAATGACTTTAGATCAGCCAGCTAGCTTCAAGTAAATCAGTAATGGATGCTCCTGTATCTTCTGAACACTTCTATTTAAGATTTGTGAAGGCTTGACAAATTAAAACGCACTGCTAGTTAATAATCACTAACCCAACACAGCTACAAAATTCTTGCTGCTATTAGTTTTCTTTAAAGGTGACCTGCAAAAGTGATGACACAGGGATCACTTTGGCAAGGCAGGGACTTAGTTCTCCTCCTCTCGATTCAGCTCATTTATACCTTAACCCCCT
This sequence comes from Podarcis cretensis, assembly GCF_951804945.1. Taxonomy (NCBI): domain Eukaryota; kingdom Metazoa; phylum Chordata; class Lepidosauria; order Squamata; family Lacertidae; genus Podarcis; species Podarcis cretensis. Next base: position 50,449,295 of record NC_137175.1, on the reverse strand, counting down.
ATGCACACACTCTTCACTTTCTTATGCAACAACACTAACAGATCTTGCATATCATCTTTCTTCCTCAAGTGGCTCTGTTTCTTAAGGCTGCCTCTATAAAATCTCTGTGTCCTAGAAAACTTGACAGATGTTCCTTATGTCTGAGACCTTCTTGGCCTTCACTTAACCATTGCCTAGCAGCTGTAAACAAGTCAGACTGTCAGATAGTGGTCAGGCAGGGGGGAAAGGAAATATGGGGAAAGGGTGCTAAAATGGGATATGGAATGGGAGTGAGGAAGAAGGGCAGAAGAAGTAGGAAAGGAATAGTTATTTGGGTTTTCTAAATATTTTTTATTTGGAAAAAAATATTTGCCCATTAGGATAAATTGCATCAGGAAATTTTTGTTGCCTTAGAGAGTGATGCAACTTAGTATGTTTATTTTACATATATTAAGTAAACAAAGCTTTTAAAAACCCCTCAGTACTTTCAGATTTTTTGTCTCAGTACTTTCATATATTTAATTTGAAATATTTGATGGGGAAATTAAGAGCCCATTTAATGTGGTTTAAATGTTATATTGTGTAAAAAATATTCATAAAAATGTGAAATGCTAGCACTTGGATGATTGCCTGAAAAACATTAATTATTACTTTGTAACTGCCAAGCTTCCATAATACTGCAATTGGCATCCATTCTTTATTATTTTCAGTTTATGGAATTGAAAATTCTCTGGTTAAGGACTACATTTGGTTTCCCCATTTTCAGTCAGCATTTTTTGTTTTACATCCCTGAACTGACCACATCCTGTATTTCTTTACTCATTTTGAATGATAAACCATTGTGTTCTAGGTCGTGGTACCCTCTCAGATGAACATGCAGGTGTCATATCTGTTCTAGCCCAGCAAGCAGCCAAACTGACGTCTGATCCAACAGATATTCCTGTAGTGTGCCTCGAATCAGATACTGGGTATGTGTATTTCGAGCTATTACTTCCTTTACTTAAGACAAATTAACTGACATGACAGGCCCATTGCTTAAGTTGCCTTCTCATATGGATAAATTGGTTAATCCTTACTGCTCTCTGGGTTCTGTCTTCCATGTGCATGGTAACTTGTTTGGAAAGAACAGCTTCAATTTCTGATCTTTTGTTCTTGGAATTTGAGCCAACTTGCAAAAGTACTCTTAAGAGTGAAGAAGACACAAAGATCTTAACTAGCCTCAGTTAATGTGTTTTGCCATCAGGCTCTCAGTGTAGCTGGGAAGTAGGTTATTGTTCTTCCTACTTTTCTTAGCTATAGTGCTGCACCCTCCTTTGATCATATTGCATGTTGCAAGAGCCTCATCCTTGTAGTTTCCCCTCTGCTATGGAATAATTTGCTCTCTTCTGCTAATGGGTTGTGGCAAACATAAGAGGAAATAGGATCATCTGTTTAGGATGCTGATATCATGGAATAAATTGAAAGATTCTTCCTTGGTGCATGTGGCTTCACTGACTTTGGAGTTCTGTAGGATTAATTTTAAGCTTTAAACATATACTTATTGCAGCCTTGTAAATACACCTCCCAGTTACTAGTCTGCCTGGGGCTGGCAGGTGTGAAGAGCTGCATTCTGTGTTGGGCACTGATGAGGGATGGAGTGTACCATCCCTCCTCTGCCAGTTCACTCAGTTGCCTGCATGAAATGGGTACCAGGCTAGTTCACAAATATAAGGCTGCTTTAAGCCTTATTTTAAGTGTTAGGTTTCTTGTAAACAGGGGTGTGCTTCCAAGCCTTGTCCCCTCCAGCATGCCACCATGACCACATTTGGAGCCTTCCATGAATTTGAAGGTGAAGGTCTGAGGTGGGAAGCTTCTACTTACGGAGTCTCCCTGTGGATTTAGATCTCCAGTTGCACAGGACTTTAAACTGTGTTTGTGTGGAGCCTCAAATTGAAGGGCTCTAAAGATAGTGATGCACCCCAACTCCCATGTTGGTCAACATGTGAGTAGAGCCAATGCCCAAATAGGGCACTGATAAGGTTTACAAGGAAAAAAAGTTTAATAAATAATTCTGGGTTTAAAGTCTACCTGATTTTGCTAATATTTGAAATAATGGCAATTAAAGGGGTGTCATCAAAATGTCTATAGCTGTATTACTAATGATGACAAGTGAAGAGTAGCTATGTGTAATATGAAAAGCAACAAATCTAAAGGCAGCAACAGTGGGCTGCAATTATTTTGGTTAACAGTTGGGACTTGTTTCATTCTATGAAAGTGGTGTGTTTAAAAACAAACCTTCTGTTTCTTTCAGCAATATCATGATCCAGAAGCATGATGGCATCACAGTAGCAGTACACAAAATGGCATCTTAACCTTATACATCCACAATACTCCTTGCTCTTTATGCACCTTTGAGGACTACTCTTCTACAGATTAATACAGGTTGAATATCCAGTATCACTAGGTAGAACCTAGCTGGATTGGACTGTAAACATTCTCCCAAGTTGGTATGGAATCTTAATTGCTCTGAACTTGTGCCATTTCATATTATCATGTGTGGAATGTTTCCTGTTACATGGCTGGGGAGAGCACCTTGTCAGGTGGCCCCAATACTCAATAAATAAATAAACAAACAAACTAGAACACACTGCTTGTTCACACTGCTTGTTTGACTTAATGTTGTTTTATTTGGTGTGTCTAGCCAGGCAATGACATTCACTTGTCTTAAGAAAATGCAGTTGTTTGGTATACCGAGCTTCCTTCTATGTACAAAACTAACAATCACATATTTAAAAGGGACTTGACCATAATAGTTGCCTGACTAATGAGACAAACTGTTTTGTGTCATCTGCTTGTTAGCTGATGGCAGTGTATTAGCTACCATCTGTAAAGCTCTCTCTTCTGAATTTCTTGAATTCCACTAGCTGATCAAGAGATACACACAGGGTTGATAGTAAACCTGGCTATTTCATGAATCAGGGATAGCTCAGTCAGTAGAGCATGGGACTCTCAGAGTTGCAGGTTCAAGCTCCACGGGCAAAGGATTCCTGCATTGCAGGACGTTGGACCAGACGATCCTCGCGGTCCCTTCCAGCTCTACAATTCTTGATTTTATGTTCTAATTCCAGAGACCTATAAATCTAGCATTTAGGATATCCCAAGAACGAACAAATCTGAATCCCCTGTGGAGTCCTGAGGACCAATACATTTCAGACCAAACTCTGCCATAGGTTAACTCATGGAGAGTGTTAATAGAGCCAGAAGCTTAACTCTAAAAAAAGGCACATGACCTCAGTGTGTAAGAAAATAGTGTAGGGACTCATGTCAAGTGTGGAATGTGGGGTTTGTGCTCATCAGAACACTCTCTCAAGTACAACCTAGGATGAAGGGCAGCAGGAGAACCATGACACATAACAGAATCCTTTTCAATCTAGCTTCCATCCCAGTTGAAGTACAGTGGTGCCCCGCAAGACGAACACCTCGGAAGACGAAAAACTCGCTAGACGAAGGAGTTTTTCGTTTTCTTAGCCGCTTCGCAAGACGCATCTCCCTATGGGCTTGCTTCGCAAAACGAAGCTTGCCCCGCAAGCTCCGGGGATAGGGGGAAGCGCAGCGCGTCTTCCCCGCTGTCCCCGGACCTCTTTTGAAGCAAGGGGCGGCGGGGAGAAGATCACTTCTCCCCGTTGCCAGCCCCGCAATCTCCGGGGACAGAGGGGAAGGCGCGCGCACCTTCCCCTCTGTCCCCGGACCCCTTTTGAACCAAGGGGCAGCAACGGGGAGAAGCGATTCTCCCCGCTGCCCCTTCCCTTGCTTTAAAACAGGTCCGGGGACAGAGGGGAAGGCGCGCGGCGCTTCCCCTCTGTCCCCGGAGATTGCGGGGCAGGCAACGGGGAGAAGCAATCTTCTCCCCGCCGCCCCTTGCTTTAAACAGGTCCGGGGACAGAGGGGAAGGCGCACGGCGCTTCCCCTCTGTCCCCGGACGGTCTCCATAGGAACGCATTGATTGATTTTCAATGCATTCCTATGGGAAACCGTGCTTCGCAAGACGAAAAACTCGCAAGAAGAAAAAACTTGCGGAACGAATTAATTTCGTCTTGCGAGGCACCACTGTAAAATGTATTAGCTGCTCTAGCAGATTACTATGCCAGAAAATACAAGATGAAGGTGATCCTGTTGATTCTCCTTTCAACTTTTCCGTATTAACCATATTTTCCTGGACCATCTGTCTGGGTTTGGATTCGAAGCTGTCCTGATTGTTCCTACCTGGTAGGGAGGTTCTGGAAAGTGGGTCCCTTGTGGCAGTTGTGTGGAGTATGCCAAAGTTCATTACCCTCTGCTCCATTTCCCTTTTTAATCTAATCGAGTGTTTCCCAAATCTGGGTCTCCAGCTATTTTGGGACTACAACTCCCATCATCCCTGACCACTGGTCCTGCTAGCTAGGGATGATGGGAGGGCCAAGTTTGGAAAACACTGATCTAATTCATGTGAAGTAGTTGACATTCTACACAGGCTCCTTGCTGTTGAGCCTCTGATAGCTGCTTCTGCAGTTTCAAATCATACTCTACAAGCCAGAGTAAGGATCTTTACCCTATAAAACCGATTATTTGAATAATATGAGCATTCTATCATATGCCTGTACCTGCTTTTTGAGATGTAATTATAAAATATGCACAAAATCCATACATACCTTGCGCTCTCTCTACAAGAAATTATTGTTTAGTAGATGACATACTTATACCTGTGTAGTTGAGAGAGAACATGCTCCCTGTTTAGAATATGGTGCTGTTTATCTATATTCCTTTTATGTATGCATCTCTGCTCATTGTGCAAGTGTTGTGGTGGAAAGGGACTGAAATAGTAGCAACAGTACCATCTAAAGGTGGTTACTAATGAGCATATCAAAACAATTATATGATTAAATGCCTTACCTTGTGCATCATACACTGCATGAAAAATACAATCCAACTTGTATTTTGATGTAACTGCTGTAAAATGAAGTGTTTACCCCAGGGGGATAAATCTTAATCAAATTTCTGTAGTTTTTATTTTAAAAAAACAAGAACACATTTCTAACCTAGAATACTTGAATAAATAAATTTATTTTTATGGATACTTGTTTAAAGAAGGAAATATCACATATTCCTCAAGATGAAAACCAACCTACCTTTTCATGTGCTAGGGAATATTTTTTATTGTGTAATCTAAAAATCAAATAAATTCATGCCGATGGTGGTATGCTGAGCTATTTCTTTAAAAATAATAATAATTCAAAGTGAGCCAGGACAAGGGCTTTACCTCCAGGGGCACTGGCTCAATCCACTTGTAGGAAAAAAAGACATTGTTTTCGCCAATGGTATCAAGACTCTTATAATCAGGGTACAGAGGGCTTCCTCTGAAGCTAGGTTTCAGCTGCTGACCTTCAAACATGCAGGGTTTCTTATTTTAAAGGTACAACGGAGCCATTAAGAGGAAATGGCCAGTGTTTTGACCTGTCACGGTTATTTTGCAATTATTTACTTTCATACCAAAGAACATTGCATAACTAGTCCAAACACACATTTCCTAGTAGGGGTACTGGCACTGTAGGTTTTATAGCTTCTACAGGTACAGGCAGGCATTTAAAATGGAACACTGAACAAAAGGGATCGCTCAGTCAGTGGAGCATGAGACTCTTAATCTCAGGATTGTGCCCTATGTTGGGCAAAAGATTCCTGCATTGCAGGAGGTTGAACAGGGGTCAGCAAACTTTCAGCAGGGGGCTGGTCCACTGTCCCTCAGACCTTGTGGGGGGCCAGACTATATTTTGAAAAAAAAAATTGAATGAATTCCTATGCCCCACAACAGAGGTCAGCAACCTTTTTCAGTCGTGGGCCAGTCCACCATCCCTCAAAACATGTGGCGGGCCGGACTATATTTTTTTGGGGTGGGGGGAGGAAATGAACGAATTCCTATGCCCCACAAATAAGCCAGAGATGCATTTTAAACAAAAGCACACATTCTACTCATGTAAAAACACCAGGCAGGCCCCACAAATAACCCAGAGATGCATTTGAAATAAAAGGACACATTCTACTGATGTAAAAACACGCTAATTCCCAGACCGTCCGTGGGCTGGATTGAGAAGGCGATTGGGATGGATCTGGCCCCCAGGCCTTAGTTTGCCTACTCATGAACTAGATGACCCTTGTGGTCCCTTCCGACTCTACAATTCAGTATAAATGAATCCTGCCTTGCTCCTGAACCCTCTAGCAGGAAGGAATTAAGAATGTGGGAGGCATGGCCAGGCTCCTGCCTCTGCTGTTAGCGCACCTTGGTTGGGAGAGGGACCTGAGCAGGGGAAGCTAGTAAATAAGCAGGGCCTAGTAGAAGTTAGCTGATGCAGCAAGCAGTTGCTTAAAAAGCCTGTGCAGAAGAACAGCAACTGCTTCTTGTCCTCTTCAACAAGCCTTCTTTTCAGGTGCTGGGGCTGTTCCTTAAACTAATGCCTACTGGATGCCTGAATTTTTTGCTCACCAGGTGTATGCTGAAATCAAGAGTTGAGACCAAAGCACAATTAAGATGAAAGGGAAACCTGGAGTTTGAATTAAAAAGCATGCAAGACATGCTAGAGCCCAGGCTTCAGCAAAGCACTATGGAGACAAGCCTTTTTGTGTTATTTCCTGCCCAGGATGTACTAGGGTCAATTCAGAAGCCTTTTCCCTGAGAGGCCTGTATTGTGTGACTCACAATACAGGACAGTTTCTGACATTTACTTCCGAGGCTTCCCTTGTCAAGCAGAAGGATCTTGCTGCAAAAGTCTTAGCTGATAAAAATACCCCTTAACCGCCACAGAGCTTTAAAAAAACAAAACCACTCTGATAATTTTTTTCTTTTAATTTTGAAGCAGTCAAAAACAACTAGGAAGGCAGTAAAATTAAGAGGTCCATCTTGTTCACTAGGGTGATACCACCGTTTTAGTGTTTAAAAACACTGGGTTAATGTTTAAGTTGAAAAACTGCAGACCGTGTTAAAGCAGCAATGGCAGCTTTTATTTTGAGGGTTTGTCAGAAATGTGGACTATTATCTTTTGGGTGTAAGAGCCCTTTAACAAAGTCAATTGCAGCTACTTGCTGGAGCTCAAATCTGCAGCAGGAATGGAGAGAACAGAGGGTGAGCCAGAAGCTGAAGAAAGCACCAAACAACATGACGGTGCAGAAGCTCCCGATGGAGGCTGGGGGTGGATGATTATGCTTAACTTTTTTCTGGTAAGTAAGAATTGTAACAAAGTCTGTGGAGGTTTGGTTATGGAACATTGGAAGCTCCCTTATACTGGGCCAGTTCAGTATTCTCTACACTAACTGGCAGAGGCTCTCCAGGGTTTCAGGCAGGAGACACAAGGGATTGAACCTGAGATCGTCTGCATGGGAGACTAATGCTCTGCCACTGAGCTACAGTCCTTCACCTTTATGTATATTGCATTTTACGTAAAAAAAATGGGGGTATTTGCACAGGGAATGAGGTCCACACATGAAATAAGACCTTACTGTCGACTTTTCTGGGGTTTCTTAACCCTCCCCACAAATTTAAGGGGTTGCAGGGAGTACATAGGGGCAGTGTTCCATTGCACAGGTGGACTTTGTTCCATGCATGCAACCACTTAGTTGAATGCCACTCTGTACATTTTCAGAAGCCACAGAATAAAACTGGGGGCAGCGGGGGGGGGACGACAGAATTTGAATGCTCAACCCCCCAAAACATATTAATAGCCAAGAAGAGAAACATTAAGGGGAGGGGTGCACGCCATGAGATTAAATCTCCCACCTAACATTTTACAACCACAGAGTGGTGGGGGAGACCTCAGACCCAGCAGGGGTCCCAATATTGCCTGTGAGACATTTCCCCAGACCAGACCCATCTAGCCAACACTGGACAACCTATGTAGGCAGGTAAAGACATGGCTGAAAAGGAGCAACCTTGAGCTTAAAAGTCTGCTCCCAATTGCTCCTTGGCAAGTAGGGCTCCCTTTCAGTGCTGGTCTGCACTGACAGGGCTCTCTTACTAAAGCCATTCCCAGTAAGAACTCTCCCCCTTGGGAACTTCCTTGGCAGCCTATGGGACACTTTCAATACTCATGCATAACAAAATTTCCCTTTCAATTTGCCAGGATGGAACTAGACCACCAGCTGCAAATCTGTGTCTTTCAATGCTTGCTTAAAAGCCATAAATTGAGCACAGTGGATGGGTCAGGGAATGAGAAGTGGAGAGTTGGGAGGGATGTTGCACCATCCATCCCTCTCTTCCCATTCCTCTCCTCCCAGGCTACTTTTTCTCCTAGGTCAACTAATTTCTGGACTTGGGAAATCTCAATGGAGTTCAGCACCATTTCATTTAGTTTCATATCAACTGTGATTGATCCAAAGTTAAAAGCCATCACAAATTTGCCCAGGGAATAAGAGGTGTTATTCTAAAAATGGAAAATGCTACATTCTGTAGGGCAGGGACAAGTGGCAGCAGGCAATACTTGTGCTTCAATTTTACTGGATGTTTTGTTTCTTTTAAGGTAAATGTATCTACAATGGGAACAGTGAAAAACTTTGCCATTTTCTTTGTGGCCTTTCAAGAGCATGTTGGCGGTTCTTCTGAACAAATCAGCTGGATTGGCTCTATCATGTCCTCACTTCGATTCCTAGCAGGTTAGCACAAATACAGTTGAATATGACTTGGTGAAGACATACTTTATTTGAAGAAACACTTTTAGTGGTACTTTTTACACCTGTACGGCATTTGTTTGCTGTACCATGGGTTGCTTACAATAAGAAAGAAAAGCCTAAGTAACTACTGTCATTAACCTATGTATACAGCCATCCTGAAAACACTTGAAAGCTTATAAGCATCTAAGACCAGGATGTAAGAACAGACAATGTGTAAATTACTGTTTAGTATAGATGCACATTGATGGCATCCATGTGTCAATATGGTGGCAAAATTCAGGTTTAGGGGAACTACTTCATTTTTTCCTTGAACCCTAAGGTCTCCCCAGTGGAGCAAGAAAGGACATAAACTGCTGCTGGTCTCCCACAAATTGCCCAGAGATAAACCAGTAGATCCCAGACCACCTTTGGGCCACCCCTGATGTAGCGGATAGTGCCAGACTTAAGATGGGGACACCTGCACTGAAATCTTCACGCTGCCCACAGAACTTACTGGATTAATCACTGTCTGTCAGCCTCATCTATCTCACATAGGATAGAAAGGGGAAATGCCATGCATACGACTCTGAACTCCCTGGAGAAAAGAGGATACACATGTGATAAGTAACTCCACTAATATTAAGGACTACTCTCATCAGCCATGTTGAAGCAAGTTTTTTTTCTCAGCTCTGCTTAGGCAGCAGAAAACATTCTCCTGACAGCTCTATTATAGAGTTTCCAAAAGTTAAGCATATGCCAGGTTCAATATTCCCTAAAACTGGCAAAAATGCCTACCTCCAAGTCTCTCCTTCTGCCAGTTGTACCCCTTTCCCCAAGCCACCATGAAGCTGTTTTTCTTCTCTGTTGCAGCACCACTGGTAACCGTAGTATGTGAAATTATAGGAGAACGACCAGCATCAGTGATTGGGGCTTGCCTGGTTGGCATTGGTTGTCTTATCAGCATATTGGCCACAAACATCCCCTTTCTTTGTGTGTCTATGGGATTCCTGACAGGTGAGCGTACCTTGACCATATGTTTAAAAATCAGCCACAGTAACAGAAAAGTGTAACTGGAAATAGAAAAACTGAGTAACAGTCAGGCTAATGTTGGGTTGGGGGGGGGGCTTTTGTTTATTTTTTGCAAAGGCCTTCCCCACCAGAATGAATAATGGTCTCCCTGCACTGCTGAGACACAGGGCCCAATTTAGAAAAAGTTAAGGGAGGTACTCTACCTGCTGGGCTACTGGAGGCACCTACAGGCAAGTGCCCCCTTTCATTCATATGTGCCCCAGTAGGTAGACAAAAATGTTTTGTTGCACATGCCCTCCCCTAAAAAAAAGAAGAAAAGAATTACATTGAAGAAGGTGAGAAAGACATCATCTGGAGTTCTTTTTGTCAGCTCTTAAGATTACTTTTGAAATTGAATATATATATATATATATATACATACACATATTTGCTTATTAAAATATAAAGATGTTACATTTTGGGCTGTATTCAACAAAATAGTTCCACTCGCTCAATGACTTGAGCCTGTACGACAGAAGCTTCCCTCCCTCTCCTTTCGTTGTGTGGCACCCAAATCTAGGGTTGCCTACCACCCTTCGGATGGGCCCAGAAGAAGGAGCATCTTTCTTATGTGTTTCTTTTCATTTTAGGATTGGGTTTTGCTAGCTTGTATCAGGTAGCAGCTGTGATGATTGTCAAGTACTTCAAGAAACGCCTGGCTCTAGCCAATGCAATCGGCCGTTCAGGAATGGGACTGAGTGTTATACTCACACCATTTGTTCAAGTCCTGATAGAAACGTATGGATGGCAAGGTTGGTAGCTTTCACTTCCCACATTTCATGGTAATTACCACCTTATGTGTATCAGCTTTGAGAGTGGGAAAGGGGAGTGCAACCCTGCTACTCTTATTCAATCTCTCAGTGGCTTTTTATACTATTGACCATGGTATCTTCCTGGTCAGGAAGGCACTTTATTAGTAGATTCATTCCCACCAGCAAAGTCAAGTCTAGAGAGTAGCACTGAGGGAGTGTGCTTTGCTCCTTAAAGGAACAAGTGCATAGCTTTGGGGTACTCCTGTGTACGTCTTTGTCATTCAAGGCCCAAATCATCTCCGTACCAGGAAAACCTTTTGCAAGTGGAAGAAGACTCCTTGGGGAGTCCTGGGAAGGAAGTAGAAAAGCCTCTGATATCTTGCCTTAAAGAATGCCAATTCTCCCAGCATGACTGAAAAGTAACTTATTTTAGACCCTCTGAAAGTCATCAAAAGTTCCTTCAGAGGGGGTGCTAATAAAATTTATTAACATTTCTATTTCCCTGTTATTGCAGCAGAATGTCACATCTCAATCTCTGTCTCATCATTTAGGTGCCCTACTGATATATGGTGGTGTGATGTTGAACCTTGTTCCTTCTAGCATGCTACTACGACCGATTGACATGATGAAAAAGAAAGTTGTAAGTATTAAACACGAAGACAAACAAACACCTGTGCACCTAAAAATTGCAGAGACCACTGAAGACAGTCAAGATAAAATTGGCACCACAGAACCGAACAGATCAGATCCCCTCGATCATGAATGCATCAGTATGAACAATCTACAGCATGTTGGACTACAATTAGCCCCAGAAAATGACAAGTGTTCTGAAGTGCCAGAGAACGGGAGCCACAAAAACAAACATCCCAATCGGAATGGTAATCAAAACTGCTTTCCAACAAACAAGGAGGGAAATTCCAAGCCGCAGCCTTTTTCTTGCAAGCAATGCCATGTTGATTTTTCCCAGCTAAAAAACCCTTTCTTCTACATTTTCACATGGTCTTTTCTCTTCAGCCAGCTAGCCTACTTTATCCCCACTTTCCACCTTGCAGCCAGAGCTAAAACACTGGGCATCGAGCCAATGGATACTGCTTACATCATTTCAGTGGCTGGTAAGAAAAACTCAACTTTTAAAGTGGCTTTCTTAAGATCTCTGCATGACAGCTTCACTAATAATTCACTTTGGGTGAAGAGAAACCAATTCCTGTAGAAAAGAAATGTAACACTGCTTATGGCTCAACATACAACTCTATTAAAAAAAACACAACCCAAAGACCTGTTGTTTTTAAGTATGAAATCAAAATATTAGTTATAAAAAGATCTCATAGCAATACAAGAAATGGTAATTTTTTTTACAACACAACAGAAATGATACTGGGAAAACTGAATATGATTTTGGATTAATAAATAGCTCCCTAGAAACATTGACACTGGTGTGCTGCAGCCATCAAGAATGTAAAAGAGTGATGTTAATAGTAAATACAGTACACTGAATAATGGAATATATCTCATCTCTTTGTCTCAAATGTGTGTTTTATATGCCAACTGGTGTGTTTAATCTGCCACCTCATCTATTTTTTAAAAATTGTCTTTATCAACTTCTAAGTAAATTGTTCTGAACAGAATCTGTTCCCCTCCCCATTTGATATTTGTATTATGAAATAAGAAACAAACTCCAGTAATTAAAAAGACTTTATTAAATGAAGCCATTGTCTCCCATTGTAAGACAATGATACATAATAGGGATCAGCAAGTAGAAGTTCCAAGCCCAAAGCCAGTCACCCACCCAAAATACTCCCCTTCCCTCCAATCTGAAATTTGCCAACCAAAAGCCAAGAGTGGCATATGAAGGGAGTAACATCTGTGGCAAATGTACTGTACTTGTCAGCAAGCAATTTTGAGAAGTAGGAGTTGGAGACTTGGGCCCTAACCCAGCAATTGCATGCAACTAAGTGACTGTTTTAAGAAAGCTAGTTACTGAGCAGGGATACAAAATATGAGCCATGCAGACTGAAGGTAATGGCAAATGGCCATAATTTCAAATGTGCAAACTTTCTCTTAACAAAAAAACAAAACACAAAGAAACTGGCTGCATATATACATGTAACCTTCTACATAAACAAGTTTGCTAGACTGCAGCCAGTATACTTTGTTGTAAAATGAAAGGAGGGGAAAAGACAGCCAGGGCTTTGAAAATATTTTTAGTATTTGTTCAAAAAATATTTCACAAATGGCATATAACAATCTGGAAATTCCTGAGACACCCCCCCCCCCCATGGGTAGATTACCAGGATATCGCTGTTGGCAATTAGTAGTGATGGAATACAAAATTCTAATGGATGGCACTTACCTTTCAATTAAGCAGATCAACAAATTAGTCCTGAACAAAAACAAAAACAATCAATGTGAGCCACTGATGTTTTCATAAGAATACCAAGTAGTAAGCTAAATTAGAAGTGGCATAAAAAAGACAGAAAGTTTCCTGAGCTGTTTTTATTTTATTTTGGGAGGATATTTTAAAATTGCACAAATAAATACAACCGAGCTATCCTCAATTTTATTGACAAATTAGAAAGATTCTTCTGACAATACTTAATGCATGTTCTTAACTGTTCTTTAAATCAAAAGCCTTTTTTTTAAAAAAAAAAGGATTAGATCTCAGCAAGGAAATATTAAATGTTAAAGAAATAAAAGGTAGTAAAATAACATTCTTTTTTTTCATGTAAACTGCCACCAACCTCTGGGCTTGAAATTTTGAATTTTCACATGTATTTTACAGAAATAAAAGAAGGGTACAAACTCTTTCCTTTCTGACCTTTTATCTGTGTTTTTCAAAGCTTCTACTACATAAATTCTGTTTGAAAATTCATTATTTTTCTGCTTCCCTTTAGGTATAACAGAGACAGTCAGCCTTTTGCTCTCTGGTTGGATTGCAGATCAGAACTGGATCAAGAAGTATCATTACCACAAGATGTACCTCATTTTTTGTGGTGTCACTAACCTGCTGTGTCCTCTTGCCACAACCTTCCCATTACTTATGACCTATTCCGTAGGCTTTGCCATTTTCAGTGGTGGATACCTGGCTCTGATACTTCCTGTACTGGTAAGCAGAAGAAAGCAATTAATTATCAAAAGGCTAATAGCAAAGCGATCCAGAGTTATTAAAAAACACAGACCACCCAAAACTTTCACCTACTTCAGTACACAGAGGATAAACCAGAAAATTAAAAATGCTTTGAACATGATATACCTGAGGCTCCATTTATACATAGGAACACGAGAGAGAAAACCTTACAGATGCTCTGAACATCTATTTGATTGAACCCAATGCATTTTGAGTCTGCGATTCTTCCTTCAAAGCATTAAATAAACAAGTCTTCTGTACAGCCTCAGAACCAAACTACATATGACTTTTGTCACATTTTTGAAAGTGTGCTTAATTGAACCCCTTTGACTTGAGCGGGGGGGGGGGGGTCAGTTGTAGGGCTCTGATATGAAACGTTCTCCCAGTCTAGATTGCCCTCTCCTCTCCCTGCTGAAAATCGTCCCCTACCTATTCATCCCCTCTAATTTCAGACTGATTAAACCTGTGGTAGCCAATCTTTTTAGCAAGCATGTCACAGGTCTAAAATATGAGACTGTTCCATTCTATTGCAAGCTACATACATTTATAGTCCACTGTGCCTTGGGTTGGTTTGACCTCATATACTGAGCTGGGGAGAATGCAGTGGTATAACACTGGATAAACAGGGAGGAGTAGAGATATGACTCTAGTCCAGGTATGGGGAACTTCCAACTCACAGAACAATTTGACCCTAATTTGCTCTGTGCAGTCATTTCCCCCAAACCTCAACCACCTGATATTATACATGGGGTCAGGAGTGTGGGATAGGTAAACATATGGTTGTGATCTGGAACTTAAAGTGTGCTTCAGGTTGTTCCTCATCAAACGAGGCTTGCTGACAGGAAGCTCATTTGAAGTTGTATGTCTGCTGCAAGTGTAGTTTATGTACCTGTAAATGGACATTTTTCTTCTGTAGACTGGCCTTGTAGATAGCTTTGCCTGTCTGCGGCAGAAAAGTCTCCATCTGTAGGTGCCGTTTGAATCCAAACAGAATCTGCAAATGAAAAAAGTGTGACTCACTGTGGGCAACAAGAAGCTCATTGGGGCTGACAGTGAGCTCTTTTGAAGTTGTCACCTGACATTACCATAAGGGAGTCAGGTGTCAAAGTAGACCTTGGGGTATGTGAAGGGTCAGGATGTAGCCCTCTGGGTGGAAAAGGTTTGTCACCCGCGCTCAAGTCTATGCCAGAGAAAGACCCATGTTCCTATCACATCACATAAGCCTCTACTGGCTGTGCCGGAAATTGGTCACCTATGGCTTAATTGCAGAGGCTACATGGTTTATTTTTATTATTAACTTTAAAAATGTATTTCTAAACATGCAAATGAAGGGAACGTGCAAACTGTTTTCAAAATGGGGGACAATGTGTTGAAAATATTTATAAAATATATAAATAACACTGCTTGCTTCAACAGGTAGAGTTTGTAGGAGCCTCCAGATTCCACAGTGCTTTGGGACATGCCTCATTCATTGCTGGCCTTGCAGTCCTCGCTGGCCCTCCTATTGCAGGTAACTTAAAACAACCTCTTCCTTCCATGGAAAGAGGGCTAGAATTCCTTTCTTGTCAAAAGCAAGGCTGAGTAAAATCTGTATCCAACAAGGTCACTGCACAAACTGAATGACCTCCACTCATGCCACAGAACTTCCCTTCCCTCTCCTCCTCCAGCTGCTTCCCCTCCACATCCCCTGATATCTGCTCTGATGTTTCCCCCAGCAGATTTGAAAGGGTGCCGGGAGTCCACTAGGAGAGGAGAAGGAAGGGGAAATTCAGTTGCACGAATGTTAAGCTGTTCCACTCACACAATGACTTCACTGGATTCAACCCCAATGACTTCACTGGATTCAACCCCAATCCTTAACCCTGTTCAAGGTGTATGTGGAAAAGGAAAATAAAGCATGCATTTGTGTTTTTAATCCTTCCTCTTGCCTGTGGGGTACAAGCTCTCTAGAAGGGGGGGGGGGAATCCTTAGGAATTAACAGTAAACTGTTGCCCACCCACAAGGGAAATAAGCAGCAGCAACTGTGTAGCACCATCTGTTTAAATGTTAAACAATCTCATATCCTTCCACTTCCTCCGTTTCCCTTTTGTCTATTGTAAAGCCCTTTGAGAAAGCAACCTCTTCTCACCTTTGTGAAATGCCAGGTACATGGATAATGCAATATAAATAAGGAAAAATATTGCTCACGGTTGCTGCAGGCTGGGCATTTGCCTCCTACCTTCTTTCTTCACAGCCCTGGCCCTCGCTCGCTCTCACAGTCTTCCCTAGACTGTCTATTCCAGGGGTAGTCAGAGTAGTGTCCTCTGGGTGTTGAGCTGCAGCTCCCATCGTCACTAATCACTGGCCACGCTGGCTGAGGCTGATAGGAGTTGGGAGTTCAACAACGTCTGGAGGGAATCGTGTTGATTATCCCCATGGACTAGCCTTTTCCCTACTTTGTCTTTCCCTTTTCTGTGTAGAGTCATCTGGAATAGAATTAATGGGCACATTAGGATAAATTATGATCATGGAATAAAGCCCTAAACCCCGCCTCACAGCCCCATGTGATAAAGGGTTCCTTTGCCTCATTCCCCTGGAAAAAAATTAATACATCTCTTGCATGTAACTGACACACCAGTAAAAGGAACATATGTAGCTGTTAGCCAAGCAAGTTGCAGCAGCATAGGAAGCAGCTAGGAACAAAATGACAGATAATCCAGAAAAGCTGGGGGGGGGGGAGGATAACCTCTCTATTCAGACATTGACAGTTCAAAATTCCTTGCATGCCTATTGAGATGTAAGCCCCACTGAATTCAATGAGGCTGGAATCCTTTTTTTAAAAGGAGAATGGAAGGCAAACAAACTGTCACATCTACTTTCCTGCTAGGTCTTGCCAGCAAGGTGAGAGAAAAAGTGGAGCAGCACTCTCACTGTGCCAGCTATAGGGCTGACAGTTTCCTCCCTAGATTGAAAGGGTGTCAGGGGACTAAAAAGGATTTGGATCCAATTCTTCCCTTGGTTTGCTCCCAAAACCCTGCAGTGATTTCCATAGCAGCAAGAAGTAGGCACCCCATGTTGGCTCTCCTTTTATGTCCTCACAGGGACTAGAGGAATACAAGGCCCCTTTTCTGTGACATCCAATGTACTTGACTTGTTTGATTTTTAAGGTGGTACAGGCCCATTCAAAACCAGAAATACAATTTTCCAAAAGGTTATAAAGTCCCACGAACACTACACCAGATTATAGAAACCTTGTCGTGTCATCTCTAAATAGAAAGTAAACAATTATCTGGGGCAATGGACTATGAAGCATTTTCTAAGAATAAAGCAATGCAGTTAGCCACAGTTTGCTATCAGAAAATGCTCTGGAAACCTGTTTGAGGGCATTGCAGCCTAACAAATACACACACTTAATGATGTCACAGCACCACACACCAAGTGAGATTTAGCAAAAGGACCAAATACAAGAGAGAAAACAAAGGCACCTCGTTGCCCTCTGAACAGCCTGCATGTGATAGGGGGAGAAACAGAAAGGGGGAGGGGAAGAAAAAAAAATAAATCCCATTTGCCCAGGCAACCAGCCAATATTGGCTTTTCCTGTAACACTGGCAAATTTCATTGCCAACTAGGAGAGACTTTCACCTCAAGCTGTCTTTAGTCCTGCATGACTGGGTGAGAATGTGGATGGGGAAACACACCTACAACCCCATATTCACATTCTTGGAACTGGGTAGTTTCACATTTCCTGTGGTAGTGTTCATGTTGTGGAACCATGTGCCCTCTGAGTTCAGGAAAATGCCAAAGTTAATGTCATTTTGGCAACTTCTAAAAACACATTTGTGCTCCCAGGTCTTTGCTTGTGCTCATCTCCAGGAAGCTGCTATGCCTTTTAACTCTGCCCCGAGTTGCCTGCTTTGTGTGTGATTTTAGTCTTCAATCTGTTTTTCAAAATGGCTAGATGTTGCCTCAGGACTTATGTAGCTGGCAGAACTGAAAACATAATATGGAAGTTGAAAGGATGGCCAAATCCTTTCAGTAACCTTGGAGCTTGTTTAAAACCACTGTAACAGAAACTCAGATAAAATGTTCATTCCCTTTCTAACCTGTGGCATACAAGTCCAACAGGCTACTAGCATGGTTAAACAACAGTGTGAAGAAAAAGGCAACTTGGTGCCCTCCAAATGTTGTTAACTACAACACCCACCATCCCTGAACATTGGTCATGCTGCCTGGGGCTGATGGGAGCTCTAGTCCAGTAGCAACTGAAGGGTACTACACTGGCTACCTGCACTTTTAAAAGCGAAAGACTTGCCCTAATGAGGAAAATAAAGACCACAAGGTTGGGGTGGGGGAATCAAGCAACAAGAAAGCAAACAATTAAAGCAATGAAGAGGAAACTCCTAAAGGCATGAGCAAAACATGTATTTAAATGCAGCAGGTGCAGGAAACCAACCAGGGAGACACAGTACCTTAATGAAAGGCGTAAAAAAATTACTGAATGAGGGAGACTGCAGAGGCTAAACAGAATCTTTGCATCACTAGTCACTGTGGTAGTAGTTGCAGAGAGATCCAAATCAGAATCTATTGTTATCCTGGAGGGCATCTGAGGTGCTTTGCCAATACTGGCATCAAAGCTAACTGACAAATTACAAATTAACAAGTCACTAGAGCGCAACCCAGTCACATTACCTGAGAGTTCTTAAAAGAACAAACATGAAATTACTGAACATGCACATACTGGTCACTGATAGTACCCCTTTAACTAGCACTTTCAAGGTGGCTAATTGTGTGTGTGTGTGTGTGTGTGTGTGTGAGAGAGAGAGAGAGAGAGAGAGAGAGAGAGAGAGAGAGAATATCAAGTTAAAAGACTAAAATCAATTAGAATTATTTGGATCAAAAGCAGCAGATAGGAGAAATCATACAGCCATTATAGTGTCACAAAAGGCAAAGTAAACTTAGCTTGAGATAAGGGGGTGATCTGAACTGCTAACATGGCTAAAGAACAGGAAGGCGAGAGTATAAAGTACAAAGATGGTTCTCACAATGGAGCAGTAGGGTTCTCAAAGGATGTGCGTTGAGGCTGATGCTATTTAACTTCATAAATATTAACTTCATAAACCTGGAGCCAAGGGTGAGCAGTGGAGCTGTCAGGACTGTGGATAACACAAAATTACTCAGAGTGGTGAAACTCAACACAGGTTGTGATGAACTCTAGAAAGATCTCTCTAAACTGGGTGAATGACTAACAGAAGAATAGCAAAGGCAATTCTGAGTACCATATTTTTCGCTCTATAGGACGCACTTTTCCCCCTCCAAAAATAAAGGGGAAATGTGTGTGCATCCTATAGAGCGAATACAGGCTGTGCAGCTAAGCCCAAAGCCAGAACAGTGAGACAGAGCGCTGCAGAGTGCTCCATCTGTTCGACAGTGGAATTTGCTGCCAAGGTGTGTGGTGGAGTCTCCTTCTTTGGAGGTCTTTAAGCAGAGGCTTGACAACCATATGTCAGGAGTGCTCTGATGGTGTTTCCTGCTTGGCAGGGGGTTGGACTCGATGGCCCTTGTGGTCTCTTCCAACTCTATGATTCTATGATTCTATCTCGCTCTTCTAGCTTGGGGTTAGCTGCGCAAAGCCTATGCAGGTGAGCGGGGTGCCTTCACCCCGCTGCCCTGCAGAGGCCAGAAAGGCTGTCCCCGAAGCCAGAACAGCGAGACGGAGCGCTGCGGAGCTGTTCTAGCTTGGGGATGGCTGCGCAAAGCCTCCACAGGGCAGGGAGGCTCCAAAGGCTGTCCCCGAAGCCTGAAGCCTTTGGAGCGCAGTGGGAACTCGCGCTGCGCTCCAAAGGCTTCAGGGATCTTTGAGGCTGGCAGTGGGGGAAAGCAACACTACCCCCCACAGCCAGCCCCACAAGCTCGGGGGGCAGCGGGAAGGCGGTGCACCGCCTTTGCGCTGCTCCCTGACCTGGTCTTTAAGGCTGGCGGTGGGGGGAAAGCAGAGCTTCCCCCCACCGCCAGCCCCAAAGAGCAGGTCGAAAGGAACCTGAAGCCTCCGGAGCCCAGAGGGAACTCCCGTTGCACTCCAGAGGCTTCAGATTGCCTTCACTGAAGTCTGGAGAGCGAGAGGGGTCAGTGCGCACTGACCCCTCTCGCTCTCCAGGCTTCCAAGGTAGCCGCCTGAAGCCTCCAGAGTGCAGCGGGAACTCCGGAGGCTTTGGGTAAATGCACCTTGAACACACCTTGTTTTAGAAGGGGAGAACAAGATTATTTTTTTCCCCCTCCTATGGTCCGGTGCATCCTACAGAGCGAAAAATACGGTAAGTACAAAACTTCTTATACACAGCAACGGGGTCTTAACTGAAACTAATGAGGGGGAAATGCATTTGCTTGAGTGCATAGCTCACTGAAAATGTCAGCTCAGGACACAGTAGCAATAAAACATGAAAGGTTATTATTAGGAAAAGAACAAAAACAGTCACTGTCTCTCTCTTTGGTTTAAATCTCTAGTGTGGTAGCATTTGCAATATTGTGTACAATTTAAAAAGGACTGGAAGGGGTACAAAAAACAACAACTGAAATGACAGGGGGCTGGATAAACTTCCCTAAAATAAAGATTTAAGGCTTTAAGGTGTTTTAGTTTGATGGGAGAAGTTGACTATGGTGTGGCATAAAAGGTTTATAAAATTATGCATGGTGTAGAGGAAGTTGATCAAAAGTAATTATTTAATGGAGTCAATCAGAAAAATGGACACACAGTAGATTCAGAAGGGAGTGCTCTTTCACATAATGGGTAAGACTGCAATCCTATGCACACTTTCCTGGAAAAAAGCCCCATGGAACACAGTAAGACTTATTTCCAACGTAAACCAGCATAGAACTGCACAGAAAAACCAGATTCATAAAACTCCATCAGCAACTATTAGCCTTGATAGCTAAATGGAGCCTGCCTCTGAATGCCAATTGGCCCCTGAATGGAGTAGATCTACTTGCATGTGGAAGCACCCTGTGAATGGAAATCTGTATAAACAGTCCTGCACTGGGAGTTCATTTCAGAATACCTTGAAACAGACATGTATTCCAGTGAAGAAAAAAAGAGTGGGCCCTCTGGTGGCACATTTTAAGAACACCTTGGCAGAGGACAAAAATATTGCTCAGAGGAAACCTGGTAGAGTTACTTAAAAAAGGCGACAGGGATTTATTTATTTGTATGTATAGTACACCAATCAGATATCGCAAAGTAAGAGCATATCTCATCTGATTGCTGTGTGGCCAGACTGGTGTTTGTTTCATGCTCCAAAATGTATTGTACAACAAATGCTTTGGGTGGGACAAAATTAATCTTGAGTATTGTACTGTGGACGTCTATAGTCTTGCAGAATAAACATTTAAACTCTCATCTATTTTCCTTAGCCCTTCTATATAAGCTCTGCAATAGTAATGCTGAGGGGAAATGAAGTGATATTCAACTGAAATATCAAACACTTAAGTAACTGAACTCTGATTCCCTCCTACAGGTTGGCTACATGATTACACTCAGACATATGCTTACTCCTTCATTTTTGCGGGCAGCTGTTACCTTGTTTCTTCCCTTTCACTATTCCTTGCACCGGTAGCCCAAAAATGGAGGCAAGAAAAAAGCTGAACTGACTACATAAGCAAGCAAAATTCTGCAGCAATTGGAAGAAGCCATGTCATGTAACATTTATAACAGTTTGTCGACTATGTAATAAAAAGAAATAAATTAAAGGACTTTTCCAAAAGATATCCTTTTGAAGGATATCCTGGTATCCTTAACATACCAGTGTGATAGTAAATTTATATACTATGAAAACTGAAATTAAGTATACCTTCAAATCCTGAACATACAACTGAATGCCTCTGCCATAAAACCGAGTTTTTAACACATTGTTAGGTACAAACAAAATTGCAAGAAACATTTTTAATAGCCAAGTCTAACAAGCCTGGTATCCCATGCCTTCCCAATGTCCCAAAACACAGAAAAAGCTAACTCACCTCTGAAGGTCCAAATACTAGCAACCTAAATGTGTGGAAGAGGTCACTACTTAAAGAGTAAGCAGAAAACCCAAGGAGGAAAAGCTGCTTAAGGGGATGAAAGACATTTAACAGCAAATGCCCCCCTCCCGCCTCCGAAAGTGAATTCCATTTCAACAGTAATTTGCGAAATACAAACTGTCTTCAGAATCTGGACAGAAGACAACACTGCTGGCTCTCACTACACCGTCTCCTAGAAAGGATTAGAGAGTAAGTTAACCATAGGCATCAAGTTTTAAATTTTATCAAGTACCATATATTGGTGCAACAGACCTTTTCATTACAGAATATGGTATATTGGCCTTTTAGGTTATGTTAAAAGTGGTTTAATGGGGGGGGGGGAATAATAGTTTGAGAATGAACAAGCTTCCATATGTAAACCTGTAATTCTATATGCTACAGGAAAGCATCTTTTCCTATACTCAAAAGGAAACAAGGGCCAGAAAAAGATCAACGATCACGTCACTTCTGATGACCTACAGGGGCTATCACACAAAATGAACAAGGAAATCTCTCAACAGTCCCCTTAATTTGTTTAGTTCACAGGTTACAAATGCCCAGAGTCATTTCTGATCATCACACACATGTTTTGCTGATTGTATATAAACACACAAATCACCACTTCTTGGCATATACTTAAGACTGAGACACACGTTTCGTATTCTATGGGAAGGGACCATAGCTCAGAAGTGAAGCACATGCTTTTCATGCAGAAGGTCTAGATTCAATACCTCACATTCCCAATGTTAAAAGTAAAAAAAGTAGGTGATTCAGTGACAGGGGAAATCTCTGCCTAAGACACTACCAATCAGAGCACACAGCACAAGGCATCAGAGACAAAAGTATCACCTGGTGTGAGGTAGTTTCCTACCTATCAGTAGCAGTGATTATAAAATGTAATAATTCTTATATCAAATAAAAATCCATGTTCTTTCATGTAGGAAGTTTGTAACATGTCAAGTGGCTCCATGTGAGAACATTTTTTCCAGGCAGCAAGAATGAAGTATCCACTTGCTAATCACCCCTGTGAATACCCCACCAGCAAATACCCACTTGATAGCAACAATGGAATATCTATCCTTGTACATAATGCTGCTACTCAAATGGAATGGGATGCACAGAGAGAATTACCGTTTGTATTTAACTTCATGCAGGCATTTAAAACTTCCTAGCCATGAGGGTGAACCAAAATGTGAGGTATTAAATGTGAGGTATTAAACCCTGTAAGGTGGCACAAGCCAATAATATGGTGCATATTTTAGCAGGCAACTCCAGCTAAAAATCTAATGTTTCCCTACAGTGGCTTGTCACACACTTGACAATCTGCTTTCCCAGTTCCAGACACTAGTTTTATCGCGGCCAAGTGGATCACCATTCATGATGGGTGGGCTGGGTTTGACTTGCAAAGTCTTTCACTGTACAGCCTGGTAACAGACAGCACTATAATAGATGGCCTGCTGATCTTAGTTTCATTTGAGTTGGACTGATTAACTATGCTACTACAGATGTTTCAGTAAAATAATGGAACGAGATGAACAGAGAAACATGCAAATCCAACAAAGATACAAAGGAAATTGGGATCATTCATATTTACCTAGACTTGACACTTTGCAGTTAGGTTTGCAGGCCAGATCTGAAGGTGCTTCTACTAAATAGAGGTAGAGTGGTGTTGAACTGCAGACAAAAAGATATAGAAGGGAACCCCATCACCATCACCAGCAATCCCAAGTTGGGCAGACCTGTCCAGCAAAGAGGAACAATTCCTGATATGTACCATCTGTATAGACAGTTTCACAAGGACACCAAAACAGATATCCATTTTATTCCATCAGTGGGCTGCTACCATGTTTACTAGAAATATATGTTCCAGGGAAATGCACTGATTCCAGATTTTCAACATCAGCATGGCAATGTGAAAACTAATTAGGCCAAAAATCTTGCTTTATCTCAAAAGCATCCTATACCTGCCACCTAAACATTAAGTCGCACTAAGATGGCAAAAGCAGTCTAGTTTCTGTTGTTCATGTTTATGTACAGATACACACTTCTTTACTTTGGGTGATAGCTCATTTGCTAGCTATTTTCAGGGCTGTGTGTAGCCCATGCATCCATGGAATCATCAGCTCCCTGTCCTCACCAGAATGTGTATGTGTGCATGAAAATAGATCAGCTGTTTTTCATATGATCTGCTGCTAATAGATACACAATGTGCTGTCAACTACACCATAATGTAGTATTGGTCACCCTTTTTCTGTACACTGCTTCACTTTGGGGGAGTTGTGTAGACATCTGTCATTAAAGACGACAAACATTCCACAACTAGTTTAAAAAGCCATCTCCTTCTTGGCAACTTCCTTTTCAAATGTATTTTCTTGTGCATTTATTCACTGTAGACATCATGCTAATTGATCTGATGTGCAGCTGACTAATGCTAGAACTCAGCTACTTTACAGTCTTAAGTCCCCATGACTTCATCTTTTGCTATAGTGCAACTCATGTACAAACATCTGTACAGAAATAATGGTATGTAATCCATATCATTTCAGCAAAACAAAAGCCTGCAACCTCCTGACAAAGAACCATGTAAGAACTGAAAATGAGTAGAGATTGCATGCTACTGATGGTGGTAGGTAGAACAAGGAAATTCTTCTATATGAAGCAGCAGGAGGGGAGGATGCTACCTGGTTATTCCCACATGTTTTGCTGTATTTTAAAACATAAGCATCATTTTCCCCCTTGGTTCTTTAGTATTTCAAAAGCCTCAAATCCTATTTTTTCTAATAAAAAGTTAAAGGTATATTCATAAACAATGGACAAGGTTTTCTATAATATTTGTGCTGCAGACAGGACAGGCCTTAGTAGACTATGCCCTGCCATTTCTTAATTATGTCTACTGATTTCATCTGGAAGAATGTTAACTGCACAGTGGCTTCTCTTACTTTGCATACTTCTGCTTCTGAAAGTCACTGCAGCCATAATACGTTGATCTATAAATCTCTGCTTTTCCCTTCAAAGCCTTAATCGTACGTCTGCCGTGACATTAACTATTGTTACTAACCAAACACCCTTTTAACTCTGGTCTTGCAAAACTGCTTCAACCCCTGCTTAACAGGGAATCTCACTGGTCTCATTTTAACAATGGTTAAGGTTGGTGAAGACATCATGGCAAAATGGATTTACAGTAGAGAAGGGACCAACATTACACTGACAGGTGCGTAATTTCCTGGATCTCCTCCTGTATCTTGTTTTATAAATTGGCTGTTACATTGGTTATCTTCCAATCCAGTGCTTAAGGAGGACAAGTTTAGTGAAATGAGGTGGTAGGTAAGTAGGTTAGTTTAATAACAGTGGGGTAAGAAAAGAAGCACACAGGAATCCTACAAGTGCAACTAACTTTTGGTACGTAAACAGAAGTTTCATTGATATGTCTTAGCACTGGTGTCACTGAATGTATTCCTGAATTTTCTGGAGTCAGCAGGATGGAGAGTGAAAGACACCCCAAAACAGTCAGTTAAATGTTAATACAACCAAGCTCTCCAGAAAGAGAAAGCACCCTGTGTGAAGAGGGTGAAGTTTTGTGACTGGCAGCTCCAGCTTCCATTTAGGGCTTACTCATGAGTGCTTTTGCGAGTGATGTATCTGAACAATTCCACCAATCTTCATTGTTGTTTGCTAGTTCACTTTTAGAAACAGTAATTATTTTACTACTTAGTTATTAAATTTCTATACAGCCCTTCATCTGAAGATCACAAAGGAGTTTATGGTGATGTTTTGGTGGTTGCTTTTTGTCCTACGTTATCTAAACCAGGGTTGGGGGACCTCTGGCCCTCCTGTGTCCCCAACTCCCATTAGCTCCAGCCAGCATGGCCTACTGCCAAGAATGACAGGCATGTTAGTCAAACATCTGGAGGGCCACAGGTTCCCCATCCAATCTTATTCCAATCCCAACCAGTCATTCCCTATATCCAGAAAAATCATTCTCAAAATCATTCCGTAATTCCCCAACAAATCGCTTGTGCTCTTATTTTTCAGTTCACTTACTGTGTCTTTCTCATTATTCATATTAGTGGGGCATTTATTATTGCGAGGCAGGGCCATAGCTCACTGGAAACGCTGCTCCTTTAATGAAACATGTCCCAGGTTCCATTTCCAGGTAGGGCTCAGAGAGAGCCTTAAAGTCAGAAAAGCTGGACAGCCACTGCCAATCAGTACTAAGCTAGATAAACCAATGGCGTAATTCAATGCAAGGCAGCTTCCTGTGTTCCTATATTGAAGTCACTTGCCTTCACCCCTGACTTCCTCACTGTGACCCAAGTTGTACATGCATTTAAGTTCAGCATAAAAAAAAGAGAGAAAACATTATGTGTGTTTGGGTAGTACTGTACTCTTCCTGTGTGTACTTTGTTATGTGTGAGTGTGCCCTTTCAGATATTCAGAGGTGGTGGAAGGACTTGCATAAAGGTCTTCATCCCCATGTCCCTACTCTCCTCTCCCCTCCCAAAAAGTGGGTCTGAAGGGGGTTTGAATGTGCTTACCAAGCCCCATTCAGACCTTCCACTTCACAGAAGAAGGTTGTGAGTGGAGCAAGCAAGGACTTCGGGTGCAGGATAAGTATGCACATGTCCCCTTCTCACCTGTACCTGTTTTTTGAGCACCTGAAGCCTATGATGTCATAATTGTAGACAAGCAGTATACTTCCATGCTTCAGGAAAATGCCATCCACTCTGTCAAGGAAAAAGTAGGAGGGTGCAAAGTTCACATTGCCCCAAAGCAGTTACTGGGAGGAGTGGCAAAAGTGCCAAATTCAGTTCAAATCCACCCCGCAACTTTAAAGGGGGCCTAGCACAACAACCCCTGCACCTATCTGTATGAAATTTGGCAAGCTTTATCTACTTAGAAGAGGCTAACTTCATCTAATTGTAAAGAGGGGGCAAAGAGCTAGTTGTTGATTACCCCAGCCTGTTCACTGGAAAGCTTTAGATTTTCTGCAGCAGGGCTCTGCTTTGGACCCAAATCCAAGCTGGGATTCTCTGAAGTGGTACAAGGCAAACTAACCTGCTTTGTACATCACCAAGTATTTTCTTCTGAGCAGAGCCCTCAATCTTATTCAGTGCAAATGACAATCCTAAGTACCACACACTCTAACTTTACACATTCAGATGATGTTGATCTAAATTCACAATAACTCTCCAGGAAATGTTTTAAGGTCATAGAAGAACTCTGCTCAGGGTATCACAGCACTGAAAAGGGAAAGTTAGGTATTGGAGAAATTAATGAAAATAAAACTTTACAGTCCAGACATGCCATTACACAGATACATGGCACAGAAACTTTTAGAATTTCATGTAAAGTTCAGGCAACTTATCTAGAAAACATGTATTGTTAGATAGAAAGGAACAGAGAAGGAACTGCAATGATGTAATGGGATGATGCATCTCCCTTAAGTCATAGGGTTACCCAAATGTCCCCGGTTCCCGGGGACAGTCCCTGGATATGCAAATCTATCCCCGGACAAATTCCGACCCCAGAATGTCCCCAAGATTTGCAAATCTGTCCCCGGGAAATGTGGCAGCGGCAGCCTCAGCAGCCCGGAGCCAGCCTGGTAGCGCAGTTGGCTCTGGCTGGCTTCAGGAGCTGCTCGCTGCCACTGCCAAAGGAGAACTGGGGATGTCCAGTGGTACAGATCTCCTGCCCCCTTTCCCCTTTGTTTTGACAGATCAGGGGAGGCTTGGGAGTTGTGGGCGGTCGGTCGTTGCCCTCCTGTGCATTTATGTTTCACAGGGTGTGAAAGAGGGGCTTTGCACCTTGTGTAGCAGAGAAACCACGCGCCTTGCGCATTCCTCCTGGGCAACGGCCACCAGCCTGTGACTCCCGAGCCTCCCCCGATCTGTCAAAACAAAGGGGGAAGGGGGCAGGAGATCGGGGAAGGCTTGGGAGTTACGGGTGGGTGGCGTGCCGTTGCCCAGTTTTTTTAAAACTCTGTGCATTTTTGTTTCACAGGGTGCGAAAGAAGGGCTTTGCACCTTTATACAATATGCATGTGTGCTTGGGCGCCCAGGGTCTTTTGCCTAACCATCCCCACTACTGACTCCCTGTTTCTACTCAGCTTCAAAAAAAAAAAAAAAAAAAAAAAAGTGTCCCCGGATTCATTGAAAAAAATCTAGTAAGCATACCCTGGGAAGAAATTGGCCTTATAGTTTATGAAGTGGGGAGGAGGGAAGTAAATGGGATCACTTAATTTGATTTAATTCAATTCAGTGTTGGACTTTGTTCCTTATCGTTAATGTTATGTTTAAGTGACTTCATTTTATATCACTTTGATATTTTTTGAGTTGACAATTTATAAAAATTATTTAAAATAAATCATTGTAATTTCTAAAAAAAACTGTGAATACTATAAAGAAGTAGAAACTTGTGAATTGTTTTTCTTCTCTCTCACTACTAGAAACTGACATCACCCAACAAAGTTGACTAGAAGTAGATTCAGGACAGACATAGGGATACTTTTAGTTAACATGTATCGGCTACTAATTTAAACTATTTTTTTTTAAGTTTAAAAAAAGACTCTGGACGAATTCATTATCCTTTGTGAACCACTGAATCAATATCCTAAATATATCTGCACCATAAATGTACTGAAATGTCTGTTTTATTTTCAGTCTCTTTCCCCAAACTGAATTGCCCACCTTTGTTAAACTGAGTTGATAATTTCTGTGACTTAGCCACTAAAGATCCTACCATATTGTCAATAGGTAGTCACATATAGTTCAATGGAGAACAAAAATTCTACCTTACTGCAAGTATATATCTATGGTTTGTATCCAATGAAGTCATCCCATTTGTCCAAGGACTTCTCTATGCACAAGAAAAATTGCTCTCCTTCTCCTCTTCTGGCACATCATCTCCAAATCTGCTCTGGAGGGTTGACGGAACCCCCCAGAAGAGATTTGAGGGTGGAGGAACAGACAGGGAGAAGAGAGGAAATTCTGTTGCACAGACAGGATTCCTTGCACTAACACAATGACTTTCCCCTGTATATTGCCTCTGTACTTACACTAAATCTCCTGACATTTTATTGCTCTTTCGTCACAGAATAATTGCACTAGTTACTTCGCAATTTATCCCCACTCTAAATCATGGTCCATCCTGAGTAATACAGGGTGAGATCCAATGTGAGTGTCCACTTACACATTCCCCTGAAGCCCTTTGCACACACCCCAAATCAGATATCATTGAGGGAAAATGAAGGGCACTGGAGAGAAGACAAAGAAACCAGATTGTTGGGATCTGCAGGGAAGAAGTCCATTTCCATTCCACAAGCAGGCATTATCACTGAATGTTTGGTGCCAACCATGTTTATTTTGGCCATGTCAAGAAGAAACAGCTTGGTGCTGTTATACTGCTCCAAACACCATCTTTCTCCATCTGAAAGAACTTTACAGGAAATGGCCTAGGAAAGCAATGAGCAGCTACTCATTACTCAAGACATCCTTGAAGCATTAACACAGGATCCCACTTTTCAATGCCTTGTCAGCCAGGACAGGAATGACTTTAATTGACAAGAGACATCCCATATATCTGAGAGGATGCAGTGCATACTGAACCTCAAATATTGCGCATTCTCAATTGTGTACATAAGAGAATCCTTCAATGCAAACTGAAAGTGGTATACACAATAACAGCAAGTGTGCGCAAAAATGCATAGTTCCTGGGTAGGCAAAGCTCAGATTCACACATCTATTTGCTAACTGGAATTTTCGGCCAAATCACACACTACAGAAAGCATCAGTGATCCCTTTGATGCTTTTATTGCAGCAATAGTCTCCCTTCCCAGTCATTCAGGTCTTCCATAAACCAGTCACATCAAACACAGGGTAACGGTTGGGCATTGTTACTCATGAATGCCTGGGTTGCAGTCCTAGGTCACCCATTTATTATATGCAACCATGAGACTAACAGTAAGATTTCAGAACCCTAGGAGTATATCCTAACTCCTGAAGCTTTCTATGAACAACCAGACTAACTTGCCTGCCCACCATGTAGAAAGGGGGGCATTTATGCCTCCAAAAGTTGAATGACAATAACATTCTCTCACAATCTATAGCCAGGGTATCAATTTTTATACTACTATAAGTATTGGTTCCTAGTGTGTCCTACTACACACAGCAGTCCAAGCAACTAGAGAAGAAAGATCCAAAATGATTAAGGGCTCCAAGAGTCCCAGATCTTCCTTGAAATATGTGCATCAGCATTTACTGAAGCAATATTTGGGAAATTTCCAAAATAACCTAAAGTACCAAGACCTCTAATTCCATGAATGTAATTCTATGTCACAACCTTTTATCACATTTTCTTTTTTTATGACTAAGGCATTTTTAAAGACACTTGTCCTATGCTCCACCTCACTGCCCCAATGCCTGGTTGGCTCCATCAGAAGAAACACTGTTCTTTACACAGCCAGATTTGGTAATAAACAAATTACGGTCTGTTGTTTTGCTCACTACTGGTCCTGTGTTACACAGCAGAAACAAATGACCAGAACATCACCATGCCCTTAAAGTGCTTTTCTACACACTTTGCTCTCTTCCACTTCCCATTAAAATAGCAATTGACTGCTAATTCCTCTCCCACCCTCAGTCATTTACTCCCCAGAGCAAAAATTCTCAAACTCAGCAAGACTAAAGTATTATAAACTAGAAAGATGTCAAGATGAGGTATTTAGAATAGAATTAGGGTATGAAGCAGCTGGAGGAGGGGTGGGTAATCTATTTTTCGACTCCATCAGTGGTAGCCAGCATGGGCAATGTTCAGGGATGATGAGTTGTTTTCCAGTAACATCTGGAGGGCACCAGATTCCCTACCTCTGAGCTACAGAAGTCCTTGACCTTCATGATACCTCTTCTCCCTTACCATCAACTAGGCTGTTATAACAGAATAATTATTTCTCTTTTCCTAGAGTACTGAATATGACAAAGCAGAACGATCCCAAATCCATTCTGTATTCAGTTAACAAGTGAGATGGTTCTCAGATTCCCCAATCCTTGGTGCCCAGAATAGGAAGTAAGAGAAATGCACTATATTGCTAGTGTTCAATGTATCACTGACTGGTGGCTACTGGATAAAACAGCTCAACTGCAACCAGAATCTAACCTGTGGTAGCCTTTCATTTTACACTGGTTTATTTTTTAAACTGTTCCGATTAGATTTGCAGTCCCAATGTGAGAAACGCACACCAAGCAGACTAAAAATCTACCTCCAGCATGCAAGGCTGGATTGAAAGCAGAAATTGATATGCAAGCTATGCAAGACAGCTTGGTGTGCACATCTGAGCTTCTTGTCTTTTGCATCCTGACCTAAGCAGTGAAAGAGGTCCAAGTGATCAGAAAAACACAGCAAGTTAATGTAGGAAAACAAATATGGCATTTTCTTGCATTTACATTTTCTCAGCAGCTCAGGTGCCACAAATGAAGGTGCCAGAGATTAAATTCTGACCGGCTGTAAATGGAGGGCTGTGTGCACCAAAATCAAAATTCTGTACTCAGAAAATCTAAATTTAGCTAACTATAAATTATTCATGTTTACATATACTTGCTTATCTTGCATAATTTATTTTGGTTCCATTATTAATAAGGAACAAGAATCTACACAGGGCATCAAAACCCTATCCTTCTAACCAGTGGGAATTCTATTCACATGTCCCCACTCCTCTACTTAAGATGTAGTAGGCATGTCTGTACACATCTTCACTCCCACTTTAAACCATGAAAGCAGAGTTCCTCAGGATGCTGCCTTCTGGGCAGAATATTTAAAATCTGCCTCTGTGCAGGATTACAGCACACACAAAGCCCTGAATACATCTAAGTGTTGCCCCAAAGAAGACTGCAGTGTGGATGCATTACAGTGGTACCTCGGGTTACATACGCTTCAGGTTACATATGCTTCAGGTTACAGACTCTGCTAACCCAGAAATATTACCTCAGGTTAAGAACTTTGCTTCAGGATGAGAACAGAAATCGTGCAGCGGCACAGCAGCAGCAGCAGGAGGCCCCATTAGCTAAAGTGGTGCTTCAGATTAAGAAC
The DNA here is from genome assembly GCF_951804945.1 of Podarcis cretensis. NCBI lineage: Eukaryota > Metazoa > Chordata > Lepidosauria > Squamata > Lacertidae > Podarcis > Podarcis cretensis. The sequence goes on along the minus strand of NC_137175.1, from coordinate 50,417,617 downwards.
AATTTCAGGTTAAGAACGGACCTCCAGAACGAATTAAGTTCTTAACCCAAGGTACCACTGTATGTACAACAAAAGCCTGAATATTAACCAGAGGTGGGGAACATTTTTTCTGTCCAAGGTCTACATTCCCTTCTAGACGACTTTCCAGAAGCCATGTGCCACTGTTGGGGATGCCCAGAGGGGAAAAGCAGACAAAGCAATGCATGTGAACTTTTTACCTTTGTATACTAAGCTAATTTCTTCACATCCACATATGCCTTACTACGTTCCAGCCAGAGAAGCAAGGAGCATGATCAAAAACATTCCAGCCAGGCAAAAGTACTCAAATGAGAGTGCAAACAGGGCTGGTGGCTCAGGAGGGAGTGTGGCTGGAGAGAGTCCCGAGTGCTAGTTAGAGAGGCCTGGAGGGCCACATGCCCAATAAAAGCTGTAAATGGATGCAGCCTATAACTGCAGACACCCCTGACATTAAGTTGCCAACATATAAGTAATTTCACACACAAGGTTGATTTCTTACCAAAAGACCCTCCATTATTTGGATAAGCACTTTTAAGGCCACCTTGCTAGTATTACCTGCTTGTGTGATATACTCTTCAAGTATGAAACCTGGCATACCTTATACGCTCATTCTCCTCTACCTCTAAAGATCAGTTAGTTGGATCACTCTCTTCTGATTCAAAACCACAGATCAGGAAGCATCAGAAGGCAAAGTCCTCACATTGTTAGGATGTCCAAAATGGGATCCATAAAGCTCACACCATCTTCTCGGGTTCAAATGCAGTACTGACACTATGTAATGCAGATGTGGAACCTGTGAAGCTGGACAACTTCCACAATCCCTCACCACTGGCTAAAAACCCAACAACAGCTAAAGGGCTACAGTTTTCCATCCCTGATCTAGTGCTAATTGTAACCGATTTCTCATGATCCAATGTTCTAAAGCGGCCTTCCCCAACCTTGTTCCCAAATGTTGTAGTCCAACAACTTCCATCATCCCATCAGTTGGGCAACTGTCAAGGATAAGGAAATCAGTAGTCCAATAACATCTTGGGGGGAAAGGTTGGAGAAGACGCTTTACAGAGCACAAGGCTCTAAAGCTAAGGGAAGAACAATGTTAGTCTTTCTTACATGTTGGATCTAATCTAGTCTTCACCAACCTGGTGCATGCCAAATGTTTTGGACTGAAACTTCTATCAGTCCAAAATAGCTGGAGGTCACAAATTTAGCGAAGTTTGGTCTAACCATGGATCCCCATGGACCACCAATTTCTTTTAAATTTTCAAAGCAAAAGTACATACGTACTTAAGAGTATCTTTAAATTAGGGCATAACTAACCTGTGCAACAAGTGCCCTGCTGGCTGACCAAGGTCTACACACTCCCAGCTTTCTTTCCAATAACCCCAGAAAGCAGCAGGTACAAGGAGATTTGCCAGAAAATAATCAGTGGTCTATGACCACTCACAGATCACAGTCTACTTTCTGCTATTAGCAACTGCCAGAATATACTGACTTCAGTAAAGATTTTATACTTTTTATCGTCTTAGTTTTAACAAATTACCTAAAATAGAATAACTCGAGACACTAACTTATGTCCATACCTCTACATTTTACCAATTGCTAAACTTAAAATTTGTATTAGATGAGACACTTTAGATAAGCTTCCATTGATAATAGCTTTCAACCAATCAATTTTCCTTTACAACCTAACAAAACAGCAACAGGAGGTATCCAGCTAAGTTATACCCAAGTCCATTGACCTGGAGTCAACTTAGAGTTGGATACCATCCTACGAATAGAGAAAGTTCTTTGTAGCCCTTGTTGTGAAAAGGTAACATAACATCTAGAACTATACACTGGTGTGTGAATTCTATGGCGATCAAATTGATACTTCTTTTAATTAAGAATAGGTGTTTTTCCCAGTCCTCCTTCAGACACTACTAAATGTGAAGTGTAAGCAATTGCTATTTCTCAAATATTCAGAGACAGAATGTAGAAGAGTTTGTATACAACTACAAACCATCTCTTACTGAGGTGCAAAAATATTTTATATTGTTTGGTGTATCGTATATACATTTTATAATGAAATGCTTAGCTTGAAGATTTAGAACTTTAGATTTAAACACTGATCTACCAATCTACTTTCAATTGTGTCAGTTATATTTTTTAAATTGGTTGTACATTATTTTTAAATGTTTTCCTGTTTGTAATCGTTTTCTTATGAAAATTAACTAATGCTAAAGAGCAATGGCTAAGCACTTTTCAGTCCCATTGATTTCTGAGAAAAAATACGTATGCTCTTCACTCCCCCTTAATGAAAGTCTATGAATGAGGCTTAACTTTTGCAGGATCACGCTCTTAATATACTGAATGGCAAACTCGGTGTGCAGTTCAAGATAAGCAAAGAACTTCAAAAATATTCTTACCATAGAATGCATAGTTATAAAGAAGCAGGTTCAGTATTTAAATACTTTTCTGTCTGCTTGGTATGCTTACAGAGTTAAATCCATTTTTTCATATTCTTATATGCCATAGCCCAAGCCAACTTAAGCAGCAGGAATTCAGTATGTTAAGAAAAATGTACAGTTTACCTTTCAGACAAAGATGTCCCTCTAACCAATCCAGAGGGGCTGACCAATCCTGTGAAGAAATAACTCACTATTATGGAGCAGCCATTAGAGCATCCCCCAGCATCACAAATGAACTGCAATTAAAAGATACTGGGGTAAACAATAAGAGGGAAAGTACAAACAACTGTGTAGTTTTAATTCAAAGTGAATCAACTCAATTCACCTGAACGATCCTCTAAGAAAAAATCATTAAAGGAATACTGCAAATACAGCAGACTGCATTTTAAGTGTGAACATCTAAATCAGCTGTGGCATTCGCACCATCAGAGTAGACTGCAATCCTACACACACTTACTTGGAAGTAAGTTCCACTGAACTTTACAGGATTTACTTCCAATGAGTCATGCACAGGATTGTGCTGATGATGGTCTTAATCACTCAGATTTCCATTTCTTTATTTAAAAGGTCTGTTTTCTTGCAGTACTTAAAAGACATTTGAGGGGAAATTCAAATTACTTGCCAAAAGCCAGACAGTTGTGACAAAAATTTAAACTGTGTCTGTTGATACCAAGCTGTGTTCTAATATGCTCCATCATTACTCAAGCAAATCTGTTGTATCACTTGCCAGAATTAAATATCTCACAATATCTGAATCACTTAAAATCTAAGTATGACTATCTCTTCACATTCAATGACCTTCCTATATATATTCCATGCAGGAAAAGGCATGATCAAATGATGAGCATCTGCTTATGTTTCTAGGTATGCACACAACACCAAGTGTGCATTTTCACATGACTGCATTGATTTTAATACAGAAAAGTGATGTCCTGGACCATATAGAAAGCCATGTGTGAAGCAGCCCTTAGAGCCAGTACTTTAATTTACCCAACAGAATTATCCGCATTTATTACTAGGAACAATGGGTGGTATCCAACTAGTCATACTTGGTAGGCTCACTGAAATCAACAGACTTAAGTCAGTCATGATTAACCTAAGTCCATTGATTTAAATGGGTCTATTCTCAGTACTACTAAGTTGGATACCATCCAATAGCTTGACCGCTCAACTATTTGCAGATTTAAAAAAAGGAAATCAGAAATCAACTAAAAGTGACATTAAATGACAAGTTTGAATTAGTACTCAGCCATCCTGGAAGTCATTGCACTTTGGATAAAAGCGAGTTAGTAAGAGATATACCAGTTACCTAAGGACTTAGAAGGCTATAATATAATGAGAAAAGCCTAAAAGCAGTAAACCCAGCTCCCTAGAATTACAATTTAGTTTGACCTCTTAAAATCCCTTACCTGTTTAAGTGTTTTAAACAGCAGTTTGCCTTGGGAACACATAATTTGTGGAACACAATCGTTGCATCCGTGTGTTGATAAGCACCTGCTGCCTAGCAATCATCCTGCGTGAATACAGGACAGCGCTAGTGTTCTTTATCCACAATAGGTTAAACATTTCAAGGCAACCAGAGCAAGCTTGTGTTTCAAGATGTCTTCCATCTGCATGTCAAATGGCAACTAGTTAATTCTAAGACAGTATGGCAAACATATGCGGTTTCTGCAGCCACGGTGCAGGTGCAGCACTGTTCGCTTCCTCTTGACCTCTGGTGGTGTGACGTCAACCGTGCCCCAAAGTCTCCTGCAGCAAAGAGTTGTACTCCTGCACAGTGGGAACAGCTTTCCAAAGCTCAAGGTCCCCAAATGCAGGGACACATTTTTCAAAGTGTCACCACTTTTTTTCCTCCTCTCATCATCTGTACTACAAACTACAAGTTTGCAGTGGTACCTAGGAAACGATCAAGGTTGCATGCACATCCAAGGTGTGTAGACAATTTGCTTCAAAACTGGTCAAGAGCACCAATACCAATGGTACAGGTTTTAATGACAGCATTCTAGCTCTCAGGAACTCTTCATCCATTCAGAACTACACCCAGGACTGCACAACTCTGGTGAAAAGCCCCTGGATGCGGAGGAGCTCTTTCAAGCTGTCTGGAAACGCGCTATCACTTAAATTTTTTTGAGTTACTTTTTCTTTTTTTCAATTTGGTGGAAAGGTTTCTATGCGCAAGATGCAAAGCAATTTCAAACTTTCTTCAAACTAAAATCAGAACTAAGGCCAAACAAGTTAGGTGAACAAAACAAATCAAGAACTTAAAATTCAGGAACTCCAGCTCTTCAAAATCAATGAAGTCCCAGATTTGTACACTGTTCTGAGACTTAAAGATGCTTTCCCTGCTTCTTGCATGCCAGCAACAGCACCATTTCCTCGTAAAGATGAGGAGATAGCAGCCATTGATCCCCATTCACCGTAAACAATGGGACACAGCAACACAACAGACTAGATTCTTCAGATCTGATACAACAGGATGGTCAATATCAATGCGTAGGTCTCCCTGCTTCTTGTCTGAGACCCACAACTATCAGATCGAGGAGGAGGAAGAGCGGCGGCAGTGGCAGCAGCAGCAAAATACCCCCACAGCTGCAAACAAAGGGGTCAAAGGTTTGTTGTCAATTCATTTCCAGGCAGAAAAACCACTTTCCTCAAAAGAAACAATTTATTTAGAATGAAACAAAATTAGCTCGACTGTGAGCGCATGTTTTGAGTGACAGCTAGTTTAAGCTGTGTGAGCCATAAAAAGGTTTTTTTTCCTTTACTTTTGCAGAAATCTTGTGTACACAGCACAAAGCAAAGAGGTCAATTTTCCACTTAAAACACGGGCATTGGCATCACAATAGCAGATACACAACTTTTTTAAGCTGCCATTTTAGTAAAATGCACAAATACTAAACAGATAAGCTTTCTTCCACGAGGCCCATGTAAATTCCACACAAGCCAAAGCTTTTCTTCGCAAAGGTCCATTAGAGCTTGGAATCCCTTGTTGTCTTCGGCAGTTCACCAGCCTTGCTTTCAGGAGGAAAGAAGAGGTTATTCAGTACAAGTGTTTACAACAGAGTTGTCCTCTTCCTACATTAACAGATAATTTATAGAACTACAAGGCTTTTCCTGAATATTCTAGGGAAAGTCTGAAAGCACCAATCACCCTTCACTGGCACAAAACTTTTGAAATGAATTAACATCTATATATAGATGCACAATGAATAGCCCAGGGGTTTTAAAACGTAAAATACAGTTTGAAGTTATTCAACTGAACTGGTAAAAAAGGTAAAAACCCAGGAGGAAAATCAATTCACACAATTTCGCTTTTTCAAAAAGGCAACTCAAACAAGAACATGAAAGTTAACTGTTCTGTTTGTATGTGTATTTTCTCACTTTACTGCATATTACTAGCAGCAAGCCCACTAGTTGCAGGAGGGAGGGGAAGCCAATGATATACATCAAATTCCACCAAATTACATCTGCACAATTCCACCCCCCAGTTTTTCTAAAGTATTGCAGTTTGGTCAAATACAACTGGAAATGTTTACATTCCATGACACATGTGGAGTATCTATTCTTATCTACACAAAATAAATGGAAGCCAGGGTAAATGACTACACATCTTATTTTTACATTGATTTCTTCACTTCTAATTAGTATTCAAATTTTATCAAGTGCCTCCCAAGTATAGTTCCTGAATACACTTTTGTGGTAACCTCTAGCTTTTCCATTTAACCATCTAATTCCAGGTTTTTCCATGCACCTTTTCACTCTAAATCATGGCCAGGCTCCAGCTGCTTGCTTAAGACACCCAAATAAGTTATTTCTTTTGCCTATTATACTCCTAGGGAAGTGATCCACACTGAAGATTGCTTTAAAAATGCTATAATCTTGCCTCCACTTCGATTGCTCCCATTTGGACCGCCCATGTAGGAAGCCATTCTACAGAACACAGAAGTGGATCTCACAATGAGGTAGCCTTAAATTCATGCCATGTTGCCAGCCAACAGCAGTCTTTATGCTGAACTTTCAAGCATGCAGTCACTGGCTAACAGCCAAACCGCTGTTTAAAGTTTCCAATTGAAAAAAAAAAAAAAGTATTAATGGCAATATGCCACTTAAAAGTTTTTTCCCCTAAGCAACAAAAAGTGGCTATTAAATGATGTATCAGAAAAAGATAATTCTCCATTCTAACGCAATACACTGTAATGAATGAAAACAGTTGTGAATATATGCACCAATCAAGTGTGCAGCGCTCATACTGAAGCTCCATAATGCCATATACAGAGAAAATAACTCTGATCTGTTGTGTATAAAAGTGGCATTAAATGCAACATTTGCTAGTGCTGAACTCTTACCCAGATGGCTCAAAAGGATAATTGCTCTGCTATGCACACTCAAAAGTAAATACAGTCCCCCAAACTTGTATTTAGATTTTATGGCGGTTTTAACTAAGTGCTGTGACATTTAATGTTGCTTGTCAATTGTTTTACCCTACAAAGGGCTCCTAAAATGCTAGGTTTCCTTTTCTAGCTAACAAATGAACCAGATTTTTTACTAAATAATAATAATAAAAATCTAAGTAAGGATTAGGAAATTGAAATTGCCCATTTCACATAACCTTAACATACTTCAAGTCATGAAGATCAGCAGCAATGAACATAATTTGTTTCCATTTTCAAAGAGGAAACCCCATGGTGTTGAGTTTTTCTGACACCAGTTATCAGTGGCTTGCTTGTAAGCAAGACTATTCATACAATTTATTGCAAATTCAAGTTCTGTAGGGCTTTTCTCAAAAGAGCACTGCATATTGGAGAATGGGTACTATTGTTCACAAGTATAAAGGTTTTGAAGGGTGGCCTTCCATAAATGACTCAGAAGTCTAACGTAGAGATCAAGCTCTGTTACAAAAACCGTAAGAGAATCCACTCTATATGCCACCATTGCTTGACAAGTGCAATAACATGGATAACTCAGCAATAGTCATGTTATGCACTAACTGGCAACATAGGCCTATCTTTCTGAGACTTCGTCTGGAAGCAGAGAATATATGAAAACAACTCCCTACACAATTCTCATTAATAGTAAGGAAAGTGGCTAGATTTTGCATGCACATTGAAGGGCTCTTCAGCCCACAGTTCAAAGTTTTCTTCCGTTATTACAGGACAGCAGTGTGTGCTGGTGGTTATTTGAAACTTGCAATTACTCATCAATGGGTTTTAGGGTGCTAAAGCTGTTTTTCTGAAAAAGTGAAAGGATTGACTGATTTCAGAAATGAGGCTTCACTCTAAAAAGTGACTTTAACATGCTTCTCAATTTAAGCTTACAATGAGCAACATGTTGCTTTCACCAAGCCACATTTCAAAGAATGTAAATCTTCATACCTGGGCAAAACCATTTTACACCAAGTGGAAAACAGCACTCTTCATTACTCAGAGGCTGGTACAATGCCTTAGAGGGTTAATAAAATGTTTCAATGAAAAGATTAGAAAAATGAAGCCACATGTCTGAACTACTTCCCCCCTACCTATATCAGGATGTTTTTGTGGAGTTTAAAAAACCTCATTTCCCCCCCAAAAAGCAAATTATGTTCTTTGAATAAACTGAACTGCTTCCCCAACACTTGGAAATACAAGACTGCAAAAATGTCAAGATTAAAACAGTGCAATCCAGACTATAAAACCTTGCATAATGCCCATTTTTTACCTGAAAGTAACTACCAGGTAGCATTCACTTCTATTTTCATGGCTATAAAATGATATTGAAATGGTTATGTGGCAGAACTTTTTACAAAAGTTAAGTGCCATCTCAGAAAATTATATTTCCAAGTCACATTTTGGAATTCACTGTCCCTACCACAATTAGCAAAGGGCAATAACAAAAATGCAAGTAATCACAGTTGTCTTAAAAGCACCTGCTTCTTACATACTGAAGCGCAAGATGTTCATGGATTATAGCAATGCTCTTGGTTCTTTATCATGTATCACAACTACACCTGTGTACACATCCTTTATGGGCATGCACTTCTATGAACTTGGCAACAAAACTAATACCCAGTGAAAGAAGCCTAGTGTACCACAAAAGATAAAGTATCATCTGCCTTGGGGACGTCAATCCTGAATCAATTCAAACTCAGATGTTATTTTCAGGTTCTTGATGGAGGGATTATTTTGATTTCAAGGCTACAAGCCCAAGGCCTTCACTTAACCATAGGGCTCACAATGGGCATTTGCTTTAGGCATGTGATTCTGTATGAGCCACAAATGCTTTAAATCTGGCCATTTAGATTTGTAAATGTAGGGAAGTTTTTATGTCTACTTTAAAGTTATGAAATGAAAGAGGACAAGAAGTTAAAGGGTATTTTTTTAAAAAGGGGGAGGGGAGAAAGAAATACGCTTGTTCTGGGATTCATATTTTAGTTGAAGCAGACCTTCCATCCCTGCTACCTGCACATCAGCAAGACAGTCATGGTAGCCTAGCCATACTAAAGAACAGCTAACAAGTCTGCCTTCTAAAGAGTTTATAGAAAACTGAGGGGAGGTAAGATTAACTACATATCTAATTAAAAATTATACTTGGGGAAGTGGCTAAGGCTTATCGCATAGCACCTGGCAGACACTGGAACAGAGGGGAGGGGGGCTGTGTGAAGCAGCAGGAGAGAGCATAGAAAGTATTAGGGCTTTAAGATGCACCACGGACAATGATCATGACCAAATAGTCATCCTCTGATTTAGCCAGGGCCTTGGCTGTAGAATCCAGGAACTGCTGAGAAAAATCACAGGGTGGGAAAGCATGCAAGACCCCGCTGTTTTCTTTGTCTTTATTGCCCCCTACTGGGAGGCTTATCACCCCAGCTGCCTGTTTTTGTTTAAGATAGGACACCAGGTTTCTGAGCGGCCGCTGTGTAGAGGTGGTGTTAGCTTCACCAGCCCCAGATGAGGCACGGTTGTCTGTGGTACCAGGCACAGCCAGAAGAATAGCATATCCATTGGGCCCTGCCACTTTGATACGACGGGTAACTTCATCCAGCTTGGGCTGGTCCAAACGGAGGCGCTGTGTGATCTTTAGCTGGGCCACTTTGCCACCAGTTGCTCCTTCCACCAGGAGACTGCTGGCCACACTCAGATCCCCTTGAAGTAGGTGCATGTTAGACGGAAAGTTGCTGTTCTTCAATAGAAGCATTCCTTGCCAGGCCAGGCACAGTTTGGGGGATGACCCAGACTTTGAGGTTCCATCCTGCTGCTGTTGCTTTTGAGGTGGAGGTTTAAGCCGAGATCCTCCACCACTGCTGCCTTCGGATGCATGCTCATCCTTTTTAGCTGGACTCTTGCATTCTTGGGTGGTAGCAGTGGTAAGTGTGCGATGCTTTCTTTCCCTCTCAGAGCTTTTGCGGTCACGCTTCTCACTCTGGCTTCGCTCCAAGCTACCCCTGCGTGGCTCTCGGATGGGTGAAGGGCGCTCCAGCAACAGCAAACGAGAGGTTGGTCGTTCTGCATCGCTACTATAGCGGTCTCTGCCCAGACTTGGCTCAGGACTACGATCTTGTGGAGAGGCTGCAGCAGGACAGTGACGCTTGCGAGATGAAGATGATCGTTCACTGTCCGGCGAACGGTCCAAATGCCGCCCCCCATCTTCCACTAGCCTTCGCTTCCTGGGTAGATCCCTACTGCTTATGACTAACTCCCTTTCCCCACGAGTTCTTTCTAGAGACCAACCATCTCGTCGGCGTTCCAAACTTTCTAGTGTATCATAAACAGTTGCTCTGCTCCCCCTGTCCCGAACTGGAGGTGGGGGAGGCACCCACTCTGTCTCAGGATAGAGATCTCTGTCACGATCGCCATACACTAGGGGTGGAGTCCTATCCCGAGCACCTCGGAGTGGATCCGATGGGGCTCCACGATGTGCCCCAAAGGCAGATGTCTCTGCTACCAGATCATAGTGAGGAGGGGGTGGAAGTGGCAATGTCTGCAAATAAGGTTGCTGATAACGATGCTCAGTGTCAGCAAAGTCCACCCGGAGACGGCGGTCTGGCCCACCCAAAGGAAAACCACGCATGTGGCTACAAGCAGCTTGTGCAGCATCCAAGCTCTCATACTGGATGTAAGCCCATGAGTCACCTTTACGATAGTCAATGGTGCGAATAGTGCCAAAACGGTCAAACTCCCTGGCAAGAGCAGCCAATGGTACCCAAGGCCCCAGACCACCCACCCAAAGTCGTGTGGTCGGGGTGGCCTTACCATAGCCAATTTTGATAGGGTTACGCAGCAACACTTTACCGGACATAGCAAGTTTAGCCCGGTGGGCCATGTCCAAGTTTTCAAACTTGAGAAATCCATAGGTGCTAGTTTGACCTCGGGATGGCCTCTTGATGTCCACCTCAGTGATTACCCCAAAGCGGTCAAAACCTCGGCGTAGATCTGATTCAGTCACCGATATGTCCAGATTGCCGAGGAATAGGGTACGATTGGCTCTCTGGTCATCTTCGGGGCTAATCTCTTCCTCACTGGCTGTTCCAGTGCCACCAACCCCACGAAATGCAGCTGCCGCCACTCCTGCAACTCGATCCAGACTGTAAGCGGGCCTCACGCGGTCATAGAAGCCCCCATAATCTCGTTCTCTTTCCAACTCCCTAGGCAGAGGTGGCGGTGGCGGAGGAAGGCGGCCCAGGGCAAGCTGCTGCAGCCTGAAGTCTCTGTATCCCAAGCCAGCTCCTCCACCAGCAGGAGAAAGCGCCCTCTGAGTAGCCCCAGTGGAGGGGTGCCTGATGGCTGCAGGTGCCGCACCTGCTACACCCACCGCTGCGGCTCCGTAGGGAGATTCCTTGTCCAAAAGGGCAGGAGAACGGCTGGCGCGACGCCGGCCGCTCCCCCCTCCGCTGCTGCTCCCCACGTAGACAGCCTCGATCTTCAGCGGCCGGTCGTAGAGAACCAGGCGGCCGCGAGCGTGCTTGGCAGCCCGGGCGTCCTCGGGGCGCCGGAAATTGACGAAGGCCACCCGCTCGTCGCCAGCGCCGGTGCCGGGCGGCAGGCGGCTGATTTTGACACTTACGTCCCCGAAGCGCTTGAACTCGTGGAAGAGCCCGTCCTCGATCGCCTCGTCGCTCAGCGCAGAGCCCAGCTCGCTGATCTTCAGCGTCTTGTACTCACTGCTGCTGCCGGAGTCGGAGGGGGGCGCCCGGGAATCGCCGCCGCCGCCGCCGCGGCTGCCCCGCGAGGACGACTCCGCGTTCTTGCTGCTGCTGCTACTGTTGCTGTAGCCGTGGCGGCTGCTGCTTCCGCCACCCCCGGAGCTGCCCACCGTGGCGGAGTCATACTCGCGGCTGCTGGCCCGGCTGGCCTTTTCCAAGTGAAGGCTCCGCCGACTGCTGCCGCCGCCACCTTCGCCCGAGCCGCCGCTCGCCGACTTCCCGCCGCCGTTGCTTGGCTTCTTGCTGCTCCGCTCGCTCCGCGCCGAAGAGGAGTCCTCGCCGCCCCGGGACCGTTTGGCCTTGGCAGGGGAACGCTCCTTGCCCTTCATGGCGGCGAGCGCCAGCAAGAGAGAATCGCGCGCCGAGTATCGCGCCTCACGCACCCGCCGCCATCTTGGAACCCTCCTGCACACGCTAACTCCGCCCACTTCGCATCCATTGGACGACTTAACAGAGGTCCGCCATTCTCATTGCACAGAAAGTCTGTCAGTGTGAGGCGAGGGGAAGGGAAAAATCGGCCCAGAGCCCCGGAAGCGGAAACCCTCTTTCTTAACTAGCGCTCATCATCCTATTAGACGAGGCGCCCGTCACTCCGAAGGTCCGTGAGCTCCGCTGAACGGCGGCAGCAGGAGAGTCACACTATAGGTCGGCTATGGAGAGGCTACGAGTAGGAGCTGGGATTGGGTTGGACAAAAATCCTGTCAGTCGTCTTTATTTCTGCCTCCGTCAGAGCCCGAGTCGCCCAAGCATTCATTGGCCATTTCCTTCGAATCCGGGCTCCTGTCTCTCCCTGTTCCTATTAGCGTGGGACCGGGCGGGGCGGGGAGGTCTCGCGCTGCAACTTTGATTTGATTGGCTATTGGCGATGCCCAACTCGACCGTTTCAACTGGCGGCTGGGATTCAGTAGCCGTCCGCTCATTGGTCTGTCGACGATTGTCGCTAAAGATGAGGCGCGGCCTTGCTCATTTGATTTGGCTGAGGCGCGAAGGCAAGGCGGCGTTGGTGGTTCCGCTGGGAAAAGCTCGGAGCCTGGCGTTTCCTGCACACAGCGTTTCCTCCATCGTCACCGGCCTTCGTCCCTCAGAACTCGCCCTGCCTCTGCTGCAGAAATGCGGAGCACCGCCCAGAGTCCCGCAGTGATAAAACGTCCATAAAAACATCTTTGCCTTGGCTCCCAGAGTAGTATAAAAGACATTAAATAAAGTAAAAACACCGTAACATGAATATACGTTCAGTACTTCGAAATAATAAACGAATAAAAATTGCTTAGGTCCTAAAGCCCACAAGTTCTGCAACTGGGGAGGACTCTTCTGTGCTACCCAGATCCTAAACCTCCACGCAGTCCTAGCAACAGCTGCAGCCCCCCTTTTCTTTTTTTCCGCTAAACATTTTAAATAGGCTGCTTCGTGCAGTAACTGATGCAGGTATTCCAATGGTACAGTTTTCACAAGCCCCGGTGTGCCAGTAGCAGGAGCAGCCCGAGATATTTTGACACCCGAGGTGAACCACAAAATAGCATTCTCCTCCCTGCCAGGGAAGAAGAATGACTGAGTGAAAGTCCACATCAGGAACAAGAGGGGGATAAAGATCTACATCGGGATCTGCTGCTCCTGTGGATCCTGCCGCCCAAGGTGGGCCGGCCCTGGTCAGTAGTGGAGGTTCATTACCCCCACATGCAATTCCTGGGAAGTGGAGGGCTGCTTGCTCTGCAATAAAATGCACCTCCTGAGATGCATAGGCGGAGCAGAGATCACTGAAGACCACATTTGAAGTTGGACAGGAATTTTCCATCCATGCAATATACACAATATTGGCAGGTAATGACCCTGGTTTTCAGGAGCAATTGTACCGTTCAAGCAGAATCCACATAATCTGGTCCTATATATGTATACTTAGAAGTAAGCCCCATTGAGTTTAGTGGAACTTTTCCCCAAGTAACTGTATTAGATGGTACCCAAAGAGGAGTATCAAAATATTTTTCTAGCAGATTTACTAACTTCTCACAGTCAAACCATTTGACATTATTTGTAGCAGGGGAAACCTGATACAAAAACATATACTGTGTATGGATTCATAAATCCGTATAAATACCACCCTACCCTGGAAATGCAACAAATCCTAACACTTCGATGCATCTTTAAGATGCCTGGGGAAGAGTCACGTGATTATTGCCTGCAATAAGTCCCACTGAACACAGTGGGACGTAGATAAGATTGTCTTGTTAGGATGGCCAGATGCAAAGGAGGTCAGGGATTAAGGGTGTAGCTTCTCCCTCTTGTACACAAGTATTAAAGATGCAGGTGTCCTGTAATCTTTTGTATCTGACCGTACATAAAACACTTCTTACATCCTGAATACAGTGGAAGCTGTTAATAGTAATTAGGTAGAGTCAGGGATTTTATATAATTCTTTAAAATAATTCTCCCCTTTCTACTTGGCTTTTTAAAGATTTCATCCAAAAAGTATTCAAACAGAATTCATGTTTATTCAGCTTTAATTTCATGTCCTAGTTCTAATTCAGGCTAGTGGGTTCTCTCTTTAGTAAAGGTTTTAAAGCAGAAAAAGAAGCAAAAACAGGTGAATAAATTATACAGTTTACTGTCTTGAGCCTTTTTTTAATTGATTAAAAAATACATTGTGCATAATGTATTTGTTGTATTAAAACTCGCTGTCTATGAAAGTTCATTTCATCTTAAATGTTTTCTATCTGTGTATACTCAGGAGCAAGCCCCGAAAGTGTTAATAACATCCGGGAGCAAGTCTCATTGAGCTCAGTCTCAATACACAAGCTGCACTGAAATTAGTGGGAGGTGTGGAAGAGGTCTACCATAGTGACAATAATTTCTTACAAGATTTGGTTCATTTCAATGAGATTTGCATAGGAAAATTTCCTGACAGATGGATAGCTTGAGAGTCATGTTCTGCCCAGTGATTATCTCAATCATGATAATCTGTGAAAAGACAAAAGGAACAGTTTACCTAGAAAAAGCCATTTCTGCCAGTATCATAATGCTCTTATATAAATCTATGGTGCTAGCACATGTACAGTTCTGGTTGCTCCATCTCAAAAAACAGCTGGAAAAAATGATAAGGGAGTTAGAGCAATTTTGCTAGGAGGAATGGCCAGTACACTGGGTAGGGGGTTGTTTAGGGGGGGGGGAGGGAGTGGGTAGGAGGGAGATTTAGGAAATTATGTGAAGTGTGGAGATGGTGAACAACATCTCCCGTAATACCAGAACCAGGGATAATCTAATGAAACTGATTAGCAGTAGTTAAGGGCACACTATATGAGGATACAAACCCTTCTAAGATGGCATACAAGTAACAGAGATACTTTAATAAAACCACAGCAATAATTTTGGAATATAATACTTTACCAGGATCCTTTCCACAGGGCATGTGGTAGTAGATAGCCCAGGTTGAGGAGAGGGAGAGTTCAGTTGCACCAGGCTCCGAGATGGTCTTCCTCAAAATACAGAAGGAAGTACTTCACACAATACCAAATTAATTTCTATAATTCATTGTCACAAGATGCGGCGATTACCACCAACTTACATGATTTTAAAAGATTTAAAGCATTCCAATTATTTGTATTTCTTATTATTCTTTCTAATTGCCACTTCTTCACATTTTGTGCTCCAGTTCTCCTATCCAAAAATGCATATGAAATTGTGTACGTGGGGAAATTACATAAACTGCATAAGCAAAATAACATACAAAAAAGAGCATTATATATGGGGAAATTGCTTGCAAAAGGCAAAATTGCATATATACAAAATGTGTATATTAGGAGAAACCTGGACTAAAATGCTGAAGAATTTTCTTTCTTTTTTTAATAATATTTTTTATTGGTTTTCATCAAGAAAAATACATATCACACCACATTACAACTAACAAATTTTCTCATTTTTGGACTTCCTTCAGCCTCTCTGACAATCATCCGAATTAAACTTTTTAATTACACATTTCCTAAATTTGCTATTGCCTTTTAACATACCCTTCCACATCTGTTTTTTCTTTTTTGCAATATTTCTTAGGTTTTTACAGAGCTTCTTTAAATGCCACTAACGTTATTTCATTATCACTTATACATTCCCAATACTCTAATGCTGAAGAATTTTCAGGAGGACTGTAAAAAAATATCAGAAAATACAGTAATTCTGAGATGTGGCAAATTGACTTAGGATCTGAAAAAAACAAAAACAAAGATTGTAATTGACAAATTGATCTGTCCTTACTAAGCAGCTAAGTGCAAGTGATGAATCGGCATCTGGTGTTCAGGAGGGGAGTAAATAAGCTAAAACTTAAGGTGGAGGTATTGTTAATCAGTCATTCTGGTAGCAAGAGCAGGTGCAAAAGAGGGCAGGGCCCTTGCACCTCTAGTAGTTGTGTAAATAATTATAGCAGGTGTAGCTTGCCATGCAAGATCAGAGCTGCTGAAAGTCCCTCTTGTACAGAACTATTCAAGGTACAGAAGCCTTGTCCTGTTTTACATTGGAAGCCCTAAATTCTGGTGATCTAGAAAAGGATATTCCGGTAATCTTACCCTCCATGGGTCTGTACACTCACTGAAAGAGTGGCATACCGCTTGGGAATACAGTGGTACCTCGGGTTACAGACGCTTCAGGTTACAGGCGCTTCAGGTTGCAGACTCCGCTAACCCAGAAATAGTACCTTGGGTTAAGAACTTTGCTTCAGGATGAGAACAGAAATCGTGCAGCAGCAGCAGGAGGTCCCATTAGCTAAAGTGGTGCTTCAGGTTAAGAACAGTTTCAGGTTAAGAACGGACCTCCGGAACGAATTACGTTCTTAACCCAAGGTACCACTGTACTCTTCAACCCAATGCTTTCCCTGCATGCCCAGGTGGAGACAGTTGCCAGGGTACCTTTTATCATTTCAGTAGATTCACAAGTTGCAGCCTCTCAGAAAAGGTGGACCTAGCATCAGCTATCCATGCTATTTTTTACTTCCAGACTAGATTAAGCTTCTGGCCATGTCTGCTCTTGGTATTATATTTACACTTCTTAGTGTGACCCCTTCTTCTGCCCCCTGGCAGATGAATGGGAAGAGGTGGTGGGTGAGGGTGATAGTGATGGGGACATATTGCACCTCCTGTTATGCTCCCTAGCATTGTGTTTGCTATGCATTTTAGTCTCCCTGCCTGCAGATGGAGGAACAGGAGGGACTGCAGGATTGACAGGGACCGTAATGGGAGTGTCTACTACTGGTGTTATGGGAGAGGTCCTGGTCCCTTGTGCCTCCTGAGCCACTATGCCCTCATCAAATGCTTTTGCCTGGGTGGATTTTGTCCATCAATGCTCCTAGCTTGCTGGGATGAAATGGGGGGCAGGGAAACAGGCTGTAGCCTTGAGACAGAGAGGCCTGAAAGGCTGAATTTGGCCCCTAGGCCACAGGTTCCCCAATTCTGTTCTAGCCCCTGCACTGTTTAATAACAGTGTTAAATTGCCTAGTCCAGTATTAAGTGGTATTTGTATTGTAGCCTCATATGTCTGATGTCTGTGGCTGTGATTGGTGAACGGTGACATCTGTTTACCGGTTATACCGATCTGCTCATATGGAGGGGAAACATCCAAGTGAAATACATGAGAAATTTCCATCCAAACGTAGAAATTTCATCCAATGTAGAAATTGGATGTAAATGTCCTTTGGGGGCTAAATGCAAGTATGTTTAGCTTAGCTGTATAGTGAATTGGGCTACAAAGTTTACACTGAAATATTACACTGAATTAGTCCGATATGTATTAATCTTAGACAATAGAGCCAATAACTTCATATTTCAATATAGGTTACTTTCATGTGGATAAAGATTTGCGAATCTGTGTGGGAGACAGGCAGAAGAACATACTCAGTTAGACTGGGTGTCATAGAAACGAATTAATGGTTAGCATGAATCTATTTTCAAATCACATTGACAGAGCCTCCATTAACTTCTATTTTGAGCAGCTTTACTGGGTTTGGAGAAGGATGACATAGCAGAAAAGCATACACAACTAGCTTTGATCTTAATGGGATTTAGACCAGATTGTCATCAGCTGTAAACTGTTTTTCAGCATCACTTCTGAATACAGTATTACTGTATACAGCATTACTGAATACTATGCTGGATCTGTCAAAGTCTCAACCATTTTCCTTGCCCCCATTTCTTTTTTTTTAAGTTTAGCATTCAAATGTACCTAAAGTCTTGAGAGATGCAAAATGACCATTTTATCACTAAAAATGCTTCTAGAGTAAGTTTCTTTACATTCACAAGGAAGGTAATAATGCAACGTTTTATACAATTGCAAATTAGTATTATAAAAAATATTTATCTAAGATATCCTTTGTCAAAATCACATTAAAATATATTTTCAGTCTAGTGTCACGTTGTGTTGTTTTTGTTGTGGTAGGTCTTTCTGAGAGAAGCCGTCCCACAGGTACTGAGACATGGAAAGAGCAGAGAATACTATCAGGGGCAACATTAGCAAGTCTGGTGTACTTCAGCAGTCAGAAAACCGTTGGTAAAGTCCAAGTGCTTTAACAAAAGATTACTGAGCAATCCTTTACTTACATCATGCCAGGAGTGGAGATATGCTGCCTCTGCATCATGGGACAGCCACCATATCCAATGTATGCTCTATCCAATGCATGTTCCCTAGTATGTGATGGGGCAAGCCTTGCAGAATGTAGGATGCAGTCAGTTGGTGAAGAAGAGAGGCTGGGATGATGAGGGGAGAGGACAATGAGATCTGCTCAGCCCATCAGGTAAAATAGGAAGGGGTGGTCACATGGGTTGCCAGCAGTGGGCCAAAAAGGTTGATTGGTCCATGCAGGAGCCAGGCTTTTGATCCATGCAGCACTCCTGATTGGGTCAGGTATGCCTGATTGTTGAAAGGACCTAACCACTTTTCCTAATTTGAGGTAATAACCTAGATTTAATCCTGGGTCGTCCTGAGCATATGTCACAAGCTGCTCCACCTGGCTGGGGTTCCTCCTACAACCCTTGCCCTTCAGGAGTCTATGACTGGATGACTGGAGTAGACAAATGCACTATGATATGTCTAATACATGTACAGTATTGGAACAACCATGTTTTTTCATTGGCACTGACCAGCAGAGGGCAGAAACCGTGTAGGAATTTCCCTGTTGCTTTTCCAAATGTGCTTTTCCATCTGCGGTTGATGACCTGACCTCAGATAATAGTAACAAGAGCCTCCAGAAACAGAACTGTAAAATCTATTGAAATGTCTCATCTCACCAGAGTAATTCTGCCTAATTGTACCAATCCCAGCTCAGTCAAATGACGACTGGTGGTGCCGAGTTTTAATAAATAATGAGAGACCCATTAATGCAATCATTGGCCACTTTCTTCTAGTGTTCTGAGACTAATGGACAGAAGTTGAGGAAAGTGGCAGAACAGGCAGCCCTAGGCAACTGAGCACTCATTGAACCGGAAAGATGACAGAAGTTCCTTCCTTTCCTAGAAGCTGTTGATAATTATATTTTTTAATTAAAAAAAATCCATACCACAATTTGTCAAAAGATTGCATAGCAGTCTAAAATATATTGGGATCGTGAATGAAGTGCTAAAATTCATTCCCTCTCTTTAAACACTTTTTAGCCCCCCGACCCCCAGTGACTCTTTATTGAAGTCTGTACTATTAGCTCTGCTACAGTTGTTAACAACAGAAGCAGTAGTATGACCCAATATCTCTTCATATTGAGAGAAACAAGGAGCTATGCAGTGGTACCTGGTGCCCATTGAGGCTAGTAGGGCAGAACACAGGTAGCCCAACAGTAATTTTGAGCCAGAGCCAATTACAGGTAGTGCCAATTCTAGTTTTGCCCCTACTGAGTTCTATATTGCCAACACTGGTGCTAAGAAGGAAGAAATGGACAGGTAGTCCCCCCCCCCCGATAGGATGCAAGTAAAAAGGCAGGCAGGTAGAGTCTGGCTAAGGGCAGACTGAGGTTGGTTAGTGGAGCACTGTCCCATTTGCCTTGATGGACCAGCCTTCACCACTGGTATGCAGTTGTGGCTGTTGGCTATTGGGACTGCTTGGGCCAAAAACAGTAGGTGAAGCCAGAAGTCAAATGCAGGCAGAGGCAACTAATTCCCCCTCTTCCTTACTGAAGGCAGACTGAGGGTGATGTTACAGTGCTCCCTTCTCCTTAGTGGACCTGCTTCTCTAAATGTGGCATGGGGGAATTCAGCATTGACAGGGGTCTTCCTTGCATTGCCAAACCACTTCAAATCTCATTTGCAATGCAGGCAGATATAGGCCATGCACAAGGTCCAATAGAAATTCAGTTTAAGCAACAACGATGAACTGATCTCTTGCTCAAATTTCACTCTTTCCAGATTTCTCCTAATAAAAACCTTTATAGTAATGCTGCCTTTGTGCCAGCGCTTTAAACTTGGATCATTAATTGCCCTTCCTTTCTTTTATGCATATATCTGACTTATCTCCTAATAGTAAATTAGGAACTACTTGGGCTGGTATTAGAGAATGTTGTGAATACTCATGCTAGAATTGCTTCAACAGTGTCAAGCCTTGACCAGAAGCACCGGTTTATTTTTCAGAAGTAAAAGGGTTAAAAAAATATCCTGAAAGATTGCATGAAAGATACCCTATCATTTTTCTGGCATGGCACCAGTACTACTAATCTCCCAATTTAATCGTATTGCCTTAAATGGGCATTTTTCTGGAGAGGTAGGTAAGTTTATTACTCCCCACCCCCCATTCATACATCAATTTTATATTGATCCCTGCCAAGCTTTTGTCTACAGTGAAGAATATTTCTATCATAGGGTGCTCTGAAGGTAACCATTTGGCATTAATTGCTTCCTGATTTTCTTGTATTCACTATTAATTTTATGTTTTATTGTGTTCTGGCTATTGTGCTCAGAATGTTTTCTCATTGAAATGATGGAAAATTATAGTGCTGATAGAGTGGGCAAGTCATGTAGATTCACACTTTGTGTTGAGGTTGAAGTTCTATATTGGAAACAGAGAATCGGGTGCAATCATATGCATGGTTACACAACAGTAAGTCCCACTCATCGCAATGTGACATAAGAGTACAGTGATACCTTGGTTCTTGAATTTAATCCATTCCAGGAGTCTGTTTGACTCTCAAAATGGTTCAGAAACCAAGGCACAGCTTGCAATTGGCTGCAGGAGCCTCCTGCACTCAATTGGAAGCCACGGATGCTACATCAGACATTTGGCTTCCAAAAAACATTTGCAAACCAGAACACTAACTTCCAGGTTTGCGGCGTTTGGGAGCCGATTTGTTTGGGAGTCAAGCCATTAGACTACCATGGTACCACTGTATATAAGATTGCAGCTGGGGGCACATCCAGCAAATACACTTTCCTAAGAACCCCGGCTGGATGAGATCAAAGTCACATCTAGTCCAGCATCTTGTTCTCACAGTGGTCAAACATTTCTCTATGCGAAGCTCATAAGTAGCGCCAGGATCTCACTCTAGGAGTATTGATGGCATTTGATCAGAGAATAAAGTCTACATACCCAGATTCCCCAGCAGTGATAGTACTGATGCCCCAAACTGTAGGGCATCTGGGATTGCCTTGTGCACTTTCAGTAACAGATAGAAGACCCTTCACTGAGTTTCCGGAGATGTATCTTATCTATGCAGACTTAGCCCTGCACATCTGCAGGAAATTCCTCCATCAAGTTATGTAGGTCCTTCTGGTACTCCTCATCTGGGTATGAGGACAAGGGGACTATAAGATGTACTGTTGGAGAGTTACTTCTCAGACACTCATATGTAGTTCAACTTGCTTATAACAGCCCCTCCCCTTTTTTGGCTTCTTTAATTATGATGTCAGGATTGTTTCTGAGGCTGTTGATGGCATGCTCTGCATAGCTGAGCCTGAGTAGGAAACTTGTCCCAAAGCGGAAAGAAGCAGAAGTCCCAGTAAAGGAAGACTGGATACAAAAACTTATGGAATATGCAGAAATGGTGAAACTTACCGGAAGAATAAGAAATCAAGATAACAAACTTTTTATAAAAAAATGGTTTATTTAATATTTACAGATAAATTGCAAACAGATAAAAACATTAGCAGGATTATTGTAACAACCTGCAGTTTCATAGGAGTATATATTTATAATAGATAATTAAATGAGCAAGTTAAATGAATTTGGATATTCAGAAGATATTTTTAAAAATAAATTTAACCGCAGAAAGAGGGGGAAGGAAGTCAAAATCTGAGATGTTAAATTGATTGTAAAACTAATGAAACTAATGAAATGTATAAACTTGAAAAGTATAAATAAAACCTTTTTTAAAAAAAGACATTTGATAATATTAGAGAGAGAGAAAGGGGGGACTGAGTAGGAAACAATGTTGTTTTCTCATTGCCTCAGCTGGGGCATAGTGGCAGAAGCAATTTGGTAAAATTCAAATGTGTGCTTACTGATACATTTTTGAAAATGATATTGTCAGTGCCCGCAAGGAGTTCCATTATAGCGTGCTTAATCACCCGTTAAAGTTTTCCAGAGCTAAATCCAGGAACAGAACCCGACAGATCCTATTTATGATATTATACTGCAATGTTAGTCTACACATAACTTTTTTATATAGAGGTGCCCATGTGATCACTAGAAAACGTCTGTCCCTGAACACATTGGGCATTTAAATCAGAAATGGCCTTTTGACTGCCTTTAATCTGCCTCCAGCTTGCTTTCGGTGTAGCCTTCCCATATTTCCTTGGCCGTGTTGGACAGGAGAGGCATTTCTAAGGAATAAGGGCAACATTTTGCTCAAGGGGGTTTCCTGACAGAGAAGTACAGCAGTGTGGAAGCATTCCTGGCAGGCAGCCACTGTGGAGGGTTTCCACCCAACCCCCAGCCAAAGCAACAGCTTCTGCTTTGGAATTGCTTTGTGCAAGAGTTGGTTGAGCAAGAGATGGGGAAAGGAAAAGAGAGGCAGTGAGTGCGCCTGTACAAGCATGATAGTGATCTGGAGAGGATACATTAGTGGCTTATGGCTGGTGGGTTGTACAAGTCATCCACCAAATGACAGTGGATTGGTACATTATCAGCAATTGTGTTTGCTGCAGATAGGCTGTGGTTTCCTGCCAAAAATGCACAGTGTTGGAAAACAGGCTCATTTGCTCCTATACCCATATACACTGGTCTGGGAGCCCTGATTAGGTACAGCCCTATGACACATTAAGGAAGAGTATCTGTCACTAACACTTTATGTAGGCATCTGTGGGGAACACCAGCAGTAAGCATGTGCCTGCTTAAAATGTGGAGCTGTGCTTAGATTCTGCTTTGTTAACAGCGGTTCCAAAACATTGTCACAGTGCTTACCTGCTCAGGTAAACTGCCTGATGCGTGAGACATCCTAAAGCCATTTAAGCAGGGAAGGGGGAGTTGAATGCCCATGGCTGCACATGCTACCACTTGTGGTGATGGCAATTCAGTGCTGTGTTAAGATGCAGACAAAATTCGTATTGCAAGGGTGTATGGGAAACGCAGCAGAATGTATATTGTGCATTGAGGCATAGTGGTCTGTCACAATTGCTCCTTCACTGATATGAGGCCTTCACCACTCTCCTAGGCAACAGTTCGCCTTATCTTGCTAAACAGCCTTATTCTGCTAAATCATGTAAGTTGTCTGCTTGCCAGCCTAAACATCTACAAGAGATAGTGTACAGGTCTACAATCAAACCTCGGTTGTCGAATGTAATCTGTTCCAGAAGACCGTTCGACTTCTGAAATGTTCAACAATCGAGGCATGGCTTCCAATTGGTTGCAAGAGCTTCTTGCACTTGAGTGGAAGCCAAGCGTTCAGGTTCTGAAAAACATTCAAAAACCGGAGCATTTACTTCCAGGTTTTCAGCATTAGGGAGCCGAAACGTACGATAACGGAGGCGTTCGGGAACCAAGGTTTGACTGTACCACCTTGGGAGGATCCCAGCCTAAATACCTGTAAGAGATAACAGCTACCTTAGGAGGATCCCACGATTAACGATCATGGGAGTGGTAATAGGCTCATTCTTGGCAGTTGAGAAGGAGATGGGGGAAGGGAAAAAAGAGGAAGTGAATATGCCTGTTTAGATATGATAGAGAGATGGATAGGATATGTCTGTGGGTTATGAGCACTGGGTTGTACAAGTCATCTGTTGACTGACAGCAGTTTTGCACTTTATCAGCACTCATGTTGAAACAACTCTTGGGCACAGTTTGCACTTTAAGTGTGGAGGCTGTATTAAATCAGTCCTCAGGATGGCCACTATCACATGTGTTCATGTGTAGCACCACTTGAGACTTAGTAATTATTTTGTATGTCACAGCAAGCAGCTAAAACGAAGAAGAAGAGAAAGTGGCCACTCTGCACAATGAACCACAAGACACAAATGGTCCCTTATGTGATAACTGCCTTGGGACATAAAGTGGCTTTCATGTGGGGACCATAATATAGAAGCCAACATCACTCAATACACCTGATGTGTGTGTGTGTGTGGGGGGGTAATCTGCCTGAAAACCCATGTACAAGGCTGATTCAATGACACTCATGTCAAAATGCTGTCATTAAACTAAGTAGATTTCTTTCTAAAGATTCAAAACTACTCAAAATATTCCTATGATGGCTTCGAGGCAGCCTGTTTATTGAGCATTAATTCTGATTTGATTGTGAGAAGATTATATTGTATAAAGTTATGACAAGCAATTGATACCTCACACTTTGCAGTGCATTTTCTTGTTACTTCCCTTATCCTGGAAATACTTCTCTTTTTTGAAATGGGTTTGTTGTGCAAGAGCACTAAATCCACTCTAATTGTGCAACCTGAATTTGCTGGTATCAATCAATCATATTATTTGTTTGCTGCCTTTCCAAATTTAAAACCAGGCTCAAAGTGGCTAGCAACATGTAAAGGAAAATCACATAATTACAGACGTAACAAAAGTAGTCATGGACAATAAATAAAACATTTAAAAATACACATTAAATGGTTTCCACATAAATCAGATCTAAAATAAAGATCCAAAAAATGAATAACAATGACAGCAACAATGTTGCCCACCCCACAAAACTCCCTAAGCCATTTTAGAACGTGTCCTCTGATGGGTTTTTGGTTTGGTTTGGTTTGGTTTCATCCATCTGTGAGAAAAAAGTTGAACCAAAGTATGTCCCCTAGTCAAAATGAGAAATTGTATCATCAACCTGTGTATGGGTATAAAAACTTTGAAAGTGTCTGTTCTTCAGTTGCAGTAACAGCAGTGTTTCCCCCTGAGGAGAACTGTGCTCATGTGACTGATGTCAACAGTGTGTTTGCATTTTCTCTTCCCTCACAGTTTCCATCCAACTTAGTCTAATCATCCTGAACACCCTGATTTCATATCCATGTGTTTTCATTCTAGGACACAGGAAGGTTGTTTGGTCTCCTGTCAACACAGAACATCTGTTTTGAATTGTAGCCCCTGGCAGCAAGGAAAAGTGGAGCTGAGAGGCAGACAGGGTGTCTTCCATTCACTCTAGTCTAGCACATTTCCTGCAACATAACACTGAACAGAATTCTAGCCTCCTTGGGAATGAGCACCCACTTGCAGCTCCAAGCTTATGGCAACAAGACAGTGCGTGAACCACCCTAGCTAGGCAGAATAGACAGCCTCCCTGTGGGACCATCCAAGAGCTGCATGACGAGAGAGAAACCCAAGTATCCAAAATGCAAATAAAATACCTCCTCCAAACGGGTGGATGTAGCCAGCTCACTTTCTGAACTAGGACCAGAAAGATACTAGCTCTGGTGCTTAATTCTACATGAGATCACTTGGATCATTAATTCTTTCAATTCAAGAAGTCCAAGGAATATTCTCCAAATAAAATTATAAAAGTCTACAATAGTTATCCTCCAGTCCAACATCACAACGTTGCCTCCAATATTAGGAAACATTCGATGCATTTTCTTTATTTCCTGGATGGAGGAGAAATTTGATTCAGTTCACATTTAAAGGTAAAGTTGCCTAATTAACACTTTCCAAAAGAGAACAGCAACTGAAATGCAGCCATCCTTCCAAACCTGCACATTTCCCAATTTTGCAGTGTGGTTCTCCAGCTGAGTATTGTAAACAAAAATGCATACACTAAGGGAAATGTTTCTGTTAGTGAAAACAATATAGAACAATGTATGATACTGGGGGAATTTGCTTTGCAAAAATGCATATATTAGAATAAATACTCGTGAAAATTCTGGTGAATTTTCATCATGAGAACTTTTTTAAAACAACAAGAACAACTAGGGCCATCTTACCCATAGGTGCAAGGGGTGTGGGGTACCCGGGTGCCAGGCTCTCAGAGGTGTCAGGCCGAGAGTCGAGTCTGGGGAAGAGCCCACCCAGTGGTTGGAGTGCCACGGCGGGCTCTTCTGCTGTGGGCGGCTCTGTGCCATGAGTTTGGGGGTGACCGAGCAGCGAGACGCTGAGGACGCTCCGCCCTCCTGCATGCCTGGGACTGGGCAACCTGGGGGGGGGCACACCAGGTGGATCTTTGCACCCCAGTGCTGCATATGCTTAAGACAGCCCTGACAACAACAACAACAACAACAACAACAACAACAACTTGCAGACTAACATGGAAATGTAGCAAACCGAAGATTGGAAAAAATGAGAAACCAAAAGAAATTGAAATTAACATGTTCACCTATCCCTATCTGGCACTGAGCTTACCGTACATTATTGTTGTGCTGTGAGGTAACCGAGAGTGGTGTGTTTCCTCCTGCTTTCCATTAAACATTTCTCCAATGCTTTGCAGTCTCCCTGGCTGCCCACACTTCCTGATCTGAAACAGCCCAATGGGAGGAGTTGTTTAAACATCTTCCTCCAGCTTGAAGAAGGTGTGGGAAGCCCTTCTGGAGGCTGGTTATCGTGTCTGAGTTCAGTGCACTCAGTGATTTTGTTTCTAAGGGGAGCCTTTTACCATTAAAAACAGTTCCACAATGATTTCTTTGGGAAAATGATGTATTTAAAAAATAAACGGCTGTCTAGAGGATGGTAGACAGCCTCCCAGGATTCCCCTGCTTAAATGAAAGCCCATCCGAAGAAGTTATGGGGTTTTCAGAAAGTGTGGGCACCTGGCAAGGCTGCAGAATGCAGAGCACTGGAGATAAGATTTGGGGAAAGAAAAAAATGATGCTCACTTGGTCACCTAAAAGGCACTGCAAGCACAACAAATACCCTACACCCTATGAATGGGATCGCCACTGGAATTTATCCTCCTATTTGATAATGGTTGGCTTGTATCCAGTGCAGTTCTACGTTAGCATCCCATCAGCACAAGGATTCCCACTTGCACCAAGAGGCTTCCCCCCTTTCCTCCTCCCTGCCCTCCCCCCCATTCACTCCCTAAATCTGTTTTGGGTGTTCCCCTAAGCTTCCTTAGCACTGCATTGGATATAAGCCCTTGAATTCAGTTTCTTCTCCCATTAGTTGATGGAGAATGGCCAAAGAAAATGAAGAATAATTTTTTGGCACAGCCCTAGCTAATTGCCCTTCATTGCCCATTGCTCTATAGAGCTCTTCAATATGTCTGTAAATTAATGTGCATGCCCTATAACATCTCGGAAGTACTTCACCACCACTACTGCTGGGCTAAAGGACAACAACCACATCCAGAAGAGGATGTTGACTGGCAATATTCTAATATTGGGAAATGATATATAATGAATTGAAAAAACATGTTTTAAAGTACCTTTCTAAAAAAAACAAGGTAAAGGTATCCCTGCCCGTACGGGCCAGTCGTGTCCGACTCTGGAGTTGCGCGCCCATCTCACTTAAGAGGCCGGGAGCCAGCGCTGTCCGAAGACACTTCCGGGTCACGTGACCAGCGTGACATCGCTGCTCTGGCGAGCCAGAGCCGCACACGGAAACGCCGTTTACCTTCACGCTAGTAAGCGGTCCCTATTTATCTACTTGCACCCGGGGGTGCTTTCGAACTGCTAGGTTGGCAGGCGCTGGGACCAAACAACGGGAGCGCACCCCGCCGTGGGGATTCTAACGGCGACCTTTCGATCAGCAAGTCCTAGGCGCTGAGACTTTTACCCACAGCGCCACCCGCGTCCCTAAAAAACAAAAACAAACAAACAAACAAACACCCCCCCAAAAAATACCAGAGTCCTTTTGGTTGGGGATAATTCAGAGGGAAATTCCCAGGCGTCAAAAAAGACTATTTATGTATGCCACTACTGCGGCCCATGTCTTGTTAGCCCCCAAATGGAAAATGAGTGAGGTCCTAGTCAAAGAAGAATGGCAACTTAAACTAATGGAATACGCACAGCTTGCAGACTTAACATATAGAATAAGAGAACAAGAAGAATGCACGTTTAAAAAAGACTGGAAAATGTTTACGGAATATATGGGTAAAAACTGTGTTCATTTAAAAATGCTGGTAACATTAAGATAAATTCAACAGTGCAACTAAGTTTTGATAGATGTTACAATGGATTATTGAATGGATTAGTTCATGTAAAATATGCAGGGTTGTACGGTATGCAAAATGAACCGCTGAAAGAGAAGAAGGGAAGGCATTGATTTAAGGTTGTTTAAATGGATATTTTGAAATGTAATTTAGAAAATGTAATAAAAACTATATAAATAAATAAATAAATAAATAAATAAATACTATATATATAGGATGTTGACTGGCAGAGGCAGAGTAGGAGACCAGTACAGGGAGAAGCAATGTTGACATTGTTGTTGCTTTTTCACGTTGAGTATCAACCAGACTACAACCACTCCTTCCCGCATAGCTTCATCACTCCACAGTTCCATTAGTTCTTGTTGCCTGAGAGAGTTCGTGTTAAGCAAACCAGGCAGCTTCTAAAACATCACAGTGGTTTTCCTCTTCTTGCTGCTACAGTTTAACATGACTACTTTTTAAAATGTGTTTGTTGTATGCATGCACACTTTCCATCAGAAGAGAAACAATACCATCTCCCACCAGGGGTGGAGGAAGGGGCGTGCGGTGGGGGCTGGTCACCCAGGGTGTCTTCACTGAGGGGGGTGACATTTGGCAGTCGCGGGCAGGCGGTGCACTGAATGCCCTCCATCGGCAGCCCACTCTGCCCCCGGCTGCAGGGTGCGTGCCCTGCTCCATGCACCCGAGCAGCTATTCCACGCCTGGGAGGGCACCCTCTGCATCCCGTCCCCCTCGGGAGCGCGCCTGCCCTGGGCAGCGCAGGCATATGCTGTCTCCTACTTTGATATTTTACCCCTTGGCTCAGAAAACACAGCTAAAAAACCTTATCAGCATATAAAGACGGACAAAGCTGAAACACCCCACTGTCCCCAGTCTGAGGTGGCAACAGGTACAAACAGCAGGTATGGAGAGCGATTTGTCGGAACTGCAAATGACAGCAATTGAGCCGAAATGCAGGTCCACTGCGACTGCAGCGGGAAGCAATCCAAATCTCAAAACAGAACTTTGCATTTCATATACATTCTGATCCAATGGTGTTTTAAGATTCCAGAGCTGTGGAAACAACCCCTGCTGACTACTCACTATGGGGTGCTGATGAGAAGCAGGGCAATATGCTCTAAGCAGGTGGGAGGGCAGAAAAGCTGGTAGCTGTGTGGAAAAACAGCAGGGATGTAAAGGATTCTCATTATGGAATCAGGAACGGGACTCAGACCACCTTAGGCTCACCAGTCTGGTTTTTATTCTTCTTGCCTAATTCATGCTGTGCCCATCATCACTTCTCAGCCTTTGGGCTAAGATCGGGTGGTATTGTAATAGATAAAGGGCAGTAGGTCAATTCACACATGCGCAAAGTCACTTGATCGCTGGTCTCTATAGCTTGCAGTTGAATGGACGAGCTGCTGGCATGGAAAAGCTCTGCCCACAATGTTAATAATAATAATAATAATAATAATAATAATAATAATAATAGACTTCCGGAGGCGGCGCGAACGACAATGGCGGTCCTTCTCGCGCTGTGAGGAGGAAGCTCTACAGAATTGGGTCGTCCACTACGGCAAAGCGGAGACCCGCGCTGGAAAACCCCAGGCAGCAAGAGCCTGGGGACGTGGGACTCGGCGGGTGCCAGAAGCGACCCTTGAAACGTTGAAGAGACCCCGTAAGGAGCCTCGGATCGTGGAGGGGGTTGCGGCGCTGTGAGTCGATCGCTACTCTGTAGAGTGAAGCCGCGCAGCTGCTGTCGGGGAGCGCTGACCTTTTTTCCTCAAAATATTCGGAACAGAAAAGCAACAACCCATGAGTAAGGAGGGATTTTTCACAATTGGAGTCTAAATTAATGGAAATTTGGCTGAAAGCGGAGAGATGTTAAGAGGAAGTCCGTCCTCTGCTGCTACTTAAATTTCAAAGCAAAAAGAGCTGGAGGAGTGGAGCCATTGAAGAGGCTTTTTAAACTATCTGAATTGAGCACTCATTGAAGCTGTTTTTAGGCAAAGTAAGGACTTAACTTATTTATTGGATTTATCTTTTATTTGGACTGTGTTAATCTTCTGCCTTGGGAACTACAAATTCTGACTGAGAAGCCCAGGTGCTTGGGCTGCCTGAACAGCAGAACTGTCAGTTTGCAGACTTGGCTATTGTGTATTTGGACATGCAACATTTAGAGCATTTTTAGACTTGCTACTTTGAAATACCAGTTGGCACTTGTCAGAAACAATGTTATGCTGTTAACACCAACTCTGCTAAATACTAGTTTCTGAAGGTCTTTGGACATTAAATTTGACTTTATTGATTTTACTTGATTTGACTTCTTCCCTCAAGACATTCTAAGCTCCCTCTAGAGGATTCTGGATTTACAGCAGTGACACTATTTTACTTTCTCTTTCCTTTCCTCCTATTTGACTGTTTGCTCTTGGGCTGTGGCATTCTCATGGGAACAACTTAGCTTGACCTTGACTCCTAGATAAAATTGGAATGAGCGGCACAAGAAAAAGGGGAGCAAGAACTAGACAAACAACTTTAACCTCAGCCTTACAGACACGTAGATCATCTGTACCTACTCTGCCGTCAGCAGGGGAAGAAGAAATTGTGTCTACTCTGCCGTTGGCAGGGGAAGAAGAAACTGAGCAGTTACAGTTGGAAGATATGGCCTCAGGAGCAACTGCTTCAATTTTAGAGAAAATTTATGAAAAATTGGAGTCTTTGGATAAAAGAGTAGAATCTTTGGACAAGAAAGCGGATGAACAAACAGCCAAAATTGACCAAAATACAGCTTGTCTAAACAAAATAACTGGACAGGTGGCACAGAACATACAAGCAATTGGGCAGTTAACTGAGGCCACTGCAGAGAATCGTAAATTGGCTGAGGCTACTAGCCAAAAAGTTGAAAATTTAGAACAAGAGGTAAAACCATTCTGTAAACAAGTCGGAGAACATCAAATGTATTTATCTATGATAGAATTGCGGAACCGGGAAAATAATTTAAGGCTAAGGTCAATACCAGAAGCTGAAGAAGGAAACTTAGTTGAGTTCCTGACCAAAGAATTTTCCAAGTTCTGGCCTATACAGGAAGAAAAGGACTTTAAAATTGTATCGGCTTTCAGACTTGGAAGATTTGCAAAGAAAGAGAAGCCCAGAGATTGTTTGATAACTTTGAGATCGAGGGAGGAAAGGGATAAGATTTTGGGTTTACATTACGAAAAGTCACTGGACATTTTGGACAGAAGAGCTGAAATTTACAAAGACATCCCGAAACAACTGCTGGACCTTAGATCCGCCTATCTTGAATTGGTCAGATTGCTAAGGAGCAACTCAATTATTTTTAGGTGGGAATTTCCTCCGGGATTATCTTTCACCTTCAGAGGGAAGAAAGTCAAGATTAAAACACTTGAAGACAGAGATAAATTTCTGATTGCCTACGGAGAGGACCTTCAGAAAGGAATTGAAACACCTTTGGGGCCTGGAGCATCTGCTGCATTACTACCCTTGGAATCTGAGGACTCAGAGAAAAAGATACCACCCCTAGAGAAATAACAGAATTGTTCAGGATGTCCCTGCAACTGTTGAGTTGGAATATTAATGGGTGCAATTCCCCGGAAAAAAGGAGGAAGTTATTTCACATATTGAAAAAAGAACAATTGGACATTATTTGTTTGCAAGAAACACATGTGACTAGGCTCCACAAAAAAGTGCTAATAAATAAAAGATGAGGCCAAGAATTTATTTCTTCGGATCGAGTCAAGAAAAGAGGTGTGGTGATCTATGCAAAGGAGAACCTGTCACCTAAATTTCTGTTTAAAGATGAGCAAGGAAGAATTTTGGCAATTGAGATACAATACCAAGGAGAGAAGTTTTTGATATTAGGAATTTACGCACCAAATGAGGGGAAATCGGAATTTTATAAGAAGTTGCATGAGAGCATCCTGGACTATTTAGACTATG
Organism: Podarcis cretensis; assembly: GCF_951804945.1. Classification (NCBI taxonomy): domain Eukaryota; kingdom Metazoa; phylum Chordata; class Lepidosauria; order Squamata; family Lacertidae; genus Podarcis; species Podarcis cretensis. Next base: position 50,385,588 of record NC_137175.1, on the reverse strand, counting down.
ACAACATCATTATGATGGGAGATATGAATGGCGTGGTATCAACCAACATGGATAAGTCACAAAATCAAAATGTTACAAAAGATGGCAGACTACCTAAGACTTTCTTTGAACTGACCGACAACATGGATTTGATTGACATCTGGAGGACAAAGAACCCCTTGGGAAGAGAAGGAACATTCTTTTCTGAAGCCCAACTGACATGGACGAGAATCGACCAAATATGGATATCTAGAGGTCTGGCACCTAAGACCAGAAAAGTGGAAATCTGCCCAAAAACCTGCTCCGACCATAACGCTGTAAAGATGGATATGACACTACTACCAACCGGCTCCTTTAGATGGAAGATGAATGACAATCTGTTTAGAGACCAGGAGATTACCAAGAAGGCCCAAAAAGTATTGAAGGATTATTTTGAGATAAATTTGAATACTACAGTGGAAAAAAGAATTATCTGGGATGCAAGTAAGGCCGTGATGAGGGAGTTCTTGATACAACAGAATGCTGTAAAGAAAAGGACACAAAATGAGAAAAAAGATAAGATTTTGGAGAAAATTAAAGAATTCGAGAAGAAGTTAAGATCAAATCCGAAGTCACAGCCGATTCTGAGAGAAATTAAACTCTATCAAGCACAATATTCCAAATTGATAAATCAGGAAATAGAGTGGAAAGTTAAACTAATGAAACAAAGAACATTTGAATCGGCGAATAAATGTGGGGAACTGCTAGCATGGCAGTTGAAGAAGAGACAAAAATTAAATACAGTTACAAATTTAGAGATTGAAGGAAGAAATATTCAGAACCCTGTGGACACCAGAAAATGCTTCCAGAGATATTTCAAAAAACTATATACTCAAGGGCCGTAAGACGAGGCTGAGATAAAACAATTTTTGATAAAGAATGGACTACCTAAACTGTCACAAGAAAATAGAGTAATCCTGAACTCAAAAATAACACGACAAGAGATTGAACAAGCCATTCAGAACATGCAATTGGGCAAATCTCCAGGGCCAGATGGGCTTACCTCCAAGTACTATAAGACATTGAAAGACTATTTGATACAACCATTGTTGGAGGTTAGCAACAAAATTTTGGAGGGGAAGAAGGCGCCGGAATCGTGGAAAGAAGCGTTTATCACATTGATACCAAAATCGGAAACTGAAAAGACCCAACTTAAGAACTACCGCCCCATCTCCCTTTTAAATGTGGATTACAAAATATTTGCAGACATTTTAGCAAGTAGATTTAAAAAAGTTTTGAATCAAGTAATTCACAAGGATCAGGCAGGCTTTCTCCCAGGCAGACATTTGTTTGCTAATACAAGGAACATAATTGATATTTTGGAACTTTTGCAAACAAATATCAATACAAAAGCAGTGTTAATTTTCATAGATGCGGAGAAGGCCTTTGATAATATTTCTTGGAAATTTATGAAGGGAAATCTGGAAGGGATGGGAGTGGGACGGGGCTTTGGAAATGGGATTGATGCAATTTATTCAGAACAAAAGGCTAAACTGATAGTCAACGATGTGATTACAGAAGAGTTCAAAATTGAAAAAGGAACACGACAAGGCTGTCCTATTTCCCCATTGTTATTTATTTCTGTCCTGGAGGTGCTCTTGAACATGATCAGAGGGGACCGGCTGGTGGAAGGTATTCAGGTCGGGGTGAAGCAATATAAACTTAAAGCGTTTGCAGATGACCTAGTTTTGACCCTACAGGAGCCAGAATCTAGTACGAAAAAAGTATTACAACTGATTCAAGAGTTTGGTCGGGTAGCGGGATTTAAGTTAAACAAGCAGAAAACTAAGGTATTGGGGAAAAATTTGATAGTTACAGAGTCAGAACGGTTTCAGAAAGAGACAGAGCTAAATGTGGTTAAAAAAGTAAAATACCTAGGGGTAAATATAACAGCAAAAAATCTGAGTCTATTTAAAGATAATTATGAGAAATGCTGGGCAGAAATTAAGAGAGATTTAGAAAGTTGGACAAGATTGAAACTTTCCTTGTTAGGTCGAATTGCTGCTGTAAAGATGAATGTACTGCCTAAAATGCTTTTTTTGTTTCAAACATTACAGATTGTGGACAAAACAGAGTGTTTCCGGAAGTGGCAGAGAGATATTTCCAAATTTGTCTGGCAGGGCAAAAAGCCCAGAATTAAGCTTAAGATATTAACTGATGCGAAAGAAAGAGGGGGCTTTGCCCTGCCAGACTTAAGGCTGTATTATGAATCAGCAGCTTTCTGCTGGTTGAAAGATTGGCTGCTTCTTGAGGACACTGATGTATTAGATTTGGAAGGTTTTGACAATGCGTTTGGTTAGCATGCATATTTATGGTATGACAAGGTTAAGATTAATAAGAATTTTAAGAACCATATTGTCAGAAAAGCAGTGTTTAATGTCTGGACAAAATACAAAGACTTATTGGAAAATAAAACCCCAAGGTGGCTTTCACCATTGGAAGCTAAGGCCCGGAAAAGACTCAATATGGAGGCCAAATGGCCGAAGTATTGGGAAATATTAGAAAAAGATGGAGATAACTGGAAATTGCAGAGTCAGGAGAAAATGAAAGACAAAGTGCGAGATTGGTTACACTATGCTCAGATTAAAGAAGTTTTTAAACTTGATAAAAAGTTAGGATTCCAGGTGGAAAAATCGAAGTTAGAAACGGAACTGTTAGAGCCTAAGACTAAGGTACTTTCAAGAATGTATAACTTGCTGTTAAAATGGAATACACAAGATGAAATGGTTAAATCGGCTATGATAAAGTGGGCACAGGACATTGGGTATAATATTATGTTTGAGGACTGGGAAAAGTTATGGACTACTGGGCTGAATTTCACTGCATTGAAAGAAAATGTAATGAAAATGATATATAGATGGTACATGACCCCAGTCAAACTTGCAAAAATATACCACCTGTCTGATAATAAGTGTTGGAAATGTAAGGAAAATGAAGGAACGTTCTTTCACCTTTGGTGGACTTGCCCCAAAGTGAAGGCTTTCTGGGAAATGATATATAATGAGCTGAAAAAGGTATTTAAGTATACCTTCCTTAAGAAACCAGAGGCCTTCCTTTTGGGTATTGTTGGCCAAGGGGTGTTAAAGAAGGATCGAACATTTTTTATGTATGCAACAACAGCAGCAAGGATACTCGTTGCCAAGCATTGGAAAACTCAAGATCTACCCACACTGGAAGAATGGCAGATGCAACTGATAGACTATATGGAACTGGCCGAGATGACGGGCAGAATCCGAGACCTGGGAGAGGAGACGGTGGAAGAAGACTGGAAAAAATTTAAGATTTATTTGCAAAAATATTGTAAACTGTATGAATGTTAAGCAGGATGCTTGATCATAAACAATTTGGCACCATCGAAACAGACGAAGTGAATTATGAAGATAAGTTAAATTCATGAAAAAAATCAAATTTTTAGATAACTATTAGGCTAAGTTTAAATGTTTTAAAGAGTAAAATGAATATATCTAAAATTTAAGATATAACATTGGAAAATTAGATTGTAAGGTGGGGACAAGGTGATAAATTGCTGGCTTAATTTTTACAAATTTGGAACGCAGGAGCGGGAGATGTGAGGAAGTCCAAAGAGGACAAGAAAATATGTTATAAAATGTGATATTTCTGTATGTTTTGTTTTGTGTGTTGTAACTAAAAAACCAATAATAATAATAATAATAATAATAATAATAATAATAATAATAATTTATTTATACCCCACCCTCTGGCTGGGTTTCCCCAGCCACTCTGGGTGGCTCCCAATGAAATATTAAAAATACAATAAAACATCAAACATTAAAAACTTCCCTAAACAGGGCTGCCTTCAGATGTCTCTTAGTTGTTTATTTCCTTCATGTCTGATGGGAGGGCGTTCCACAGGGCAGGATCCACCACCAAGAAGGCCCTCTGCTTGGTTCCCTGTAACCTCACATCTCGCACTGAGGAAACCTCCAGAAGATCTTTGAGGAGGACCTCAGTATCCGGGCTGAACAATGGGGGTGGAGACGCTCCTTCAGGTATACGAGGCCAAGGCCATTTAGGTCTTTAAAGGTCAGCACCAACACTTTGAATTGTGCTCGGAAATGTAATGTATGACCTGTGTTCTGGCTCTTTCACACATGCATGTTATTCACAGATATTTCAGGCAGGAAGTGATGAAGAGGCCATAGTATTCTCTCTGGCAATGTGTCTGAAGCAGCTGGGTTTTGGATGCTTTGTGCCAGTAAAAACCTTTAGTCATCTGGGCACTTTGCATCTAATTAGGATTCCACTCCATCACGTTTCTTAGCACAAAAGTCAATACCTTATAAAATGTGTGCTAACCTCACTGAGAAGTCTCTTATGATTGTTTGGGCAAACACACCATAATGCCTCTCACTTCAGCTCTTGTCCTAACCCTCAAGCTCCATCTTAATCAAAGCTCCTTTTGTGCAAACCAATCTCTGCATCAAACTCTCTACCTCTAGATGCATATTCTGTTCCATTTCCTTGGTTTTTGATCTCGTGTGGACAAACAAGCATACCCCTCAATTTTGTTTGCAGGAAGGAGGGTGCACCCTCTAGAAAAGAAAACATTTTTGATATTTATAGGGGCATTCAGCTGTTTTATATGCACATTGAGCATTTATAAAAAATAATAACAATAATTCTGGCCAGAAGCCACCTACTGATTCGAAAGGAAGAAACACATTTATTCAGAAAACACATAAAGATGTGTACAGGAATTTCAAGCAACAGGAAACAAGCTCAGATGCTAAGAACAGCCGGGGGGGGGATACAAAACATACCTTCAATCAAACCCAAGACCACCCATTTAGCTTCCTTCAGTGGGGCACCCTCCACTAAACAGCATCAAGCATATTAACACAAAGGGGCTAAGTTGTGCCAAGGCCAGCCAAATACATTTTGGCACCTGAGGTGGAGCCCAAAATGGAACCCCACTCCCCACCAGGGAAGAAGGAGTGAGGGAAGACCTACATCAGGAATAAGGGGAAGAAAGATTGACACTGGGATCTGCTGCCGCAGTGGAGCCTGATGCCTGAGGCAGTCGCCTCACCTTGCCTCATGTGTGGGGCAGCCCTGAGTTGTGCCATCCCCGATGTTGTGCTCTCCTCAGAACTACTAGAAGTGCGCTTCTAGTACCTGCTCTGTATCTGCACACACTCCAGGAAGTTACAGTGGTACCTCAGGTTACATACGCTTCAGGTTACATACGCTTCAGGTTACAGACTCCACTAACCCAGAAATAGTGCTTCAGGTTAAGAACTTTGCTTCAGGATGAGAACAGAAATTGTGCTCCGGCGGCGTGGGCAGCAGCAGGAGGCCCCATTAGCTAAAGTGGTGCTTCAGGTTAAGAACAGTTTCAGGTTAAGAACCGACCTCCGGAACGAATTAAGTACTTAACCTGAGGTACCACTGTACTTTCTCAGAAGAGTTTGATGGCTTGTGTTTCTGATGAAGCACCCCCAAGGATGAATTCAGATGACATGGTTTCCAGAAATGGGACAGCTCCCATGAGGCTCGAGCTCAAGGTTTTAGCAAGAAGCAATTTCCATGCATATGCCAGTCATACAACGTGCGTCAAGTTACAGAAATTATTTGCGGCCGCTGTCCTATGCCTGCCGTAAGAAGGAGCCTTGACCTTGCCTCGTTGGAGAGCTTTGACAAGGTCACGGAGCCAATATGGTGTTGGCTGCTGCAGATTGAACTGTGCCTAATACAAAAAACACAATTAGGATCCTCGATCCAGATACGATACGCATTGTCCTCGAGACAGCCATTTCCACACTGTTCCGTCTACCCAGTAACCTGGGTTATAAATGGACAAGCATTTATTGTACAACAAAAGCTAAGGATAATCTCTCTGAGGCTAGTATAAACCCTTTCACTTCTAGCAACAAACACTCTTTGGACTTCAATGCCTGGTACGATGGTATCACATCCACCACAGAAAAGGGTATCTTCAATTAAATGAAAACAATCTTTTAGAGAATTGTGTTCTCTCTCCCTCCACCTCCACCGCCCCAATTTCTCTTTCTTTTAACTTATAAAGTCATACCCACATGTTGTTTGAGATTGTGCTTTTTTCCTTTGGAAACAAACGTTAGACCTGACAAGAGCTGGCAGGTATGATTCAAAATGTGCAGAAGTCCCCCCCCCCAACCCCCATCCTGATCTTGAAATGTGTTCTTTGTAATATGAAATGTTTCAAAGCTATTTTGTTGCTCAAACATTTTTTAATGATGTGTGCCTTGTCACCTCTGATTGGAATGAAGGCCTTTAATGTCTGGGTTCTATTTTCTTGCACTGTGGGTATCTAAGGTGAGTATTCCCTTCTCTTCCAACATAGAGAGGCTACATTTAGTGCAAGGCAGACATATGAACTAGGGAACTAGGGAACAGATAAATTGTTCACGCACAAAATACAGAATAACTCCAAACCGTCCAAACCCTTTTGTTTCCAGTGTACTTATTTATTCATTTCCATATAATAAGCATGGTTATATCTTTGAAGTCCAATCTTTTTCAGTGATGTTTTTCTACTTCTTTCTTATTCTGGAAGAATGGGCTTGGCTCTTCTGACTTTGGTTGGATTTTCTGGATCCATCATTTGTAGAATGAAAGAACAGTTGTGCTGGAAAAGTTCTGACTGCTGAAAAGTCTGACCACTCATGCTATAGTATCACTTGTTCTGTATTACTCCACGCTATGGCACATGCCACTCAAATACTTATTACATATTAGTCCATATCTTTCGGACTACATTTAGGGGGCAGGTGAATTCCACGGCGAGTGCCAAAAAAACTACAGAATTTGGTTCTGGGTACTGAATCCAGAATTAATTTTTTAAGAACAAGTTTCTAGGCCACATAGTTGCAAAGCTGGCTTGTGGCAACCACTAGTGAAATCTCTGAAACTACAGAGGAACCCAGTAAACTTCCCAATGCTCAGCAGTTATGGCTTCAGTGGCTTACAGTGCTATCTGAACCATGTCTACTCAGATGTAACTCCTCTTCAATTCAATACAGGTTAGTCCCAAGTAAGTGGGGTCAGGGTTGCAGTCTTACATAGCTCCTCATTTCTCTCCATGGTTACCGGAAAGAGAATAACTTGTTCCAAATAAGCAAAATTATGTAAAAAATAATAATAATTTATGCAGATCACAGAATATGGCTGAACATTTTATTTTATTTTATTTTATTAATGCAGAGTATAGACTGCCTTGGTATTATGCCACCCTGTCTGTGACAGCTTAAGCTGAGCTTTGGGAAGGAGATATGAGGGTCCTAGAGCCCACCTACCTCCTTCCCAAAGCCCGATAAGCACTCGCTCAGCTTTGGGAAGAAGAAAGGAGGACTCTAGAACCCTGTCAGAGCCCTACGCCTCCTCCCTGAAGCTGGTCCAGTGCTAAATGGGCTTTGAGAAGGTGCCTTCCTCAGCTGCGCAGTGTGACCGCACCACTCACACTGCCCTAAATCTGCCTCTGTACATAGCCAACAATGTGGTAATTGTGTGCCATAGTGCAATGACTACTTCCTTTACTTTATTTATTTATTTAATTTCTATATACATCTGTATGTACCCTTGAATAAAATGAAAAAGGGAAAAAAACAAAATGGGAGGGTGCAAGCAAAAAGAAGCAGGATTTTAAATACATACCTTAAGCATAAGGGGGTCAGTTATATAATGGAAACATGAACTGCTAACCGGTTTGGGGGGGGGTTGTTTTTTTAAAAAAGCTCAATGCTGATTGCACTTCTGTTGTCACAAAAAGGGAAAAGGTAAAGCCACAAATCAACAACATTAACATAAAGAGGGGAGGGGAGGAAGAAACACACTTCCTGGTAACAAAGAATATTTGCCACATTTGAATGGATTTAAATCACACCTTAGCAGTCAAAAAGCTGAAACAACGAACTGACTCAGAAATGCTGGCAGTTGTTTTGAGCCTTCATTGAAGATAGACATGGTGCTGGGAGTCTGGGAAAAGGTAAGGATAATTCCTATGTTTTGAAATGGGGGAAATTATTATATAGGAAATTATAGACCAATCACTTTAATTTCAGTATTTAACCGTATGCTAGAATATGAAACAGCTGCCCTTTGTGCACATAGCAGTAGTGTGCCATTAGGAACAGCCAAAATGGATTTACTTATACATTGAAGTGGAATGTTTCTTTAGGTGGCATAAAAATGGAGGGATTGCACCAACTTAGGTATGGTAAACTTTGAAAAATCAATAGAATGAAATGCAAGAAACTCATGCGAAAGAATAACTAAACATGCAATGGAGGATAACCAGTTCAATTTCACACTCCTGTAAATGTGGCTAATACCATTTAGAATGCAGCAGGAATAATGAATATATGGCAAGGAGGACTTCCAGGTCCAATGGTGACTCACAAGCAAAGAAAAATGCTTTTGATGGAGGCCATTTGTTGTCAGAGTGGCCTAGTTTGGTCTTTTTCTCTCTCACAGCATGCTGAGCTAAGCCAATGTTTGCCTTAGTGTGTTATCTGAAGCCAGACTCATGGTTAAGCTTCCTCCTCAATAACCATGCACTGTAGCCAAGGTTTTTCTCTAAGCTAGGCTAGGCTAGGCTAGGCTAGGCTAGGCTAGTCAGATGACAAGCTCAGTATGATGTGGGAGGGGGAAAAGACTCTGGAGGAACAAAGTAGCTGTGAGGTCTTCTTTGGGAAGCTGCAGGTTTGCATGGTTTGGATATGCCATAGTTTGACTTACTGTGACAGTCAACATGTCTTGATTGTAATGCTGGGTTTGGGTTTGGGCTAGATCTCTTCTTGGCATTCCTTCCAACTGACTGATTTGTGATTCTGTGAATGGGCTTCCAATCAGCCTAGGTTGCCTGAGGCATGCACTGGACTTGATAATCGTTCTGTGAAAGCTGCCAGTAATGGTAAGGTAAAGGACCCCTGGATGGTTAAGTCCAGTCAAAGGCAACTATGGGGTTATGGTGCTCATCTCGCTTTGAGGCCGAGGGAGCCGGCGTTTGTCCACAGACAACTTTCCGGGTGATGTGGCCAGCATGACTAAACCACTTCTGGCACAATGGAACACCATGATGGAAACCAGAGCGCATGGAAACACCGTTTACCTTCCCGTCAAAGCAGTACCTATTTATCTACTTGCTCTGGTGTGCTTTTGAACTGCTAGGTAGGCAGGAGCTGGGACAGAGCAACAGGAGCTCACCCCATTATGCAGATTCGAACCGCCAACCTTCTGATCGGCAAGCCCAAGAGGCTCAGTGGTTTAGACTTGTTAATAGTTCTGGCAAATCTGCCAGTACCTTCCCTTTGTTGGGTGGAGATTAGCTGATAATAATAATAATAATAATAATAATAATAATAATAATAATTTTTATTTATATCCCACCCTCCCCAGCCAAAGCCAGGCTCAGGGCGGCTAACAACAATAAAACAGTACAACAGTACAACAACACAACACGCTAAAATCATTCATTATAAAATTACTTCAAATCAAGCCACTGGCAACCATAGGGCCAGAGCTCTGCGAAGATTGCCGAGGGAGGGAATCAGGCTGTGCTCTGGCCAAAGGCCTGGTGGAACAGCTCTGTCTTGCAGGCCCTGCGGAAAGATGTCAAGTCCCACAGGGCCCTAGTCTCTTGTGACAGAGTGTTCCACCAGATCGGAGCCACAGCCGAAAAAGCCCTGGCTCTAGTTGAGGCCAGCCTAACCTCTCTGTGGCCTGGGACCTTCAAGATGTTTTTATTTGAAGACCGTAAGTTTCTCTGAGGGACATATCAGGAGAGGCGGTCCCGTAGGTACAAGGGTCCTAGGCCATATAGGGCTTTAAAGGTTAAAACCAACACCTTAAACCTGATCCTGTACTCCACCAGGAGCCAGTGCAGCTGGTATAGCACCGGGTGAATGTGATCTCGCAGTGAAGACCCCATAAGGAGTCTCGCTGCAGCATTCTGCACCCGCTGGAGTTTCTGGGTCAGTCTCAAGGGCAGCCCCACGTAGAGCGAGTTACAATAATCCAGTCTGGAGGTGACCATCGCGTGGATCACCGTGGCTAGGTCAGGGCGAGAGAGATAAGGAGCCAACTGCTTAGCTTGGTGGAGATGGAAAAATGCCGCCTTTGTTATAGCTGCAATCTGTGCCTCCATGGAAAGGGAGGTGCCGAAGATTACACCCAAACTCTTAACGGACGGTGCTGGCACTAATTGCACCCCGCAAGAAATGGGAGTTGCCCCCCCAATCCCATATCGTCCCGTCCAAGCCACAGGACCTCTGTCCTCGAAGGATTTAGCTTTTTTTTTTTTGGAGGTTTTGTTTTTTTTTTAAAAAAAATATTATTAAATTTTCACATTTTGTAAAGACAGACATACACACATATAGACGAAGACAACACATATGAAATTTCATATCCTTACTTTCCTAACCCCAGTTCTTGACCTCCCCCACCCCCCCTTCATACATCCTAATTCAATTAAATTAACTCAGCAAATTCATATCTCTCATCCTTTACATATTATTATTATATATATATATTTTTAAAAAACCTTTTACTTGGCCAGATTTTACTTATCCAATTTTTTTTTATAAATATTAAAACCTTTTCTAAGGTCGGCTCGAGTTCCTTCCACGAATTTCCCTTTTATCTTAAAAATAGGTCATAATAATCAAACACAAAAGTCATAAACATTTTTTTTTTAAAAAAATTCTTTTTCTCCCCCCCCCCCCAGACCCGGTTTCTGTCCCTTCCCAATGTCCCCATGTCCACAAAAACAGTCTTTAGCCTGGATTCCTCACATCTGAGGCCTTTAAGTCCCAGTCAGTCTCTCTTTGCCGATTTTGTTGGTAGCCCTCTTTGTTGGTCCTGGGGTCTCGAGGGAGTTCTAGCTCAGTCTCATCAGAATTTCTTCCATCCAAAGTACTTGATACCAGCTGCTGCAGAAGGTCAGCTAATCCATACTCGAAGAGGAAGCCCCAATCATATTTCTTGTTTCTTTTAAATTCAAATATTCCAAATGTTCCAGGGGCTTCCTCCCTCCTCTTTCGCATCTTTCGCAGATTTGTAATCCAAGGGTCTTCTTCTTTGTATTCTGACAATGTAGGCTTGTGGTTGGTGCTCTCCATCTGTACTGGCCCTTGTTCACTCTCCCCCTGTTCCGAAGTTATCTCTTCTGATTCAGCTGCAGATTTTTCCCCAGTCAAATCCATTGTGCCTTCAGCAGAGTCACTTATTTTAGAGTTCAAGGTTATAAGTTGTTTACTCATGGCCGTAGTCTGCTCCTGCAGCTTTCCCACAAGAAGAAACATTCTTTCTATCTCTGCCTGTAATTTTCCATCTGCAGCCATTGTAGTGTTTCAATGTTTCCCCTAGGGGGATTCTGGTTACTTATTAGCCTTTTCCCAATAGTCCTTTACCTTGTTATTTCCCTACTTTGTTTCCAACCACTTTAGTTCAAATATAGCAAATTAAGTCCAGAAAGGTGTTAAATAATAAGGTTTTTAACTTTCACTGCCCGTTTGACAGCTCCTTTGACAGCTGTCAAACTCCTCGTTCCTTTTTCTCCAGCTCACATAAAGGACACTCCCGGGTCTGGGGAGGTTTAAACAAAAGCTTCTAAAATTCCACTCTTACTCTCCAGCACAAATCTTCTTCTGTCAAATTCGTGCAATGTTATCTTTTACAAAACACCAAAGAAAGAACTCTCCACCTTAGTTCTCCGATCCTTGCTTTAAATTTTCTGTAAGCAGGGGGGGTGCGGACTTCCCTTTAGCACATCCCCCGATCGTGCCGAATTCAAGGATAAAAATTTTAAAGTCCAAATTCCAATCTACTCACGGATTAATTAAAGTCCGAATTTCAGGGAAGAAAGTCAGCGGTCTCCGGCCATGGCTCGCGGCTTCGCTCCACTGCAGTAGCGGTCTACTCACAGCACCACGCCGCTCCCCGTACCCTCTCTGTAGCCTTTAAAAAGGCTCTTCGTGGGTCGGGGGGCGCTTTAGGTGCCCGTCGAGTCACCAAGTCCGCAGGCTTCCGCGCCTGCGGTTTCTGAGGGTCCCCGCGTCGCCGTCGCGGTAAGACCCGTCTGCAACGGAGCCAATTCCCTCCGGAGCTCGGAGGGAATCCGCCATTAACCGGATCGCGCTAACCTGGAAGTCTCGAAGGATTTAGCTTCAACCGGCTCCCACGTAACCATCCAGCCACAGCTTCCAAACATCTGGTCAGTGTGTCTGGGGCCGAGTCAGGATGGCCATCCATCAACAGATAGAGTTGGGTGTCATCAGCATACTGATGGCAGCCCAGCCCAAAACGCCGGACAAGCTGGGCGAGGGGGCGCATAAAGATGTTAAAAAGCATCGGGGAGCGTATCGCACCCTGAGGTACTCCACACACCAAGGAGAGGCGCGATGACAATTCCCCCCCAAGCGCCACCCTCTGTCCCCGACCAGAGAGAAACGAGCGCAGCCATTGAAGGACTGCCCCTGGATCCCCACGTTGGCAAGGCGGTGGTCCAGGAGTTCGTGATCGACCATGTCAAAAGCTGCTGACAGATCTAGAAGAATCAGCAGCCCTGACCCGCCTTGATCCAGCTGTCTACGAAGATCATCTGTTAGGGCAACCAGAACCATCTCGGTCCCATGACCAGCGCGGAAGCCGGACTGGAATGGATCCAGAGCTGATGTTTCATCCAGAAACCCACCAAGCTGTTCAGCAACCGCTCTCTCAATCACCTTACCCAGGAACGGAAGATTCAAAACCGGGCGGTAATTGGATAGATCTAAAGGATCTAATGATGTTTTCTTTAAGAGCGGGCGAACCACTGCCTCCTTCAGTTCCCCTGGGAATGTCCCTGTGTCAAGGGACAAATTGATGATATCCCCCAGGAGGGCCCGCACCTCGTCTGGACACGCTCTAATCAGCCAAAACAGGCACGGGTTGAGAGGACAGGTGGTGGGCTTTCCAGCTCGGAGGAGTCTGTCCACATCGGCTGGGGATATCCGGTTGAAGTGGTCCAATACTGGACCCGAGGACAGTCGAGGGGGGGGGGCCTCCAGTTCCTTTATTGTATCCAAATTGGCAGGGAGGTCATGGCAGAGCAACAAGACCTTCTCCGCAAAAAAGCTCGCAAATGCCTCACAGCTGTGTACCAAATTGTTATTTAAATTTGGCTGTCCCTCAAGGGACGTTAAAGACCTAATTATACTAAATAATTGTGCCGGGCGAGAGCTAGCAGATGCAATGGAGGCCGAGAAGTAAGACTTCTTAGCAGCCTTCACCACCATCTCATAGGTTTTCATAAAAGCCCTATAAGATGTTCTTGAGGCTCCGTCACGGGTACCCCGCCATACTCGCTCTAGCCATCTGAGGTCCCGCTTCATTTTCCGGAGCTCCTTGGTAAACCAGGGAGCCCGATTTCTGCGGGGTTGCAGAGGGCGCTTAGGTGCGATCTCATCAATGGCTGCCAGGAGCTGGATATTCAAGCCCTCAACAAGCTCAGTCAATGAGTCACCAGGGGGAGCAAGGTCCCGCAAGGCTTGGCGGAATCTATCAGGGTCCATCAGCCTCTGCAGGCGAGCCCAAATTGGCTTGCCACTTAAGCAGGGTGGGGGCGGAAAATCAATCCTGGTTTTCAGAGTGTAGTGATCAGACCATGGCACCTTCATCGAAGGAGACATGATCACATCTATACCTACGCCAAAGATCAAATCCAGCGTGTGGCCTGCTTGATGTGTGGGGCCCGAAACAAACTGGGAGAGCCCTAGTGTCGCCATGGAAGACACCAGGTCCAGAGCCTGTGAGGAGGAAGTGGCATCAGCATGGATGTTGAAGTCCCCCAATACCAATAGGTTAGGGAACTCCAAGGCCCAGCCGGCCACCGCCTCCAGTAGGCCTGACAGCGTGGTTGCTGGTGCGCTAGGTGGCCGGTACACCAGCCAGACAGCCAAGCTCTCCTCGGAGCCCCACACTAGGCCAACACATTTAATGCCGGGGATCGATGGCGATGGTAGAGCCCTGATGCGCAAGTTATTGGTCAGAGACAGTTGTAAATGGGGGAGAGTCATTTTGGAGAAGGGAACATGCCTTTCTTTGACAGCAATGTCATCAAGCTGTGTGTGTGAAGAAATCTCAGTTTGGAGAAAGGGAGAATGGGAAACAGGTCCAGCGCAAGATGTTCTACCATCTGAAGCAAAGCCGCTGCCACCCCACATGCTTTTCCCTCCCAGTGCTGACCTCATCCTTTCTCCTCCTCCTCTTGACTTTGCAGCTGCAGCAGCGGTGGCAGTGCAGATGTTCTGTGGCTATCCAGGTTTCCCAGCTGACAAAGCCTCATTCTGATGAATGACCCTCGGGAATGTGGGGTCCTTGCAGAGCAAAGCAAGGTTGGCCAGGCAGCCTCAAAGATATCTCAGTGAATCCTTTTGAGATTTAAAAGTAGCAAGCAAAGTTTAAACATTAAAAGTTAAACCTTAAACAGTATTTGTTGTGGCAAAGCATCAGAGGGGCAGGCAATCTCTGAACCCTTCCCCAGAGCAAGATATGGGTGATCTGCTGCTACTGAAGAGTCCTGTAGGAACACAGCTGACCACTATGCTGCAAGAACAAGGGGGGGGCAGCATTCCTAGAGAGCTAAATGGTGATGGTGGGTGTTCAAATTCTATGCCCTTCCTAACCAGCTGCCTGATGTGAAGACCTCAGTGCAGCGAAGAAATGGGTGGACCTTGTGAGGAAAGGAAATCTTAGGATGCTGGTTGTTCTCCATGAAATCTGACATGGATGCAGCAGGTTTGGGGGCATCTGTTGCAGATTCACAGTGCTAATGCTTAACCTGCATGTTTATAAAAAAGGTAAAGGACCCCTGGCAGTTAAGTCCAGTTGCGAACGACTTGGGGGTTGTGGCGCTCATCTCGCTTTACTGGCTGAGGAAGCCAGTGTTTGTCACAGACAGTTTTTTCCGGGTCATGTGGCTAGCATGACTAAGCCGCTTCTGGCGAAACCAGAGCAATGCACGGAAATGCCGTTTACCTTCCCGCCGGAGCAGTACCTATTTATCTACTTGCACTTTGACATGCTTTCGAACTGCTAGGTTGGCAGGAGCAGGGACCAAGCAACAGGAGCTCACCCCGTTGTGGGGATTCGAACCGCCAACCTTCTGATCGGCAAGTCGTAGGCTCTGTGGTTTAGATCACAGCGCCACCCACATCCTTGCACGTTTATAAATGCACACAAATATTACACAATGCCAGTAAGCCTCCAATGACCTCCTACCAAAGCAAAGCAAACCCGGACAAGCACTGCACCCCTGAAACACTGCATGATTTTGAGAACTGGGGTGTATGCAAAAGTATGTTCAGCCTCAGGGTAGGACATTACCCATTCAACTTTCTGCTGTTCTAATATTGAAATTGTTGTCCTTATTCTAATCTTGCCACTTGTCTATTCTCATTTCATCTACACATTTCTGATTCCTTCCAGGAATGTCTTTGACTCTCTCTCAAGAAGGTCTTTGGGTTTTTGGATCTATGAAAAAAAACAGAGAAATACAATTGGGGGAAATGTACAGTGCTTCAATGGATGCCTTTTGAAGCCTGTTTTCCTGCAGAGGATCTTCAGACCAAGAATCCTAATTCTTGTTTAGCCTGTATCTCCCAGATGGAGTTTATTAAAGACATTTGCTTTGTGGAGATGGACTGTATGACATTCTCTAAGCTGCTTAGGTTTCTGTTGGGCCATATTTCTACCTGTGTAGCCGCTTTCTGACAGGAAGTGCTGTTGCCCTGGAGCCAAGTCTCCATGGTAACACTCGCTTTTCAGACACTCAGTTGAAAATGCTAGTATGAAGAGAGTGAGACTCATGCTGGAATACTGATTCAACCCAAGTGTCTGTAGCACAGACTGAATTTTAATACCACTCAGCTACCCCATGGGCTAAAAATACACACCATTCATTCTCTTCCTGAACTTCAGTAAGCATCTTAAACTGACTCTGCTTTTGCTGTAGCTTCTGCTGAGATTCAGAATTTCTATGAATCAGCTACAATTAAGCCAGACTGGAACACGTGAAGAAGTGTCCCACCAAAGAACTGAAGACTAGATTAGGAATTTGCCATTGTTCATGGGAAAATGAAATGGGCTCTTACCCTAGAAATAAGTGAGGTGCATTGCAGTTAAATCTATCTAGTCTATCTAGGCTAGGAACACTGTGTACTTCTTGTTTGCGTCTCGAGGCCCCAAGACCCACCCCCAAAATAAATACACATGGACACTTATATTAGTTTAAGTTTTGGGGCAATTTTTGGCCACAACTTTATTGAAATACAATCACGTGAGTGGTATTGGCTTAGGCATTGACTCCCCACTATAACTGACTCCACCTCTCAGGGTGATCGTTGAATGGGGTAAACTAAACGAGGGAGCAAGGTCGATGAGGACCAACCTAAGCTCACCCCGGGGTTCCTGTGGTCCTGGCATGGCCCTAGCCCCTCAAGCGGACTTCGGACAAGATCCAGGACCCCCAGAATCCTTTAACAGAATACCCAGTTCCTGGAGGGGCAGGTGATGGCCGCACCTTCCCTCCCCACAATCCAACTGAGCCAATGCCCACCGTACAAGTTGTGACGATTTGCTAAGGGGTAGGCGAAAACCAAATGGCTAAAGCCAATCTGCCAAATTGAAAAAAATTCCTACCCAGGCTGTTCCAAAACAGGCAACCCAAACCAAAGCAAGGGCAAGCAACTCTACCTAAACTAGGGAAGGAGGGCGGGTGTTCAGCCGTGCAAATGCAAGTGCCCTCACACTGCTGTTTTTAAAGCCCCTGGGATCACGCCACCTATTGGCTATTGGCTAAAACTGCCTGGCATGATCCCAGGGGAATGGCCAGAACTTCCTGCTCCTCCCCCCCATTTTAACCCTGTCAGGTGAGCTCTTGGGTCCCGAGCGCAACCAGGACCCTCTGTTATGAGGATCCCATTTCTGAGATAAATATATTTCCATAGCATTTCTGACTGTACGCTGCAATTATTATTATTGTTATCTGATTTTACTGTGTGGTGTGGGCATCTCATGAGAGTGCTCTTCCAGCCTAGAAGGTAATTAAACAGAACTTAACTTTTAGTGTTGGTATGAATAAAGCCACTGGGTTACATCCATAGAATCATAGATTTGTACAGCTGGAAGGGACAGGGAGGGTCATCTAGTCCAACCCCTTGCAATGCAGGAATCTTTTGCCTAATGTGGGGCTCGAACCCACAACCCTGAGATTAAACAGTCTCATGTTCTACCACCATATTTAAACAACTAAATGTAGACCCACTGAAATAAATAGAACTATGTTGTTATTACACAGCAATAAACAAACAACACGTACATTTAAACCAGTATAAAACAAAAAGAAGAATCTAAAGCATATTCATATATATTTTTTTTTAAGCAGGGTTAAAACACCCACTGAAGGAGACCACAGATAATTTAGATCCAAAGGCCTGACAGAAAAGAAAGTCAGGTTCATTAATTTCAGTGGGTCTCCTCAGAGTAAGATCAGCATTGAATCCTCACCTATGACTTTACTTTGTCCTACTGAAAGCAAGACCTAGCCCCAGCGAACTTTAGCTGGATCATGACCATTCATCACCTCCAGGGACAATGTCACATGATTTCATGTTGCAATAAGTTCAGGCACTGGCCTTGTTTCTAGTTTCCATCTCACTGTGCCAAGGCATAGTGAAGATGTATGGAACAAAGCTGTGGCTTTCTGCTTCTCCTTTTAAGGGCACTTGAAAGAAGGGAGAACCAGCGACCTTTGGAGAGGTAGCATGGTTAAACAACCTGAACAAATTCTCTTTGGCAGTTTTCAGTTTCTGAAAGAAAATATGCTCTTTTCTTCACTGACTGCCACCACTGTTATGTCTTGCTTTAATTGAGTTCAGTTGCTCAGATCTCTGCTTCGCACCCCAGGTATTTCTGCTTGGCTGGGATGTGTCTTTGATAATGCCTCTTGCTTGTTTGGATGGAGGATAGAGAGGAGAGTGTGATTTGCAGGAGAGGGCAGTAGGTCGTGTGGATCTGTGCTGCTCTCCTGGCTTCCCAACACAACCTCTTGCTGCTGCTTCCCAAGGGAGAGAGGCAAGGCAGCAGGACGCTTGGCGCAGTGGCTGGAGGGTCAGATTGGCTCTGCCGCCGAATTCACACTGTGCCAAGCTCCCTGCTGCCCTGCCCTGGAGTCATAGCTGTCAACTTACAGATTTGAAAATAAGGGGCCAGCAGCCTCGAAAATAAGGGACCAGCAGCCAAAATAAGGGATTTTCCAAGCACAGTTATATTCAACTTCTGAGTCCCTCCGAGCCAAAGGCAGAAAGCCCAGCCAGCAGCCAAACAAAGCCTCAAGCGGTGGTTCCCACAGCGCAGCAACCCAGCAAAGGAGATGCAGCAAGGAAAACCACCGTCACCTCTCCGCTGGCAAGCGCTGAGCAAAGGCGAGTCCCCAGGCAATGCAGCCAATTTGATTGGCACAAGGCATGCAAGCTCCACCCCCAGTCGTTCTTAGACTCCTTATTGGGTGAGCAGTGCAGCCAAGCAACACAGTTGGAGCCTCCCTCCTCCCTGGCCGGCAGGGAGGGAGGGAGAGAAGCTGCTTCCTTTGAAACCTGGGAGATTTAAGGGACATCATCAATAAGGGACAGCAGCGGGGCACAGCGCTGGGATAAGACTTTTCCGCCAAATAAGGGACGGTTGACAGCTATGCCTGGAGTTTGTCTGCAGACAGCTTTTCTGGGCCATGTGGCCAGCATAACTGAACCACTTCTGGCACATGGAACACCATGACAAGTGTCAGAGCACACGGAAACACCGTTTACCTTCCTGCTACAGCCGTACCTATTTATCTACTCATGCTGGTATGCTTTCGAACTGCTAGGATGGCAGGATCTGGGGCAAAGCACTGGGAGCTCACCCTGTAGTGCAGATTCAAACTGCTGACCTTAGGATCGGCAAGCCCAAGAGGTTTGGTGGTTTAGACCACAGTGCCACCTGCATCCCTCTTGGTAAGCAGCAGCAGCCCATGGTGTTGGGAAGCTGGGGGGGCAGTGCAGCCCCACCCCCCACCTGACACTACTGTGCAAATGTGTGTAGCAATGAACCTAGTGTACAAAAGTAAAAATTACATGTGTTGCTCTGTCCACCACTGGTATGTGGTCCTCTGATTAGAACATGATGCAGAAGGGCAGATTTTGGTTGAACATTAGTAGGAGCATCTTCACAGCAACAGCAGCTCAGCAATGGAAGTAATTGCCCAGAGGCTGGGTGACCTCTTTCCCACAGGAAGTCTTGCAGCAGAGGTTGGACAGGCATGTGTGCATTTGAAGAATACGACCCGTGAGTTTTCTCCTTTCCATGCCAAACTGAAACTGATGGCATGATGTTTCCCCCATAAGGCAGCAACAATCTAGGCTCGGGTTTCAGTTTCGCTCTTTGATTCTTTGCCACAAGTTTGCGATTAGGCTACACAAATACTGTCTTTCAGTTCTGATTGGGGGAAAATATGTCTGAACTGTGCACTAGAAATAAAAAAACAAAGTTGACATCTGTTTGGATTCAATCCCGTTAGATGACGGTTTGGGTTGTTTTCCTAGATCAAAAGTCTTTGTCTCATCAGCTCTTTTGAGCCCCCTTTCAAAGTACTTTTCTTTACCAAAATGTTCTCATTATATTCAGCAACTACTCACAAGTTCAAAAAACCCAGGCATGCTGAGTGAAGATTCTATTTTGGGGTTTGTGAATTCATTCCATTGCTTTCTGTGCTTTCTTCTTTTCTCTTCCTCTGTGTCTGTCTCATGGCCTTTTATCTCCTCTCCTATGCTAGCTAGCTCCCATTACCTTTTAGGTTTCACCTATTTCCTCCCTTCCTTCTCCTCCTAACATTCTCTGTAAAATTTGAACACTCTCAAAAGGCTGCTAATCCCTCTTCTGCCTAGTTTGCTTGTCCCCTTTCTTTCCCTGGGAATTGAATCAGTACTTTTTTCTGCTTAACAAATCTATACACGCTCTCCTTTGATATTGTCTAGGTGCAAATTTATTTCAAAAGACAATGAGCTGCCATTTGTCCTCTAGGGCTTTGTGGCATTGAGGGAACTTTTAAGGAAAACTGTCCCCAATCTTCATAAAGAAAATACCTACTTATGTATACACACACTTAAGTGAACATATACAAGAATCATGGGAGGCCTGGTCAACAGGGACAGAGCCCTATCCACATTTTGCTTTGGGTTGTGTGGGTAGGCTGAATGCCTGGACCCCTTTGTAATTCCTGGATCTAGTGCATATTCAATTGCCAGAATAGACAGGTAAATCGCCTGGGAGATGAGCCATTAAAAAGTCGATGGGAAGGTAATGGGCCATTAAGAAAGCCAAATGAGAGGGGGCCCTGCCTCAACTCAGAGATAGTTTAGAAGACAAAAGAGAGTTTTGAAGTAAGTAGAGTTTTAAAGTTGAGTTTAGGATTTGGCATTTTTGCATGATGTCTGGTACATGTGACATTCTGTAAAAGGAAGCAAGCTGGAGAGAGAGTCTGAACCATGGCTGAGGTCAGTTTGAGTCCAATAGTGCAGCTATGGGAGAAGCAAGACCCTCCTGGGATGTCCATACTGTGAACCCCTCCACCGTAGGCTCAGGTTGTATATATGTGTAAAGAAACAACACCCCAGTCTCTTTCGTGCCTCATTTCCAAAAGGAAACATGGACCCTGTGTAAGCACCTGGAACCCCTGGAATCTCACACTGCTAGGATATTGGGGTGGTGTGTAACAATATCTTTGCAAAGGAGAAGAGTGGGGAGAAAACCATAAAAAGTTGGGGCCCCCTCTGGTGACCCTTTGGCCTTGAGGGACTCCATTAGATGCTCCACCAGGCCCAGTAGCTACCAGCTGCTGCTGAAGAACATTGTGAATGCCTTCTGGCCCTTAAAGCCTGACTGGAATGCTTGATATTTTAGACACTGAATGCATATAGTTTGGGTACATCGAACCCGAACTTGAGGCTCTTGTTCCAGTAAGTAAGACCTGCAAATAAACCGAGCTGAAATATTTATTTGAGTATATAGAGGCAGTATGCAGTGTATGGGGCATTCTCTGGAATTCTTTGTCTCAGTGTGGCCATCATAAGTGAGCCATTAAGCATGGTACATTAGAACCTTTTAGTATCATCACCATGTTTCATCTTGTAATGAGCACCCGCTCTATAAAAATATTTTCAACACACAGTCAGGTCCCCCAAACAAATGCTTAGGCCCATCCCAAATCTAACCAAACGCACACACACACACACACAATATCACTACCCCAGATATATGTGTTTGCCTAGTCCCACGGTTCATGTTGCAACCTAGCTTTTTGTTAACACCCCACCCTGCTAGCACCGTTGGCTCATCTATGTAAGAAGGAATTTAAGGCAAACCATTTGAATTCCACTCAGCACAAGCTTTCACTGTGTTTGACGGAAGCATTCCTAAGTGCTGGTAGAAGGCAGTAAGTGTAAATGTATAAAGGAAGTAAAAAGAGTTTCCTTCCACTGCCAATCAAATTTGGCAGGCAGAGAGATTTGGAGAAGATTCAAACGACAGCTCCTAAGTCTATATGGAGATGTCATTAATGCACGTACAATCTTGCTGGGCTATGATATATTTACAGAGAGTTGAAAGTGTTTCCCAATATCTTACCCTTTGGTGATGAAATTGCAAAAATGTCTTTCCTTTGCAGTGGTATCTGTCGAGAATAGTAAAATGTCATGTAGGGAGCTGGTGGAACATAACCTCTGCAGAGCAACTCTTGGTAGTATAGCCAAGAGTGTTTTGGGTCACAGCAGAGTTCTGAATGTTCATGTTCTAGTCGAATCCAGGGACTTCTAGTCTTTGCATGAGCAATTACAATTGACAACTTAAAGAAGGTTTGGATAGGTGAAAGGTAAAACAGAAATTTGAGGGTGGGGTGAGTAAGAAGAGGAAGGAGGAAGCCACAGGAAAGTTCAGGGAGCAGGTAGCATACAGGAGGGAGAGGTACAGGGAACCCGAAACAGTAAGACTAGAGCACAGTCTGTGGAGTTTTGGTGCAAAAGCACTGCTTATACAAAGCAGGGAGCTTTGATCAATTCAGTATTGTTTGAGGAATAGCAGCAAACAGTGACCGTCTTACAGGGATCATACATGGTACCCAGAATCAAGTTATTTTGGCTCTTGAAGCACAAACTCCCCCAAGCCTTTTCACCACCCCCTGGCAATAAAAAAAAAAAAAAATACAATCATAATAAATTAAGTAACCCTTTGACATCCAAAATCAGCATCTCGAGACAGATGCCTCATTCTGCCTAATGGAAGCATATACATAAGTAAGCATGCACAGTTGCATTTTTAGCTGTATCCTTTGAGTCACTAACCTTGGTTAATAGTTTGATTCCTCCACCATTCTAATGTTCCTTTTATTTCACTGGTGTCAAGTTGGATTTGAATGCTAGTGTGTGAGTTTCATGACAGATTCATTTAAGGAGCATTGTGTACTTAAATAGCTCTTTTGGCTTGTCCACACTGGAGTTTACTGTGTGTTTGCATTCCCATTTAATTTTTATAGTCCACATAACATTACCCTCCAACAACATAATTCTTCCCTTGTAAATTTGGTGTTTACCTGATAGAGGTAATCTGATAAGTTATGGAGACTCAAGCTTCCAACCACTTCACCCAGGGTTGCAGATTATTTGTTTCATTCTTTTGGGGTGGGTGGATTAATTTTCACTTTATGCTATTCCCCTTTCCATGTCTGCTATTTCCTCATTGCTTCCATTACTTTTCTGGCTGTGCTTGGAATGATTTCCAGTGGGGTTTCTTTTTTTTCTCTTTTGATCCATCAGATTTGCACAAAACCAGAACACTGCACAAGCAAACAACATAAAAAACTTCTATGCCAGAATCATATATTGGGCAGCAGTCTGAAAAATTGTGTGCTGAGAATTTACAGTTTCTTTCATTTGTTTTCTAACATGCTAGTAGGGGCACATCACAAGCTTGTGTGTGTGTTTCTTTGGATTTGCACAAAACTAGAAAACTGCACAAGCAAATCTACAATTTCCTGTGCACTTTTGAATATGTCTTGGGTAGACTAGAAAGACAAAACAAGGTGCACATGCATGCCCTGTCATTACTTAATTGGCATAAATGGAATCAACAAATCAGAAGGCGGATAGAAGCACAAAGGGGAATGCCTACTGATATGAACAGGAAAGATTGAAGTTACTCTTCAGTACTCATTCAAATACATGTGGGAATGGACTACATTGGTCTAATTTGCACGGGAGACAAGTGGATAAATTGCTAAATAATGCTCAAATGTGGACAAGCCCTTCAACTTACCTGGACTTAAACCAGTGCCTTGGTCACTGAGTAAGCTGGTACCATGTACAGAGCAGCTCCCATATTTTTCTCAGGCATCAAAAGTTGCATCTGCTTATATTGATCAGCAACAATTTTGGAAACAAGCCCTGCTGTATAATATCATTAGCACCCCAGCAATGCCTTCAATGTCATTATGGACCCAGCAGTGCAGCTTTCAGGCCATCCTGATTTACAAATGGCTTTTCCCCATCTCAGCGGGCACTATACAGTTTCTCTCTGTGCGTCAGAGAGTTTTTATCTGTAATTGAGGCTTGGCCATCAGCCACAAAGCTTGGATTGCTCAGGATTTGATGCTGTTTTTCTTTCCAGTTTAATTGAGGGCCTTGGCTTCAGATGAGCAGGCCTGGTGCCAGCAGCCAGAGAACCTTGGCAGCTCTCCAAGGTCCTTGGTCTCTAGGGCAGGGAGATACAATAAGGGCTGAACCCAGTCTGCTACTGTTGTTGCCAAAGATGGACCTCAGATCAGAGGTGAGGGACAGCTCAGTTCTGGCTCTTGTCTACAGCTTGTTGCCTTCCTGCCCGCAGCAGAGGATGAGAAGGATGCTGCTGCCGGAAAGCTGGAAAGACATTTCTCTCAGTCAAGGTCTGGCACTTGAGGTGAAAAACAGCAGCACACTCTGGAACTCGTGGATCTGGCAATCTCTCTGGCTACCAGCTGCATTCCTAGAACTACAGCACCCACTCGCACTTTGTTAGGGTCCTCACCTTGGTCCTCCTGACACTTCCTCACAGGGTCCTCTTGATCTGGATCATCAAGGGTGCAACTGATGCTGAGAAGCAGCAGTTGTAGCCTTAGGACTTTTGCAGCTGGAGAAAGAGTGTGCCGGGGCGGGGGTGGCAGAATGCCCCCCTGTGTGTGTGTCTGTAAGATTAAAGGTGCAGGCAAGAAAAGAGTGCTCTCCTGTGGAATGTGTTACTGAAGCTACAGTTTCACCTCAGTTCATGGCAAGCAGCAGGGCTGGGTAGGGTTTGGGTTTAAAGCAACATTTCTCAGTTCCAGTCCCATTTCCTTGAATAACCTCAGGCTTTGTGAGAGTTAAGCCACCCGGCTGAGACACTCTGCATTTCACACAAACAGAGCAAGCTCTAGCGCTGCATTGCAATCTGTGGGTGCTGGATCCAGGTTGCTGTGTATAAGGACTCCCCAGCTATGCAAACAATCTAGCATAATAGTTTTGGGAAGGAAGAACTGCTAGATTTATTGTGTGATGTAGAAACACGTAATTGTTGGGGGACGGAATAGAAAAGGGGCATGTCTGTGCTTGGCCTCTTGGCTGAATCGCACCAACCTCAGCCCCATCGCCACCACCCTGCCTGGAACTTCTCAGGCCTCCATAGGGAGGCTGCCAGCTGACTTAGCCAATTCCACTGCTGCTGATAAACAGATAGCATGTGGTGACATCCTTGTGCAAGCCCTTTCAATTAAGCAAGGCTATGAAGTCGGGTTAACACATGAAGTGAGCTGTGCAAAAGGGAGTTGGTGTGTGCCTTCGCTTTTGCTGCAAGAGCACTGCGCTAATGCTGCAGGATGCAGAAGACGACCATGCCACGGGCATCAGAGTCTTCTTGGCTAGATAATTACAGTCCATATCACTGGCACAGCAGCTCAATAGAACTTCACTCTAACGGCTAGGTGGCTTGAACCTTCCCAGTAACCCAGAATAAGGCAACAGCAGGAATACCCAAAAGTTAGAATTCAGCTCCCACATCTCTTTATTAAGATTTTTAGGTACAGTTCGACAGGAAGAGGCATGTGTACAGCACAGGAGATAATAGTACTAAATACTGTCTGGGATGCAGTAGTAGCACTGAGGGGGAAACAACATAGCGACCTCTCCAGTTTAACAGTCCTGCCTTTTTCCTGTTATAATAGTCCACAAAGCTACTTTGTCAGGACTTCTCCTCTCAACATCTCGTGGGTTCCAGTTCCCAAACATTTCCACGAATATCATTTTTAGAAAGGGAACATTTCCATTGAAGAAGTCTGGCGCACATACGGCAGAGTCTAAAAAAACAAGAGCTGCAGACAATGCTTGGCACTAACATACTGAAGCATCTGCAGGAGCCTGCAAGAAAGTTATCTAAGATTAGCAACGTCCATCTATGACAAGGTCCAGGAACCATTTAAGTTACTACAGTGGAGCTCAGTAGCTATGCCAGCCAACAGGTCAGTTAACACAATAAAAAAGAGAGAGGATGCTGCTGCTGATGGAAGAGAGTTCAGGTGCTGGTACAGGACGAGAGCCCATGATGACACTGGCAGTGTGGAGAAACCCTGGGATGCCCATGAGATGTTTTCACACATTGAATACATAGCAAGCAGGATTACAGCAAACAGGAAGGTCCTCCCAGCTTACATTCTCCCAGTTTACATTTCTAACAGGATAATTGCTCGAGCCAATCCCAGCTTCTAGTGACAGTCACTGAGGATTCAACAGTCCTGCAAAAACAAGCATTTTCAGATTCCATCCCAGCAAAAGATTCCAAAAAGGGGAAAAAGAAAAGAAAAGGGGGAAAATAGTTTTCCAATCAATGCTTCATGTATGCTTGTCTCTGTGTCCCATGACAAAAGCTTTCCTCGGAGCTGGTTAGACAGGAAGGCATCTGTCAGAGCCACCCTGGGTCCCAGCTCACAAGAGACCAAAGTCCAGTCCAAGTTATATACAAAAGGTTTTATTGAAGATCATTGTCGTCATTACATCCAAACTCCGTGGCTCCACATCTGTTACCCTTAGATGTTAGAAGTCCCCTCTGAGTCCGTCCCTCCCCTGCACCAATTTAAGAGCCCTGTGCTGCTCCACCTTTTCCTCTCCTTCCTTTTCCGCAGGGTCTTCCTGCCCCCCTGTGTTCCCTCTTTCCGGGACTCCCCAGAGGCTGAGTCTTCTCCTGCCTGCTGCCCCCTCCTTCGTGCTTTAGCACCAGGCTCCTCCCCAGAGCTCTCCCCACTTCCGCGCGCCTCCACATTTGAACTTGGCGCGCGTACGTTGCTCCTGACCTTCCTTTCAACAGCCACACTGCTCCCGGTACTGCTTTCCGCCCCTTCCGGCAGGACGTCTTGCCCCGATCTCCTTCCCCCCTCTGCTCCTTGTTCTGTTCCTCCCGACACACTGGTAACTCCACCCTCTTCACTCCGTTCCGGTGGAGAAGCAGGTCTCGATCTCCAACTCCCACTGGCGGTTCCCCCTACGTTCCCCTGCTCCTGACTGCTTCCCCCTTGGGCTCCCCTTGGCTTGACCAGGGAGGCTCCCTTTTGGGAATCCTCCGATTCACTGGACGGACTCATGGACCATCTCGGGTCATTGTCGTCCTCTTCCTCGTCAGGCTGGAATCCTTCTCCCTCACTCTCGGTCTCCTCCCTCCTCTGCGCCTCACTCCCTGAACCCCTGACATCCATCCCCCCCTCGAAGCCCCCCCTTCCCCCCTCCCCCCCATCGGGTGCGGGTTGTGGGAACTGCAGCTCCTCGGAGGTAGGTGCAGGATACAGTTCGGCTACGTCCATGACCTCTGCTGGCAGCTCGGTGTACGTGTGTTCGAATTCGGGTCCTTCACCCAAAATGTTCGCAGTTCCCTCTTCCATTGCTATTTCGTCTGGTGCTGCCAGCCAAGGCCCCTTCAGCCATTTCTTGCGCCAGGCTTCCTCTGGGTGCTCATCCCACCAATAAGAGGGCTCTGTGTCCACCCCCGAACACGATCCCCTGGGCGAGTTTGAGTTCGGCGTTCTTTCCTCGGCTGAAGAAAAGCCGTGGAAAGTGCTGCCTGAACATGTGGGGGTAAAGAGCCAGTCATCGAAGTACTCGGCTGGCATGGGTCTATGTGGGAAAAGGGCATGGAACTCGTCCTTTAAAAGAGGTTCGTCTAAAGCGTAGTCCGGCACCCACCCACTGGCACTGACTGGTGCACCCTCCCTGACTAGAAAGTATTCTATTCCCTCTTCCCCCCATCTCGAGTCCAGGATCTCTGTGACCTCGTTGAGTGGTTCGACCCTAGGCGATCCCTCCCTCCTGGGTGACTCTGTGCGTGGCTGCGGTACTGTTTCAGACTCCTGAAACCTGTGCGGGGCCTTGTAGGGAGTGAGCACCGACCTATGAAAAACCGGGTGGACTCTGGAACCTTCGGGGAGGGCCAGTCGAAAAGCCACGGGGTTGATCTTAGCCTCCACCTGGTATGGTCCTAGCTGCCTGTGCCCTAGCTTCTTCTTGGCCAACGACTTGGTTGGCATCGCCTGGGCCGCTAACCACACCCAGTCCCCCACCTGGATGTCCTCTCCCACTCTTCTGCCTTTGTCTGCCTGCACCTTATATGCTTGTTTGGCTAGCTCCAAATGTCTCCGCAGCTCCTCGTGCACCTCTTGTAGTTCTGCAGCGAACTGGTCGGCCTCTTGCGGCTCCCCCTCTCTTGGTGCTACGAACCCCGGGAAGGTCCTGGGATGACGTCCATTGTTCGCGAAGAACGGCGTCACCCCCGTCGACGCATGCTTCGTGTTGTTGTAGGCAAACTCCGCCATCGGTAGGTAGTCCACCCAAGCTGTGGGTCGCTGATTTGCATAACATCTCAGGTACTGCTGCATGATCGCGTTGACCCTCTCGGCCTGGCCGTTGGTTTGTGGATGTCTTGCCGACGCTAGGTTGATCTTGACGCGCAGGATACCTAGGAGCTTCTGCCAAAAATTGGAAATAAACTGGCGCCCCCTGTCGGACAGGATGGCCCGCGGCAGCCCATGCGCCCGGAACACGTGGTCGATGAAGAGCTTGGCGGTCTGTTCCGCCGTCGCCACCTTCGCGCAGGGAATGAAGTGCGCCATCTTGGTGAACAAGTCCACCACCACCAGTACCGCCGTCTTGCCTCTGGAACTGGGCAGGTCAGTGACGAAGTCCAGCGCCACCCTCTCCCACGGTTGCTGTGGTGTTTCCAGTGGTTCCAGCAAGCCCGCCGGCTTCTGGTGTACTGGCTTGGACCTCTGACAAGTGTCACATCTGGCGACGTACTCCGCTACTTCTCCTCGCATCTGGGGCCACCAAAAGTCCCTGGCCACCAGTTCTATTGTCTTCTCCCTGCCGAAATGGCCCGCACTGGGAGCGTCGTGCAACTGCTGCAGAACCTTTGCTCGGAGCTCGTCGCTCGGCACGTAGAGGGCACCCTTGTGCGTTAACAGTCCGTCGCGTAACTGGAACTCATCGTCTCTCAGCGAACCCCTACGCAGCTCCTCTATTTTGGATTGTGCAAACTGATCTACCTGCAACGCGCGTCGCACTGCGTCCAGGTCGACAGCGATGGCAGCGCACGCCCACGCCTGCGGTGCAAAAATGTGCCTGGCTGCTATTGGCGCCGCTTCCTCAAGATATTGCGGTTTCCTGGAGAGCGCATCGGCTATAACGTTGGAGTCCCCTGGGACGTACTCTATCCTGAAGTCGAAATCCGCGAAGAACTCTGCCCAGCGCATGTGTCTTTGGCTCTGGAGTTTCGCCGTGCGCCAATACTCTAAATTCTTGTGATCCGTGCGGACCTGCACTGTGTGCTTGGCTCCAATGAGGAAATGTCGCCACGCTTTGAACGCTGCGTGAATGGCTAACAGCTCCCTGTCCCATATGGTGTAGTTTTGCTCCGCTTTGCTGAGCTTTCTGGAGTAAAAGGCACCGGGTCTCCAGTTCCCATGTGGATCTTCTTGCAGGAGTACGGCTCCAACCGCTCTGTCTGACGCGTCGGTCTCTACTCGTATGGGCTTGCCTGGATTCACGTGCAGCAGCTGCTCCTCGGAGGCGAAAAGGCTTTTAAGCTTCTGAAAAGAGCGCTCCGCCTGTTCCGTCCACACGAACCTCTTTTTCTTGGAACTGAGAGTGTCCGTGATCGCTGCCGTCTCCTTTGCAAAACCTCTGATGAATTTGCGGTAGAAGTTGGCGAAGCCGATGAATCTTTGGACTTCCTTCCGATTGCGAGGGCTCTTCCAGTCCAACACCGCGCGGACCTTGGCGCTGTCCATGGCCAGCCCCTTGTCGGACAGCTTGTAGCCTAGGAAATCCACGTCCGTCACATCAAACTGGCACTTCTCTAACTTGGCGTAGAGCTTGTTTTCCCGTAGTCTCTGCAGGACTTCCTTTACGTCCTTCTCATGGGCCTCCTCCGTTTCCGAAAAGATCAGGATGTCGTCGAGGAAACACACGCATTTCTTGTAGAGAAGTCCCGCTAGCACGTGATGCATAAATGCTTGAAAGACGTGAGATCCATTTTGGAGACCAAATGGCATCACTCTGTATTCGTACGTGCCCAGAGGCGTGAACATGGCCGTCTTCCACTCATCGCCCTCCCGGATGCGTATGAGGTTATACGCTCCACGCAGATCCAATTTGGTGAAGATCTTCCCCTTCCTTACGGTTGCCAGGAGATCATCTATCTTGGGCATGGGGAAGGCCTTGGGTTTGGTCTTACTGTTTATGAATCGATAGTCCACAATGAGTCTTTTTTGGGGCGTGTCCTTTTTCTTTACAAAGAAAACAGGACTGCCCCCCACCGCTTTCGATTCTCGGATGAATCCGCGCTTCAAATTGTGCTCTATGAACTCCCTGAGTTCTTGCATCTCGTCCTCAGACATGGAATACAGCTTTGCAGTCGGCAACTGCGCCCCTGGCACCAGGTCGATGGCACAATCATAAGGCCTGTGGGGGGGCAACCGGTCAGCTTCCTTCTCGCAGAAAACCTCCAGGAACCCCTCGTACTTGCGGGGTACTGCCTGCACCATGCCAAGTTGCAACTGCTGCTCAGCTCCCTCCTCCTGGCTGGACTGGATGCAATGTTGAGCACAGTACGATGAGCAAAAGGTGATCTGCCGTTGGTACCACGCTACAGCAGGACTGTGTCTCTCCAGCCAACTCATGCCTAATACTATAGGCGTGTCTGAAAGGCGGGTGACATTGAAGCTGATGACTTCTCGATGATTTCCAATCCTCATCACCATGGGAGGCGTCTGTTGCACAACTTGTCCTCCTAGCAATTTCCTGCCATCCACCGTGACTACGTTCAGAGGTGTTGTCGCTGGCAGAAGCGCTATGCGATGCTGCTTGACAAAGTGCGTCCCCACAAAATCTGCGTTGCTCCCAGAATCAATCGTGATGGGGACTTCCAGGGTGGTTCCATTCGGCAACTGAAGTGTTGCAGTGAGCTGCACCGCTGGCTTGGGTGGTAAAGGGTCTGTGCGTTGCAAAAGCGCTGGGGACTGCTCTACAGATTCGCCTGGCTGAGCCCCAGCAGCTCTGCTTCCAGCCAGGCACTGTCGTTTCCCTGAGGTTGCTCTGCTTGCATCATTTCTGCTGCAACAGTTGCTAAAGCTGCAGTGTGTTTCTGCAGCCTCTGGGGACACTCTTTCGCCATGTGCTGTGCACTGTCGCAAATGTAACACTTCCTGGTCCGTCTAGGAGGCTGTGCCTTTACTGCACCGGAAGCTGGGGCTCTGGCTGTTGCTTGAGCCTTAGCACCACCAAGTTCCATGGGCTCCTCCCCCTGCCTTCCCAGTGGCGAAGGATGTGACTGACTGAACTCCCTGGGGATGAAAGAAGACGTCCTCGCTGGTGGACGCACCTGACGTTCTTCCTCAGTGTGCCAAGGACGTCCCTCGTGCCTTATCCCAATCGCCAAAGCCCTCTGCACAAGCTCCTCCAGGGTCCGGGGTCTGTCTCCCCTGGCAAGTTCATCCTTAATGGGACCGCTGAGCCCCTCCCAGAACAAATCCCTCACAGGTGCACAATCCTTCTCCCAGCTTAGCGCAGTCAGTAAAGCAAAAAATCTGGAATGGTACTGACGCACAGTGGCTTTGTCTTGCCGCAATCCAAAAATTTCCCTGCGTGCAAGATCCACATCTACAGTTGACTGGAAGCAGGCATCCATTGCTTTAATGAATTCATCTGCATCGCGGCGGGCAGGGCCATCTTCACGCCACAAATTGCGCAACCAGTCTCTGGCCGGCCCATGCAAGTGAGAAACAATAAACCCCACTTTCTCCTCCTCATCTTTAAAGTCATGACGAAGCAAGTGCAATGCATACAAAACGTCTGCTCTGAAACTGGGGTAGTGCTTCAGGTTCCCATCGAAGTGGGTGACTAGGCTGCCCCCCCGCCGTCCAAGTCCAATCCCTTCTCTGGACCCTGGGAACCCTTCCCTGCTTGCACGTTCCCACCTGGTTTGCAGGTCCTGGCAGCGCTTCTCCATTTCGTCATGCTTCTTCTGAGACGCAAGGACTGCAGCAGTGAGTTCGGAAACTGTAGTTCGCAGAGCTGTCAACTGCTCCTCCGCACTCATGGCTGTCACCGTTCGTGAGCTTTGCAAAAAAAAATTTTTGCGTTCTTTGGAGGGGACTTACTGTCAGAGCCACCCTGGGTCCCAGCTCACAAGAGACCAAAGTCCAGTCCAAGTTATATACAAAAGGTTTTATTGAAGATCATTGTCGTCATTACATCCAAACTCCGTGGCTCCACATCTGTTACCCTTAGATGTTAGAAGTCCCCTCTGAGTCCGTCCCTCCCCTGCACCAATTTAAGAGCCCTGTGCTGCTCCACCTTTTCCTCTCCTTCCTTTTCCGCAGGGTCTTCCTGCCCCCCTGTGTTCCCTCTTTCCGGGACTCCCCAGAGGCTGAGTCTTCTCCTGCCTGCTGCCCCCTCCTTCGTGCTTTAGCACCAGGCTCCTCCCCAGAGCTCTCCCCACTTCCGCGCGCCTCCACATTTGAACTTGGCGCGCGTACGTTGCTCCTGACCTTCCTTTCAACAGCCACACTGCTCCCGGTACTGCTTTCCGCCCCTTCCGGCAGGACGTCTTGCCCCGATCTCCTTCCCCCCTCTGCTCCTTGTTCTGTTCCTCCCGACACACTGGTAACTCCACCCTCTTCACTCCGTTCCGGTGGAGAAGCAGGTCTCGATCTCCAACTCCCACTGGCGGTTCCCCCTACGTTCCCCTGCTCCTGACTGCTTCCCCCTTGGGCTCCCCTTGGCTTGACCAGGGAGGCTCCCTTTTGGGAATCCTCCGATTCACTGGACGGACTCATGGACCATCTCGGGTCATTGTCGTCCTCTTCCTCGTCAGGCTGGAATCCTTCTCCCTCACTCTCGGTCTCCTCCCTCCTCTGCGCCTCACTCCCTGAACCCCTGACAGCATCTTTCCAGCTCTTTTGATTTAAGAGACCTGGCACTGAAAACACTGTTAGATACTTTTTTTTCCTCCCATTGATTCCTAGACATGAATGGCTTATAAAAAAAACAACAAAAAACATAGTAAGGGAGAAAATCAGAGCTGTGCGCTGGAGAATCCAGAGGTGCTTCAAAGGGAAGAGCGGTGGTGAGTCATTCGGCCTTCTAAAGGCTGGAGAAACTGCCCAGACAGCACATATGGTAGCTTGGCTGAGTCAGAGGGAGAAGACAAAAGCTCAGTGGAGACTGACAGCACCATGCCGAAGCAACCACAGAGAGGGTTAAAGCATTGTTACCCTACCTGTATGCCCCCGACCCTGTACAAATGCCTACTAACACCATATTATCATTTTGTAGACAAGAAGTAGGACCTTCCAATGAATAAAAGTTGTTTTCATAGTAGCATCTGTCCAAAGCCAGGACAGACTCCATGCTTCAGACCTCATGTAAGGATTTTGGAGCATGTATATTTCTGTACAAGTCACTAGTTCTGCACAGAGTGACTATTCTTGATGGAACTTCAGGAGAGTGTTGAATCAGCCTAGGTACTAGGCATGCATGCCAAAAGCACATACTCTTTGATGCCTAAAAGGTGTGCATGGGGCTAGGGGCATTGTCTGAGCTTGATAACTCTGCTGTAGATATTAGGTATTTAAAAAGTAACATCAATAAATGCTCTTATAACACACTGCCTTTCACTGAGGAGGCATGTAATTTCTCTACCTGATTCCTCTGTGGCTTGAGCACTGCATTCTATACTCTGGTTAGGCTGTGATTTGCCCTCTGGACTGAGCCCACTAAAAATATGCAGGACAAACAGCCTGAGATTATATCCTAGGCAGGTATCCCAATTATCCCAACTGAGGGGTCAGATTGCCCTTACTTTGAGGAGCAGAATATTTCAGCACTACCCATCTGACTATTTCATTATACAATATTTCAAAGCTTTTCCCCTTGTTAACTGTACAGAAAGGTCATGTATGAACAGAATCTCCCCCCCCCCTCTCACACACACCCCAGTTGAATGATATGAAACTGGGGCTTAAGAGCTCCTGTAAATTGCAGCAGAGGCTGCTTGGGAAGTCAATTGGAAAGACACTTGTCAGATACAATGCCCATATCAATCAATATTCACTGTTGGTCTAGTTTCTATACCATTGATTCAGGAATTCAAGGAAGGAAGGAAGGAAGGAAGGAAGGAAGGAAGGAAGGAAGGAAGGAGAGATAATTTATTTTAATTATAAATGTTTTGAAGCAGCTTATATTAGATATTAGCAGGACCTGGTCAGGTAGTAGAGCTGGATATATAAAGGAAAGGGACATCAATAGAACAGAATTGTCATGTTCTTTCAGAGTGGTGTTTGGTAGGAATTTTGAAAACATTCTCATAGCTTTTTTTATATTTAGAGTAAAAGTTGAAACAATTCTCATATTTGACAATGCTATAAACAAACAAAATAGAAATATTTTGCACATCTTTAGTAAAAGGGCCTGTTTGAGGCAACTATTTCTCATCATATTTCAGGTACGAGAATTGAAAGTGAAAACACTTAGAACAAACAGCTCCTACCCTCCCTTTTCTGAATGACTGTGAACCAGACAGTAATAGATAGAATATGCCTCTTGCAGAGAATCTATTTGGATGAGAAGAAATTATTGCCTGGATTCCCCTCAATTTACAAGCCAGATACTTAGGTGTAGAGAAATGGAGTGGCTTGCCCAAGCTTTTATGGCATTCAGTCAATAATTAAATGCCAATATCTGGATTTTTCATCCACAGCCTTAATTGCCAGGCCGGTCTTTGCTTGGAATCCACTAATGGTTATCCTTCTGTTACTGATATCACAGCACAGTCAATTATGAGAAGAATAGCTTTCAGTGTGTTCATAACCCTTTTTACGGATGTAAGTGTGTGCCATTAACAGCTTTATAAGAGCTATCCAGCAAGTGCTGCTCTCCCCATTATTGCAGCTTTTTGCTGGGTAATGCTTCTTCTGTTGAATTTTGCCTGTCATACTTCTTTTGGGAGGCATTAAGCAAAACCAGGGTGAAAGCGGCAATCGTGTGCATGAACATGAACATTAATGGAGTATCTTTTGCTTCAAGCATTCATGGGCTTTTAATCTGGCCATAGTCAGAAGTAGCTATGGGTAGATTCACACAAAGAATCACAGAACTGTAGAGCTGGAAGGGACCCTGAGAATCATTCAGTCCAACCCCCTGCAAGGCAGTAATATGCAGCTGTTCCATATGGGGATCAAACCTGCAACCTTGGTGTTATTAGCACCCTCTAACTAACTGAGCCATGCATCATTAATGTCACATCTCTTGCAGACTAAGCACTCTCATTTGCATCTGGCTGTGTGAACTTCGTGGATCAAAAATTCTGGTGTTTGTGATCTGACGTCTCTGCCGCAGTGTTTCATTTGCAATGGCTGTTTCACACATAAAATGCACCGTGTGGTGTGCAGCCATCAAGTGATGAATGTGTGGACTTCCTGCAAGCTTATTGGGGCCTCTACCAGGAAAGAGGCTTCCCACGCAATTCTGCTGTTGCTTATAAAAATGAAGAGGAACCTCTCCTCACTCAGCAGGACAGAGAGGCTCTTTTGGTACCTCAGCTGGCTATCTGGATTCATAGGTCTTAGAAGCCATGACAGCACTGATGCGAAGACTCAGTATTTGACATATCGAGACTCCAAAATACTAGGGCTGCTTCACACCCAATGTTTTCCCTACAAGGGTAGAGTGAGGAAAGTGTGAACCAGAGATGGGGAAACTGTGACCCTCCAGATGGGGTTGGACTCCAACTCCCATCAGCCCCAGCCAGCATGGGCAATGGTGAGGGATGCTAGAAGTTGTAATCCAGTAACAACTGGAGGGCCACAGGTTTTCATGTGTGAAAAATGCACACATGCTTGGAAGCTGTTGCAAGATGCAAATTTCAAGCAAATGTACATGTAGCAAAGGAGACACTTGTGCAATTTCCACACACAATATTGTAGGTATCCCCCTCCTCCAGTCTGTTTATAAAAAATGTAATAAAACCCTCACCCAAACCATTTGAAGGAAAAACGAACCCCGTTTAAACTCCTGGAATCCCTGGAATCCTGCACTGCTCAGAGATTGCGGTAGCATGTAACAATATGCATTTTTGTACATATTCCTTGGCCAGAGAACTGTATTGCAAAATTCAGAGAAGTGCACATTTCAAAGGATGACTGCGCTTTGGTTTGCATGTTGTTTGTAAAGTGCAAAATCAGGTAGGCTTGCCTTTAAATGTGAACTGAAATGTGATTTGCAAAAGCAAAGCAAGTAGACCCAATCAAAGTGCAGGTAAGGAGAATTCCAACATTATCCCCTTGCATGCAGTGGCAGTTGCAATGGCACAAGTAATGTAACTTCAAAAGAAGAATACTAGTTATAGTAATTGGGAGGGCAGACAGCATAAGAGACTGGCTAGATCAGATCAAAGGCCTACCTAGTCCAGAATCCTCTTTCCACAGTGGATGACCAGGTGCTTATGGGAAGCCCACAAACAAGACTCTCCAGCTCATGAACCCCAGCAACTGGCCTCTGAACCCCTGTTGGTAGTATACAACCATTTGACTAATAGCCTCATCCTCCATTAATTTGTCTGGTCTCCTTTTATAGCCAACCGGAGACGGTTGGGTTGTCATTGGGTTAGACCACTTACGCACAAGGTTTTTCCTGAATGCATGCATGCATATGCACCAAATCTGAGCCCACTTCCTGCTCTGAACTGACCCGGGAGAGTTTTTTATGTAGTGTAAGAATAACTCCATCACAAAGGACAGGCACTTCCTTCTTGGTATAGAAGTGTATTAACTTTCCCGAACTACCACGTCTTTCTTGTTTTATGGGCTTAAGATGCTTTCCCAGGTCAGCTCCTCTGGGATTGCTCTGCATTCAAACCTCAGTCACTTGACACATTTGTAGCTGATTGGTTGCAGGCAGCTGCATCCTGTTCCCAGGGATGGGTCAGGAGATCAGCAGTTGCACGGGTGAGCGTGGCCTTTCCCAAGGGATGAGAACTAATCAATCTCAATTAGCAGGGAAGGAAATACCTTTCGGGTTCAGTGGCCTGAACACAGTTTGAAATTAGCAGGTTTAGCATAGCATGCCTAAAAAACATCTCTCTTGCTCCCCTTCCTGATAAGTCTCAATAAAAGTAGGTGAACCTGAAGATCAATTTAGAGCTTTCGGACTAGCAAGACAGCGGTGAAGTGCTCTACTTGCAGATGCCACTTTTGCCATTTTTACTTTGTACATCAGCTAGAGGCGGAGTATTCAGGGCTCTCAGCTCAATTCAGGCAACTAAGTTTTCTCATGCCAGGAAAGGTATCCCTGCCAAAATAAACAGAAGCAAACCCAAGGCGGATGGTCCCAGTAAAACTGAGTCACATGTCTAACACGTGATGGATTGTTGTGCACTGCCCAGACCTGTGAAGAATGCACCACAAAGTGATGCCAAAGCAAGCAAAAACTATGGCAGCCAGATAGCTGAAAAGTAAACATTTATCTTTGAACTGATCACTCAGCTAGAAGGCGAGGTAGCTGCAGATGCTGCTGGCTTTTGTTGGCCCTTCCCACTCCACAGCCTCCTATGGGGTATCCATGTAGCCCTGGCTGGTGCTGTAAGTGGGGTGGGGGAAGAGTGAAAGGCGACAAGGGGGAAACGTAAGATCAACCACTGTCTTTCACTTGATCTGTACATTTAATGGTAATTGCTCGTTCTCTGGGTTGCAGTCTGGCAACCCCTCGAGGCCACCTCTTGATCACTTGAGTCTTTCTTCACCTTTGTGCGTTGGTGTCAGGGGAAAACATTTCAGATAAATAAACTTAAAATTGCAGCCTTCACCAGAAGACAAAGATGAGGGAATGGGGGTTGTGTAATCCCTCTTTTGTGGCTTTAACTCTGTGCCTCTGGCCTTCCATTTTATTCCAAGGAAGTTTCTTCTTAACTTGAAATTTTCCTCTCACTGTGTCTCTTTGGGGAGGCTCATTCTAAGGAACATTTTGCACTGCCATTGTGTGGATATTACAGGCAGATCTCACATGTTATGGCCTTAAGAAGGAGAGCAGGGCAGGGTGGGGAGCAAGACCTATTGATTTATCAACAGCGAGGAGGCTTCCAATAAGCCTCTTGGTATCTCACTCCCTAATTCTGGTTTTTGTTCTCACAGCAGCAGGGCTATTAGTCATGCTTTATATACCAAGTTGCATAATGCCAAGTCTAAAAATTGCATAGCAGAGCTGCATGTCAGTTCTAATAAGCGCTGCCTGAAACAATATTATCCTTGCTGATTAGGAATGCTTGGTCCACAGAGGATTTTCCATGTCAAATAGCAACAGGCTTGTCCTTGGTTCAAACAGAAATCAGATTCAGACCCCCGGCTATCTAACACCAGAAAGCCAATAACAGAAGACACCTGGCTATGTATCTCCCAATTATGGCTCCTAAACCCACTTGGGTGCTCCCACTCATTTGTTCAGTGCCAAAGACCCTGCGAAAACAACTATGAAAATATTTTCCACATACGTTTCAATCCCAGTGTCCTTTCCAGGTTTCCTGCAAGCACCTCATACAAGCACAGAAGTGGAATGGTGAAGGAGAAGGCTCATTGGGGTAATTTAATTGGACTTCCTGCCTGACAAAGGCCACAGCTGTCTCATCAGTAACGAATAAGCTCCTTGTGACTGTGCTAAACCCCTAGTCCTCAGGGCAGGCACACACACGCCTCATTTTACCCTTGACTACTATATTAACAGATAATTGCAACTCATATATGGGGAGCTGGAAGCCTGCATTTAAATGAGACTAAGCAGCAATTTTCTACAAGTTGGCAAAAACCTATCAAGGAACATACGCAGCAGCCCAGCTCCACAAAATGTCAGACCACAAAACCATCACTGTGTATGCTGGCCTACCAGGGCTTTGATAAACTTTCTAGGTTCCCCCTTCCTCCCTGCTTTCATTGCCTGTCTGGGACTGCAAAAGCAGAGGTGTTTTATGCACCCAATAGGCCACAGTATAAAGCTGGAGGTCTGTGGTGGACTTTGGGGGTGGGAATTGTGAGTTGTGCAGAGGTGCTCTAACAAAACACAACCGGCTGCTTCCTTTGTTGTCCTCCCTAACCATTGAAATGTAAGCTTCTGAGGGAGCAGGGAATTTCCATTTTTGCTATGTTAATAGACTGCCCCATATAAAAACAAGACATAATGAAACTAAGGACTTTGTCCAAAGTAGCACTAAGAAAGACTCCCATCAGCACAAGGATTTCTGCTTGTGCAGCAGAACTTTGCCCTCTCTACTGCCTCCATAGGTCTCCTAAAACTGTTTTGGGGTTCCCCAAACCCTCCGGTGCAGATCTATGGATGGGGCAGGAGGAAGAGGAGAGAAGTTCCATTGCACAAGGGAAAATCTTTGTACTGATGGAACACCTTAGTTGAATACCTCTGAAAGTTGGATACCTCCCAGCCCCGCAACTTGCTCAAAAGCTATTTTTCAACTCACAGGTATGGCAGGTAGGAAGGCAGCTAATAGAAATGAGGGTAAGTAAAGGGGCATAGGAGTTTGTTTATGCATGTTCAGCATTAAAAAACCCAGGGCACTGGACAGGAGCTTCAAGTTGCACTGATTTTTGTTTAAGTTCCAAGGTCAAGGGGATTTTCACTGAGCGGCACCCTTTTCTTTCCATGTTTCTGAGTTATGTCCAAATGGCAAAAAGTTCTGGCTAACCAGATACCAAATGTTTCAATTCACAGGGTTGTCCACAGCATTGTTCATTTGGGCATCAGTTCTGTGCTACTGCACCCAGATGAAAGTGCAAGCAGCATGATCTAAATGCCTTGCCTCAACTGGGCATCTACAGAAGCATCTACATATCAAGAACTGGAAGTCTGTACCACCTCCACTGGTCACAGAGGAGACCCACAGTGTACAAGAGCAATGAGGGTGATAAGATGTGAAGCAGAATAAGGCTCCTGTATATAGATTATTTGGGTTTTATGCAGCCCTCGATGTTAAGCCATTCCTTTTGGATGAGCAAAAGATGGAAATGTAGAAACTAATAAAAAAGAAAACAAATTTCAGCAAGGGTAAAAAAAACCATTTGCTGATTCAACTCAGTAGTGCTTTAAAAAACCTATTGAAAATATCCTAAATGGTGGTGTCATAACAAAACAGAAGGAATTAACAAAGCTGACAGTTGATTATTTAAATATGATTGGGCAAACTACACCTCCTACAATTATATTAAAATTAAATTAATCAAGGATGCTATTTCACCTCCCACATCTTATCAGATTGGACTCTTGTGCACACCTGTGGTGGACCGTTTTTGCCCAATGGGTGAGAAAGCCCTGAGTGTACCTTGATAGCATTTCATCAAGTGCAACTTGACCTGCATAACTGTTAAGGTTCCAAATGCCACACCCTCCTTTGGATTTGATCACCTGTAGTGCACCCAATCCCTCAAATGCATGCTTGTGTGACTTCTGACTTGCAAAACTGGCCTTATTCCACATCGGGGTGCTATGCAGCTGAGCCGATTACAAATAATGATATTCTTCTCAGATACACCAGAGTGATGACAAAGAAGCATGTATCATTTCTCTGATCAGCTGAATCCTATTTCTCTCCAATGAACAGAGTGTGCAGTGTTAAGCATATTTACTGCATGACTCACAAAGTGTTGAGAATGGCAAGCTTAATAGGTAAATGAATACACTTAATTTTTAAAAATTGCACAAGTGCCAAGTATGCCCTTATGGAACAAGTGCCTGACAATCCTTTCGGATGTAAGCAGCGAATTATTCACTGGCGTAGTGCAGAGTTCATTCAGAGCTACCAAAGCACAGGAATTACAGGCTGATGGAAGTCTCTATCTTTCACCTTCCTCAAGTTTCAGAAACAGGAAGCTCAGCCACATCCGATAATGATTTCCATTTGATGTTAAAGGGATGTGTGCAGCTAGAAAGCAGAAGCTGAGGAATCTTCTGGCTCAGGCCGTCTAGAAATCCTTGATCAGTCTGCACCAACGTGGTCCCCTCCAAATGCTTTGGACTAAAGCTCCCATAAGCCGCAGCCAACATGTCCATGCTAACTGAGGTTGGTGGGAGCTGCAGTCCAAGATAACAGGATAACTCAGTTGGTTAGAGCATGTTGCTGACAATGCCAAGGTTGCAGGTTCAATCCCTGACTGCTGCATATTCCTGCATTGCAAGAGCTTGGACTTTATGATCCTCAGGCTCCCTTCCAGCTCTAGGATTGTATGAGATAGCTAAGAGGCATCATGAGGGCAGCAGGTTTGACTACCATTGCAAGGCAGCAAAAGCAGAGGCATCCCTTGTGCCACATTCTCACCTGTCTGCCCTGTGGCAGCCTTAAGTGTCCTGCTGGTTGTTTGTGTCTGTACTGTACTTTGCAATGGTAATAAGTATCAGCAGTACAATATTTGTGTGTTTGTTTGAGAGTAGGCAGGAGAGGAGGATGGGCAAAGAGACCAGTGGGGGAAGAGGGAGGGTGTAGAAGGAGGGGATGTGTAGCATGACAGAGCCCAGCCTCTTAGGCATTTCCATTTTACACAGCATAGATGGGAAGTAATAATCAGAATAAAAGGTTGGCAGCTCAATTTTTGTGCCTAAAGCTGTGCCCAAACAATAGCTCTCCATGGCATAAGTTCAGCTTTCATAAGCTAAACTGTTAGCGTGGGAAGCAAATGGAGCAGGAGTTTTGAAAAGACAGCTATCCTTTTTTTAAAAATAGGCTCACTTCAAATTGTATACCTTATGCTGGCATACACCAGCCACTGTCATAGTTATATCTCCACAAGCCTTTGGACCCAGGGGTGGGGGATTTGTGGTCCACTAGATGCTGTGGACTCCAACTCCCATCAGCCTCAGCCAGTGTGGCCAACAATCAGGGATGATGGGAGTTGTAGTTCAACAACATCTGGAGGGCCACAGGTTTCCCAGTCCTGCTTCAGACTGTGCTTGCAGTTGTGCTGTTTCCATGGTGTGACCTAGTTTTGAAATGGATGCCATCAAACTAACAAAACTAACAAAATGAATTTCAATAGGGACAAATGTCAGGTTCTGCACTTAGGCAGGAACAACCAGCTGCACAAATACAAGATGAGGGACACCTTGCCAGTAGTACATGTGAAAGGGATCCAGGGGCCTTGGAAGACAACAAACTTAACACAAATCAACAATGTGATGCAGCAGCAGTAGCAAAAAAACAAAAAATGAATGCTATTCTAGGATGCATCAATAGAAGTATAGTGTCCCAGTCAAAGGAAGTAATAGACCACACCTGGAATACTGTGTCC
The DNA here is from genome assembly GCF_951804945.1 of Podarcis cretensis. NCBI lineage: Eukaryota > Metazoa > Chordata > Lepidosauria > Squamata > Lacertidae > Podarcis > Podarcis cretensis. The sequence goes on along the minus strand of NC_137175.1, from coordinate 50,343,626 downwards.
CGTTCTGGGCACCGCCCTTTAAGGAGGACATTGACAAGCTGGAATGTGTGCAGAGGAGGGCAACCAAGATGATAACGGGTCTGGAAACCAAGCCTTATGAGGAATGGTTGAGGGACCCATGGATTCAAGTTACAAGACAGGAGATTCCAACTAAACATCAAGAAGAACTTTTTGATAGTAAGAGCTGTTCCACAGTGGAACAGACTCCCTTGAGAGGTGGTGGACTCTCCTTCCTTGGAGGTTTTTAAGCAGAGGTTGGATGGACATCTGTCACGGATGCTTTAGCTGAAATTCCTGCATTGCAGGGGGTTGGACTAGATGACCCTCGTGGTCCCTTCCAGTTCTATAATTCCATGACTCCAATTCACAACCAACCTGCATTGACCTGGAAATGCCAGAACCAAAAAAGCAGTATGGTGTTGGAATACAATTATACTGTACCAGACTGCACTTATTTGCATTTTCTCTCTTGATATCTGTGTCAAGAAGGAGCAAGTGAAACTCCTGTCCAGACATAGGCAACTGATATAAAAAAAGCACATGATCCAGAGCTACTTCTGAAACAACTATAAGAAAATTTGCCAAGCAATAGATGGTTGTGAGAAGGTGTTTTTGTTGTTGCTTTGTTTGCTCTGCTAATTGCTATGAGTGCAGCTTAACTAGACAGGCAGCTTTCCCAGCAATGCATACAGATGCTGGTTGAAGTCACCCTAAGTGGTTAAAAATGGGTTTTGTTTGTTGCCAGGGAACTGCGTGAAGGCATTTCACAAAGAGATCTGGGCCACCAGGAAGGGAGCTGAGATCATTCTTTGGTATCACAATACTTCATAGGTTCGGCGTGCAGGCACTCATCGCACAGAAGCACACAGATTTATGGGCATACGTTAATGCTGGAGAAAGAGACATGAAATGAGTTGCATTGCCTCATGATCAATTACTCACTTCCACATCCATGTATGTGCACTTAGACATACACCATCGAGCTCAGCTGAGGACTGCCAGAATCAATAGCAGCCCACAGTCTTCTGCTGTTGTAAGAAGCAGCACCCAATATAACTCCTGGTTCTGCAGAACTATTTACAAGCACAGGAGACCCATCATGGACTGAATCCAAGACCCTCAGTATGCTTTTAAACGATCCTTTCTTGCAACAGAGACCCACTACACTCACAGAAACAAAGGTGTGATTTACATTGTACATCAAATGTAAATATCTCATATGTGGTTTGATCATCTGCATTTTAAATATAGTTAAAATATAATATATAATTAATATATAACTCTCTCTCTCTCTATATATATATATATATATATATAGAGAGAGAGAGAGAGAGAGTGTGTTAATATATACAATCCACAAGTCCCATAGTTAGGGCCTTTCCAGATGATGAGTAGGGGCAACTAGACTGTTATAAGCTAGCAACAGAAACATGTCATGATCTAAACAGCCTGCTCAAAATACCCTTCTTAGTCCCTGTCTGGATACCAGTCCCAAATGAAAGTATTGTTGCAACCTTGTTGATGCTCACCTCACCATGCTATGAAAGCATGGAAACTCCTCTGCTACTTCTTTGCAGGTAGGTGGCACCAGTACCAGCTTCTCATGTCCCCAGTTGAGCACTGGAGAATGCAGCTAGATGTTTCCTGAGACAGACACCTATCCTTTCCTCTTGGGACAAGTCCAAGTGTTCACTGTGGGATGCTACCTCTGAAGGCTACACACCCCATACTGGTCCCTGTCGACTTCATAGGTCAGACAGGAACAAGACAGGCTGACCTGCAGATTTGGAGACAGGGATGAGCAGATACTGAAACAGTATCTGGTGATCCCACTCCAGATTTGTGAAGGGTTTGCTCCTTAGCCTTTTCTTAAAGATGATCTGCAAGGCAGTGGAGGTTTAGGGTCAGAGCTTTCCTTCTCCTAGATCAGCCTTTCTCAACCTGTGGGTTGAGCTCAGGGATGATGGGAGTTGTAGTCCAACAACATCTGGCCAGAGGTCAGGGATGATGGGAGTTGTGGTCCAACAACATCTGGGGACCCACAGGTTGAGAACCGCTGTCCTAGATGAACAACGTTCCAAGGTGGACAAGTCCCATCTTGCCTCTATATCACATGCAAATACAGCTTCCCTGACCATTGGATCCACTATTGGTCTTGTCCACTCCATCTGCTGGAGCCTTTCTTCACATGCAGAGGAAGTCCCTAATTTACCAAGGGTTTGAGACCCATTGGCTACCAACACCTGGCTTAGCTGGCCGGTCGAAGCCATTCCCCAGAGTGTGACTGCTTCTGCATGTTGCCAAGGCTTCAAATCTACGCGGCTGGGAAGGGAAAGTTGTGGGGGGGCCCAGTGGTTGTTGGACTTCGCCAGTGATCATGAAAGATGTGAGCTGTAGTCTAGCAACAAGAACAGGGCCACAGGCTCCCTATCCTTGAGCTATGGCTTGCTTTTCAGTTCTCAACAAAGAGGCACAGAGCCAGCAGAACTGCTCATACTAATGACTCAGCCTTATTTGATTATGTTTTCTCAAATGTGTCTGTCTTAAAAGTACTGCCAATAGCTGCTGACTGCTGGTGTTATTGAAATCAATAAACTTACCCAGGCTAGTTACGGTGAACTGCTTCACTTTTTTAAAAATCTACCCACTGTTCTCCTATGCTTGCTAGTGTAAATCAGAGCTCAAATGCTCTCAACTCATAGGATATTAACAAGGACAAGAGTTGTAAATCAGAGAAAAATATGCCTTTATTGCTGAGAAGGGATATTAAAAAGCCATTTGGAATAAAGGCTGGCAGGCATAAATAGAGCAGAGACTGGAGGAAGTTAACTAAACAGGTAGACGGACTTAATAGATAAAGTGGAAGGGAATCAGATAAATGCATTTAACCTGAGTCTCTATGCAAAGGCAAATCTGAAAGAAAGATGTAAGGGACAGATGCAAGCAAGTGTCCTTCAGATGGCTTGGGGTTGGATAACTCCATACCCTCCAACATTTCTCCTATGGAAATAGGGACGTTCTAAGGAGAAGCAAGATATTCTGGGATCAGATCAGAAACCGGGGTGGCTTCTGTAAATCCTGGACTGTCCCTGGAAAATGGAGATGCTTGGTGGATCTGAAAATGTTGTGATTAATGTAACAATTCTAAGGAAACCCCCCCCCCATGTGAAATTTGATACCACAGTTAAGCAGCTACTCACTTTCCAGAACTATTGCCTATATTTGTGTGTATGTATCTCTCTCAATGTCCTCACCCTATTGTCTCATTTCTCCTCCATTTTCACTGTTTCTCTTCTTTCTACCTATGCATCCACGTACTCTGCCCTACAAGCAGACACCTCATTTTATTTGTTTGTTTTTCATGACATTATACAGCTCCAACGGTTTCTATATTCCCTCAGAGATGGAGGCTGTGTGCAACCTGATATTTTTTCACACTTCAATGAAAATGTAAGAGTACATAGGCATTATTTGGGCCTCTTCAGCATGTAAAATAGCTGTTAACCAAAATAACAGCCTACAGTCAAAGAAGAGGAAGCACACAGAGGCAAGCATTGCACAAAGAGTAGTTAAAGCGACATCAAGGAAGAACAAGGGGCAACAAACCATGAGAAAAGAAACTGTGAAGGACCATCTCTAGAGGGGCTCTGGTGCAGACATATGGTGGGACAGATGGATGAAGAAATGAAGAAGAGTAAAATCAAATACAGCCACTCTCAAAGTCTGATGAAAATTGAAAGAAAGTAGGTGAGGTGGAAGGTTATGAAACCCAGCCTGAACACCTTGACAAATCTGCTCCAAGGACATGAGCTACATAGCCTAAATAGTTGGAGATGGAACAGAAGCACAAACCAGGTGTGACTTTGGTTAAAGATAGTTCTGATGCGCTACCTGAATGTAAGAGGAGAGTATTGCTTCTTGTGGGCAAACGGAGCCGCAGCCCGAGTGTTCATATGCCTTGAAATCTCTTGTTGCCGTGAGGGGCAAGACAGCTACAGCTTCTCTCATGCATTACCTCCCTGATCTTGCCCTCCATCCTCTTCCCAACCATACCTGGAGTCTTGCTTGCCGCAGCAGGTGACAGAGGAGGGTTGCTGACAGGACCAAGAAGGTAGAGGGAAGGAGATGCCATGGCTGCCCTGGTCACATCCATGCCATTTTCTGAATCACTCTTAGGATATTTTAACAGATGTGCCTCCCCCCACCCAAGGCATCCTGGGAACTGGATTTCATGAAGGGTGCTGAGAGGAGACCCCTCACAAAGCTACAATTCCCAGCACACTTAGCAAATTACAGTTCCCAGGGTGCTTTTGGAGGTAAGCTGTGACTGCTAAAGTGGTTAAATACATGGGATGGATGCGACCTTTGTTTACTGCTTCACTGGGAGACTTATATAAACGTCCTCCAGGTCCCAACCTGGCAACTCTATCACAGGCAGGAAAAGAGCATGAAGGGCTGTGGGCTTTAAAAAGCAGTATTTTCTTCCCTTTTCAGCTGTGACAAAGACTGCAAAGCAGCCCAGCTGGGATTCCTGCCTCATGTTTCTTTCATCCACAACCTCCCCTCCATCCACCGGCGCTTGCCTCTAGGTCTCCTTCATACCTTTCCGGATGCCACCATCAGCAGTGGAAGAGAAATCTCCAGCACTCAGAAGAAAGCAGGTAGCTGCTTTCTTGTTTTTGTCCCTGGTACTGGAGCGCCTCATGGGCTGGTTCTCCTCGTGAGGCGGCGAAAGAGGCTGCTCCTCATCTGACAGCACCACGTTGGCATCGCCGTTCTGCTTGGTATCTTGGAAAGGAGAAAGAATAGGCAAAGAGGTAAGTGTTTCGGGGGAGAGGAGACTGGATCTGTACCTGCTTGGCAAAGAAGCGAAAACCACAGAAGGTTCTGGAAAACCTTCTGGCAGGCTCAGTGAGAGTTCGCTCCCCACAGTGTGTGAAGCAATGGGCGGGCGGGCTTAGTGGTTAGTGTCAGACTAGGACCTGGGAGACTAGGGTTCAAATCCCCATTCAGCCATAAAGCTGACTGGGTGACCTTGGGCCAGTCATTGCCTCACAACCTATCTCACAGCGCTGCTGTGGGATTTAACTGAGGGAGAACTATGTACACCACCTCAAGCTCCTTGGAGAAAAATATGGGATATAAATGAAATAAATTGGGGTGGGGAGGTTATTGTCCCTAAGCTCTTCTTTCACCTTGCAAACTGAGGAGTTCTGTAGAGAAAAAAAGAGGCAGTGAATCTGAAGTAAATCTTCACTTTGCTGGAAAATGTTAGGCATATGCTACTGAAAGAGCCAACATAGCATAACCAGCGCATCCATGGCGCACCCAAGGCTTCTCCTTCCTTTTCTCCCCTGCACTTCTCTCCCAGGTTCCCACAAAATCTGCTCTGGTGCAGATTTGGGGATATGTGCAAGGGGTTGGAGGGGAAGAAGAGAAGCCACAAGTCCCATTACAAAAGCAGGTTTTTGTTGTGCAAGCAGGTAGACATAAGAACATAAGGTGAGACTGCTAGATCAGGCCAGTGGTCCATCTAGTTCAGCATCCTGTTCTCACAGTGGCTGACAGGATGCCTCTGAGAAGATGCAAAGTGGACATTAGCGCAAGGGCAAAGGTCCTTGGAGAAGATGAGGCATACCTGGCAGCTGCACAGTATGGAGGGGAGTAGGGAAGGGTAATGCTCTCTTGATGCTAAAGCAGCAGCCGTAGTGTGGAGACTACATGGGCAGCACAGGTTAGACCTACCAAGTTGCAACTCAGTCATGTACTTTAAGTCCCTCAGTGCTGTGGGAAACAAGGCAGTTGTTCTTCTCCCGCCATCTCCCTTCAAGTTTATACCATCGGATGGTCTGGCCATGATCCTGGGATGCTTCCAATACAATCTAGGATCAAATTCTTGTCTTTCAGATTTGGGGGTAGTGGTGGTCTGCATTCAGCTCTTTCGCCAATGCAAAACATATCATACCAAATACTCCCCAATACTGTTATCAAATACTGTATGCTATAGAAAATGTAATGCATATGGAAGATTTGACTCTATAATGCAATGGCTTCCACTAGCACAATGGGGCATCTTCCCCATCACCCTTCTCTGCCCTCACATGCCCCACATCCCCAATTGGTTTGTGGGTTTAGAACCCACAGAATAGGGCACAAGGAGAGGAGAGGGCAGATGGTTCCATTAGGCAAATATAAATGCTTGCACTGGTGGAGCAAGCTGCTTAGTGCTACATTAAACTCCTCCCCATAACTCTGCAGAAAGAGAGAGCGCTTGCAGAAACTGCCTGCCAATATAGCAAATGTTACTGCTATGGCAATGGCTCTATGGTTTCTACAGAAACTGGAGTCTCCTGCAAGCAGCTTACTGTATCAGGTACTTGATAAGCCTCGTATGAGATGCCTCTGATTACATTCCGTCCCTACAGTCCTGTTCCAGTTCATAGACAGGTGTGCTACTCATTACCTCATACCAATGCCACAGTCTGAAGAAACCAAGTGAGCTGCTCAACAGCCATGCTCTGACGTTCTTAGATTCCTCAAGAAGGCCAGTTAGTGCCAGTTATGCTAGTTGTGTCATACCTGGTCCAGCTTTCTGCCAGTAACAGAGCTTGTATATCTGGACAGCTTCCTTCATCTGGGTGGCAAGACTGGCACTTGAGAATGGCTACAATCAGCCTGCCATTGAGCCTCTTTGACAGGCCAGCCTAAAAGCATTATCTGGCCACTAACAAGGTGGGAAATCTTAAGAAGAAAATTGAAAGGCTGGCTTCCTGCTAGCAGTGATGTGGCGGGTGAGCCAAGGACATCCTCCTGAGACCTGTGTCTGAAAGCCCTTTGTTATTACTAAATCTAGAGAGAATCCATTCAAGGCAGATCCTCAGCGGGTGTTAGATGCTCCAGTTCTACTGTTATCAATGCTCTTCTGAGTTCCATTCATGCCTGTGGACATGTGCATGGGCAGTTTCTTTAGGACTCATTTACTGGAAGGCTCTTGCATGCAAATTCTTGCCTCTGTTGTGGCAAAGGACAATAAAGCTAGCTCTCTCTCTCTCTCTCTCTCTCTCTCTCTCTCTCTCTCTCTCATCCCCTTTAAGTGGTGCTGTACACTTAGGATCGTCACAGAGGTCCCAGAGCACTCCCGACTGCTAGACAGGAGCCTGCAAGAGGAATCCCTTAGAGAGCCACAGCCCTGGGCAGCAACTATGCCTCGCTTAACAACAAGTGCCAGCTGCTGAAAGGGGAAAGCACTGCAACAATCAGAAACAAATCACCTGCCTGTCATGTTCACAAGCTTTCCACACGCATGACATATATCAAGGGCTACTTGGCTGACTCTGGGGTGCTGAAGAGCACCCTTTATCAATACTTGCTGCTGCAGAAAAGGTCAAGTGGCATCTTCTTTTGCTTTTACATGGTCAAACTGCACAAACTGCTTAACCTATTTGAATCCCATGGTTCAAAGCAGTCATGGGAAGTACCATGAACAGGGGATTGTTATGCCTCCCACCCCCACCTCCCAGTTTCTCTGTGGAATCTTTCTGCACTATTAACAGCAGCAAATAGCAGCTTTGGGGGACAAATAGCAGCTGGGAGGGGGTGATTTTCCGCGGGAAAACAGCATAAAGGGAACAGCTTAGCTCTCCCCTCTGCCCCTGCCCCTGCCATCAGGGCATGATCCAGATCAGGGTCCCCACAGGTTCTAAAAGGAGAACATCCTTGGAGTAATGTCCAAAGGAGAAGCTTGCACAACTCCCCTGAGAGAGGCATGCCAGCACTGCCCCTTGCAGTGATCCATGGAACGTACTTTTCCCTTGTGTTTCACATGATACTGAGTGGCTTTGGACACTGAGATATGAGAGTAGTTATGCTGAGGATTCACTCTCTTCAGCAGCTCAGGGATTTCTGTTTGTGATTTGGCACTTGGAAGATTAGCCCTTCTTTGTGTGTCCTCTCCAGTTGAAAATGGGCCTTTTCTGTGGTGACTCCCTGTTTGTGGAGTGCTCTCCCAAGGGAGGCTCACCTGGCGACTTTGATGCATATCTTTTCTCAGGCCTTCAGCTAATTAAATAATCTATGGCCATTTAAACTATGGGGGCAGGGTTATTGTTTTTGTTTGTTACTATGTTACATATTTTTGTTTTTTTATATTGTAAACCACCCCCTGATCCTTAGATGAAGGGCAGTATAGAAATTTAACTAATTAATAAAATAAATGTATTAAATAAATAGTGCAAGCAGGCCATTGGTGAAAATGTATCATAATGTCTTTGATCATTGATCATAATGCATCTCTGCCCCCCCCAGCAAACACTTGCTAATTTTGATGCTACATGGAGCCATTAGATATTGAGAACAAAGTCATTCATTGAATAAAGCTACTTCTCATTTACATCAAAGTAGAGAATTTGGCTCAAGATCTAGCTGGTACAATGAGACCATGCTGACATGCTGACCAAGTCAGAAGCTTTGGCTAAACATATCCAATTACCCTGATCCATAAACACAAAAGGGAACATTTAATAGAAGGAGAGAATTGTTCAAAGCCAACTTCTGTTTTAACTATGAATTCAGCATCATGATATGAGTGACCTAATGGAGGAACATACATGATGGAGAATCTACCTATTTACTGGTAGTTTCTGCAAGGTATTTAGCTGCTTCTAGTCTCCTACCACCAATTTTTTTCTCTCTGGCTTTAGCTCAGCCCAAGCTCTTGCACCTCACCTGATCTTTTTCTCTCTATCACCCCTGCCGTTGCAGCTGCCGGAGGGCTGTTGTAACTCTGAATGCTGTTGCGGGGCGAGTTGCCTTCTGACTTGCAGTACGTTGGTGAGTCAAGCGGCGCTGGGCGAGGTATATGCTTCTTTTTCTTCTTTGGCAGCTTCTGCTTGGCCATCGCCAATGAATAATACATTCCAAAATTGTTGACAATAACTGGGACAGGCATGGCAATGGTAAGCACCCCTGCCAGTGCACAAAGAGCCCCCACCAGCATGCCCGACCAGGTTTTGGGGTACATGTCGCCATAGCCCAATGTGGTCATGGTCACCACTGCCCACCAGAATCCAATGGGAATATTCTTAAAGTGGGTGTGCTCACTTCCACTCGGATCAGATGGCTTGGCTCCAATCCTTTCAGCGTAGTAAATCATGGTGGCAAAGATCAAAACCCCCAGAGCCAGAAAGATGATAAGGAGGAGGAACTCATTGGTACTGGCCCGAAGTGTATGGCCCAGTACCCGAAGCCCCACAAAATGGCGTGTCAACTTGAAGATCCGCAGGATCCGAACAAAACGTACTACCCTCAGGAAGCCCAGCACATCCCGTGCAGCTTTGGATGATAGGCCACTGAGTCCCACCTCCAGATAGAAGGGCAAGATGGCTACAAAGTCTATGATGTTAAGAAGGTTCTTGATGAAGACCAATTTATCTGGGCAGCAAACAATGCGCACTAGGAACTCCAGAGTGAACCACAGGACACAAACTCCCTCAACATAGGTGAGGATGGGTTCCGTCTCCAGCTTTCGCATCACAAAGGTCTCGGTTGTGTTGCCCGTCACCAGCGTTTCAGTCACGTTAACATCTATGATGAAGGCTTCGTGCGTCTCCAGGCAAAAGGTTGTTATGGACGCCAGAATGAAAAAAAGCGAGGCAAAAGCAATTATCTGCAGGAGGACAAGAAAATAAGCTCAGTGATTAAAATGAACAGGCCATGGGAGAAGAAAAACAATATATGTAGAAAACAACATCTCTCTCTTTCTCCGGTGCACTTATTAATTGCTACAAAGAAGATACAGAATGAAGATGTATGCTTGATTTGAACCTAGGAAGAGGTATACACATGATCAAATGACAAGCTTGGAGTTTTTCTCTACTCACTTGATGTGGCTGTGCTCTCTGAGGAGAGGAGGAGTCTTTCTTGAATGGATCCTTTCCTTCATGAATGAATCTTAGTTTTCAGTTCCAGCCACACCCCCAACTCAGTGAGATTGATCAGTCAAAGAAGTTGGAGGGAGGAGATTGTGGAAACAGTGAGTGTTCATACCTCAAAATTATGAGCTTGCAGGCAATCTGTCTCCTTTCTTCAACACTATGCTAACCTTAAAGGAATAATACTAATAAGTATGTGCCAAGATTAGGTGAGGACTGAACATGCCATACTCAACTTCCTCATTGCTTTATGATGTCCTTTTTGGACCGAATTGTTGGGCAGCATGAAATTTCCATGCCTCTGATGGCAATGAAACTCTTCAGCAGTTTAGGTTTCTCCTGTATCCCAAAGGCCAGCTAACAATAAACAGGAAGACCTCAATTACCCAGTTGGGACTACTTGTGTTTGTTTGTGTTCCAACCTCATTCTTGTTTGTTTCCCCCCTGCACATTAGTTTGCCAACCAATGCATGGATTAAAACCCACATGAACATATGAAGGCTATTCCTGTGCTTTGGTTGACGATGACTTGGAGCAAAGGTCTGGTAGCTTTGATGAAGAAGTAGTAAGTTTGATCGTTCATATATCATTTTGATGTGATATTAATTAAAGCACTAGTTTGCAATTAAATAAATGATTCATGCTACCTAGGAGTATAATCCAAAACCCTAAACTGTGAGGCTACATGTACTACAGAATATATACAGTACCTACCATTTAGATACAAGGGGATCTGTTGTGAAACTCACAGATTTTAGTTTGGCTTTTCCTGTCCACATGAGAGCAGACTAAGCCAGATGATTTGCTTGAAGGCTAAGGCTAGGATCCTGAGTAAAACTAGTTCAGAGAGCACAGAGGAGTTTTAAGTTTCTTTCCCCCAAACAACACAACTCTCCCCGTCACTTGGCAAACTGCCTTTGAAATTGATAACTTTCCAGAAGCAAGGGCTGGCAGTTATTGGGCAAATCAGTTTTCCTCCATGGTATAGGAATAAATGCCAGATGAGCTGGCCATCTACTCAGTTGGCTTTAAAAGTGGATTAGACAAATCCATGAAAAGGCTATCAATGGCAATTAGTCATGTTGGCTGAGTACTAGCTTCAGTGTCGAGACAATATGCCTCTGAATGCCAGTTGCTGAGAATCCCAAATCAGAAAGTTCTGTTGCGCTCCTGTCCTGCTTATTCAACCTTTAATTCAATGTGTTTCACAGAAAGTTATCAATAGAATTTTCTGAGATTATTAGTGTAAATATTTAACGTATTTATTTGCATTAAACTCAGATTTCATTTTAAAGCAGGCTAGTGGTGTGTGTGTGTACATTAAGGCTGCAGCCATATGTACCTGAGAGTAATTTCCACTGAAATGTAATAGAGCAGTCCTATGTATATCTGTCCACAAATATTCCTCATCCTCTCAGCTAAGTGTGTATAGAATTACAGAGTTACTTGAGAGGTTTCAGTGGGACTTGCTACTGAATATAAGTGCATAGGTTCCTGCTATTCACAAGGTAACGGAAACTTAGAATAAAAATAAAAGCATATTTAAATTTTAAAGCAATTAAAAAATAACAATAGTTCACCCTGCTTTGACGCCCTGCCTCCAAAGCTGATGGCCTTTCCATTCTACATACTAATGAAGAATTCATACTCTTGGCTGAAGCTCCATAGTATGTAAGATGTTTCAGAAAATGAATAACTGGAACAAATGTGAAATAAGCACAAGCACACATGTGCACACACAAGTGTACACCATTTCTCTCAGAATAATTTGATGCTTTATTTAACAAATCAGTGCACCTAACAATTTTACCAACTTGGTGATGAGCCTTGCAGAGCTTTTCATTTTTACTGCTTGACCTCAGTTAACATCTAGTCATTGCATTGGATCATTGATTTTAGCTCAAGAGGAGACTCATCAGCCCTGTGATATGAAGGCAAATATTGATTTCATAATACTTCATGGGGTTGTGGAACATTTGTCCCAGTCTCTAAGCACAACCCCATTAAATTAGCCATCTCCACTTAGATACTTGGAGTAAAGTTGATTCCCATCTGTTCTGAATGGTGGATCAACCACTATCCTAAGTGAACTTTATGAATTAATTCTTTGTATTTGTCTTCACTTTTAAGGCACATGCCTGTGCCTAATTTTCACAGCAAGGGAGTCTGAGAAACTGAGGCAAATAGTGATGTCAAGAGATGACGTTCAATGTCTTTTTGACAAAATAAAAGCTGACAAATCACTGCATCCAGGTAGCCATCACTTGAGAGTTCTTAAAGAACTCAAATGTGAAACTGCTGACTTTATAACAAAAACACATAACTTGCCCCTAAGATCAGTCTCCACACCTGCAAACTGGAAAGTGACCAATGTAACATCCATTTTTCATAAGGTATTTAGATTGGTTCGCTCAACATCTGGGGAAACTGATAGAAAACATTGTTATACAAAATTACCAACCATACAGAAGAAAGACCCTTGCTGAAGCCGAACCAGCATGGCTTCCACAAGAGAAAGTCCTGCCTTAATAACCTATCAGAGTTCTTCAATAATGTCAACAGGCATAGAGACAGACTCTCAGAAAACTTTTGACAAAGTACCTCATCTCACCACAGAATCCTGAGCTTAGCAGTCGTGGAATAAGAGAGGATCAGTAACTGGTTAAGATACATGAAGCAGAGAGTATGGATAAACAGACCCTTCTCTTAATGGAGGGACGTAGAAAGCAGAGGCTCCCAAGTATCACCACTGGAACCTGTGCTTTTAAACTTGTCCATAAATGACCTAGAGTTCAGGAGCAGTGAGGAACCTGCTGACAATACCAAATTGTTTAGGATGGTTAAAACAAAGCAAACAGAGATTGTGAAGAGCTCCAGTAGGATCTCTCCAAAGTGGGTGAATGAGTAGTAAAATTGGAAATACAATTCAATGTAAGCAAGTGTAAAGTGATGCACATTACAGGAGTGGGGAAACACCTTAATTTCACATATGCAGTGTGCTTGTTCCTGTTTTCTAGATCATGCACTTTCTTGATTACACATAGAGTCATTGAAGCCTCTTCCTGTGGCTTGTATATGCATTGCTGGCATGCTCATTTCCTCTTTTGGTGGTTTTATGCACTCAGGTAGAATCTACACACATATTAAAAAATGCTGTGAAAGTGCTTTTTTTAAAAAAAATTGAAAAATATACTGAATTTGCCATAGCTCACCATCGCAATCTAGTGTCACATTTGTATATTGCACTTTACAAAGCACTTAAAACATTTTATTTACCGCTGTATAGCTGAGTCCTCAGTGTAGTTTCTAGGGCTGCCCCCATCTACTTGAACAGCAACAGTAGCTAACATGATTGCCACTCTTACTAAGCATGTTGTTACCTTTTCTGTTACATTTCTCTGTGCAGAGAAAAGAAGAAGAGGAAGAGGAAGAGGAAGAAAAAACCCCACCACCACATTGTTGCAATTGTCTCCCTTTGGCCTGGGGTATATTCCAGGTGTGGAAAAGTGTCATTTTGGTGGAGGCAGGCCTTTTCGGGTATTGTTCCTCCTCCTCCTGTTTCTATGCAATATGCAATGCAACAAAAGCAGTCTAACAGCTTAATTTATTATCTCATTCCCACCCTTCTGTTACTCCAAGGAACCTAAGGGACATACACCCACACACCCCAATGTTTCTCCTCACAACAAGTCTGCAATACAGTTTAGGCTGACAGAGCATGACTAGATCGAGACCACCTAGTGAACTTCATGGCTGAGCAGGGAGCTGACCCTAGATCTCCCCTTGTCTGTGCCTAGCCTGACACAATTACCACAATATCACACTGGCCAACACTGTCAGATCCTAGTATCTCTGCTACTGCTGAAACATTTGCCTTCTAGTGGCAGGCAAAGTGTGAGCAAAGAACCTCTGCATGAATTCCTGGTGAGCTATGCCCACTACACAGCTCTCCCTTTACTGTTCTTCACAGTCCGCAAGTGAGTCAGGATGCAAAATTATGTCTGGCTGTGAGCAGCAGAAATTAAGGTGGGAGATCTGCTTTCATTTGGGGCTTTTAAACTCTGCTCTCTCCTGCTGAGCAGACTGCTGCAATGTTTCATGTCCATGATTACAGCTGTTTGTGTGAGTCTCTAGCATGCTATGCCTTTGTTCATCGCGGCAGGGGGACAGGGCTCCTTCTCGGCACAAAGCGCCAATTCCTACTGTTACTCCAAAGTCAGCTGCTTCCTGCAGCCAAAGCCGCTTTCTCTGCATTTTGTATGGAAGAATCAATTTCTGTTGTGCTGAGGGACTTCCTAACTAGAGTTAGTGTAATTCCAGAAGAAGTATGAACTCTGTCGTTGCCCTGTGCCTCATTGCCCATTTTGTGTTCTGATAAATATCTTCCATAGGTGTGTGGAAAAAACAGCTCTGAAAACCCAACCTTCAGAAGTCAGTGCCACAGCAGGGACTCCTAGCTCCAGCCAAAGCACCAATAAAACTGTCACTTTTGATAATGATGCCACAGGCTCCTCCTCTTCACAGCACAACCTTATAAACCAAGATGTCTTATGATGTTGGTTTGTGGCAGGAGGGAGAGATTGGGGGCAGGCTAAGAGTAATGGGGTCCAGCCAGGAATGGGGCCTGTCTGGGCTGATCCCACCTGCTTGAAAAACCCAGACATTCTTGCTTGCCAGGGAAGCATGAATAATATTGATTACAATGAACAACTTGGCCACAAAGGACTGTCCTTTGCTCCCCACGTTTTCACACAACTACATGCAAAGGGCAACATCTTTTGAGCAGGAACACTGAAGGAGTGAGACTGAGTAACATCACTTTTGTACCTTTCCCCCTATGTTGTCTTAGTCAAGAAAAATACAAAATTGTTATTATTAGAAACATTTTCTGGCCTGAGAAATCAAATCAAAATGTCATGTACCCAATGAAGAACAAGGGTTCATAAGACCAGTTAAGGCCACCTAGAATTTATTCCAGTGATGAAAAAGATGGAATCTATGGCAGTCTTTGGAAAGTCAAGCCTTAGTGGACAACAAAGATCAGAGATCTTGTTTCTGTGACAAATAATGCATCAACACTTGTTTCTTTCAGAGCAGGATTCCATTAAGGGGAGGGGGGGTTATTTCTACACCACCTAAATGAAGCGCAAGGGCACTTTCTAATTCATATTTCTAATTCATATTCATATTTCATATTCATATTTCATGAACCATTTAAAACACCCTTCTCAACACTAGTATGTAACATTAGCAGTACTGGATACTTAGCTGGTACAAATTGAGATAATCTTGCTGGAAGTATCGAGAGCTTGAAATGAGTTGAACAGCACCTGTTTATACCATATGAGGATCCTTATCACAGTTGTAAGGAAGTTTGGAGATGGAGGTAAATGAAGTTTCCTGGGTCAACTGCTCTCAGCTTCCCCAGAGTACAGCAGAGTCAGCC
This sequence comes from Podarcis cretensis, assembly GCF_951804945.1. Taxonomy (NCBI): domain Eukaryota; kingdom Metazoa; phylum Chordata; class Lepidosauria; order Squamata; family Lacertidae; genus Podarcis; species Podarcis cretensis. The sequence continues at coordinate 50,328,251 of NC_137175.1, read as the reverse complement.
AGGTCATGCCATCTAGCTAATGCCCGCCAAATCTTAATACATATCCTCTCCCTTTTAATTTAGATGCTTTTCGAAGCCATTCTTCTATGGCCCTGTGCCTTGGTCCCTGGGAGAGGACAGTTCTCCATCTGCCATTGACAGTGAGAGCCCCTTAAGCTTTGCTTTCTCCAAGAAACTGAAACCTTCGCAAAAACAAAACAGGTACTGAGATTTTTTCGTGCAATGACTTGGGCTGATCATATTCTTAAATAGTTGCAGGGAGAAGGTAGGGACAGATGTACTTATCACTACATTGGGGCAGGTTTTTTCATTTCTAGCTCTGATAATCATATCATCAGGCATCACCGAGGTCAACGGCTGGGGAAAGCATTTTCCAGGAGAAGACGAGAGACAGGCGAAGGCAGTGTGGGAAAATCCCTGGAGGCTGTTTTCAGCAAGTCTATTTTGGACCCTCTCATAAATTGAGAGCAGCTTTGGAAATCTAAGACCTTTGAGACTACAGAAGGGACCAGTAATGCCATCTTTGGAATGCCTGGTTTTGGGATTTGGCTGTTTGGCTGGAAGAAAACATGTTGGATGTATGTGCATACACCTATACCATACCTGCAATGGAGGATAATGTTTCATGCAGCTGATGAAGTGGACCCCAGTCCATGAATGTTTATGCCCACCAAAACCTGTTAGTCTTTAAGGTGCCAAAAGAGTATTTGCTGCTTATGATGGTTATAGAGAGTCCAACCCCCCACCAACGCACACATTTTAATGTGAACTCTGCCAGGATCTAGGCTGAGCTCAGAGTGTTCCCTTGCATTTTTTACACCTCTAAATGCCAGTAATGCTTCTGCATGTGAGACAGAGAAAGCTAAGAGTATATGTGCCAGCATTTACGTGATAGGTGTGACTAAGGAACCAGAGATATGAACCACTACTTCTTGAGTATAAAAGCAAGAGCGTATGGCTGGATGTGAATAATGCATTTGATTTATGCGTACATTAAAAAGCAAAAGCATGTGGAGATTGCCTCTATAATTTGTGTGGGTTTGGATGGGAATGAAGTGGGTGTGTCTCCATCAGCAGGCATGAAAAAGTATCTCTCAAAGCGAAAAAGCAGGCAAGTAGCAGGTGGCTTCCCGTCAGGCTGTATTTCTTGTTCCGGAACTTGCAAACAGGTAGGAATGGCAGGTATCACTAATCTGCTTGCAAGTTAGAATTCTAAAAGATGAAAATTAAATTTACTGCCATCATGGGTGAAACCGGGGGATTGCATCACAGCTTCCTTAAAGAAAAGGAAGGCTTGTTTTTGAATAGTGGATCAAAGAGGACAATAAATAGAAAGAAAAGTTGGGGGCAATGTACCCTCTTTGGGTCGTCAAGGGCAAACTCCCACCCACAGCTTCTTCTTTCTTTGGCTGCTTAAGAAATGAATTTCTGTGCACACGCATGTAAGCATAGACACAAGAGAGAGGTGTGAAAGGACACATGTAAGCCAGTGGTGAACCTGGAAGAAGCATAGGAGGGAAATATGTAGGTCAGTGGTTCCTAATCAGCTAAGTACTACAGACCCCTGATTTTCAAAAGTCATGGACCCACAACTTATGAAAATTTTGATCTCTCTATGGTAGTTTTTGTTATGTGATCCCCAGTGATAGAGGCAATTATTACTGGGCTTTCCTAAAAATATTTTAGATCTTGAATTCCATGAGTGGAAGAGGGGACAGCATGCATAATGCTGGGGCAGACTGCTCCAAGGCTGCCTTGGGAATCTGAAGGCCTTGTGTATGCCTACTGAGAGTTGTTTTGGGATGATCATTGTCTGGGGTGGGGGTAAGCCACATCCATACAAATTCAGGGGTGCTGTTTTACTCCTCTATGTGTGTGCATAAAAAGAAAAGAAACTCTCACAGAGAGAGAAAATAAGAACCGAGACGCTTCCCTCTCATGTTTGTGCCAGCAAGGGAGAGCAAGGAGAGAAGGTCACATGAAGGGAAAGAGGAAGAGAAAATAGCAGCGAATGAACAGGAGGGTCATCACAAAGAAAAGAAAGAAACTCGACTCAAAAGCCTTCAAGAGTGGATGAAATCCCATACTGCCCATAACAAAAATGTCTCAAACTGAATGTAACTCATGAAAATAATTTAGTAACAACATTTTGAAACAAATTTTAAAAATGAAATGTGAAGCAACTGTTGTCTCTGGAGAGAAACAGAAGACGTAACAATGGGGTAGCGCAGGAAGGGTAACTGAGTGATTGGGGGCCCATAAGGATCTGGCCAGTGTGTGGGGAGCCCCCCCCCGCTCCCATAGGTGCCCCCACCAATTGCCCATCAACTCACCCTGGCTGCCCGGGATGAATAGGGATCCTCAAAGAGTGCCCACATCCGGGGCTGCCAGCTGCGGCAACAGCCTCCTGCTCCCGTGGCCCCCGGTGGCCTGTCGTCCATGCCCAGGCGCTGCAGAGACATTTCCGGGGCTCCTTCCTCCTCGTTCTCCTCGCCAGCCCCGCCAGCCCCGGGCTCCGGGCTCTCGAAGATATCCAAGGCTTCCTCGGCATCGCGGTGCTGCCGGTAGGTCATCCAGCAGCAGGGCTCCACGTCGGTCTCGTCGATGCCCCAGTAGGTGAGCTCCTCTTCGAAGAGGGGGCCGCAGATGTCGGCGGGGCAGTGCAGCTTGCCCGTCCGGTAATAGTTCAGCACGTAGGAGAAGATGCCTGGGTGGCGGTCGAAGAAGAACTCCTTGCTCTGCCCGTCGAAGTCGAAGTTGCTCTGGGCGTCCGGGTCGGCCAGCCAGGCCAGGCGGGTGCCTGGCAGGGTGCGCAGGGTGCTCTTGTACGTCTCATGCCGGGTGCCCCCCACGTTGATCGTGATCTTGTCCGACTCTTCGCCTTTGGCCATCTCTTCCTTCAGGCATGTTTTGGACGGTGGCTTGTTCCCGGATTTGCGCCCGCGATAAGAGGAGACACACACCGAGCTGATCATAGATCAGGTTAGGTGGCCCGCAGGTGCCCTCGGATGACCCTTCCCGTCCGGCAAGGAGCTGCGCTGGGCGGCTGGGCGAGGGCGCGCGCTCTCGCTCTCTCCCAGGCAGGAGCGGTGGGTCTCAGAGGCGGGCCGGGACTGGCATTCAGCTCGGAGCAGGCACAGTCCTTCTCGAGAGGGAGAGCGTCTCTGTGTGCGCGCGTGTCTCTCTGTGTGTGCGTGCGTGGCCGTGGAGGAGGCCAGCGGGAAGTGTTCTGCTCCTCAGCCACCGAGCAGCAACAAGTGCCTCGACGGAGGGGGAGCCGAAGACCAGACACGGAAGGAAAGGGGCCTGGCTGGCGAGCCGGAGAGCTACAGGATTCGCCCCCCCCCCCCGCCTTGAGGCAGAACTGGAAGCAGATGGCAACGGAACTGGTGCGCGCGTGTTTATCGAGGGCACAGGAGTCTGGTAAAGAAAAACACCGTGTTAGGAACAAATCAGACGGATATTGCAGCAGCAGGAACAGGAGGAGGAGGAAATCATCTCCTCTCCTCTTTTCTCTCTTCTGGTCCTCAGCAGGTTGCTGAGTCTTCCCAACGTGGAGAGGAGAGAGGGCTTGACTTGACTTTAAACTTTGAAAGAGCTCCAGTGTTGGATTCCCACGCTGGTTCTCTCTCTCTCTCTCTCTCTCTCTTTGACACAGATCCGCCAACAACTCACTCCCGGGGTCTCGCCGTTCCTGCCGTCTTGGATTGCGGAGCTTCGCCTTGGCTCCCAGGCAGGTCAGACGCGCGATCGAGAAACAAACAAGCAAACCATGGACGTCTCCCGCGCTCGAGGAAGGAGCCGCCGCCACCGCTTATTTCCTAGACGTGAGCCTCCGGGCGAGGAAAGCCGAGCGAACCAGGCGCACCATCCGCCGCTGCTTCTGCTTGGCTGAGCTGGTTCCCCTCCAGCAACCCCCAGGGAAGGAGAGAGGGGGGCGCGGCGTCGGCGAGGTCCAAGCAAGGCGGATGAGGAGAAGCCGCTTCAAGCTCCCGGCAAGACGCGCTTTCCGTCGGTGGCCGTCGTCGGGTCCAGGTGGGACTGCGCTTTCCTCACAGCTCCTGCCGGGAGAGACAGCGAAGGGTCTTGCCGGCCTTCAGGTGCGCCTGCGAAAGAACTGGAGGAAGCCGAGCCCGCTCCGAGCTGCCTCATGGTCGGATGGTGGGAGGGCGAGAGGGAGGGAGGGAGGGAGGGAGGGAGGAAGCACCGCGCACCGCCTGGGCGACTTGGCCTCTTTCTTGCCACCCCTCCCCTCCGACAGGGCTGGGAGGGGCAGCCTGCAGGGAGAGGGGGGGCTGGTCACCAGGGGCAACTGGGGGGCCGCCCAGAAGTTGGGGGCGGGCGGAGAGGGGCCATGGACAGCTGCCGCCCGAGTTGCGCTCCCCGCGCCAGGCGCTGTGTTGCGCGATGCACCGCGGCGTCGAGGCTCCGCGGAAGAGCCGGAGCGCACAGCCTCCTCCTGGCCTTCGGCTCGAGGCAGCCGACGGAGGCGAGAGCATTTCGCCCCTTTGTCCAGAGGGGGCGCTCTGCGGAGGGCAGCGCCAGCAGGACGGCTCCGGCGGCTCCGCAGCCAGTGGCTTCCTGCCGCCTGTTGCCCGGATACTGGGCGCTTCAATTCCCAGCCCGGCTCAGCTGGGCTCGTCTCCCTCGCCTCCCAGGAGCTGCGCGGGGAGAGATTAACCCCGTCGGTGCCGGAGCGCTTTGGCAGCTCCGGCGCCGGAGGGGGTGTGGACGGGGCGGGGCTGCCTGAGCTCTTCGGCGCGGCTTCCTCCTCCTCCGGAGGGGGACAACTCGAGACGGGGAACAAGCTGCCCTCGGAAGGGAGGGGCGAGCTGATGCGGAGAGTCCTCTTTGGGGTCCGAGTGCAAAGGAGCTGGCATGAGAGAGGGGGCGAGCGAGGCCATCCCCAAAACCCCACCAGTGTAAATTTTCCGGCTTTCAGATTCAGAGGAGGAAGTTGCGGTCGTGAGAAAGAGGTTGGAGGAGGGTCTCCCCCCCCCCCAAAAAAAAAACCATCATCCACAGCTTTCGGCACCTTTCGGCGTCTCAGAGGAAGCACCTTCAACGTGGCGAACATCCTGCTCTGCCGCCCCCCAGCTGGAGGTTCGGAGAATGGGGCATCCCAGCTTTCCACCCACAGCTCCCAGGATGGCACGTGAAAGCAAAGTCTAAGTAGGTTGCATGCCTAGAGGTCCCAGTTTCAATCCTGGTCCATCTGGGTGGGGAGTTGGAAAAGTCTTCAGTCCGAAATCCTAGAGATCGGTTAACCAAGCCGTGTAGACAAGGCTGTACTAGATGGATCAATAGTCTGACTCGGTTATAAGGCTGCTTCCTCTGGGCCCCTCTGGACGAGCTGTTTATTGAACAGCCAGTCATTTGCTTGTACAAAAATCATGGGGACGTTCGATTCTTTCTGGTCTTTCTTGAGAGTTTGTTCTGATTTGTTTGTGGGGCAGTTATAGGACAATGAGCATCCACCCTGATTTGCTTGCAAGGTGTTCCCACGTCTTCCTGTTAGTCATTCATCCCATGCTTTTCAATGCATTTCCCAAACTGCAAAATAATAGTAATAACGATTCGTTTTTAAAGAAGATTTGTTGCACTATGAAACCCCTTTAATGCACTTCAACTGTGCAAACTTAAAGTAGCAATGTGCACTTGAATCCCTCCCCCACAATAATGACAGTTTGGAGGCAGTATCAATCTTCTGTGCAGAGTGCCTTGGGCCAATTCACCAGTCTCTGTTGTTTTCAAGCCTGAGAGTTGGATATAGGGAAAGGGTGGGCAGTCTTCAGGCTTGTGAGACCTACTTTGTTCTTCCAATAGAACCCCAAGATCTGACATCTAGAGTCAGGTGCAAAAGGCAGAGAGTTAGCATTAAAAGAACAGGGTGCCTCTGAGCACATTCTGAACCTAGGGATTCTTTTCCAGAACCAGAAAAGAACTGAGCTCTCTGGCTTTCACACAACCCCACTCCACCCCCCCCCCACCTGATTCAGCAGTTAAATTTAGGTGGAATGAATAGTTTTGTTCTGGCTGTAGTTAAACACTTGAAGGTCAGAACCTCTTGCCAATCTACTGCAAACCACCCAGAAATCTATCAGTAGATCCTGATCTGCCCACCCACGATATAGTCTTTAAGTGGGCATGTATTATCTACATAGCAAAGCAAAACTTTGATGCTGAAAAGGCCTTGTGCAGCATAACTCTATTATGCAAAATTACTCAAGGGAAGCCCCATCAGACACAGCAAAATTTGTTTCTAAGGTGACATGTTTGTTGAGCATTCATTCTGATTTGTTCACAGGAAGGTTAGACAGTGGCTGGCTATTTAACAAGCATTTGTTCTGATTTGTTTTCAGGGAGGTTAAATACACTTTCCAGTATATTTCCCTGTCACTTCATTATTTGCCTATAGTCCAATCTTTGGGGAAGAGAAGTCGGTTTGTTGTGCAAACCAACCCCCAGTTAGCTGTGATCATGCAACCTGAGTTTGGAAGCTCCCTAGGCCAATGTGCCTAGACTCTGATCCAACTGTAGCTCTTATTACCATTGACTGTTCCCCTGCTGGCAAGAATAAGAGTGTATCTTCTCGTATATTATTTGTGTACCACTGTGTGTGTTGTTAATGTGGACTAGAAAAGCGTTTCCTCTATTTAAATCTAATGGGCACTTGAGCTGATGTAAGATTTATAATTATGTGCAAACTGCAGACATAGAGAAAAGAAAAATCACTTAAACAGAAAAATTCTATACACCAATTATGCTGGGTGGGGAGAGACGCACTGCTGCTACATTGGCAGAACAGCTGCTGGGCTCAGCTGGAGAAAACATGCAACACACACACCCACACCATCCAAAAATGGTGTGAAAACAACAGGTGCCCCCATCCCTGCAAATACTGCCAAAACCCACCAATTAGGAACTTTGCTAGTGATGATGCCTGCATACAACCCACACAAAGAGAGGACCAATAAACTCACAATGATGGGGTACATCACAACATGCACAATGATGCCTGAGCATCCCCAATTCACCAGTCCCAGCAGCTCAGGCAGCCAGAGGCTGCACAAGGCAGGTGTGGCCTGCCCCAGGGGCCATTCCTGGGGGGGGTGACATTGCTGTGCTCATGGCGGGCGGTGCACCCCCTGGGAGGCTCGCAGTGCGCAGGCGCACCCCACACACCCCCAGGATGCTCGCCCTGCCCCCCGTGACATTTGCCCCACCCCTGGGACGCTTGCCCCCCCACCGAGAGCAGCTAGCCCTGCCCTCCGGGTGCATGCCACTCTGGGTACCAGAGCACCTAGCTCCACCTCTGCAGGCAGCAATGACCCTCAACTGCCAGTCTCCAGGCAGGGATACAGGAATGGGTTCAAATCCCCTTATGCTCCTCCCTGGCATAGGTTTGGTGGGCAGCACACAAACAGGGAAGGAAGGAGAGGCCACATGACACAGTATCCACACAGTTACTTGGGCAGGATGCTGAGCACACACAGCCCTCATAAGAACCTCAGTTCTGCTGGGTCAGGCCAGAGTCCCATCTAGTCTAGCATTCTGTTGTTCCAGTGACCAACCAGATGCCTTTAGGAAACCTGCAATCAGGGCACAAATGGAACAGCACTCTCCCTACTTACCATCCCCTGCCATTGGTATTCTGATGCATATGCATCTGACAGTGGAGGCAGAACATAACCATCATGGCTAGTAGCCACTGCTAGTCTTATCCTTCATTAATTTCTCAGATTCTGTGTTAAAGACATCTACGCTGGTGGCCACCACTCCTCCTTGTGGGAGCAAATGCCATTGTTTAACTGTGCGCTGCATGAGTAAGTACTTTCTTTTCTCTATCCTGAATCTTTTCAACGTTCAGCTTCAATAGTATTATGAGAGAGGGAGAAAAACTTCTCTCTGCCTACTTGCTCCTTATGGTGCATAGTGGAAATTCTGTTTCATGTATAAAACTGAGCCTTTCTTCCAGGTAAATATCTCTCCCTCCCACCCAACTCAGACTTCTCTAGGAAGCCTTGCTGGAAATTTGAAGTTTCATCTTTTAGAGATGATGAGTTTCAGAGATGGGGTAAATTATCTAGAGTAACACACAAGAACATAAGAGGAGCCTGCTGGAGCAGGCCAATGGCTCATCCAGTCCAGCATCATGTTCTCACAATGGCCAACCAGATGCCTGTGTGAAACCCACAAGCAGGATCTGAGCATGAGAGCCCTCTCCCCTCTTGCAGTTTTCAGCACCTGGTATTCAGAAATATACTTCCTCCAGTTGTGGAAGCAGAGCAGAGCAACTGTGGCTAGTAGCTTGCTGTTGGATGTATTCAACATTATATTGCACCCAAAAAACCTGTATATTTTGAGAGTATATTTTGTGTGTGTTTCTGAAAATTGTAGTAACTCTAGCAATGTTATCAACTGAGGTCTATCACCTTGTTGATTTAAAGTAAATGGGCTTATTTCTGTGACATCTATGCATTAATTAATGCTCAGTCAGGTATAAAGTTGACCAGGGGTAGAGGACCTGTGGTCCTCCAGATGTTGTGGGACTCCAGCTCCCATCAGCCCCAGCAAGCATGGCCAATGGTCAAAGATGATGGGAGGTAGGGTTTATCATCTATAAGATTATATTTGGATTTCCCAGAGAGCCCTTTCTGCTTCTCCCCGCTGAGTACCTGCCTATCTAAGTGCAATTCCCTAGCCCAGATTGCCTCATACTTTGGGCTTATTTCCATCACCAAAAGAAAGGAGGTTTTTTTTTTTTAAAAAAAAAGATTGTAATTAAGTCATAAAGAGCAGCTCAGAACTGTATTATGGGGAAAAGGTTCCGCTTAGTTCTGCCTGAGCCAAAGGAGCCTGGTAAATGGAAGGAATTAAATTAGCAGAGCAAGGACTAGCAATCCAGCCAGGCACAGTCTCTGCATTTAGAACTGCAGTTATGCTCACTGTTTGCACATTTGGAATGATGCTTCATCAGCCATTGCTGTCTGCTGTTAAGGGTGCAGAGCTCAGCCCCAAAACTAAAGAAAGTGCCAGCCTGTAACACTGTTATAATTAAGGCAGAAATCTTTGGTATGATGAAAGGATTAGGCATAGATTTTCTACCCCAAATACCATGGTTAACTAATTGGCTAATCTCGAGAAGCAGCAACAAAAACACGAAACATTAAAAGGGAGCCGGTGTAATTGGGAGGATTCCAAAGTAAGTCTTTATCAAATTATCTCTCATTTCTGACTAATTATTAGTGGTGCTGCTCTGCTTTTTTTGGGCTGCCAAGGCATTGTACTCCACTGTCAACATAAAGCAAGGATAATGCCTTGATAATTACTGTACCCTGTACCAAGGCAGCAGAGATTATGGACAGTCACGGAAGTGGAGGGTGGGATGAGGGATCCACCCCAACGTCAGGGTGATAGCAAGAACCAATACAGGTCCAGAGTAGGATTGGTTTTGCATGTATACGTGTGGGGTGAGGTTGAGGGGTTCATCCAAATTTGGGGTGTCATTGTGACCAAAACTCTTAAGCTAGACTAAAATGGAGGGAGTTAATGATTATGGGGAGGAGCTTACAATTGTAGTGGGATGTTCCTCCTGCCTCGTTTGAACTGTTTTCTTCTTTTCTGTAAGATTTTAATAGCTTTGATAGTGTAGCAGCAATGTTCTGACAACCACCCGTGTGCTATGGCAGCAGCAACACGGAGGCAATTTTAGACAAAGTTAAAGAAAAGCAGGAAGGAACTGGAAAGAAAAGAGCAGGAAGGATAAGAACTGCCCCCACTAAAATTTCAAGCCCCCCCAAGAAAACTATTTGGGAGGTATTTTAGGACCCAAATTGCAACCCCCTTCAAATGAAAAAAAAAAAAAAAAGGCCAACCCTCCCCCCTCCCAATTCATCACCTGCAGATGGAGTGATGAATTGAGAGAGCAATGGTTTAGGGCAGGCAAAGGCAAACTCCGGCCCTCCAGATGTTTGAGACTACAATTCCCATCATCCGTGACCACTGGTCCTGTTAGCTAGGGATGATGGGAATTGTAGTCCCAAACATCTGGAGGGCCAGAGTTTGCCTATGCCTGGTTTAGGGCTCACCTTTTGCCCAGGAATAGAAGCACAAAGCTTTGCAGGACCATGGACAGATCACTGTGCGTGATGGAGTCCTAGCTCTGATTTATGCCTTCTATATCCTTTTAGGTCCAGTTCCATACCCACTCCGCTGGCTGAGAAGTGAAGTCCTTAAAGAGACATCCTTGGGCCTGGAAGCAAGTACCTTCCCTTTCCCCACTTGGCATGTTCTGTTTGCTAGTAAGGAGACAGTGAATACTAGTAAACAGTTCTCACCATGACCCACCCTCAAAGATGCTGAATTCTGGAATTGTGAAAGTCAATTGAGCTATGCTGGTTAACAGCTGTTAAGGCAAAGGTTATCTGTTCCTAAAGTAACGGGGTAATATTATCCTGAAATCCTTCAGAAACCACATCAGATTGTTACAGTAAAAAACATTTGGCTCTCTTCTGGTACACAATGTAGGGAGTCTATGCTTTTTGTGCCAAAGTAACAAAAATGCCAACGTATTGGAAAGGGAGGAAATCAACAAGATTAGAGGAGCTTTGGCCAGTTCTCATGGAGCAGGGAGACATCTTGTGCTTATACCAACACCGCAGTGGCTTCATTTCTTTCACCAATCCCAGGGACGAGGCTGCTGTTAGTGCGGAACTCTTCCGACAATTTCTGTAGAATCAATCAGAAATTAAATAATGTTCTCGGCATTTTAAACCTAATAACATGACCACAATATGTTCCACATTAGAAACAACTTGGCAGGAAAATATTTTCCTGTGGCTTGACACTGTAAGTGATGGACCTGCATGCAGAAATCAGCCTGCGCACCTGGAGCCTAGGCATGTTTCCCTGGAGCAGTGGGGCAGTTAGGAAATTTTACATTCTGGAATCAGTGGCAACCCTACTTCCCAACATTGGGTATTGAACAGTGGCTTTTTATCAATTAGCATTTGACACCACTGTTGTCTTTGCCAGAACAAGAGGATGCCCTTTACCTGTAGGAACATCTGGGATAGGCGGAAATGGGCTCTTACCTGGATATGCTGCTAGGACAGAAGAACTGTCAGTGCTATGCTGCTGTGTGTTGCAATGTAGGCTGTGCACTGGGCACGTGCCCCCATTGTCATGAGTTCACTGGCTCCCTCTAAGTTTGGGCAGCATGTGAGTCCAGCGGCTCCTTTCCAGTTGGTGTGTACAAGTCCTTCTTGTTGGTGGTGACCCATTTGTGGAATGCCCACCCTGGATAGGTCATCCTGTCTCCCTCATTATTGACTTGCAGGAGAAATCTAAAAACATACCTGTTTACCCAGGATGGGTAATAGATACTGGCCATGGCAACTATAACATTAATAACCGAGTATATTGGTTTTAAATGTTTTTAGAAGTTCTAAATGTTTTTAAAGTGCTTTTTGTTTTTTAAAGTTGTTTTTAAAGTTCTTTCTGTTTTTAAAAAAACATTTTAAAGTGTTTTAAATGTGTTTTATTTTAAATTGTACCGTTTTTAACTCTTGATGCTTGCCACCCTGGGCTCCTATGGGGCGAAGGCAGGGATACAAAATTAATAATACAAATTTGAGCGTATTACACTAATACTGGTCCGACTGCACTGGCTACCAATTAGTTTCCGGGCCCAATTCAAAGTGCTGGTTTTGACCTACAAAGCCTTAAATGGCTCAGGACTGCAGTACCTCAAGGACCGCCTCTTTCCATATGAACCTACCTGGACCCCGAGATCATCCTCTGAGGCCCTCCTTCATGTGCCTCGTCCTCGGCAACATGAGAACGGGCCTTCTCTGCAGTGGCTCCCCATCTGTGGAATGCCCTCTCCAGGGAATTTCGCCTGCAGTCTTCATTAAACACCTTGAGGCACCAGGAAAAAACTTTCCTTTTTAACCAGGCATTTGGTTGATCTGATTTACATCTTATGCCCTTTTAAAATGTGTTGGGGGGGGGGAGGCTATTGGGTTGTTGTTTTTATTTTTATTATGTATTTTGTGGTTTTATATCTTGATTTTATTCTGTGAACCACCCTGAGACCCCTGGGTATAGGGTGGCATATAAATTCAATAAATAAATAAATAAATAAAATAAACAAACAAAAATTACAAGCATAATCCACAATTTCTGGACACTGACGGAGCTTCCAGGGACACCGCAGTGTGCATGTGTGTTGAATGCCTGCCACTTTGATGCCATTTTTTTTTTTACATTTTCTGGTTGTGTCCCCCCTACCCCCTTGGTCTAGTATGCACTGGATACTACAGCTGTTCTGTTGATGTAGCAGCACCATCTCTCCAGTCCTGGTGTGATCGGAATAAAGGATTTCTTTGTGAGTTAAGAGTTGTGCACCGGGCCATACCCTTCTTTCCTCAAGAGCTTAACGACAAGTGCTCCCCAATGACCTGGCATTATGTAGAAGCAAAAAAGGAGACCCAGGAGACATTGCATGGTAATAAAGAAGAAACTCTTTTAATTGCAGGCTGCTGTGGAGTTGTTACAGTATTTCTCCCATACAACAGAATTCTCCCGCTGACACAGGGTGCATATGGTGCTTACACTGGCTACACTGTATATGAGACAAATCACTACAATCTGTGCTGCTGTTTTTATTTCTACAGCAAAGTTTCATGAGAGACATGTACTTCCCATGTTTTTCATTGCATGAAAGTTTAGAAAACTCGCCAGCGCCACCACACCTGCTCCAAGTTCTGCTTTCCTCACTGCAGTTAGAGGCATCCCAGTTAGGGATTTAGGGCCCAGCTATTGAGGCCAGCCTGTCAGGCACTGGATGCTAGGCTCAAGTGCACCCTCTCGTTGCCTCTTCCCCCAGGACACCCGAGTTGTCTTCAGGCTAACAATACTACTTGCATCTACCTCTTGGGGCTTGCTATGAAGTCAATGGATATTTGTATTCCACTGCTGAATTGGGCCTTTGGTTGCCAAACAACCTCCACAGTGGATTCTGGGAAACCTCCGCCATTCTGCCAAGGTATCGATAGCACAGTGTTTTCCCAGAACAAGACAACATCTCATTGGGGGGTCTTCTTTTGGAACAGATCTCTGAGTGGTTCTGCATAGACCTGCTATATCAAGTACACCAATGTGATGCCACTGTGCTGCGGTGAAGGGGATGCTCCACAGCTGGAGGTAAGAATCCTTTCACAGCAGAGTGAAGGATTCAGAGTTCCTGTCTTGTGCTGACATCCCTCATGGCTACCTGTTGGACCCACTGCTACTTTAAAAATCTAAAAGACATGGCTCTAGCAAGAAGATCGAGTAATAGTTGATCATTTAGAAAAAGCTTGTCCCTGTAAGAGATCAGGGGAAGGGGGGACAATTGGTTAAGAGTGCAGGGTCAGGAACCTGATTCCCTGTTGCATTAGCAGCTACCTTATTTTATTTTAGCTAAATATTTGATTAAAACTGCAGCTCATTATGTTACAAGCAGTTTGATCTAAAGGTGATGGAGGATGGGGTTGCCAAGGTTTATTAAGCAGTTTTGAGGCAACGTGAAAACTATCAGCTGGTAAGAGTAAAGTTAATCCAGAGCGGCCTTATTGGGTAAATGATTAGCATTTCCCTCAACTCCTGGAATGCCAGGTATTGGTAATTTAAAGTAGAAAACACTGGCGAGCTCAGCCAAGCTCCAATGGATGATACCCAAGGACTAAGAACGTTGGGCTCTTTTCTGATGTGGCCAAGTCTACTCAATTTGTCATTGCTACAGGATGAACCCACCATGTGGTCAATGTGCAGGCTGAACCTATGCAAAATGAAGCACATTTAACTCTGCATAGGACTGGACTGTTAATATAAGACTATTTACTCCATCTACAGTCAATTCATTGTTTTACTTCCCCACATGATAAACCAGCCATATCTATGGATTTATGCTTTCAGATTTCATTGGCAACTACATTCCCTGTACTCTTGAAAAGCTCACCTCTTCCACTCTTTAGCTAAAGCAACAGAGGCGCCATGGTTAAAATCGGAAGGCTTTGGCTTCAAGCCCTTCTCATGACAAGATAAAAAGGCGTATATTGTCAAGCAACGAGGGTGTCTGAAGTCCATCCAGCTCTGATCTGACTGATTTGCATTGCAGGTGGGGATGCACACCTGGATCTGTATCAAACCAAAAGCAACACAGCACAAACTGATGGCACTCACATTTAGATGCAGCCAGTTTATGCCCACAGATCTTGATCCAAAGAATTAAACCTGCATGTGGAACTTGGTACTACATAGAGACTTCATTTTCTGGATTGGAATGTAAATTTCCTCTGTTGCCTGTGCTATTGTCTGGAGGCTGCTAGCCAAGTTAAACATATAAAACTAGTGTGCTGAGTATGACTGGCATTCCTCCATAGGGTAAACATTTCAGCAACTTCAGTATTTATGTGGCTACACCAAAAGGCAGAAACCTGGTATGACCTGATTGTGCCTGAAGGATCAGGATACATAGAACGAATGTGTAAAAGAAAAGGACCCCTACCAAGTGGATTCACTCAATAGCTCCTGAGTACTTAGAGTGAAAATACTAGAACTATGGGATACATTCCAGATAGGGGCATTGAATGGAAGGGCCACTGGAATATTGCTTTTTCCCATCTGGGCTTTTGTGCTTTCTGGAAGTTGTAGTGTGTGCTATAAGAAACTAGATATCCTAAGTGGTCGGATCAGGTATCAACTAAAGGGGCCAGCTCAATGACAGATCAGGATTATTATTTTTTTCTGAGAATATTCTCAACTGATCTGTCATCATATGATGGCTACTATTTAGCAAAGTTGGGTCATGCAAACAACAGGTGTGTATATCTATATAAAGGCCACTTGGCCCTCCCCACAATGAAGAGGAAGGTCAAATTTGACTTCAGAAGCGCCCCATCTAACACCACCCATTTCTGTACTTCAGTTCAACAGTGATCATAATTTCTGGCTCATTCTTGTAATTATGAAATATAGCCTGGACATGGTCACAAAAGCATGTAGTGTGCCTGTTTTATCCCTGACAGGAATGAGCCATAAATTTTGGACACCTTCAAGGCATGGTCATCTACTGAGAACATCCATCATAACGTAAAGCTATGGAATGGCTTTGAAAGTGACTGCATTATAGATAGAGCTAACCCTAATAAAACACACACACACACACAACAGCAGTTACAAGCCCTAACACAAGGAGACTCGATGGAGCAACTGCTCAAGGCATCTAACATTTAATCCCACCACTTCCCAATTCTAACGCCTAGCAAAATGCCACAATGTAATACTGTTATATTTCCACAGAAATAATGAAGGCAGTGCCCTTCTGTGCTCTCCCCACCCACCCCACCCCCAAGTGGGCAGCTCAGCAGGGTGTGGTCACCAGTCGTACACTAAAAAATTATAAATATATCAAATATACAGTAAAATAGATCTGTACAGCACTGAGAATGAAAATAGTTCACGGATCACTTTGGAATATGCTTTGTCATTTAACAGAATTTACACCAACATTTACAGAATAAATATACAATAGAAATAGAAACTATAGGTTATTCTATATATATACACACATATACTATAGTGTTTCTTTTTCTTCCCATTGCTGCTGGCATTACGCCACAGGATAAGAGAAGGAAATGCAATGGACCCACCTCAGAACCAGAGGCATGGCCCACTCAAATGGTGGCCAAGATCCATAGCAACATGGCACAGATCTGCTTCACCTGAGCATCTGAACTACTCACTCCAGTGGAGGTGCACTGGTTTACATTGGTTCTAGTCTGTCCTATGGAACTTGGAAAATAATGTGCCAATGTGCATAAGCTGAGAATGCACAGCAACAGAAATACATATAGATGAAGATGTTTGCAAGTCCCTAGCAACCTCCATTCTAAAGGAGATAACATTGGAAGAAGAGGAAGAAAGAGTATAGGCTGGGAAAGAGAACAATGGAACTAGTAATGGACTTCCTATGGGGGCTAATTATGTAACAGCTCATCAGCAGACCTTCTAAAGCTGATTTCCATAGTTCCCCACTAGGCTACAGTAGCCACCTCCTGAGCTCAATTAACCATATTTGTAAGGTAGGAAACAAGGAAACGCCATGGTGCATCTGCAACAGCGAAATTGGATGCCTTCATCTGCCCCAGCTGCAATAAAACAAGTCTCTCTCATATCTGTTCAGGCACAGCAGGTGCTGTAACCCTCCAACGGTTTGGCTTTACCCACAATGGTGCGCTCTTTCATTGCCTCTCAAGACAGATGGATGCCAACGAGGGGCCAGAGAAAGACACACAAAAGGAAGAAACACAAAAGAAGGAAACTTCTAGATTGCAATTCTTTCAGCTACACCCCTCCTTTGTCACAACTCCAAAGTTGCCACCACCACACAGTAAGTGGAAGGCCAAAGCCTCCTCTTCAACCAAAAACATAAGGCCTCAAAATCCCATCACAAGATAGGCATTGTGTTGGGGACAATGTTCCATTTCATTGCTCAGATTCAAAGCTCATTTATTCTCTGTTTCTGACTGACGAAGATGGTGTCGGGGCAAGTCTCTGCCGAGCCTTGATCAAATCAATTATATTGACATGCTCCTCAGTTTTAGTCAAACCACACACGCACACTCCCTAACCTTCTATAAACAGCAACCATCACAAAAGGTAATGGGCTGGGTCTCCTCTGAACCCCTTGCAATTTGTGTAATCCAAGTCCTGCAATAGGCATTCACTACACCTTTACAACCAGCATTCTGATGGTGGAAAGAAGTATCATTGGAATTGATGGGGCTTATTTCCTTAGCAATGTGTTTAGGATTAAGGAAAAAGCAACACAGAGCTGGCAGTCTGTCATGATCTCCAAAAGAGTGTGTCCGGCTGTCATTAGGTAAAAAAAAGCACACTGTGCCTTACAGGTTACCACCATTCTTTCTTCCCTGCAATTTAAATGCTTTTGGGTCATGTCACATATTCAAGGTCTCCCATGTGTTTTCTTTACAGGATCACACCACTGTGTGGGGAAATATTAGTGTAAACCAGCAGTACATGAAGAGGATTTGAACAATTCCCATAATTGCAGGGTGGGGCCTGGGGAAGTGCTGCACTTATCCTGCAAACGTGCTACTGCGTACTGCTTAATTCACATCCTTTGGCCGTGTACTTGCATGCAAAACTGTACAGAGAAAACAAGGGAGCCTCAAATGTGTGGAGCAACCTTGAGGTTGGACGTAGCGAAACACTGCCACCCACTGGCACTAGGGATGGATTGATCAGCTTTGCATGTGTTCATTCATAAGTCTGTTCCTTTATGTTTTTGCAGCAATCAGTGGTTATTTTAAAACAAAACAAAACAGAAAAATCAACATTATTTTTAAATGTATTTTTTCACAGTGCACAAATTTCATACACATTCTAATCTAAAATATGCATTTTATGTATTTGTACATTTTGAGTGTAAAAATCACAAAATCCAGAGAAGTGCAAAAGGATGGCTGCACCCTAATCTATGTATTCATCTAGGAAGTGCAAATCAGGATATTCCTGCTTTAAAAAGCAGACCAAACTAAAACAAACCAGAGTGAAGCCAAATCAGAACAGAGAACAGAAAGAGGGCCATTGTCTTGCCAAAGTGTAAAAAGCGATGAACTACTGGCATGCATATGCAATGGCACAGGCAAACCAAATAATCAGTAAACCCCAAAAAGCAGCTCTTTGTTTCAGGAACCAGAGAGAATGTGGATTTTAGACAGTCTGGTGTTCTGCTCCCTTTTCACATGCCTGGCATTTTCCTGACAACACAACCTGCTGTTCCATAATGAATAAGCCTTGACATTTTTCATTCCCATACAAAATAGACACTAACATTTATTGGTGTGCCTCAGTGTAGGGTTTTCTTTTTTTAAAAAAAGAGGATACCCATACCCTTTCCAGCTATATTAAGCTAAAAGGATAAAGGCAAAGAGAGGAAAAGGTTGTGTTGGGAAGCCAGGCTTCATCGCTTGCTTCTGTTGCTGACTCACACTGAAACAGACTTGACAATCTCTCCATTTCCTCACTTTCAAAGGGCCGTATAGAGTTCAGCTAATTTTTGCTTAGGGGGTTCAGAGATGCATCTATTAAAAAATATTGTCAGGCAAAGGGATTGGTTTCCAAAGCACCTAAGCTCCCCAGAGGCCCAGAGTCTGCATGAAGCAACTCAAGAGAAATTCTACAGGGACTAAACAAATAATACAGAGTGGAATTTATTCAAGGAGGCTGCAAGAGGCCTCCGGTGAATTGAATCAGAAGAATGATAGCAGGCATAGCCATCTGGAGGCATGCCCTTAAGGTGTTGCTGGACTACAACTCCCATTTTCCTGGACCATTGGCCATGCCATGCTGAGTGGAGCTGGAGGGGGTTGGAGTGCAGCTACACCTGGACGACAGCACATTGGTTACTCCTGCCTTAAGAGGGTAAAGCAGAGAGTGGGGAAAGAGTAGCAGGGAGATTTTGCATGCCGAAGAAGAGGCAAAATCAAACAAGGGCACAAGGAGCTTTCCATCTGATATGACGAATTCCCTTCGGTTCCAACAGGACCTAGGATGGATTGCCACCTCACTAAATGTCTTCCTATTTTTTTTGTACTCTAGGTTCTGGGAGTCTAAGAAGTGCTGAAAAGTTTCCGCAAGCCGAGACTCTGCGGAGAGTAGCTACTGCTAATGGCAAAAGACAGCAGGTGCTCTGGTCAGGTAACACAGAACTGTTTGCCATGGCAACTGCCCCAGTGCAGCAAGGCCCACAACACAGAACAGCCAGGTCTGGGGGGTTTCCTGAGCTACAACAAGCCTGTTTGATTGGAGGGGGCGAGGAGAGCTACAGTGATGTGGGGAGAAATTCCCACTACAAGTGCAAGCCTGTACATTTTTTTCTCAGAATTCCCACTATGTTCAGTGGTGCTTACACCAAGGTAGGGATGGAGAAGAATTTGGTTTAGTCTGCATTTTAAGTGAACTGATCTCATTCACACCTCCCAGACTAATACATGGATTGAAATGTAATTATGCTTTGGATTTCGCACTTCTCCAAATTTTACAATTCACTATTTGGCCTAAAAATGTACCAAAATGTGGTTGCTGTTGTTGTTTAAAAAAAAGACTGTGGCACTCATAATTCACAATTGTTTTTTTCTGCAGCAGAACTTGACTTAGTGTTAGTCCTCACTTCTTTTCTTTCTTTCTTTCTGTTTAACATGCCTTTTGCATCTTACTGGATCTGAGTGCCTGTTTTGGGAAGGGGTCTTGCAACTAGAGAAAGTGAAAGGAGTAACATAATACCCAATAAATTTAGTATTTACACTAGCTGTAAATTACAGTACTGTACTGTAAATTACAGTAGCTGGGCTGTAGCATGTAGCCATTATTTTTATTTTCATACTGAATATGTTTTGAAACACTTGAAATATATTTATGTGTAGATATATATATATAATCCAAATAAATATATAAAATTCATATGTTATGATGAACTATGCAAATAATAATAATAATAATTTATTATTTATACCTCACCCATCTGGGCCTCCCCAGCCACTCTAGGTATGTATTTCAATCTACATTTACATTTAATTTTCATATGGATTTTTAAAAAAGAAATCTGAAAATTAATGTGGAAACATGATAGAACTGGTTTATAAATAAACACATGAAAAGCTGACATGGATGAGAAGTAGACCAATCTGTTCAACCCTACTCCCAAATGCCTGAGCACAGGATTGTAAGCTCAGGCTGTGTTGCAATGAATGCATGGAGATAGTATCTGTGGGTAGCCATTTAAATTGGTTTTCACAGCACGGTTGGTTGGATAAGTCAATTGTCACTGGAACCACCACTGCTATCTGCTGCAAGCATGCGCTTCCAGAGCCAGACATGTCCCCTAACTTAAGGCCACAAAAGAGCTGCTCATGAGACAAGCTGCCCCCATGTTAGCAAGCATGAAAAGATTCTCAGAGTTCCATTTTCCTCATCTTATACTCTTCCAGCAGGAGAAAACAATATAACTTTTGGCCATGGATCTTTCTACAGATCAATGACCGTGACTATATACTCTCAAATCACCTTAACCATAAAGCACTTGAAGCAGCTTTTGCACATTTAGCCATTGGCAGCATAAATATCATATGCAACAGCACAAGAGTCTGTTGCACTTTGACATTTTGGGGGCAGGTTTGTGGCAGCGGTGCCCTTCTGCTGTTCTCCAGCAGGCAAAATGTGTGCTCCCACAGACTCACTGTGCAGAGGGGAATGCTCAAACTGCAAATGAAGAAAGAGAGAAAAATCTTTAAGAGATTTTTAAAAATTCAGTGGCTTATATGAGCAACATTCTTTTAAAGAATCCCATTGTATGTACTCCCACACAGGAACTGCATGACCTCTTAGTTACTAAAATGAAAATAATAGAAAACTTTTAAGATAGGGTTCAGTCACCAGCTGAATGTGACTAACCAGAGGTTGGATGGAGCTGAATCACTATTCATTAAAAATGTTATCGGCTGCATCCTAGATGACTGTGACACATGCACAGCCACAGTTACAAGAGTAAAAGGCAATGACTGCACCATCTGATGGAAAATGCAACAGACCCAACACACTTAGACTACCTTGAAAGATGTTGCGCACTCTCTTCAGTAAGAACCTTTATTATTATTATTACTATTTTTAAAGGTGCTTTTAATGTCGCAAAACTGACAGCAAAAAGACTCCAGCATGCACTCACAGTGCTTGCAGAGTATGGCTGCTACTGAAAAAGTTTATGTCAGATGGTGTATTTGATAAAATGGCTGAGGTCACAGCCTGCTCAGAGTTATGTAGATATCAGGAGTGACACCACAAATTCCAGAAAATTTACATTAATGGAACAGTTTTCTGATTCTGGCCTATGCACATGGCACATACCTGAATTTGCACCGCTGCGTGAGCAGACGTTTGGTGAAGGAATACTGCAAGTAACATTAGCACACATACCAATGCAAACTTCACTGAAACAAGATCCCATTGTTCCTTACTGTTTTTGATCCAACATCAGCAATGACATGGCAGGTATCACATGATGGCATCGCCAGGCATTGTAATGTGCTGCCTACATAAAATATATCTTGGCCCAGACTTGCAAGAAGTGTTGACCAAGAATGTGCTATTTGGAGATTATTAGAGTGTAAAACCACAGGTGGTCTGGTAGAATCCATACCAAGAGGATTGCTCTTCCTTGTGCTATGAACGGTGGTGGTTAAACATACTCAGTGGAATGAGGCATATCTCTTTTCCCAACTAGAGGAACGGGATGGACAAGGAGAAAGATCCAGAAAACATGATACTCTTTTCTTTGGCTGTTGCCTTAACTTATCCCCCTTTTCCAGCCTCTTATATAGGAGCAATTTGTGTTTTTCAATGCCAATTGGCTAAAAATTTCCTTATGCCCATAAAAATTTATTGCAATGTCTTATTACTATTATTCACTGAGGAGGGGTCTGGCATTTCAGCTGGAGAAGGCCCCTTCCCACGTCTACCCTCTCTTGACATCATCTAGTTCCTGTCTGCTGTAAATTCTGGGAAGGGGTTCTAAAGCAGAGGTTCCTTCTCCTGGACCTCCTCTCCTTTACCCAGCAAACAGAGGGAGGTTGCTGGCTGACGGTCACAGTTCAGATTCGGGAGTGGTAGCCGTAAGGTACCCGCTACTGTAGCGTCCATTGGCAACGCTGCTCATCTCCATTGGGGATGTGCTCCCTGGGCCTAGATAAGAACGATGTGTAGGCATTGGGGAAGGGGTTTCACTGGGTACTTTACTCAAGATGAAACGTGTCTCATCATTGTCTTCTAAGTTTGAGATGTCCTTCATTATACGCCCCTTCTTGTAAGTAACAGAAAGAGCATTGGAACCATCTGACACCAGGTGAAACTGGCGGAGGATGAAGACAACCGGCAGAGGAAGGGTGGCCAGGATGATCAGTGAGACAAGGACGCCCATTGCCCATTTGGGGTAATAGAGATATTTCTCTGCTGCCTGGAAGAGAAGGGAAAACACAGTTGGCAGTTGACATTCGCCAGCCTCGACACAAGTGAGGTCCTTGAAGTGATCAAGTTGCTATTTCTGTGGCACCAAGGCAAGTAAAGTATGCTGCTTGTATTCCCATCTCCAAGAGAAGGGCCAGCAAGTACTGCAAGGGGAAAATATTATACATGCAAAGGATTTTTGCCAAAAGGTCTTTCTCACCCCTGTGTTCCCTTTTCTGCATACGCACCCTGAAACACCTGCCAAAGGGTTAATCTTTCAAGAGCACACTGCATTAGAACATTTTGCTCTTGCAGGAGGCAACCCCCACTTAAATAAAATACTAATAAAGAGGCAGCAGGTTCCCACAGTTACACAAAGCTGGACCAACAATTTTCCTGCAGAACAAATAAATGTTTAAATGAATGTTCAGGTTCCATACCTTGAACTACTGCTCCTTAACCTTGGACTACCCTAAAAAGCAAGGGAGTTTTTGCAACACTGGGATTTCAACTGCTGTCACTCTACATGGCTAAGATAGCCTCTCACTCCCAATTCCTTGGAAGGGTGATCAGAAATCCATGCCAGCTCTGTCTGGGATCATCTCCAGCAGGATATTGGCTAGTTGGGTTTTATGGTGTATCTGCAACCTCCGGGGCCACAGCTCTGGAAGCAGGAGGAAATGCAAGGTACTCTGGTATAAGGATGATGCCTCTCTGTCCTCCAGGTGGATGCTGGCCTAACAATTGCACAAATGATCACAGCCATTTGCAGTGAGGACCCTGTGGCTTCACTGTATAGTATGTGGGTTGGTTGCCAATTGGTACACAGCCTGTGGATTTGTAGCCTTTGGGGGATGCACTTTTATTTGTCAACTCACCTCCTCTCGGATCCAGGCATTATAACCTGGAGGACTGACAGCTAGCTGGATCACACTGGCTGTCATCAGGCCAGCCATGCAAATGGGTGAGATGTACTTCCATGTGTAGAAGTAAAACCGGTAAGGGCGGAAACCCAGCATCTCTGTTAATTCTTGCATGAATCTAGGAAGAAGAAAGGAAGAAAGCAAACATGTTGAAGCACAAGGTTCCTTGCTCTTTAATTCCCCTTGATTTGGATGGGAACTCTGGTGGGGCCAGAAGTCCAAAGAAGCATCAAGAAGCCTGAGTGCTTCAAGAACAATGAAATCCATGTAGTGGTAGGTAAGAGGGGCAAAGCATTCAAAGCCAAATGCTTAGAAATTCAGACAAGCCTGCAGGAATATGAACAGGCTAACCCTCCTGGAAATAAATGCTTACTTCTTGGTGCCGTAAATCCAAGCCACTGCAATGTTTTCCAGGATGACTACGAGGGTGAGTGGCAGCGTTGCAGAGTAATCATCAAACATGTTGACAAAGTAGTTGCCTGAGCGTTGCACAAAGATCAGCCCCACGAAGAAAGCAAAAATGCAGCAGCCAACTGTAAAGAGCAGATCACAGTAACCGTCAGCTACACGAGGGCATGCAAAACTGCTGCAGGATCCAAAAGGTAAACCGATAATATTATTTCTACCGAAGAGCAGCAACGTATTACAAGGGCCCCTGGCAGTATCGTGAGATGCGTGTGCATGGTAAAGACTTTAAGGGCAGGAATTAGAGAGAGTTTAGAGCTCTTCAGATACGCAAACAGTTCATCAATATGTTAGAGCTGTTCAAACGGACAAAAAGTGCTTCAGGGTATATCTGTGACAAGCGCTCTAATTCGACAGGGGAAAGTTTCAGGCTATACTAGATATTCTAGGAAAGTGTTTGCTCACTGAGATGTAGGGAAACATCTTCTCTTCATTAAGTGTTATTGAGGCTGTGAAGTCCAGCACATAAAATGTCCCAAATTCATGTCTACCTGTGCAGTACTAACTAGATCCCAAGTTCCTTATATTTGCAGAATTGTTGCAAAAATTATTATAACTTAACTTCCTCTTGAAGAGTCACCCATTTCTTGATTCACTTGACGGAAGCACCCTTTTCCCAATTTCCAGGCCAGGATGAACTGGATTTGGATGTTAGTAACCCAGGTCACTCTGACTTTTGCAGTCTAATGCCCTCTTTGAATCTTACAAAACATCTTTCACATCACCTCTGGTCATAATAGTACCCACATGTCAGTTCTCCAACACAACTCATTCAATTCACTTCACCATAGGAGTCTGAATATATATTGAGGTGCATGGAAAAAATGATCCTGTGCTGAAGATACAATAGAGCTGTAATGATGAGATTCCTGATTTTTCAGACTGAGCCAACTTCAAAAAATTATGCATTTGTTGCCCCTGTTTGTCCTATATCATGGAGTTGGGTCAGTGAGCATCAAGTTGGTATGTCTGTTGCTCTATGGCTATAATATCACTCCTGCAGAAAAAGTAACTCCAAAGCCAGTTTCAGACATGACAAAATGTCTTACCTACAAGGCCACATATCCTGCATGTAGCTTGCTGATAAATGAATGCACATCGACTTTGTTAATGTGCATATGCCTGACAGAAGTAGGCCACCACTGGTGCCTCCTGTACTTGGTACTCATGGTAAAACAGACACGTGTGTGGCAAGGTATATGTGGGATTCACTCAGCTTTCCACATGTGCCTTCTATGCAAGAAATTTTATCCTAAATGTAGAAGCCCCAACTGGCCACTATAGGGAAACAGAGTTAAGGCAAGAACAACATTTGGTTTCAGTGAATTTTATGTACTTGATTTCACTATTTAAAAGTTTAAGGTTGCAATCTTAGACACACTTCTTTGAGATTAAGCTCCATTGAACACTGTGCGGCTTATTTCTAAGCAAACATTCATAGGAGTGCCCTATAAATTGCTCTTAAACTTTTAATATGCAATGTAATCTTTAGAGAAATGTAAAACAAAATCTGCTACATACAAATCTGCAAGTATCTAGGCAGGTAGGCATGTGGAGATCACAGAAGGTACTATATACCTCAGAAACACCCCCTTAACTTAACTTTACTGAGCTTATCAGCAATGACAGGTCCTGACTGCAAGGCTCACATCAGGCTTCAGATGTGGATGCTTTGAATGATGAGTTTAAATGCTGGTTTTTGCTTTTGTCACTGCAATGGAATTTGTTACCAGTGCTTCATACCCTGCGTTGCTTAATTGGGTTTTACATAGCTTGCTAATTTGGACATGTGCATTGAATTGATTCTACCAGAGTTTGGCATGCAATGAAGTGTTCAATTCATAACCCGAGGCACATCGGGGCTACAATCCATTTAAACCACTGTGATTTACTTTGAAGTAACCAAAGCATTCTTGGATTGCATGGTGAATATGCTACTAGCAGCCATTTGGATCAGCTTTGTAGTGGTATGATAAATGTAGGGGTTTGATGAAATAATCACAAAATCATTTTGCAACTTTCCAAACTCAGCCCAGATCTACTCACCCATAAACCCTCCACAATTTGGTCTTATGAAATGACCCAAAATCATCAGTTCCCCAGATACTGCCACATTATCACAGTGTGTGAGCTTCCCAACATTGACAGGCACCCCTTAGCCCCCAAATCCCTTTTTGGGGACAGCAAACATATTTCAGCAATAGAAATATTGGTTCAGCTCTGATGTTATGCCATAACTTTTAAGAATTACAATTTTATCCCATCCAGCAACGTATTTTGTAGCACAAGTCATGGCCAGAACTAAATGATGTCATTGCATGCACAACAGTGCTACTCTGTGAATGGTTTCTTGAGTTTCCCCAAGAGAGAACTTACCTGTTAATGCTTCCTTGCGCACTTTGAACATGTCAATGATGGGTGTGGTGATGCCAGCCATGGTCCCAATCATGCTCCCCAAACCCAGGTTTATCAGCATCAAGAAGAACATCACTGACCAGAAAGGAGAAGCTGGAAAGTGGGTCATTGCTTCTGTGAAAGCTATGAATGCAAGGCCAGTTCCCTGCACTGACTGTACACAGCCAAAAGAAGATGCTTGCGTTACTCTGGGCAGAAGATTACATCATAAAAGCAGGTGTGCAGGTATTCATGTAAATAGATTTCTATCTGTAAAATCACAGGCTCTCAGAACCAAACAGCCAAACCATTGTGGGTATAAGGAAAATGATGCATAATGCATACAAATGATTGCACAAGCATCTGTTTCACTACATATGTACATGTTCTGAGAAGTCATGGAAAGTTGTGACTTTTCAATGCATGTATCCCATAGAAATTACATGATGTATTCATTTCTCAGTTTCACCTCCCTCAGTAATCTCATGAAGACAGGAGTCTTTCTTAAACCAAGTCAGACCAATGGTCCATCTAGCTCAGCATCGTCTATACAGATGCTCTTGAGGTTTTCAGACAAGGGACACTCCCATCCCCACCTGGAGATGCTGGGGAATAAACTTGGGAACTTCAGTATATGAAATATAGGCTCTACTATTCATAGCACCCAAACACATCTGTTCCATAACACTGTTATAGTCGGCCACCTCTCACAAACTCAATTCTTGCAATGATTTTGACATACTTCGGTTCCTTATTCCTTATGTCAGTGAAGTCTTCATCAGCACATGGTAAGAACTGCAACCAAGAGTGATCTTAAACAGAAATCACAAGCTTTCTGCCTTAGCCTTCTCTCTAATATGCTAATTTTCTATATGCAAGGTGTTAATTTTCTATATGCAATGAGAGGTGGTTGTTTTTTAACAAGAAAATGGGGTGCGTATGAGCATGAGATCCCCCACTTGCACCATGCAGAAGTGGTACAATCCCAAGAGAGCTCTACCATGTGCTCTTCCCAAGCAAGTTGACTCGCTCTGAGACTTCAGTGATGTACAAGAGTGGAACCAGCATCTAGGGTCGAAAATGTCCATGAAAGGCAAGCCCAGCTATAAATATACTGTGAAAAGCAAGTCTGGCTATAAACATACCTTGTTAAGCTCATCTTCCAGTAGACAAGGATCCAGGCCCAGCTTATCGAAATGATCCTTCTTCACTGTCTTTATCACACCATACATCTCGGTGTAGTCTTTGGCCGTGAGATGGGAGAAGTTCACTTGGGGTGGGATGAGTGCATGGCTGAGGACATTGGTATTCAGATAACCCAGAATCTTCTCAGCATTCCTATGGAGAAGAAGCTAAAGGTCATTACAGAGCCATTGCCTGGCCTTGTTCACCTTGTTCTGGGCGAAGGGCATCTTCTTCCAGCAAAACAGGCAAAATGAACCCCAGCAGTTGATGGGAGCCAGTGTGGTGCAGTGGTTAATCAAGAATGTCAGACTAGGACCAGGGGGACCAGGGTTTTGGTTCCCACTCAGCCATGAAGTTCACTGGGTGAGTCAGTCACAGTCTCTGAGCTAAACCTACCTAACAAGGTTGTCGTGAGGATAAAATGGAGGGAAGAAAATTGTGAAGGAATGAGCTGAATGAATACTGAATAATAATGAATGAATGAATGAATGAATGAATGAAGTGGCAGGATTTAGTCCAGCTAATTCACAGCACATTCTGCAAAAATAATAAGATGAAAAGCTGCTTTCCTAGTTCCAGAGAGCACTCTAGGTTGCCACCTGGCCAGAAGGAAACCACCGTTGCTGGCTATCAAAGCTTCAGGCCAGAACAGAATTGCACCAGCTGCACTGGATGCTTTTTTTAAAGTAACTATAAGGTACCCTGAAAAATAGCTGCTGTGGTTGTGCCCTCTAGAGAAGCCTTTTGGGGCGAAAGAAAGGGAGAGGGAGGGAGGGAGAGACTGGAATGAGTACTTACTCAACCACACACTTTTCATTCATGACATTGGCTTTGAAGCCCAGCACAGCAAAGACTACCAGTGTGGCCAAAATGGAGGTGAAGAAGTTGATGAAGGAGACCAAGGCTGCATCGAAGTGGCAGTTATTGTCCTGCTTGTTGTAACTGGAAAAAGCAATAACTCCGCCAAAGCCCAGTCCGAGGGCAAAGAAGACCTGAGTGGCTGCTTCCCGCCAGACCTGGAGATCCAACATTTTATCTAGCTGTAAGGAGAGATGAGAGGGAAGCCAAGTCATCCATCCTGCATCAGAGATGCTCAGCTTGGTACACATATGGCACATTTATATTTAAATGTATAACATTGGCAGCTGAGAACAGCACACCATTGCCTGGGTATCTGTTCTTTGTGCATATGCTAGAGAGAGCTCTCTATCTTTCTCCTCTGTTGACTCAATTATTGATGCCTAAGGGCACAATAGAAAGGGAATCAGGTCCCATGGAAATAAATGGATCTCAGATGCAGAACTGTGAATGCCCTATTCTTCATTGCATTTTAGATTTTTTACTGCCTGTGCACTTTGTGGGCTTACCCAGCTAGGTATGGAATATCATTCCCTGAAAAAAATGTCACGATCTTTTAAAAGAGAAAAGCAAAACAAAAGCAAAAAACACTAGCCCTTATGATTCCTATGGAAGAAAGCTTGAAAACACAGGTAGTGTCCAAATGAAAGTTGAGAAAAAACAAACTCAGTGTTTCAAAATGACCCCTGCCAGTT
Organism: Podarcis cretensis; assembly: GCF_951804945.1. Lineage (NCBI taxonomy): Eukaryota > Metazoa > Chordata > Lepidosauria > Squamata > Lacertidae > Podarcis > Podarcis cretensis. Next base: position 50,299,663 of record NC_137175.1, on the reverse strand, counting down.
AGAATTAGCCCCCACCCCTTTATCAAGAAAAACTTGATTAACCTTATTGATTATGGATTGCTGCTTAAAGAATGCACTTAATAGACTGCACAGGACAGTCACATTTATGCTAGCAAGCTATGCAAGTACTCTCTGCAAACTAATGTACTAGCAAACTATTAAGCACTTTACTCCTTTTCAGTCCACCATGGTTTGTGGCATGGAAAGTGAGCCCTACCAAATTAGAATCATAGAATCATAGGGTCATCTAGTCGAACCCCTGCAATGCAGGAATCTCACCTAAAGCACCCATTGCATGCTGATTGCGTGTAGTGTGATACCGGTGGGACCTTCTGCTGCCAAGAATCTGGACAAACCTGATGGAGATGCCATTTACAGATGGAGCCTATACGGTATTGCAAATGGAAGGTGTGTGGCTGCTAATCATCCTACCTACAATGAGAACTTGGACACTGGGGCTTGTATTTTAGAATATCTTATTCAAAATTAATCAGGATTAATGCCAGCTTCATAATTTCAATCACCTACTTCTTTGTTTAATGAATTAATTAAGCAGCTAATGAGTCAATCCATTTTGCAGCTGTCCTTTGACAAATCTGGTTAATTTGGTACAATTCTGACCCAAGCAGGAAGAATAATGAAACAGACCTTGACTGGCATGCCCAAAGCAATTAATCTTCAGCATTTCAGTTTCAGAGAGAGTAGCACCATTGACTAAAAAAGCAACACCTACACCTACGTAAAATTTGCTTTGCTCTGGTGCCATCCAGGCAGGGCCACAGAGGCATCCGTTTAACATAGGGCATGGATTGTGATGATCACCAGAGACATAGGATTCTTGCTAGCTATAGTTCCCAGTAAGAGACATTTCTCTGACTGGTCTAAAGGCACATGGTGAGTGTGGTGGGCTTACCTTGGGAGTGAACATGTGCAGAATCCCATCTATCGCCCCCCTCAAGAGCAATCCCCGGACCAGGAAACAGATTAGTACCACGTAAGGAAAAAGGGAGCTGAAATACATCACCTGAGTGGGAGAGGGAGAGAAAGCGGGAGATCCTACTTTATATAATCCAGCAGTAGACTGTATATAAAGGAAGTCTTAAGGATGAACAATAAGCCCAAATCTACCCTACTGGAAACTTCTGTCAGTATTTTTCTTTCTGCAAAGCATTTTGGGAACTGTAGTTTGGTGAGATACCGTATTGGCCTGAATATAAGCTGCACTTTTTGCCCAAATTCTAACCGTGAAAAGTTAAAGTGTGGCTTATATTCGCGACCATACGGTATGCAGCTAGGAGCGCAGGGCAAACGGCGCCAGGAGCGTGGTGATGTGGCGCCTGCCCCATGCGTAGTTCCCCATCCTCTCTCCCAAGACTGGGAAGGGAGAGAGCAAGGAAGGAGAAAGGCCGCTGACAACGCAACACAGCCCCCCCCCCCAGTATGCAGCCAGGAGCAGTGAGGAAGGGAGCTGCTTATATTTGGGTATTTTTTCTTTTTATTACCCCCCCTCCAATTTTAAAAGAGTGGCTTATATTCAGGTGTGGCTTATATTCAGGCCAATGTGGTACTTTGATGAATTCACTGTTAGAGATCCTGAGCCCTCTCCCCAAACAGAACTACAGTTCCTGTGGTTCTCCATGGGGAAATAAGTGACTGCTAACTGGTTTGATGTGGATATGCCCTAAGATAGGTAAGCTGAACAGCTGTATCCCAAAAGAGAGGAAGCTGTGCCTGTGATTGCTATTGGGTACTGCTGACTTCATTCAACTATGGGCTCTCTCACATGTTATTCTTACTTTCAGGTGGCTGCTCTCAGGCACAGGCCAAGCAAAATGGAGCAAGCCCTCCTGGACCAAGTGGTTGGGAAGAAAAAGTGTTCACCCTTTCCTTTTTCTTAGCTTCTTATTCCATTATGGTTACCTGGGCCCCATGAACCATTCAGGATGTGTGGAAGCTGCTGAACGCTTTGTTCCTGGCTGCAAGATTGTGTCCCTGGGATGGGGAAGCTGTGGCCCTCCAGACATTGTCAGCCCCAGCCAACATGGCCTATGGGCAGGGATGATGGGAGTTGTAGTCCAGCAGCATCTGGAGAGCCACAGGTTTCCCATCCCTGGATCCACCACTTTATATCCACCACTGGATCCACCTTTTGTCGGTTCTGGCAATCTCTGTTCTGCTTTGGGCTGCCACCATCAACACTTACCTTTCCTGAAGACTGAATTCCTTTGATCATGGCCAAGCCTACAATGCTCCAAGCGGCCAGGAGGCATAAAGTCATTCTCCAGTTAAGCCCACCACTCTCATTAATGGAGTTGGAGATGTCCAGGGCATCCCGGTACCAGAAGTAAGTAGTAGCAGAGCTTTTGTCGCATTCTGGTTCCACAGCTGAAAAGGGAAAAAAGAGGTTTTTTTTACATGCTTTGACTTCTCATTTAGAAGTCACCTGTGCCACAGCACCAGTGCCACAGCAAGCAAGACAGCATTTAAAGGCTAAGTAGAAGAGACAAGCCATCATAGGGCACTTCAGGAAGGATGCCGAAGTTCACATTAGGAGAAAGGAAAAAGAATCCAAGATCTTGCCACTGAAACTAAAAGTTAAATAAATGGGGCAATTTACACCCACTATAAAAGATTTATATATATTCTGGGAGATGTTCACATTCTATTAAATGCTCCATTAACCTCCAGAGTGTCTCTATAGCACTCTTTGGAAAATATCCATTTCCTGCCAACCAATGCCCAAACGCAATTCCCACACCCTATCAGCTGGAAACAAACCTGAACTATTGTTAAGTTGTTGACTGGAAGGTCGTTCTCTGCCACTACTCTCAATACCCCTAGAGAAAGTAATGTTGAATTACCTAACTATAGTAACTACAGAGTACAGGGCAAATGAAGACTTATTTCTCCTTGGGACCCACAATGATGGAAAAGGATAAATGAATGCATCCACCCATCTGTGCTGTGTGGTATCAGCCAACACTGATTACTACTGCAACAACTATCACATTTGAATTATAAGATCCTGGAAGATTAGAAGTCACAGAGCTGAATGCTGTTTATCACCTGAAGAAGTGTGCCTCATTTCCCTTCTACCACATGCAAAGCAGTAAAGAGAAAGGACTCACTTGCCACTGTGCCATTCCTTATGATGGGGCACTCGCTCCAAGGCAGTGGGTACTGGAAGGATTTAAAAAAGTAAAAGATGCTCCATCCTATGATCACATTGTAGTAGAGCCCAACAAACAAGCAGACCTGGCAACAGAAGAATGAAAATGTTTGGATCCTGGACAGCAAAATGTATTTCCAAACAAAGTGATACTAAAATGAATGGTGGAGAATGGAACATTGAAATGCACTGGGTTATATCCAATGCTATGCAATGGGACTTCTCTTTCCTCTTGTCTCCCCATGCATTCTCAAAATCTGCTCTGTCCTGTGATGTGGGCATGTCCGGTGATTGTTTCCCTTAAAATTGCCAGATATCAAGGAAGCAGTGTTGCTCTTGCACAGGTGATCCAGGGCCACATCAATCAAGGGGCTTTGGTTGTCATCCCAGCAGTTTATATAAGATGCTGAATGGCACAATGGTGCTTAGGGGGCATGAGTGAGTTGTGGCACTAAGCTTGAGTTCCAGTATCAATCCCAGAGGGAAAATGGTCTTTTGGCTAGCACCCACCTGCCCATCACTTGACCCTCTGCAGAGTGAATCATCAGGACTAAACTACAAAGAGGTTTATTTTGACAGGTGTGAACAGTGGATCAGTTAGGGCACATTCTTGAAGGGAACATCCTAGTTCAGATATATATAGGATCATGTGGGGAAATCAAAGGAAATCAGAACTTGATGGTAAATGTCTGATCCTGTTCCATAGTTGGGGGGAAAGAACTGTTCAAGGCATCAGTCTTGAGCTTCTAACCAACCACCTTCACAGGCTGGTATCTTCTAATTATATTCTGCAATAACTAAGCCCTCTTTACAGTGGGAAATGGGTCTATTATGCACATGTCTGCTAGATAGTACATATGGAAGACCACCTGTCTATCATCCACACAACTGTCCCAAAGCCACCACAAGCCTTCTGCAAACACTTACAAGGCAGCTGGCAAATCCAATGCCCCCCAACCGAGGGCAGACGTAATTCCACACTCCTATACTGCCCCGGCGGATCCTCTGGCCAACAGCCAACTCCAGAAAGAAGAGAGGGATGCCGATGAGGATGAGCAATACAAGATATGGAACCAGATAGGCACCTGACAGGAAAGGAAAAGGTCATTAGAGATGCCCGTCTTTGATCACACAGGTCCCAGCATGAGAACGTGACCATGACTGCTCCTAGAAGACAATCACTTCTTACTTGTATGGTCCATCCAACTCTCATCAGCTCCAGTTAGCATTTGTCCCTAAACATTATTTGAAGCAAGTCTCCTAATTTAAAATGGTGCTGTGACAATAGAGGGAGAGGTTAATACAACTACAACACACAGGATCACTTTAACACTCCATATATAAATCTATATACAGTGTGGTTATTTTCTGCCTTCACAATGGCTGTTCCAGTGCCAGCTATGCAATTAAAGAGAACAATTCCTGGAAGGGCTAGATGAAAATGCTTCATAAAGGACTGTACTTAAATAGCAGGACTATATATCTCTGGCTAGTTGAAGAGAGTACGAAACAAATGGGCAGTCTGAGAAATATAAACAGCTGGCCAGAGAGGCCAAAAACTCTCATGCTGGAAATCTGAGCTGTTGACCAAAAACTCAAAGCAAAAAAATATCAATATTCCTGGCACGTTCATAATTCTAATAAGACAGGAAAGCTGTGTAGGCAGGATTTTGATCCTGCTTCATATTCAGGGTAGTCAGATAAGCAGGCTGGAAACGATTAAGTGCACCCAGCACAACATCACCGAGTTAATTCTTGACACAACTCACAGCTTCTCAAAAAGATATAAAAATCCTTCACACAACTGGGTCAGCTCCTGACAAGAATCCACTGGAAGACTCTGATCAAAGCAAATGACAACCAGGTTTCTTTTCTTCCCCTTTAGAAAAAGGTCTTAGGTACAATTAATTTATTTTTATTTCTATTTCTATTTTTTCAAATTATTATTATTATTATTATTATTATTATTATTATTATTATTATTATTATCATCATCATCATATCTCACCTTTCCTCCTGAAGCATTTCAGGGTTCTGAAAGGAACCACTATTAGCAAAAGCTACTGTAAACTCAAACTCAGTACTCTACATAAAACTCTTCCACGACACTATTTAAAATAATTTCATATTAATAAATATGAAAAAGACCACAAGACAGAATAAAGAAAACCAACCATTTCACAGCATACCAAGAAACAGAAACTGTGGAGACCAAGAGCAAACAGGTAAGGGTGTTTTTTTTAGCAGAAAACCACTGCAGGGCCTTGATCTGGATGACATTCTGGATCAGGGCCCCTTTTATTTTAAAGAAAAAGCAGCCAGACTGAAGACTCTTATTTAAACATGCAACCTCACATCTCATGTAATTTAGACAGCAGAAGAAGTGAGTGATTGGCTTCGTCTCCGTGGTGCTTTCTGTCAGAGGGCAAAGCCCTTTCTCTACCCTGCTGCCTTCAGGCATTATGACGAACACTACTCCATTGCTAGTACAGTGGTGCCTCGCAAGACGAAATTAATCCGTTCCGTGAGGCTCTTCGTATAGCGGTTTTTTCGTCTTGCGAAGCAAGCCCATTGACAGCTTAGCGGATTAGTGCTATTAGCGGTTTAGCGGCTTTTAGCGGATCAGCTGATAAGTGGCTTATCAGCGGATCAGCTGATAAGCGGCTTAGGGCTTAGGAAAAGGGGGGGAAAGGGGAAAAAACCCCGCAGGAACTCGCAAGACATTTTCGTCTTGCGAAGCAAGCCCATAGGGAAATTCGTTTTGCGAAGCGCCTCCAAAACGGAAAACCCTTTCGTCTAGCGGGTTTTCCGTCTTGCGAGGCGTTCATCTTGTGGGGCACCACTGTACCGCCAGTCCAGTCAGCTTCTCTCTGGGAAATGGCGTGGTGCCATCTTGTCCTTTGCCTAAGGCAGCAAAATATATTGGGCCAGTCCTGGTCAGAGACAGCATGGCTGCTCTCCAACCAAGTTAGGTCAGAGGAACCAGTAAGGGCCTGGCTGGTTCTATGTAACTGTTGACTGGTTTGGTTCGTTACCCTAAGCAGCCACCCCAGCTCCCTTGCCTCAAACTTATTTTCTGCCTAGTCTGGGGCCTCTTGACCCAGTCATCTGCTTCTAGTCCTTGTCTACCTCCTTCCCTGGAGCCTGGAACTGCCTTGTCTTTGATTACATCATTGCCTCTGACTCTGGTGACCCCAATAGGCAATGGCTTTCAAAATTCCATCTACACTAGCAAAGCAATGCACTCCAGTTCCAAAGACAGACAAGTCAGCTGACAGAGAAACTCAGGTGCTTCCTACACATTTAGGGCACACAGTAGCCATCAGTACACATAATGGGAAAACCAGGTTTTGTAACAAGATTACAGGTACAATTAGAGGGTTCCCGTTTGCAACCCTAACCTGGGTGTTCAGCTTTCAAAAAAGCATTCAACCCATGCAGCAGCATTCTGTAAGTTCTTGAGCACACAATGTTCCAAAGAATTGGCCCAATACCACCCTTTTCCTAATGAAAATCTGTTCTCTCTGCTAGACATATGCACACTTTATTACTGAGAAGAAAACAACACACAAATTACTACTTTCACATACAGCAGTATTTTTTAGCAGAAAGAGCTTGCTGAACCAAGAAGCAATACAGACATTATCAACCAAGGAATTGCATTTATCACAAAAGCATCTATCAATAATCCATTCCTGTCGCATTACACACAACTGATACTCAGCCAGCACTTTGCTTCATCCATGGATAATCCAGGAAGCATATGCTTAATAGAAAGCCTTCAAGGTGCAACAACCATTCATTTAATGTTCTATTGACCACATTGAAGACTCAGCACTTGATAGGAGGGAAAACACCAGTGGTCACCTCTATCTGTGCAGCCAACCAAAGGACAATGTGCCTTACACAGTCATCCTTTGCAATTATGCCTTTAATCTGCTTTTCCTGCAACTTGGTGGCTAAAAAAAAAGAAAAAGATTAATGGAATATTATCATCCTATGTCACAGAGAGCAAGAATCACACCATGGAAAGCAAATTTGTTAGGAAATAGAGCACAACCTGTAAATCTTAAATAAATTAACAGTGCATAATCAGCTCAACTAGGGCAAATTCAAACAGATAGAAGAGTTGGCTGAGTTCAACTTTGTGAAAATTATTACCAAGCTATAGAGGAATGCCTTTTGTAGCAAGGGCTTGTTTATATATTCACATATTTTGAGATAATAATGGTTCAGTGTGATTCAGGCATGGATTTGCAGTGCACAATCAGGGAAATACATAGCTGTTTAAAAAAAAAGACACAGTCCAAGAATAATGGCAGCCTTTCACCATCACAAATTGTTACCTGAACTCAGAGTAGTCTTGGTTTGTATAGAATAGATAAACTTAGGACGAGTCATAAGATTCAGGATAACAGTTCTTCATTTAACTCTATAATGAGGTGCCTGATCATGCAGACTACAACAATCCATTGAAGGGAAAGCCATAGCTTAATGGTTGAGCACATGATTTACCCAGAATTTCCAGGAAGAGCCAGGAAAGGATCCTGTCTGAAACCTAGAGGGTTACTACCAGTCAACATGGTCAGTACTATGTATTGTCTGCCTCAGTTTGAGATAGCATCCTATGGCCTTCAAGTCTATGCTCCCTTCCTCTTGTATTATTATATTAGGAAAGCAGAACATGTGTCCATAACAGATGACTTTTATACTACCTTGCTCACTTACCTCCACCATTCTTTTGACACAAATATGGAAAGCGCCAGACATTCCCCAGCCCCACGGAGTAGCCAATCTGAGCCAAAATGTACTGCAGTTTATTGTTCCACGCTGGCCGATCCTCACCAGTGTCATCCACATCCTGCTGCTTGTTCCAATTTTCTCCAGCCACATTTAAGACACTCTGTCTATAGTCCACAGGCTCCTCAAGGGCCAGCAGGTCAGCCACTGATTCAGTGACATGCTCAGTACTTTGTTCCCTCTGGGTCACTTTGCTGTGCTTAGGCATTGAGACTGTCTGGCTCAGCCACTCCTATGTAGGAAGGGATTTTGGGGGCGGAGGGGAGCCCAAGATGGAGTGGGTATCTGCTAGGGCAGGTGCAGGTTTTGAAGGTCAGCTCTCAGATCCTGGTCATCTACGAAAGATCTGAAAAACAAAAAACAAATGAATTAAACATTACACTTCTCTGCTTTCTTTGGTGTTGTTGAATATCCAGAGCCATGTGATTCATCAATATGCAAATTCAGAAAGGGTATAGGCTCCAGAAGGCATCTGCCTGAGAATTCAGTTTTCATTTTAAAAGAGCAAACTTCTAGTCCTCAAGGCTTGAAAGTGTGCAAGCAATGCCCAGTGAAATCTTGGATTCCGGGGAGGAGATAAGACTGAATAGGAGATACAGGAGGTAGAATTGCAGTGCTCTGCATAGGTCGTGCAGAAGCAAATAGATTAAATAAATATGCAAATTTTCTCTATTTGCATAGTCAATAGAGACTGAAGCTTTACTTGCTGCAGAAATTGGGACTTAAGTAGAATTTTTCTGAAGGGGTAAGTATATCTGGGGGGGGGAGAGACTGTGAAATGGTTACATTCTCACAATGCTGTACCCTATAAGGTACTGTAACTCACCACCTGGTTGTCTTTCTTAGTCCCTCCTCCTTGTTGTCTGGAATCTGTGAAAGTCTGAGGTTTGGCAATAGCTAAGTGCTATAACTTCTGTTTTACCTGTGCTTAGTGCCAACAATGTGTCAGGTGCTGTTTAGCTTAAAATATTGCTGCACTAAAAAACTGGGCAGGCTTCGGCAGTTCTTCCATGACAACAGCAAGCACCAAGGTTATCTCTCAGCTGATGACATTATCAGAGCAACTGGGATGACCAGGAATTGTAGGTTAAATTGCCCATGACAGTTTTACAACAGATAGTATCTGCAAAATGTTTGGCACTGCATGCAAAGCCATTGATTACTCCTGCCTCTCCATTAAAGGGCTGCTGTCTTTCAACAGAGCTAAACCAGCCCAGTCTCCTGGACTCCAGTGAAACCCTGCCAGTTTTACACTCTGCAAAATTCTTATACTGAACTATTTCAGGATTTATGGGATTTGGTTTCCTTGAAAGCATGTGTGAATAAGGCAATGAAAAGGTCATTTAAAAACAGCTTTTATTAGCACATTCCTGACAATATTAGGAGCAACTAAGGCCCTTGAATTAAATATCTGTTTCATAAAGGTGACTGATGACTTATACAAAGATTGCACTTATTCTTATGGTGATGATATATTTGGGTAAATACTTAGGATCATGTTACACTCTTGATCCACCCGGCTGTACTTATAAAACAGGGCAGTAAAAAATGAGGCTTTCCTCCTCATTTTTTCAATAAGTAAAATGGTGGCTCTGCTTTAATGGTGTGACATTGTGTCCACATAACAAGATGATTTAACCCCAAAGGAGATGAGATCAGGTTTGGTTATTAAAACAACACTTTACGATTCCCCCTTCACTTGCTCAGAAATTTGTTTTCTGAGAAATTTCACCTCAGGTCCCATAGAGTGGGAGTTACCTTAACAACATCTGACTATACATTATTGCCTTTCTCATGTAGAATGAGCTATCAGTTGTAGATATAGCTCACTCTGCTTATATGGGATGTACCTGCCAAAGAATACTTTCTAAACCAGGCAACAAAGTCTCACTATGATAATTGTCCCCACACTGGCCATATTTATTTATGTTTTGCACCACTCAGAATGCAGTGGTTGCTCCTCATGAAAGGCAGTAACAAGAACAACAACAACAAAGCAGATCATGATCCCAGCTTGGAAAAGATTTTTCTTTCAGAATCCTGGCAGGCAGCCTATGCTGTCAGAAATGCAGAAGGGACAGAATGTCAATGGGAGGTTGATTTTGAGAAAGGTTCATGGGCAAGCACACACATATGCCCTTATAATAAAGTCTCATGTCTCAGGGCATTCTTAAGAAGAAAATAACCATCAAAGTATCATCAAAATACATACAGAGTGAAAAGCTGATATAAGTAAGAATAATTTCTCCCCAGAACACACAGTACCATACTACTAGAGTTCTGAGTCTCAAATTAATGCAGTATGAATCAGTGAAAGGCTTTAGTAACTCTTAACTATTGCAGCTGTAACTGAATGACTCATCAACCATGAAGACAGAAATCCCATCAACCATTATCATTATTGTCAATTGATCCAAAAAATGCACTTGATAAAATAGAATGGGTCTGTGTGTTGTAATAATATAAGTTTGATTGCACTTTGGCACACTTGCTGATCTTGATGCAGTGTATGAATGGTTAAACCAGGGGTTGAAAATCTTTACTGCTCCAGGGACCAGTTTTGACAGATGGGCAGAACAATCTACCTGTGACATCACCGCGGAAATCCCATGATTGAAAGCTGTGTTGTTTGGCCCATCTGTCAAAATCCCTTGTGCATGATTCCCAAATGCACAATAGCCAGTTGGTTGTTGATATTTGGGAACCACAGCACGAGAGGTGTAGCCAGTTCTATGCCTGGAACTTTGGGAAGCACTGAGCATAGGCCTAGTAAATAAGTTCTTTCTCCTGCCCACCAGCTGGGAATGCTGCATTTTCAGGCACTGGCCGCATGAGGGAATTCTTTTTCACACAGCCAATGCCTCCAAAATGCTCCCAGAACAAGGAGTGTCCTCACTGCCCATCAATAGAAACTCCTTGCCCTCTTAGAGCTGGGCGCGCACACACACACACCACCCATCAGCAGAGTTCAGTTCAAGCTTCTGATTATTCCTTTGGACCCACATCTGCACTTACTCCATACCAGATGCCACATATAATGTCGTGAATGTCTGAGATCCATGAATGAAAAGGAACCTACTAATTCATTGAATATGTGACACTATAATTCCCTTACTAACCCTGTGTGTGTGTTTGTGTGTGTGTGGTGTCATCTTCCATAGCTACCTGTAACTGCAATATTTCTGTGCAACAAGTGGAACAGAAGTTTCCATGGCCATTTGCTAGTTTGATCTAACACCCTGGAGAAAAACTGGAACACACAATGTGAGACAGCAGAATGCCGGTAGCTGCATCCCAGCAATCCATTATAGCAGCCTTCCCAACCTTATGCCTTCAACTCCTTTCAGCCACAGCCAGCAGAGCTAATAGTCAGGGAAGACAGGAGTTGTGATCCAAAACATCTGGAGGGCACCAAGTTGAGGAAACCCACATTATAGAGTCCAGGCTTGGGACAATGTTTGTTTATTTATCACATTTGTTTCCAGCACTCTGTCCAAGAAGGTCAAGGTGCAGTGTGTGAGATTATTCCTGTTCTTCATCACACCACTGTGGAGTATGTAAGACCAAGATTTGTGCAAGGTCATCAGTAAAGCCACTGACTGAGTCGGGATTTGAACCCAGCTCTCCCTGTTCTACACTCAGCACTCTTCCTATTATACAACACTGTATTTCAATGTGCAGGGTTTAGTACATTTAACTGCATCATTTAAGACAGGTTTCTTTTTCTTTACCAGCAACCAAGATCCTTCCTAACCCAATAAGCAAGAGAATCTAAAATTACTCTTCATCTGAGAATGGTACACAACTTCATATGGATCAAACTGCAGACACCTCACCTAATTGGCTAGCTACTGACCTGTAATCATAGCAAGAACAATGATTCATTTGGCTTGGCCTTCTCCTTTCATGTGCTGCAAAGAAACGAATGTTCCTAACCAGGTCAGTAGTTCCGTGACTTGGGGAAAGTCACAAGGCTCTGTGGTGGAAAGTCTTCCTTATCACTGAGGTGATGATGTGGAAGTGTAGTGCACCAAGAATAAATCATATTTAAGCCAATATGGAAAAAAGACAACAGAAAGGTTGGATCAATGAGAACCTTTCAACACATCCCGTGGGCCTTAGGTTGAGGAAGGTTTTAGCTGTTTACTAGGTACCAGGAACAAGGTTCCTCCTGATGCTGTGGTGATCCTGCCATGAAACATGAGATCTGAGGGCACTCAGAAAAGGACACACTTTCTGAAGGTGACTTATCCCTGAAGTGACTGTTGTAAGCAGTGAGATAACACAATGGCATGTTTTTACCAAACTAAATCCTATTGTAATTTATATTTAATTTGGGGAAACTAATTAAACTGATTGGATATATCATTCTTAGACACTACCGATACAGCAAGTGCATAGAACTGACAGTGTATCTTAGCAACAGGCAGCTTAAAATAGCATTTCTAATAGAAGTAGGAACCGGATGGTTGAACTGCGAGTTCTCAAAAGGAAGGAAATAATGAGGTGAAGAAGCAAACCAGTCTAAAATATCTCACTGTTAAGCATTCCTATCCCCTCGTGAGGCTCTCTAAAACCCACAAGCAATTCGCTGGATCCTCTGCAAGTTCTCAGTTATTGTCTCAGCTGGTTTCCATAAACATTACTAGGGAGAACTGGGACTCTCCAACAGTACCCACACAAGCAAAGAATAACTTTATCAGCAATGTATAAACCTATAGAAAGTGTGCTGTTTAACAGACAAAGCTGTGCTATACAGAGGCAAATCTAGCCTGGCACTGTCTGACGGGAAACAGCTTTTCAAGATCTCTGGGAGAGGTTGCTCCCGGACAGAAGACCTGATTCTTCTTATTCCACACCTCATGCAATGGCAAAGTAAATATATTTGATTTTGTAAGGTCAGGCTGCCTTGGAGTAAAGGAGGGCGGGGAGAGGCTGGTAAATAAGGAAGGCCTGTGATCATATGGAGGAAGCTGCTGTCCTTGGTGTTGATCCTTCCATCCAGTTCAGCATAGTTATAAATTATAAGACAGAGAGACTGTGTTAAAAAGATGAGACGACTAACCAGCACAGTGCTAAGTAACCATCCCATTAGTGCAAGAATTTCCACTTGTGCAGTGGATAGCTTATTTACTTTTCCTGGACACAGAGGGAAGACCTGTGTGCACCCCACACCCTCCCCAAATTTGCTCAGGAGGTTGGAGGAACTCCTAGGACAGACTGCGCAAAGTCCCATTGTACAAACAGAATCCTTGTGCTGACAGGACAATTACATAGTGCTGCATTTGATACCAGCTTATCTTTTCAACACTAATGCTGCAATATATGAGACGTTCAGCACCAAGGACAGAATTCTTTTTCCATGTGTCATAATTTCCTTCTTTTGGGACAATGTAAGCTTCCTGTTTTACTGCAATAGCATGGCCTGCATATCACATGCAGGCCATATCAGCACATGAACTTTCTTTTGTTTTCTTTTTGCCATACATCTCCTCATATTTGTCAGTAGCCCATCAGAAAGCTTCACTGATCCCAATTATCAAAATATAAGCATAGTAAGCTTATTAGAATGACCTACATTCTTACCATCAGCTTGGTTTGGGAAGTCAACCACCAATACACCTTTTACTACCATCAGATCCAAAAGATTGTGCCTGGATAGCTCAGCTGGTTACAGCATGGTGCTGATAACACCAAGGTTGCAGGTTTGATCCCCGTATGGGACAGTTGCATATTCCTGCATTGGGGTTTCACTAGATTATTCACAGGGTCCCTTCCAACTCTACAATTCTCTCATTCTGTGCCAATATCAAATGAACTGTTTTGAAGCAAGTCTTGAATCAAGATTAGATGTCATGAAAATAATATTATTACAATACAGCTATATGCCTGTAGCATAATAAGCTACATGGTTACTCTCCCATAAAACATATTCTTTGTCTTCTGATGTCATCTGTTCCTGCAAACTCCTCCTTCATCCTGATGTCTGCCATGCCATCCCTCTTAATGATGCCATTGGCTGATCTGCTCCAAAGTCCACATGGGGCTTTGCAAGTAATGTGCCATCAGTCGTCTGGCTGTCTTTGGCTCAGCTGCTCTGATGTTGCAAAGACAGCAGCCTTAAACCATGCAGCTGAGGGCTAAAGAGAACTTAGCAGACACAGTTGGAACCCCAAGGCTACATTCAGCTATGTACGGTAGGCGTGTGTTATCACCATAAAACATATGACTAAGGCAGATTGAGTGTGGAGGTGCCTAAGCCACTCAATAAATTCATGTGAGAGCAGAGATTTGAAGAGAGTAGTTTCCCGTGTCATGTTATCCTTGCACAGCAACCCTCTGCATGCTCAGTAAAGTAGACACACCTGGGGATACTATAGTTTGCCATGCTCATACATGGCATCTGATGATGTTGGCAAAAAAGTGCTGCTCCAAACTGCGTCAGCTTGCAGTGGCACTTCTGTATGAGAGGCATTGTGCTATTGTTGGCATTCCCAGTCTTAAAATGAGTTTTCCTAGTGCAGTTTCTTGTGAGGTCAAGCCATGAGAGCATCTGCTTTGCATGCAGAAGGTGCCATGTTCAATCCTCTGCATCTCCAGGCAGGACGGGGGGTGCCCCCTGCCTGAAACCCTGGAGAGCCACTGTTAGTGTAATACAGAATGGACCAATGGTCTGACTTGGTGTAAGTCAGCTTTCTATAGTCCCACTGATCCTAATTTCTTACACTGATGCTGCACGGATGTGAATAATAGAAATTAACCCAGGGAGTGAGAAGAAATAAATTGAGTTATCCTGTTTCATTTATTTCAGGAACAATTCATGGGGAAAATCTCCTCTGCAAGCAGCACTCACTGAAGTGAGTAAGAATTGCTTAAGAGCAGAGCCCACTCACACTGGTGCTTTACAATGGATAGCACAGAGGTATCACAAGAGACACACTTTGTATGCTAATATGTGCAATGTTAGCACAGGTTCTCTATTCACACCTTCCAGCTTCTTTGGGGAGGGGGATTGTTCCTTATGCTGGTGACCTTTAGCACACAAACAACCCACAAAACTCACCCCACGTGGCCTTGTGTCTGAATGGATATTGCCAGAGCTAAGTATATCCTTCGATGGTGTGATTGTATCTCTCAAGTGCAAAAATGACACTGGGCACAAAATTCAGCACCCTAAAAAACCCACAGTTTTCATATGGGGAAAACAGAGTTTCTACCTCTCAAGAGGCTATGAAGACAAGCTTTGAAGTAGATGAGTGGCACTTCCATATCAAATATCATGGGGAGGGCTGAGCAGGAATTTCAGTGCCTGGATTTGTTCTGTTTCTCCCAGTAATAACCTAAAACAGAAGCAATTCTACAGAACATGCAAAAATAGTCAAATTGGCCTGCTTTAAAAATTTACATCAGTCAGACAATTCAGGAGTGTGATTTTTCAATAAGAATTTGAGCAAAATTGGCAGAGAATTTTGTTGCTGCTGTTGGTTATATTGCCCTAAACATTGTTAACAAAATAATGGATCTTCTTTCCAAAGACTTGCTATCGGATGCTAAAAATGGGCCAATGCCCAGAATCTTGGACCGGACCTTAGAGACTTGAGCTCAAATCCCTGCCGAACCATGAATTCACTGGGTATTGGGCACACCCAATTATTCCTCTGAAAACATGGATAATAACAACATATGGCACAGGTTTGTTGTGAGCTGGAATACAGGGCTGGGGGTGGGGAAATAGTGTTTTTGCATGGTGGCAGAACAATCCTATTGGGGAGAGGGAAGGATTCTGCAGTGGAGCTAAAAACACTTCTTAAACCCTGACAGCTTGCTGCCAGGCAAGGGTGGGGGTCAGGAGACTGATTTTTTTTACCGTTCTCTTTGCCATTTCCCACCACCCTTCCCATTGCCGTCAGTGGGAGGAAATTAAGCATGGCAGTGTACAGGCTGGCAAAGGGCTCCTCTTAAGGCCATGTTACATGAATGAGGGTGCTTAGGATCCTGTGTATCCTCAACACAGAGACACCCAAGGATCCTTTCCCCCCTGTTCCCCCCCCCACTGTGTGGGACATCCCAACAGCAAGCCTCTTTCCACTTGGCAGCAGAGAAGCACTTATGCTGCATCTAAGAGCTGCTCAGCTGGCCTGTGGTCACCTACCTTTAGAATCCTAAAAGTGCTATCGGGCAAGATTCAGCTGTGTTGCTGCACAAGCAGAATCAAGTCCACTCACTGAACAAGAATTAAGCTGCCTCTCCTCCCCTTGTGCTCCCTAAATCTTTGCTCTGGAGGATGGGGGCGGGGTACCCAAAACAGGAGCACGTGGGAGTTCCCTTGGCAAGCAGACCTCGTCCCGCTCACAGATACCCCAATTAATGCCATGTTGAATTCCACTTGTAGGCCTTTATTATTAATAATTTTATTACTAGTAATAAAAGACGTCACAGCTTACTCAACAGCACTCTTATGGGGGGCTCAAGGCAAGACTTATTTCACAGCATTGCATTTGGGAGTCTATCAGAGAGAGCTAGGGAGTTAATTACAAAACACATCTCAACTCTTCGTGTCCCCACATCAATACTTTCATAGATGTCTCCATTTGTTTTCATATCTCAGAGGAGAGAGGGAAAGAATGAGACTTTGCATCATCATTGGCCAGACAATGAGTAAAAAGGGGCTATTCATCAAATACAGGCCATGTTCGTTTCTTGTTTGGTATCATAGCAGCATATATAAGCCATAACAATATGACCCTGTATTTGAAGGCAGTGAAAGCCAGTAATCATATGACTCCCTTAATGCTGTGAATACATTCATAAGGTGGAGTTTTTCTATTTAGAGCCAGAGGGCAAATTGGTTCTTTAGTACAAAAACAGAAGGCTGATTTTCCCATGGAAATCAGTAGCAGGGGACTCAGGATTAAAACTGGGAGCTGCACCTTCATGGAAGACAGCATTGCCAACATAAACTATATTCACCATCTTACTCTCTTGCAGCAAAAGCAACAGTCTTGTGGCACTTTAAATTAGGTCATCAAAACTTACAATGGCAGAAGCTTTCGTGGACTATGGTTCACTTCCAATATGTACCCGCAGGAATACGGTTCACTTCCAATACATACCCACTTCCTCCCCTTGCTCTGATATACATTCCCCTCCCCTCTCTCTCTGATCTTGGAGGGTTGCTGTAGTGATAACAAAGAAAGGAGGCAAAAAAAACAGCTTCTCTAACTCCCCTGGGAGACATGAACACAGAGGAGGAGCAGAGCGATGCAGGTGTGAGGCCCAAAGCTGCTGAAAGAGAAAAGGTCACCCTTGAGGAAGGGCAAGAGGAGAGGGACAGATGGAGAGATGGCACTGCTGAATGATGTCAGGAGGACCCCCGCAGAGGCCACCAGCAATGCATTCTCCATGATTAATAATGGATGTGGCACTTCTAGCTACGCCAAGTGCCTTGCCATTTTAAAACTCATTTTAAATCTCTCATCCTCCTTCTGCGCACGCACACACATACACACACAACCTTGCGAGTTCCATCACTGCTGGGGTAGTTTAGTCAGTAGAGCATGACTCTTAATCTCATGTGGGTTTGAGCCCCATGCTGGGCAAAGATATTCTTGCACCCTTGTGGTCCATCCCAACTCTACAATTCTATGATACTATTATTCTTGTCACATTAGAAATGGGGAGCAGAGCCAGGGCCACGCAGAGGCTAAGCTAGGAATGGAACCCTGAACTCCTAGACCCAACATTCTGTCTGAGAGTCCCTATTGACTCTCAGCATCAGAGAATGAGCTTTCTAGAAGACAGGCAAGCAAATGGAAACTTTATTATTCCCTTGAGAACATCAAGATGGATAGAGATGCCCTTCTAAAAGGATGCTTCTCTGCAGCTAAAAATAAGTCACAGGCTGGGAAGATCCATACGGGCTGTGCAACAGAAGAGACCCTGCTGGATTATCCGACAGTTTTATCTAACCTTAGGATCTGTGAAACATATGTCCACAAACAGGAAGGGCCAAAACCAGGGGAAGGGCCATAGCTCAGTGGCGGAGCATCTGCTTTGCATACAGAAAGTCTCAGGTCCAATCCCTTGCATCTCCAGATAGGCCTAGGAAAGACTCTTGTATGAAGCCCATGAGAGCCGCTATTAGTTAGTGTGGACAGTATCAAGCTTGATATATAAGTCAGCTTTCTAAGTTCATTATTACGTTATAGGGGCATGCTGCATAGTAATTCAATGTCATTTGTAGAGAGAGTCACATGTCGTGCTGGCCTTACAATTAGGCAGTCATGGTGGAGATCTAGGAACATACTAATATGGAACAGCACTTTTGTTGCTGCAGCAGAAGAGGAGGAAAGGTACATCCTGAATTCTTGGCACATGTGCTTCTGCTGCTTATGCACAACAAGGAACAAACAGAGGTTGGAGGACCTGATGCAATGAGCAGACGGAAGATGTGGGAAAGTGGGCTGAGGCTGGATATGAACCATAAATGGCTAAGAAGTCATGGCACATCAAGGCATGGAGTGCAGGGCATATTGGAGGAAATGGAAACCAGATAGTCCAATAAGGGATCAGTTCATCCAGCTGCAGGACCTGGAATGGTAGTGAAGGAGGCCTTATCAGAGATTGACAAGCAAAAGGACCAAGTGAGGTGGGACAGGGGATGATCCTCCAGCAGCCTGAGCATGGTGCCATTAAATGGTGCAGTAGGCACCATTTAAACATTTCTTCTGGGGCACTAAAATTCCCACATAGCTTGCACATAGCTCCAGAGATAAGAATTTGACTCCAGATTCACTCTGGTTTAAGCAAAAGTGTTAATGGAGCTTTGCACACATGCTTCCAATTGCAAATGCAAATCAGGAGCAAACACCATAAACACAATCTATTTTTTAGGCAGTTATGTTACAGTCAGAGCTGCATCTTAATAGGAAGGCTATTTGGATCTGTCACTTTCCACTTCCAAACCCCATTCAAGTACGTACGTCAACAGCTGATGACTTGGATTGTATTTTAAAAGGGTTTATTGATCATTTCAAAAAGAGCATACTAAAAAGGAAGAATCAATGCATAGGATTTATATCAAATACAATGGCAACTTTTTTTCCACCAGGGCTCAAAGCAGATCCAGAACTGGCTTTCCAATGCAGCCACAATTTTCACAAATGCCCAGGCTTTTTTTAAAAAAAAAAAAACGAAACAAGACAAACCTCTAGCATCCTCTCCCCCACCCTAAACCACAGCTTAGGAGTCAAATGAATGCAGCTTCTTGTGGCCCATCTTCTATACCCCTAACTTCTGTGATGAATTGCCCCAGAGAGAGGTGGGGCCAAACGAGCCAGGATTCAAGCGCCGGCGTTTCATTATTCATGAGGACGGAGTGGTTTCTGCTTCCTTTCCCAATGTTACAATCAAGGTCACACTTCAGGCTGCGTGGATTTCAGGATGGCCACTGGCGAGCTATATACCCCCTCCCCACCCCATACTTACTTAAAATGTCAGCTCTCCAAGCATCTCTTCGGAAGGGATCGTGGCAATCCCTCCGGGCTTCAGCAAAGGGCGATTTGCTCGTCTCTCTCTCTCTCCCCCCCCCCATCTATCTCGCCCAAACGTGCCTCCTTCTGTTCCGCATCGCTGGCTATTTTTAGGCTTCAGGTGACGCGCCTCCTCGCCTTGCTCCCTTTTCCCTTTTCTCCACCCTTGGTCCACCTGCCTTCCTCCTCCCCAGTTGCTAGGCGAGATCCTTTTTCCATCCTCGCCTAGCAACCGGGAGTTTCCTCTCTCTCCCCCCCCCCCCCCCGTGTCCTTTTGGTAAAGCGAAACAAGCAGATCCTACCTGCGTAGCGGGAAGAAACAGAGGGAAGACGAAGGAGAAGGCGCGAGGAGGCGCTGCACCTGCCCCCAAAGGGCTCACTCTTCCTTAGCTTCCTTACCAGTGGGCTGCCCGCCCCGTCGGTGCGCCGTCGAGGAACTCCTCCGGGACGCAGGGCGGAAGGCGGCTGCGCTGGGACGCAGGGCGGACCTCTGACCACTCGCCGGGGAAAGTGCTCTGGCGCCTCGGCTTACTCAGGTGGCCGCGCTGCGCTCGGGCCGCTCTTCGCCCAGTTGCTCCGCTGCTGCTGCCGCTTCTCCTCCTACTCCCCGAAGGCTCGCTCTTTCTGCGGCTCTGTCAGGTCCGTCGGCTCGTCGCTGTCGAGAGACCACGGAGCAGGCTGCTGCGTCGCCGCCGCCGCCACGAGAGCACCTTGGCGCTGCTCGCCTTTCCCCAGGCAAGGAGAGCGTCTTTTGGCCGGGCGCGCGTGACGTAGGCTTGAGTCACTCGCCGACGCGCGTCAGTGGGAAAGCGCGGGGCTTCGGCTGGCAACGGGCTCGGCTCGCCGCCCTTCGGGGATCCGGCGGCGGGAGGGGGTCGCGGGGAGCAGCCAGCCGCCTCTCCCGCACTCACACCCGGCGCCCCAGAGCGGTGGCATGGGGGCCCGAGCGGGGTTAGACGCTGCTGCTGCTGCTCCGCGGACCCTCGAGGCCCCTCCCCGGCAGGGCCAACCAACACCTGATGCTTCGGTGAAAGGCGCGCTTTTCCCGGCATGCCTCAGGCGAGCCGCTTGGGCACTGCGGGAAAGGGTCCGCAATCGCGAGCAGCCTGTGGTGAGAATGGACGTGCTGCCACTTGGAAGATCAGAAGAGTTCCAACGCATATAGGCAAGGCAGTATTATCAAGGGCCCAGAGTTTGGGTCTGAAGAATCAGGAACTTCCCAGCTCAGAGAGCTCAACCTCTGGAGCAGTCTAAAGGAAAGATCACTTGAAAAGATCCAGCCAGGGCATCTTCACCACACAGACAGGGATCTGTCTAAAAAGTTGTGTGCTCCGAGAGGAAAGCAGAAAGCAAGAAGCCCAAACCGAGGAACTAGTGCCATCATCAGCTCCTGAAGTGGCACCAATGCCCTGAAGCCGCTTGCCCTTGTTTTGGTGTTTTAAATGGTAAAGCGCCTTTGGCAGAATGGCAGTATTATTCTGAAGGATCCACTAAGCACATTGCATAAAATGATGCAATGTAATCACATTCCTAGCCACTCTTACACATTCCGCTGCTCAGGTAGCATATCCTCCACTCAAAGTCTATTTTCATCTGGTCATGAGTGTCCCCACCCATTGCCCTCCATCCCATCTCACTCCTCCCCCTCCCATTACTGGCGACTGATGGTCTGTTGTCCAGCTGTGAGCTTCTTAATCATTTCCCCCCAGGACTGGAGGCCTACAGTGACCAAGAGCAGGGAGGGAGAGCCAGCTGTGGCAATTGGTTCTGCTGCATGGTGGTGCAATCCTTACTCCCCCAGCCCCCAGAATGGAGGTCTGCTCACTGCTGAAGGGCAGAGTGGAAGGGGCCAAGTTCGGCAGCAATCGATGTAATTAACCACTCATGGCTGACCAAATTCTACCATGACCCACCCAGCCATAAAAAACCAAGTCTCATTCTGGCATCACCCCCCAGTCTGCCAGATTCTGTATTGGTTCTATCTGATCCGCCACCATCCCCAGGTTCCAGGGGAATGTCACTTCTGACATAAAAAGGTGGCAGCTCTGATTCCAAACTGCTGTGCAAATGACAGCAGAGCTTGTCCATAAACCAAATATTCTGCTAATATGCTGCCAGTTTCATGCACCAATCAACAATGGCAGACTATAAGCTTCTGGGTTCAACTTCCTTGTTCACTAAAACCCTAAGGTCCACTTAACTTCAGCCAGATGCAAAGTACAGTACTTTGCATTGTAACAGTGCGCATGGAGAGTGGAGTCAACTGTCTGCTGAGCCCCATGAGCTACGAGATAAGGTAAAGGTAAAGGGACCCCTGGCCATTAGGTCCACTCGTGGCTGGCTCTGGGGTTGCAGCTCTCATCTCACTTTATTGGCCGAGGGAGCCAGCGTACAGCTTCTGCGTCATGTGGCCAGCATGACTAAGCCGCTTCTGGCGAACCAGAGCAGCACACGGAAACGCCGTTTACTTTCCCGTCAGAGCGGTACCTATTTATCTACTTGCACTTTGACGTGCTTTCGAACTGCTAGGTTGGCAGAAGCAGGGACCGAGCAACGGGAGCTCACCCTGTCGCGGGGATTCGAACTGCTGATCTTCTGATCAGCAAGTCCTAGGCTCTGTGGTTTAACCCACAGCACCACCCTTTCTGAGCTACGAGATAGCCTGCATGTATAAGTACAAATCTACTACTGATCAGGAATTCTAACACCAACCCCTAAAACGGGTCAAAGGCAGACAAAGAACACCCTATTTTTTCAGTCAAGGAACACTGAAGCTAAGAGACAAGTGATTAGCCCAAGGCCAGCCATGGCAGATGATTCTGCTGCGTGGGTGCCATTTTTGTGCATCTAATAACACGCCAACTTCACTAATGTATGAAGTTGCTGTTGCTATTACAGTTTAAACACCCTCAGTGTTGTTCTGTACATAACAATATGAGGGCCGTCAATGAAATAACTTTATTTCATCTGTTTTGTAATCTATTAAAAACTGCAGCACCAGGAGCCTGGAGAAGGAAGCGAGTTCCTGAGCACTTTGCTTGCTCCCTGATGAGGCAGTTGGTAAATGCTGCAAGGACTGAGGCAAGTGCCCCCTCCCTGTCTGATGCAGAGCTTGGAGAGAGGGTGCATTCAATCTTGCAGCCTCCTGCATGAGCTCCTGGCTGGTCAAGGAGCATAAAAGCTCAGCTCAACTGCTCGCTGGGACAGGATATTGCCAACATGTGAAGCTACTGGGCCAAGTTCCAGCTGCTGGTTTTGGTGTATAAAGCCTATGCAGCTTGGGACCAGGATATGTGAAAGATCACCTCGCCCCTTATATACCCAACCAATCACTGTGCTGTGCAACTGAAGTCCTCCTGCAGATGCCACATTATCAGGAGGGTCTGCTTCTCACAATTGTGTCTTAGTGCTATCCTTTAGAATTCCCTTCCCTTAAGTATTAGACAAGCGCCATCTCTGTTGTCTTTTCAGCACCTATTTCCAACAAGCCTTTAAGTCAAGATCTTTCCCAGTCTACATCTCTACTGGAATAATGTAAGGACGTTTTATTGTTATATCAGTTGTTGGTTGCTGCCCTGGGCTCCTTCCTTTGGGTGGAAGGGCAGGATATAAGTTTAATAAACAAATAAATATTAAATATAAATGCATTTGCACCCATATTGCAATAACCTCAATATGGGTGTCTTTCTTGATGGTGCTGGTATTTGAAAAGAAAAACTGCCTGTGGGTAAAGATTTCATCCAAGCACATAGCACATTGGTGACTCCGTTAGATTTTCATTATCCATTTTAGCTGCTGGGCTGGGTATCTATAGATGGTTGTTACCTTTCCTTTTCCCTTCTTTTACCTCCACCCTGCCTGTCCAATAAAGTTATTTATATTTTGACATTTGGCTTCCTTGGTTTTTTAAATGGCAATTTATCAGAATTTTCCCTGTGTGCTTAAGACAGTGGGTTATGTCCCTTGAGACATCTCACAAAATACTGTCAAGTTCTGTGTCTTTGGAGACATAAATCAAATGTTCTCTTCTTGTTTATATTTTTTCTAAAGCAGTGTGGAAGGCAGGAGTCTGAGTTAGGGCAAAGTGCTGGACAGCCTTAGGTGTGACAAGAGGTTCATTCTGTTTGGTGGGAGTCTTTTCTTTTCTCTCTTTCTCTTTTTGGTGGAAAGTGGATTATTTTATAAGTAAGAAAAAGGTCCCCACTAAAATACGTTCCAGCAGGGCTATCACCTTATTTATCCATTGTGCAGAACCTAGCTCATTTAGATGTTTAACAAATTTGTGATTCTACACTGACAATTTAAGGGAGAAAGGCTATGCAGCATTAAAAAGAGAAGCCATCTTTCCTATTGCTTCTCATGTCCTACTGAGCAGAGCAATCCTAGTCCCAGATATGTGCTGCAGGAGGGATCCAGGTGTTTCTCTCGGCCGGGGCACTGCTGCTGCTGCTGGTGGTGGTGGTCTGCTTCCACAAAAGCTGATACTCTGTGCCCACTGATGGCACAAACTACTGATGACCTAAGTCCTAAATAGGGTAGAATGGGGGCAGGGCAGGGCTGGGCTAGCAAGGACCCACTGGATCCTAAGCTGGTCTAGCCTCCAGAGAAGAGTTCAATCTGCATCTCTCTGCTGTGCAAGCATGGAACTGGCAAAGCAAAAATTAAGAAAATAATATCCTGACACCTCCACCCATCTTTCCCCATGGCTGGTAAGTTACAGCAGCAATAACCAGCAGTGGGTTAACTCTTTCCCCCTCACCCTCTCCCATCATTTTTCTGCTCTAAGCAGTCCCCACCCCAAACTGTTATTTGCTCTGCCAAAGAAAGCTTATGGATAGTGCTAAGTTCTCCAGATCCAGATACAACTTTCTGCCTGCTGGATCACATTTTTCAAATTTTACCTAGGGGATAACAAAATGTTTAAGGTTGGACTGAATAGATTATGTTCACCTTCTAAGAAAGGGGGCAGAAATGGGTACCTATAGTTAGGGATGGGGGAGAATATTGATTCAGTTCACATTTAGAGGTGAATCCATCAGATTCTCACTTTCCAAAACAAGGCAAGAAACAAAACAGAACTAAACTTTGAAATTTGCACTCATCCAAATTTTGTGATGCAGTTCCCAACCAACCAGTGTTTGCAAAATATCAAATATGCGGTTAAAGTGTGCATAAAAAAGAATATATTGGTGAAAATAGCAAACAAATATGCATCATATTTGGAAAGAATGTTTGCAAAAATGTGTACATCAGCTAAAATTTCATTCAAAAATGTGTTTATTAGGAGAAATTTGCATTAAAATACTGAATAATTTTCATGACAATTTTTTTTAATTCAAAGATTGCTGCAGAAATGTGGTGAACTGAATTTAAGTTTTGAAAAATGAGAAACCGAGCAACCAAAAATTCTCAGATTCAACCCTGTAATAGGTGATCCCACATCTCGCCTTGTGCTGGCTCCTGCTTCCTATTTGCATGGAAAACCCAAAAAGAAATCTCTTTGTTTAAGAAACGATCATGGGTTGCTGTATGGCTTTTCCTTCATGTGTTCATGGAGCAGCCATCAGCAGCTTATGTTCAAAGATGTGGTTTGACCTATGTATTGAGAAGTCTGAGTAGGTTTGTGAGAGGATCTCATGATGAAAAAATTAATGTGAATTTTAAACCAGCCTGATCTAAGCTTGCTCAGAGATTGTATAAGCTACCGAGAACCCTTCCTTCTCTGGATTAATTCATAGACTTGGGGGATTTGTATAATGCACGCTTGTAAAGAATAATGCCCTGGCCCACTGGAATCAGAGTGAATATGAAACATGATGCTCAAAGACAGATGTGATTCCATAAATTCACAAACAGCTACCTATAAATAACTTGCTGGTTATGCAGCCGCCCTCCTATGATCCTGATTCTTACATCTTACAGCTGCCATGTGTCTCCATGGTGATAGAATCACATGACCACCAGCCATTCATTCATAGCTGTTTCAAGCTGATGGAGAGGGAAGGTAGGATGAGGGCGGGGGGGGGGTCAATAATTTGGAGAAATCAACATTTGGGTCTTTGTGGGAAGGAAAGTCAAAACACAAGGAGATAAAGACTGATCTTGGCAAGTATGGATGCTGACGAGAGAGGATTTTGCAGGCTACTGTTTTAGGAAACAGCCTAGCATTCAGGAAAAAGGTGGTGTTTTAATAGTAACAAGACTGGGTCAGAGCTGAAGCTGCCATCTCCTCATCCCATGAGCCCTTTGAGAGTTGTACGCAGCAGGGAAATGCTCAGCAAGCGCAGTTTCTTTGGTTACGATGCAGACATCGTGACTGTCTGAGTTTTCTCTAAATTGCGCCTTTTCAGGCTTCAGCTGCCATCTTTAAGACCAGGAAGTAGCCCACCTTGTCAGGTCAGTAACCCATTTAGATGGCTGTCCCAGCAGCAGACACTGCTAGTGCTTTCTGAAGAAGCAACATGATAAGTGGATGCCCCAGTGTGCTAGACATTAACATGCTAGGAATAAAATGTTATGCCTCCCTGCTCTGGATTGAAGCCCCTTTTCAATGGTACAGAGAGGAGGAGACTGGAAGCAAGGAAATAGCGTCCCCTTTGGAATCTGCACCCTCATGTTATTTTGTCTTTTAGAGATCCTGAGGATGCCTTATAAAATGCCAGCGAGAGTTGACAAAGATGCTTTTCTTCAGGTTTCAGGTGTTTCTCTCTGAGGTTTCTAGAGGCAAGGGGGGGAATGCCCCCCTGACGCTAGTGTACATGCATGCAGTGCAACACTGGTATGCCGACATACAAAATGAGAAATAATTTGCTGCTACATAAAGGCAAAATGAGGAATCACTTTACACTTACAACTGGGGTGGTACAGAGAGTTACACTCTGAACATGAGTCATCATGATGCCATTACGGGAATAGCAAGTGCCGATTTATTTGAGAAGCACTAAGCTCAGAAAGATGTAGAAAACAATCGTGTAATGTTACTCTGCATTGACTACACTTCTAATTAGTACTGTGCTGTGTTCTAATTTTAGCTGAATGAAAAATGCAATAAGGTTGGGTTTACCCTATGGACAAACTAGGAAGAACTATTCCCTAGACTAGAGAAAAGAGCCTCTGTCTTTTTTTCCCGGAAGTAAATTGCCCCCACCTTTGAATGTCCTGGATTTCTGTAGAGTTGTCTGGGGGCTCACTCAGACAACCATTTCTTACACAGGAAAGCCAAAACCACGTTAACTTTCCTGGCAGATTAAAGTGTATCCAGTGAATCCAGTGTGTATCCTGGTCACAATTCCTCACATCATGCATGGTCTGACTTACTTTCCACAATACTTTTCATGACATAAGTAGGGAGCAGATTCTGCAACAAGCATCAAAGCATTCACAGGCCTAGTTCAGCTTCCCAAAGTTCATTGCAGAGGCACATTACTGCTGCTGAAGAAACTACATCACACAGAATGTGACTGCGGGAACAAGCCCTACATTATCAGGGCAGATTTTAGCATGGCAACTTGCATGCAAATGTGGCACTGCCTTGCTCAGGGATTAGAATCTAGTGGCCCTCCAGATGTTCTTGGATTCCAGCACCCACCTTTCCCACACAGCCTGGTCAATAAGAAGGGATGATGGGAGCAGTGGCGTAGCGTGGGTTGTCAGCACCGAGCCAGTGTGGTGTAGTGGTTAAGAGCAGTAGTCTCGTAATCTGGGGAACCGGGTTCGCGTCTCCGCTCCTCCACGTGCAGCTGCTGGGTGACCTTGGGCTAGTCACACTTCTCTGAAGTCTCTCAGCCCCACTCACCTCACAGAGTGTTTGTTGTGGGGGAGGAAGGGAAAGGAGAATGTTAGCCGCTTTGAGACTCCTTAAAGGGAGTGAAAGGCGGGATATCAAGTCCAAACTCTTCTTCTTCTTCTTCTAATTTGCGCCCCCTAACCCATGGATTTGCGCCCCCTAACCCATGGATTTGCGCCCCCTAACCCATGGATTTGCGCCCCCTAACCCTAACCCCAGATGTTGCGTCCGGTGCGGCCAGCCCCCCTGCACCCCCACGCTACGCTACTGGATGGGAGCCCTAGTCCAGCAACATCTGGAGGCCACTGGGTTCCCCACCCCTGGCTGGGTCAGAGCAAAAGCTCATCTTGCCCAGAACCCCAACAAACACAAGTCCAAAGACACACACACACCACTTCCACTGTCAGAGGAAGTATGTCTCTGCTGGGAATCACAAATAGGGAGAGTGCTGTTGCATTCAGTTCCTGCTCACAGGCTTTCTACATACTTGTGGTTGTTCACTGGGGGTACAGGATGCCAGACTACATGGGCCCTTAGCCTGATCCATGAAATATCTCTTTTGAGTTCTTATGTTCAAATGAGAGAGGTAGACACCACCACATCAACTACAGGCTCACAGCTTTTGAATATGATGTCCCATTTTCACTAGCCCTGTGCCAAGTCCTGCCTTTAAATTTCCAGATAATCATTATCTCTTGTGAAAGAGGGTGGTTTATCATATGCCTTTTATCTCAGGGTGAAATTCTAGGAACGTCCAGGTTTAGAAGAGATTGCATTTACTTACAAGTGGCTTTGGGGTGGGGAGGACATGAATTAATGTCCTCTTCCATTGTAGAACAACCCCTGGATGGCCTGTTGTCTTCCCATCCTGCAGTTCCTCAAAACCATATGTGGGGGCACTCGGGAAGGTTGCAGAGTGCAGACCACCAGGGAGATGATTTGGAGAATGAAAAAACAACACTCACAGAAATACCCTCCAGCCACCTCAAAAGTAAGTTAAGTGCAGCAAAAACCCAGCACCCCACCCAGGAGAAAACCATTCTTTATTTATTGATGGAGAATAACTGAAAAACACTGGGAGGCTATTTTTTGTTTTTTACACAGCGCTAATTCTAATGATTCTGGCTAAAATTCACAAAATATATAAGCCTTCAGCTAAACGAAGGGATAGATTTAATGTCAAGCCAATAAGCAAACCGAGGCAAACAGTCCATAGTTAATTGCAAATAAGCAAGCAAGCTGAAGGATGCAGTTCTGAGCTCCATTCATCAACCAGCCGCAACAGCTAATAGGGGGCAGTCAAACATGAACCAGCAGCTGGTCCCTTCAATGCTATCCCTTTCCAGGAACTGCTCCCGGCTTTTATTTCATTGGCTGCCTAGCTGGGGCAGTTAAGCAAAGCAGATGGGGAACTGGTTAGCCAGCCATTTGTACAAAAAGGCCGTACACTGAATGAAATAATTCTGTTCTGGCTCCCTGGATGCTGCCAGAGCCTTCAGAAAAGGATGGAAAAGAAACAATGTTTTAGTAGCTGCAATTTTACTCTCCTGCCCTCACACCCTTTAATCTTCTGCCTAGGTTTGTGCTTCAAAAGGGCAGCTCATGTTTCACAACTGTCATGTGATTTCTTCCCTCAACCCGGGAGTATATTTTAAGCCTCTCCTTGACGTCACGCGCTTCTCCATCTCAACAGGACCTTGTTTTGTCGGTTTTCAGGGATTAGACTATTACTGTCCGGCGTGCTCTCGTTCTTCCCATCATAAGGCAATTAATGCTCACTAAACTGCAGTATGAGCAGATGGAGGGAGGGAGGTGATGTTCTTCTTCACCATTGTCCTTCGGTGGTCATGAAAGCATCATTTCCTCCCGAATCACCCTAAATCAGGACCATACCACAGCAGCGTCTCTCAGCACGTGAAAAAGCAAGTGCTCAGAAGGGTGCTTAAGATCTATACTTAGTAAAACAAAATGACTCTCCCCCATTTCCCTCTATTTCTCTGTAACATCTGAATCAGGTGAGGCTGTGCAATTTCATACAAGCACCTTGGTGTATATAGCGCTGGGTGGAACGAGGACCAATAAACTGAGACTGAATCCTGGCAAGAATGGGGCCCAGCAGCGGGTGAGCCGTTTGTGGTTCTGAGTGACAGATCTGTTGGCTGCTCTGGAAAGGACTGTTTTCCCTTAGGATCAGGTATATAGCTTGGAGGTAATCATCACTGGCCACCTCATTAGAAGAGAAGATTCCCTGGAAAAGACCCTGATATTGGGAAAGATGGAGGGCACAAGGAGAAGGGGATGACAGAGGACGAGATGGTTGGACAGTGTTCTCGAAGCTACCAGCATGAGTCTGACCAAGCTGTGGGAGGCAGTGGAAGACAGGAGTGCCTGGCGTGCTCTGGTCCATGGGGTCACAAAGAGTCGGACACGACTAAACAACTAAACAACAACAATCATCATTGATCCATCACCACTGCTTGTGTGCCTTTTCTCACCTTTGGCTGGGACGCCAGCGACAACCATTCCTAGGCAGGAAAAGCTTGGACACACAGGGGTCTATGCAGCAGTAACCTCAACATTAGCTTACTGCAATGCACTCTATGGGACACTGCCCTGAGGTCTGGTCAGGAAGCTGAAGCTGGGACTGAAGGCAGCATCTAGTTAGTGGAGCAGCCTGCCGCCAGCATACAACAGCTCTGTTTGTTGAGGGGACACTGCCTGGCCAAAGCTCCCACTTTTCGAGTTCCTCATATAGGCACAGATGCAGACATATTAGCTCCAGTGTTGGCTATATTACTGACAGATTTTTCTCTCCCTCAGTCCTTTTTATGCATTTCATCTCATTAAACAATTCCACCTTCCACGGCTACTTCAAATTTCATTCCTTTGGCTTTGGTGTTTACAAACAGAATTACTACTGCATGCTAATTAAGCACTTGGTTACTGCCAATTTAATTTTACCCCAAAGGAATGTTTGGTAGTTGGATGGGAACAGTGGAGGGCAGAGTGATTACAACGCTGTTATTAAACCAGTGGTGCATGGTGCTGAGCTTGATTGTTTCAATGCCTAGGAAAAGCTCAATATTGGCTGTAACAGCCAATATTACATAAATATGCGATCTTTGGCTCCTTCCCATATTACTTTTCCATATATGAAAAATCAATTTCCATGTAGCAGGGGTGGGAAGCCTGTGATCCTCCAGATTCACCTCTTGTCAGTCCCAGCTCCCATCAGCCCTAGCCAGCATGGCCAAGGGTCAGGAATGAGGGCAGCTGGAGTCCAAGAACATCTGGGTGGCCATTGCACAATACAGGAAAAGGTGTGCATTTTGTAATGTATAGAGAAGGTGGATCCATGGGATGGACAGTCATGACAGACATGCATGTACCTGTTGCAAAAATGACACTCAGGCAGCCCTTTATATATTACCAAAGGGACACTTTTTCTACATGGGCATTAATTTTCTCTTATGAAAAGACATAAAATAATAATACCCTAGGGCTGGGAGACAAACTATGGTTCTGCAAACATAGTTGCTCTTTTTTCCAGTACTTAGTATTAGTAGCAGCAGATCATCCTCCATCTGTAGATCTCAGGGTGGTTTGATGACTTCTGCAGTCACTGAGTGATGAGAATAAAAAAGAATTAAGTTTTCTTGATTCTCTTCAGCAATCAATGTTTGGGCAAGCTCAAATGTTGTCCAAAATGTGGTGGCTGCAGACTTCATCATGCACTGAATCACTTCAGACAAACTATGGCTCGTCCTTTGATCTGAATAGCTCTATTGGAGCTGCTGGCACATATTACACCTTTGATTCAACATCTATACCTGAGCCTGGCTCTAATTATGGTCCATCACACTTTCTAAGATGGACTAAATTTACCATATATATGCCAGGTAAGAACTGCAAGGAGACAAGGAGGTATTCTCCATGTCTATCTCTCAGCTGTGGAATATCCTTCCCCTTTCATGAATATAGCCCAAAAGCAATGTAAAACACTTTTTTTTAAAAAAAGGTTGGTTTTGGCTGACAAGAGATGTGGTGGCATGAAGATACCATTTTAACATTTGTAGGGTTTTATGTTTAAAGTATGTCCCTCCCCATGAGACAATTTGATGTCATGCGCATGTGAATCAAAAAGTCAGACGAGACCTTAGGTCATCGAGTCCAACCTGTTGCCTCAATGTAACATCTATAATGCAGGATGCAATTACAGCATCCATGAGAGATCCAGGCCCTGCTCAAATTCCTCTCGCAAAAGATAGCCAGCCGCCCCCCTCCCCAGCCGCTCACTTCTTGAGGCAGTCTGTTCCGTTGTTGAACAGCGCTTACTGTTAGGGTGTTTCTCCTCATTTTTATGCAAGATCTGCTTCGCTGCAATTTCCACCCATTGGCTCTGGTCCTGCCCTCTGGAGCAACAGAGAATAAGTCTGTTCCACTCTCTGCATGGCAACCTTTTAGATGTTTGAAGACAGCGATCTCATCTCCACAGCAGGGTGTAGCACTCTTCACAAGTCTGGTGCTTTAATTGCCCCACTACCTCTGTTGTGAAATGTCAGTTTTAATCTCCAGTTCTGAAAACATTAGGGACGCAGGTGGCGCTGTGGGTTAAAGCCTCAGCGCCTAGGACTTGCCGATCGAAAGGTTGGCGGTTCGAATCCCTGCGGCGGGGTGCGCTCCCGCTGCTCGGTCCCAGCGCCTGCCAACCTAGCAGTTCGAAAGCACCTCCGGGTGCAAGTAGATAAATAGGGACCGCTTACCAGCGGGAAGGTAAACGGCGTTTCCGTGTGCGGCTCTGGCTCGCCAGAGCAGCGATGTCACGCTGGCCACGTGACCCGGAAGTGTCTCCGGACAGCGCTGGCCCCTGGCCTCTTAAGTGAGATGGGCGCACAACCCCAGAGTCTGTCAAGACTGGCCCATACGGGCAGGGGTACCTTTACCTTTACCTTTACCTCTGAAAACATTCCTTCACTTCTGCTGAGTTCTTGGGTAGTTAACTCAGTGGAGGAACGCAATGACAAGCTGGGAACAATGTCAAAACGAGCATTTCAGAAGCAGCTTGCTGATACCAGCTTAGTATATGTGAAGAAACAACAACCCACTACTAATTGGGAGACTGCTTTCTTGGGAAGTGGAGTGGAATAGCTCTACTTGGAGGTAGGGGAACAGTCACTTTTCATGCAGAATCCAATACATTTGCTGGGGGAAACATGTAAAATGGATCCTGGGAATGGTTCTTCAACTCTTTGCTTCAGCTCCAGCACAAAATTGGGAAGCTGCCACAGAAATGCTTGAATTCCTGCCCGTGGTCCTGGGAAGCCAGCCAGCCATATGCTCCCATATGACACACTGACTTTAAGAAAATGATGCTTGATTCAATGTACAGAGAGAGGGTGTACAAGGACAATTGTCCATCTCAACCAGGGCTTTCAGGCTCAACCAGTTCATGTAGTCTTGCTAGAGATCTTCCACTGTTTGGACACCAGTATTTTAAATAGCCATGCCAAAAATGGAACCAAGGACCATGTATCAGTGAAGCACATGCTGCCTTACACGTACTTGGATACAAGCCTAGTTTGATGGTAGCAGTGGAGGAGATAAACCTATGATAGAGGCAGGTCTGAAACGGGGAGACTGTTTTCATAGGTGTTTTTGCACCTCCCTCAGAATGCCCCATTTATGGTGATTTTTCAGGGTGTGCCCCCCAAAAAAACCCTATTTGTGGGAGAAGACAGAACATATCAACCTGCTGCCAAGACAATGGTGCTGATGCATCCTGCCTTGCTGTTCTGTCAGACAATTAAATGGCCAGTGCAGTATGATAACACAGGGAGCACTGAGGCAATGCAGGCTTCCTTCACTCAAGAGTGAGTGTAAATTAGGGCTTCATTTGTCCTTAGGAAAATTGGACATCGCCACCTCTGATTTGCTGTGTGGTGCCATGACATCACCACACTAGGAACAAGGCAGCCAGTTAGCTGGGATCACACAGCCAGAAATGAGATGCCTGGGGCGGGGTGGAGGGGGGGGGGGAATGGCACCAAAGCAGCAGTCAGTAAGGGTAAACACATTCAGGGGCTGTTCAGTGAACTTTTAGCCTTCCCTTTCATGCCAAAACTGTTTGCCTGTGAAAAATCTGGCACAGCACTAGTTTCAATACCAACTGAAGCTCTCGTCCTTTTAAAAATGGTCATCTTCATTTACTAAACCTCCTTCCTCCTTGGTACATAAAGACACAGCTCCATGTTCCATACACCATCACTATTTTAATTTTCGCTTAGACCTCTCTAAATAAGTCTACTCAAGAGTTCTTCCAGCACCACCTTCCTCCTAGCATTTCTTGTGGCTCAGTCTGGGTCGCTTTATCCTTCCTGGATTCAGACACTGGGGCTGTGGGGTGCCCCTTTTGCTGGGGAAGCTCCCCTGTAGCCACCGGTTCACCTTCACCTTCCTCAGGACTTAGGAGGTCCCCTGCTAACTCTTCGATGTTTTCCAGGCTCAGCAAGCCCAGGCCTTTGTAGTAGTCGTTCAGCACCCGCTCGAGAACCCTCACTGCGTCGGAAGTTCTGAAATGTTTCTCCAGGACTTGCGAGAGTCGATACCACACTGAGTGGGGCTGGGCAGCCGTTGGCTTTGAGGGCTCCTCAGGATGAGCTTGCTCAGGTTTTTTAATGACCAGATAGAGGATGGACTCTGGGCCAATGAGATAGTCTGATAATTTGTGCTCCCCCTCCAGCACTTTCCCCTGGAACAACAGGGTCTGCTGGTTCTCAGGGACATCAAGCTCTTCACACACCAGGCTTTTCACCAGAGAGATCCTCTCCTCACCGGATACCTGAAGGCGGCACTGCTGCCCAAGCAGCCTCTTCACTGTGAGCAGCATTGCCTTGTTCAATGGGCTAGTAAATCAAGCCCTGCCTGAATGAGGGAATGCGAAGGGACAAAAAAGGAAGGCAGCGATTGGCTGATTTTCCTCTGATGTCACAATTCTACCATGGCCGGTCACTGTGAACTTTAGCAGTTGAACAAAGGGGGGAAGTTTGGATGGGGGATAATTTCAATTCAGATTGCACTTTGATATGATTACTCCTTAATTTGCACTTCCTGATACAGCACAAACTGAAATCGATATTCTTTGAAATTCAAACTTCTCTGCATTTTGCAATGCAGTGAAATGATGTGTGCCAAAATATATAAACATTAGGAGAAAGTGTGCATAGAAACGCACTATGTTAGTGAAGTGAGCATACAAAAATGTGTATACTGGGGAATGTTGCACACAAAACACTACATCTGGAGAAATGTGCACTAAAATGCTGATGAGTTGCCTCTGGGCCAAAGGAGCAGCCTGAGTGTGCCTTGTCTGCACTCCAAGTATTATTAGATGAATCAATTCATCTCTCAAAAACTGCTTATGAATTCCAGTCATCAATACATAATCTCTGGGCCTTTGTCTTTGTAGAAAATGAAGCAACTGAGGGGCAGGATCCATATGATATTAAGAACGTAAGGAGAGCCCTGTTCGATCAGGCCAAAAGCTCTTCATTCCATCGTCTTGTTCTCATAGTGACCAACTAAATACCTATGGGAAGCCCACAAGCAGGGCATGAGTCAAAGAGCACTCTCCCCACTTGTGATTGCCCATTCTCTTGTATTATGGTGTATTTTTATCTTGATAGTACGTTAACTTAGGTATTTTGTAAAAAGATAGAACATAAATTTTCATAATAGAATAAACTCGCTGTCTCATTTCCAGAAAGGGGAACTGTTTCTTATCTAATTACACTGCTATGAGACTCTTCTCGTTTTTCAACAAGGAAAACCATAGTCTGAGCAGCTTAGCAAGAATTTAACTTTGTACACTATTAGAGCAATTCTGCTAGACACATTTCAGAAAGATTAGAGATCACACAGAAAAGGCATAAAACTGTTCATGCCATTTAAAATTATTTCTGTTGTTGGTGGTTTTTTTTTTTGAGGAGTAAGTAGGAGTAAATAATAAAAAACTGGGTTATCTAAAGTAACCCTGAGTAACATAACCCTCCAGCACAAGGATTTCCACTTGGCACAATCAGATCTCCCCTCTCCTCCCCTTGTGTGTCCCTTAAATATGTTCTAGGGCAGGCTTCCTCAACCTCGGCCGTCCAGATGTTTTTTGCCTACAACTCCCATGACCCCTAGCTAGCAGGACCAGTGGTCATGGATGATGGGAATTGTAGTCTCAAAACATCTGGAGGGCTGAGGTTGAGGAAGCCTTTTCTAGGGGTTCCTGCAACCCCTTCAGGGCATGTGCAGGGGGTAAGTATAAATCCTTGTGATGATGGGACATGTTAGCTGGATACTGTCCACAGTTTGCAATTCCTTACTTTACCACAGAGCTTTCCAAACTGTGTGTTGCGACACATCAGTGTGTCGGCTGCAGTGTGTCGGCGTGTCACATGAATGCTCCCCACGCCGTTCCCGAGGCTAAAAAGAGGTTAAGTTTAACCTCTGGTTTGCTAGTAAAACAATTACTGTGTTGTGAAATGATGCAAAATGAATTTACTACATCGCAAAGTGATACCTGTCTAAAAAGGGTGTCACCAATATAAAGTTTGGAAAGCTCTCTTCTACCTGGTTAGA
Source organism: Podarcis cretensis (assembly GCF_951804945.1). NCBI lineage: Eukaryota > Metazoa > Chordata > Lepidosauria > Squamata > Lacertidae > Podarcis > Podarcis cretensis. Next base: position 50,263,752 of record NC_137175.1, on the reverse strand, counting down.
GTCTTCTATTAAAACTTTAAGTAGTGAACAAATCTACTACTGCAAGGGGACCGTGCTGGAAGGGATCTTAACTGCCTACATTCCTGGTTCATTTCTGTAGTACATAACCCAGATTGCTTGAAATGACCAAGGAAAATGCAAGTATCCTTCCTCTCCATCCACAGACATCAATGCACTTGTGGGGGAGAGGAAGGCAGCTTTTAAGTTTGCAGTCTGTCCCCATCAGCGGTGTCACAGACCAGCAAGTGCTCACAGAATAATTTATCCATAATAGCTGGATTTCATTTTCACTGTTATTTAAACACAAAATCCAATAGTGTAGTGCTCCAGAAGGTGATAATGGCCAGATGTTTGCTGGTATTAGAAATTTTACAGATAAGCTGAGCAAGTACATATGAAGGAACCACCATGCAACCAGGCCTCCCCCAAATACTCCCAATTCAACCTAGGAAGGCTAATCAGGTCTTCGCCCCCATGTCTCCAGTTCTATCTCCCATTATGGTATAGAGGAATTGAGATAGCTGAGGTGTAAGCCAAGAGACAGGTTGACTGAACCCAGGGAAGAAGAGTTATTTATCTGCTGCATCTGTCAAGAGGCAACATCCACCCAGGTGCTAATTTTGCCACCAGGCTCTATGAAGTCTGTGAGTAGGAGGGCAAAGCCAGAAAGATGCTGTACTCACCCATTGAAGTCCCCAATTTCCAGTGAGCAGAAATTGTCTGGATTTCTTTCCAGGAGATACGTACAGATCTCAGGATTCATACACAAAAGTAGCCACTGTAAGTTGATAGGCATTTTGTTGTTTTTAATGCTTGTTCATTCTTTTATGCGACCATGTGCTTCTGTTGCATGATCATGTCACCATCACACTGTTAACAATGCAGAGATGGGGAGGGGGGAGCCCTACGGTCTCAGTATGTTACACTTTGAAGAAGCTTGGAGCCCCATCTGTAGCTATGTTACAATTAGTGAGCAAATGTCTGCCTGGTGACATTTGCTCAAAACAAATGAATTGGCTTTGCTAAAACTTGATTCTTATTCTACGCTGACACTGTGTCTTGGTCCCTGCTGCTGTCTGCCTGAGAGACACTCTGTAACCTCAGTGATGAAAGTTAAACAGCTGGGAGTGTTTGGGGACAAGTAATCGAGGCTCAATGTGGAGTGCTGGAGCAGTCCCACCCACTCCCACAGTAGCATTTTAATGGCACTCCAGACCTAAACATATTTACTCAGGAGGCCTGTTCAATGGGGCTCTCTTCCAAATATGTTAGCATTGTAGCCTGAGCATATAATCAGACTACAAAGCACAAACAAACAAATAGGAAAATGCATTCTAAGGTATTGCACCTGGTGATGACCTACTGTACTTGCCTGTTCCTGAATGTTTATAAATACAACAGGCTACACTTAGATTTGGTTGTGAGTCTTCTCAGAGCAGATGCCATCTCCTAGGGAAGTGAAAGCACCTACTTTAGTGTCAGGTCCACTTATCTACTTAAAGTAAATGCCTTTACTTCTACCACATTCACAGTCCTGGTTTGCAGGAACCCAGAGACTAGGTTCATACAAAACATCATTGGAAGTGGCAGACGTTTGTCTGGACTGACAGTACTATTCCAGATGGCTGTGGGTGTGACTTGCAGTGGGAAAGTCCAGACACAGGCTTGCCACTTCATCTTCTGTTTATGAGAACTAGACTGGGATGGAGCATCAAGGTAGGATGAGTTACTTGCCTGGGTCACCAACATCCAGACTGAGGAGACTAGGATTATGCGACATTTAACCAAGAAGCGCAGGCACAAACAAGGTGCCCTGGCAAGGGGTCAAATTAAGTAAACTACATTGGCATGCACATCTGTGCAGCAAAGCTATTCAAAAATTGAGGCTTTCAAGCAAACGAAGGAGGAAAGAATGGCACATTGATGGAAACAGAAAAATGTCAAGAGTTTTTCTTTCCCTGGTGAAGCCTTCAAAACAGAAGACTGCTCAATGGAAAGAAATAGATATTAATATTCAATTATACTGGGACATGATCAGCAGTTGTTTAGATGTTTGGTGCCACTACAGGAACAAAAGAAGGTAACATCCCTGATCCAGTTAAATTGCCTTCCCTGTGAAGGGCCACCAGATGAGAGTGGAAGCAGCTGCTATGAACACATCCTATTCCCTGCTCCCGATCCTCTCAATTATACAAGGTCCCTACATGCACTAGATGGGACTCCAGATAGCTCCTTTTCCTATTAGTATGAACAACTGTATGCACCACCTATCTTTTCTCCTTTCATTCACACCACCATGATACTGTTTTCCATCCTAGCAGCTAACAGAGAAAGGGTTCTGTCCTTTTGGGATAAGAATGGGGGCATAGCAGAAAAAAGCTGCCATACTACTTTTGGAACAGAACAGCTGGCCAATGTCAAAGGACAGAAGCCCAACAAGGATCACGTGAATAGCAATCAAAGCTGACACTGGTATTTTGCTCAGCGTTTTTCAATTGATCTGAGCCTCAAAGTGAACTACTCTGAATCCATTTAGCACCTTCTAAACCAATCAGTAATTGAAGCAGCCCAAAAGATGTAGGAAAGCCATATTTGCTAGGACCTTGAGAGCAGTATAAATCCATGCCGCCATCTGGAGGAGAAGGAAAGAACTGCAGATTACAAGCCATATGAAAAACCAGTTTTATCTCTTCTCTCTGTGCCCGGTTGACCAAAGAGAAGCTGCCTTGTCCTTGGGCACACGTACTAGCTCCAATTCCCTCTTCTCAAACGTCATTGGAGCAATTCTTCCCAACAGATGGGTCTAGAAAAAACTTCCCTTTCCAGCCACAAGTCATAATTCATTTGGAAATCTTCAGGCAGTTCTACGCGCTGGCCCAGAACACTCTGCAAACAGTTATCCACAGGTAGAAAATCAGGATTGTTATGTGCCCGGTCGTAACGGCGAGAATTGAAACGCTCTATGCTGGCACGCAGAGCACACTCCTCAGCCTGGAAGTCCCAAGGACGGGCATCCAGATCTGCAAAAGTCATGAAGCAAACAATCAGCTAAAGGAGCAGAAGAGCTCCAGTCATACCCCCACAATGAAAACGCCATACAATGTTATACAGGCAGTCCAGCATTATGTCATCCCATTTGGCAGATCTTTAAGAAATACAACTTCTAGGGATGAGATGCAAAGGGACTTCCCAGCAGACACAGACATCAATAATATCTCACATTTCTATTCTAACCTTCTATGAAGAAGTATGGAGTGACTCTATCTTGTCCTTTATGGTCACTCTAGTACAATGGAACCTCGGTTTTCGAACGTAATCCGTTTCAGAAGACTGTTTGACTTCCAAAATGTTCAAAAACTGAATATCAATGGGCGGTCAGCAAAATCCATTGAAAAAATGGAAAAACATGCAGCAGAAAGCAGTTCAACTTCCAAGGTGCATTTGAAAACAGAATCAATCACTTCCAGGTTTTCTGTGTTTGTGTTCCAAATCATTCAGCTTCCAAGATGCTCAAAAACTGAGGTTCCACTGTAGAAAATAGGTTTAAGGCTGAGACCCAGTGACTTGTCCAAGACTACACTGTATGGTTCATAGCAAGGACCTGAACATGTATTTATGAGGTCCAAGTTCAACACTATAGTTACTGTACCACACTGTCTAACAAGCAACATCAATTTAGAGGTGGGGAAGCACATTCCTCAGCTTGCTCTGTTTAGGATAAGCGGAGCCATCACCATGCGCTCCTAGCAATTTCTGATGGGATCTGTTAACAGGAAGGCAGATGGGTGAGTTAAGGGAACTGGCTTGGCATAGCAGTTAAAGGCTTATGAAAGACTTGGAGTGGGTGGAAAGAGGAGAGACAGATCCAGGACATACCATTGCCATAAGCCCAGTCATCATTGAGCCGGTGCCGCACTTTCTGGTAGATTGCTGACATGGTCTTCATGTTGCTCTTCCTCCACTGTCGCCCCAAATACTTGGTCTGCACTTTGAGAAGCTTCAAAACGTAAAGCTGCATCATGGCTTGCTTCACTTTGAGGGCTCGTTTCAGAATGGGTGCAGACTTGAATACCACCAACATCTGAGAAAGCAAAGGAACACTCTCAGTTTTCTAAGACTTCACCTGTGCCTTGGTCACCATCCATTTGCTTAAGGCCAAAAGGATGGTACATGCTCAATAAAGCCTTCACAGCACTATGAAGAGGAGGCCCTTCTACTCACCATAGTCCTTGAGTGCTTCCACTTTGTTAATTTATTCAGTATCCTAAGTAGATTAATGCAGGAAAACAGGTTTCGCCAGCAAAACTGATTGTTGTCTCCAGCTTCCTATAGGAAAAAAAGCAAAACAAAGGAAATATTACCAAGTAAGGAAAGTGAGAAATTGCCCCTTATTGACAATGCCATCTCCATCCCTCAGCTATATATGTTTCTGTCCAGGTAGTTTAGCTCACCAGACTCTCTGCAGTCAGCTCAGGCAGCTCATGCACCACACAGTATGGGTAATCCAAAACAGAGATGCTAAAAAACACAAAACACCCCAAATGGATCAGAATGGATGACCTATCTAGTCAAATATACCGTGTCCAAAATGGTTGCCCCTGCCAGGTTCAAACATATGAGAAAAATGATTGTGACATCATCTCCACCTGCTGCTATTCAGTTGGCAACGACCAAGAGGCTTCATGCATGCACATCTTTCCATATCTGCCTATCCCAGATACTTACCTACTGCCAAGAAAAATAAGCAGATCAACCAACTGCTTAGTAATGTTTAAGTCCACTAGGGCAATGGTGTCTGTTGAGTTCAGTAACACTCATTGCCATGGGATCTACATGAAGTACATTTTAAAGCTATCCATTTAACAGACAAGTAGTAGTGTTGGTGGAGATGAATGATTTCTCAGCAGGTTTTTGTTTATCAGTGGGATGAAACATCTTCCTTTCTGCCAGTTAAAATTGTGGAGGATAACTAGTTATTCTTAGATATCCCATCCGGATACCATCTAGGTGTCCCACTGCAAAGATAGTGTGTCACATTTCCTGTCATAGCATTTTGGGATACAGGTGTGCTAGAGATATTCCACCTACCTGTTCTTGGCAGTGATATATGACATGATGTTTTGATTGAAGAATTTCAGTATAAGGGGGATGCAGTTGGCAAACACTAGGTGCTGGGCCATGTATTCGAACTGGAGCAGGAAACAGATGTGATAAGAATGGTTAGCCAAGCAAATTCCAGATTCACTTCAATCTCTCTTCCAATTCCAATGCTGATTGCTCATGCCATTTCATGCTTACCTGATAGACATGGTTTAGCTTAAAATGCTTAAGCAGTAGAAGCAGAACAGCAGAAATGGCCTTTACAATTATTTCTTTGTGCCTATTCACATCAACGCCTAGTTTCATACTCTGCAACACAGTTGTTCTGGAAGGCAAAGCAGCAGTATTAGCTTCGACGGCCTGTGATGGTGACTGTGGTAGGGCAGATCTGTCTGTGCTTAATGCTATTATTTATATTTTAGGGCAATTCTCCTTTAAGTAGCACTTTATGGTCTCTCTTTTCTATAGGCCAGTGAAGAAGGTTGCTTTAATTTTAGTTAATATATGGGTGATCAAGGAAGAGATGGCAACTCCTCAATACTTTTCTCCAAGCCCTTCCTGACTCTGTTTAATATGTCAATAAAATGAAGAATTCAACAAGCTGTGTGGCTCCATTTGCCAACATAAGCACTTCAGGGTGTACTGTGCAGAACAAAAGTTTAAAAGAAAAAAGTACTGCCTTGAACCCATGTATGCTATGTGGCAGAACCTATTTACCTTATGAAATCTTTGTTGCTCCAGACATGGAGATGTACTGTGCATGTATTAATGACACATTCAAATTCAGGAAAAAAAGGTCTTCTATTGAAGCACGAGCATCACCACTTAAGCTGCCTTGAAGCTTCTCAAGAGATTGCTAACTTAACATCCCTCTCCATACTTAAGGGGCCTGCTATTTCTAAGAAGACCCATTTTAAAACAGCTTTCCAGGTTCAGTCTAAACACTTCTTTTCTCTGCTACCAGATCTCTTAATTCTAGGCTGCACACATCATTTTGCAAGGTTCAAGACAATCAAATGTTCCATCATATGAAAAGCATTTGAATTTTTTTAATAAAGAACAGCAGGAAAGGAATGTCTAAATATACAAATAAATGTCAGCCTGCCCACTTAACGCCCAACCACTGAATGTCAAGTAAACATCCATTCATTGCCTTTGCCCTTCATTCACCATATGCTTTCCCTCTAAGAATAAGACTCACGGCATCTCCTCTGGCAAAACATCTGCTAGGATGTTAATGGAATCGGTCTTGGCCTTGGAGGTGGGTGCTGCAGCCAGCAGGATCTTCAGCAAGGCAATCTGTGGGTGAAAGTTGAGTGAAGCAAAGAAGGCTTTCAGAAGTGCCAAAGAACAGGAAAGAGGAGAAGGAAACTCAAAAACACAGATAATGGGAAGAGATGAACATGAAACATCGAAAGAAATAGCTTGTCACATACTGGCAAGCAAAGAAGATATATATCAGAATGGGAGTTTGCATAAGCCAGCAGTGAAATGCAAACCGAGTCTAGAGTTTAAGAAATGGGAAAAGGGTGTGCTGAAGCTTTGGGAATGAACATTAGGAGGAAACGGTAACTCACCATGTACTGTGGCAGGCTAGGAAGTAGACCCTGGTACAAGATTTCTGCAGGAACTTGTTCAACCTCCTCTTCCCCCTTTATTAACACAAGGAGATAATAGCATCATTCATTCCAACCTCAAGTGCATGCTAAGTTAGTCGGAATATTAAGAGCATTCATCCAGAAACTCAGCAAAACTTTCCTTAATAAAGAACTCCTTCCAGAGGCAGCTGCACAGCATCATACCACATAAGGGTTGGATCCTAAGTCTCTCTTTCCAATAAGAGTGTCTTCATGGGCAGAGTTCTCATGATCCAAAGCCAATAATCTGATTTGCAGGTTAGGAATCAGGAGGGATCAACTCTTTGACCAACTCACAGCATATGCAGATAGCAAAGATCAGCCAAATGTCCAGTTCCAAATTAGAGATTCACACTTTTCTCCTTCCACTTCTTCATGCACATGCTTTCTAAACCACGTCTTCCCCCTTTTGAACATTTGCCCTATGATACTTACCCCTGACAAGGGAGAACGCAGATACTCTTCTTCCATTTGTACTTGAATCTCAGCAATAGATGTATATTTGTGCTATAAAGAGACCGGGCAGAGAAAGTTAACCTCATCATCTTGGCAGCACCATAAATTCAAGCACTTTTCCTGCTTAGGATATATTTCCTAGCCTGGACAAGCAGTAACCAATTAGATGAGATGTCTTCTACACATGCAAATTAAGAAGTTCACCCAGTGAGTACTCACCAACTTAAGTGTTTTGATGCTCTCATGAATGGGTCTAGGCAGCCCCACGACTGTGTTAGTGTCACTAGAGGGGGTGAAAGCAAAACCAGTCAGCCAGTAAATATCATAAGTGATACAAATGAGCTATTTTGGTAAAATTGTGAACAGAAAGCTAGTCAGTCTGATTAAGGGATTTCACTCTTCTCTCTGTAATGCTGTCAAACAGCACCTTTTTATTTTATGTTTTTATTAAATTTCTATACCACCCGTCATCTGAGGATCACAGGGCAGCTTACAATACCTGCTAGGCATGTCCTGATAAATTGTCTAAGAAAAAAATCTCTTTCATTTGTGCAAGAGCTTCCTGCTCCTATTGAGCCAATAAAAATTGTTCATTAGTAAGTTCAGATATGATTCTCTCAGGCTACTAGCAACCTGAAAAACAGGAATGCTTGGAAATTATAGGAACCTTCCTCTCAACTTTAAAATATAAAAGCATGCTAGATTTTTAAGAATGTTCACTTTGTGTAATTAGTTATGCATCAGGAACAGAACCTGAAATAAATAGGAGGATCTAATTGGATTTATCTAAAACGTAAGATTTGTTTTCCTATTAAAATGAAGCACTAATACATAATAAAGAAAGAATTATTATTTCTTAGACTTGGAAAAAGTTTGGTTATCTGGATTCAATCTGTAGTTCATATGTACCTTCTGCAATATGGTTTTGTGACTTAGTGTAGCAGGTTTTCACCATTCCTATTAAGCTTTTAGTTGTACCAGCCGAAAGCCTGGAAAATGTCTGTTACCACTTGATGTGCTAATTTATTTAGCAACTCTACACATGGTGGGTGTCCTAAGTCCTTTCCTGGTCCTATTCTTCATCTGTCCATAGCAATATTGCGTGTGTGTTTGTGTATACCAGCACACTTTATTTTTGTTGTTTAAGTATTTTAGTCCTTTTGGTTACTCAAATTACAGCACAATACAGTGGTGCCTCGCAAGACAAAAATAATCCGTTCCGCGAGTCTCTTCGTCTAGCGGTTTTTTCGTCTTGCGAAGCATCCCTATTAGTGGCTTAGCGGCTATTAGTGGCTTAGCGGCTTAGCAGCTATTAGCGGCTTAGAAAAAGGGGGGGGGGAGGGAAAAAACTCGCAAGACTCGCAAGACATTTTCGTCTTGTGAAGCAAGCCCATAGGGAAATTCGTCTTGCGAAGTGCCTCGAAAAACGGAAAACCCTTTCGTCTAGCGGGTTTTTCGTCTTACGAGGCATTCGTCTTGCGGGGCACCACTGTACCATAAAACATTATAGCTGCATTTATAATTTTGAAATGCATGTATGATTGCATTACAGCTGCATTTATAGTTTTGCATTATAGCTGCATTTATAGTTTTGAGATGCATGTATGATTGCATGCACAGACCTCCTGAGATTTCAGGAGCTGACAAGATGGGCAGCAGAAACTCAGTGTCCGAACAGTATCACAGTAGTGGCTTAACACAGGATGAGAAACAATTATGTGAATGCTTAAAAAAAATAACAAAGCCTGAACAGCTTGATGTCTTTACTTTTTTCAGGAAAAAGTCTATGCTGCCAGTTACCCAACACATTAACTGCATAGTAAGAAGAGATCCCCTACAAACAAGCTAAGCACAAAAGGCAACAAATTTGGGGCTCCATTAACTCACCTTCCCAAGGTGTAGCCAATGAATTTGCTCCGACTTGATTCCAGAAACATCTCAATGTCTTTTTCTCTGAAGGAAAAAGAAGAGAATCAAATTCAGACAGAACTTTAGGGCTCCTCAAGATTATTGCATATTTCATTCACCACAAAGCCCTGGAGAGATGAATTTCCTTTCTATGCTAGACACACAAAAATGAGAATGGCTCTTCTGATCTCAAGCATCCTCAAAGACATCAAGGCTCCCAAACATCATCACAACGTCAATGAGAGAAGCCAGAGCACGTATTTCATTATAGTTATCACATTCAGTAATCTATTAGGCGCACTAACCAAGTAGTTGAGCACTGGTTTGAGGCTGAAGATGAGAGCCTTCCAGTTCTGGGATTTTCTTTAAATACAACAATCCTGTATAGGTGCTCACCTGACCTTGGGTGCCCAAGGCAAACCTTTTGGGCAAGTCAGTCGGTCAGTCGGTGGGTGCTGGATAGGAGGGGGCATCACTTCATCTCTTTCAAGAGGGAATGTCTCTCCCTCAAGACTATTGTCATCATCATTCTCCTCCTCTTCTTCCCGGGAGTCATCAGCTTTGTAGGGATCTCGCTCATTGAAGGCATCTAAGTTATCCTGTTTAATAAGAGCCTGGAAGAATACACACACAGCAAATGATGTTATAGCCTGCCTTCTCCTTAAGTTCAGTGTCTTCCTAAACAAAAGAAGATTACGTCCCACCCAGATTGTACCCTGACTTACCTTGTGCTCTCGACGACCCCGTTTTTGCTGCTGCTCAATCAAATCAGAAGCAGATGCTGGAGGGGAGGCAGCCCTCATGTTGCGAATCACTTTTATGCTATCCTCAGGAAGTGGGGGGAGCCCCAACATCTCCCTTTTCTCTGCTTTCATATCCTGGAGTTCCTCAAATCCTCCAAGGGTACACTACGGCAAGAGGATAATTGCAGGTCATTCACTTCCATTATCTTTTTGGTCACTCATAAATCCTTCAAAACCCAATTTGTTAAAGGTAAACCAAGACGGAGGATTTGCTGCAGTTATAGGAATGACCATCATTCTTCAAAGAACCATTTGTGTAAATGGGAAGGCATAGCAGAGACCAAAGAACATAGCATTTTAAACCTGTCTTTGTGCTCATATGACACATTTTCACAGCTAACTTTCAAACAAATGAAGCTAAAGACAATCGCACATGAAGCTGAGAGCTCCACATTCCTAGCAAACACACATACGGTGGTATCTCGGCTTTTGAACATCTCCGTTGATGAACATTTTGGTTTTCCAACATGCCTTGGAAGTCGAACATGCCATGCGGCTTCTGCTGAGTGCAAGATCCTGAGGCCTAGCTGTTGGCTATTGAGTTTTCGATTTTTGAACGTTTCAGAACTCGAACGGTCTTCTGGAATGGATTACATTCACAAACCAAGGTACCACTGTATTTAACATATCCTTCTCTTTCTTCAAGAAGTTCAGAGGGGCTTACATGCGACTTCCGGGCAGTTCTCATCCACTCACTGACAGGGAAAGACCACCTTAGGTTAAACAGTAGCATATGATACCTGTCTGTGGTATCTGTACTATTATGCTCTTTACTCGGCAGACCAAACAGCCAGAGAAACACCAAGAACTCTGGAAAAGCCAGGTAGGCCAGGTGTGTTTAGCTGAGTGGCAGCTGGACCACATTGTACTGATCAGAGAAGTAGGTCCTTTGAAAACTAGCAACAACATTGCACTTTATTGATTTCATGATCATTTAGTCTTAAACAGCTGAAAAATATGTCCTTATCATCCACAAATGGATTATATTATAGCATCCTAGTTGTAGCACCACCGTCTTTAAACTATACATTTCAGCAGTTCAAAAAGAAAAAGAAAAAGCAAGCCAAATGTATGCAGTACGAGTTTCATTATGTCACCAACTAAAATAACTTCTTTTATTTCTGTGCTCTTTTTAAAAAGATTATGCATTAGTGCACTGCAAGTCCCTTTATTAACTAACCTGGGATACTTTTTCTAGTCAATATCCAGAAATCGTTTATTTAAATATGAAAAATTAAAACATTTTGGTGTGGTGGGATAACATTTCATAATTAAATAAAATTATGGACTGCCTGGTTTTCAAATTTAGGCCAGCAAGTGTGCTTCTTTGTCAATCCTAGGATTCCCATGTAAACTGAACCTCTTCCTAAGATACTTTAGTTAGCAAGAAAATATTCATCTCTTTCTTCCGAGTTTCAAAATATCTATAAATTTGTTAATTTAAACAAAACAACCCAGAAGCCTCATTTCACATTAATAATGATTTTCCTTCCAATGTGTCAATGGCAGCTTGATTTGCTCAGGCTTGGATCCATGATGCCATCTGTTATTTTCAAGCAATCGAAAAGCCCTGAGGATAGCCAGACTCAGCTAGCAGCCAGCATAAGAAACCAGCAGCACTGCTACAGGGATGTGCCAAATGGCATTATCAGGACATATATGAAAGGAGTTGAATAAGCCCAACAAATTACAGAGCAGCTCTCCTGTGTGTCTGTTTTGTCAACAGTGATGGAAAAGATCAGCAAGGGATTTTTTTCCCAAGTCACTATCTAAGATCCTGCTTCAACCCAGCACTGTTCATGGTTAGCTACAATAGAGCTTTTAATAATAAAAAGGACTCCGGACCTATGCACATCCTACAGCTTAAATGCTAAGCATGCTTGTCTCTGAACTGATCTCAGTCAAGAAATTAAAACAGCAGCACCACATCACTTTGTATAATCCTGGTTATATCCCAAGGGGACAGAGTTTTTAGTTACAGCAAAAGAAGCAATCTGTTAAAAGACCAATTATTCATAGGCAACAACCTCTTACCAGGACAGTCTTCCAGAGCAACAGCAACACCTTCTTCATAGGGAAGTGTGGGGCATGGCCACTGCAAAATTTGGTCACCATTCCAAAGAGCATCACAGAAAATGGTTCATTGTTATACAGAGGTGCCCCTGAAAGGCAATACATTGGCGATGGCCTTGTTACATGCAGATGCCTCAGTTCTAGCTGTATATATTCCAACCCCATCAGCTGTATATATTCCAACCCCATCCTCTGCCGTCAATTCACTAGTAGGTCCAACATAACAGCCGTTATATTGTCCATAACCACTGTATTTCTTCTGGTCTATGTATACACTGTCCCTGCTTCAGTTTAGTTCTAAACATCCTGCCCATTTAGCTCAAATGAAAAAAGACACCTTTCTACACCTGGCTAGGCAGTTTTTCTTGCAACAAAGTAATTGCACCTTACTGGCTTACTGATACCTACTTCAAATCAAGAGACTTATAAAACAGCCTTAACAAACACAAAATGGGCAGCAACAGAATCCTTACCTAGTTCTGCTCTAAAGGTCTGTCTCATGGTCTTCCACTCAGGCTTGTCTCCTTCACATTCCTGACGGACAGTCTCTATGATAAGGTACATAATATTCAGCAGCACCCTGCAAAAATGGATTGCAAAGACCAAGCAGGTTAGAAAGGCAAACTCTGACAATATGGCTCAGCTTATTCAAAACTGCAGGAGTAGGAGAGAGGGGGCTAGACTAGCAAAGTGTGCACAAGTGATCCCCCCCCCCCCCCGGCTTCATCAGAAGTAGCAACATTATATGCTTGGCACAACAAGAAGATGACAAGTTTTACTGAAAGAAGCCAGCATTTTCCTCCTGCTCCCAGTCTATATTGCCAAGGTGACTGTTGCTTAGCAACCTGTATTTCTAAAAAAAAAATGTACTCATTCTAGTGGGTGTATCTTTACATAAACCACAAGCATCTCCTGGAAGAACTCGCCATTTTCCAGCTATAGAGGTTTCACTACAGATGAGGTGATTATACTGTGCACCGCCACTAGCACACAGTGTTAGCTAGTACAGTGGTACCTCAGGTTAAGTACTTAATTCGTTCCGGAGGTCCGTTCTTAACCTGAAACTGTTCTTAACCTGACGCACCACTTTAGCTAATGGGGGCTCCTGCTGCCGCCGCGCCACCAGAGCACGATTTCTGTTGTCATCCTGAAGCAAAGTTCTTAACCTGAAGCACTATTTCTGGGTTAGCGGAGTCTGTAACCTGAAGCGTATGTAACCTGAAGCATATGTAACCCGAGGTACCACTGTACACAGTGTTTCTTCCTAACATACTCTATTCAAAGCTGTGTTGGGTTTGGTTACCTATCTTTTCATACACACACCCAAGTCCATTAGATCAATGCAGACAACTTAAGGCACAACAGTATGCTGCATCAAATCTATAAATCTCATTCTTGCACAAATGTCAGAGAAGAATTCAAGTAGATACTGAAAGCAGGGATGGGCAACCTCAGTCCTGAGGCCACATGCAGTTTCTCAGGCCTCTCTGTCAGGTACTCAAGTCTCTTCCTTAGCCATACCCCTCATCTGGCCTCTCCTTAAGTGTTTTGCCTAGCTGGAATATGTCCCTTGAACTCTGATCATGCTTCTTGCTTGCCTGGATGGAAGACAGAGGGATGTGTGTGAAGAAACTGCCTGGTATACAAAGGTATACAAATTCACATTAGTTGCTCTGCCCACTTTTTCCTCTGTCCTGTCCACTATTGGCATGTGACCCTCAGGCTGAAAAAATATTACCACGCCTGCTGGAAGGCTATGCTGTAGTTGCACTATATGGTGTAAAAGGTCCTTTCCACCTCTAAATGCCATGATTCAAAAAAACACAAGAGAATATGCAAATAGAGGAAAGGCTGCGGAGGAAAGGAAAGCAAAGCATTCTTTTAAACTCATGAGTCCTTCACAGGGAAATCTCATCACACCTGTGGCCTATATGCCAATATTCCTCACCTCAGATCGGTGCTGTCAGCCAGGGAGATGGCAGGCTTCCTCACAGCACTGCTGCAGGCAGCACTGTTGCTGAGAGAAAAGAAGCAACATCAACTTAGCTCTTGCTGCCTACAATCTGGGATCAAAGGCTTTTTTTACACATTAAGATTATAACATGAAAACAGCAGCGTACAGTTTGCATATCCTGTGGTCTTTCTCTGCAGCTAGGCACCACTCTGCACATGCTCTAATTCCTTTACATATCCAACAGCAGCTGCCCAAAACAGTTGCTATAAGATCTTACAAACTGGACTGAATTCAACTACGAGAGAAGCATCTGCTCCATAGAACCAAATTACTAGACATTCTATAACAACTTTGTGTTCCTTTTTTTTAGATAACTGAGTAGGAACATTTTTGATCCTACCGAGATCAAAGGAGTGGGCTAGAGAGGCATTCATCTGAGTCCAGTATATACTAATCTTTCTATTGATCCGTGTTTAGTTTTTAGCTGCAAGAACAACAACACCATCCTCAAAAGTAAGTGATTCTTGTTTGGCACTACAAAGTATTATAATATAGTATCATTAATAACATTATTACAATTATTGTAAATGAATAATTAAAAATCAAATTATTCTAGATTACTTGTTTTATTTCCATTACCAGAAAGATAGCATTTCTTAATCAGATACTGGAAAGGTAGGTGAAAAGAACTTGCAGTGTTACCCTACTGCCTTAATACTCCAGTCCTAAACTCTAGGGCTTTCTATGGAATCAGATAAAAATTGGATGAATACCAGAATGAATCTGGCATCTGATCATTCACAAGCTGTAAAAATATATACCCTGGTGGGGCAGATCATAACCAGGCTATCTAAACAGCCTACATTCCTCTCAGAGGCCCAACTCTGCAGCAACATGGAACTCACTCAATTTCCATGTTCAAAAGTTCCACCAAAGCATTGAATGTGCCAACTTCAAGCAGAAGGAAAATGTTGTATCGCATCCAGGACTGAACTTCAGCTTCAGAGCTGCACTCATCAAATGTGCCTGCAGCCACAAAAACAAAAATCATACCAATTTGCTCTCCATTTTACAGATAAAGCATGTTGTTGTTCTTCATAACTGATATGTTTTTCCTGATTCTTATGCCTAAGGGCAGAGAATTCACAAAATTAAAATAACACAAAAATTATAATACAGTACTATGAAAACAACCGGCTAGAATGTCAGCTTCCTGCAGCATCTGGAACCTGCTGCAGGACAGAGAACAAGAGTGTTACACAGTTATAAAATGAAACATGGCTTCCAGTGGGACTTGATGGCACTTGATCACACCAACATCTCAAGAGATAATCCCACCGAACAACCTCTGTTGCCTGAATATTTGGTGCAATGGAAATATGTCACTAATGCAATATCATGCATCTGTACTAATATGGAGACCATGCAAGCTCTGGACCACTGCCTGGACTTGGTGGTGGGCTGGATGAGGGCCAACAAACTGACTTTGAATCCTGGCAAGATGGAAGTGTTTTGGGTGGCAGGTTCTTAATAATTGGCCAACTCCCTACTTTGGATAGGGTTGTACTCCCACTTAAAGAGCAGGCTCATCCAGGAGTGCTCCCAGATCCATAGTTGTCAGTAGAGGCCCAAGTGCTCTTAGTGGCCAGGAGTGCCTTCTACCGGTTTTGGCCAATACGACATCTATGGCCATTTCGGGACTAGGCCACTGTCACCCATGTGCTGGTAATCTGTAGGCTGAATTAATGCAATGTTTTCTATGCAGGGCAACCCTTGAAGTTAGTCCTGAAGCTGCAGGTAGTGCAAAATGAGATGGCTTGACTGCTCACTGTGGCAGGCTACTGCCACCATGTTACATAGCTGCTAAAAGAACTGCACTGGCTGCCAATTAGTTACTGGGCTAAGTTCAGGGTGTTGGTTTTGGTGCATAAAGCCCTATACAGCTTGGGACCAGGATACCTGAAAGATCGTCTTGCCCCTTATTTACCCAACAAATAACTGCTCTGTAGGTGAGGGCCTCATGCAGATAACTAACTGAGCATGGGGGTCAGTCCATTCTGCAAAATATAGGAATCAGATCTTTTGTGATGTGGCACCCACTCTTTGGAATTCCCTCCCATTAAATATTACACAGGGACCACCTCTGTTGTCTTTTTGGCACCTTCTTCTTTCAACAAGCCTTTTACAGGTTGCATTTCAATTGGAATTGCTTTTAAATGTTTAAACTGTTTCATTATTTGTGCGCTTGCTGTCCTGGGCTCCTTTGAGTGGAAGGGTGGGATATAACTTTGATGATGATAATAATAGCAACTACTCAGATTAATTATATCTACATATGTGATAGTCAATTACAAACTGCTGCCTCTGTCAGCTCTGATGTTCAGGCACACTATGAGCAAAGATGGACAACCATCTTGGTTTACTATGAAAAGTGACTGTAAGTCTAGATTCTAGCCCCAAACAACTAAAAATAAAAATGAAACTGAGTAAGGGTGGTATCCAACTAAATAGATCTGCTAGTGCAAGGATTTTTGCTTGTACAACAGAAGTTCTCCATCCTCTCCTCTCCTTGCATACCTCCTAAATCTGTTCTGGGTTTCTCCTCAACTCTCTGGAACAGATTTGGCACACATATTTGGCAGAGAGGGAGGAGGTTTCATTGTGCAAGTGGAAATCTCTGCACTAGTGGATCTATTTAGTAGGATACTGCTCTCAGTCATTTATGCAATAAAGGTAGTAACAAACAAATTTCCATCATCTCTGTTCTTTCTTTCTTTTTCAAAAAACAGGCTTGGTTTCACTCAAGTACCATGTTAATAAATATTCCATGAAGACATTACACAGCAACTAGCAAACATTTCATAACTGAGAATTTCCTCTGGCAGTAATAAAGGTATACCTTGTGCAACATAGAGGATGGCTCGGGCTACCCTCAGTCTTTTCTCCCGAGCAGTGACTTCAAGGCCATCAAGAAGCCTCATGGCATGGGTACGATGTTGATCGGTGTCCAACTCTGTCCATTTTTTATCCAGCACTGTAAAGTCAAACAGTTTGATATAAGGCTGCTTTCTGAAACTACAAAACAGACCCTCAAAGATCAGGGAGCTTTAGCCTCACAAGTCACAGGGCAACTTTGCTTTAGAAGAGTCTGGGAGGTCAGGCTGAATTCATAAGAACCCAAAAGCCCTTACAATTCTTATGAGTTAAAAGCTGTGGTAAGCACCCTTCAGACTGGCACACTAGAACATTCAGAAAATTCATAAATAAGGATCCTATGCTATGATATCAGGCCCTCTCATTTACCTTAAATACCTTCCATTGCTTCCAAAAACGCAAGATTTGCTTAAAATACAAACTATTAAATGGCTCAGGACCACAATACCAGACCCTGCAATCATCACCTGAGGCCCTTCTTTGTTTGCCTCCTCCATGAGAGGTCCAGGGTGGAAACATGAGAATGAACCTTTTCTGCAGTGGCTCTCCATTTGTGGAACGCTCTCCATGGAGAGGTTTGCCTGAAGCCTTCATTACATACCTTTAGGCACCAGATGAAAAGGTTTCTCTATAACCAGGGCTATGGCTGTTGAAACATTCTATACCTTTTTAAATGTGTCATTGGTTTGGAGGGGTGTTATTGGTTTGTTTGGGGGTTCTTTATTACCGTATGTATTTTGTGCCCACGTTTTGTATTTTTATGTTGTGAACCATCTTTGGATGAAGGGAGGTATACAAATTAATAATAATAATAATAATAATAATAATAATAATAATAATAGATTAAAATAAAAGCAAAGTTTCATGGAAAGATGTAAGAACATACTTGATTTAGCAATCAGTCCTTTGGTATTTTATTTCTATCACAAAGAGAAAGATCTTACATTTTGAGCACACAAAGACCAACTTCTAGAGCACACACAAAGCAATTCTACAAGACATTTTCACAGCAAAAAGACAATACATCACTCTTACCATGCAGTCTAAAATCTTCCTCAAAGCATTTTCTGTTGAGCTGGAATTCCGGACCTTCAGTGTAACTGTACAGTTCTGCCATGAGATAATAAATACACAAAACCAAGTTATATGTTATACAATACCTGAACACGGTTTAAAGCAACATGACTGGAGACAGCTATTTGTCATGACAAGTGGAAGAATGTTCATAACACAGTGTTAGAGAAGATGGCATTATTTGAAAATTGCTACCATGGGTGAGCTTTCTCAAGCTAAGCCCTGCCCCCGTAGGGTGGGAACCACACCAATGAGGCCTGCTCATAACTTTGCAAGGGAAGATCCTGGAGATGCAGGGAGAACTAAACTAATTGATGTAGATGTACCATGGTTAATACAAAACATGGTTTACAAACCTACTTCAGACTCATGACTTAACATAAGTAGTTTGCAGACAACCCTTAACCATGATGTAGGTATTCAGGTGTAAGCAACACTTAACTGTAGTTACAGAAACAAGCAATGGTTAAGCCTAATGGGTAGGATGCTGCATAGCGCTAAGGAAATTGTTCCATCAGTGAAAGGATTTCTGCTTGCCTGATGGAACCATCTTTCCTCTCCTCCCTCCCTGCACTGTTACTGGATATCTCTGAGTGAATTTGGGAAGGTGCAGGGGGCTCACAGTGGAGGTGGAAAAGCCCCACTGCTCTAGCAGTTGTCCTTGCACTGGGTTTTACAAGCGGAACATGATAGATGAATCTGGGCAATGAATCTGGACAATGTCTGCACATCTCTCCTATTGAAGTAAAATAGGAACACATAATATTGACTGAATATTCAAAAGTACATATGTATACTTAAAGCAAAATTTAAGACACACTATTTATTTATAGCAGAATTATTTTTTTATTTAGAACACCTCTAACTTGCTCTTCATTAAAAAATTATCCAAGGTGGGTCAGAAAATATAAACTGAGAGCTTTTATGTGGATATCACTTCCACTCGAAACAACTTTCCTCACACAGCGGTAATCACAAGATAAAACCTGAAAGCAACTAACAATGAATATAGGAAGCAGCAACTCAAACAAATCCATTGAATTTTCACATAGGCTTGATTTTTACTTTGTAGCAACATCCATTATAATAAAATGAAACTGTTTCAAAACAAAGCACAATATTAGAGTAAAGCAGTTCACAGTTTACCTGACAGCTCAGCAGCCCACTTGTCTGTGTCTGCATATTCAAACTCAAAATCGGGAGATTCCGAATAACCCTGGGTGAAGAGGACAGTTTAAAATAAAACTTAGGCTCAGCATGAAAGGGCTCTTGACTTTCCCCACGCAGCTTCACTGTTACTATGGTAACTTGCAGATGACTACGGCAATGCTCCTCTCCCTGAAACCTGCTTTGCCACATTGCTCGGCAACTTCGCACTTTTAAGGCTTGCCTGGAACTCAAGTTTCGCGGACTGCCGTGCAACCTGGACAAGATCTGTTCAGAGTTACAAAACCCACGGAACTTAACTCCCAAGTAAATGTGTACAGATAGGACTGCCGATTTATACTCTTCCGGGTTGTCACCCTACAGGCAACCCTTACTCGAGCGTAAGAGCCCCTGGGCACAGGGCAGCTTACTTGTGAGCAAGCTTCTGCGCTGCAAACACCTTTTAAAAAGGCAAAAGGATGGGGAGGGTTTTCCCAAAAGTTGCACTTTTTGCAGGAGGAGGAAGCAGCTGCCTTGTGACCATGGCAGGCTCCTCTTCGTGATGGGGATGGGAAAAAGCCTTTATTTGGGAAATGGCTTCGCGTGAGTAGAGGAGGGGAGGAAAGCCAAGGCTTGGGTGGAGACTAAACACTGCACGTCCACTGTCAGCGCAGGGACATCCCGACGCCCCCGCCCCGCCCTTCATCTCTATTTTTAAACCGCTGGTGACATGCAAGGCCCGACAGGTGAGGGAAGCCGGAGTCAGCCAGAGGAAGCCGCTCCCTCCCTCCCTCCCTCCTCCCGGCTCCTTGAGACTTCGGTAGGAAGCGGCGAGTGGGCGAGGACACGTCCTTCCCCCCACCCGGAGCCCCTCGCCGCCCCGCCTGACCTCCGAGTCCTTGCGCTGGTTGCGGTTGGGCTCTCGGCCCTTCACCCCCGGCGTCGCCGGCGCCGCCAGCCCGAGCCCCGCGCCCCGTTGCTTGTTGTTGACAATCAGCAAGCCCGGACCTCCGCCGCCGCCGCCGCCTGGCTCCATCTCGACGCGCCGGCAGCTCTCGCGCGAACTGGGCCGAGGCAGCGCTAGGTTCTCGCAGGAAGCGACGCCATCTTGAGCGTGGCGGATGGGCTTGGCTAAGATGAGAAGCTGGTGTTTCATGGAAACGACAGGAACAGATTGAGAATGGCCAGCGGATCAAAGGACTCTTGTGACCTGGCGCGGCAGCCATCTTGGTTGCGTCGCGTTATCCTCTTAAAGGCGGCGCTGCCTGAAAGCTGGCATTTCTCCGGTTTTTGTAAAGCCTGTGAAATGGTTCCCAAGGCGACGGAGGCTCGTTTGGCTATAGCCGGGAGCTGTCACGTAAAGTCCCGCAGACGGTGCAAGTGAAGCGCGCTTATGCTCTCAAATCGTCATCTCAAAAGCAGCAGCTTCATGATGGACAAGTGCACAACGGTGCAAGAAACACAGGCTGTACGCAGGGGCGGAGAGAAAAAATTGTGAACGCCGGAATCAAACGGCAGTGCAATACAGAAGGCACTTCCTGCAATTCACCGTCATTCGATTCCACTGTTCACATTTCCCCCACTTACGCATATATTCATGCCAACTGAGGACACTTCGTACATCTGACAGAAGAGACTCAAATAGAAAAGCTTAAGGCACAATAAATTCGTTATGTGCCACAAGACTCTCGTTGGAACTTGGCAAGCGCTCTGAAAATTACCGGTACGCATCTAAATAAAGGAAGGGCAAGAAAGAGAAACTGGACATTTCAAAAAGGGTCCCAGATGCACATCTGCCACACACTTTCTGGATCGCTCACTCCTACATGCACATGTTGGAAAAATCTATTACAGCAACTAGGGTTGCACTTGTGAAGCAGCTCAATAAGGATTTTACGATTATCCATGCATTCTATTTAAATAGAACAGTGTGCCTTTGAGATAGGGCTTAAAAGGCCTAATGTTTCTTAGTGCAGTCTTACAGTGCCTGACCAAATTTCTATGAATCCAAACGCATAGGTCATCAGTGCCTTTAATACTGCAATGCAGCACTGTATTTAAAGTTTCCATGGCAAGCCACTATTCAGTGTTAACAGTTTGCTGCATGTTTTTAACATCTGCCTGCTTACTACTTTAACAGCATCTTGAACTTGGAAAGAGGGAGACACTGTGGACATTCATTATTAACACTCTGCAAGCTGAGCCCTACATTCCAGCTCATGCTAGTATTTATTCATGTGCAGAAGAAAACCTACTTGAACACTATGTGGATCCTATCACTTTTACCTTTGGCTTGTTTAATCTTTTAATGAGCTGATTTTTAACAAACAAAAAAACCTGCAGTAGGGTAGTTGTAAGGACATTAATAAAAGTACTGTACAATCTTACCTTATCAAAAACATTGGCAAAAGTCACAAATGCTTGAAATAGACACTTGTGATAGCATCACTGGCATATCTGTGATGTAGCACTGGTGGGATGGCCTTTCACTTGCCTGCTACTTGAGAATATTGGGGACCACCAACCAGTATGCACATGATCAGGCTACTAAAGTATTAGTAGCCATACAGAAGCAGAACAGAAAGGTGTGGTAGCAATAGGAACATCTGAGCTTGAGGGGGTCCAATGGAATCAGGGATGGTCCATTGTGGAAAAGGATTGTAGATAATTGCAGAATGCTTTAGGCCATATTCGGTCACAACAATTTAACAAACAGAAAGCATTAAAGATGTGAAATGTGTTCACAAGAAAGAAGTAAATGAGGGAACAATATGAACTGCCTCTGCCCACCAAAATGAGAAGAGTTTCTTGGACTACAGCAAGCAAGATCAAGATGTCTGGTATATCCATACACTCTTTTATGGACTGTGGACTTATAGGGATAGAAATAATGTTACGTACAATTTATTTATTTTTAAAAACCAAATAGTTCAGTGTAGGTTGTGTTAATGTGAACTCAACAACTAAAGCTTGCATGGAAAGCCTAACACTATCACTATTTTATTAGCAATGGGAACAAGCTTAGGTTTGTTTTGCATCCAGTGTGGCTAGACAGCCATAGAAGTGTGTTTGCTTCTGGAAACTTGGATATAGGATTCTATTTCAACAGAGTTTCTAATGCTAACTTAATGGCAGTTATTCCCTTCCTGAAAAGTAGGGCTGGGGCCATATCAACACACCAATCACACATTCTTAACATATACAGAGACATACAAAATGGTATTTCCTATGAAAACAAGGGGCTTTTTTCTTAGCAACTCCACTCAAATTTCCATTTTCTTTCCATTTTCTTTCCATTTTCTCCATAAGCTTTAAAAAAAGGTTTTAAAAAGTAAAGCTCCTATTCACTGTTGTCTCTATGCTAATTGTGCAAAAATTCAAAGAGTAATCAGTAATTCCATCAGAGAAATGCAAGCAATGTTTAAAGTACAGAGGAACTGCAAAGCTGTGTCTTACAGCTATTTGAAACCTAAAATTTCAAAATGCATCTGCATCTGCATCCTGAAAATTGCATCTTTGCAAGGAACAGTAATCTACCTTTCTGCTGAAACATTTTTAAAATTTACTTTGATCTTCTTCCAACAGATCTTACTTCAGAGGAACATTTTGAAAGTGTGCATTTCACCCAACAAAAGCATTTACCCTAGTTAATTTATACAGAATTTTGTTTTCTCATAAAGACTGATAACATTTTATTAGGACTTACCCATATTTGTATAGTGTATATTTTTGGTATGTTTTGTTATGTTTTAAAAAACCATGGCATTTCCCCCCTCAGCTGCTTCCCACTGAGCACCCCTGAAGGGCTAACTACAGGCCACATCTGACTCACAGAGTAGGGTTTCTCCATTCCTGCTGTAAAGTCTACTTCGGGGAGGAAGAGAAGCAGAGATACCAAGCTCTTCCTTGAGCTCTGACATCAGGGATTTGTATATCTTCTCAACCCACAGACATCCTAGGAGATAAATGATTTGCTTTGTGGATGGACTAAAACTGGAATCTTGCAGTTGAAAGTGTGCTGGCAACTTGTTTCCTTGGACAGCGCAAACTGTGGCACTGATTATTTAGAAGATTATTTAAAAACTCAAGCCAGAGGTATTTTTCTAATCATTTTATTTAGATTTTGCGTAATGATTTATTGCTCATCTGCAAGGAATAATATTGCATTCATTAAAAATCATTCATATACAAAATAAACCTATCCCCACCTGGGTTGATGCTATAACATGCTCCCTCTGACTGAACTGAGGTGTTGCCAGGCATGAGAATTTATTCCATGGCTTATACAGAGATGAAGCCCTTAGCTAAGGTATCTATTGACACTGCAACACAGAGGCAGACAAATGGAATGAAGAGGCCCTCCCTGAGCTTCATGGAGGACATTTGGGAGCGCACTCTGTTTGGCTTAGAAGGATCCAAGCCAATTCCGGGATCAGAACTTGTAGTATTAGAGCTGTGAAATTGAGAAACAAAATACTAAGACGCCATCCTGATGAAGGAACTGAGAGGAAGCACATATGCTCGGTTCTGAGATCACTTCAACAAAAAGGAAGAACAGAGTTCATTTGGCCTGGCCAAATGTAAGTCAGATTCTGGAAAAGGGGGTGGGCAGGAGGAGCTGGAGGCAAAGGGATCTCCCACATTCAAGTCAGTCAATGGCCTGCAGCCATTCTGCAAGGCCAAGTGGCCACCCTGTAGCTGCCAGAAAGGAACCAGACAGCTATTTGAGGCCAAAGGTACAAGAGAAAGGTCACCTAGGGCTCTGAGAAAGAGAGAGCAAGCATGAACGTGCAAAGGTTTGGTGGCTCAGACGCCTCATCAAATCACAGTTAAATTATTCTCCTCAGTGAAGGATATCAGGAAGGACCACAGCCAATGCCATACAATAGTGGAATAGATTTCAAGAAGATGGAACTAGGAATGTAATCCGTATTTACATCAAGTTTTCTGCAAAGGTTACATAAAAAGCCACAGAAATTCAAGGTTGATCATATATTCACTATGATTCACAGTAGTCTCTAGCTTTTCATCACTGCCCCTTGAGACTTCAGGACAAGTCTGAAGTGATCAGATGCAGGCAGCATTTGCATGAACCACCTTCCTTAGCCTGATGTTTGCCTCTCTAAAGATGAGCTCCCTCCTCTTTCATGGCACTAAAATGTGAAATCTGGCTGCACCGTAGTTTCGCAGGAGAGGTACCAGTGCATCAAGATAACCAGACAGAATAGGCTAGCTTAAGCCAAGGTAATTAAAGCAGCAGAGCACTTAAAACAGCAGTGCCAATGGGAAGGGATTCCACCTTCAATATTCATTTGCTACAAATGGAGCCTGAAGATGGAGGGAAGGTGCTTTACACAATGAATAATTCTTTATAGCAGGTGTGGGTGGCAGTGGAGAGAGGACATTTGACCCTCCAATTGTTTGCTGAACTACAACTCACATCATCCCTTGCAGGGGCTGAAAGGAGTTGTAGTACAGCAACATCTGGAGGGCCAAAGGTCCCCCACACTGGCTTTGTAAGATATGAAAAGCTAAGCAACTACATCATCCAAATATCTCCGGTGCTGGACAAATGAAAGGATGGAGCACAGGAGATACCCATCTCAGCTCAGAAGGACTGATTTGGTTCTAAGTGGCCCCTACCAATTCTTCAATGTATTACTGATATCTTCATAGAATTCTATGATTCTACCTTAAAAATGTCCAAACTCGAAGGAAAAGGAATTCTCACCCATTGCCTTTTAAAATATGGTTCTGGTACATCTTCACTTAAAGAAAGAAAAAACATAACATATAAAAGCTATGGAAAAGTGAAGACAGTGGATAGTCAATAGCCATTTCAATTCAGATTAGCACCCTAGCAACTTAAAAAGAATGTTAAAGTCTACCTAGGATTGGTGTAATCAGGCATGCAGCTACATATTTCATGTAGGAAAAATAGCCTAACTAAAAATAAATAGTATTTGAAATTGTCCCACTGTTTCTTCACAACACAATATTAGGCATTTGTTGAATATACACCTAACTGGCCACAAGATATAACTCTGTTCCAGTACAGGAAAAGGAGCACTGATCTAGCAGCTAATAAATTGGGGCTCGTTAAGGCAATTTAGAATTTGTAGATAATTCCACACAGAAAAAATAGTACTCTTAATATTTTGCAGTTCTACCAACTACAACTAAGGTGCTCCAGAAAGTTTTAAATTAAAAAATAAAATGACCAGAGGACAGGAATGCCCTTCATTACCCAGGGAAATCCTTTCCTTAGTAATAGAGCTGAGGAGCTGAAACTGTACTATTTTAGTGGTGATGCAGCAGGGAAATCCCAGGTTGTCTGTAAAGTCAGACACAAAGACAGAGGAATATTCAAGAGAATAAGAGAGGGCAGTAAAATCACATGAATAAAATAAAAAATAAAAAAGTTTTTAGAAGTAACACAAAAAATATGTTCTTTAAAAATATTCTTGCTAAAGCTCTTGTGTAGATTATGTAGTCTGGTCCTTCAGCGTTATGGTCCATCAGTACCTGCAGTAAAGGAGAAAGAAAGCCAAAGTCAAGCACTGGGCGCCCACCAAGACACAGGATCAAGTGGAGGCACTCCTGTCTTAGGTTATCAGAACTGCCAGTCCAATTCTAGTCTTCCCTTGCCTGGTGTATAAATCCATTATTAGCTGGCACTAGATGTTTGTATTTCCATTCAAGACAATTAAGCTAGAAGGGTTTTCTATTTTGCCTGTATTTATTACTATTATCTGAACCCCAGTCTTCCATCCAGGATGTTCAGAGAAGCCTCACAACTACCCTGCTCATCACACTAACAAAACTATTCAAAAAATTACAATTCATGTTGTCGTATCTGAATTATAGGCAAGTCCCTATATGTTTCCCAGTTTCCCCCAATGGAGAAGGTTACCTATAATAGTTTGGTTTAAAGGGTCCATTTTTATTAAGCCCCAGATACTTCGCTTGATCATCTGTTAGCTCTGTCAGATGGGCATCAAATGAAGGCAGGTGCAAGCTGGCAACATACTCATCTAGAAAGAATACAGGAAGATGTGTTACAATCTCTAAGGTCCTGTTTATAGCGCCTAGACATATTTAACCAGTTACTCCTGAAAGCTTTCCCCACCAATTCTAGGCTCAATAAGGAAGGCCACTTGCAGGTCTAGCAAAGCTCATCTATAATTATTTCACACTATGGACAAATATCAGCGATTACATGAATACTGATGCAGAGACAGTCAATAGGTGGGGTATATTTTTGGCTGTGTGTTGTCCCACAGCATTCAGTCTGGAACTTTGGCTTTTAACATTTTTACCCTGAATTCAATCATGAGACAAGTTATAACCTAAGAGGTGAAATGGCCTTGGAATCTCTCATTCTCAACTCAATCTTTAACAGTTGTTTTTCATTTAACAATTCTTGCCAGAGGGTACAGTAGATGCTTCTGCCTTGTATTTTTCATATTCAAGACATTCAATACATGTACATGTAGAAAGAAATAACAAATATATGTCCCCTGAAAAGTATATACCATATGATGTAGAAGAATGTTAAAATTCAATGTAGTCCTTTTAGTGGATTTTGTATTTTGATACTGGCAGACCCCTGGCATTTTTAATTTTATTTCAAAGGTTATTTTCCTATCTTTTGATAGTATTATCCCAAAAATGGGACATCCCTAGCTTATATACCCAGGATTACAAACACAGCAAACAGACTAATAAAAATATAGCTATTTCAGACAAAGAGGAAAGTTATCTAAAAATATCTAAATTTCAACTCTGAAGCCTGACATGAAATGGATGGGCATTGCCCATAAGGCCTCAATATCCTAAAATTCTCGATATACTAAAGTTCTTAAAAATTCCTTCCGATTCTCAAAGCATGGTTGGGCCCAGCACAAACATGTGGTGAAGAAACTATGTTTATTACAGTGGTACATGCTGTGCTAGCCTGGTGTTCCAAGACAGGAGGCTACCGCTCACTGATCAACAAGCAGCAGCTAAAAATTCTACCATTGTTTGCTCACCCATCTTTTTAGGCAGAAGGTACACATCTTGTTTGTATCGTCCCTCAGGAGCATTGTAAAGCTCAATCAAAGCCAGAGCCTGTGAAGAT
The DNA here is from genome assembly GCF_951804945.1 of Podarcis cretensis. Taxonomy (NCBI): domain Eukaryota; kingdom Metazoa; phylum Chordata; class Lepidosauria; order Squamata; family Lacertidae; genus Podarcis; species Podarcis cretensis. The sequence continues at coordinate 50,236,545 of NC_137175.1, read as the reverse complement.
CAGAGAGATGCTGGAAGTAACAACTGCAGGCTTTATCAATTCTTTCCAGCACACTCTGAAAAGTTATCATTGTAGTTTTGACACGCCTGGTGGCTAACCTATTAGTCTATGTTCAGCACCAATACTTTAGACATTGAGCTTAGAGGTGGTTGTCCAAGCTTTTGGGATAAATGACACAACAGTTCTGTGGATCTAGCTTCTTTTTTGAAACTGCAGCGAGGAGTTTGTTGGTGCAGAATACACCGAGTTAGTGAAAAGGAAATCTATGTGTTGCATCTTTGCTGAGCCAGTAGGAAAAAAAATAGGGAATGTAAACATGCTAAAATGTTATTAAGACTCACCCTAGTGCCTAAACAAACTAAGGTACATAGAGGCATTTTACTGAGGGGAAAGGCCAATCTCCCCTGTATGTGTGTAACACTATTCAGCTGAATAAACAATTCATCTGCTCCATTCCTTAGTTTTTAACCTCTCCAGACTGCAAACTCTGTTTTCAAAGGCATAAACAGATACCAAAACAGTGGACAGTTATGCTGCTTTTTTAAAACTGAAGAAGGCATAATAATACGTGAGAAGCAGCAATTCTAAGTATTTCATTCATTTATAGGTTCACTATGAAAGGACACTGGATTTGGTGATCTTGATAACCTTGATCTTTCATTGTGGGGGGAAACCTGAAACACATGTAGGCCATAAGAGAGGAAAAGTTCCAAAACGAATGGGAGATCTAGGCAGGGCTTCAAGTTGTAAAGGGGTGGGGCTTCAGCAATCGACACAACTTCCTCCTACGGTGAACCGTTTGCTCAGTTGATCATTTGGCTCAGTTCTCCATGTCATTCCCTTATAGTTGAGCCTTTGCTTCAAAATCCACATTTTATTTAATTTCATCTATGATGAATACTTCAAATAAATATGCAAGTTCATATGCTCTGCATTATCTGTCTTGAGCGCATAATATTCTCTAGAACTCTAGCTGACAATATTTTTCAATGCCTCTATTTTAAAGATCAGAACTAACAGGCAAAATGCAGTTCAAATAAATCCTCTAACTAGGCTTTTACTCAGACTTGAGTTGGAAAACTAATATAAATATGGTATCTTATATTTTCCATCCCTACAAACACATTATAAATACAGCATCAAGCAAGGCAGGGGAACCTGCAGGCTAAATCATGTACCTGAGTGGTAGCAGTAATGGACAGAACAAAGGTTGGAACTGTTGAACAGCTCAGATTCAGAAGTCTTCCCTAGAATGACAGGGAAACAACAACAACAAAAAAAACTTTTTGAGAAATCACCTCTTGTGCACAGAGAGCACCATCAAACAGAAATGCAATATTTCAGATTCACGTGCAATGCTAAACTCTTCAGGTCCAGCAAACTTGGGATATAACTGCACAGTTTGAACCAGAAGCAATGTGGCCTGACCAGGACTAATAACCACTGATGTATTTAGGTAGTTAATGTTTCCTTTCCTGGTGAAAAGTTAAGATCTATGATGAACTGAAAAGCACAGGCATGATTTAGCAGTGAGGAGGATAAAATCTGTTTAGCAAAAACTTTTGAGATCTTCATATTCCCACTGGTCTGGCTAGCTTTGGAACTCTTGTTATAAAGCTCAAGTCAGACAACAACTCTGAACTACCCAAAGGACACCTGCATCATCTTCTCTTTTCAGCAGAACAGCTTCTCCTTAATACATAGCTAGCCGCCCACTCTATTAAAAAGGTAAAGGTACCCCTGCCCGTACGGGCCAGTCTTGACAGACTCTGGGGTTGTGCGCCCATCTCACTCAAGAGGCCAGGGGCCAGCGCTGTCCGGAGACACTTCCGGGTCACGTGGCCAGCGTGACAAAGCTGCATCTGGCGAGCCAGAGCCGCACACGGAAACGCCGTTTACCTTCCCGCTGGTAAGCGGTCCCTATTTATCTATTTGCATCCGGAGGTGCTTTCGAACTGCTAGGTTGGCAGGCGCTGGGACCGAGCAGCGGGAGCGCACCCCGCCGCAGGGATTCGAACCGCCGACCTTTCGATCGGCAAGTCCTAGGCGCTGAGGCTTTAACCCACAGCGCCACCTGCGTCCACTCTATTAGCCTTCCAATACCCTGGGAACCTGAAAGTAAGAGACACAACTCCTTATGATGAACCCTATAAAGACTTCTGTTTAGGCCTTTGCCAACATACCTCAGCTAGGAGAACAACTCGCTTGCCATCAGGCCAGATTATATGATCCACTTGAGAACGTACACGCTCCCAGGTCAGCTCTGGGGTACGAAGACTAGCCTAGGAGAGATTGAGGCAGGGATCAACTACTAGGATTTGTTAAGATGACTGAAAGCATAATTAAGATTAACAGACACTCACCACATCAATTTCAGTGTTGGAATGGCCCATATTACATACAATGCAGCTATTTTTCATTCGGTCCAAGTGCTCTCTAGTCACCACATTTTTGTTTCCTGCAGTAAAAAGAGGCAGCTAAAGCAAGCTTCAGACAGGTGAGCCATCAAATTTCCCCTTATCTATAGCTACAACTTTAATCCCAACACAGTGAGTTGAATCCCACCAAGTAATTGCATGAGTTACTTGCACAGTGTAATTTTCCCTCCCTCTTCTCCCCCATGCAAATGTTGCCTTCCTCCAAATCTGCTCCAGAGGGTTCATGGGGAGGAATTCAGAGCAGCTATGGTAAAGGTGCAGGGGGTTACATGAGCAGAACTCATTCCACTTGTATAATTACTTATTTGGATACAACCTACAATAGAAAGCGATACAATTTATGTCCTCTTTATATCCTTTGCAGGTTTCCAGTTTGAGTGGGGAAATACTACTACTTGTTACTGAGCAAAAAGACAAAATTGGAAGGATTTCAGTGTGTGGAGTGGGTGGGGATAATACGAACAAAACAGGTGCACAGTCCTTCCCAGATTGATTTACCTGTGCAAGTTATGACAACATCCACTTGGCGAATTATTTCATTGAGTTTCACTACCCGAAACCCATCCATGCTGCCAAAGAGAAGGTAAGAGATTAAAGGGACATCAAACATGGCAACATGAAACTGAACAAGCTGCTCTGGCTATTTAAGTTTTAAACCTCAAACTCTGTTCCCCAACATTTGATTGATGCTTAGAGAATCCACTGACAATGTCACACTGTAGTTATGTACATGCATTCCTATATAGCTGTTTGACCAAAACTGATACAATAGTTTATTTTCATGAATAACAATAATTGCAGTTTTCACCAATACATTTTTCAGAAGTGTTTTTTTCAGCTAAGCTTTGAACAGCTATTAGGTGTGAAGATTTTGAAGAAAGGGGTCATTAATGTGTGTTTTCATTTTATTGAACTACAAGTTATATTATTAATATTAAAACTTGCTAGATACCCATTCTACAATAATTGAACCTCTGCTTCTTTAAAAGCAAGACACAGTTAAAATGGAGATCATTATCTCCTTGTCTATATTTGGAAGAAACAGAGGGAGAAACACATGATTTATTTAAGGTTCATGCTTTCAAATATTTCATATAGATGTTTCACTTATACCTCACCCTTCTTTTTACCCACTGCCAATAAATTAATCCTTTTCACATGTATTATTGAAATAACTGACACTGCCTGAAACAACAGTAGCAACAGAAGAAATAAAGAGAAACAGGATATGCCATTTTACTAGTCGAGAGCAGCTGATCTTAGGGTAAGTTACAGAAGATTGACTTATTGGACACCGAAGCTCTACCTATGCTCAGTAGGCAGGGACTAGAGAAATAACTTCGACATTTCCTGATATCTGTAGCAGTTCTGAAAAAGGACAAGTTGTGTGGGGCAGTCTGAAGAGAAATGGGCTTTCTGGAGACAGATCAGAGTGTTTAGAGGTAAAAAGGAAAGTTCTGCAAGATCTATGAAAAGCAGCCTGCTATTAATCTTTATGAGTTCAAAATTTAAAGTAGACATTCTATCCTACTTTTTAGAAAAACCCTGTGAAGTAGTCAAATGGCATATCCAGTTAAATTTTACTGCTTCTATTAATCTTACTGGAGTTTCACAATTATTCCATCTTACATCAGATTAGTGCTGCTGGAGCTCTCGATGACTATCCTAGTATTTAGCATCTACTACTTCTTTAAGAGGATATTCACATGTTTATTTCCTCCTCCCCCCACCCCAATTTCTTATTGACAAATGCATTTCAGCAAACTATTCATTAGCCATTATTAACAGAACAGTGTCAAACTTATGAGGGAAAGGACTCTTACATATGGAGGTACAAGGTCACAATCAGTTGTGGAACCCTCAAATGAAATGAAAGGAAATGGAAGATTCCCTGAAGCTTTATGTCTTCTTGCATGTATAGCCTCAGATTGTGAAGTTTTGGGTAGAGAGAGGCTCTTCTTTAGTAGGCTAATTAATTTTAACCTTTTGAAGTAGCCCAAAAAAGAACAGCAAGCAATACAAGAAAAAGCTTGTTCTCTCAGACAGCAGCATTTGTAACACCTCATTTCTCACCAGGCTTGAAGAGCACAGATAGGGTCAATCTCTGTGATGCAAACTATGGCTCCCAGGGCCTTCAGAGCTGCACAGCATCCCTTTCCAACCTGGAATACACAAAAACAACTACAAAATCTAAGCAAATACAAGTGTTTTAAAAACAAAGGATTTATTGAGAAACATTGTTGGATTACAGCCCATCTCTGTCTTCTCTCCCCCCCCCACTTCTACATACACACAAGCACACACATGTGTAAAGAGAGAGAAAATGTAAGCAATGCAGCCAAAGGACCATGAAGTGTGGTACAGTGGTACCTCTGGTTACATACTTAATTCATTCCAGAGGTCCGTTCTTAACCTGAAACTGTTCTTAACCTGAAGCACCACTTTAGCTAATGGGGCCTCCTGCTGCTGCCGCATCACCAGAGCATGATTTCTGTTCTCATCCTGAAGCAAAGTTCCTAACCCGAGGTACTATTTCTGGGTTAGCGGAGTCTGTAACCTGAAGCGTATGTAACCCGAGGTACCACTGCATATGATATCTGTATGCAAAATTTAAAATATATACAATCAGTTGATTCACTGATGCACAGGGTGAATTCAGACCAGTTTATCACATGGGAAATGCTGGAAAGTTTGCTGACTTCTGTATATACTCAACTATAGTAATATAGTCACCAGTGACTAGCTTTGTAGTATTTTGGTTTTAGGTTTGCTCTTCTTCCACCCTTAGTTGCTTCCCCCACTGCTGCTATGGCAGGATTGTCTAACCCACAGCCCAGATCCAGCCTAGCAAGCTGTGGGAAGTGGCCCACCAGCTCCTGCAACTGTAGCTTTAAGCTATAGCTTAGGACTGATAATAAAACTTAAGTTTACCCAAGCTTTTCTGGTCCCTGAGCCTTACTAAATTTTTTAATCCATGTTTTGTATAATGTTCAGTTTTATTTGTGATATATATACTTTTCTTTTTATCCTGTCTGTCTAGCTTTCATGCAATATTACCATATTGCTTTTTTTTTCTTATTTAAATGGTTGGAAGAATAAATAAACAAGCCAACAAATAAATACAGCTTTCTGCCTGCTCTTTGGAGAGTAATCTCCAAGGGCAGACATAGCCCTTTATCTCCTGATCTCAGAACTGTGGCAATCAACTCTGAGATCAGGAAACTCTTTAGAATTGCAGGCAGAAATCATAGTGCTCAGATTGGGAGATAAAAGCTATCTGTCTTCTTTTTAGAGATGCAGAGTGAAAAGGCAGCATTCCTCCCCTCTTCTATCTCAGAGCCAAATAGGCAGGAATGGAAATGCTGTCTATTACTCTTCACAGAGTAAAATATAGCATTTCCTCCAGCTGTAAAAAAAGATAACGATTTGTGCATGTATGTAGCAGAGCGAATGTATGTGTGTGAGGACTGCATGCATGCATTTGTATGTGTAATGGGGATGACTTTGTAAGAGCTTTTATCCTTCCAGGGTGGTTGGGTGGGGAAATGGTGTGTGAACGCTCACTTGAATGTCTGTAAGTGTGTGGGGGGGCATGTATGACTCTGTGTGGGTGGGTTTGTGTGCTGGATGTAGTGAGTGTGCATCTTTAAGTACACACTGATCATGCCCACCACTAGCCTGCGGTCCTCAAAGGGCTGGTTGACTGTTACTGAGGCCCTAAGGCAGAAAAAAGGCACACCTGTACTGTGGAATGAATAGATTCGTTCTATGTATCCCCACATGCACATGGCACCAGTGTTTTATCTCTAATTCCTGGTTTGTTCTTCATGGAAGCTGATGGTTTTGGGAATTGACAGATAATATTGCTTGGTTTCTAAATGTGTATTTTAAAACAGTATATTCCTGTTTATTTTAATTGGAGTATCCACTGTCTTCAGATCTCCCCAACTGAGGCATTTTTAAACAAAAACAAAAACCTGAGAAACCAACTCCCACCTTCAATCACTTTATAGTCAATATTAATAGCATACAGACACAGTCTTTTAACTTCAGAGGCATCATAGCACTATTTCTCAGTTTTAAAATAATTCCTCCCAACCATACCAGAACAGCAAATACTTGAAGTATATAAATCCTCTGAATTATGAGATTTGAACAAAATGAAAAACGAAAACAGGAAGCTAAAATATTCATTTTAACAAAATGTCACCATTCAACTCTCATCACTCAGATAAATGTCGTTTGTTTGTTTTGCTCACAGACAGCAGCGGCCATGGTTTACTACATTCTACTATGTGAAAACTTTTGCCACAGGAGAGGGGCAACCTTTACTACATTAAGAATGCATCGCAAAAAAATGTATACTATGTTTCTCTAGTAATGCAGTGAACCACATGCTAGGAAACTCTGCCATGTGTTAAGACAGCCATCTGTACTGGTTTAGTTTGTCCACATATGAACACTAGAAAACAAATTATAGCCTAATCTTTTTTAAAAAAATTTGGATGATAGCTCCATTGCTCCTGTCTCTCTATATGAAAAGTTGGGAAAGAATCAGATAAGCACTGATAAGAAAAACAGGAGTTCAGAACCCTCCCTATTATCCCTTTACACAATCCTGCTCCCTAAGTGCTTTTCTTCCAGACAAGGTAACTTCAATACTGAGGTTCAGCTGCAAATATAGGGGCTGTGGAGAGATTCTCCACTCCACACTAGAGAACTCATTTTGCCATTAAAATCAGACCTCCCTCCACCCTCATAGGCCTATTAACATGACTAGAGCAGCTCCAGTCAGGTTAGCATAAAAAGCTGCCGCAGCACATGTAGTTTAGCCCTAAAATGTACATAATTCAACTTGTGATATTCATACATTGCTGGAAGCACCCATGTTAAAGCACTGTTATCTGCGCAAATTTCAGCACACTTGAACCATAATGTGTGCCCTAATCACCTTTTAAATTCTTTCCAGCTTTCAGTGTACAAATACAGTTGAGAGTAGAGACTCTTCTAATGATGTGAAAACACTTGCTAGTATCATCAGCTTGCAATTACCATGAGAGCCATTACAACTGGATGCATAATCTTCTGCTGGAACACATGTTGTTCCTAATGCTCCTTATAGTAATCACATAAGGAGTCATTACTAGTAAAAGGTAGATCATGAATACAGAAGGTAATGAATGCTAAAGCAAAGGTAACTGTACTGTACTGTACACTAATGAGAGTTGCTGAATCAGCCAGGCTACAACTCACCTCACCATAGCCACACACCACCACTTGCTTTCCTCCAAACATCACATCCGTTGTCCGCTTTAGGCTGTGGGAGAGAAAGAGACTCTTTTTGAGAAGTTAACCACATGCAAAATACATGCTTGATTCAATACAATGGCTTTGCTTAGCTGTCTCGATAAACTGTAACGTGCACAAGCCACGGGAAATCTGGAGCTTGCCTCTCCTTGTCCTGCATGGGCCAGAGGACTTCAGAAGCATTCACATACTTTTGATTTTAACTAACTGAGCCTTCCTGTTTCATCTGAACTGGGAACTGGGGTTTATGGAATGATGGCTGGCAAGAACAAGCCAGTTTCAAGCCATAGTTCATGAAACAGGCTTGTGTAAACCAACTATCCTGAGTGTAAACCAGATCTCTGGGTTAAACGGGAAGCTGCAATTAGCTGAAACCAAAAGCAAATGCTTCTGAAGTCCTCCTTCCAGTCATAAATGAGGAGGAGAGGGTGGAGAATGTGAGCTGAAGACTTGCCAAAGTTCATTGAGTGGTTTATTGAGATGCCCTAATGTGGCCAATGTTTCTTAATTCCACAGTAGTATGACCCTATGTGGCCACCAGATAATACGATCACAGCAGTATTCAACTCCACAACACAAGGAGCTGAATAGGAAAAATATGGAAGCTGGGGGCTGATTCGGAGGGTTTTAACTCCCAACTCCCAAAGCTGAGTGCCAAACTCACCCATCCAAGATGGATTCTCTGCAACAATATAAGTTATCAAATTTCTGTTTGGTGACAGAGTCATTTACATTCATAGCTGGAACACAAAGTTTCCCAGCCTTTGATAACTGGTATAACCTAAAAGAGAGAAAGAGAAGATTTCAGAACTGAATACTGTGAGAAAAAACAGGATAATCAGCAGACCCACCCAAGCTCCATATTTGTGGTTAATCTGCAGCCTTCCAGATGTTGCTAGATGACAATCCCAATCATCTCTGACCACTGGCTATTCTGGCAAGGCTGACAGGTGTTAAAGAGTTCAATAACAGCCTGAGGACCACATATTAATCAGGTCTCCTCTGCATCTTGTCTTCAAGCAACAGCAGAAGTACCAATTCTTACAATATACACTTGAGTCCCCCAAACATCTTCTGCTTCCAGTAAATATAGAGTTATAATATTTTTTTAAAAAAAAGAATAAGTGAATTTAGCTGTATTTAGGCCTGATGTACATAGCACCCTTAGTATCTTCCTGCAGCCATCATATGTGTAATTAGCAAAATAAAAATAAAATGCTTCACATCAGTGAGTAAGCCAAAGTGATTAATGGACTACGCCTCTCAATTTCTGGAGAGAGAGAAAAACATGTTCCTCCCCCCATATTATATTCAACTGTGAAATATAGCTAAGTGGTAAACTATACAAAACAGTAAATGATCTAATAAATAAAAAGTCCCAAGTTCAATCCTTGGCATTTGCAGGTAGGACTGGGAAAATACTCCTATCAGAAACCATGAAGAGCCACTGTAACTCAGTGTAGAGAATATGGAACTGAATGGAGCAATCGTCTGACTCAAAAGCCAGTTTCTTTTAAACCATACTGAAAATCATGACCACTGGTAACTTAGCACTGAATGCATCTGTACCAAGTACTGGATACTGAAATACCCATGGGGGAAGGAGGAAAGGAGAAAAAAGAACAAGCAGCAGCTCATGCAGTTTCTATGAGTAGCCAAAGTATAGGGAAGAATAGTCAGGCCAAAGAGAATGGTCAGTGGGACATTAAAATGCATTCCTCCTTCTTTATAAACATAAGATGTGGCAAAGGGAAACCAGAGGAATGTTGCATGAAGAACATGGCAATTTTTGAGCTTAAACTTGAGAAGCCCCATGGCTCAACAGTGTGGGAACTAAAATAGTAGAAAAGGCCCTAGGTTCTGCCTTACCTCAGCCATACCTTTCTCTTTTATGGCGTTATTTATTCCTCCCGCATCCTTATTACCATCCCGCAGGGTCATCATGATTAAAAGTGAGCTTTAATTTTTAGATGCTTGCTTACCAGATATGGGCAAGGCCCTACAACTTCCCAAAGCTTCATACTGAAGGACAGACAAAGGTTTGCAGGATCCTTTGGGGTTGATTACCTGTGCACACCTGTCACACTCTCTTCTACAATGCCTCTGATCTTCTTAAATACATTTGGATATTTCTTATAAACCCAATGGGTCAGGTCTCCCCCATCATCCAAGATCTGAAAATAAGATAAATATAATTAGCTCAAAGATATTCTGCTATTTATACTGCATGCCACATGTAACTTCATTTTAAGGCACAAAGCAGGATTACTTCTAGGCAATTAAACTGTTAAGTCACATAACCATTAAGGGATCAGAACTCTGATATCGCTTCACAAACCATTATTATCGTGCACGATGTTGTCAAGCAACAAACCTGGCCTGGTTTTCTAACATATAAATAGAAATATACAAATTCTACAAGGTATACTTCCAGAGAACCAGTACTAGATTTTATCGCACAAATTCAAGTGGAAGCTGGAAAACTGGTTCAAGCTGTATACTCAGAGGAAGGATAATCTACCCTTTTCATAACTGACCTGACAGAAAAAGAAATAGGGGGTGCTCATCTATAGCCGATTATCTTAAAAACAAAACAAAACCTGGAACAACAATCAATAGCTAAGGGGTTTGCTATACAGTAACTACAAAGTTTATTAACAAAAAGCTTTTTCCTGAGCTAGTGTAGATACATGAAACAGAGAAGTCATTGCGTATACTAATACTTTATTAGGAAGGGAAAACCACAGCAGAATTTCCCCTTAAAAATGAAATGGCATTGTTACAGTACAGATTTATGCTTATCTGGTATATCTAGCACACCAAGTCAAAGGGTATCGGGTCCTGCTGACAGTACTCTAAAAGAGTATCCAATGCTGCACATGTGGAATTCTGCTCATGCAGTAGCACTCCCCTTTCCTCTTCTTGCATGCACCCCAAATCTGCTCTGGAGGGTCCCCCAACACTCCAGATCAGATTTTGAGGGTGCTCAGGGGACTGCAGGGGAGAGGACAAGATGCTGTGTTGCATAAGAAAATATATATTGGGCAAGCATAATGGCAGCAATGGACACAAGACATGCAATTAATTTCATGGGAAGTAATTCTTCTAGTAGATGCAAAGGACATATGACAGACAATTCTCACATTCTCTTAAAAATAGATAATCTAAGACAGATGAGCCCCCATTTATTGTACTATGAAGTGAGCAATCCCTAGTTTATTTTTAATGTGAATGATTCTATCGTGTGTAAACATTCAGTTGGTTTCTAGTGACTCTGATCAGTCATTTAGCTATATGGCAATTAACAGAATCTACATAAGGCGGGGGGAGCCATTTTCTTTTCTTTTTTAATGATTCAACTTTGTGCAAGAAGTGTTATAACTGAGAGCTAGGGAACATTAGGCAACATCCTCCTTTCAGAAAATCTCATTTCTATATATCTGTCTATTATCACGACTGCCTTGCCACAGTGAAATTCTGCCCTTCTTCCAACATAGCTCTGTTTATCTCTGATCTTCACAACAACCCTCAGAGATAAGTTAGACTGCAATAGAGTGGTTTGCTCGAAACCAACAAGTGTGCTTCATTCCCCTGGTTCACCAGGCACATTCACAGTACAGTGGTACCTTGGGTTAAGTACTTAATTAGTTCTGGAGGTCCGTACTTAACCTGAAACTGTTCTTAACCTGAAGCACCACTTTAGCTAATGGGGCCTCCTGCTGCTGCCGCGCCGCCGGAGCACGATTTCTGTTCTTATCCTGAAGCAAAGTTCTTAACCTGAAGTACTATTTCTAGGTTAGTGGAGTGTGTAACCTGAAGCGTCTGTAACCCGAGGTACCACTGTATACATTTAAAAGCACAGGTCTTCCCCCCAAAGAAGACTGGGAACTTTATTTAAAGGTTATTGGGAATTGTAGCTTTGTAGTGAGTAAACAACATTTTCCAGGATTGTTTTGGGGAAAGAGATGTGCTTTAAACAGAGTATGAATGTGACAATTATTGAGACTTGCAAATTTGCACCAACAAATTAAATACCCCATTTATAGGTGGTAAATTTAGGAGTGGCATTTTACAGATTTGATACATGTGAAATTCACCACCATGCTTGTGGAGGGTGGGCGCTGACCACGAGCAGCAGGTTTTTCTTTACTTATTTCATTATACTTATAAACCTACCCTTCACCATACTGATCCCAGGACAGGTTTTTTTGTGACAGAAAAAGCTGAGCTCCTTTCCCAGCAGGCTGGCCATTCACCCTCAAGAATGCAGCTGCCATGAGCCACCAATCTCCCCCCCCCCCCCGCCGAAAACACACAAATGAACACACAGTGTGCCCAAGGCATTCTGGGGAAAACAAAATGGCTGCAGGGTCAAAAGAGGAGCTGTTGCAACTGGGAGGAATAAAATAATAAAGAAGCAGCAGCCCACTCCAGGACCCTACTGGTAATTTTGCTGCAATCCCCATCATATCACCCAAACCGGCTGCCTGTTTTCAGAGGGTGAATTTCACATTACCCCTCCAATTTGAGCTGCAAATGGACAGGAATTAACTAGTATTGAATCATAAAACACTTTTCCATTCTTTCAGCTAAGCCCCACTGAATGGAGAAGAGAGAAGGGAGGATAAAACTTGAAAAGGGGTTGAATGTGGCTGGACAATGAACACTAAATATAGTGTGATCCAGTAGACTAGATCCAAAGAACCACTGAACTAGTTCTGCATATCCAAAAAATGTCTTTCCTAAACATTAGCTCCACATCCATGTGAAAAACCTCTTTTGAAACAGAAAAATACACAGTGGTCTGCTGAAAGGGATGAAGTCAGAAGTTCCAATGGGCATGTCAAAACCCTTGGATGTGCCTAAAGTACCTCTTTGGATGCCACCAAATACACTTCCAAAGGAGAAGTTAACAAATGTGTGAGAATATGGGAAACCTGGGAGAATGCTCATTACCATGTTGGCCTGCCAGGTATCCACATTAACACAGCGATCGATGCACCACCAAAAATCATCCTCAGATTCTCCTTTCCAGGCAAATACAGCAACACCTAGCGAAAGAAAATGAATTTGCTGGATCATTCTTATAGCAGTGCTGCTTGAAGCAGACTCAAAATAAGCACAATTCTGTCACAAAGCAGCTCTCACCCTCATTTTACCTAACCCATGCTGAAAGCTGCCCCACTGTTTTCTTCCAAATTGCCTTTTTTGTCATCTGTTTAGCATATTTAAGAGACCAGGCTATTTGAAAAGACTTTATCTTTATACAACACATAAATAACAAGGCACTGATCTCTGGAGGCTTTCTCTGGTCACTGAATTGTAACTAAGTTAAAGCACATCCTAGTTAAGAATTATATTGTATTAAATGGACTACATTAAATAATTTTTTTCTGTGGAATCTAAAATCTGCTTTGGGATCTCTTGAAACTATACATGTAATAGCAGTTATAGCTAGCTTGCTAGTTCTAAACTGTCTATCAGAGTGGATTCTTGGCAGAATATGCAGGAACAGAGCCAGTATAAGACAAAGTCCTGTGGCACTTTCAGCATAAGAAATGAATTGTGATAGAAGTTTCATTAGATAAGAGATGCATATAGAACATAATAAAGCAAAGCAAAGCAAAGCCAAACAAGCTCTCTTAGCATAATCTAGGTTCTCTCAGCAGGTTCAACGGAGTCCATCTGGCTATGGAATGTCTCTCTGAGAAGGGTTTGCAAAATACCCAACAACTCAGGTATGCAGAGAATTTACAGGAATATTAGGACAGTGAAGTTGGCAACAGTATCCCCCCCCCCCCCGAAGTCTGTACAAACTGACATATGGGTTAGAGTTATACAAGCTTACAATATTCAGCAGTGACAGAAAAATACTAGGAATCTTTTTTGAAAGTATAGTAAATTTGTCTTCATTCTATTGTCTGCACCAGTTTTTGTGTTTTATTTCCACATAATTATGTACTTAAACCACTCATTTGCAGTAAGTCTTTGTGTCAATTTCTAACATGAAGCAAGTGCAACTGATACAACATGGCTACTTCCATACATTTAGATCTAATAAAGTACAGCATAAGTCTACTAGCAGACTAACCGATGGCGCCACAGATAAAACATGAACTTGTGATTTTATAAACAGAACCAAAGATCTTTCTACAAGGCCCCCGTGTACATAAAGATAGACTACATCCAACTACAATTCTTTCAAATGAGATTGCATTTATTCCATTGCTGAGGAATTTTGCTTCAAAATTTCTGCTTATTAAGTAATTTGGTCCTTCTTTCAAAAATAATGCTTCCACCAATGGCTGCTAGCCATGATGACTATGTTCTTGCTCCACCATCAGTGGCAGTGTGCCAGCTGCCTGGAATGTGGGCCTCCTATAGGCCTTTGATTGGCCACTGTGATCAAGCAGGGCTTTTCTTATGTAATTACCTGAAACAAAGTGGGTCTTATTTTGTTTTAAATGAATTGTTCAGAAGCTTGCATCGTTAGTGACAAGCTGTACAAATCTGATAGCAGAGCTTCAAACACAGCCAAATATTCTCAGTACATCATGTATTCATCTGTACTGAATAGTCTGACAGAAGTAGTAAGTGCTACCCTAATAAAAACAGAATTTGCATTTCTAATTCTGATACCGAATCTCTGTGCCGCTGCCGTGTACTCACCAGCTTCAGCCAAGGCAGCAGCTACCTCATTCTGAGTCGAATAAATGTTGCAAGCAGACCAACGACACTGAGCTCCCAGTGCACACAGCGTCTCAATCAAGACCTGGGGGCGATGCAAGCATAATCAACCAAAAACACAGCAGAAATAGCTGGCTCGATTTGGCCAATACCAGGCCAGAGTTATGACCCAACCCCCAATCAAATCAGGCATACCCAAGTCCATGCAAGACATTGCAGCCATCAGCCAAACCCAGCGGATACTGCTGACAACTTGAATCCTGGAATTGCCATAACAGCAAATGTCTTTGCCGAACACTATTATGTACAGACACATCAGGATGGTTGAGAAACAACAACAACAACAAAAATGCTCTTGTTTAGACAACAGAGACACTTTTCCATTCATCTCTTTATTCAGAAAGAGACAAAGGTGAGTGGCATAGGTAGCAGTTAAGATGAAAGGCAGCTGGTGTGCAAATTGCAGAGCACTCACCGCAGTCTGTGCTGTAATGTGCGTGCATCCCACAATTTTAGCTCCAGCCAAAGGCTTCTCCCCCTGAGCTCGTTTTCTAAGTGAAATCAGTGCAGACATGTCTACAAAAGCAGAAGAGAAGTTTTCAATGAAACTTTTGCCATCCACTGGCTGGTCATCCTCTTGGGTTCCCATAGTAAGTCAGCTCAAAGACATTTATATATGTGAGAAGGTCTAGAAACGCAAAGATCAGTAATGGCAACTGTCTTGAATGTCAGATTGGATGTCAGTGAAGGATGCTGGCAACCTAACACGGCAGTCAGAAAAGGCTAGAAGTTGTCAAGGCTGCAACCTAAATGAAAAGGAATATAAGGAATATAAAGGCCTTTTAATTTGTCCCTAACACAGAAGTAGTAAAAAAGGACTGTTCATGTATAGACCATCAGCTGTTATTCACAAGACTGAGTACATAGACAGTTGCAACTGGCATCATTAGCAACACCTGTTGAAACAATCCTGAGAGGTTTTGTTTTTGTTTTAAGTTTACATTGCTTGCTGACATTTTGACACAGCTAATCTACTACCAAGGGGGTTTGCTGACAAACAGGATATAATTTGTGGTACCCAAAGGAGAAGGAAGCTTCAGCAGCTCACTCTTTACCTTGCTCAGCAATCTCTATCTCTCGGCGGCCAAACTCTGCCTGCTTGATATTCTTAACGCAGAAATTGCTACTGCCCTTCGAATTAGTTTGCTGTTTTTCTCTTGGGGAAACTTCATCATCAGAGCTATCTGTGTAGGATGCCGCTAGAGAACAAAACAGAAGTGTTTGGTAAGAAAGGAGTATACGCGAAAGAAATAAAGACAATTCGTATTTCTTACTAAGGGTTGACATTTTACCATCTGTGCTATTTTAACTTCATTCTGATCATTCATCTTAAAACAGTGGAAGTGTCCTGGTCAATCTGGTTTCCTGTTGCAAATTTTTCACTTCTTGGCTTATACACACTAGCATAAGGTGGCACCGTGTGTGCTTCAAATACTGCAGGATATCAACATTCTTCAAAGATTATTGGCAGGCAGATTTTTATTTTTTATTTATTAAAAAATAGGCTTCCTTTCTAACATACCAAGTCCTTAAAACACCTTACAAGGATGCTTTACAGTAAAGGTAGAGCAGTGCATAAATACATGGGGTGATATTTATCGAAGTCATATTTGAAGTAGATCTACTGAAATCAGTGGAATTAAATTTCTTAAATCCATGTCAACTACCATAGAACACGACAGAACTAAAAGGCTAGTATTGTATACATGCACAAGGGATGCTACAAGGGATACTACAGGACTCTTTCAAGCTTTACGTGCAACTGAACAGGAAAAGGTGATGACTTGTAATCACTAAAACCAGAGGTATACAAAGGGGCTTTGCTTTCCAAGAGACCATGAAAGGGTACAAAAGATGGCAGCCACTATGGCTCATGGCTGAATGTGCCAAAGTTTTGAGAGAGAATGGTGTTTTTCCTAAGAGATGCATCCCTAACTATAAGGATAGCACTGCCAACTGTCATGTATTCCAGTATTTTGCAATACTTTTGAAAATCTTGAATGAGGTTGTCATAAAGGAAGTTAGCAATTGCCTTTAAGTCTGGGGTCAGGGTTAATGCTCAAAATATCAGCTAAACAGGAAATAAAAGGTCTGGAAAAGAAAAACACCTACCAGAGCTGTAGCTGTCAGTTGAAGACTGTGAAATGGACCGAGAAAGAGACCTGCGACCAGTCTTGGTTGGAAATTTGCTGAACTCTTGCATATCATCCGCAAACTGGATTTGCTAAATGCAGAGGAGCAAGAAGACATACATAGTTATAACCACTTTATTTTATTTATTTTATTCAGCAGGGTATTCACTTCTCCACACATTCCACAAAGACAAACAACTAAGCAATCCAGGGAAGAATGTTGCTTGCTAAAATTCAAACCCATTAGGAGAAAGGTGAATTTCCCTCCCCCGCCCCCATAGACTTGCGCTATTGGAAGGTTACATTAGACACAACAAACTTCATGCTACTTTCTTGATGAATACCAGCTTTATCCTCCCCCCCTTCAGTAACCCAAAGATATATCAGGGGTTTAAGAACAGTTAAAACATTTAGATCATTAAACTACAGCCAAGTCATATGCCAACAACAATACTGCTATTCAAGTCAATCAATCATGTATTCGAAGTGTGTAATGAAAACCAATGTGATCATAAGAAACCAAATATACTAACTATTCCACATTAAAATCCCTAGATTAATTTAGATAAACCAGGAAAGAGCTGTGGGCTTAGAACATCTTGACAATGGCATACAGTCAGGAACTGCAGCTCACAACTGACAGCACAAGACACATCTTGGAAAAACCTGGTTCCTGTTCTCTTACAATACCTTGGTTTTTCTCTGAGAAAAGAACTGTTTGGATTGTACCACCTGCAACTACGATACACTAAACACATGCAGCACCTTGGTTGGGAGCAAGAGAAAAATCTGTAGCGTTAGGCTGAGGAGAAACATGCAATATTAGAATGGCACTGTGGAAAAACTATTGAAAATGTGAATTTGAATGCAAAGAAAGAATTACTGCTGCAATTTGCTTACTATTAGGAAAATTCTAGAACAAGTGGGTCAAACTTCCAAGTACTTCTAAGACTCAAGAAAACAAAGAATTTGTATCAGGGAACACCTCCTCCCAGGAGTAAGTGGCTCAACAATAAGAGAAAACAGAATCAGAGAGGCTGAGAGAAGGAAACAAAGTGGAGTGACATTATCTTGGACCCCACACACTACTGGCAATTCAAATATTTGCTGCAAAACTTCCCTGTATTGTTTTTGAGATAGCCCCTGTCACTCACCAAGATACAAATAAAAAAAATGTCACCTGGCAATTCTATTAAAAAGGCTTGTTTTATACATATATAGTTTAGTTAATTCACAAAGCAAGTTACATCAAACTAGAACAGAACCTGAAAACCCCAACTGATTCAAAATATAGAACCTGCCCTGAATTCTACAAAGCACATAGTTCAAGGATCATAACAGTTCTCACCATGTGATTTGATTATTTCAACAAACCAGCCCCATGTGCTGCTTGTGTGGCCTTAAGAACAGCATGATAGCAATGGGATTGCCAAGAACCAGAACTGGAAAAACAGAAGTCTTGGATATAATGGAAAAGGCTTGCCTCTTATCTTTCAACCATTATGGCCTGAAGGGTGCTTTTCTAAGCTCTGAACTTCATAATGCACAAAAATTATTTCAATGATAAAATTTATGGCAGCGCCCCCCCCCCCCCATTTTTCTCTCTTATATTCAAATGCAGGCTTTAACAATGTCTTTGGCAAAAATTAATGGATTCCCATCATGGCTTAGTGTCGTATCTGAAACAATTCACTAATGTCAAGCAGCAAAATAACTAGTGACAATTCAAAAACAAAAAGGGAGGTCATTAACTAAGACCTAATAGTAAAAAATAGGTTAGTAAGTTAGTAAAAAGTTAATCCCCCTTTGCTGAAAAGAATGCTACCAATAGCCTACTTTAACCTTGCCCTCTGATTTCATCCAGGTCTAGGAACAAAAAACAAGTGAACTTTGAACAAAACAATCCCTACAGATTGTGTCCAATGCTATTTTAAGTCCTAGAGGAACAGCACATTGTTCACCATGTCAGGAAGTATGTTTATGAGTGAGATTTAGTAAGCAATTCATTGTGCTGAACTCCCTTCTTCATAAACCTGTTTGCTTTATTTCAGTCTAATCCTTATTTAATAAATGCCTAGCATAGAGCTTTGTAACTTTCACTGATAAGACCAACCAATAAAAACTAGGTTCAAAAGTATTTCCCGTGCTAAACACCAATTTATCATACTTAGCTGGTGAGTTACCAGAGACTCTGCACTGCATTCAGATCTTATCAATGAATGATACTCAGCAAATCAAATCCTGGATGAGAAACCCGAAGGGAGAAGTATTCCAGCTTGAACAAAGTTTAATGTTTCAGCCCGTTCAACTGTTAAAAGAATTAGTGCAACGAAGAATGAATCCAGTAGAGGACAATGCTCCACATGTCTTCAGAATGTATAAAACTCAAATCTAGTGTCTATGAAAATGAAATCTGATTATAATACAAACAAAAGTTCACATAACCTTTTAAAATAGAATCCATTAATTACTACAACAGAAAGAATTAAAGTTTGCTTTCCATTTAAGAAGGGGGGAGGCCTCTGATCAAGAATTATACTGATGCAGTAGTGTATGTATTAACTGTGGCAGAGTGTGAGCATTGAAGAATGTCAACTAAACAGGACAACCAAGTTTTAAGTCCCATTAACTTAAAAAAGGGAGAGTATTAATTCAATGATTTACTCTTCCATAATATTAAATGAGAATTAAGTTTTGCTGGACAATTCTCTTATTTTTCACCTCACAGAGAAACACTAATCTGCTCAGTAATTACTAACCCCAGCCTCTGAAAAGTTATTTGGCATTTAGCCACTACTCAAGTGTTCTTTCTTAGGGTCTATGCATACGTACAATTGTGTTTATTTCACAATTGCCCAAATTTGCCCCTAAGGAGATGATCCTGTAGTTCACAAAGCATGTGTGCTAAACACCCAACTGTTTTGGATTATTATTCTAGGTTTATAAGGAGTATGCTACAGCAACTAGTTAGTTTGATTTCTACAATAGGAAAAAATAAAGAAAGTCTATTTTCTTTTGTGATTTAAAATAATCTGTTTACATTGGATTGATTAAATTCAATCTACCATGTTTCTCCCCCTCCCCTGCCTGGCAGGCCCTCTGAGCTGTTTTCACTAGCCCAATAAAGGTGTGTGTTCTTTGCCACAGCTGATGTGTAGGAGCCATGATTCCCTCAGAACAAAAGCATGACGAATAGGATTAATGAAGTGCTGTGACATTCAAAAATGGAAAAAGCACAATAAGTAGATACCAAAATGGATGAAAGAGTATTCAAAATTATCCGCCTAAATTAGGCTTCCCTCATATCACATCACCTACCATTGCTATCACCATAAGGGTACCACCACAGGGAGCAAAAGAATTTGTTCTTGTGAAGACAGAGCTTCATTGGCCTCTGACATTTTAAGTACTGCATTGTCAAGTCCCATTAATTGCATGTTATATGGCAGTATTCAAGGCTTCAGTAGAAGTCAGCAACTGTAAATGTTGAAGCAGTCACAATTGCGAAGATCTTTAGACCAAAAGGGAGATACTGGTAAATTAATACAATTTCCTTCAGTCAGAAAAGCACAGGAATACAAACTGTACTCTATAGCACTACCAGACAAGCCATCAGCTATAACATGAAGGTTAGCAATCAACAATTGGAGGCCACACAGAAATCCAGTTCTCCTCTGAGAAAGCGGAGAGTGGCCCAAAGTAAAGAATTGGCTCACAAGGGCTTTAATTGTTACAGCTTCCTTTTTATTCAGAAGAGCGTCTATGTAATATCTTTACATTATTCCACTACTGCCATGACCAACTAGAGTGGAATTTCAGCTGCTATACTAGCACAAAACTATGAAGCATCTTTGACAACCTAAAAAACAACTTGGGCATCTCAACCACCATGAAATCACTCACGATTTAAGCACAAACACAAACTTCACTTCATTTCAATTGTAGTGGTATCAGAAGATGGATTTTCCTCCCAAGACTGCTACTCTTCAAACTATTTAATCAAAATGGACAGAACAAATGTATGGTTAGTTTAAAATGAAAACTGCTGTTTCTGGTTTCCTCTTCACCACTGCACCAGAGGCAGAGAGTGGAGGGGGGAGCAGACATCTGCATTAGCTCTGAGAGGTCAAATAACCACTTGTGGCCACCAAGAAGTCCTTAGAAATTTAGCTGCTGAAAGAATCAAGGACTACAGTGAGTATAAAATAAGTACACACAAGTTGACAGAGATGCAGATTTATTTTGTAGATAACTTTAATGTCTGCTTTATTTTTCAAACCGCTTAGAAGTTTTATTTATTATCAAGTGGTATATAAAGTTTGCTAAATAAATAAATGCTAAATATGCAAATGAGATTTCAACAAGATTTTACAGGCTAGGTAAAGCTGCACTCCGGTCCTGTGAACTCTATGTAACACAGACCACAAAGCTCTGAGCTATTAAGAAGGAACTGTGAACTGATGCCAAAGGCTCTTTTGCCTGCCCCAAGAGCCACAAAGCCTCCCTTCTGCAACCACCTAATCAGACAAACGATAGCTGTGCATGTGAGGAAAATACTCTCTCCTCCTAAGAAAAAGGGGGCTACAGAACTATGCCAGAAAAGGAGTGCCCTCAACTGGCAGGGCAGCTACATCCATTCTCAGTATAGGTGATAGGATGTCTGCTATATGCACACATGCTTGTTTGTTTGTGTTTGTGTGTCTGTGTCTCTGTGTGTATACCACCTCTTCTCAGCTATACCTCAAGTGCTTTTGTTCTGTGGCATCCAAGCAAAGGCCTTTTAATCAGCATATCTATAAGGAAACTTGATCATTAGCCAGTAACTCAGTGTGATGTAGCAGTCTGCAGTTACAGCAAGACCTAGATTCAATTCCTTGCTTAGCCACAAAACTTACTAGTGACCTTTGGGCAGTCTGCTTCATGAAGTTGGTGTCAAGATACAATGGCAGGAAGACTGACTATACTACTATAAGCTGTTTGAGAAACGGTAGCTTAAATATGAAATTTCATAATAAACCTATGTGCACCATAATTGTCTCAATCCTATAAGGCAGAATAACTGTTCCAATCCTATAAAGCAACAAAGAAGTGTCTGAAGGGATCTACCGCTGATTATGTTCTGTACTATTGGTAGTACAGCTGACCTAGAAGTGTGTGAAAGCTATCTTCAAGTGACTGGATGACCAACACAATGTGTGATGCAGGCTTGCTGATTTTTGGTGGTCAGTAGAAGACCTGAAGCTGAAAATCCAGACTTCTCTATTTGCTACAAATCAAGATGTTAATCTAGGTTTAGAATGTGTTTATATATGTGGCAATACATCAAAGGGGGTTTCCTTAAAAGCAGAACAGAAATTTTGGGAACTGAGAAATGCACAAGGAAAGGGCAACAAACTAAGGTGGGTGGCAGAGGTAACAATGTTATTGTTAATACGAAGTTCCAGCAAGAGACATTTGGTATATGCTAGGCTTGCCATACGTTAGGAAAATTCCTGACATGTCCTGGTTTTGGGTATAAAAATGGCGTCGGGGGAATTTTGCTGAATTGGCAAAATGTCAGGAAAAATCCAGATGTATGGCAACGTGGTGGGAAAAGCAGCGGAAACAGCTCCAAAAGCTTAAAATCACTATTTTGGGGAGAGGCTTCCCCAAAAAAGTTCAACAACTTTGTGGGTGTCAGGAAGTTTACTTTTTGAAATATGGCAACTCTAGGGAAGTAATAGTGCCACTGTATTCTGCTCTGGTCAGACCTCACCTGGAGTACTGTGTCCAGTTCTGGGCACCACAGTTCAAGAAGGACACGGACAAACTGGAACGTGTCCAGAGGAGGGCAACCAAAATGGTCAAAGGCCTGGAAACGATGCCTTATGAGGAACGGCTAAGGGAGCTGGGCATGTTTAGCCTGGAGAAGAGGAGGTTAAGGGGTGATATGATAGCCATGTACAAATATATAAAAAGATGTCACATAGAGGAGGGAGAAAGGTTGTTTTCTGCTGCTCCAGAGAAGCGGACACGGAGCAATGGATCCAAACTACAAGAAAGAAGATTCCACCTAAACATTAGGAAGAACTTCCTGACAGTAAGAGCTGTTTGACAGTGGAGTTTGCTGCCAAGGAGTGTGGTGGAGTCTCCTTCTTTGGAGGTCTTTAAGCAGAGGCTTGACAACCATATGTCAGGAGTGCTCTGATGGTGTTTCCTGCTTGGCAGGGGGTTGGACTCGATGGCCCTTGTGGTCTCTTCCAACTCTATGATTCTATGATTCTAGTATATGTGCAAGTCCTAACAGGTGGTTAGAATGTCAGACATCTGTCATACCCCAGTGGCAGGGCATCTACTTTGCATACAGGTCTCAGGCTCAATAACCAGCATCTCCAGGTATGTCCTCAGAAACTGCCTCATTTGAAAGTGCCAGTCAGTGTAGACAATACAGTACTGAGTGAGACAGACCAATGATCTGACTGAATACAAGGCACCTTCCTATGTCTTTGCTGTAAACCATAAATGTAACATTTATTTAAAAACAAATCAGGGAAACTTAAAAAAAAATAAAAAATCAGGACAGCCACTATAAGTCAAACTTCTAATTCAAAACCCAAGAGACAGCATGCAAAAATAATCAATAATCCAGGTTACAGTTTGTCATATTGGTAACAAACTAACTTTAAAGTTTGCAAATGCTGTATGTCAAAACAAATTCCCACTATGTTGAGAAAGCATAGAAATTATAAGCATACCTTTTCCCAATGCTCCAGACGAACAGTGGATTCCCATTTACTCCCAAGAAAAGTCCCTGTTTATCCAGAGCAAAGATTTGTTTGCTAAAAACTGGCCAGTGCTCCCATTTGTCACCACTATTTCTTCAGAATACAAAGAGGAACAAACAAGTTGCATTTGGATCTGGCTTTTAAGTTCTAAAAAGGACAATTTGGATCTGGGAAACTGCTTGCTAATGAAATCAACTGCTGAATTTACCACTGTAATCCCTGAACCGGCTTTAAGGGCGCTCATCTGAACTCTGCAGCTTAGTAAAATCTGTCCTGTCTAAAAATATTATCAAACATGGCAAGCAGCTTACTAATGAAGTGAATTACTCCAGCATTAAATCAATTTTAAACTTAGCCTGAAACCAAAATGGTGTATGACACGGGGCTGGAATACAACCCTGGGAAAAAGACAGGATCCAACTGCAACCTCAACAGTTGACCTCACAATATCATCTTCTTTGTTCATGTGCTGTGATCTCTAGATGACATTAAAAGGAAAATCCTCTCTCAAATCTCTCTGACACCAATATTGACTGGTACAGAGTGTCTCCTGCACACACAGCTGTGGAATGTAGACGTCCAAGCACGTGTTTTGGGGAAGGTCTGGACAGCTTGCTATATTCAAAGCCTGCTAGTTTGACTTCACCCAGGAAAGCAGAAAACTGCCCCTTTTCACCATGGGTAGAGACTTAATTTTTCCCAAAGCCAAAAGCAATCTTCACAATGTCATATTTTCATTGGAACTCATATGTGTTTCACTGCTGGAATTTGCTTTCCTAACCGGGTGTGGCACAGTATTTAGCAGCAAAGAAAATATTTTAGATCCCAATACTTCAACACCATGTAGGGGGAAACAGTTTAGATTCTCCCTCGACCTTTAATCCATGAAGCTCATACATACTTAAGTCAGCATCGCCCTTACTTTGTAAACAAAGGTTAACTGTAAGACTAATACCAAACCAAGCATTATTACTATTAAAACATACTATCCCCAGTATCAACTGGGAGTTACTAACCTGATCAATATAAAATGAGTTTCTATTGTGAAACCTGAATTGTTAAATACATTTGTTAATATTAGGAAGACTATTGGCTCTCAAGTCTATAAGATGGCATCAGGACCTACTTACCCCAGTTTGACCTCTGGGATGTGCCTGCATGGGCTTATGACATTTAGACCTGACAACTGAACTTTTACAAAATTAAGGTTCTCATCTACAAGCCATGCAGCAGGACTTTAAGTACCCATTCGCTTCAGGGAGTTTGAAAAAGATTAAACACATTCCAGCTGAATACTGAAAAATAAGAGGTAAAGGAGTGGGGAAGCAGAAGACAACAAAGAAGACTGAAATAGGAAAAGCTCAAGAACGTGTTAAAAAATTATAATGATTGTAAAGCCATTAGGGACAAGCAAAGAATGTTTATCTTGTGGAAGAGTGGTATGATTTTATCACCTTTGTTAATTATAAAACTATTTCTCTCCTTCTTCACATTATATGAGGGTGTGGCCATCTTGACCCAAACTGCTCTTTACGTATGTATTATTATTTTTTGCATATAAATTCCTATTTCTTTGCTACACTTACCTATTGAGGGGTAACAGGACATTTTTAAGATACTTGGAACCAAAAAGTCTGTTAGTTGGGGGGAAGTGCGATTTAGTTTTGCCTCAAGTTAAACTAATTAATTGATTTTTTTTGTTATAATAGCTCTATGTATGTTTGTTTGCTGAGTGAGGGAAATACTATAGTGCAATGCAACTGTATCAGTATTCAACAGATAACTTATTCTACTTATGTATTCACTTTTTCTTGAAAACATAATAAAGATTATTTTTAAAAGAAAAAAACAAATAAGGAATTGGATCTGCACTGAATGATTGATTGACTGAATTTATATACCGCCCTTTACCTGCAATTTTTTAAAGCTCATTTCTAGCATGAACACTTGCAAGAACAGTTCCAAAATACCCATGCTATGTCTGGTGACAATTCAGAAGCCAAGAGAGCTGGACAAAACTCCCACTGGGCTCACTTAGCCCCCAACCACTTTTCTTAGTGACCATTATTAGTCCCCCTGCCTCTCATACTCCAACCACAATATTAATTCACCTTGCATTTGTTGTATGTAACACCTTGAAAAGTCTTCAAGTTTGAAGGCCTTAATCCTGAAAGCAAGCTTGACAGTGACAGTGCATTCCACCAACATTCTCAGTTAAACCACATATAAAAAAACTAAAACCAAAGCTAAACCTTATAGTCTCCACTGCAACACACAAAAAATGCAATATCTGACTGGCCTAGATCTCAGGTACTCGGTGTTCCAAAAAGCTACTCCTGGGGCTATTTAGACTAACTTCTTTAATAACTAACTACTTCATGAGTCTCTTCCTACAGAAAGAAAGAATGATACGTGTTTACTGCAGGGGGAAATGTTATAATTACCACATTCTGCTGCAATAATTTTAATTGCAGACTATTTGAATGGCTCAATATTCATTACTCTACAGCCTTTAATTGCTTTTGTGGGGGAACTAATCAATGATTATTTATAGCACAATCCTAACCATATTCACTTAGAAGTTAGTCCTACTGAATTCAGTTGGGCTTGCTCCCAGGTAGGTGGATTAAGATTCCAAGATTAATATGTAGCTGGCCAACTGATGCAATGGATTTGCTGCAGCTACCATATTTGTCCTAAGGCCCAATTTGCTTCCCAAGAACTAAGCTACAACACTCCGGAGACAAGAAAAGATAGTATATCTCAAATCCTAACTCATGAGTTAATTTCCTACACTGAAAAGCTTTTTTTAACATTGAGCACATTTAATCATGTTATCCACACCTTTGTTCTGAATTGGTACAATTGCAGGAGATCTGTACCATATTATACGCATCAGTAAATAGAACAGCCCTTACCCTAGTACATTAAGTCAAGAGGAAGAGATTGTGTTCCTCCTTTAAGGTGAGGAAGATGGATTCTAAGGAGCAATGTCAAGTGCTACTCAACCCAAGGAGGTGATAATCTAGTATTGTTGGCACTACTGCCATTATTGCAGGATAAAAGGTAAAGGTAAAGGTACCCCTGCCCGTACGGGCCAGTCTTGCCAGACTCTAGGGTTGTGCGCTCATCTCACTCTATAGGCCGGGAGCCAGCGCTGTCCGCAGACACTTCCGGGTCACGTGGCCAGCGTGACAAGCTGCATCTGCCAAGCCAGCGCAGCACATGGAACGCTGTTTACCTTCCTGCTGGTAAGCGGTCCCTATTTATCTACTTGCACCCGAGGGTGCTTTCGAACTGCTAGGTTGGCAGGTGCTTGGACCGAACGACGGGAGTGCACCCCGCCGCGGGGATTCGAACCGCCGACCATTGATCGGCAAGTCCTAGGCGCTGAGGTTTTACTCACAGCGCCACCCGCGTCCCTTATTGCAGCATGGTAATGTGTTAATATGGTAGACCAACATTTATAAACCACTTGTGTTATAAAGAGTGTCAAGGAAACACAACTGTAATTACAACCCTTTCTCACGGACAGACTTTCCCCAAGAAGAACACTTCCTTCTGTTTTAGAAAGTTATGGCTGCAGTTTTATGGCTGCAATCCACAAGTTTTAGTTTTATTACCTCAGGTAGGACCAACATCACAATTTAACAGAGGGGTTTTTTTAGTGTGTAGTTGGCACAAAATCTAGAGTTGGAAAAATGTGCTGCTGGAAAGCTGATAATGTGCAGTTGGAAAAATGAGGGGAGAGGAAGTAGACATCTTAGGCATATGTGTTTTATTAAGCGCTTAAATGATAGGTAGTGTCACCGATGGCATGTATGCCAAATATATATGTATAGAATGTGCTCAGTTTCCATATTTAAAACAAACTGCTCAAACTCAATTTAAAATTCCCTTCTTTTTGGGGGGCAGAACCTCCTCTTCTTCACTTTCATCTTTGGGCAGGAAATACTTTGTCACATCCTTGTATATACCCTTAAAATACTCCTGTTTTTCCACCTGTTAGTCTAGGGCAAATAAAAAAATAAATCATCAATGGATAGTAGATAAAAGCTAGTGATTTCTATGGCAAAAACCTCACCGATAAAGGTTGTAAGCCAGGAACAGAGTGCCTTTGAGTTAATTTGCCTTCTTCTAGGGGTGGGGATTTGTACAGCTGGAAAAACCTGCATTTTTAAAGAACCAACCATTTAATTGGAAGTATTCTCCGTTAAAGTGGTTTGGGGAATCACAGCCCAAATTTCTCATTATTTTAATAAATTTACCTGAGAGTAAAATATTACTTACAAGAACAATTCTTCTGCAAGTTTTCCATGACCATGATAAAGATGGGGAAGAATTTACATTCTAGAGCTTGGATCCTTCTACTATTGACCTGCACTGCTGCACAAAAAGAGCAACTTCTACATGGACATCTCAAGGCCTGCATCAACATAATTCCCATCCCAGCCTTTGGATGAGTTATCCTCCAGGAATGAAATGAATTAGGCCTCAGTCTTGCACAGGCTCTTGCATTCCCTTACCTCAGGGGAAAGTGAGCAATAAATTGGGAGGTTCCCATTTTGGAATGTAGAATAGTTCTTGATGAAAGAGAATGAAACCCTCAGAATAAAATCTCCTAATCTGGTCATTCACTTCTTTTAATGTTTAAAAGGGTGCACAAACCTAAGGCCCAACTCCTGATCTTTTCTGAAGATTATCCTTGGCTAAGAACCGAGGGCATAAAATAAAACATTCACAGGCCTCCAGATCCTTTAAAAACATGAACTGAAGAAAAAGCTCTGTAGGGTGCAAATTATTGCTGCTCAGCACAAAAATTGTTCTCCACATACCTGAGATTACTATACTCATTTAAGCACATTAAATTGCTTTTTATAGAAAAAAATAGAACACGTAGCTTTTTGTGGCTTATTTGTTCAGCACATATGGTTCTTATGAAATAAACTAGAGCAGCCAGTCCCTTTGCTCAGAATTAGAGACTGGAATAAACTAATCTTGAAGAAACATATAAGCCCATAAAAATCTGCAATTGGAGCTATTTTGTCATTCTGATTTCTAAGCAACCTTATGTGAAATGCAGCCTTGTGAACAGCAGTTGGTTTTACTGAAGTTAAGCTTTACCTGAAACACACCCAAGGGGTGGTGGGAGAACCATGTGGGAGTAAATTCAACAATGGAGTAGGGATATCACCCAAAATAGAATTAGTGTAAAACAGCCTTTCTCAATATTGAGTCCCCTTATGCTGCTAGACTACAACTCCCATCATCCCTAGGTAGCAGGTCCAGTGGTGAAGGGAGTTGTAGTACAACAACATATAGGGTGCCAAGATTGGGAAAGGCTGGTCTGAAACATCTGGGGGGCACCAGATTGGGGAAGGCTGTTCCACATGATGCCATATGATGTTATCCCACCACACATTGCAACATGTGCCCCACAAAGGACATGGGTAGGCTGCTCCTGTAACCCCAATCACTTTCTTCTGTACTCATCACAGCTGAGTGACAGATCCTCTGGCTTTATGAAGATAAGCACACAACATTCCTCAATTGAACTTTCTTGGATTATTCTTGCCCCACAGCCATGACTCGAATTTCATTCTCACAAAACAAGCTTGCAGTTTGATTACTGTCTGGTCACTCAAGGTGACTAAATATTGCCTCCAGCAGAGGTACAATCCCACCTACAGAGCACTAAGATCTGTTGTTCCCACAATACAGACACACACCAGGATGTTCTAAAACTGCTAGTGCAATTTTGTGACAGTCTTTCCTGTCTCGCACATTTGGCAAAGACATGGAGATTGCTCAACATGCCAGTGTCATTCCTTAAGAGGAAAAAACTTTTGTGGCGTAAGGTTTTTGTTTTTTTAATTTTGTCACTATGTTCTATGCTTGTAAGTTGCTTCCAGACACTCTGTTGAGGGAAGCAATTTATAAGTGAACTAACTTGTTCTGCAATCTCATCCAAATTGGGAGAGCCAATCCCAGTTGCCATCTGACTTAAGACAAGAAGGTAGGGATGGACCTGTAAGATCAGCCACCATTCATAATAAAAAGAAAAAGCAACTTGGGCAAATAAACAGTGTGTGACTGAAGACTGTTTTGAAGGTTGGTGTCGGAATCTAAATAAATACTCATGAACAGTGAAGAAGTAATTGGGTTGCAAAGCCGGACAGAAATGAAATTTGCAGGCATGGTATCTCCTTGTGCAGGGGGGAAATGAGACCAGATAATGAACTCTCTGCTACCATCCCTCATACAGGATTGACTGAAGTCCAAAAACAACAAAGTGCTTTCTCCTTTCCCCCAGGAAACATCAGGCAAAGCCACCAGCCTGGAGTCTTTGTGCTAATCACATGTAGCATCCCCTCCAAGGTACTTGGAAGGGGAGACACCGACTGTCTTTGCCCAGGGCCCAGAGTGGGAGCCAGAGTGATCCCTAACAGGAGCTCACTTGCACTGAGGGGATACTAAATTTGCACACTGCTCTTTTACTTCCACAGAAATTAAATGCCGCAGCACGTCCTAATATGACCTGTTCTTTTTGCTCATAACAGCATATTCATTCTGACACAAGACTTCTACATTTTATCAGAACAGAGCCAGCAATTGTCCCAAGACAGAGCCCAAGTAAATGATGGTTTTGCCACTTATATGACAGCTTTTTGTGGGTGCAATATATGAGTAGTTGAAATGGAACTTTAAAGAGTCTTATCTAAAGTTCCATGCACACTGCCTTACATAACCACATGAGAAGCCACAGCTGCTAAAATCTGTGATTTCTCCTTAAAGTTAGATTATTAAAAATGGAGGAAAGGGTGAGAATTTCCAATCCCAGAAATTGCAGCACATAAGCTACCAAGTTAAAAAATATGTCTATAGCAGTCTGTGAGACGAATAAATTGACGTGAACATAAATGCTGCACCCTGCTTCCCAGAGTACAAAATGTAAGGTCCCATGTGCATTATACATTTAAAGAAGTATTGTGCTATTTTAAACATTTCTCCTCACACAACTACAATTTCCAGAATGCTTTAACAATAAATTCCTCTTCACAGGGAACTCTTTGCACCATTGGCTTGAAAGTTTCATTTATGTAAGTCTAACCCAGACAAATAGATGCTGACACATTTTAATCTTTTGAACTGTTAATTCTAATTTTTTTTTTAATCTTTTAATTGCATTTATCTGCTTTTATTGATGATTTTATTGATGAGAAGAGAAGACTCCTTGGAAAAGACCCTGATGTTGGGAAAGATGGAGGGCACAAGGAGAAGGGGATGACAGAGGACGAGATGGTTGCACAGTGTTCTCGAAGCTATTAACATGAGTTTGACCAAACTGCTGGAGGCAGTGGAAGACAGAAGTGCCTGGCATGCTCTGGTTCATGGGGTCACGAAGAGTCGGACATGACTAACGACTAAACAACAACAACAATTGATGATTTTACTATTTCTTATAAACTGCATAGAGATTTTACTACAATCTAGAAGTATATAATTTTTTTAAAGTACAAATAAAATACCATAAGTACTTTTCACACAGTCTTTCTAACCAGAGAAAGATTTTTTTTAATGTGATCCTTACTACTACAATTTAGGCTGCAGACCCAAACTACTTTGAATGACTATTGCCATCAGTAAAGATTGGTTACCCCATAGAAAAGATCATTATCTCAGCAGAATTTCCTCTTAGGAGCCTAGACCTGTTTTCTTGTAAGCTCCTGTAACATTTCTAAGTTTAGAGACTTTGGGATGGTAATTGTTTTAATTCATTTATTTTTGGAAGCAAGTTGTCATATTTAATAAAAAGCAGATTTAAGAGAGAAGGGAAAAATGCATCAGTTCTGCTTGTGTCAGTCATACAAAAGCATGAAAGCTCCTCTGACATCCTGGAACTGCAGGGCATTATCCCCCAGGGTCAAATTGGAGATGACTGACAGGAGTTAGCTTAGGCCACATATTTTAGGCTGCATTGTGATACTTTTCTGTAGAGCAATGGGTGTAAATCTCCCCTTTACTATTACTGTAACCCAAGCCTTGTTCAGCAATTGCAATAATGGAAGTTGGAGGGGAAGGAGAAAGAGAATGCCTGCCCCCAACCCCCAGTTTCTAATTCCAGTCACTTACTTGAGCCCCTGTACTAGTCAATGACTTGTGAAATTGACCAGACGGCATCAGAAGCAGCTTCTGGTCTAAAAATATCCACCCCTAATTAAGTTTTAAAGGGGAAAAGTGTTCTTAAATGAGGTGGAGAGGGAAACTGGGGGACTCCATTATAACAAATATTTTAATATTATTATTGTGGCAGTACTGATCATGATGCTCAGAGCCAGTTTTGGCTCTTTCAAAGTATTTCTTGGAGCACTTTAAAAACCTGCAAAACATGTTTGACCAGAAATAATGTGTGTGTGTGCTATGGGCAACGATAGCAACATCAAGTCTTTGAAGTTACTATCTGTAAACAGCCTTAGATTGCCTATTATCAAAAGAGAACCCACCAAAAATCCCAGCTAGTACTGACAGATGCTACAGCTCCACACATTTACAGAGGGAGGTCCACAGATGACACAGAACAGTCTTGCCTTAGGGCAGCAGTTAAACACCTACTTCTGAAGAATTCCTTGTGTGGCTTAAAGACAATTTTCTGATAAGGCATGATTCTACTTTGAAAGAAACATGGAGAAAACGGATGGCTATAAGAAGGCCAGTATCATCATATAACCATATTTGTACCATTTTGAACCTATAAAGTTTCCCAAGATACAAAATTTCTAAAACAAAGAAATATTACATGTTCCTGGCTACTTAGCACATTAGGCCAGGCATAGGAAAATTCGGCCCTCCAGATGTTTTGGGACTACAACTCCCATCATCCCTGACCACTGGTCCTGGTAGCTAGGGATGATGGGAGTTGTAGTCCCAAAACATCTGGAGGGCCTACTCTGCCTTATGCCTGCATTAGGCTATAAGCAAAATGATGCTGGGAGAGGGGATATTTGTCATGCAATGGGGAGAAGATGGGGAAAGTTACCTTGAAGAGCTTCACAAAAGCTGCATGTCTAGCAGAGAAGCTCTTTGAAAGTATCAGGGGTTGGAAGGGGGTGGGGGGAGACTTTTAGATCTCCCTTATGCAGAAATTCTATCCCAAATATTACAGTGTCCGGCCCAAATACAACAAAGAGAATGGCTGTTGCTTCCTATTCTTATAACCTTGATTTGTCCAGGCCCTTGAAAATGGAAGCAAAGTATTGGCAGCAATGCAATTTCAGTGCTGCAGCATGAAGAAGACTCATGCTCTGTATGTGATTACTAGGGGAGCCGCTAGAGGATAATGTAATGATTAGTGGGGGAGTTGCACAGTTGCTATGGGAGTAGTAATTCCTGTTGCTGCATTTATTCTTTCAGTGCTGTTACTGTGTTAATACACCAGCAATTTATTAGGGTAGAATACTGATAAGTTTCAGCCAAGAATTCTAGCAGGGCTACTTAGAAGCTGATTTGCCCATGTCCAGCAGCTGAACATTACAGCCTTACAAATACGGCTGGGCAAAGGTGAATCGTTTCTGCAACTCATTAACTCCCACTTTTTTTAAAAAAAATGCCAAAGGCTACCTATAAAAGAGAAGCACTTAGGAACAGAAAGACTGCAGAATCCAGAACTGGAGTTTTCAAGGCCTTGAATGAATTTACAATGGTATTCTCCTATCCGTGACAGTTCATTTTTTGGCTGTTGTTCCTGTTTGTTTGTTGTTGTTGGTTGGTTTGTTTTTCTATTACGTTTTATTGTAATTCATATTTGGTATTAGCCGCCCTGAGCCCGGCCCTGGCCGAGGAGGGCAGGGTATATATATATATATATATATATATATATATATATCTCCAGTACATGGCAGGTAAAGGTAAAGGACGCCTGGACAGTTAAGTCCAGTCAAACTTAGACTATGGGGTGTGGCGCTCAAATCACTTCAGGGAGCCAGTGTTTGTCAAACAGACAGCTTTCCAGGTTATGTGGCCAGCATAACTAAACTGCTTCTGGCGTGACGGAAGCCAGAGAGCATAGAAACACCCTTTACCTTCCCACCACAGTGGTATCTAGTTATCTACTTGTGCTGGTATGCTTTCGAACTACTAGGTTGGCAAGAGCTGCGACAGAGCAATGGGAGCTCACCCCATCATGCTTGGTACATGGCACCACTAGCTTAGTCAACTTAAACATCAAATGAATTTAAGCTATCTTGATGTGTCAGTTGCAGAGCTTCAACATGAAATTATATTTCAGTTCCTCAGTTCCAAATAACCCCCTTCCCTTTTGAGAGTAAAGTTTGCACATCAATAGTTACATTTGAGGGGGTTTTCCTTAACAATATAAAGCGGCATAGAAATGAAATTAATATTAAAAATAGTTCATTTTGCAGTACCTGATAGTTTGCAAGAAAAAAGGGGAGGTCATGATTTCCCATCCATGCCAATGATTTTGCTCTTTCTTTTTGGCCTAGCATCATTTAAAAGCAGGGGCAATACCAAACAGGAACAAGTTTAGGAATGGGACACTGATAAAGACAGTGTTTGATACAGGGCGGGTGGGTAGGAAGGTAGTTTGATTGTTCTAAAGGTGCAGTGGCAGCCATGTTATTTTGCGCCAAACACAAAATACATTTGGACACAATAAAGGTGCATACCAATTGATTACCCAAGGGCAGCACCTGGAAGAGTCAAGAGGGGATCCAGACTGCCATTATTTCCAGCATATCCAACCCTTGGGCCACATTATAAATTAACATACTAATATTAAGTGTACTGATGCATGGACAGCAATTACCCCAAGGTCTTAAATAAAAACCAGCTAATTGCTTTTAAAATGAGGAAAATATAAAGTTGTTTCTTGGCAAAGATCTTAATGAAGGTTATATATTCAGCCACAGGTTGTAAAGCAGGTAACAAGGTTTAAGAAAAACTCAGTGAGCACCAAACAAAAAGCAAAACATCCTTTATGGTTGAAAAGATCACAACTCCTGCACACTGGAGGAACTTACCCCTTTCAGCATATACTAAAAGTTATGGACCTCATGAACAAATCCAAATAAAAATGACAGAAGGGATGTTCTGTGATCTTCTAAAGCACCATTTGTTGGTTTTGGATGACACAACAAGCTGTGCTCAATCAAAAAATGGAAGTGTCAAAACGTCTGAAAGTAGAGGAGAGCTGAAATGGAGGCGGCAGATTTTGCAAAAATTTTCACCACTGTGAGATGCTTCCCTCCTCCTTTTGGTGATTTTTGGCACTTCTTTTCAAAAGGGTGCCAAACTGTTTATGAGAGGTGGTTGTCCTGTCTCTGTTGCATTAAGGGTGGCACATGGGAGTTAGTTGGGATGCAAGGAGCTGAGGCACCTTTCATGGCCAAAACTCCATTCCTGGAACGAACCTCCAGCCAATTTTCAGTGACTCCCCCTTCCTTCTTAGCCTCTCTGCACCAGAGCTCACCCCATTCAGTAGGGTCCCCAACACTTGGGGGGAGGTTTGCCAGGGGAACATGTACAGGAAAGTCACCTTCCTCCATACCCCTTTGCTCTTGCTTCTCAGCATCCAGGCAAGAGTTAGTTAGTTAGTTAATTAATTAATTAATTCATTCTTTCATTTCAGATTTGCACATTTGCATTAGAGCTATTGTAGAAAATGGTTCAACCCTGTCTGCTACAGTAGATAACCATCCTAAAAAAGAACTGAAAACCTGCAGCAAATACTTAGGCAGCTTAAATTCAAGGAAACTTACAGCAAAATGTGGCAAATGGTATGGTTTTAATGTACTGCCTAATGTGGCAACTATTCAGTCATATTTATACATATCAGATAGTCGGGAAAGGAAATATCTGCACAGAATTAGTCAACATATGCTTAATTTTTATATGCCAATGGCCCATCCAGTCCAGCATCCTGTTCTCACAGTGGCCAACCACATGCCTGTGGGAAACCAGCAAGCAGGATTCAAGCACAACTTTAAATCTCTCAAGTGTAATCTGTTTTAACTAATTTTAATAACCTTTTAAAAAATTATTCTAACCTGCCCTAGGACCTCATGGTAAAGTGAGTGTAAGAAATCTAATGAATAATAATTTTTCAAAACCCAATCCCTAAAATGCATTTTTGGTTGGTCTCATACAGGCTATAAAGTATTTTCAATCATGCCCTAGCTTAATTGCAAAATGCAATATTCAGCCCACACAGCTGCAGCAATGAGAACACAGGAGAATTAGCTTCATCGAGACAGAGGAAGGTCATGCTTTGTTATGTATACAGTCATTCAATCCAACTTTAATAAGAATTGGCAATACCCTCTTATTTAGAGCTTGCCTGGATCCAAATTAATCCTCTCCCTGTGGGGCTGGAAAAGAATGCACAAAATTCTGACCAGGATTCTTGTGTGTGGGGGATGAATGGCTGAAGATGAAAGCTTCCAGAATACAGGTTCAAATTATATAAAGAATTTTGCAAGAAGGTGAAGAAGGAATTCCCACTGATTCAACAAGAAGTCTGATTCTGCCCATTTCTAACAGCAAACTCCCAAGTTCTGATATCTAGGAACGACAGCCCTCCCACCTCTAGTGCCAGGAGAGCAATGGTACCAGATATTTAGCTCAAGATCATCCGCCTGTATGCAGAAATAGAGCACCCTGTCCCACCCTCATGCCTGGATTCTCAGCATACACCACCATGCTTCCAACTTGATTAGAATACCCAATCCATGGCCAGCTAGTTGATTCCCCCCTCCCTTACAAGCCTAAAGTGAACAGATTCTGCAGCAGCAATAAGCCTGTTACCAAGGGCACAGTATTGATCACAACACATAATATAGTTCAACTAGCTCACTATGAAAGGGAAAAGGCAGTTCCTGAGCTCTAAGACTTGAACCATGTCAACAGGAAATATCCTTTCTAAAAAGCTGCTCACTAGATTCTTTTTTTAAAAAGGATTGACTAAGATTTTAAGCAAGTTGTATGACCACAAGTCAACCTTGTGCTGTCATTCCTTCAAAATCACTTTCATGTTGTCACCATCAGGGACAGTTTTGAGTAGCATGCTGAACTGCGTACATCCTAAGGAAAAGGTTTTTAAGTTGTGCTACAAGACTACAGACGAACCTTTCAGTGTTTCACTAAAACAAACATTTAAAGCTACTTGGCCTCTGGTTGAGGAAACTTCACAATGGAACAGCACAAAGGGCAGCCAAAGATAGCAAGTTCAGTGCTGGTAAGCCCTGAAGGCGGCTATGTCCCCAAGAACTAATGGATTCAAACATAAACTAGTACTTTTGGTACATAATATGCAATGACTTTAGAAGAAGTTCTGCACCTTAAGAGGCATCAGCAAAAATTCATTCAAGTAACTGAAATATAACTTCTTAAAAATTCATTCAATGAAAGCAGCCTTGAAAATAACTGCAAAATTGCTAACCTACAACAGCAACACTACTACTACTATGACTACAACTACGATATTTTACAAGCCCTTCTGCTCACACATCTGCATCCGTCATTTATGCCACACATTTCTCACCTGGAATCGAAAAAAGTGACATTCTTAAAGCTTACAATAGATTATCCACCTGAGGAGTATACTGCCAGTGTAAGGGGGTCTCTCAAATCAGACAAAACTATTTTGAGCTACTGGATCCCAAGAACACCTAGTAGTTTATTTTTGTTGTTGTCATGTTCCTGTTTGGTTACTGAATAGATCACAAATAATTTACAACTAGAATTTCCATATGCATAAACAAGATTGCTATGTTCCAACCACACTCTGTGAGGCAGCTACCATAGCAATATTCAGAATAAATCAGGAAAGGATCTCTAAGTTTACACAAACTGGAACCCCCCAAAATGATTCTAATGCTGCCCAAAGGGAGCATTAGAACCTACTCTATAATGCAAAATTGGGGTGGGGGGGGGAGAAAAATTTATAAGGCTGTTTAAAAATCTACAGCCCTTCAGCATCCCCCAATATGTCTTTCACAGATTTCACAACCGGCAAAATAATCACATCTCCATTGTTGCTATGAGGACACACAACAACAATGAGAAGGAGATATGCAAACTTGAGAATTTCTAGAGCTGATCATTTCATCAACAACTGAAGCACTTATCATAATGAGACTCTTGGGAAACCAATCAGAGTTGCTCCAAAGAATCTGAATGACAAAACTTTCTTCTATTAAGGGATGTTGAATGACTATTATCAACTCAAGTTCTAGTAAGTCCATTTTAAGTCTGCACATCTGTCCACCTGTAGAACTCCTTGGATTATCTACCGTATGTCAGGGTGCGCTATCAGGAAGTTGATAGGGGAGCATAGTAGGTCTTTCCCTTTCTAACAGCTATCCTGGGGCAAAGTTCTCAACCTGAGGTACTACTTCTGGGCTAGTGGAGTTTGTAACCTGAAGTGTTTGTAACCCAAGGTACCACTGTATTCTACAATGCTACTTCTAAAGGTTGCCTAGCTATCTTCTAGGATGAACAACCCTGTCAGCAGCAGCTT
Source organism: Podarcis cretensis (assembly GCF_951804945.1). Classification (NCBI taxonomy): domain Eukaryota; kingdom Metazoa; phylum Chordata; class Lepidosauria; order Squamata; family Lacertidae; genus Podarcis; species Podarcis cretensis. Next base: position 50,198,621 of record NC_137175.1, on the reverse strand, counting down.
TCGGCCAATTCTGAAAGACACAGAACCAGTGCTTTTTTTCTGGGGGGACGCATACCCCTAAACATTTTGTGAATCGTTGTACTTTTGTCCTTTCACTGTATTTATTTTTCCCAATTTGAACTATAAAATGGTGATTTTTCTTGAGTCAAGATGAGAGTACCCCCAAACATTTTTTTAAGAAAAAAAAAAAGCACTGCTTAGAACCAAACAATGTTGAACACACACAAAAAATGTGCTGAGAGATTAGGACCAGGAAAACTAGAGACCCATACACACTGAAAGACGTTCTGGGCAACAATTTCTATGCATAACAAAAATGAAAATGAATAGTCAGAAATCAATGTGGGTCTGCAGGGGTGAGCAGCAATCTCATGGGCAACACTAGCACAGCTACTTCTTAGATATAATTGAAAGGCAATGTAGGATTTTCTTTGGTGTGTTTATTCATTGTTGTTTTTTGGTTTGGTTACTGAAAATTAATAAAAAGAATTAAAAAAAGAAAGAAAGGCAATGTAGGATTGGGAAACAATGGGCATACAGTGGTACCTCAAGTTACAGACGCTTCAGGTTACAGACTCTGCCAACCCAGAAATAGTACCTCAGGTTAAGAACTTTGCTTCAGGATGAGAACAGAAATTGTGCGGCAGTGGCACAGCGGCAGCAGGAGGCCCCATTAGCTAAAGTGGTACCTCAGGTTAAGAACAGTTTCAGGTTAAGAACGAATTAAGTTCTTAACCTGAGGTACCACTGTATAGGGTTTGTCCAAACTAAGGCAGGGGGGAAATCTTTTCCCAAGCAATTTGGCTGAGAATATTGTTTCTAGTCAAGATATAAATAAGCTATTGGTCAAGAACCAATGAAAACTGGAGAAGTTGATTGCATGTTAAGAGGAAATTAACTGTTTCTCAAGATGGCATATGTAGATTTGAAAAAAGATGATTTTTCATATCCATTCATGCAGGGAAGGAAAAAGGAAGGAGATTCTTGTGTTAAGTGGACTGTGTTATACAAAATATATCCATGTTCTGTATTAATGTGGAGAAGACATCGGAGCTTGAATTCTGTAAATTTATGCAAAATAAATACATGCAATTTATTCAAACTGCAATATTTCTGCAGAATTGTGACTTTGACAAATCATGTATGGAACGTATGCTAGAAAAATAGGAAGGAACAGGGAAATATACAAATATGCATTGTCACATTCTGATTCCTGATTATTCAGCACAGCAAACTGTACATTTTCTAATTTCTTATTGTTCGTTTAAGAAAAATAAGAAAAACAGTTTGAGTTTTCTGTTGCAGTTGTAGTGCACATATAGCACTAGAGAAATACCATTTAGGATAAATTAACCAGCATATAAAATTCTTTTTTTATTAATATCTTAATATTAATATAATATCAGGGGTCCCTTTACCTAGTCTATTTTCTATTAGCTAATTTTTCCAATCTTCAGATCGAGATATTATAAGTTCATTTTCTCTTGCATGCAAAAAGTCCATAAGAAGTTTCCAATCCTTAATAAACGTCAATAATGATTTTTCTCTAATTAAACACATTAATTTTGCCATCTCAGTTAAGTCCAATAATTTTATCAACCATTCATTTATAGTAGGTAGGGCTGTATCTTTCCATCTTTGTGCCTATAGCAATCTTGCTGCTAAAATTCTTCACCTAAGATTCTGAAACCCAAAAGGATATTTACAAAATTGACAGTATACAATTGTAAAGCAGAAAAAAAACACATCACTACGGAAAGTGTCAGTCCAATGTGTATATGTAAGCATAAGGAACGTACTGGAGGGAGCTACAATGAGCAATGAAGCTGAGAAGCAGAAATACTGATTGCTGAGAAGCACAAAAAAGAAGTAGGCAGAGAGGAAGAGTAACACTTTTTTATACTTGTTAATATGTTGTCACTGGAAGGGATTCTGTAGAGTGGGAATACATGACTCCACTTGCCTCAGTCTGCTACCTACATGAGTGGCACGATTTTTTTTTGGGGGGGGGGGAAATCCAAGGAGTGACTAAAACTTAAAGCTGTTTTTGAACGTTAATCTCTGTTTTATAACTCCTAACCTCTCTTTGTTTTCTTTTTTTTACATGCTATTAACATTTTTTTTTTTTTTAGCTGTGATTAGTATTCAACGCTAGGGGACGCAGGTGGCGCTGTGGGTTAAAGCCTCAGCGCCTAGGACTTGCCGATCGAAAGGTCGGCGGTTCGAATCCCTGCAGCGGGGTGTGCTCCCGCTGCTCGGTCCCAGCGCCTGCCAACCTAGCAGTTCGAAAGCACCTCCGGGTGCAAGTAGATAAATAGGGACCGCTTACCAGCGGGAAGGTAAACGGCGTTTCCGTGTGCGACTCTGGCTCGCCAGAGCAGCGATGTCACGCTGGCCACGTGACCCGGAAGTGTCTCCGGACAGCGCTGGCCCCTGGCCTCTTAAGTGAGATGGGCGCACAACCCCAGAGTCTGTCAAGACTGGCCCGTATGGGCAGGGGTACCTTTACCTAGTATTCAACGCTAGACCTACTTAAATTAATGGACATGACTAACTTAGGTTTATTAACTTCAATGGGTCTACTCTGAGTAAGACAGTAAAACACAACCCTGTGTCCTAATCACAGAGTTGTAGAGATGGAAGAGACCCTGAGGATCATCTAGTCCAACCCCCTGCAGATGTCCCATACAGAGATCAAACTTGCAACCTTGGCTTTATCAGCACCATGCTCTAACCCAGTGTTTCCCAACCTTGTGCCTCCAGCTGTTTTTGGACTACAATTCCCATCATCCCTTGCCACTGGTCTTGCTAGTCAGGGATGATGGGAGTTGTAGTTCAAAAACAGCTGGAGGCACAAGGTTGGGAAACACTGCTCTAACCAACTGAGCTATCCAGGCTGACGGTGGTAAGGTTGTTTTTTTAAAAAAGCAAACAATGAAACAATTTTGCATAGAGGGATTGATTAATATTGATGCAACTAAGAAGATCTATGAGCCACTTGTAAATACCTGAAGAAGGAGTTATTCATGATATGAATGTACAAAGACTCAAGGGGAGATTTTAGCACTGTGGTGGTAAGAGCTTTGAGGCGGGGGAATAGGCCACAGCTTGAAGCATTTTAACGGATTATATAGGAGTGCTAGAATATGACAGTACAATGAAAGGAAACAATCCTATATTTGGTATGGGTGGAAGAGCAAAATATGCTTGACCTTCTACTTTCTTTGACCAGCTGTTAGGAAGATGGAGAGAGGAGATAGAAAGAAATGCAAGAACATATTCTTCTTGAATCTATCAAAGCAGCCATGAGGGAGCTTTGTGGCATCCATAGCAACCCAGGAACTCTCTTTTAATGGGGGTGGGGGGTGTTGTTGTACTTTGCTGTAGACTTATAGTGACTAAGATACTACCCTATCTCCTCAGTCTGTATGTAGGAACTCGAGCTGTATTATGGTAAAGCTGCAGCACTATACTATTAGCATTCTAACTGCTGTAATATTAAAAAGTGTGCCTTAGCCCATTGGCTAAACAAGTCTTCTCAATTACACCCTTGGCAGTTTAAGTGGCCTGCACCCGTAAGTCTTGGCTTATTTATTTTATGAAAAGCAAAATATAATTTGAGCACTAGTTTTCACTCATTTAAATTCATAAAAGCAGAGTTCAAAGGAGTCAGAAGCAAAAACTCTTGCCTACTACAGAGCATTGCACCCACGAAACGGCCATTCCCTGAACATGGACAAACCCCCTTAAATGAGTCTTTTGAAAATAAAGAAAGGGCCATCCATACCACCAATCCGACATCCTAGCTGTAGTCATCACTGATCCTCTGGGCAGGCTAACAATGTATGGGCAATAATCCATCCTGATGCCAATCGACACAAATTAGGTGACACAATAGTCACAACAATCACAGTAGGAGCAATGCTAGCAACTGGAACACCTGGAAGGCTTGGCAAGAGGTGTTACATCACTGATACTCTCCCAGTAAGTCCCTTTTAGTGATGCCAGAGTCCTCTGGAGGAGAGGTGGCCAAGCTGACTTTGAACCATTTGGTGGGGGTGGGGGGAACACAGCCCCACCCACTCTGAATCGTATTTAAGCCAGGCTGCTGTGGCCCCTTGGGAGGGCAGCAAGACTATAACTACTAGCACTGGTTAGTCCTATTATTACTAGCCTGTAAATACGTATATACAGGGCAATATCAAAATTAAGTCTAGACTATTCTATTGCAACACTAACTTATCAGGTTAATTAACTGCTTTTAGTTTTCCTGATATGTTTTCTAATAAACTGTTTTCAAATTGCAGACCACTTTGGGCATATGTTTACAGTGGGGAAATGGCATATAAATAAACTATGCTTAAACTTAAAAAGATACCTTATGTACACCTTCTTAAATAAACAGACAAGGTTCTGGGAATAGATGAGGGCAAAGAAATTCACAGATCCAATTAAACCTCCTTTCTGTTACATTTAAAAACATTGATAAGGAAACTGTGTAACAGGAACTCCACTATTAACATTACATATTGGATAAGATTTGAATAAACGGTAGCTGAAAACATTAATTTATGTCCAAATCAACCAAGATTTAACGGTCTTTTCTGATTTATGAGTCTCAGACATTAGCTGCACATTCTATATTTCTCTAAGCAATATTTTAATCAAACTGTTCTTGAGACCCATATAAGTAGCACAAATGGCGACATTGGAGTTAAATACAGGCTTAAAGTTAAAGCAACTTTAAAGAGCAACTATTTGCAACCAGAAATTTGAGAACTTCTTTCCCTGCAGTGTTCTTCTAAACCACTCAAACCAACAACATAGCACGTTATACTTCAATGGGATATTGAGGCCACACATATATAACTAAATACAATACAATGCAGTACTAAATACACTCAAATAAGCAAACTGGCTGTAATAGTGTATACCAATGGCATAACTATATCTGGATAAAGAATGTTTACGCAGGCATGGCCAAACTTGGCCCTCTAGATGTTTTGGGACTACAACTCCCATCATCCCTAGCTAACAGGACCAGTGGTCAGGGATGATGGGAATTGTAGTCCAAAAACATCTAGAGGGCCAAGTTTGGCCATGCCTAGTATAGCATTGATGCCAACCCCTTCACAGCACTTTTTAATGGGGGAACACTCATGAGGTAGGTTTGAATGTCTTTTCCATAATCTGAGATCTCAGATCAGAGGGACCGTGTGTCCAGGGCTGGCCCAAGTTACCTTAAGGGCAAGGCCCCTGCCCCAGCCTCATTTCATGTACAGAAACTGAACAGATTGGCTAGGGACAGGACAGCATCATCGACCACAGCCGAGGATAGCAGGTTAGTTTAGAAGGTGTAGTTAAGTTCATGTGGCACCTACAGCTTTGTCCTCCAACAAAAGGGTACAACTGGAGGGCTGCTGACACCATCCCCCCAGCATCTGCCACCTGAGGTCGTCCTCCCTCTGCCAACCTAATATATGCAGTTCTCCATCCATGTTTGGATCATCAAAAGTACAAGGTCACAGAAACAGTCCTGATAGGTACCCCAACCACCAACTCCACACAAATTACAGAAACATTATCAGAGATGATGTGTGTCTGGAATAGGTGACCATATCCCTTTTCTGACAGTTGATTTTGGAGGACAGGAATGCTTCCTGCTGGAGTTCATGGGCACAGCAAAATATGTATGTATGTATATTTTTATTAACACACTTGTGATTATTTTGTAACTTAGAATTTGCCAAAGCCAAAAGGAATAACATCTCTAGTTTCTCAAATTTCACTTTCTAAGGTGGAACTAGTGGTTTTGCATTATATTCAGGTGGAGCAAACTGGAATGTTATAGGCGTGGTCCTTGGGCACCTGCTAAGCATGAAGTTTGATTTTCCAGCTAGCACCAAAATGTTTCTGCTAGTCATTGAAAGGTTGGGCTGTACAAAAGGTTTCACAAAAGGTTTCAAATGTGAGTTTAAGGAAATAAACTTTCTTTACAAGTTTAATTCTGCTTCAGTTCAGCCATCAAAAGGAAAATGCCCATTCTCCCAGGAAAAGCTTTTGCGCCATACTCCATTCAGGTTTAAGTTCAGAGCCATGCAACACAAAGCTAGGGAGAACGCAATGTTCAGCCCAGAAGGACTTCCTACAGGAAATCTAAGCCGAGAATTCTGGCTATATCTGCCCATGCATAACTGAAGAGTTCACAGTTACAGCTCCACTAACAGCAATGATTACTAACAGTTACAATCACTGAGGCTGCAGGAAGATGGTTTTTGAAAATCCTAAACCAGGTAGGAATACAAAGCAAAAATAGCCCTTCCCACTAAACAGCACTTAGGAATAGCACGAAGGCGTTTTCTGATCTCTGGATTGACATTCTCAATGACGAACAAAAAGTTGAGAGCATATTCCAGGTAGCACAAGACACCATGCCTCTATCTGAAGGTACATTCGCACAAGTCAAGCAATAACTCTTGTGGGAGCTCCCACAAGACTGCCTGGATTAAGCCTGTACTGCTATGCTAGGACCGATAATATACTGGAAGAATATACTAGGACTTGTGAAAGAGAGAGACATAATGATATGGAAAAAGCTACAGGCCACTTTTAGCTTGCACAGCATCCATTGCACCCGGTTCCCAGGGGCAGTCTTGACAGACAGCAGTCAGATATCACATATGCATGCTGGGCTCCACACTGTTCCTAGCTAGCCAGGTGGATGGAGGAAAGCAGAGTCCAATCTCCTCTGCGACTGCTAGACGGAAATGCTTTCCACTGGCAGACATGGGGATAGAGACCTTCGAGGCAGACGGTCCAGCCTTTCAGCTGCAAAGAAAAGTGTTCGCACGAACACCGCCCAGGCCTGCCAAGCTGAGGATCCGTGTCCTAAAGGACCTTCCTTCCCAGTTCTTACAGCTGCCCAGAGCTGCCACAGCTGAACCACAGCTCCAGACTCCTCCACATCTCCTCCTCCTGGAGTTTCCCCCCTATTTCCTCCTCTTCCCCAGTCCCCGCTCCCTGCCGGAGGGGGTCACGTCTACATGCCTTAAGCCCCGGAACCAGTTTCCAGGGTCAGGTCTCAGCGCCGGGACACGAGAAACGCCGACGCAGAAAAGAGTTCCCCTGGGCATGTGCAGAGCGCCCGCTGAACCTGCAAGCGCGTCAGGGGTCAAGGGGAAGGAAAAGCTTTCCCCCACTCATAGGGCGCGACTTTCAGGGGTGGAGGGCTCAAGCCCCGGCTCCTCTCCCGCCGGAGGGCCTGAGGCGCCGAGCCCCGTCGCTGCCGCCCCGCCCCGCCAGCGCCCCCCGAGCTCCCCGCTCCCCCGGCCACCGGCCCGCACCTTCTTGGGCGCCTTGGTGAGCGTGGACATGAAGGAGTACTTCTCGGCGTCCTCCATCTCCTTCGTCTGCTTCAGCTCGTCGCCGGCGGCGGCGTCCGGCACAGAAGACATCGTGAGGGCGAGCGCGGAAGCGTCCGGGCGCCGAGGCCGAAGGCAGCTGCTGCTTCTCACCGGCTCCGCCGCGACCTCCCTCTGCAACCGCCAAGACTGCGGCCGCCGCGCTTCAGCAAGGGGCGGGGCCAAGGGGACCAACACGTCACCACGCACGCTCGGAGTCGCCCGCGAGCCGCTCGCACACGCACAGGTCGGGCACGCGACGCCTTCGCGCAAGGATCTGGCGGAGGAGTCTCGCTTGCGGGGGCTGCAGCGCCACCTGGCGGAAGGCGCCGCGAAATGGTCGTAGCCTGAGCTTCTTTAATTGCAGCCAGTCCTTGCGCATTGTGCCTCCCTAAGAGCAGGGCCGGCCCAAGGCATCTTGGACCCCAAAATGGCATTCCCCTCGCCACCGCAGCAAAAAGGGGTGAGGGGAGATCTACATTAGGAACAAGGGGGGGAGTAACATCAACATAAGGATCTGTTGCCTCATGGATCCTGCCGCTTAAGGCAATTGCCTCAAGTGGTTTTATGGGTGGGCTGGCCCTGCTAATACTGTAATGTATTATTAATTTATTTGTTGTTATACGGAGCAAGAAAAGCACTCTCAAAGCAACTTACAAAAATGTAAATATTAACTAACACTTAAAATGTAATAGCGTTTAAAATATTAAATAGCGCTGCTCCTGGTGGCTGTTGGATGACTGTTTCAAGTGGCTGGAAGAGCTGTCAGATTTTTCCCCTCAAGCTGGTACAGTCACATTGGGAATTTTGCACTTTCGGAGGCATATCATCAGTCTGATTCCTGGTCAAGCACAACCCCAATGCCTTTGAAAGGACACAGTTCTATTTTATCACTTTTATTTACGATTTGTATTTATTTCATTAAATGTATACACCATTTGATTGTAACAAAGTTCAAAGCAGTTTACAAAAAAGATCAAACAATAAAATCAGGGGAAATTCACAACCATACTTTAAAACATACAAAAGTTAAAATACAGATTAGAATTACCTCAACTTTCTAAGCATCTGCATAGGCTTCTCTAAACATAAACGTAAAGAGTACCATGAAGGCGGCAACTTGATTTCATTAGGCAGGAAGCTCCAAAGTGCAGGTGTTGCCACACTTTTTATGAACTTGATCTGTCAAAGGCATCTGTGCTCTGGGGCATTAGGGATCCGTTTGGAAGGACTCACTAAGGAGAACTCTGCTCTCACCTTCCCAGGATTTTGGGTGCTGTTCCCTCTTCCGCCAGCACCAACACCTTACACATATATGAGACCAGATGTAATGTTTTAGACTCTTCCAGTTTAATCATTTCTCTTTGATTTCCCCATGCTTGTTCATGGTCTAAAGGCTATAAAATAAATAATGAGGATCATACAAAAAGTGATCATACACTATTTAAACATATTAATTTATTCATAGTTTATTAAATTTGTCAGTTGCTTTCTCTTGCCCAGGGCAACCCAAAGTAACTTACAACCAACCAAACAGACCCCATATAAACTCCACATGGATACATTACAACCAAGAGGGAAGAGAAACCCATTAAAAACATCCCGCCCACTTCTAAAGGCGACAGACAATCAAAGGCCAAAGACCTGTTTATAGAGTTTTTGCTTGGCCCCTAAAGATATATAATGATGTTGGCAGGCGAACCTCCCTGGGGAGAACATTCTACAGACGGGGAGCCACTGCAGAAAAGGCCCATTCTTGTGTTGCCACCCTCTGGACCTCTCATGGAGGAGTCACACAAAGAAGGGCCTTGGATGATGAATGTAGGGTCCAGGCTGGTTCATATGGGGAGAGGTGGTCCTTGAGGTATTGTGGTCCGGAGCTGTTGGGCCAGGAATCACATTATACAGTGTGTTCAAGCTGCCTGCTGCATTCTACAACAGCTGAAGTTTCCCAATCATCTTTGGAGGCAGCCTCATGTATAATGGGTTGCAGTAATCTAACTTAGAGGTTACCAGAGCATAGGCAACAGAAGTTAGACTATCCCTGTCCAGGTAGCAACAGGGCCACCAGCCAAAGCTGAGGCCACCGAGGCCACCTGAGCCTCAAGCGACAGCAAAGGACCTAGAAGTAACCCCCAAGCTACATACCCACTCATTCACAGGGAGTGCAGACCCTCCATGGGTCCCTATTTTCCAGGGATGTCCCTGATTTAGAGAAGTCGTCCTGGTTTCTGATTTGATCCCAGAATGTCCCGCTTTTCCTTTCCTTAAGGTGTCCCTATTTTGTGGCTTAGGGCCCTCGTATTTATGGGACCGCCTCTCCAGAGGACCTTAAGGTCCATGAATAATCATAGTTTAGAGGTCCCAGGCCCTAAGGAAGTTAGATTATCCTTCACCAGGGCCAGGGCCTTCTCAGTGATGGCTCCGACCTGGTGGAATGCTCTGTCCCATGAGACCAGGGCCATGCAGTATTTAACTTCCTTCCGCAGGGCCTGTAAGACAGAACTATTCCACCTGGCTTTCAATTTGAACTTAGCCTGATCTTTTGTTCCCTTTTCTTCCTTCCCCCTCCCCTTTTTATGAAGATTACCCGCTCTGGGATCCCACAGCTACCAGTAATTCTCCCCTGGTCTCCTTGCTGGCCCAAATAGGACTAATTTAGGCAGCTAGCCCTGGTGATCATCTAATGTTTATTGAATGGATTTCCCCTCTAAATTGATTTTTTATTTTATTGTTATTCACATTTTATACCGTATTTTAATGCTATTTTTTTGTAACATCAATTAAGTGTTTTAAATTTGTTGTTAGCTGCCCTGAGCCCAATTTTCTGAACTTGGAAGGGTGGGGTATAAATAAATTATTATTATTATTATTATTATTATTATTATTATTATTATTATTTTCGTTGGAGAAATGTTGGGGGTATGGTTGGATGTCCCTATTTGCATTGGAGAAATGTTGGAGGGTATGGAGGTATTCGACTCCCAAGCCGCCTGAAGGCAATTATGTATAAAGAAGGGGTTTTTTAATGTATAATATTTTATTATATTTTTCTATATTATATATTTTATTATATTTTTCTGGAAGCTGCCCAGGGTGGCTGGGGCAACCCAATAAGACGTGTGGGGTATAAATAGTAAAAGTATCATTATGGAACAGGACGTCCCTATTTTCATTGGAGAAATGTTGGAGGGTATGGCAGTGTAACCCTATCAAGAGCAGCAACCTCCCATCAAGTCTAGGGAACTGTCCACTTCAGTCTTATCTGGATTGAGCTTCAGTTTATTGGCTCTCATCCAGTCCATTACTGAGGCAAAACATTGGTCCAGCACATCCACTGTGTGTCATCAGCCACGATCCTATGCGTGTTTATTCAGAAGCAATTTACACTGAGGCTTTCTCCCTTATAAGGGTTGCAACCTGAGGTACCATAATATTTTGGGTCAGCCCTGAGGGCAGAAGCATCTGGTCTTGAGAAGAAAGAGAAGATGTAGTCAAGAGCAAACAGATCACAATATACTGAAATAAACATCTCCTTGGACATTACATTGCTGACCTTAAGATGGCAATGTTGCACTTCTCTATACAGTTTCTGTCAAGTGTTGGTCCTTTAGAAGCCACAGATGCTGCATCCCAGAGGCCTCTTGGTCCCTAATAAGACATCTAGATTCCAGGTCTTGAAAATGAAATGGACACATGAGCTTCCTTGAGCATGGTTCTACTCTTCAGTGCCTTCACTCACTGCTTTATGACTTTTCAAATTTTCTCCCAGTAAAAGTGGATAGGATGGCACCCTTTCCAGGTTTTGATTTATTAACCAACGAGAAGCCTTTGCATTTGGTCTCATGAAGGCCCAGGTACCATTTATGCTCCTGATCCTGAATACATTTGTGTTAGCATTAGTTTCAGTTTAGAAGGATTTATGTTCATCAATAAAAGTCATTCAGTTGTACAGATTTCCTACACAGAGTTATTTCTCTGGGGTGAATCAATCACTTAAATCTTTTCAGAATCAACCTGACTTGCAGGTATGTTATGTGCATCCGAATCTCTGAGTGGTAAGAGATTCCGAGCATCCCAACAGAAAACCTTGGATTTGATTTCTTGAAATTAGTGTCACTGGAGGTGGATAGCATTTTCTGTGATATGAGGTTTATTTACACATATGGAAGATTCACAGCACCAGTGCTTTAACTGAACCTGCTTCACCATTAGTTTTCTAGGAGGTGGCACCAAAGCCACAGCTTTGCAATCTCAAAGAAAGCAAATCAGGCCTCTATGTCTTTCCAGCTCCAGGACTGGCAGCTCTTTGTCTTTTTGATCTGTTTCTCTCTCTCTCACACACACACACACCCTCACCCTCTCCAGCAAGGGGACTTGCCCACTTCAGCTCATCTTCTAGAAATATCTTCAGCTTACATAATGAAACCAAACAGTTAATTTACTGTATTTTGACAGTGTTAGCAGTCTTTTTTTCTGTTGTATCCCATCTTACAGCTAATAGAAGCACAGAAGGGGACCCCAAAAGCCCATTTAGTATGTCCCCCACACTAGAATTGCAGAATTGGCCTGAGGGCGGTTGCCTGCAATGAATTAAATCACTGGTCCTTTAAGGGAATGCAAAGTATTTCTTTATCTGCACTTCCCACGAACCTGTTCAGAGGCACACCTAGGCTCCCTTGCACCCTTGGCAAGGAGCTGTATGGGCGCCTCTGAAGCCAGGAGAGACCATGGACCAAAAACTCTTAAAGTTTGCTTTTTGTCGCCTTTCACACTTCACCAGTGACTTTCTCCGTGGCCATTGGGGTCGGGTCTGCTCTGCTCCACCTCCCTCTGAACCTGTTAAAGAATTAAGCAGCAAGGGAAAGGAAAAGGGAGGAGAACGTAGCATGAATCCAGAGGTTGAAATGTAAGGGAATTACATGCAAGATGGCCTGTGAGGTAAAAACCATTCATGTATGGAAACAATATTATGGACGTTTCTGAAAAAAAGGACTGCACAGCTATGGGTTATTTCCCGCCCCCCCCCCCTCCAACCCCAAAGCAAGCCCTGAGACCTCAGCTGATAGCACCTTAAAAGCAAATTAAGTGTAAAACCGCAGAAAGTCTCCAGAGGAAACCACAGAGCTGTATTCTTGGAAACAGCTTGTCGCAGCTACTCAGAATCTGCTGTGATCATTATCATGGACCAGTGTCATGATGTGCAAGCCTGGCTGTTTCAAGCTTTCTTGTCAGCTGTCTGCAAGGCTTTTTAAGGTGTCCAAGGGGATCACCTTATGGAAACAGCCAATATTCACTTATTTTGTAAATGTTTAGGTGCTAGAATCCCAGGGCAGTGAACAATAAAAGCAATAAAAGTCAGTACAATAAAAACTATATTAGGTCAGTGTTGTTACAGATCTGGGGTAACAGCATTTAGGGGTGAATGTTAGAAATTAACAAATGGTAGAATTTAGATAATATTGGTTTAGAGTATTGAAGGGAAGGTTCCAGGCCACTAAAAAAAAACAGGCTGAGCTGCGTTTCCAGGCCAGGGCCTCACCTGTGATAGAAGAAGTCATTAAAAATGACAAAAACGGTCCTGGAAGCATGTCAATAACCCATCCATGAAAACCATCATCAGGGCAGAGAGGGCAGTTCCCATGGTTACCGTGGACAGAGAAAGGTCTAGGATTTCAGCTTCCATGACTACAGGGGAGAGGGAGGCTGTGCCCACAGGAGAAAGGTGTCTCGTGGTTTTTCTGGCAAGGGTCTTTGGAAGGGAGAAGGGAGGAGGCAGAACTGCATGAGCTGCTGCTACGAAGGCCAGAAACATATTGGCAAGTTGGCACAGAGATGGCGTGCGGGATGCCTTGGACTCCAATGCTGCACTGCTGTGGGGAACAAGCCCTTCTTGAGATTTGATGCCAGGGCCGTCTTAAGCATATCCAGAACCGTGGTGCAAAGATCCCTCCGGCGCCCCCCCCCCTTTCCAGAGTTGTCGACCTTTTTAAGGGGGGCGGACCCCAAAGTTGTTGACCTGAACTTAGGAATTCCACAGATTTCACTACAGGGAAGGAGAGGCAAGAGCTGGGGGTGGGGGAAACCTACCCCTTCCTTTACTGGATAGAAAGTGGGACAGAGGAAAGCAGGAAGGAGAGGGCATTTAACCCACTGATGGAGAGGAGAGGAGGGTGGGGGTTAGGAAGGTCAGCATGCCCATCGAAACCGTTCCCACCCGCCTCTTCAGGGCTCCCCTCCCGCACTCTGGCCATGCACAGGAGGCTTGGGAGGCAAGCTGCACTGAGCGAAGGAGAGAGCAGCTAGGAAAGAGGGAGGAGCAGGAGGGCAAAAGCAAGCGACCAGATGACTGAGAGAGTGAGTGCAGCACAGGGGAAAGGAGGAGGAGGAGCCTCATGTGTGCCTCCTTTCGTTTCGTTCCCATCCCCAAGAAGGCCTCGGTTCCCAAAGAGGGCATGCTAGGGAAGGGTTGCCATGTGCTGCACTTGCTCAGCCGCCCAGTTTAGAGAAGCACGCGCGCGCACACACACACACACACACACACCCCAACCTCACAACATCGCCAGCAAGCAACTATTGCATCGCCAAGGATGCAGGAGCACTGTGCATGCACGGGGCAAGTGGATTCTAGGAAAACAGGAAGCTGGGGCGCCCCTGAGAGGCCAGTGCTGTAGCGCAACGCACCACTAAAACCCTATGGGAAAGACGGCTCTGTGTGATGCTCTCAGCTCTCTCCAAAGTAGACCCAGGTGTGAATATGTGTACAATAAACCATATTTCTTAAGGACACTCGTCTCCCCTGCATCTTGATTTCCCAATGGAATCTCAACCCTGGATGAGTTCCCGGAATCTCGTGCAGCCATTCAATGGAGATTGCAGTGGCTTGTAACAATATGAATCACAACAGCAGCCCAAAGCTGGTAATCCCTAAAATCCAGCAGCCCATTTTATAAAACATCCATCCACACCTGGTCAGCTACAAAAGATCCAGAATTGCCTGAGGATAAATAAATAAAAAGGGCAACAAGGAGGTTGAAAGGTCGGCGCTATGTGTGTTAGCAGACCTTACCATTAGGCAGAAAGAGGCAGCCTGCTCAGGCAGTTTAATTTGGGTGTCATGAGGAATTGTTAGTAATTTAATTTATCTTTTATATATATATATATAATATTTATTAAAATTTTTAAAACAATAAAAAACATACATAATAACATAGTATTTTTCCAATATCCACATTTCATTCTCATCCTAGGACTTCCTCACACCTCTTGTTCCTGCATTCTAAACTCATAAATTTTGCTGGCAAATTATTAAGTTGATTCCGTTCATATAATATAATTTCCCAAGATTAAATCTCGAATTTTGGAATTTAAAATCACTCTTTTGGAGATTTAATTATAAAACACTATTTAACCAAAATTTGTCTTTTCTTCCAATTACACTTAAATTTGTATTCTTTATAACTAATTTGTTGAAGCCATATTATTACTAATCTTACATCTTTCTTAACATTCATACAATTTACAATATTTTTGTAGATAGTCCTTAAATTTCTTCCAATCCTCCTCCACCAGTTCTTCTCCCAGGTCTCGGATTCTGCCAGTCATCTCCGCCAGTTCCATATAGTCCATCAGTTGCATCTGCCATTCTTCCAGTGTGGGCAAATCTTGGGTTTTCCAGCATTTAGCGATAAGTA
The DNA here is from genome assembly GCF_951804945.1 of Podarcis cretensis. Lineage (NCBI taxonomy): Eukaryota > Metazoa > Chordata > Lepidosauria > Squamata > Lacertidae > Podarcis > Podarcis cretensis. The sequence continues at coordinate 50,183,527 of NC_137175.1, read as the reverse complement.
TCCTTGCTGCTGTCGTAGCATACATAAAAAAAGTTCGATCCTTCTTTTGCACACTCTGGCCGACAATGCCCAAGAGAAAGGCCTCTGGTTTCTTAGGGAAGGTATACTTAAATACCTTTTTCAACTCATTATATATCATTTCCCAGAAAACCTTCACCCTAGGGCAAGTCCACCAGAGGTGAAAGAATGTTCCTTCAGCTTCTTTACACTTCCAACATTTATTGTCAGATAAATGGTATATCTTTGCAAGCTTGACTGGAGTCATGTACCACCTATATATCATTTTCATAATATTTTCTTTCAAGGCATTACATGCCGTAAATCTCAAACCTGTGGTCCATAACTTTTCCCAGTCCACAAACATAATGTTATACCCTATGTCCTGTGCCCATTTTATCATAGCTGATTTGACCGTTTCATCCTGTGTATTCCATTTTAACAGCAAGTTATACATTCTTGAAAGTATTTTAGAGCTGGGTTCTAACAATTCTGTTTCTAACTTTGATTTTTCCACCTGGAATCCTATCTTTTTGTCCAGCTTAAAAACTTCTTTAATCTGAGCATAATGTAACCAATCTCGCACTTTATCCTTTATTTTCTCCATACTCTGCAGCCTCCAATTGTCTCCATCTTTTTCTATTATTTCCCAATATTTCGGCCATTTGGCCTCCATATTGAGTCTTTTCGGGGCCTTAGCCTCCATTGGTGATAACCACCTTGGGGTCTTATTTTCCAATAAATCTTTATATTTCGACCAGACATTGAACACTGCTTTTCTGACAACATGATTCTTGAAAGCCTTATGTATTTTAACCTTGTCATACCACAAATATGCATGCCAACCAAAAGCATTATTAAATCCTTCCAAATCTAAAACATCAGTGTTTTCAAGAAGTAGCCAATCCTTCAACCAGCAGAAAGCTGCTGATTCATAGTACAACTTTAAGTCTGGCAGGGCAAAGCCCCCTCTTTCTTTAGCATCAGTTAATATCTTAAACTTGATTCTGGGCTTTTTGCCCTGCCAGACAAATTTAGAAATATCTCTCTGCCACCTCCCAAAACACTCCATTTTATCCACAATCTGCAAAGTTTGAAACAAAAACAGCATTTTTGGCAATACATTCATCTTAACAGCAGCAATACGTCCTGACAAGGAAAGTTTCAATCTTGACCAAACATCTAGATCCCTTTTGATTTCAGACCAACATTTTTCATAATTATCTTTATATAAGTTCCTGTTCTTCGCTGTTATGTTTACCCCTAGATATCTTACTTTTTTGACCACATTTAATTCTGTCTCTTTCTGAAACCTTTCTGATTCTAAAGAAGTCAAGTTTTTTTCTAGAACCTTGGTTTTTTGCTTATTAATTTAAATCCCGCCACTCGACCAAACTCATAAATCAGTTGCAAAACCCTTTTGGTACTAGGCTCTGGCTCCTGTAAGGTCAATACTAGGTCATCTGCAAATGCTTTAAGTTTATACTCTTTCGCTCTGACCTGAATACCTTTTAAGAGCACTTCCAGGACCGATATAAATAGCAAAGGGGATATAGGACAACCTTGTCGTGTACCTTTTTCTGTTAGTAATTTAATTTATCATTATATGCTTGCTGCCAGGAAAGGGAGAGGCCCTTGTGGAATTCTGTCTCAGGTGCCAGAATAACGATGACTTCATTCATTGGCTGAAAAGACTGAAAGGTGCGAGCAGGCTCATATCCCACAAAGCAGTTGCTTTGAATGCTGCCTACATATTTTGCTTTATAACTTTCATTCTAAAGGGATAGGGCCAGACCTGGAGGTCTGGCAAACCTATTCCTCTGCAAACTAGAAAGCACTTGAAATATACCACCAGATAGGGTCCAGATAAACCAAGAACTTCATTATTACAAAGTAGGCTAACTGTATGGAGTTTTAAAGATTTATGGCTCTGGTGTAGATCTTGATTCAAGATCTTGTAAGCAGGAGAAAAGGAAGCACAATGAGGTCTGATTGCTGAGAAGTCGGAACAGGCAGTTAGTGGCTTAGAGTGGGATAGTAGAAAGGAACAGTACAGAGCCAAGAAATGTGAAATTGTTACAAAAAGGAGAATGCCAAGCACAGGGAATGAAAGAAAGATGGAAACAGGGAATGAGGAAGTGGAAAGAGGAGCATGCCCTTTGAATAACTGGGGCCATAATGGAGAAGTAGGCCAGGCTTACTTAATGTGCCCCAAAGTCTGGTGCTAAACATGGTATCACTTCCTCAGTGTAGGAAGCGATCCATTGTTGTGTGAGGAAATGAGAGATGCAATTAAAATCGAGTGTGATTGTGCCACATCCACACTATGTATTTACAGCGCTGTGGTGCCACTTTAGTAGTCATCACTTCCACCACACCACCCCCAATCTTGGGAACTATAGTTTGCCTGGCCTGCACCACTACCAGTTGCCACTCCTCCACCTCCAACTCAAGGGCTCATATGAAAGAAGTGCACCTTTTGGTGCTGACCTCCTGCAGGAACCAGTTAACTTGCGCAAGAGCTTGGCACTGAAAGCGGAACATGCAATCAGAAACCAGGATGGCTTCTGTCATGCCGGGGTGTCCCATTCAAATCAGGACTGTTGACGGGTGTGCAATCCTAGACCCACTGACCAGGGCCAAGCTATTTATTTATTACCTTTCTGCACTGCCCATACATATTGTTATAATATAATAATAATTATAATAATAATAATCTATTTCCTCAGCCACTCTGGGTGGCTTCCAACAAAACACAATAATTCATCAAACATTAAAAGCTTCCCTAAACGGCTGCCATAAACATGTTATATATACAGTATATTGTTACAGAGATGAGGTAACAGAGTCTATTAGTGAATAGTAGAAAATAATAAATGATTTGATTATTTCGGATCCGAAAGGAAATACAAGCTGCAGAGGAATTCCTGGGCTTGCCTATGCAAAAAATGACCTGGGCAAGCTGCATCACACATCAGTAGACCAGTTTAAAACATTAACATCACTGGATGACCCCTCAGGGGAAAACTGGGTGGTGATGATAAAATTAGAGGTGGTGGTGGCAGTCCCTGCGTTTTGTATAGGCATAAAATCTTCTCTCCCAGGCTGAACTCAAGGGAGTTTTTCAGCAGATGCCACGAGCACAGAGCACTCATTGGCTGCAGAACCACCTCTTTCCTGAAGTGCCTTTTCCACATGCTTATTATTTTTAAAGATTGCATTTTTTAGAAAGGGGTGAGGAATCGATACACATTTGATTGAGTAAGTGTAAACATGGTACTTTAGTTAAAAATAAAAAGGCAGACTGACCCCCCACATACTCTCTGGAAAGGAAGGGGAAGACAGACTACGGAATCTGCAGTCCATTTGCAGACTAATATGTCAGTCAGTCAAACAAATTTGCAAATGGAGACAGAAGCCAGGCTCAAGCAGCAGGAGAAATTTTTAAATATGCAGCTACTCCTTATTTGCATGTATATTGCTGGCAACTGAAAGCTTGGAATCCAGGTTTTTGGATTGAAATATGTGAGAGGCAGAAGCCCACAAAGAAAAGAAAACACTTGATATCCATCTTCAAGGCAGGGAGCCATATCTGTCTTCCCAAGTCACTTGTGGCAGAAGCTTAGCCTATGGCAGCCCTCCCAACATGGGCCATGAAAAAATGAGAGAAAGGAAATCATCCCACTTCAGGCTCCAGGCAGGCCCAGGTGGCTGCCCAGATCCACTCCAGAACACACCAGGAGGGAGTTTAAATAAAGACAGCGTGAGAGAAGGCCATTCTCTACGTTGAAAGGATGTGCAATTGTGAAACGGACATAGAACATGAAAATTATGGCATCTTTAACTGAATCGTCGGTCTTTAATTTTAATAGTTGGGGCTTTTATTTACTTATTTGTTTTGTTTACGAATTGCTTCCTATGAAACATCTCAAAGCGATCTCACAATACAATAAAAGTACATGTAGAAGGACTGCATAAATAAGCTGAAACAAGTGCAGATATAAAAACCACCTCAAATCCAATGCAGATACCCACTGGCATAAGAATTTCCATTCAGAAAGCTTGTTGAAGGAGGGGAGTCTTCAGCAGATGCCTGAGAGACAATAGAGACAGGGCTTGTCTGATATGCAATGGGAGGAAGTTCCATAGCGTAGGTGGCACCATGATAGTGGGTCAATTCTGGTGTTGTACAGATTGGATCTACTGATCAGATGCCCTCTCCTGCAAAGTGCAGTGATTGGTTGGGTGTATAAGGAGCGAGATGATCATTTAGGTAACCTGATTCCAAGATTTATAGGGCTTTGCACACCAGGACCAGGACCTCAAACTTAGCCTGGCAGCTAGTGCAATTATTTTAACAACAGTGTAACATGATGGTGGAGACACACCTTTCTGTCCTGGCCTTTGCCACTGAGAGATGTATTTTCAGCCTGTTTTGAGGACTGATATCTGTTTTAACTGTTTTTAGTTCTGAATTTAAAACTGTTGTAACCCACCCAATGAATTGCTGATGAAGGGTGGGTAATAATGAATATAATAGATCATAATTATAGTTATTATTAGCCCCAGTGAGCAACTGAGGTGCTGCATTCTGAACTCGCTGCAGCTTCTGGGTCAGCTTCAGATAGCCCCACAGAGAACGTATTGCAATAATCCAATCTGGACAACAGTGGCCAAGCTTCCAACTCTACAGTTCTATGAAAGCTGGTAAAAGGGCACTCCTGGGCACTGAGGTCACCTGGCTATCTAGTGGCAGAGAGTGAATTATGGGGACTGTATTGAATACCTTGTCATTGTTTTCTATCAGAATAGTTTCCTATGACTCATTCGGGTTTCCTGACCCTTATCTGATGCTACAGCAACTTATCTGCACCTGACTCAGCACTACTCTTAAACTGCTCTTAAAATTTTTAAACCATTACTGCCACACCGATTACAGAAAAAAAACTGTAAGGAAGTGGTATAAGCCTCAGAAAAAGAGAACGCCTGCTATTGTAGCACCCTGCTTGTGGTTAACGCTTAGCTGGAATGAAATATTCAACGCAGCAATAGAGAAATTAAAATAATAATTTATTTGTCAGACAAATAAATATGAGGCACAGTGGTATATGGTTACCAAGCTCTGGCCTGGCCTCTTGCCATTCTGGCCAGCACTTATATTTCCTTAATCCAGCCCCCTTGCTCCTCCTGTGGCTGCCTCTGTCCAATCAGCCTGGTTGAAATTCCTATTGGCTGTTTGCTAGAACCAATCACAAAAGATACACCCATTTCCTTCTGTCCTTTTATGGGAATCAAAAAGCTATATATTCTTCTATCTATAAATGACAAATAAGTAGTAATATATCTTACATGTGTCTCAACAAGGAATCTTAATTACCAGCTCACCTCTTGCCCTCCTTGCCCTATTGCCTTCCAAAACAGATGGTTAATCTTGAATTTTTATCTTAAACATATGTCAAGGATTTTGAGTTCACATCAACATTGAGAGATCTCCTTCATTTGAAGGTTTCTAAACAAAAGGCCTGACAACCATATATCAGGAGTGCTCGATGGCGTCTCCTGTCTGGCAGGAGGCTGGGCTGGTGGCTGACTTAATTTCAGGATAGTTACAACTCTTACAACTATATGAAATAAGAATCTAGCATTTCTTAAATCCTTTGCATAATTATATTTAAACTAATATATTTAATACATAAATAACCTTTTAAAAGGAAAAGAAATCTTAAAAGGATCTTAGTTTAAGAAAGAAACAGCTTTAGAAAAGACTTCCCAAAAATGCTCTCTTTCTGCCAGCCAGACCAGTTGCTTTTCAATTTGCTCTTGGCCTTTTTAACCTTAGGAAGAAGATATGGCTCATTTTACTATTTATCAACCCTTAATTTGTAGGGTCAGTGTAACCTTGGCTCTCAGCCTGTAATTCCCTTTTTACGACTTTGAGAATTGTTTTCTGCTATAAATCAGGGGGCCCCCTTGTCTAGGAGTAAAAACATTGCCAAGGTTCTTCTAGGCAGCTGCTCTTCTGCCTGGCATGAACATTTGAAAATCTTTAAGCTCATTTTAAAATACAAGCCCTGATTAAACATATAAGCTTTAATAAAAATGCAGGCTTATGATTAGATGCCTCACTATATTTTTGTAAATGCTACTTGGAAATATAATTTACTTCCTTAATTGTTGTAATTTGTGAAGGACTGAAGCTCTGAGGAATCCTAATGAACACTTAATTTCCTTTCCTTTCCTGTTGGGCAGAATTTGCTCTACAGACACTCCTTACAGCTTTCAGCCTAGAGAACTCACAAGCTTGAACTGGGTCTTGAAGATAACATCTCAGTGTTGCTGCCAGATGCACAAGGTACTGTGCTTCAGGGAATGATGGTGTGTAGCTATGCTCATTTCCCATAGATTATCAGCTTCTCTGAGTTCCAGGAATTCATCTGGAGAAATCTGATCCATTTGTTTCAGAAAAGCTCCACAACCACTTTCCCTCTCTAGCTTAGCCATGCCCACAGGCAGCAAAGGTCCTACATAATAATCCTCAGCTATGAGTCTCTTTTCTCTCCGCTTGGTAAGCTAATTTGCTTGCTTTGAATAATCAAAGAATGGATGCAGCTACAATTATTTCTCTTGGTGCCAAAAAAAGCATTTGACAAGATTTATTGTCAATTTATGTTTGTTACTTTGGAGAGATTTGGATTTCCCTGAAGAATTTATAAAGCTAAAACTCCAGTAAGGACAAGTAGAATCCTTTGGGGTCCATTGTATTTAGAGAAAGGCACAAGACAGGAACACCCTCTTTCTCCATTGATGTTTGATTTATGTTTGGAACCACTGGCATGTGCAATTAGCCAGAACAGAGAGATGCATGGCTTTGTGCATGTGAAAGTGGAATTTCAGAGCATACAGTAAATTGGCCAAAATCTGAACTATAGTCAGTGGGCAAGTGTAAATTTTCTGCTTTGTACACTAGTTGGTGTTTTCGTTGGTGCTCCTGTTTAGGAATTTAGGAATTTGGGTTTAAATCAGATTAAAATTTAAATCAGATTAAAACAAGATGGTAATGGAAATCTCTAGGGACTTAGAAAGAGGAGCATTATTTAAACTTACTATTTTAGTTTAGGTTAATACACTTAAGATAACTGTTCTGTCATGAATAATAAATGTGCTGCATGGTATTTCTTCCTATATACATAAAAATGTAAGGTGTCAGCATGCTGCAGGTAGCACAACCGCCAATAGGTGGCCATGCCACCTGTAGTGTGAGGGATGGCAGGCAGGCAGGTGAGCAAGAGAGCATGCAGCCTGGGTGACAGACAGTCCAGGTGAGCTGTTTCATGGAGTCCACGTTGGGGAGTTGCTGTGAACTGTCTTTATTAAACACACCTGAGTAAGGCTTAACAGAAGGAGAGACACTTCACTCAGCCATGTAACAAACTGCTCTGTGAAGCACCTCCCTCCTCCTTTCAGGTCCTGTGGGCACAATTGCGAGCTGCATAAACTGTCTTTGGCACCATGCATACACAAACACACAACACAACCTTATTCTGTTGGCTACAATATGCTTCAATTAAGTGTAATTTAAACAGGGGGAGGGGACTCTGTGGGTGCCAGGGAAGGCCTCCGAGGACACCAGGAAAGGCCTCTGTGGGCACATGTGCACCCATTGGCAACCCTTCTCCTAACAAGTGCTAACACTGCCAACAATGTTCAGCATGGGCATCATAAGAATCTGCCCAAACAATCCTTGTATAGTGCATGTTGTTCAGTCACCATGTCAGGTTGTGGGAATACACATTTAGTTTCCCATCTACCACACCCATTGCAAGTGGGGAAGGGCATTTTACTGGAGTCTCCGCATATTTCTCCGGTCTTCCCAAAACAAAACTGCAAAGAGATCCCTGCCTCACAGCAAGGCTTTACAACAGGGGGATAGAATCTAGCGCTGCTGGCATTTTAATCTGAAAGGGTTCCAAAAATCATTCTGGCATTTTTTTTTAAAAATGTGCACCCTGCATTTACATAGGATCAAACTACTTTCTTCAAGTTAGGCTGCATTTCATGCTGGTTCCAAGTTGACTCTGCCTCAAGTCAGGGCCGGATTTAGGTTTGATGAGGCCTTAAACTACTGAAGGTAATGGGGCCCTTTATATGTCCAGCTGTCCTTTGTCAACAACAAATTGTCGCTTTTTTGTGTTGAATATATGCTCTATGGTAATTTATGGTCCTAATAGGTATCTAAAGCCATTTGCACATAACAAAACATGTATTTTATCAAAGTAATTGTTGAACTGAAATACAATTAAGAAGTAGTATATTAATAGTGAAATAATTATTAAGCTCTAACTGTATGCAGGTTTTACTTTATTTGTTTTTTATCTTATATTTTGGAAATGTACATCCAGGTTTTTTCCCCCTTTAATTTTTTGGGGGGCCTCCAAGAGAGTGGGGCCTTAAGCTATAGCTTGTTTAGCGTATACGTAAATCTGGCACTGCCTCCAGTTCTCATTTTGCAACGTTTTGCAACTCCAGCTTGTTATAAATGAATTGTCAGTTTCTTTCTGTTGCATTCTGGAAAAGTGTGTTGCAATGTTCACATTCTATGCCCCACCCTGCGTTGACAAACAGAGCAATAAGCTCTGTCTCGAAGCAGGCTGCCCACAACACTGGTCTCAATATAAGCTAGGATTGCCGTTGTCAGCCTGCTTACCATGAAGTGGCCAAGTTACACACAGTGCCATTCTTGTCAAGAAACACGCATAGGACTGGGATACACACTTTTATGTCTTCATGTTGTTGTGGCCTTTCTCTGAGCACCTGATCTGGTAAAGGCAGTTTTCTCTCAGCAAGCAAAGTACTTGCTGTTGTGGTTGGTGCTGGAGACCAGGGTTCCAATCCCCACTCAGGGACAAGGGCCAATGGATGACTTTGGGCTAGTTCCTATCTCTCAAGCTTACCTTACAGGGCTGCTGTGAAGATGAAAGGGAGCGAAAAACCATATATACCACCTTGAGCTCCCCAGAAGAAAGGTGGACTATAAACCTAATAATTTTACAAGTTCATGTGAAGTATTTGTTTCAAGAGGTTAAAGGAGGATGGAAACTACTTTGAAAGCGTGTCATACGGCTTCTCATTCGACATTCTGCACTGCAGCATAGCAGCGGCTAAACGCTGGGCGAGATTCACCCCCAGCTCCTCATTCAGCCGTAAGTTTTTTAGACAATGAGTTTGGGCCAGACACAACTTCTCAGGCTAACCTGCCTCACAGGGTTGTTTTGAGGACAACATGGAAGCGGTAGGGAGGGAAAGAAGAGCCCATACACCCCCACAGGGAATTGTAATAAATTTCTCAACTGATGAGGTATGCTTTAGGCGTGTTCACTTTTAAAACCAGAATGTTTTCTGGAAATATGACAAAATTGCAGTCCAGTTTTGTGTATTTTGCCCCCCCCCCCAAAAAAGCACAAATGTTTAAAATGCCTCACACCTGATACAAGGCAGATTGCTTTTTCCTTACTCTGTTTCAAAAGGCCAAATAAAAATTGTTATGAGGGGGGGGAACCACCACCCCCAAAGCTCCTTATCTGTGCTTCCCATTCCTGAGCAAGAACTTAATTTGTTCATAAAGTGAGAACATATGTTCAAGGAGCGAGGAAGATATGTTTCGCAAGTCTTCAAGTCACTGACATGCCTTTTCTTTTAACAGCGATGTTTGCTACTACAAAGCTGAATGTTGTTAACATAGGCCATATTAAAATGCCCAGGTGCTGACTTACTCATCCCAGAGGCATCTGGCTGGCTGCTGTGGGGATAGGATGCTGCACAATCTATCAGGGCTCTTCCTTATCTCCACTTCTTGTTCCCGGAAAGTTGCCTTTTCCCCTACTAACCGTGATTTTCTATTAGTGCATACCTGAACTCACCCTCTGCATGCCTCGTCCATCTCTATGTGGTGCTATATCCCTAGAACTTCTCGTTCCATCTTGGGATTCATGTAGTTTCTGCTAGGTAGTGCAGAAAATGTGACAGTACAAGATACTTGGATGCTTAAGCTATGCAGCTCTGGCCCTGTACAATGTCTGGATGACTGACTGCCTTCCAAGCTGCTTAGGAAACATGACTTAATAATTTACCCCAATAAATTCCTTGTAGACCCCTCCTCTCCAATTGTAAAAACGATAACGTCACACAGAACTTTAAAAAGTGTTACACACATTCGTGTTTTTATTATTAAATACAAACTTTCCTATTTTTAAATAAACATTTAAACAGCTTTTTTAAAAAAGTCTTTAATATAAAATATTTCATTGTTTGTAAAAATATATATATAAAAAGAACACAGTCTGAACCAGAATTGCAACTCCATTTTTAAAAAAGGAACTCCTCTTCATTGGTTTTTCCCTATATTAATAAAAGGAGGCAAGGGAAGGGTGGCTGTTAAGGCATTAAGGCCAAATCCTAAGTTTTGCTATGCTGGTGAATAAGTGTGCAAGATGGAACGTACTGACTGCTGCATCCAAACACCACTGCAAACCTGGCCACAGGGTGCTAAAACAAACAGGGACTGTTCTTCATCTGATGCATATCAAAAGGTAGTCCTATGCCATGGCTCATTGACCTATACAAGTAGCTAATGCTTGGTCTCTGCCAAAAACAGAGAGGGAACTTGTCTGCTTCTGAGGTGTGAGCAAGCTGCCCATGAGCACTGCAGCTAAACTAGGAGCAAAGAAGGGGTGGCAAATGAGGTTTCACTGAAGGCCCCCTTGTTGCAATGCAAGTGCCAGCAGAAAACAAAATAAGGCAACTTTTGCCACTTTTGCAAGGATCATTGAATTAGCGAGATCAAAATTAGTGTATGCAAGCCCTGAACACCAACCAGGCCATACGCCCTCAGGGTGCTGCACACAAACACACACACAGTATAAGGCATAATATGATGCACTGGCACATTGAATAAGAGAGTCACCAGCATTTGGTGCAAACATGGAGGCCTGCTCACATCAATGGAGCAACATACATGGCACGATCAGCACCTTACAGAGCCTGGCTAGTTGCACCCACACCTTCCTCCAATACAAACAGTTTATCAACATTTCATCCATTACATTAAAGCACAAATGGGGAAAGGCTGCGTCGTTACCCTGAGGCCAGCTCAGCATCGCAGCTACAAGCAGAGATGGAGAAAGCAGGGAGGGCAAGAGGTGAGGCAGATAAGGGCTGCTGGTTGTGGTGAGGATGGATGGAGAAGAGGCATGGAATGGCAAGAGGCTGGACCAGATGCACTCACTCATCGACACTCACTCATTCAATCCAGGGTGGGAATGTTCTCAGCACACAGGAGGCAAAACATGTTAAGTATACAAAGTGCAAGAGCTTCGCTTCACTTCAGAGCTGGGCTGCGGCAACTCCCGTTGGCCCTCTACACATCAGCTCTCCACTACAACATGGAAAGAGATGCACAGGGGAGCAAGGAAAGTGTGGGTCCTTCTGAAGAAAGCCTCTAGTAGCAGCTCCCGGGTCGGCAATTATTAAGCTTCAGAGCAGAAATACACAATAAACACAGGGTGGTCCTCAAACCCATGATACGTTTGGCACTCTAAATTGAGGGTGTAGCACTGCAGGGGATAGGCAGTGGGTACGGTGGCAGGTAGCCCCCATTAGATTCTCCCCTGAAAATGCCTTCACACCGTTAAAACAACAACAACAACTTAACCCTTGCCCACCACCCATCTTCTCAAATTTTAAGTAAACCCAGCTGGGAGGAATAGAGCTCGCAGGGGCATCTGGAGGAGAAACAGCAAGTTTATGTTGTTGTTATGTACACCCCAACTTTCCAATGTTTCCCTGCAAGTTTCCCCCACGATTCAACTTGGAAAATGTAGGCATGGGAACACAGATTACCAAAGCCCCCAAGTTTCCTAAATTAATTTGTGGAAGATGAGAGGGGTGGGTCTTAACACTTTCCTTCCATTGGTACAAGAGATCAAGGGTGCGGGGTTGGGGTTGGGGAATCAATTTCTGTAAAATGGCATAGCTTTGGCAGTTCCAAGAGCCAAGCTCACCTTAGTGGGGAGGCGGGTAACTGAGCAGGGCCAATATATTTAACTTCTGTACTGCTGAACTTCCCTGCAGTGCCCTGCATTGTTCAGCAGGCTCTGGGAAGTGGATAATCTAAACACAGCTGGAAGAGGCTGCATCTCTCCTATGGATATAGTTACAGCTGCAACCACTTCAGTGCCAGATCTGCTCATGTCCTGACTTACAAGGCATCACTTCCTCTCTGGGTCAAGACACAATGCAGGTGGGGTATGGGGAACTGGGAGTGGTGCTATATTCTACATTTCCTGACAATATTACCAGAGTGTGTAACGCACTGGATTTCAGTTGATGGGTTGCATCAGTGATATAAACACATCACTTTTCCCAGGCAGATAAAGGCTGTGGTTATATATCACCCCCAGTATCAGAGGCACGATGCTGGATGCTGGGGAGCAGCGGGAAAGGACTACTCTGCTCACAGCCCACTTGCCAGCTTCCCGTGGGCATCTGGTTGGCTACTTGTGTCTGATCCAGCAGGGCTCTGCTTATCTGATAAAGACAGAGAGATCCATTCCTAAAGCCCTGCTAGAACAGAGATGGGGCAGAATCCCAACAGAACAAGGATTTCTATTTGTGCAATTAACTACCCACCCTTCTCTCCCTTATTCGGCACTGGAGAGTTGGGAGATCCCCAAAACAGATTTTTTTTGGGGGGGGGTACCGTTGCACAAGCAGAAATCTTTCCATCGATGGAACAGTTGCTTTGTGATACATTTATCTAACCCCATTTTTAAAAAAGCCAACTTAAGCTAGGAGTCGTCATCATAAGACTGTGCTGTATTCCTTATCTAGTCTGCCCTAAAGTGCAACTAAAATCAAATTTTATTAAGTGACCCCTGCTAGTCCTGGTAAAAAGTTAAAAGCAGGTCCCATTTTGTAGGTTGGGATTAACAAAAGGGGGTCCCTGGAGTGAAGACATAGAAGGCCACTGGGATAGCAAACTCTCAGATTAATGCATTAGGCTATTTGGGGAGATAAAAATGGAGGATGTTTTGCAGGGGAGGAGGGAAAATGGGTGTCCTTCCTTGGGCTACATTATACACATGGCTTAAAGGCAGGTGGGGAGAGAGTGCCCATTCTCTCTACAGAACCACAACTTGCCATTATTCATATCTATGGGGAGTTATGTCTAGGAAAATATATAGATATAAGGCCCAAGATCCTATGTCTTCTCCAAAGGAGCTGGAAGCCCTGGAAGAGAGTCTTCTTTCCCAGATACATAGCTGTTCAAACGGCAGACTCAACATCCATCTCTGGAGAGGATGTCACCCTTTCCACTCTGGAAGGCAGTAGGGCACAGTGGTTCTTAGAAACTCCCTCTCTCACCATCAGAAGAGGCCTTTTGAAGTCCAAAGTCAGCTTCCAAACAGTTTCCATCCTTCCCACCAAGTTCCAGCTTGTTGTCTGACTGGCAGAAAGAGGGCAGCTTGCAGTTAAGTGTGAAAGCCAACCTTGAATGCCAGGAATAAATATAGCGTCCATTTCCCGATGAATCCCTTTCCGTCGCAAAAAATTTAAAACATGTCTGGGAAGAGAAAACACTCTTCGTGAGAAGGGACTGCAATTGCTTCAGTTCCCAGAGTCCAGTTTGTGTTAATTTCTCCCAGTAGTAACAAGAGGGCTGTCCTTTTAAAAAAGAGGGATTTACTGCCCAGTCCCCACGTGGCTTGTCATCCCAGAGGGAAAGGGGTCCAGCTGGAAAGAAGAAGACAAACATTACAATGACACAATGTCTAACCACAAGGGGGGGCATGTGTGGCTCAAGCATAGGCCAAGCCACTTTGCAGGACTCGGCCAAGGCAGATTTCCATTTTAATAATTTTCTCTTCGGGGAAAATTAAAGCGATTTATGAACAGAACACAGTTCATATTTACAATATAACAACAACAAAAATACAACAATAATATTAAAAGTCCATTCTCGGCTGACAATCACAACAACAGTAGCACCATAGGAAGGATCAAAGCACTAAGACAGACTACCAAAAGGGGTTTTTTTTTGTTTTTAAATAGAGCCCGATTTTTGACAGCAATATTGCCAGATACACATTTCAAAACAGCTAGTTTACTAGCCAAATTTTGCTTGCTTAAAGAGTTTACTCAGTGTTTCTATGAAATGGAGGACTAACTCATAGGATTTTTCTTATTTTGCCTCTTGACAGGTATGAAATTTTCTTACCTTCCCCCCAGTGGGAAGGCAGCTTTGGGAGTGCACTTTTAAACAGGAGAGGAGAAAGTTGAGCAATTATACCTTCCCTCCCCACCCCCCACAAGCCCTGAGCTGAGCCTAGTGTCATGTGGGGCTGATCTAAATGAAGCCATGGGAAGCAAATCACAGAACTTCAGGGAAATGTATTCCAAAATCCACACACTGGTACCTCTGGTTACATACTTAATTCATTCCAGAGGTCCGTTCTTAACCTGAAACTGTTCTTAACCTGAAGCACCACTTTAGCTAATGAGGTCTCCTGCTGCTGCTGTGCCGCCACCTTGCAGTTTCTGTTCTCATCCTGAAGCAAAGTTCTTAACCCGAGGTACTATTTCTGGGTTAGCGGAGTCTGTAACCTGAAGTGTATGTAACCCGAAGTACCACTGTATTAGAGCTATACCTTTATTAGGTCAACTGATACCTAATAAAGGTATAGTTTTCCCCCCATAACTTTCTTCAGGAAAGGGGAGAAGATTTGGCTGGCTATCTATCTATCTATCTAATTTGTATACCACCCTTCATCCATAGATCTCAGATGCAACAACAAAAGTCTGCATCTGGCCAAGAGCATTAAACTGGAATGTGGGGAGGAGGAGGCAGCAGACCTTCAAATGAGACTCATTTGAAGCAGGGCAGGTTTTAATGACCAGCAGCTTTGACTCCGGCACATCCTACGAGGGCCACTTTCTGCTCCCACATTTTACACAAGGGTGACTCCAACCTTTACAACAACAACGAAAGGAAAGTCCTGCAAGCAAGTGGTAGTTCTCTAAGCCATTCCTCACTCCCCACCCCCAAACCAAGAATGCACCACAAATTGCATAGATCCTTATCTGTGGCTGCCCCCAAGGACAAAGTCACATTCCACTGCACTTAAGACACATTTGCGGGAAACATGTCCCTACGCAGAAAGGAGGTGGTAGGTTGCATGTGCCCAACGGCATTCGCCTGGTCAATAAACCAATTTCTGAGCCCACACACAAAAAGCACAGGAGACATGGGGAAACAGATCAGAGGCCTGTCTACTCCAACCTCCCATTTCCAGCAGTTGCCAGCCAGACACATCTGCCAAGGCACCACATGCCAGGCAAGAAGGTAATAAATAACCTTGCTCTCAGTCTGTCCCCAGTAGCTGGGAATCAGAGGGACGCTGCCTCTGAGTCTAAAGGTCCCATTTTCCCCACGCCCATCCAGATTTGTTTGTGGCACAAGGATCTGTCTCAGCTCCATCCACGAATACACAACCCCTGCAAATAGACCTTCTCTTGGAAAAGAGGGCCAGAGTGGACAGGGAGCTTCTCTCACAGTACTAGAATATGAGATCATTCAGTGAAGCTGCATGGTGGGAGATTCAAGGTAGGCAGAATGAAAGGAATTCTTCACACAGTGCAGTTACAGCTATGGAATTCACTTCCAGAAGATGTAGCAATGGCCACCAACTTAGAAGGAGATTAAGGCAAATTCACAGAGGATAAAGCTATCAGTGGCTACTAGTCATGATGGCTAGAAGTCTGGCTGGCCACTGCAGATACAGAATGAGGGAGTGGGTAGCCCTACTGAATCAGATCAAAACCTGTTCTTACCTCATAGTTCCTCCTCCTGTATCTGCAATTCCAGATCTCCCTCCCTTCTATTCAGTGGCCTGGGGAGAAAGGAGAAAAAAAGGGATTAGAAGTCCAACACTGAAGACTAAAAGCAAGAACTGATACATCACGAGACTACATCTCCCTCTGTATGGTAGAAATCCACCTGGCATCTTTTCCTCTCAACAATAGTTGGTGTACCCAATAACTGCATTCTGTGGGGAACAGGCTAAGTTTTCAGACATGGGCTCTACAACTCACAGCAAGATTCCAAGGATGATGGAATCTCAAGGAATTAGCTATCTGAGAGCAAGGGGCCTATTTCACCCTAGTTATACATCTGAGTTATGCAAACCTTCTGCCTTCTTACCTTCCTTCTTGCCTTTCCAGGTTTCTCTCATTTCTCTGCAGTCGCCTCCTGGCTAGCATCTGCGTGGAAGAAAGGAAATATTTACTACTATAAGGAATGTTGATATGAAGCAAGAGTGAGGTTGCATGGCTAGTATTGTCAAACTGGCTGTGCAGTTTGAGATGCTATGGTTGTCCTAGGACAGGCATAGGCAAACTCCAACTCTCCAGGTGTTTGGTACTACAATTCCCATCATCCCTGACCACTGGTCCTGTTAGCTAGGGCTGATGGGAATTGTAGTCCCAAACACCTGGAGGGCCGGATTTTGCCTATGCCTGTTCTAGGAGGACAAGCAGGCATGTTGCCCTAGCAAGCTCTCATTGTAGTTTTGAGGGCTAGGAGGCCATCAGTTCACCCACTAACCAACAACTTTACCAGTTGCTGGTAAAGGCCCATCCCAAGCCCCAAACCCCAGCATAACTGGAATTTCCTTGGGGCAACCTAGTCAGATGGGCAGAGTACAAATAATAAAATTATATTTATTATTTATGCCAATGCCATTAGCATCCATAGAACTGGTGTCACAGACACAAGTGAAGATATGCCACCAGGTTCCTGCCCTGTCTTCCCCTACCATTTTTAACACTTTGCCTTTTAAATCTACTTTTCCCCATAAGAGTTTCATGAACACCATCTCAACCACACTCTTCCTACACCTAAAAAAAAAGTCTCTCGTGTTCCCCCTGTCATTACATGAGACAGGGATCTCACTGCAGATGGTGAACAATAAAGACAGCATTAAAAGAAAGCTGCTATTACCTGCCTGAAAGCATAACAAATATTTTAGCATGCAAGAAACAACTACACCCCCTCTCCTAACAGTAGTGATAAGAGTCAACCTTCTGAACATATACACTGACTGCAAGGCAGCTCCACAAATCAAGAGATGCTCTCAGTTTCCTATAGGACTTCTTAAGCTGTGGGCATGAATCAAGCGTGTGCTTGGGAATGGTTAAGCCCTGTCCAGAACCGGAAGAGGTGGTCAGTCACCACTGGCAAGATGAAGTACAATGGACCTTGCTGGTCCACTGCTACATATCCATTTGGTTCCTACTGGGAATGGCATCACTTTCAACTCCCAGAAGACTTTCAGTCTATTTAGGCTGGAAAATGTGACCATTTTTACTTAAGAACTATGTCACAGGAAGGAGAACTCATCCGCTCCACATCACCCATCAAGGACAGCAGCATTCACCCCCAGCACTAGGACCTTACTGCCAAGAACACTTCCAGACTTTGTGGTGCAGAGCCACAGAGGTTTCCCCTATAAAAAACATATCTAACTTGTGGCTGTAGAACTGCTTGGATTGTCTGAGATTACATTCAGTTGCAGGACACAACGACAGTAGGAAGTATGCACCGGGAGACACATACCCCTTAAGACCTAGCTGGCTAATCCTTTTCTTCATTCCAATAAAAGAAATGCAGATGGATGTTTGCCCACATCCAATAATGTTCTACCCTGAGAGGAGGGAGTGTACTTTGAGTTCAGCCGCTTCTGCCTTCTCCATTGATGTATTCACAAGGTATGCCCCACATTTGCAACCCAAAGAGAATAAAGGAGAACAGTTTAAGTCAGGTCCTGACCTTACCCTGGATTTATGGAAGTAGAAGAGCAGGCCACCCACAGCCAACAGGATTCCCAGGACACTGGGTACCACCACATAAGTCACAGCCATCCCTTGGGTATTTCTGGCTTCTGGCTTCTCGCTGTGCTTGTCTGTGTTCGGAGGAATGAAGCTCAGATCAGAGCTGGGACCTGGCATGCTATCCTCCGGCTCCCTGCCCTTGGCTGGGCCCTCTTCTTGTTCCGCTCGTCTCTCTCGGAGCTGGGTGCTGGGCGGTACTCCTGGGGCTCTACCTTGGCTGCCCTCCGCCCCCCAGGAGTAGCTTTCTGGGGGTACCTGCCTGTGAGATGATGGACTGTTTGTCGTCACCACCAATCTAGAAAGCTGTTGTGCAGCAGAGACAGGATCCTCAGAGACAGGGAAGAGTGTGGGGTCACTGGGCGAGAGGGCTGCCCCACTGCCACTGGAGGGCACCCCTGCGCTCTCTGCAGAGTCCAAACTGGCAAGAGACGCCAAAGTTAGGCCAGATGCGCTGCTTGTGTCAGTCATAGCCCAACCAGATACATCCATTTCAGTTGATTGAAGCCACTGCTTTCTGAGGTAGGGTTTGGCTGAGCCAGAGAAAGGGGAAGAATGGGAAGGGAATTCATGGGGCCATGTCTGGCTCCTGCCAGCCCCAGAACCAGGGAGAGGAGACCCTGTCCCCATAGGTTCAATGCTTTGTTGGCTAGAAGGAAGGGGAGAAATGTTTTTGAGCCTGGGGGACCAGGAATCAAAGGTTACGGCTGAGTCCAGGAAGGATGCAATGTTTGTGGACAGAGGGTCAAGTCCCTGGGACACAGCTGCCAACGCTAGTTCTTCTGGCAGTGAGGACATGACAGCCTCAGTGCTAGCTACGAAATCCGTGGGCGCTGGAGCTCCTTGGCCCCTTTGGGTGCTCCTAGGCATCCTGGGCCTGGTGCTACCCTGTGACCCGCCTTGAGTCTGCATGGTGCCAGGCTGCATAAAGAGCTGGAGAGTGCTGGCAGCTGCCTCTTTGCTGTCCAGCTGGTCTGCAATGGAAGAGGAAGGCTCAAAGGTTGGAAGGAGAGAAGCTGAGCCTCTGCCACTCATGGGGCTTGTGGCTGGACACGGGCAATCCTGGTCAGTCACCACACCTGAAAGATCCAGATAAAGAGAAGAGAATGGCCATAGAGTAACCAGCAAGAAGAACAGAATGGATGCTTCAAGCCGAGATCAGCCCCTTCCCTCAAAAATCACCATGCTAAGGCGGGGCAGACCAGTGCCAAAAAAGCAACAAAACAAGTAAATGAAGCAGAGGCAGCAAAGCAACCACAACACTTCCAGGGGACCAATGGATGGAACAAGACACTGCAAGATCAGCTGGGAACAGCAACTCCCAAGAGCATCACATGCAGCCCAAGATTACTGAGAGCACACAGGATACCAAAGAGGCCAGAGAACCAACTCTGGAGGAATGGCATCGGATCAAGATTCAGCTAGTTTAGCAAGCCAAAGCAAGGGCAACCACAGCTTCTGCACATGCCTCCATGAGCAGAACAGCAGAGGGAGCAAGCTGGTCAAGCAAGAAGCAGCTGATCAAGCAAGAATCAAGGGAGGAAGCATGGTGCTCCTACTTCGCTGTCCTTCCCAGCATTGCAGGCAATGTGCACACAGGGACAGAACATAGAATATGGACTCAAGAGGAAGACAGCGACTGCATTCTCCACACCGGCAAAACCAAGCACCACTCAGAGAACGGGCAGCGTCATTGTGCCTATTGGACCAGATGAGCAGGCAAACCAAGCTAGGAAGTGGTTCACTTGAGGCCAAAGCACTAGGCCTGACCAAGTGAGCATCTTCTAAAAGGCGGACAATAGGATGGCTTTTTCTTAAGGCTGTTTCTGAGAGTTGCATGTATGTGTGAACATCAACAGCAATGCAGTGTCTTCTCAACTTTGGTCTGCGTAGCCCAGCGCCTCCCTGCCTGGCCAATCTGTTTTGAGGGCCACCACAAGCATGACATCTCCAAACCTCTGCCCTGGCAGAAGATCCCATTTCTGCAGGTCACATATAGACATACTATGCCAAGCCACTTCTGGGATTTCCTCATGGTCTGACCACAAGCAGACAAGACTGTTATTTGTAAAGGTCAGGGTACATCAAGAGGGTACTTTGCATGAGCAAAGAACTTCCAAGGTTAGAAGAAACCCTTCAGAAGGGATCTTTGAACAGCCTTTGTCAACACATTTTGAATCTTCTCTTAAGCCATGTGGGGGAAATACATATTTTACTGGGAGATGGGGAGGTGAAAGCTAAAAGTCCCACTGTGTCCTGATGAGCATGCAGAGGGCCTTGAATTGATTGTTGGACTCTTAACATAGTCAGTTTTGCCCTTGCCACAGATCAGAGAGATAATGCTCATTTCAAAAACATGAAACTTCTGTTGACTTAAGGCTTTAGCAGTTAGTAACCGCACAAACAAGTGTAAATACACAGAAGCACACAAACAAATGCGCACAAATAGCAGCTCTGGAATACCCTCCCAACCCGGAATGTTTCATTTACCTCAGCCTCACCAGTGCACTGACACCCCCCCAGATGGCTAGGGCTAACTAATGGCAGCTGTAGCCCCAAACATCTGGACAGCGCCAGTTTGGGAAAAGCCAAGTTAACTTAGAAGCCTCCTGCTCCTCAAATGCTGCCCCAGCAGCTGCCAGGAGATGCAAAAAAACCCCAGAATTTTCTGTTACCTGGAGATGTTGTAATCTTCCCTTCTGAGTCGGAACATTTCTTAAAGACACTGCTGCAATCATGGCTGAAATTTCCTTTGGACAAGATTTCCTTAGCTTTGCTGAAGTACTCATGCACCAGCTTCAGCATCTGCCTTGCAGTCCGGGAGAATGCCCTGGTGCAGTGCTATAAGAGACAAAAAGAGAAAGTAGGGGGGTGGGAATCAATGAGCCACTATCTGAATCTGCCAGAACCAAACAGCCACCATAAAAAATATCTGAGGAGGCATATGCAGCAAGAGGCAGTCACTGTGACCCAGCAAAGGCTATCTGGCTACACAAAGCAGGCTTCCAGCACCTCTGAATTCTCAGCGATGGATTCTGAACCCCATTTGGAGAGCACTCAGCAGTGTAAGAGTTTTAAGAGGTCCCAGTAGCGCAGAGAAGAACTTGCATCACTTGTGATGCTGCTAGAACCGTCAACAGTTTTCCTCCAGCTGCAGATAACCAGCCTAGGTACTGCCTAATTTTTGTTACTGCTGTTATACGTCCCCCCTTTTCTCCAAGGATCTCAAGATTGTGTACATGGTTCTCTCCCCTCCTTTAATCCCCACAATAGCGCTGTAAGGTAGTTTAGGCTGTGAGGCAGTGACTGGCCCAAAGTCACCCAGTGAGCTTCATGCCCAAATGGGGATTTGAACTCTGGTCTCCCAGGTCCTACTTCAACACTTCACCCACCACACCATACTGGCTCAGTAATTTGGATGGAGGCATCATGGATTAAAACTCCCTCCCCTACAACATGGTCATGATCTGACTCATGGAGTCCTGCACCCCAGAGCTAAAGAAGTGAGTAGCATCATGTGTAGAGCAGCCCTAACAGACTGCTGTTTTCAAAGAGAGTGCTCTAGCTCAGGGATGAGGAAGCTGTGGCCCTCCAGATGTTGTGGAACTCCCAACTACCATCAGCTCCTGCCAGCATAGGCAACTGCCAGGAATGATGGGAGCTGTAGTCCAGCAACATCAGAAGGGCCAGAGGGTTCTCCACCCTAGCCAGTAGAGCAAGTGCATACGTCACACAAGTATTGTCAGTCCCCAGCTTCTTTCCCACTTCCATAGAGCACACGTTTCAGCTGCCATTTAGTCTCCTAAGTCTCACCACAGATCTGTTAGCATCCGTGAGAACTGCAAATCTGATAAGTAAAAGGTTACCTTGCTCTCTTCTTCATCGCTGCTATTAATTTCCATGCAGTCTCCAACTTCTATGTGCCAGTCCTTTACCTCTTTCATTGTGTCAGAGTTTGGAGTATTTTGCTTGAATTCAATACTTTCAAGGATGTTTCTTAGAGGAGAGTATGCCGCTCTGAGAAAGCATTTGGGGTCATCCTAGAAGGCAACAGGGACAGGTGTCCATCATAGAAAGACTCATGGCTGGTGTCAAAGATCAGCTATGCACGGCATCTACCATCATCAGCCCCCAGTTGCTACTTCTCCTTGTTGGTGTTGCAGATTCCACCTTCCCTCTCCAAACAAGTGAATGGTGGTTAGAGTGAAAAAGAGGAGCAGCTTCTCTTGATCTGGCTTCTCCCTCTGAGTAATTGGATTGGGTCCAGAAGAACAGGCCAAGAGAATGGGCAATAACAGCTTTGATGAACTCCCAAGCAAGGGCTGCTTTAAAATAATTCCCCCAAAGCCTGAAGCCAGCAGAGAAATTTCTCCAAGTGTCCTTCAGGATGAAATACCCCATGAAGCAAACTGAGAGACCACAGGACTTGTGCAACATCTTATAAGGGGCTGGGATGGGCAGAAAGACCAAGTCTCCCAAATCCATGACTGGTGACTTAACCACAAGGTCATCTATGCAGGATTTTAGCTCACACATTCTCTAAATAAGTGAACTCAGGGTTCCTCAGAAGCTTCATCAAAGGTGCTTCAGTAAGAAGATCAGGAGTGAGAGACAAGTTGCTGGAAAGGCAGCACATCTTCTGCCATTACCAAACTTCCTCTCAAACAAGCTGTGCCAATACAGCACAGGCATATGTTTAAATCTCAACAGGCCCAGCCAGAATCCCACAGGAAAAGTGTGTCTGTTCCAGGATATGCCCCAGAACAGGCACAGGCAAACTCAGGCCTCCAGATGTTTTGGTACTACAACTCCCATGATCCCTAGCTAACAGGACCAGTGGTCAAGGATGATGGGAATTGTAGTCCCAAAACATCTGGAGGGCCGAGTTTGCCTATGCCTGCCCCAGAATAATCTATAACAAAATGGAATTATTTGGCAGATACACAGAGGTTCCTCAGCCAAGCTAGTGGCTCAGTTCAACAGTTGAAGTATGGTTTAGAGCATGGGTGGGCAAACTAAGGCCCGGGGGCCAGATCTGGCCCAGTTGCCTTCTAAATCCGGCCCATGGATGGTCCGGGAATCAGCGTGTTTTAACATGAGTAGAATGTGCCCTTTTATGTAAAATGCATCTCTGGGTTATTTGTGGGGCATAGGAATTAGTTCATTTCCCCTCCCAAAAAATATAGTCTGGCCCCCCACAAGGTCTGAGGGACAGTGGACCAGCCCTCTGCTGAAAAAGTTTGCTGACTCCTGGTTCAGAGTTTTATGTGTGATGTGCTTGTGTTTGCACAGTTCCTTCTCACCTAGAACGGCCACAAGGAAGAGATTGGAAGCACCTGATTCCAAACCAAAGTTCCTCATTTATATCCAAACTCAGGGGAAGTCTGCTTAGTTTAAGCAACGAACAGACAACCAACTAGGATCATAAGCCATCATTTGATTCTTAAGATCACGATCATAAGTCAGGATCTTCACCACACCATAATTCCCCTGGGTTTCAACATAAAAGTGGTTGGTTTGCAACCAGAGATGAAAAATTCCAAGGTACTTGTGACTGTGCAAGAAGGAGGGAGGTGTGTGTGTAGGTGGGGGGGGGGGAGCAGATGAACCTAAGGCTTGCACAGGCTCATAATGCTCAAATCATAGTATAGTATTAAAAACACAAAGAGCTCAAGGTGTCCCCTGAAGGTATGATGTTCAAAGCCACTGTTCTCAACTGGGGGTGGGGAGCCAGC
Source organism: Podarcis cretensis (assembly GCF_951804945.1). Lineage (NCBI taxonomy): Eukaryota > Metazoa > Chordata > Lepidosauria > Squamata > Lacertidae > Podarcis > Podarcis cretensis. The sequence goes on along the minus strand of NC_137175.1, from coordinate 50,159,855 downwards.
CCAGGCCACAATCCCTTGATGTCCGGCTCTGTTCTCCTCCTCCAGGGCTGTTACTTGGTTGGAATGTGCCCTTAAAATGCAACCACCTTGATGGAAGATGGAGAGTGATGTATTTCTGGCCATTCCCACTTTTCCCTCAGAACATTGCCCAACAGGGATGAAAAATGTCCCCCCCCCCCGCCCCTTGTCTAAACACGAGGCATTCCTTGGTAACACACACCAAGTCCCACAGATGTGTCAGCAGCACAGTAGATGTGTGTCCCACAATTCCAACTCACCAGCTCTCTCTCATCCACATACTCAAAGGACAGCTCACATGAGGGCTTCATCATCTGACTATCAACCTGTAACAAAAAGGCACAGACAAGTCAAAGCAACTGTAGTGGACTTTTAGTTTAGTTTCCTTCATCAAGGAATCCAGAATACAGGAAAGAATATCCCCACCAGCCTACACTGCTAGGAATATTTTATTGACAAAACAAACCCCCGTGTTGGAAAGAGAATGTCAGCAATGTCTAGGCAACACGATGATCATGTACATACGCAATAGACAATCTTTATAGAATTCCTTCAAACCATAACAAGTACAAAATGAAATCTTTAGTCTCAAAGTCTCTTAAAATCTTTAAATGAAATGAGGTATCAGACTTTGTACGATGAAAGACAAGCTGTGAAGCTTTGTGTATTCAGCAAATATGATGTCCAACACTGAACAGTGATTCCGGATATTGACTACTGTTTCGTAGAATTCTTCATCAGCGTGGTGGGAGGATATAGAATTGCTTCATAAACCCATCTTATTTCAAATGAATGTATGTAAATGAAAATATCAAATGCAGTCACAGAGACTAGGGTTAGGGGCAGCCAAGTAGTGATAGTATGACAAGATTTAGAAATGAGTGCTTGAGTATCTAAGAACTCTCTTCTTTTTATGGTATTGCAGGACTGATAATCCAAGTGCCAACTCTGTCAGCCAGCTGCGTCACTTTGCTGGGAATCTACCGCCTTGGCTACTTGGCCAGCTAAGATTCTGCAAATACATCCAAGCTTCTTTAAAAACAAACAAACCCTCCCCAAAGGTTTCTGGGTAAATTTGCTGCATCTCAGCTGACTAAGCAGCTGAGGCAGTGGGGGCTCCCCCATCACATCCACTCAGAAGAGCACATATAGTTTAGATCACAGAGGACACCTGCAATGTGCACCCTGCTATTTTCTGAACTGCAATTTGTTAGAAAACACACACTGCACATTAGAGCAGTAGTGGAAGCATGTGCACAAGCATATTCTGCCCTGACCGGTGTCAGTGCACCAGGGGCACCAAGCTCCATGCCAGCAAGAACCATGTTGTGGCCATTGAACCAGCTCTGAGCTTTGCAAATCCTTACCAAAGCAAACAGCTGGCTCTCTTTGCCCAGAGGCAGAAGTCAAGTGTCTACCACCCTGTGCCTTCCAAGTCAAGTGCTGACTCAGCACTTTAGAACACCTTCTCCAGCGATCTCAGCCTAGTGCCGGCAGGGAAAAACACCAGGGAATGATTTGGAGCTTCTGCAGCAGGCCAACACGAGATGGGACTGCCAGGAGGGCATGTCGAACTGGAAACAATTGCTTCATTATCTGGAGAGAGCAGCCGCCAGCAACATTTATTCATCACAGAGAAGCAAGCACAATGAGGGCGGGGGAAGGGGCAAAGTTTAGGTTCACTGCCCTAAAAGACGAGGGAAGCATATGCAGCAGTAGGAGCATCTCACTTTCAGTTTTGGTTTTACAAATGTGATCCCGTTTCCATTTGGCCAAGAGATCACAGGATTTTGGATTCTATAGAACCAAGAAGAACAGCTCTGGGGTCAGCGCAGCAACAGCTAGCTAAACAACCTAATCCTTGGCAGGCAGTACAACATTTTGATTTGCATCCTGACTTCTTGCACAGAAACTTAAAGGGGCAGCAGCAGAACCTTAAAAAAATAAAAATTCCAGCACTTTGCAAGCCAGACCACACATTTTACAGCAGAGCTCTCTCCTGAGCATTTTCTTAAATCTGAACAGACTATTTTCATTTCACCTGATGTGCTACAAGATATCTAGGTCTTCATTCATTAGTCTCCCAATTAAGATTTATTGCTCCTTTAAGATAAGCAAAGTCCACTAAAAGTAAAAACAGCTTTGCAAAAACCCGAGTTACTTTTTTCAGCTTCTTTTTAAAAGAGGAAATCATTTAATGGTTGGTGGTTGCAAGCCCAAATTACAGCTAAGTAAGAATCTCAATCGTGGAGCAGTGATCAAATGTTAGCTTTGACCAACTATATCAAATTACTTTTAGCCCAGAAGAGACTTTGTGAAGAGAAGTTTATTTGTACAAGTCAGACACTGTTATCACTCTCAAACAAGAGATAATTAGTACCAGTTGTGTCCTTGATTCTACATAGTAATTTAGGTAATGTTAAGGCTTTAGAGCTTTCTCCTCCGGCATCTTTGGAGGGGAAATTAGTGGTATGATTCTAAGACCCCTAATCTCACACCAAAACTCAGTTTCAACCTCACACCCTGACTATTACACATTGTAGATGGCAGTAAAAACCCCTTAATTCCTCTGCAATGGCGCTGACCACCTCCACTGCTTGGAAATGTCAAGAGAATGATTTGCTATAGCCTAAAGAATGTATCTGAAATGCATAGTTACTCTTTGATATACCTCAGCAGCTGAAGTGTGCTAAGTGGCAAGCTGTGCGCTGCACGGTGCTTTAGCATTCCTCAACTTGTGTACTAGAGACAGAATGTGCCCATCTAAACAGCCAGAAATTAGCTTTCCAGGGGAGAGAGCTGGATCCTGGAAAGTGACAATACATACAGGTCTCGCTATTCAAGCATAATGCATTCTCAGGAATTTGTTTGTGAAGTGAGCATTTACATAACAAGCAGAAGATTTCCACTGTCTCCTGTGGAGGAATTTCTAAGGTGTTCCCAACCACAGAATTTCAACACCCAAATGAAAAAAACCAAGGGAAACCTTGCAAAAGGCAAACAAGGAAGGAAACCAAGTGCCTTCTTAATTGTCTGATCTCTCCCCCTCCCTCCCATCATGGTTTCTGGCAAAACAGCTGTCAATGACTGGCAAAACACAAAAAGTTAAAGGCTTGTTTAAATGGCTTCAGCCTTGTATACCAGAAGGAGTGTCTCTACCCCCATCACCCAGCCCAGATACTGAGGTCCACCTCTGAGGACCTTCTGGCTGTTCCCTCTTTACAAGAAGTGAGGTTACAGGGAACCAGGCAGAGGGCCTTCTCTGTAGTCATGCTTGCCCTGTGGAACGCCCTTCTGTCAGATGTCAGGAAAACAAACAACTATCTGAATTTCAGAAGACATCTGAAGGCAGCCTTGTACAAGGAAGTTTTTAATGTTTGATGTTTTGCTGTGTTTAATGTTTTAATTTGTTAGAAGCAGCCCAGAGTGGCTGGGGCAGTGAAGTCAGATGGGACTACTACTACTAATTTGTTTACAGTACTTCACACAGGACCAGCTGTTGGTATCTGAATCTGCATTATGTATAGCAAGGTTTGGGTACTAATTCCTCATGTTTGGATAAGTCAACTTTCTGTAACAAGTGTTTGTGTAGTGGGACCTGCATATACTAGCAACTCATAGCAACAAGCTTTGCAGAAGGCATCTCCCAAAGGCAAAAGGATGGGACAGCATATAAGCATTTAATTTTATCTCGCCATTTAATTTCTGGATTTCTCCATAAACACAAGAAAAGGTTTTTAAGGTAGCTGACTAATGTCTTACTAAACATGAAGCAGTTCAAGGGTTGCACTTCGTTAGCCACATGGATATCAAGGTGGCAAACCTATTTTTGAGCACAAATCAATAAATTGTGGCACGTGAAAGACTTCAGAGTGAGGCTTTTTTTGGATGACCACCTCAGGCTTTTGTGGTGGCGCTGTGGGTTAAAGCCTCAGCGCCTAGGACTTGCCGATCGAAAGGTTGGCGGTTCGAATCCCTGCGGCGGGGTGCGCTCCCGCTGCTCGGTCCCAGCGCCTGCCAACCTAGCAGTTCGAAAGCACCTCCGGGTGCAAGTAGATAAATAGGGACCGCTTACCAGCGGGAAGGTAAACGGCGTTTCCGTGTGCGGCTCTGGCTCGCCAGAGCAGCGATGTCACGCTGGCCACGTGACCCGGAAGTGTCTCCGGACAGCGCTGGCCCCTGGCCTCTTAAGTGAGATGGGCGCACAACCCCAGAGTCTGTCAAGACTGGCCCGTACGGGCAGGGGTACCTTTACCTTTACCTTTTATGCAGTCTTGTGGAAAGAGGGAGATGCTCTTGATCAGCATCTTTGGAACCAAGACTATTATCTTAGTGCCTGATGCATGTCTGGTCTACAGAATGAGCAAGCTGTTATGCAAACTTAGAAAATGGAAGAGGGTCCAACTAAGGGTTCTGCATAATGCTGCAGGTACAAGAGCTGTAAGCTTTGATCCCAAGCCACTCCAGCCTTCTCTCAATATAGTTACACCAATTATTAGATACCACACACTGCCTTGGTGGGCAGCAAGGCTTATGAGGGTATTTTGATAAGGGGATGGAGAATCTGAGGTCTTCCTAACCTTCTGCAGGAAGTAAACTGCCAGCAGGTCCCATTCCCATAACTGCCAGAACCTCCACACACTTTTCTCAAGTTATCAATCCCTAATCAGGATGCCACAGAGAGCCACATTCTCCCAATGATTAAGCCCTTGAGTTGGTCCTGTGAAACTTTCTTTTCCTGGTTGCTTCTAGTTCTCCTAACTAACTATCATGCTTTGCTGCCACAATCACTTGTGACTGACAGTGGAAAAGAATCTTGATTGAAGCCCACATAATTCCTTGTAGGCAAGATCAAAGCCAGGACCTTTGACAGTTAACCACTGGCAGAGACCTCCCAGCAGTTCCCAAGTGATCCAGGCAGGATCAAGAGTCTGGAAAATTCCAGGCACTTGTTCCCAGAATGTTGTGGTTCTGAATCACCCCAACCTGCTCTCCCCATGACTAGAATGGTGCATTCCAACTCTACCATTCTATAATTGCATTAGCACTTCCTGCTGGAGCTATGCTTTATTACCCTCCTAAGCATCTGTGGAGTGGTCCCCATGCCGTACCTCCCTTTTTAGTTACTAAAAGTCTTCATCGGGGAAGCGCTGAAATGGGTGTGAGAGAGTGCACACGCCTGCACTAAAAGCTCTTTAGCCTGCAGAATCAAGCACAGTCCAGGCTGCATCCAGCTGAACCTCCTCCTTAGTAGCATGCTCAGTGTTAACACTCCCTCCTCACAATATTGGCTCCATTTATCCCCAATTAAAATGGCACTATTTATCTCAATTAAAAGCAGTCATTCAACTTCCTTCCACTATGTCTTCTCTACTTTCATTTTCTACCTTCCCCCTTCTCAACTTCTGCCTTTAGGGCAAGAACAGCTTGTGAACGGAGAAACAAACAGTTCCAGGCACGGATGGATTAATATATTTCCTGTTGATTTTTAGTAGTTTTCATGCATTTGCTTAAAAAGGCAAACTGAACAAGATCATTCAGCATCCTGAGTCAAACTGAACTAACAAACAGCAGAGGCACTGCCTTCTGTTGACCAAAGGAGCTAGTAACTTTATGCCATCACCACAAGATCTATGCATATTTTGTTTTGGGCCTGAACCCAGGCTCATAGTTTGTCTCCCCCAGACAAACCACAAGTGGCAAGCCAAGAACAAACCTTGGCTATGGTTTGTGGCTTGTCTGGAGAGGTGCCTCTGCCCAGCGTAAGATCCAGGTGATTCATCTTCTGATCCATTCTTTCCTGCCACCTTTGCTGTACTAATTGCAAAGAAACTCACCAGGTCCAGCAGGCGATTCAGGTGAACATCATGGATTAAGCGGCTGCAACCTCTGTTCTTCTGCTCTGCTCCATGGATAGCGAAGGCCACAAGGAGAAGAAAGGCCGCTGCAATGTGGGAGATCATCTTTTTCTGTGCAACAAATGAGACAGAGTCAGGATTAAACATGGGGGAAGCCTGCACCTTCATGCACCCTCTAGCCTTGTGGACGTAAACATAAACCTAAGAAAATATGAAGAGCCCTGCTGGATGAGACCCAAGGCTCATCTAGTCCAACATCCTCCCACCACACACCTTGACCAACCAGATGCCTATAGGAAGCCCAGAACTAGGATCCGAGTGCAACCCCTTTCTCCCCATGGTTGCTCCCCAGCAAACTGTATTCAGAGGCATACCAATTCCAATACTAGAGGCAGAACAGAGCAACCATGCTTAGGAGCCAACCTCATATCCCATGAATTTGTCCGAACCCTTTTTAAACCATCCAGATTGACAGCCAACACTACATCTTGCAGGAGCAAATCCCATGATTTAACATATGCACTAAAGGACAAAGTAGTTTTCTCTGTCATGAATCTACTCGCCTGATCTCATCTGATCTTGGAAGCTAAGCAGGGTCAGGCCTGGTTAGTACTTGGATGGGAGACCACCTGGGAACACTAAGTGCCACATGGTTCCTGTCAACCTAGATAGCTCATCATGGTGCTGATAATGCCAAGGTTGGAAATTTGATCCCCATAGGGAGCAGTTGCATATTCCTGCATTGCTGGGGGTTAGACTAGATGATTATCAGGATCCCTCCCAACTCTACAATTCTATGATTCTACTGACATTCAGATTTGTTGGTGGCCTTTGTTCTAGCATTATGAGAAGGGAAAGAAAACACTATCTGCTTTCTCCTCTCTCATTCAAATTCTGTTTCTGCTCACTACACTGCAAAAACGCATCCCAAAGCATGTATGTCTGGCTAGCCCAGGGTTGTGCCCATTTTGCTATTTTTAGATATAATACAGTGTTGTAGAATTTACTTAACTCTTTTTTCAAGAGCATCCAGTGCTTTCTCCACTGCAGTGTGGTCTGCCGCACATTATCCTTCCAAGCCACAAGTGCTGGAGAATCAGTCGCTTCCCCCAACTCTGTCCTCTCACTCTTCCCCCCCCCCCACTGCCAATACCTAGCCATGATATCTTACTATAGAGGATTTGAGTTAATTGCTATGTATAGGAATTGTTACCATCTTCTGGATGGAGACTTTATAGCTATGACTGCACCTCACGTTTTTTAAATAAAGAGAGATGAGGTTTTAACTATCGTCCCATTACTTCCTTCTGAAACCCGTTTGCTTTGTGCTTTCCCACTAGGCTTTTTGGTGCTGGGACTCTGCCACTATATAAAATAAATAAATACATTACAATTCCACACTTTGGGCATGCCTCCAAATATAACCGTTTCCTTCTGCCACCCATGGTGACCTGCAGAAACTGCTACACTTGGGCATCTATTTATGTACGGAGTCTGCACCACAGAGGTGTCCTATTTCTCCCCGGATGCTCCCGTTATGTGTAAGAATTAAAACAGAAAGAGGACCCTTCCCAGCAGCTTTGGAAGAGTTAAATCTGGCCTGCAAGCATTCCTTTCCCATTCCTCCCCACACCCCACCGCCTTTTCCTCTTTCTTATTAGGAGAAGGAGAGGTCAGCTGTAGCCAAGCTGGGAATTTCCCAGTTCTTAGGCCTCAGCTGGATTCTGCACATTCAGATAAATATGCCTTTGCCAGTCTGTGACAGCACTGGCTTTTTCCCCCAGGAAGGAAACAAAAACAGCTCTTGCTTCTCCGCAATATGTTGAGATTTTATTGCTCAAATTCTCTCACGATTAATCAGCCTTCCTTTCCTCTTCCAAATTATTTTATCCTCCCTTCATTGCTGTCTCTGTCCCAATCCTCTTTTCTTCCACAGCACCAATTTCCATTTTCCATAGTAAGGGTTGTAACGGCCAGAAATTGCCCAGGCGCCACTGGAAGCGAGCAAGTCTCATTTGTCACCCTTAAGCCTTCCCACCTGGAATTTCCCCTTCGCATCTTTGGCCATTCCATCAGATCATGAAGGCATTTTCCTTTTCTTTTTAAAGAAGCATTTATCTCTACTGCCTTCCGTAATGCATTTCAGTTCTGGAGCTCAGTGCCAGGCGACACTTCTGCTCACGTTAACAGGCTGTGCAACTGTTTCAGACAGAGGGCAAAACTAAATAGCAAAACTAGGGTGGAGGGCTAACTTGGGTTCAAGCATCCATCAACCTCCTTGAGGTCATTTTATGTAAGCGTCACATGTTTTCTTCCCCCAAAGCAGCCAGCACTGGCCACTGCCATAGATGGAACTTTGCCTCTGTTTCGCTACTTCTCTCCCCACCAAAGCGTTCTGGCAGCTCATCTCCAGGAGCTCCCTTGGACAGCTGGGCACTTGGAGGATACTCAGCAGTCTGCTAACCAGAGTGCTAACTGCCTTCGCCCACGTGATGTTGATACTGGCCTCTGAGGTCCTGCTCATTGTCTGCGGCAAGGCAGAGACAACCAGTCTCTGGAATTCCCTCCTCAGGAAGGCTTTGCCTAGGACAATGTGGTGGGTATCCTATGGCAGGCAGGAGGGGCTAGTTTGTAACGTTCTCCAGCTTCCTTGTGGTTCTGTTGCAAGGAGAGTTACTCGCAAATAACTTCCAGGGGAAAAACAAGATCTCCATAATCAAAAAGGGTTGCAACCACTGTTTATTCTACGCAGAACTACAAACCCACAAAAATTAATGGGCATGACTAACAAAGGTCCATTAATCAGGTGTACTCCAAATAGAACTTTTAATACTGTGGATTGTATCCAGCACAGAACAAAACCAGTTGTCCAGCCCAATTTGGGTGCAACAGACACAGTCAGGGTGTGTGTGATATAAGAGACTAGCAGATGGGGTTTCCCCCCCTACATCTGCCTCCCTGTCACTTCTCAAGCAACTGTATTTTGTGTTCCAGCAACAGCTGTGAAGCCTCTGGTGCCACCCTAGCGAGACACTAAACCCACCTTCTGCCTAGTCTGCTCTCCTGCTCTTCTTTCAGCTAGTCCAGGCCAGCCTTCCCCAACTCAATGTCCTCCAGATGTATTGGACTACAACTCCAGATGTTTTGGAATGCAGCTCCCATCAGCTCCAGCCAACTGGAGGGCACAGGGGTAGGAAATGCTGGCCCAGGCTTTTCATTCCTCCTTCCTTCCTACTCAAGCGCAGAGTCTCTCCCTGACATGTCCTTGCATGTCCACCCACCGTTTTCCTTGGCATCTTCCATTCCACAGGTTAAAAAACACACTTTGCTCCCAAGCTCACATGAGCCTCATTATATGCCATGACATCCATTAGCAAGAAAGCATTACACTGAGTCCTGGGAAAGTCCCTCAAATGCACCTAGCTGCCGGTCCAGTCACTGGGCACAGAAAACAGGAAACATGAAAGGAGGGGAGGAGGGAATAATAAAAACATCACACATAAGGTTTGGAAGAGGCTTCGGAGTCATGCTTTGTTTATTTAACCTTGCCCAGTCACAGAAAGCTCTGGAGATTAAAGTTTCTATCCCTTCAGCAGGTGAGTGCATGCAGAGCACATTAGGACTTTCCCCAGTATTTCAGTGTAAAACGAAAGACTGTAATCCTCATCTTGGTCAGAATCAAGACATGTTCCTATCAGGGAAGGAGGACAATATTCTGCTCCCCAAACACACACATACACTCCACATACAGATGCTGACTAGAATGACAGCTGAACCTTCTTCATCACCAGGAACAGGATCTTAACCTCAATTGCATCCAAGGGCACAGAGGAGGATATGTGTATGACACACACAGCTCTGCCCTCAAACACTTCAGTGCGACTCAGCATCTGCTGCCAGTTGCCTCACTCTGCCCAGTGCTAGGGCTGACCCTGCTTGTTCATCCTAAAAACCAAGAGGGAGCATTTAATTGCATCGGGAGATACTGGAAGCCAAGTCTTCCTAGGAGTCCCACCCTCTGAACCGGATGCCCCATCCTCTCACTCCAAGGAAGTGGAGATCTGCAGGAAGGGAAAACAATCTGCATATACTTAGAGGGCACCCCTGGTGTTTCTGTGTTGCAGGAGGCCGAGCCCAGCTTCAGATCCAGATCTCAGTGAGCATCCTCTGAATGAGCACCCTCATAAGAGCATCATAAAGCTGCTTCTGCAGCTAGAGCATAGAAAGGCAGAACTGCAAAGCCAGCACACTTGTTACCGGAGGACAGTAATCCACAAGGATCAGTGGCGTAGCGTGGGGGGTGCAGGGGGGGGCCGGCCGCACCGGGCGCAACATCTGGGGGTTAGGGCGCGCAAATACACGGGTTAGGGGGCGCAAATCCATGGGTTAGGGGGCACAAATTACTTGCCTTGCCCCGGGTGCTGACAACCCACGCTACGCCACTGACAAGGATCATGTGGGCAGCTCCACTCCAGCCAATATATGCACTGTTAATGTCTAGTGGCAGATGGCACTGATACAACAACCTGAGGTATTGACAGTGCGGCAAGTCGAAATATCATGCCAGAGGCAACTAAGGCTGCAATCCCAACTGCACTTACCGGATAGTAAGCTCCATTGAATCCACTAGGGCTTACTTCCGAGTAGGCATGGGTAGGATTGCACTGTAACTACTCAATGCTATTTAGCCCTGTGCTTGCTCGGGGAGTAGAACGATAGCATCGTGGAGCTGGAAGGGACCCCGGGGTCATCTAGGCCAATCCCCCGCAACGCAGGAATCTCAACTAAAGCATCCAAAACGCCGCGGGCCTTACACGCGTCCGAGTTGCGCGGCAGGGTCAGACCTCCACCCCGCCCGCCTCCGAAGCCTGAGATTTATAACCAGCTTGCAGCGTCGGCCGCGCAGAATGACAGGAGAGCGTGCAAGGGAGGTGGGGAGGCGGAGAGCAAGCGGCGCATAACGCGGGGAAAGGGAAGCCTCAATACTTGGATCCAGGCAGCGGGTGGGCGCAAAGCAATGCCAAGGGTGCCAACTTGAATGGGGGGGGGCAGGTAAGCTCCACCCTGCATGATCGATCACATGACGGGGCTCACCCATACAATTTGAATGGCAATGCCCATCAACTTGTGGTGGGGGCGGGGGGACCCCTCGACCCCGAGAAATTGGCTCCTATGACCTATGCACAAACCGGGACACTTGGATGGGAAAAGTTTCTCACACACACGGATCAGCAGCAGCGCTTTGCGCGTTAGCAGCCAAAGCGGAACACCTGGCTGCAAAGTTTGCGCCAAGCCCTGCGGCCCTCCTCGTGTTTGCTACGGAGTAAAGCGCCGCGTAAACACGCCACACGCCTCGGAGGAGCAGGCTGCGCGGCTGAAAGGGCAGTCACGGACTTACTCGCGAGGAAGCACGCCCGCCACCCCCGTCTCCGAAACGCAATTGGGGGGGGGGGAGATCTGCGCCTTTGCAACTCCAGACCCTCTTACTTCGGCTGCTGCCTATCTTGCTAGTCTTATCAACTCGAATACATTTTTGTGGGAGGGGAGAGAGAAGAGACCCGGACAGTCCCCTCCGGACGGGCTCCGCTTTTCCGTGAAGGGGGTGCCTGGCTCCCTCCTTACCTTGGCCCTGCACGCAGCCCGCTCCGAAAACGCCCCAATCCGTCGCCTTAAGATCCGGGTTGGCGAGAAAGCAGCGTCGGCGGGCGCGCCTTCTTTCCCTCTTGCAAGCTAATCCCGTTTGCAGCAGCGGCGGCGGCCGGCGAAGGGGGCTGGGACTGTGTGCTTTCAGTTCGCGCGAAGCCCAGGAAATGCTGCCTCCGTCCGCTCAGTGCCGCCTGCCTGACTCGCCGGCCTTATAAAGGGCTCCCTCCGGAACATGTGGTTTACGGGAAATCACCTTGGATCGGCGCCACGCTCCCTCCTCTCGACGGGCCCTCCCCCACTTTGTAAAAAAAAGAAAAAAGAAGAAGCCTCTTTTTCCCCCTTGCGCTGTAGTCCCCTCCCCAGATTTGTCACTGAGAAGCTGCAGAACTAGGAAGCGCTTAAAGAAGCCTCTGCTGGACCCAGTGGTGTAGCGTGGGTTGTCAGCACCCGGGGCAAGGCAAGTAATTTGCGCCCCCTAACCCGTGGATTTGCGCCCCCTAACCCTAACCCCCAGATGTTGCGCCCGGTGCGGCCGGCCCCCCTGCACCCCCCACGCTACGCCACTGGCTGGACCCCTTCTCGCCTCTTCAGACGACGGGCCTCCTCCGCATCGCGATGCCCGGGTGGGTGTGTTTTCACCTGGGAATTTCCTTCCTATCCCTAACCCAGACGTCCCGAGTCTGGCAAAGACGACATCTCTCTCGTGGCAACAACAAGTTGCCAAGCCCCATCCGCATATCCCGAATTGCTGCACTAGAGACTTTCCCCACGCAATCCAAGGCATGTCCGCTCCGAAGTAAATCCCATTGAGTTCAATGGAGCTTGCTCCCAGGTTGAGCCGGAGGCTGCAGTCCGATCACCGTTTAAGTTAAGTCCTCGCTCCTGCAACCTCACCTGTAAAATGAGGATAATAGTGGCCTAGCGCACAGAGAAGGGTTAATAGCAAGTCTTGGCAAAGTAACACCTTGGGCCATGCTGGATTAAATGCACATGTCTTTGAGTAATGGTTTTGTCTTTTCTGATATTTTTGGGGTTTTTTGCATGCCAGTGTTAGTTGTTATTTTATCTCTGGCATAACACAATCATCTCTCTCTCTCACACATCACTTTTGTCATTTTTAAAAAGCACAGGTGTTCATTTGGGGAGTGTCATTTGGGGCCCGCCCCATGTTCCTGAGCCCCTCTGCCATCAACTACCAGCTGCTGTGCCATCCAAGCTGCCCTTGCCCATCTTCTAAACCAGAAACACTACAGGCACTTCTATAGCCCTTGAAGGCAGAATGGAGACAAAGAGGGCAGCTTGTGCTGTTAAACATAAAAACGGGGTTCTATTTCCAGCTGAGAAACTGCAGGGTGGCCATATGTCACATGCTATGAAGTGCAAGCACTTCAAAACCAAAAGTCAGGAAATGGGTCAAGATGGGCACCTGCCATTTGATTACTGTTGTGGAAACAATGACATGTGGTGGCTGGTCCCCATATTAAAATTCCAGCTGCAGGAAGGAAACAATACTGGGAATTTCCAGCAGATATGTTGCATCCATTTATAGTGAAACTCCCTATGTGTTCAAGAGATTCACCGTGCAGAAGATTCCCACAGGGTGTAGGGTGGTTATTTAGGGTCTGTATTTATTATGCATAAATAAGAGATTTCATATCTGTTTAAAACAAAATGGAACAAAAGTTGTCTTGAACAATTGTACAGATTTAGAAAACAGGAGTCATATTAATACATTTACAAAGAGTAGCTAAACATCAGCTAATTTGATGGAGGTCCAATGTGCAGGTCGATAGATCACTAACCTCCTCCACCTGTTGCACCTGTCTATTCTACACCCAATCATTTCCTGTATAGTAAATATTGGAAGAATGACATGGAGGTGTATTATGAATCTTTTGTAGCAATGTCAATTTCAACTACATTTGCCAAAATCAAAAAGATAAGTAAGCTTCTTGTGGTCCACTTCTCACCAGCTGAGATCATTTTATGCCTCTATATTTACCTTGTACTTCTACGTACTTTCAGGATGTGGGTGGTGCTGTGGTCTAAACCACTGAGCCTCTTGGGTTTGCTGATCAGAAGGTCAGTGGTTCGAATCCACGCAATGGGGTGAGCTCCCATTCCTCTGTCTCAGTTCCTGCCAACCTAGCAGCTCAAAAGCATGCCAGTGCATGTAGATCAGTAGGTACCACTGTGGTGGGAAGGTAAACGGTGTTTCCATGCTCTCTGGTTTCCGTCACAGTGTTCCGTTGCACCAGAAGCAGTTTAGTCATGCTGGCCACATGACCTGGAAAGCTGTCTGTGGACAAACGCCGGCTCCCTCGGCCTGAAAGCGAGATGAGCGCCGCAACCCTATAGTCGCCTTTGACTGGACTTAACCGTCCTGGGGTCCTTTACATTTACCCTACACGTACTTTCCTTGTAGCCAAATAGACAATTGTCAGTTCCTTACAGCATCCTTTTCTATAAAGCAGAAGCAAATAAGGCCCGCTAATGAAGAGCAGTGATGGCAAGATGAGATGAAATCTGGCTTCTCTGTTTTAATGCTGACGACACCACAACACTTATGCACTATAATAGGGTTGTCACAATTTTTCTTTTCATTTTTGACATTGGCAAAACTCCTACACAAAATCCGGTTTGAGTCTTGGAGATTCTGGTGTGGTGCATGAGTGTGCTTTTGCAATGAATGTGCTGCTTACAAGAGTGAATGGAATGCATGCACGATGGTGCGTGGGTGGGGGTTGTTCTGCATTTCGTGTTTCCATACGTGTGAAAATTTTACAGAATGTAGGGAGACAATGAGGAATCTCATGGAAGAACCACTGTTTCAAGGCCCAACAAAATTTGAGCTTAGGCTGCTAGAGAAAATAAAATGCATGCAGAATGAAGGGGAAACTACATTGGTAATAATTACTGCTGTTATGACACTAACATGTTTGCATGTTAAATGAATGTGATGTTTAAAACTTCATCATAATACGCTTTTGGATTTTCCCAGAATGTGGAAGCGTGGATATAAGGGTTTATGGTAGAGTTGTAATCTTTTTTCTTGATTTTACTGTTTTATCTTTTGCAACCCACTTTGAGGCTAAATACAATCAAGCAGTGTAATATTTAAATGATAATAAATAAACATGAAATTCCAATTTGGCTCAAAATCTATTTGCTGTGATAACAAAAAGAAACTTAGTGCAATCCAATGTGTTTACTCAGAAGTAAGTCCCACTATATTTTTGAAAGACAAAATAATAATACATATTTACAAAGGGAAAGAAAGAAAAAAGTAGCCCAACTGAATTCAATGGGGCTTATTCCAAGGTATAGGATTGCAGTCCTGTAGGCAATATTATTTGACTGATTGAATTCTGCTTTAATAAAATGGAGTTGAACTCAGGGCTAAAGATCCCTTTGAACCAATTTGCTGCAAAAGCTAGTTGTCTGACTGGTTTGTGGCTGTGATGAACCCACCTCCCAGTAATCTTTGAAGTGCTTTCACAATAATTTTTAACAAATGATCATGCTTTTAAAAACAAAGTTTTGCAAAAATAGATAAATGAATATAGCACTTAAAAAAAGTTGCCAGTCCACCTGAACATGGGTAGAGAGGCAAAATGACCACTGAAACAGCATTTAAGTTGCTGGTTTCTAGTACACCATTGTCACCTACAGTATAAAGTCAGGGAAGAGAAAAATGGTGTGACTTAAATGGTACGCCCTTAGACTGCAGCCCTCCTCTACTTACCTGGGAGTAAGATCCATCCAGGGGCAGAGGAAGGGGTGTGTGGTGGATGTAGGCCACCCCGTGTGTCACCACTGAGCAGTGGCGTAGTGTGGGGGGTGCAGGGGGGGCCGGCTGCACCGGGCGCAACATCTGGGGTTAGGGCAAATCCACGGGTTAGGGGGCACAAATCCACGGGTTATGGGGCACAAATTACTTGCCTTGCCCCGGGTGCTGACAACCCACGCTACGCCACTGCCACTGAGGGAGGTGACAAAATGCCGGATTGCACTCACCACAGGCCCTGCAGAACGCCTGAGCCACGCATCTCTCCTGGCCCCATCAATTTCAATGGAACTTACTTCTGAGGGAAATTGGTTAAGATTGCATTGTTAATGTCTTCTGTATCAACCCCTATGAAATTGTAGCTCTGCAGCCTGAACATAGAACAAGGAAAGATGGTGTGTGTGTGTGTGTGTGTGTGTGTGAAGTCACAGCAGGGATATCTGCAGCTTTTAAAATCAAAGCAGAGTTTTCATATCATGTCGTAAAAATAGTGATCTAAATAACTCTCATTTCAATCAAAAAAATCTTTACAGGTCTTTTATTTTTTATTATTATTTTATTGAAAAGTTTCCTTTTATGAAGGAATAATGTGATAAAACAAAAATTTAAAGAAAAAGGAAATGTGAAAAAGAGAAGAAAAAAAGTAAAACCACGTGAAAAGTACAGTGCAATACAGTAAATAAAATCAATTTCCTTTCTATGGATTATTGTATAGATATGTGATACTATTATACTCATATAAATATGGTTGCTAATAACCTACTACATTTTGTATAAACTCATTCCAGAGATGAATATGTTTGTCCGAAGTCTGCATCTATAGGCAATCCGTTTGTATGTTGCAAGTGTTATCATGTTGTCAATCTAAATAACTCTCCTTTGAATCAGAAAGCTTTGCATGCTTTTTTGACACCAGTCAAGCTTGCAAAAATTTATCATTTGCCCGATAATAAATGTTGGAAATGTAAAGAGATTGAGGGCACATTCTTTCACCTTTGGTGGACATGCCCAAAGATTAAGACCTTCTGGGAGATGATCTATAATGAAATGAAAAAGGTATTTAAATATACCTTCCAGAAGAAACCAGAGGCCTTTCTCTTGGGCATGGTCGGCCAATTGGTGCGAAAGGAGGATAGAACTTTTTTTATTGCAAAGTATTGGAAAACACAAGATCTACCCATCCGAGAAGAATGGCAGACGAAGGTGATGGAATACATGGAACTGGCTGAGATGACTGGCAGAATTCGGGACCAAGGAGAAGAGTCGGTGGAAGAAGACCGGAAAAAAATTAAAGCTTATCTTCAAAAATACTGTAAAATTAAGGATTGTTAGAAAGATGTTGGAAAAAGAAAATTATGTGGTTTTGGCAGAAATGACATAAAGGATTAAGTAAAAATGAATTGATGAAAGAGAGAACGTAAAATTATAGTATATTAAGACAAATTATTAAGATAAAAACAAGGTTGGAAGGATTTGCTGAAATAACAATTTGAATTAGAATACAAAAATGGGAGGTTGTGAGGAGGTCAAGGAAATAAGTAAAGGAAAGAAAGCTATGTAAAGGTTCGATTTGTTCTTTTTTTTAATTGATTGTATTTTTTCTGTATTTTTTATTTTTATTTTTTCTCTTTTTTCTTTTTGTAACCTTTAAAATTTTGAATAAATATTTTTTTTTAAAAAAAAAAACTTTGCATGCTTTTTATTTACTTTCATTTTTAAACAGTAATTTAAGTTTAATATTTTTTTAACCATCCAGCACATTTAAAGATTTGGACTCCCCCCGCCCCGCCCGCAAATCATAACCACAACAATTGAAGAGGCACTGAAAGGTGTGGGCCCTGAAAGATAGCATATGGGGCAGGTGTTGGAATTTACATAGAATTCTTATGCTTCTTCCCACCCTCCCACTTTGAGCGCCTGGATTCAATCATTCAAATTACTCAGCTGCCTGAACATTCCAAATTGATCTACAAAAGCTCAATGCAGCCCTCTCCTTTCTGCACTCTTAAAGGGCCAGTACTGCTGAACTCAGAAGCTTTAAGTAATATTCCAAGAAAGGGCCACGTCTTAGTGGTAGAGCACCTGCTTTCCATGCAGTAGATCTCAGATGCAGAAGATCCCTGGCATCTCTAGGTAGTGCCAGGAGAGAACCCTGTGTGAAATCTGCTGCCAGTCTGTGCCAGCAGTACTGAGCTCTATTGAACAATGGTCTGCCCTTGGTATAAGGCAGCTTCCTATGTTCCTAGATGCATAAACTGGTTGCTGTTCATAGGGGTTTTCATCTTCTTGGTTACAGTGGTACCTCAGGTTACAAACGCCTCAGGTTACAAACTCTTCAGGTTACAAACTCCGCTAACCTGAAAGAGTTACCTCGAGTTGAGAACTTTGCCCCAGGATGAGAATGGAAATCGTGTGCTGGCGGCGCAGCAGTAGCAAGAGGCCCCATTAACTACAGGTACCACTATATTCTCATAATTGCCATTCCATTTAATTTATAAGGCTTTGGAAAATTACCAGGCTTTCCACCATGCATTTTAAAGGACAATTGCCTGCCCCTAGGCTCACAGTTGAAAAAGGAAAGTGAAGTGAAACATGAAAGGGGGTAAAAAGGCAGGACAGTGGGGTTTGAAATGCTTTATCAATGCTGTGTATGCCACCCCTGGTCTCCTTTGGGAGGAAGGGTGAGGAGATGATGATGATGATGATAAGAAAATAATTTGGCACACAATCTGAAAGAGCAGAAACTTCCCCCTATCAGCATTCAAACTTTGACAATGTCTTGTACAGTGGTACCTCGGGTTACAGACGCTTCAGGTTACAGACGCTTTAGGTTACAGACTTCGCTAACCCAGAAATTGTACCTCAGGTTAAGAACTTTGCTTCAGGATGAGAACAGAAATCGCATGGCGGCAGCAGGAGGCCCCATTAACTAAAGTGGTACCTCAGGTTAAGAACAGTTTCAGGTTAAGAATGGACCTCCAGAACAAATTAAGTTCTTAACCCGAGGTACCACTGTACTATGATATTGATTTTATGATAATTTTATAGATCTTATGATTTTAGCTTCTTTTGTGTATTATTTTATAGTCTTTTTTAAAAAACAAAAACATTAAGCTGCCCTGATTATCTCAGCCAGTAGAACATGAAATTCTTAATCTCAGGGTCATGGGTTTGAACCTCACACTGGGCAAAAAAAATTCCTGCATTGCAGGGGGTTGGACAAGATGACCCTGGTGTTCCCTTCCGCTCTACAACTCTATGATGCTATGTTCTTGAAGAGTAGGGTATATATCTTAATAAAGAAGTAGTGGCACACAGAGCTCAGCACCAGTGATCAACACAATCGTAGTATTGAGGTCAAGAGGGCATGTACTGGAAAGGTCAGAAAGATTCTCAGCTCTGCCTTGGCAACCGTTGTGTGATTTCTGAGTCTCCCACGCCCTGCAGCCCACTCCTTCTAGTCACACACACACACTGCACAACATTCATCCGGTTGTCAAAACCACTGCCAGTGACCAGGCACCCACTGTCTACACCCCTGTGATTGGTTGTTAGGTGTGTTCTCATTTAAAGTGACAACGTGTCTGTTACAACGATGCTAAGAGGAAAAAGGGTTGTTTGCTGTGGTCTTCTTTTCCAGTGTGAGAGGACTTTGTGGGTATTCTGGTGATGGTTACCAGGGAGGATGCAGGTTCAGTTGCTATCATCCTTTCCCACTCATTATCAGCTGAGTTGATGATGTGATGGCAGGAAAAGGGAAGGGGGGGGGGAGAGATGTGTTCAGATTCACAAATGGAGAAAAATACTAAAATGATGAACTTGTCTGTCTTGGGAACTCTGACTAAGCAGCTCTCACTGCAAGTGACTTCTGATGGGACCTGTAGAACACACGTGGCTGGAGGACACTGAAATCTGGACCATATCCTAATATGACATGGACCAATGAATACACATTGATGGAATGTAAGAACTGTCTGTCTTAAGCTGTGAACTCACAAAAGCTCATTAGTCTATCTACTCTACAAATCTAGACAATGTTTGCATATATAATAAGCCCTGACTCTGAGGTGCCAGAATTGTTATCAGAACTGTGCCTTGTGGTTGCTTCCTCTGCCACTTGTTCCCTCTAAATGGATGCCTGTGGCTCCATGTCAATCATTTGTTAACAAAATAGATGTGGCTATAGCTAGGGAGAGAATGTTGCACCATAAAGTTCTGGGGTGGAAAAGGGACACTGGGTGGAATTCAGTGTCACACTATTATGAACATTGCATTTGCACAAGGATTGTAGCTTGCCAATAGTAGTAGTAGTAGTAGTAGTAGTAATAATAATTTATTTATACCCCGCCCATCTGGCTGGGTTTCCAACTGGCTCTGGGTGACTTCCAACAAAATATTAAAATACAATACTCTGTTAAAAATTAAAAGCTTCCCTAAACAGGGCTGCCTTCAGGTGTCTTCTAAAAGTCTGGTAGTTGTTTTTCTCTTTGACATCTGGTGGGAGGTCATTCCACAGAGTGGGTGCCACTACTGAGAAGGCCCTCTGCCTGGTTCCCTGTAACTTGGCTTCTCGCAGCGAGGGAACTGCCAGAAGGCCCTCGGCGCTGGACCTCAGTGTCCGGGCAGAAAGGTGGGGGTGGAGACGCTCCTTCAGATATGCTGGAAGAAGGCCGTTTAGGGCTTTAAAGGTCAGCACCAACACTTTGAATTGTGCTCAGAAACATACTGGGAGCCAATGTAGGTCTTTCAAGACCGGTGTTATGTGGTCTCGGCGGCCACTCCCAGTTACCAATCTAGCTGCCGCATTCTGGATTAGTTGTAGTTTCCGGGTCACCTTCAAAGATAGCCCCACATAGAGCACATTGCAGTAGTCCAAGCGAGAGATAACTACAGCATGCACCACTCTGGTGAGACAGTCTGCGGGCAGGTAGGGTCTTAGCCTGCGTAGCAGGTGGAGCTCAGTCTTAGTGATTCCGTATGCCTGGGCTTTGAGAGCAGGTGACGCATGTTTGGAAACAGAAAGTCACCTTGTTGAGTGGATCTAATTATCCCAGAACATGGAGTACCTGTGTAACAATAATCCATCAATTTAATGCCAGTGTCATTATTTCACAGAAGGAAGAAGGAACCTGTCTCCTGGCAAATGCATTAATGTAATTCTGCAGCTGAGGAAGTGCAATACAAAGAGAACCCCTTTTCTCTGGAAATAGTCCATTGCTCAATTTTCAATGTGTGTCCTTTGAGACATCCTTTTCTAATCAATCAATCTCGGAAGGTAGTTGATTTATGGCTGTGGTTTCCAATGATATTCCTGGACATCTCCTACTCTTCCTGCATGGGCTCCACTGTATATTTAAATTTTATAAAATTACCTTTGGTGCACTGGAAAGCAAAGCACAGGCCTCAAGCTGCTATTGCTTCACACTCTTCTGATTCCTTTCTCTAGAATGTCTTTTGCATTTCCTAATTCTGCTGGATCTCTCAGCAGCCTTTGATACCATCAACTACTTCTGGACTGTCTAGAGGAGCTGGGAGCACTGTTATGCAGTGGTTCCACTCCTTCCTCCTGGGCCGTGTGCAGAAAGTGGTGGTAGGGGATGAGTGTTCAGACACCTGAAATTTGTAAATTTCAGTAAGTATGGAGGGGAAAAAACTTCCAGATATTGGATTAATCTTCTTGTTTGGGATGGGGTGAGTGTTGAGAATGCTTGTCTTACCTTTAAATATGGTGCCCGAGGAATTCTCTCTGGGTGTTTCATTTTTAACAACAAAAACAAGCCACCTGTGCCATTGTTTCAGTCCATGGTTTGCAGCCCAGACCTGTGTCTGGGAAAGAAAACTCCATGGAAACAATGTCCCATTACGGCCAGTGCAGGCAGCCATCTCCCCACCCTCCCTCAGAATGGCTTGTAGGAAGGGTGCCATTGGAGTGTTCTGCTATAGCAGAGGTTGGGCACCAAATGTGGCCCTCTAAGCCTCTCTGCCTGGTACCCTTCCTGAATGCTTTCCCCAAGCTGGACCCCTTAACAGTACCCTAGATAGAGGGTAGAGAGAGGTGTGTGTAGAAAACAGCCTATCATACAGAGGTAAAATTTTACCTTTGTTGTTCTGTCCACCACTGTCATGTGGCCATTAGATGGCTGCCCAGAACAGAATGCAGCTGTCGGGTTGTAAAAGTTCCCCCACCCATGTCACAGGTAGAGATTTAATTCATTATATCCTCCCAGTTCGCTTCCTGTTCATTTGAAGCTCAGCCCAGCCCAGCCCAGTAGGTGGCTGTTCCTGGTAGTTTGGTTTTTTTTGTAGCTCTTTCATTCTAGCTTGCTTTGGCTACGAGAAAATTCATGCCTGCTTTTGAAGTTACAAGCAGAGGGAGGAGTGCCTTTGCATTGCCTGCAAAGGGACTTTCTGGAGATGTTTCTAATCCATTGGGATGAGGGAATTTGAGTTGGAGAAGCTGTGGGTGGAGAGTTAATCGCTCCTCCCAATCTCAAGAGAGCCCCCACTTCAGGGTTGCAAATGGTGCTCTCACCCTGGAGTCAGATCCAGCAGACACTTGCTCACTCAAATCATGATCCAAAACCCCTCACTTAACCTGAGATATACAAGGGTAAGGCAACACATGGTGTACTCGATTTTTTAAAGCTAAAAGGAGGCGGGAAGGAAATGTAGAAACCGGACTCCTGCTGGTTGCTGGATAACTAATGATGTAGGCCAGGGGGATCAGATGGCAAAAGTAGACATTAAAACATATATATCCTCCAAAACAGAAGGGAGAGGGCATATATTACTTGGTAGAGTGGGGGAGGAAAAGAAATCAGCCTGTGTGCTCTGGAAAGCCCCGGTTTTACTCTCCCAGATGCCTGGAGATGCAGGATGTCAAAAAGAAAAGACTTCTTGGATGGATTTTTAAGGTCTGTGCAGGGTCCATTCTGACTTGTTTGAGGTGAGCAGGAACTGAGATGCCCATTTCCTTTTTTTTTTAAGTGGGATGATGAGATACCAGGGGAGAGGGGTGCTGAAAATGTGCCTGGGGTGATGAGAACAGCCAAGATGCCACTTAAAACAGTGGCAAGGCTTTTGCAGAGGGAGGGAAAAGAAGAGAAACCCAAGATATCCACATTGTAGTGCCACCCCGGGCTCCTTTGGAAGAGGGTCCAGGGTGTAAATTTAATCAAACAGAACTTTTAAATAAAATTCAAAGATAAGACAAAATTTTCAAAATTTGCCAACCCACCATGCCAAAGTCACCAAATATCCCCATACCTTTGCAGGGGATAGACAGCCCTGTGGAACGTGAATATTCAGCTGCTCTTGAGTTTCAGCTGGTACAGGGAGCAAATGTTAATGACAATACTTCAAGTACTGAAGTTTGTTCTTTCTGTAAGTCAGATTTGATCCTCTGAAGCTTAACCTTACCAATGTTAGTGAAGGGAAGCTCCGAATTCACTAAGCAATGAGATTCTTCGTGGGATCTGGCAAAGGGGAAGGAAATGCCAACCTGAGTTTGCCAGCAGTGAGGAAGAATAGGGAAGATGGCTATCTGTATGTCAACTGTGTGCCTGAAAGTACTGAGAACAGTTCTGCAAAAATGGTAAATATTGTCTGTTTGTTTTGTTGATGGCCAATACTACCTGAATGAAAATTGTTTAGAAAGCAGGGGACCCCCAACCTTTTTTTGGGGGGGGCAGGGGCACATTTTGAAATCTTAGAAGCTATAATGGCCGCCATTTCACAGAAGGAAAACAGACAGTGCTCAGAAGTCTCTCCTGCCCCCCACCAAACAACAGGCAAAAAACTGACACCCCCTCCAAGACAAATAACACACAAACAAAAATAGAACAGGCATACAGCTGCAATTAAAGAGCCACCCCCTTCAAATTCGTTGTAGAAAAAAAATGGAAAGGGCATAGTGCCTTGGCAGGTACCATGGGGGGTTGCCTGAAAGTGCCATGGTGTCTGCAGGTGCCACGTTAGAAACCCCAAGTTTAAATGATAGTTTTGTCTAAAAATGTTTTAAAAAACAGCTGTTCATAGGGAAACCAAGCATGTATCAACTTGTATGTTTTGTATTCTATTTTCTTTCTAAGAAACAGTTTTAAGTAACATGGGTAACTTGGCATTTTTGGTTTTGTTGGTCTGGAATTCAGTTGTCCACATTTCTACATTAGTTTGTGGGGTGGGGTTTTTTGTTTTTTGTTTAAAGTGCTCATGAAATTTCATTAGCATCTTAGTGCAAATTTCTCCGCACATGCACATTATTGTATGTCATTCCACCTGATAAGCATATTTTTGTAATGCACATGTTTTGTAATATAATGTGTTTTTTTTTCTCTTTTAAAAAATACATGATTTTTGTGCCTGCTTTCCCTTTGTATATGCAATTTTGTACACATGATTTGGCTGAAGAACTGCATTCAAAATTCAGAGATGCGTGAATTTTGAAGGATGTCTGTATTTCTGTTCATGTACTGTTTCAGAAAGTGAGGTAGATTTGAGTTTAAATGTGGGTTGGATAGAATTTCTCCCCCATTCCTACATGCGCATATGCAGCTGATGTTTGATAATCCTTACATGGGGCTGAAGGGAGTACCCCAGTGAACTCTGGGGTCAGTGCAGTTTATAACAGGAAAGGGGGATTTTTAAGGAATGTGAGGCAAGTGAAACAAAGCTTTGGGCCCTTTCTACTTTGCATTGAACAGGATGCCATTTCAACCCCATGTTGCACCACAGCTGTTGAAGTGACTCCACAGACTGGGCTGTCAATCAATTTAAAGTTTACATCGAATACATTCCTGTATTAGAAAGAAAGAAAAGACCTACAATCAATGTTTGTGGTACATTTGGGTTTGTTTGTTTTTAATTCACCTCCTAGAGGCACATTTGTAAACAAGCATCTTTGGGAATAGGTTCTATTAGCTAAGTAAGTGGGTTTAGATCATGATTCCCGGGCAAGACCAGGCAAGATTTATAAGCAAAATCTCTCTGTAAGCAAGAGAAAGCACACAATTACCGCGCTAGAGGCTTGTAATGTTACCAAGCAAGCCTTCAGGGTACATTCATGCCCATTGTGCCTATCCCTAGAGAGCATTCGATACCCACAGAGCAGCAGCGGTAGTTTTCATTCTTTGCAGGAGCAGGCTGGAGGGTGTGTCGCGGCTCATGATGAGCAGGCAGAGAAATCCCCTGGGTCAGGATAGCAGCCCTCCAAAGAGCTGGCAAAGTTAAGTCAAAGAGAGGAAATGAGACTAATAGCCATAAATCACGTGGTTTTGTTTTCATAGAAATTACATTCTTAGTAAACCCCCAGAGAAACCAATTCCATTCCGTGGTACGGTCAGGATGCTGCCTTTTACAGACATCTGCGGTGCATAAAACAGTACCATGACCCACAGCTGTTGGAAAGCGGTAATCAGTAGTTAGAACACAAGACTTGCATTACCACTAACTAATGAGTCATGTGGCTAGTCAGAGCATTGGAAAGGACTCAGGGCAGCAACTGCTCTGACCCACGAGCCCATTGCCTCTGCCCGGCAAGTCAAAGACATTCCTGCAATCTGCAATTGCCCGGGGCCGGATTTAGGTTTGACAAGGCCCTAAGCTACTGAAGGTAATGGGGCCCTCTATATGTCCAGGTGTCCTTTGTCAACAACAAATTGCCGCTGTTTTGTGTTGAATATATGCTATATGGTAATTTATGGACCTAATAGGTATCTAAAGCCATTTGCACATAACAAAATATGTATTTTATCAAAGTAATTGTTGAACTGAAATACAATTCAGAAGAAGTATATTAATAGTGAAATACAATTAAGAAATGAGCAAACCAGTGATATTTTAGGGAGCAGGCTAGCAGGCGGGGCCCATTACTTACATCATAGGAGCCTACACAACTCAAAACACTGTTGCTGTATGTAGGTTTTGTTTTGTTTTGTATCCTGTATTTTGGAAATGTACATCCATATTTTTTTCTTCACATTTTTTTGGGCCCCCCAAGAGAGTGGGGCCCAAACTATAGCTTGCTTAGCTTATACATAAATCCGGCACTGAATTGCCCCATATATGGGCCTCTAAACCACAGAGCCTAGGGCTTGCCGATCAGAAGGTCGGCGGTTCGAATGTCCACGACGGGTTGAGCACCTGTTGTTTGGTCCCAGCTCCTGCCCACTTAGCAGTTTGAAAGCACGTCAAAGTGCAAGTAGATAAATAGGTATCGCTGCAGTGGGAAGGTAAATGGCATTTCTGTGGTTTACCAGAAGCAGCTTAGTCATTCTGGCCACATGACCCGGAAGCTGTCTGCAGACAAATGCTGGCCCCCTCGGCCTATAGAGCAAGATGAGTGCGCAAACCCAGAGTCATCCGTGACTGGTCCTAACAGTCAGGGGTACCTTTACCTTTACCTATGGAACTTTTATTCTGTTGTCATTTCCTACTACTTCCTTTCCTTACAGCATTCTGCTTGTCATACTAACCCTTTATCTGAATTTAGGGGTGTCCCATTTTTTTCGTCATAGCAGTCCTGAGCTATGGTGGTGGCACAGGCAGAGGCTTAGACAACAGGCAGCTAAAGAGGCCATTCACATCTGTCCCACTTACCATGCACACCATGTGCTCTGGGGGAGGGGAGCAGGTGCAAGACTGCAACATCAGTTCCTGGACCACTAAGCAGCCCATCGGCACCTCTCAGCAGATGATACTGCCTTAAATGTGGATGCAGCTTGAGTCTCAACACCTTTAAGAAAAACGAGAAAGAAATTAGCCCCTGGATCTGTCATCTTGTCCTTACGAGTTGTTGCTCCAAAAAGAGTGAGATAGCCTTCCAACCGCAGGGCACTTACTGTGCAAAGGGGCCCTGTTCCACTAGCGGTTTCTTGGCAGTTCTCCTAGACGGGAATGAGAAACGTAGCCGTAATGATGGGGTTTGCGAGTGTACCTTTCGCCCAGATCTCCAAACCCACAATGTGCGTCTTAAGAATGGATTGAAGTTACACCATGTAAATGCCCTGTCTCTCAGGGATTTGCCTCAGTGAGCTGTGTGCTATCCCTAATATATATTTGTTTGCAGCATGAATGCAGATCCAAAGAAGCCACTTTCTCACTAGGGTATTGCCTCACCATCCCAAGCCTGCTGTTCTTTTGGACTGGCCATGTTTATTTTGACATTCCTGGTTTCCACCAGTTCCCTTTCCGCTTATTGTTTAGAGAAAGGCATTTGCTGAGCCAGGGGCACAAGGGGCACCTTCCTGGGACAGCCAGTACTGCAGCTCCTTGTCCTAGCATATGACCTGGTGGAGCCATCAATGAGGAGAATGCAGCCAACATTGCCCTCCTAGAGTCCTTAGTCCATATTTCCCCAGTCTTATTGCACTCATGCTGTTAAGGTCTCCCTACCTAACATGTCTTTTTTTTTCTTTTTAAATGTGTAAAACCAGAGCATATTCTGAGGCAGGGCTCACTGGGCCTTACTCGGAACCTATATTAATTCCAGGTCACGCTGGGTCATAATGTGGGGCACGATGAGGGGAAATAGCCTAAGGCACATTATATTTAGGGGGCACGAAGATCAAGATGATAAACCTTTTGTCACAGAATGGGGAAAAATTCTTGAATATATGAAAACAAATTGTAAACCATTAAAAACATTAGCAGGATTGACCTAAACATGAGCAGTAAGACATTTAAAGGCATTATAAAGGATAAATTAGTAAAAATGATAATTTTGGGTATGCAGTGAAAATATGACAAAAATAAGAAACCGCAGAAGGGGAGGGAGGGAAATCACAGAAAATATTATTTGATTTGTGTAGATTTATATTCGTTGTTGAATGTTCTAAAATGGAAAAATGGGGGGAAATGTTGTTTTTTAAAGATTTTTAGGGGGCATGAACAAGTCGCCCCCCCCCCAGGGATCCCTGTTATGCCCTGCCTCACCACCATGTCCCCAACCCCCTCACTGAATGCCCTCCTGGCCGTTGTTGAGGGAATTCACCTGCCAAGAGCTGCAATGGCTGGCCATGCTTCTCCCTGCGAGGGCAGACAGTGCAGCCCCACTTGGTTCCAGTGGTGAGGTCTGGGCTGGAGCAGGGGCTGCATGAACCCTCTGCGTCCTGCACACATGTGCCCAGTGGCATCAGTGGCAAGGGCTGGGCTGGTGCAGTGGGTTCTGTTCACCCTGCTAGCAAATGCCGCAAAGTTGCTGAGGTCCATGCCGTGTAAATGTCAAGCAGAATAATGATATCTCTTTTATGTTTACTTCTTTGAAAACTGGGGTAGTTCACTCATTTTCAAGAAATGAGCTTTATTACTCTGCTTTATCTTTGAAGAGGAAAATGCACATAGTCACAGGAACTAGTTTTGATCAGATTCTGAACTCTGTCTAATTTTGGTTTTTTTCTGTTTTGCATGCCTAGGATGTTGAAGGGGTTGTCATTCAAATACAAGCCCTTGTATCTTGAAAGATGCATTGGACAACAAGGTCCTATAGTTTGCCAATGCATATGCCTGTAGACCTTTCTGTGTACCACATATGCATGTCTGAGAAATTCTGACTCTGTTTAGTGATGCAAGATAGCAAGAAGACCATGAAATGGAGAGGATCTTGCTGTAGAAGACTGCACAAACATGTGTAACTGAGCTAGGAATCTTTGCCATTGAAAGTGAGGTACTGTATACTCCTAGCAGTGCTTGATTTATAACATAGAACACAACTACTTTATAATATGATCATGGGACATCCAAAAAGTATAAAACAATGCAGCTACAGAAGAACATGAATCATTCTCAAAATATAGTTATAAACGAGCTCTTACATATGTACCCTAAGTATGTATACAAACTCAGAGAGAGGTGTGAGCTTGCTTTTTCTGGGCAATCTCATTTACATTGCGTCTAATTTGAGACAAACAAACTCTCATCTCCTCATCAACACAAAGAACCCTTTCTCTTTTCTGATCTTTCATATTTGTCAGAGTTGAAAATCCCTCTTCACAACAATATGTTGTAGAGAACTGTAGAAGAATAGCCAATGCTCTTGAAGAGAGGCGTGAATACTGTTTCCACCCTGATTTAAACAGTTACGTCATGATTTATCAGCCATAAATGTGACATATGGAGGGTTTTTCAGAGCAGAATGAAATCATTCAGCAACTGCTCAATTTTGTATGAATTTTGCATTTCCTTGCTGCGGGCTATATGAATTATATTAACTTTATAATATAACCTTGTGCTAACATAAGTATTTTCCCCATTGAATATACTTTCTGTTTTACTGACCATACATTCCTCTTAGGCACAACCACACATCCCAAAGGACAGTGTGAATAACACACATAACCCTTTGCAATGCAGGCACAGGATGACCTTCTGACATGCTGCAATGGTTTTTTTAATAAAAAAGTTAGTCCTCTGAATCAACAGCACCCTTAAAAAATGCAAAATAACCTGCAGAGCTGACACTAATTAGTGCTGAATATGTCTTGAGTATATTCTACTCTTTAAATATGAAGACATAAAATACCCTCCTTGATGAAATCTGAGTATCCTGCTTTCACCAGTGGACAAGATGTCTCTGGGAAGCTAACAGCCCTCTGCTGATGTGTCCTGAACATCTGGTATTCAGAGGTAGACTACTTCTGAACATGGAAGTTCTGTCTTGATGTCACAGGAATACCTAGATATACCTGCCAAAACCTAATCACCACATCTCATGGAGTGAAATTTGTATGTTATACGAGCATTTCTTCTTCACCTTTCTTCCATCATGGAACTCAAGGTGGGATACACAGGATTGTCAAGCAGTTGCCCACCTGGCCACTGAAAAAACTCAGGAGCTGCTTAGCTCCAGCAAGTCTGCTGCATCACGTTCCTTCAGACTTTACTTACAGGGCTGACCGTATAATCAATAGTGCCCTGGGCCAGGATGGCTTTTGGTGCCTGCCCCCCTTGTGGCCAGCTTTGCAGGGCCACCCAGAAGGTTTATGGGACCCATTGGAGGTATGATGTTGGAGGCCCTGCTGCTGCTACCCCCTGCAAGGGTCCATGCATGTGTAAAAAGCTGGGGACCATATGCGAGAATTATTGCCTGCACAGGCTATAAGAAGAAGAGTTTGGATTTGATATCCCGCTTTATCACTACACGAAGGCGTCTCAAAGCGGCTAACAATCTCCTTTCCCTTCCTCCCCCATAACAAACACTCTGTGAGGTGAGTGGGGCTGAGAGACTTCAAAGAAGTGTGACTAGCCCAAGGTCACCCAGCAGCTGCATGTGGAGGAGCGGAGACGCAAACCCGGTTCCCCAGATTACGAGACTACCGCTCTTAACCACTACACCACACTGGCTCCTATAAATGATAAATGATTGTGTGCAGCTCCTCCTTGCCCTGGGATGAAGCAGAATGATGCTTCCTTACAGGGAATAGGGGCAAGGTTGTACTTCGCCTGAGTATCTCCTGCAAATCCCAACCCCCGTCTGGCAGAGCTTCCTTTTCTTCTTTTCTCACAGGTCTTCTGGTTGTGAGCCTTCTCCACTACTCAAACAGGAAGGAGTCTGCCCTTAAGGCCTGGCCTCATACCCTTTCTCCACTTTTTCCTGTGGCAATTGCCACAGAAAATTACTCTGCAGTGACACCTTGCCTCCAGAAGAGGTTAGATGGCGACCTGTCAGAGATTCTTTAGCTGTGGCTCCTGCACTGGAGGGAGTTGAACTGGATGACCCTTTGGGTCTCAGCTCTACAATTCTGCGATTCCAAATAGTGCTTCTAGTGTCTACAGCTGACAAAATGCTAAGTGCTTGGTAATGTCGCCTCAAAGTAAACACTGTGTTCCACTGATATGTGTCTAGCACAAATGACATCGACGTGGAAACCGAAAAAGAAACATACAGTACTTCAGTGCTAACTGGAAGAAGGTCATTTTTGTAGTTGGCACCAATAAAAAACCCGTTGAACCTTGAGAAAAAGGTTACAGTCCCTTGCTTTTTGACACCCTTGCTCACCGCAGGCAGCACATTAAAAACAACAACACGGCCACTGATCTCAGCTTGCTGGTCCTCTCAGCTCCCACATTTTGAAGGTCTGCCCAGCTTCCATGCCCTGGGATTGTAAATCATAGCAGTGAATTATATTATTATTTCTTTATTTGCTTGCTTGCTTTTTGTCTTTTTGAGACAAACTGGGGAGAGAAATCAATACAGTGGTACCTCTGGTTAAGTACTTAATTCGTTCTGGAGGTCTGTACTTAACCTGAAACTGTTCTTAACCTGAAGCACCACTTTAGCTAATGGGGCCTCCTGCTGCTGCCGCGCCGCCAGAGCACGATTTCTGTTCTTATCCTGAAGCAAAGTTCTTAACCTGAAGCACTATTTCTGGGTTAGTGGAGTCTGTAACCTGAAGCGTATGTAACCTGAAGTGTATGTAACCCGAGGGACCACTGTATTAGAAATCCTCATAATGGATTTTTTATCTTTCACATAGGCCTGTTTGCATTGCAGCCTTCCATAGGATTGCCTATCAGTTGCCTCTTCATGCACTTAGCAGAATGGGTAGTAAAATTACCGGTATACATCCTTCCTCTGCAAAAATGACTCAGCCATCCTGGCAAATCTGTGCTCGCTAGTGCAAAACAATGACAGCACGGAGACCTGCTAGCTCTCTTTAGCGCGAGTTATTTCTGAACAGAGAAGCCTCTGCAGCTTTCGGAGGCTGCATGAACCATTCCAGGAATAGCTCAGTGCTAAGTCATGCTGAGCTCCCACATTAACCCAGCAAAAAGAGGGGAAGGGAGGAGGGAAGGGAACTCATTAATGAAATGAGTCCTCCTACGGACTTCTGCTTTTAAGGCATGCAGTGCAGGAATACAAGGAGGCTTTTCAATGAAAGGGTACATGAAAGAATGAACCTATTTGTTCTGATACTTGCTTGTGGAACCCACTGCCACAAGATGTTATCAAGGCCAGCAACTTCCATTGAGCCGAGACGTTGAATACTGAATAAAGGTAACATTAATAGGCAGAGATATGACAGGAAATGTTTTGTTTCCTAAAATGTCAGATGTTTTGAGGAAAAGAATAGTAAATGTCATGCATCAGGGCATGAAAATAGCTGCGCAGACTTCAATGTTAAGCAACTCAAACTATGATATTGGCAAGCCAAAGAAGAAAATCTGATGGCAGGTCCCTCCAAGAAAGATTTAGAATGCTAACTTTAAAATTTCTATTTATCTACAATAACAAAGGCTATGTGGAATCCCCTTCTTCCTCAGAATTTTTTTTACATGTACAGCCTTTCTGTTGCCCATACAGGTGGAGCTATGAGACTCTGCAGCCATCTGCTGCTTTGGCAGACTATGTAGTGATTTTTCTGCCTGCTGTAGAAATTGTACTTCCATAGAATATATACAATAAAATACAACATAAATGAAAGAAGCAATAAGAATACAATTAAAAATACGAATATTCAATGTGGTGGATGTGCTGTCTCCCATCTTCAAACACCAATCCACAGACACACTGTGGACCACCTAAATGAAGTCTGAAGACATCTGGTGATTCACAGATCACAGTTTGGGAACCTCTGCTTTAAATGATAGCTAAATGAAGACCCCCAGATACCAGTTGCTGAGTGACAAACAATGTGGGAGGATGGTTGCCTTTGTCCAACTTGTGGGCTTTCTGGAAACATCCGGGTGGCTACAGTTGGTAATAGGATGCTGGACTAAATTCACCTTCCCCACTCTGCTGCCTTCTAGGTTCTTTTGGAATATGATTCCCATCAGCCCCAGCTAGCATGGCCATGGTTGGGCTGATGGCAGCTTGTTCAAAATATCTCTGGAGGCCACCAGGTTGGGGAAGGTTGGATTACACGGATCTAGCATTTCACCTAGAAGGCCTTCTCTTATGTTTTATGTTCACATCCCCAATAAGCACCACATCCTAAGACATCTCAGTACTCTGGCCTGCTATGTGTGTGCAGTGGGGAGAGTTATCCTTGTATATGGCTATGAGCTATGGCTGTCAGCTGGTTTAAGAAACCTTGGTTGATTGATTTAATGACTTTTTAATCAACCAGTTAATACATACAATGGGCAATAGTTCACAAGGTGGGTGGGAATTCTGCTTTTTTTTAGGATGTTCATGTCACATCAGGTCCCATCTTTGAAGAAATATGACCTAATATGTAGGAGAGAAATGGGAATGTCTTCTTCTAAGGTAGTACCTACCACATACAATTTTTGTAAGTACTTGATTTTTCTCTCTCTTTTAAATGTTAATCAAGGGACATGTTGGGTATGTGTGTTGTTTTTGTTTGTTAATATGGGATTTATTTTGTCTTTTTATATTGTAAACTGCCCTGTGATCTTCAGATGAAGAGCAGTGTAGAAAATTAATAAATAAAAAAGAAGTAATAATCCATTCATTTCTTTGGTTAAACATTGCAGCTCCTGTTACTAAGGTTGACCTCTTGAGACAACCATGTGGAACGGGGGGAAATATATGAAAAGAGAAGCGTGACTATGAATCAGGGGAAGTCTATCAGCTTTTGCATATGTCTGCTGTCCAGGAAACCATCTTCTGCTTGCCTTCTAAAGGATTCCTCAGTAGCTGTTCAGTGAGGTCATTTCTGATGACCTCCACATGCCATTAAAAGCAGAAGCTGCAAGGGAGCCCTTGACGGTATTCTGCAAAAATGGGGAAGCCAAGACCGGTTACTATGTTGTGTTGTTTCTCTACCAACTTTCCTATATGTTACTACGATTAAAGGGCAAAGGAAAGATTGACAGAGTTTCACATGCAAGCCAGTGAACTATGTCAAAGGAGGAAATAGAGCTGTTCAAGGAAGTGTTGTCATCTTTCTTTCTTTTTCTGCTAAAGGTGCTATAGTACCGTCCCCCCGCCCCAGGTAGTATGACAGGCAGTAATCTAATAAATAAATGCAGATTTGCATTTTTATTTTTGCTGATGGAGTTGCCCTGTTGCTTTCTGTCTGTCATGCAACCATTGAAAAGGTGTGGGGAGCAAAGAGGGGAACACCTGATCCAAAGGCAAAAATGAAATATCTTCAGGCCTTTCACTATAAAAACTAATTGCCTGCCTCGTGATGTTCCACCAGCTTTTTGTATTCCTTTCAAGCTTTGATGCTGCTGCAGAAAACACATTATGCTTTCATGCTTTGCATCCAGATATAGAATGCATTCTTTGGAAAGTCAGTTATCTTTAGGTCTCTCCTTTAAATGTCTTTCCCCTTTATTGCAGTGGTGAAGAATCTCTGCAGATGTGGCTCCCCTAAGTTTATGCCTGGAGCTTGTGGAACACCGAGGATGGAATTGGTGTGATTCCACTACTCAGGTCAGGATGGGACTGAGTGATGTGCCAGCACAGGATCCTCTCGTGCCATAGTGATTCCTGCTTTCAGAAGTTCAGCAAGGTGCCTCATGACTCATCCAACAGCCAGTCCAATCAGCTTCTCTACATGGAATTGGGGGAAAAAATATTGTTCTTTGCCTTGGGCAGTGAAATATATTTGGACGGCCTCATACATGAGGCTGTTGAGCTGTAAGCAGGGAGTGGACTAGGATCGAGGTGATGATAGTGGTAATTTATTCTTATATCCCACCCTCTTTTGAAATGGAGCCTAGAGCACAACTTGGAGGAATAAGCTCTCCAGGGCACTTTGCTGGCTCAGATAGCATCCAAACAAAGACGAGCTGTTTTCCAGGGCTGCTTGTTTATTTGCAAACAATGCTGTTCATATCAGCCATCTGCACCCTGCCCAGCGTCTGGCCTCCTGCTCCCAGTGCTGTAGCCGGACAAGGCAAACACAGCGGCATCTGTGTGATTTAGTCGCCTTCCCCATCTCTGCCCCATTCAGTACATCTCTGGCTGTAACCAGAGGACCTTGGCTAGGCACACGAGATTAAATAGGTGGTTAATAGAAGATATTAGATAATAATAATAATAACTTCTAATAATCTCTCCTGCCTTTAATCTCTCCTGCCTTTGGACTAGAGTCCTTAAGGTAACTTGCAAGATCACCATAAAGTAAAAGCATCAATGCATTTTAAAAAATCAGCAGCTGCACAGAGTTCACATCAAGACCAAGACGTACAAAGCAGTTTGTGACTTCTGTCTGCAGTCTGGAAAAGCCCCCTCTGTGCTGCTGAGGAATTATTGTGTACTTATATCAGAATTTGACAGCCTGAGACAGGCTGTGAAGCAACAGTATGCAAATTCCAAATCCAGAGCTGGGAAATTGCCAGCTAGATCACATGAGCCTAGCAGACTTGTTTAAAATGTCTATACTGATAGTCCAGCTTCCCCAAGAGCTCAGGTTGAGTTATGTCAGTGTTTACAGAGTGGAAAAGAGGGTGATATTAAGCACCGTCATTCCATTAAGGATTTCTCTTCCTGTTATCATAAGAGGTGCCAAGGATATTTCCATCCCCGTATGTTCCTTGAGCACTTTAAATCGTGGTCTATTATAACTGAACAACAATCTGTTCTGAAGCCAATTCCCACCCTGAGGAGTTAAGCCAGATTTTCTAGAGAAACTCCACCCTGCAGCTCCTCCTCACCCATATCTAACAGCTGTGATGAAGTCACCAGCCTCAGAGAAAGAGATGTATAAAGTGGAGGCTCAGTTTGTGCTGCAGTTATCTGACTCAGTATACATTTAAAGTCCTATCAGAGCGCTTTATAAACAGTCATGGCTTCCCCCCAAATAATCCTGGAAACTGTGGTTTGTTAATGTGCTAAGAATTGTTAGGATGCCCCTATACCCTTCACAGAGCTACAGTTCCCGGGTGGTTTAACAATCAATCCCTCTTCCCAGGGAACTCTGGGAACAGTAGCTTTGTGATGAGAATAGGAGTCTCCTTAACAAACTACAGATCCCAGAATGCTTTTCAGGAAGCTGTGACCATTTGTGTGATGATACTGATTTAAACATATAGTATAGATGTAGTATCATTTGAACATCTTTCCTGGGGGAGTGGGGCATTTGTATATAACTGTGCTGCTGTGCTAACATTTATTGAAGTCCAGGAAAAAGGAATCCTTACCCAATGGGATGCATTTCCATACATTCCAACAACGAACTCCACCTGAGCAGATATGTATAAAACCTACTTCTTTAGCAGAGTGCTAAAACCAAGTTTTAGATGCATCCAATGACTTAACTTTTTGCAGGTTAGGGACATGTGCAGGATCTAACAAGGTCAAGTTTGTTTCCAAGTCTGTCTCCGTCCCTCTGAGTCCCTTCACCAGTGTAGTTCCTGCAAGATCATTCCATGGTCTGTGAAAACTCCGAATACTGTGAAAGAAGAAGTGATTATACAAATGATTTAAAGGCACACCAAAGTGCAGAAATGCTGAGTTTGGAAACTGATGTTTGGTTTTTTTCTCCTTGCAAAACCATCGTGGTTTCAAACTATTATTCTTGGCACAAAGTGCTCCTAGACTTGAGCCTAGGCAATTGACTTGCTCATCACAGGGAACTTACAGCACAGCAGTGAGTAGGTGCTGCAGGAAGCAGAGTTCCTCTGGCATATAGGAAGATATTTGTTACGAAGATATTAAACGGGGAATTCCACCTCCCACGTTCCACCTACATATCATGAACAGTGAGGGAATAAGATCCGACAGCTAGTAGTTGGGCACGGAGCCTAGGGAAATGTTGCTAAAGCAGTGTACATATCCCATTCCAAAGCATCCGACTACCTTGGAAGGAGGAGAATAATGATTACATTGGCAATAGGGATTCCTTCTGATTCTATGGCAGATACAAGATGGGACTTGTTTTGTTGGCATACCTGCTGTAAAAAGCAGAGCCAGGCTATGAGTTTGGGATCGCTACCCTTTCATACTTTTGTCTGGTCTTTGTTCTCTCTTCATCTCTTGGGGGCCACAGTGTCAAAACTACCCATTGCTTCCATTAGATGCTACTGAACGAAGACCTAGTATATTATACTCGCTGCTTCCCTCTGCCAAAAGCCAGGACTTTTCGTAACTCAGGGAGTTGCCTGCATTCTATCTAAATAGAGAACATTCAGGGTTGGTGGCATATGCGGTGGTCTGAAGCTGTGCTACAGAAAGTTCTCGGGAGTGTTTGTGTTGTGATCAGCACTCCTATGAGTTAACAAGGCCAGGCCAGAAGGGAAAGGGTGCCTTCCACACCTGCCAGTCATCTGGAAATAGTATATCTTGGCTGGAGGGAGTCTTGGCCTTTCTGTGCTGGGCAATAGGTAGGCCACATCTCTCCTTGGGCAGCAAAGCAACCAGTATTCAAATGCAATAGCTGTGTGGGCAGGTCCTATTGTGGAGCAATGAAAAAATACCAGGGAGGAAGTGACCTCTCTCCCTTCTTGCAGAAGGCAAGGAGGAACAGGTCTCAGGGTACCTAGATGCTGTTTGGGCAGTTTCATCTGAAGTGCTCTGAACAAAATGGGCATAGCAGATGGGAGAGGACTAATCCAATTCAATTTGCCACATTCCCACATCAGTTTGTGATTTATTTATTTTAGAAGGTCCTCAGAGGAATTTGTCAGCATTTTAGTGTGTGTCTCTAAATACACACATTCTAGCAAGCAATTGTCCCTAAAATAATGCATTTGTATATACTGTTTTCGCTGATAGATGCATTTCTTATGCACACTTTCCCATAGCATACATAATTTTGTAAACATTTTTGGTTCGAGAACTGCATCACAAAATTCAGAGAAGTGTGAATCTGGAAGGTTAGCTGAGTTTTTGGTTTGTATGTTATTTCTGGAACTGTGAATTAGATAGGTTTCCATTAAAAGGAAACCTATCTAAGTCACATTCCTAATAGCAGAGGAATCTCCATGGTGGCTTTTATTCTTCCTATCACATCATGCAGTAACCATACTTTGTGAAAATTCAGCATATGTCACCTGATGATCTTGTTCAACAGTCCCAAGGAAATGGGTGCTATAGTGATCTAAAAACATGCAAAGATTAACACCCATGTGGTCATGAAAACCACCCTAAATTAGCTTCTCTGTGGTGTCTTCCAGACACATGACAAAGTCATGTCAAATTCTCCTTCATGACCGCAGTGACTCTAATCTCACTCTTATGCCTATAGGTCACAGCTGTGTAGGAAACCCTTCCATAAATTAGAACTTGCTGCATTTTCTATTTATGGGCACAGATAGCCCAATGACTGAGCTATAAATAACACCATGTCTCTGTTTTTCCCCTCCACCTTCTCATGAAACTTACTGCATGAGGTGTCTCAACTATCATGTGGCATTGTTTCTCAAAATTTCCTTTGTGGATACAACATAACCGTAACTACTCAGAAAGTTGCTATATTAAACACAGTCTTACCCCATAGATATGGTGGTGGTGGTGGAGAAATCTAACTGACACTATAGCTTTGGTCGTCTTCTTAAACCCCCCCTCTCAATCTCTCTCTCTCTCTCTCTCTCTCTCTCTCTCTCTCTCTCTCCAGGTAACCATTGTGCATCATGATGGCTACATACATGTATACAGGGATTTTCAGCCTGACTACTCCACACTCTGTGGCATTTCCCCACTCGCTCATACACACAGAGGGAGCACACAGAAAGGCAGCCATATAAACACGTACATATTGACCCCTCCAAGAAGGTGTTGGTTTTTACTTCCCTGTTGGTTTTTACACTTTTGCAGTTAAGTATACCAGGACTTCGGTTTATGTGTCACATGTGGCAGCCATTTTGAGATATGCCACACCCACTTGGCAGCCATTTGGTGATGGTGCCCATTGCACTTTCTCAGAATTCCATATGGGCCCCCAAGGTTAGTGACCACTATGGTTTGGTTACAGGTCTTAAAAACCATGTCCAGCATGCGTTTAAAAACAACAACAACAACAACAACTTTGCAATAGTTTTACAAAATGAAATTTCTAGGGAAGAGTTAAATTTTTCGTACTAGAAAAACTTAACAGATACATTAAGACTTCTGGATTGCAGGAAAATGGATTCACAATGGTATCAAACTCCAGGAATAATATAAGTATGATTTTAAATGGTAAAATGGTTGAAAAAAATTAATCTGAGTTGTACTAGATGTGTGAGAAAGCAAGAAAGGATTTATGCAAGAAGTTTCAGGAATCAACTATAGAAAGCTATTAATAACACTTTGAGAAAATGACCGTAAGTTCAGAGCCTAAGACATTATTATGAACAATATTGAAAGTGATAGTACCTAAAAGGGGAAAAAAGGATGTTATTTATATGATTGTGACAGCAAGATTGATATATGGCAGATTTTATAAATACTGAAGTTATGGGACACAGCTGTCTTAAGTAAATTATCATGGGAACTTTGAGTAAGACAAGGAAAACAGCATAATGACTTTGAATATTATTGGCGCTGTTTTATACAGTTTTGGATTGCAAGACAAGATCAAGTACTACAAGGGTGGGGAACCTGTGGCCTTCCAGATGTTGATAGACTACAACTCCCATCATCCCCAACCAGTATGGTCAATAGTGAGGGATGATGGGAATTGGAGTTCAACAACTTCTGGAGGAAGAACTTCCATTCTTGAAGTAGTGATAAATTGATTTCTATTGTCAGAATTGTCACTTTGCATGCTCAAGTCTTTGGACACCCTCAGGTATTACATTTAAATCACTTTGTGCTAAAATTGACCTGCCATGCAAATGTAACCTCTGCATTATTCAACATTTCATTTTATCTTATCATTTAAAAAATAATAATATTACACACTTATTTTCTAGTGGAAACAACATTCTGCTCCAAACAAGTCCGTTTGGCACACACACCCTCAGTTAAAACTATGTCCACAATATCACCTTTTAATAGACCAGTGTCTACATCTCCCAGTAGTCCTGTTCTGGCAGTGTTCCATGACTGAGCAAATTGTCTGGGCAATGACCTCATACCACACACAGAGAGAACAAAAACTGCTCTTTTTCATAGCCTGTTTGTGTTGTAAAGCACCCAAGACAGGTCTGGAATCCTGCACAGGCCCTCCTTCAAAATCAGCTCTGATATCAGCTCCTAAATCTATTTTGAAAAGGACATTTGCCCCATAAATAATTAAGTTTATTTTCCAGGGAGGGTCTTTGTTTGTACAAAATGTGTGTGTGTGTGTGGGGGGGGGGAATAATCATATGAAAAAACTGGCCATCCATCGCTGTGGTCAATTCTTTCATAGTCTGGGTATGACACATGACACCCAAACGTCCTGCTTTTCAACATTTCCTGCCCTGTGCCCTTGCACTGTTCAGAACTTTGCTACATCTTGTGCATATCCTCTGAAATGGTAGGCCTTTTTGCTGCAGAGTGATTTAAAAATGGCTGGACTGCTTTGTCTCTACTTTCTTTTTTCCTGTATTGGCATTGCCTTTGCTGAGGCATAATGAATAAATTTGTCATTGGAACAAAAAAGGCTTCTTCTGGGAGGAGAGGTTAATTCCTCCAAGACACTCCCAAATTCCTTTCTACCTTTAACTGGGTTGCCTTCCCATCTCTGTGGCTTTGTGGAAGGTTTGGTTCTCCATTTGCTCCATGTCTAGAATGCCAAGCCAATATCTGTCTCTAAATTGCTCCTCCTATTTTTATCAGCGGACTCAGTGTTCATCCTGTCATGATAAGGCCCTAACTAATGACCAGCGCTGACAGAAGGTGGCACTCTTCTAATAAACCACATTCCTCTTGCAGATTAAACAGATGTCAGACTTGGCCAGAAGTGTCTCATAGTTGTAAAGTAAATGATTTATAAACATGTCTGGCTTCTTTCTCCCTAGCGAAAAAAGCAAACTTATTTGCACTATTACTTCCTCCTTTTGCTGTTTTGTGACCAGGCAAAGGCAAGTTTTTCTTTTAATTCAGGACATGGTGCAGTGTTATTAAAGCTGAAGGCTTCTGGTGTTGGTGACTGTGCCATGTCTCTTAAAAACAAAATAATTATTGGTTTTTTCACAATTTTATACATTTTAACCTAACCATTTCAAACATTAAAATACAAGGTTCTTTTGAACCTTGGGACCTCCTTCCCTCCCTCCACAGGTTCCATGTTTAAGATTAAATTTGCTGCATATTTTACCATTATCCAGCTGTTAAATATCCATAATTATCATTTAAAATTCCACATTACAAGTGTCATTACATCCATGCCAGCGATTTTAATTGTTTACAGTGATCTTTTAAATAAATTACAGTTTTACTCCAATCTTTAGAAAATACTTGAACTTCCTGGTTTCAGATCTTCCCCATCAGTTTTGCCATCTCTGCATACTCCATCAGTTTCGTCTGCCATTCTTCTTTTGTTGGTACTTCTTCCTCCCATCTCTGGGCTAGTAGCATTCTCGCTGCTGTTGTACCATACATAAAAAGTATTTTATCCTCTCTTGGTAACTCTTCACCTTTTTTACCTAGTAGAAAGGTTTCTGGTTTTTTAACAAATGTATTTTTAAACATTTTCTTTAATTCATTATGTATCATTTCCCAGAAAGGCTTTACATGTCCACCACAGGCAACTGTGCCATTTCTCTTCATTTTCTTAGGAATCTGTAGGTGTCAAAGTTCACCTCTAACATCAGATCATGGAATTCCATTGAAGTGCAACGTGTTAGGAAATGACCCATGATGACAGTGACTCTTTTTAACATTACAGTGATACTCTCTTTCCTTATCTTTAATATCTCACTCTCCTTATGTTTGGCGTTATTGATTTAATTGTTGTGATACTATCAACCACTGTATCCTTCTGGAGTTGAAAGTGAAGGGCACTGCTTTCCAGTGAATCTGCTCATACTGGTATAGCTGGTTGCAGAAGCCGGTTCTTGGAGTGTATCGTTTGGTCCTATGAATTCTGCAACATGGTGTTTTGCAAGTGTTGGTAATATCCTCCATGATGTAACATCTGTATGTAACGTAAGAAAGAGGTAATTTGGAGTGTGTCGTTGTGACTGGGCTGATTGCACACAGCTTTACTTATCCCGCTCATCTTCAGGAAGTGAGGCAGTGGATGTGCTGAATCGGTGCCCAGCTGCAATAATGGACTGGATGAGGAACAGCAAACTCAAGTTCAGTCCAGATAAGACAGAGGTGCTGTTAGCGTGTGGTCCTTCTGACCACATGAGTTTTGCTCCGTATGTTCTGGATGTAGTTGCATCGCCCTGCAACCTACAAAGCACGTCCGTGGCTTGCAGATCCTCCCCATGTCCATTATTGTCACCTAAAGTATGGGTGTCTTCTGGCAGCTTTGGGTGGTGGCCCAGCTATACCCCTATCTGGAGAGGAACAACATAGCGTCAGAGGGTCTGGTAATCTCCAGATTAGATTACTACAATGTGCTTTATATGGGTCTGTCCCTTAAGATAGTTTGGGAACTGTTGCTAATGCAAAAAGTTGATCTTATAATGCCCACTGTGGTCTTACTGCAATGGCTGCCTATAGATGTCTAGAATCCATCAAAACCACTGGTTCTAACCTATAAAGTTTTACATGACATGGAACTTCAATATTCCCTCTATAAAACAGCCCATTCCCTCCCATCCCCTTAGGCCAATGCCTGAAGTACCCCTTCTGAGAGAGGTTTGGGGTGTGTGTTACAAAGGAAGGGGCCTTTTCAGCAAAGGGATTTGCACATGGTGTGGTTAATGTTGCCAGGTTTCATGTCATGTTTGCAGACATCTTTGGAACACACAGTTGGTCTGACAACACGCCTGGTGCGTGAAGGCACCTCCCCGTAGAACAAGTCCTTGGGGATCCTGCCGTCTTCCATTCTGTGGACATGACCCAGCCAGCATAGACGTCACTGAGACAGGAGTGTGAACATGCTGGTAATATGGGCTTGGGAAAGCACATCTTTATTTGAGACTCTGACCTGCCATGTGATACCAAAAATATTCTTGATGCAGCACCTGTGGAAGGCATTGAAGGATCGCTTCTGAGACTTTGAATTGCACTGGCAAAAAAAGCAACTGATAAATTTAATAAATCGTCATCAAATACCCTTCAACATGTTGAAGCCGAAAACCGCAACACATATCTTCTGGGCTGTGTTCCCGTGTGAGTCATGTGATCTGCACGAGATCACAATCTTGCATGTTTTGGGGCACTGTCTTCATCATCTGTGGAATGATCTGCCAATAAGGTCTGCTTGGTGCTGACAGTCAATTTTTTATGCCCCCCATTAAGACATTCCTCCACTCCAGGCATCTGATGGAATGTGATTATCACTTTCAAGCCTTTCTTCAGTTATTATTATTATTTATTAAATCTGTAGACTCACCCTTCATCCATAGATCTCAGGGCAGTTAACAAGATAAAAACACAGAATATATAATAAAAACAAGAACAACAATAACCCTCTCCCCTAATTTCCCCTGGTGTTTTGTTTGCTGAGTTGGTATGGTTGTTAAGATATCTTAATATTGTTTATACTGAGGATAGCCATTGTGGTGCCCTTCAGATGTTACTGGACTGCAGTTGCCACTAGCTCTGATTCTTGGCCGTGTTGACTGGGCTAATAGGAATTAGAGTCCAACAACAACTGGAGGGCCACAGTTTGCTCACCCTTGGTTTATACTGTTTTGTATTATTGTCTTCTTCTGAATTTTGTATATAAAGAAGCCTTGTGTCTTTTTTTAAAAAAGAAAAATGTGTCTCAGAAATTTGATGTGCTCAGCTCAACTCAACTTGCAGAGGCAATGTCACCTCTCTTCAAAATATTTTTTCTATTTTATCTTGGTGCCATTTCTATAAGCTTTAGACCACTTTATTTCCCTAGAATGCTGAGTTTCTATGAACTTACTTTTAGCGCTGCTTCGTTTTTTGCATCTCCCGTTCATAACTTCTCATAACATTTTTGCATCATTTTCTTGAAAGTTTCCCAACGGTTCTATAATTAGATGTTTAACATCCTCTTCAACATTCACTGTGTAACAAGTGTCTGTCATCACCTTGTATAACTTCCACAGTTCTGTCTTTTACCTCACTTGTTTTCAAACAGTATTGAGTAGTGATGGAATTGAACAACAGTATATGTCTGACAGATTTGCCTTACAATGTGAAAATCAATTTGGAGGTGAGTGCTTTTGATCCTAAGAATGGTCATCTGCATACAATACAAACTGAGATTATTGTGAATATCTGTAGCTACTTTGTACTTTGCACTCTGCTTTACCGCATTAAGTGGGATATAAATGCAATAAATATAAACAAACAACTGTTCATAACGGTAGCTGTGTGTGTTGATGGCTGGCTGGCCCATGGCTGTCCATTGCTGAAATTAATTTGAACTTCTTTTTAATCACACACACAACAGGTATGCACTTTGCAAAAGAATACGATGGCTCCTTGTATATGCTAAGGGCAGGACACACACAATATACATGTAAATTTACCGAAGCAAAATGTGTGTCCTACTGATGGGAACAGGAAAACAATACCCCCTTTTTCTTTCATGTGGAAGAACTCACCAGAATACATATGCAGAAACAAGTGAGAGTTAGTTCAGAATTATTTGGGGAAAAGCAGTCTTCCTTATGATTAGTCTCAAGTAATGTGTGTGTTTGACAGCACAAAATTTGAGTTTAGGAGGGTTTAAACTAGGAGGGGACTGAAGTATTTAGCATTAGCCCAGCAATTTCCATGAATTTCTGGGGATTGGATTAATCTTTTGGGGTGGCAGAAAAAGAGCGAACGCCTTTGGCAACCAAAATGATCAAATGGTTGGAGTACCTCCCCTGTGAAGAAAAGCTGAGACTTTTTAGTTTTGAGAAAAGGCAACTAAGGAAAACCTGGGAGCAGTAATTGTTTACTGCTGAATTAGAACAAATGCCAGTTGGGTTTTCTGCAGATTGACACTTGTTCCAATTCAGTAGTAAATGGTGGGTTTTCCTGGAGAAAGTGGTGGGACAAAAACCCACAATGCTCAGACCCGGGAAATAGAGGTGCTGCCTTGAGCCAAAGATTGGGTGGAGCCAATAGGGAGGGACATGTGCAACACATGCCTATGACATCATGCGTGCAATGCATGTCACATGTTACACATGCATTGTAGGGAGGAGCCCTTGCAGCTTCAATGGCTGTGGCTTTGCCTCTCTTGTGCACAGGAGAAGTCTGTCTGCCTTTGGTGGGGGGAGGGGGGCTGAGCTCCCTGTT
The DNA here is from genome assembly GCF_951804945.1 of Podarcis cretensis. NCBI lineage: Eukaryota > Metazoa > Chordata > Lepidosauria > Squamata > Lacertidae > Podarcis > Podarcis cretensis. The sequence goes on along the minus strand of NC_137175.1, from coordinate 50,115,403 downwards.
AAAAGAATATTGAGGGGGCTGATGACATCTCTGTCCCCTGGAGCGGGCACACCTGCCAGGAAGAATGGGCCTGTGCCTACAAATCACAGCCCAAACAGAAGTCTGGATGAGCTCAAAGAGGTGACATGATATTTATTAAAAATTATGAAGTTTATAAAACATGAAGTTGACAAAAATTATGCATGTCATGGAGAAAGCAGATAGAGAATTCATTCATTCATTCATTTTCACATAACTGTGGAACTCATAGACATCCTCTGAAGCTGAATGTTGGAAGATTCGGGACAGTTAAAAGAAAGTACTTTTTCACCCAGTGCATCTTTAAACTATGGAACTTGCCCCCACAGGAGGCAGTGATGGCCACCAACTTGGGTGACTTTAAAGGAGGATTGGACAAATGAATGGAGGACCAGGCTATCGATGGCTACTAGGAACAATGGCTATGCTCTGCATCCATGGTTGGAAACAGTAATGCTTCTGAACAGGGCCGGATTTAGGTTTGATGAGGCCCTAAGCTGCTGAAGGTAATGGGGCCCTTTATATGTCCAGCTGTCCTTTGTCAACAACAAATTGTCGCTGGCTTTTTGTGTTGAATATATGCTATATGGTAATTTATGGACCTAAGGTAAATGGCATTTCCATGCGCTGCTCTGGTTCCCCAGAAGCAGCTTAGTCATGCTGGCCACATAACCCAGAAGCAGTATGCTGGCTCCCTCGGCCAATAAAGTGAGATGAGCGCCGCAACCCCAGAGTCGGTTACGATTGGACGTAATGGTCAGGGGTCCCTTTACCTTTAATAGGTATCTAAAGCCATTTGCGGGACGCAGGTGGCGCTGTGGGTTAAAGCCTCAGCGCCTAGGGCTTGCCGATCGAAAGGTCGGCGGTTCGAATCCCTGCGGCGGGGTGCGCTCCCGCTGCTCGGTCCCAGCGCCTGCCAACCTAGCAGTTCGAAAGCACCTCCGGGTGCAAGTAGATAAATAGGGACCGCTTACCAGCGGGAAGGTAAACGGCGTTTCCGTGTGCGGCTCTGGCTCTGGCTCTGGCCAGAGCAGCGATGTCACGCTGGCCACGTGACCCGGAAGTGTCTCCGGACAGCGCTGGCCCCTGGCCTCTTAAGTGAGATGGGCGCACAACCCCAGAGTCTGTCAAGACTGGCCCGTACGGGCAGGGGTACCTTTACCTTTACCTAAAGCCATTTGCACATGCAGAATGTAGGCACCCTATGTATAGAAATGTATAGAAAACCAGTGATATTTTAGGGAGCAGGCTAACAGGCAGGGCCCATTACTTACATCATAGGAGCCTACACAACACAAAACACTGTTGCCGTATGTAGGTTTTATTGTATTTGTTTTTTTTTTATCTTATATTTTGGAAATGTACATCCAGGGTTTTTTTTTCCTTTAAATTTTTTGGTGGCCCCCAAGAGAGTGAGGCCCTAAGCTATAGCTTATTTAGCTTATATGTAAATCTGGCACTGCTTCTGAATACCAGTTGCTGGAAACCACAGGAGAGGAGAATGCTCTCATGCTTGGGTCCTACTCATGGGTTTCCCATAGGCGTCTGGGTGGCCACTGTGAGAACGTGTCGCTGGACTTGATGGGCCATTGGCCTGATCCAGCAGGCTCTTCTTATGCTCTTATGTACAAGGATGGATTTCTTAGAGCTACTGGGCCACCCTACAGGATTGGCTGTGGGGTGAGAAACCACCTTAACATTACAAGCATTCCATAGTCTACCATGCTATTTTTATTTATTTATTTATTTAAGATTTCTACCTTGTCTAAATCACAGAGCCTAGGGCTTGCCGATCAGAAGGTCGGCGGTTCAAATCCCCATGATGGGGTGAGCTCCCGTTGTTTGGTCCCAGCTCCTGCCCACCTAGCAGTTCAAAAGCTCATCAAGTGCAAGTAGATAAATAGGCAGGAAGGTAAATGGCATTTCCATGCGCTGCTCTGGTTCGCCAAAAGCGGCTTAGTCATGCTGGCCACATGACCCGGAAGCTGTCTGCGGACAAACACTGGCTCCCTCGGTCAATAAAGCAAGATGAGCACTGCAACCCCAGAGTTGTCCACGATTGGACCTAATGGTCAGGGGTACCTTTACCTTTACCTTTACCTTTACCTTGTCCTCCACTGGAAAGTCCCAGAGCAAGTTACAACAGTATCATCATATGCTTAAAAACAAGAAGAAAAATAGATTGTGAACAATTATAAAATCAAGTAAAACAAACGCAGCACAGTAAATGAAACAAAACAGAAGAGGTGGGCCCCACAAATATATCTCACCCATCAAACTATTTAGTTTGAACTCCCAGCCCAAATCCCTGGCACAGCACCAACCTTCTTTATTGTGCCCAAACTTTTCCGTTGAGATCTTTCAACTGTGTGCAATGGGCTGAACCGAATACCTAAACCACCCCAATGGTAATGGATAAATCTTCTTCCAGGCTGAGATTCCACCTTCTCAGATTACAGGAACTTTTTTAAAAGGTTGCACTCCAAGCATCAAGTTTGGCACAGAACCACATGGATTTGTAGGCAACCTTGGCCGGATTCCCAGAAACTGGCCAAATTCCCAGAAACTATTGGTGCTTTCACGCTAAAAATACATATAAGAATACTGGTTTCTAGGTGAACACAGGTTGTTAAGATGAGCGTTGCTGAGTAATAGTCATGTAAGTTTCATTTTAGTTCATATTGTTAATGAACATTTCAGGAATGCAGATACTCAGCTGTTATGGGCCAGGTTGTAGTAATAGCTCACATGGATGGGAGGCTAGCATTTTTATCCATTTGGATTTGTGGTTTGCCTTGCCTTTGTAGTTTGGGGCAAGCAAAAGGGCTGACCCCTGATATTTTGCTGCTTGAGGCACAGGACCGTGGGCCTCTGTTCCATATGCAGAAACCAGCTGCAGCAGCAGCACTTAAATGCTGAGAGTGGGACATTGTGCTTCACCACATCTGAGGACAGCGAATTAGCAGAAGGGGTGCAGAGGAGGTCCTGCTGCATGCAGAGCTTTGTCCTCCAGCACCTCACTGCTGTTTCCCAGTTTATGTCATCTGAGGTGGTGGCCTCAGTCTGCCTAATGGTAGGGCCAGCCCTTGCAATTATTGGTAATGTATAATCCTATACAAGCCAAAAAAAATTCCATTGGCAAACTTCTACCCTTCTACAAGGCTGTTTAGATATGACTTACTATTTTTTTTAATGAATTGTTAATTTCAAGTAACAAAACACACCCATAGAAGGGTGTGGTTGTACAGAAAAGGAAGAAAAATAGTGCCTGGTGGTTGTAGCTTTAGATGTTCCAAGAAAGGCAATTAAATGAAAGTGTCTCTTCATAAGGTTCCATGAGTCGATGGAGAGCCTAGGATGCACTACGACCAAAGGAACATAGAATTGTAAAGAGATATTGCCAGTTTAAATGATCAAATGCCTTGACTGCATCCAGCATTAGGAGAACAGTAGATTCTGGACATGACTGATTCCCAAAAAATGTATTGGGAACCTTTCTAATAGAGAAGGCCATGGATCTTTGCCTTATGAATCTGACTTCGTCATGGTGGACATAGTTGAGTAAAATTTTAAAGCCTATTGGCCACTATGCCTATAAATAATTTAGCAAACATATTAATCAGTGAAATAGGTCTATACGGTTTAACCTGTTCAAAGTCTTTTTGTGCTTTGGGTATAACTGTGATAATTGAAGTACGCCAAGTTTCAGGAATTTGGCCTCTATTGTGTATGTCAAGAAACAATTTCAAAAGGTAACGTGAGATTTGTTATGATTTTTTAAAAATTTAAACGGCTAATGAATCCATCAGGACTAGGTACCCGAAGCCTGAAGCCTGCAGGCAGCTCTCCGCAAGTCGTGGGAGAGCTGTGCGACTTCGGATAGCTTCCTGAAGCGGATAGCTTCCTGAAGCGGATAGCTTCCTGAAGCCTGGAGAGCGAGAGGGCACCGACCCCTCTCACTCTCCAGGCTTCAGTGAAAGCCTGCATTCGCCCCATAGGACGCACACACATTTCCCCTTCATTTTTGGAGGGGGAAAAGTGCATCCTATAGGGCGAAAAATACGGTATTTTGGATTTCTGCCAGAGTAAAGGATAAAATTTTGGAATTTATTTTTTCCCCTAGGCATTTTATGTAGACTTGAGAGTCCAGTAGTTCAGATTCATAGTTTTGTGTGTATATATTCAGAATTTCTTTTTTTCTACAATTTTTTTCACCTTTTTGCATTTTGAGAGTGCATCACTCGTTTTGCTTGCTTCATGTGTACTTTTCTCGCTAGGAGGACATGATTTTTGTTGCTGAATTTATGATGATATTGCTTTATCTTCTGAAGTGAATTAAGTATCTGTGGGATTTCTGGAGATCTGGGTTCTGCTCTTTTTCTTAAGAGTTTTCTGTACACTCTTTGGCTTGGCATACGTTTTCAAGATTTTGGAAGTGGCTGTGGCCTGGGCTTGTGATCTTTGATGATCGGAGATGGAGGTGAAAACCAGCTGTCCAGAGTACTGCTTTTGATCCTCTGATTCTGCAGCTCATAGCCTATTTGGGACTGTTAAAAGTTTGAGCAAGACTATGTTTTAGAGCATGCTATGCTCTTTTTGCTTCTGGGGAAGGAAGGAGCAGCAGATCAAATCACCGCCTTGCCTTGGTAACATCAACCCCCCCCCCATCTCATTATAATTTTTTTAAGGTCTTTTCAAACATGTTTTTGAAACAGCTTTCCAGCAGGAACATTTGTGTAACATGATTAGATGACACATAACATGAAAATTTGCAGATAGCACAGAATGTTATTTTCCTCTATACAAAAAAAAAAGAGCAGTAGACTTGGTTGTATCAATGTAAAGAAGAGCATCTGGACCAAACCAGAACTTGTAAATGATACATAATGAGAAAATGCCAAGGTTCCTAGGAAAGCACTTTCATCACCCTGCTGACATGAGGCAGGCACCATCAGTGCACTCTTGGGGATGCATGCAGACACTGTCTCTGTTGCAGCAGGCCTCTCCGGAACAACACATGGTTTGGTTACATCTGTTCTTAACTGTGATCTAGATGTTTTATTGTCTTTAGCAGATGTTTTAAATATGTTTTTGTTTTACATGGCCTAGGCGCAAGCTACATGAAAGACCATATTCCCTCATGCAAACCTGCCTGTGCTTTGAAACTTGCTCCCTCCTTGCCTCCCGTTGGCAGGTGAAGATTTTCTTGTTCCAGCAGGAACTGACTGCTTTTAATGAAAGGGCTGGTGCCATGCTGATTTTATTGTAATTATTTGTATACATAGTATGTCTGTGTGTACACACACACACACACTTTCAATAGAATATATATATATATATATATGTATGTATGTATAATATACATGTATATTGTTTTAATTATGATTTCCCCCCCTATGTTTTTAGCTGTTCTTATTTTTATCAGGGAAGACAGTGGGGTATAAATAGGAAAACTCAGATGTGTTTGCCACTCTAGGCTCCTTTGTGAGGAATGGCAAGATATAAATGTCATTATATAAATCAATAAAGCCCAGGAAGAAGAGACTAGATAAGTAAGATACTGGGTTTTATGAAATTTTTATACCAGCACCCTGAAGTAAAGGGCAAATGGGACACAACAAACTGGTCTTCTTTATGTCTGTGTCTGTCCTGTTCAGATCTAAGAAAATGTGCATGTGGGTGAGGAGACAGGAACTTCCGCTCCTTTCCTTGGTGTATTCTGCTGCTTTAATCACTTTCCCCCCCAATCTAGATGACTTCAACTCTTGGAAACTCCACCCAAGTTCCAATCCTGGGCTTGCAGCAACAGGGAGGCAAGGCAGGGTTCAGCTCCCCTCACCTGTGTGGCCTTCTGCTGTAAAAAAGGAAATTTAAAAAATAGATGCTTCCAGCCTCTGCTTTCAATCTGAAAAGGGCAATCATATGAAGAGCACCTGTGGCTTCCCCGTCACAGCTAGTAGTTTGGCCCAAAGAATTCCTGCTCTCTGTGTTTTGCTGGCGTCTGGATGTCATTCGGAGGCTGAGTTGGATGTCTCCATTCCATGGATGCCTTCCTGGTGACTCAGGTCCTCCTGACACTGAATGAACAGCAAGCCTGTTGGGAAGCAAAGGAAGGAGACCATCAGAACTGTTGGTGACGGTTCTTCCTCGCAGTCGTCTTCAGACCTCTTGTCAGAACAAGGGAATGCACTGGCTTGGGAGAACTCATCCCCGGCTGGGGTACACCCTGAGATGATTTCTAGCTTCGTTTTTCAAAATGCAGCGAACCATTTCCAGGCTTGTAAATGATGAGCAGGAAAGACTGGAAACTGAGGGCACGCTTCCAAGACTCTGCTATTATTACACTCAACTGCAAGCCTCATTCTCTACGGCTTTGTGAACCGGCAGTGACACCAATGCACTATCCACCAATGTTTCGGAGATGACAACGGGGCAGATGTTTGCACTTTCCTCTATTTTCATTTGTGGTGCCGTCGCTCACTTGCTCAGCACAATCCTCTCCTGCCCTGGCTGCCGAAGCGTGGTGTGTGTCAAATATGGGAGTGACAGTTGTCATCCTCAGGCTGAAAAGTGTGTAACCAAGGGTAGGGCAACAGCTGTGGACAGAGAGGGAAAAACATTCTTGCATGGCAGACGCTGATAATATGAATGGGAATAATAAAAGGTGGTGGTTTTTAGTGTCCTCTAGACAGAGGGACACAGGTGGCACTGTGGGTTAAACTACAGAGTCTAGGACTTGCCGATCAGAAGGTTGGCGGTTTGAATCCCCGCGACAGGGTGAGCTCCCGTTGCTCAGTCCCTGCTCCTGCCAACCTAGCAGTTTGAAAGCACATCAAAGTGCAAGTAGATAAATAGGTACCGCTCCGGCGGGAAGGTAAACGGCATTTCCCTGTGCTGCTCTGGTTCGCCAGAAGCGACTTAGTCATGCTGGCCATATGACCTGGAAGCTGTATGCCAGCTCCCTTGGCCAATAAAGCAAGATGAGTGCCGCAACCCCAGAGTCAGCCACGACTGGGCCTGATGGTCAGGGGTCCCTTTACCTTTACCTTAGACAGAAGAACATGTAGTGGCAAAGATTGCCTTTCTAATATGTAATGGGCTCACAATTTACTTTTGACTGTTTCTGGTAAACCTCTCCATAGATCCTTTTTTTCCAGGGTGATTTAGACCTGTTACAACTTTTGGGGGCAATCATCTAGTGAGTTCAATTACATCAAGCACTATATGAATAAATAAGTGGGATATTTCTCTGTGTAAGATACTGATCTGAGTAAGATACTATAAAAATAAATAGCATAGCCCATATAGCTAATAATGAACTCCCTTTGTTTCTGACCATTTTATTGCCAAAATCTCAGCTTGAAAATGGGATAGTTCCTTTCAGATACTGCTAAACCCTGACCAGAATAGGCCACTTGTCTCCACCTTCTGGATATTCTGAATATAACCCCACCCCCCGCACACACACTTTCCATCAATATCTAATATGTATAGCATCTCCAAAGCCTGAGAGAGAGGCAGAAGGCTGTAGTCAACCAGTCTCAAAAGGATGTTTTACTAAGATGAAGTTCTAGCTTTTTGAACCTCTCCAACTAAAAGTTACTTCTTATTAGCTCACTCAAATGATGATAGTTAATAGAAAATCCTTTTTAAAACCACATACCATTTTTTTAGAGTTCTTGGGCCTGAATCAAATCAGTAGGGCTTCCAATTTAACTCACTTGTCAATCGCCTGACATTACAGTGATCTTGGGTGACCTGTTACTGCTCACATGATTTTAAATCAAATCACAAATGGAATACCCAGAACTTCTGAAGCACTAACAGTCAGCTGATAGTTTGGGTGTCCTGTCAGCTAGAGATGGAAGGATCTATCAATTTCAATTAACTCAGCCTCTCATTATTTTAAATCTTAAATTCAGTTCTCCGCATTTCTGCATCAATTTGCCTTTGTTTAAAAAAAAAACTCTTGAGAATTCATCAGCACTTTTGAATAAATTTATCCTAATAAATACATTTTTATATGCAGTTTTGATTAAGGTACACATTTTTTGCAGGTAATTTCCTTTGATAAAATGCACATTTGTAGATTGTTTTCACTAATATGATCATGTTCAGGCACACTTTCCCTCAATATGCACATTTTTGCAAGCATTGTTTGGTTGGAGAAATGCACCCCAAAATTCAGATATGTGAAAATTTCAAAAGGTACGAAAGAAGAATGGCAAACAAAATTACAAATGGACTATGCAGAATTGGATAAAATGACAAGAAGGATTCAAAACCTGCGGGACCAGAGATTTTCAAAAGATTGGATGAAATATACGAACTATTTGAAGAGCAACTGTAATCAACAAATTACGCTAGTAGGACTACAATAAGTTTTGTAAGGAGAAATATTTGAAATATTGCAAAGAAGAGAGATATTAGTTATGAGATTTAAATGTAATAATGAAAATAAGAAATGTAAATCAAGTAAATAGATTGGAAAATTTTCAGATGTGATTGACAGAAGTAAAAAAATTGTATAAGATGTTAAAGTACGTTTAATTATTGTTGAAAATGATATGTTGAATATATATATATATATATATATATATATATATATATATATATATATGAAAATTTCAAAAGGTAGCTGCGTTTTGATTCACATAATGGTTTTGGAAAGTGAATTTGATAGATTTGCCTTTGCGAACTGGTTCAAATTTATCCTGCATTCCTACTATCAGCTGATAGTCATTGCAGAGCCCAGCACTAGAGGATTCCTGACCAGAAGGATAATCTTAGCTAGCAGCCCTGGCCAAAGTTGAGCCAGCCTAAAAGCCAGAAGCAGAAAAAGAAGTGTGAGGCGGAGGAAAACTGTCATATGCATCTGTGTGTGTTTTGGCTTGGGTGAAGTTTAGGGGGAAATGGCCTGAGGAAAAAGCTACTGAGGAATTATTATTTAGCTGAAGAAGAGGTCCCTCTTCGAACTGCAACAAAACATATGTGACCCTTGAGAATGAAGGATTCTGCCAATAAGCAATCTTATCCTACTAGCTGAAAAGCAACACTTCCTTCCCTTATGGTGCTAATTCCTTCAATAAATATGTCAGCTTTGTTCATTTTATAAGTTTATCTCTAGTAGTGGTGTTGATCCCATGTCTGTGCCAGAGGAATTTTTTCAGCACCAGATCAAGACTCAGGCATTTCTTTGCTGATTTATATCCCCCGTGGTCAGGGCCAGATTTAGGTTTGATGAGGCCCTAAGCTACTGAAGGTAATGGGGCCCTTTATATGTCCACCTGTCCTTTGTCAACAACAAATTGTCGCTGTTCTTGTGTGTTGAATATATGCTATATGGTAATTTATGGAACTAATAGGCCCATACACAACACAAAACACTGTTGCTGTATGCAGGTTTTATTTTGTTTTTCATCTTATATTTTGGAAATGTACATCCAGTTTTTTCCCTTTAATTTAATTTTTTTGGGGGCCCCCAAGAGTGTGGGGCCCTAAGCTATAGCTTGCTTAGCTTATACATAAATCCGGCACTGCCCATGGTTTGCTGGCTTTTATTCCAGGCTGTTTCAATGGTGCATATACCAATGTCTGTGGAGGTGATTTAAAAATATGTATCATAACTGTATTAGAAGAGTTGAGCCCATTGCTGTACCTGCTTTTGCCTCTTACTACACCCATCCCTGGCAAGTGGCCCCTGGATGTTGCCTAGGAAATAATGTAGCCCTCAGACTGAAAAAGGCTCCCCGCTCCTGCTTTGTATCTTTCATAAAATGATTTGTTATCTTAGTGATCCACAGCTATGGAATCTCCTTTCTAAGGAGAGAACCACCAGGTTTTCTCTCTTCCCGTGTTTAGATGGGGTTTGTGTAGTAACGATTTATCATTTGGGGACCCGCAGAAGAACATCAATGGCAATTTCCAGAAGCCCAAGCTGCCATAACTACCAGAGATGCTAACTTGAAACTGAAGAGCAATGCATGCTGGGTGTTCCAAAGCTGGTATTGGTAGATATTATTTCTGCTAAAAGAGAAAAGAGTGCTTGCCGTTGAAATGATGACACAACCATAGCCTAAGAAGAGTGGTTCTAGGGCAGAGATGAAGAACCTGTGGCCCTCCAGATGTCGTGGGACCCTAAATGCCATCAGCCTCTGCTAGGATAGTCAGAGATTATGGGATTTATAACCTGAGGACATATGGAGTGTCAGATAGGATGTCCTTATAATTTAAGGACATATGGAGGCCACAGGTTCTCTGTTCTAGAAGATGGCAAATGATCTTGGAAAATGTATGCTTAACTTGTCCATGATACACCAATGTTGTGGCTGCCTCTTGAAAATATAAGTAAAATATGCTGTGATGCAAAACCAGAACAATCATTCAAAGCCTTGAAGCAGCGCTTGATACAACAGCTAATGTCAAAGTTTTACAACCCAAACAGGCCTATAAATATTTCAACTGATATTTCAAAACTTTACGATTTCTGGCAATTAGGCTGCTTTGAGGTTTGTTCATTTGTTTTTAAAATCAAGCAGTATATAACTTTTATGAAATAAACTAACTGCGTATGCATCAGACTCTTTCACTGATACAGAAGCCAGATATGCATAGATTGAAAAAGAGCAGATTTGCAGATGACACAACCTTGATGGCAGAAAGTGAGGAGGAATTAAAGAACCTTTTAATGAGGGTGAAAGAGGAGAGCGCAAAATATGGTCTGAAGCTCAACATCAAAAAAACTAAGATCATGGCCACTGGGCCCATCACTTCCTAGCAAATAGAAGGGGAAGAAATGGAGGCAGTGAGAGATTTTACTTTCTTGGGCGCCATGATCACTGCAGATGGTGACAACAGTCACAAAATTAAAAGACGCCTGCTCCTTGGGAGAAAGGCAATGGCAAACCTAGACAACATCTTAAAAAGCAGAGACATCACCTTGCCAACAAAGGTCCATATAGTTAAAGCCATGGTTTTCCCAGTAGTGATGTATGGAAGTGAGAGCTGGACCATAAAAAAGGCTGATTGCCGAAGAACTGATGCTTTTGAATTATGGTCTGGAGGAGATGCTTGAGAGTCCCATGGACTGCAAGAAGATCAAACCTATCCATTCTTAAGGAAATCAGCCCTGAGTGCTCACTGGAAGGACAGATCCTGAAGCTGAGGCTCCAACACTTTGGCCACCTCATGAGAAGAGAAGACTCCCTGGAAAAGACCCTGATGTTGGGAAAGATGGAGGGCACAAGGAGAAGGGGACGACAGAGGACGAGATGGTTGGACAGTGTTCTCGAAGCTACCAGCATGAGTTTGACCAAACTGTGGGAGGCAGTGGAAGACAGGAGTGCCTGGCGTGCTCTGGTCCATGGGGTCACGAAGAGTCAGACATGACTAAATGACTAAACAACAACAACTACTGTTTTCTTATGAAATATTAACAGTGCAGCCCTATATCCATCTACTTAGACATAAACCCCACCACATAAGTGGGTATACGATTGCAGTGTCAATTGATATATGTGGAAACCGGCCACAAGTTCTTTATGCCATTTTTCAGCATATCACTAAATTACTGTACACTGTATGGTCCAAGAATGTCAATTAATCTACAGAAGCATGATTTCTGTTGAGATGTTTACTGCTGATGCACTTTTAAGAGCATCCATCTCATTGCACGAGGCAAAAGACTTTAGAGGCTGACATACAATCTGATGTGAATATGATTTTAACTTCCTGTGGCAAATCTTAAATTCTTGATTATTGATTTAATTGGGTCTACTCTGAGTATGATTTACGCAGAGATCACCCCTAATTTTCCCTTACTTGATGATCTGCATGTTTGACTCTTTTGTTACTGTGTATTACTTAAGGAGTATGATGTAAATATAATTTATATTTCAGAGATATGTCAGGGCAATTTTTACGGAAAGGAACACATTTTCTTTTTATTATATGTGCTATCTGATTAGCTTTTTGTTGAACCAGGTATAAAATGTAATTTGATTAGTAAAATATGCAAAAATATTTTTTTTAAAGAGCCATTCCTCTGTTTAATGCATTAGTCAGTTCTTTCCTTGTCTGCTCTAGATGACCTGTTGATTGAGCAGGAAGGTTAGATGACAGTGCAATTTCCTGCCACTTTCCTTATCGCAAAAAGTCCAATCTTGTTGGGAAGCGGTTTTTTGTGCAAGACCTTCCAATCAACTACAGTTGCACAGCCTTAATTTGCCCTTGCATGATTGAATCCCACCCCAGAATAGGGAGGAGGAGGAGGAGTTTGGACTTGATATCCCGCCTTTCACTCCCTTTAAGAAGTCTCAAAGCAGCTAACAATCTCCTTTCCCTTCCTTCCCCACAACAAACACTCTGTGAGGTGAGTGAGGTGAAAGACTTCAGAGAAGTGTGACTAGCCCAAGGTCACCCAGCAGCTGCATGTGGAGGAGCGGAGACGCGAACCTGGTTCCCCAGATTATGAGTTCACCGCTCTTAACCACTACACCATGCTGGCTGTTACCATGGCTGTCACCATGCTAGTGTCAGTTTGGAAGCACCAAACTAGTCATTTGGGGATACACCCTAGCATGGCATGCCTCTAAATTGTATGCAAGAAGCAGAGGAAGGCTTGAGACCGCTATACAAACCTGACACTTTCCTTGTGCTTTATCATAAAACTCTTATGCAACAGGTTTTCTCCTTGAGGTTTTCTCAAGGGAAAGGAATATAAGATATTTGAGAAAAATACTTAAAAATATGCACATTGGATAAATGAGAAGCAAATAGGCACACTGAATCACACTGTTTAATTCTAAAGAAGATTTCTCCAGCATCTTGAGATCCTAAAAAGCTGGTTTTGCCAGCTGGAAGCCTATTGGCAAACGTTTTCAGCCAACTCCAACACTCAAAAGTGTTTTCTCTTTCTCTGGCCAAATTCAGACTGCACAAACTGTTCCTTTCAGCCCCAGTTCACCCAAGTGGGTGTGACACATTCCTCAGGCTTGTGATTGTCACCAACACCAAAGCCCATTAATCAAGACAGGACCCTACTGTCCACCAACTGGGGCCAGTCTATCACAAAGACTGAGTGAGAGAATACCAAACCAAAGGGTGGGCTTCTTCCTTCTTATTTTTTTGTGCTTCCCAACATCATTTTACCAGTTTCTGAGCTGGTATCACTTTACACATTGCCTCTGACAGGTTTGCTGTTGATTAATTTCCCACCCAGCATCTGAACAGCTTTCGCTAAGCTCTTTACAGTTATTTCATTTGGGTGTGGCAACACTGCTGGCTGCTACAAGCCCATATGTGAAGAAAACAGAAGGATCAGTCATGGGGGCAGATTCCATTCCCCTCCCCTCCCCCACTCCTGAAACAAGCAATACAAGATGACAATCATCCCGGTGGTTCTGATGCAGCAAAAACCCTGCTTGGTGTATGTTTTTAATGAAGCCCATCAGTTCCCCGAAGAGCGTCTGCAGTCCCGCCCAGGAAGACCTGCTATGCCAACATTGCAACATGAGTTATGTGGGCAGCTCAACTGATAAAGCAGGGTGAGCACTGGGTAGATGTGTAGGCTGATTGTGTGTGGGTCACTAGATTTCATCTCTTTGTCAAGCGATCAAGGAAAGGGACATAGGGTGAGATTGTGCAGAGAGGGGCTGGCCCGATTCTCCGTGGCTCCCAAGGCTGAGATCAGTGGAACAAGGGAAAGAGGCTGCAAGCTGGAACACAGATGTAAGAGAGCAAAAAATGGGTGGTGTGCTCTCCGCATTCAATGATTCTGCACTGCGTATAGACTTTGGCTGTGTACACATTCCCATTTGCTCTGGCTCCAGTGCACTCTGCTGCTGGTGCTCGGGGCCGTGTAAACGTTCTTTGTATAAGTTTTTACTGGGTTTTCAATTGTACAGAGAGCATACCAAAAAACATAAAGTTTCCCACTGCCTATAATGAAACAGGAGAGCAGGAGCATTAACACCATATATAAGAAAACCATGAATCATTGAGAGACAAAAGAAAGTACAGTCATACCTCTTGTTACGTTCGGTTCAGGTTATGTCTTTTCAGGTTGCGTCCCATGGTGACCCAGAAGTACCGAAAAGGGTTACTTCCGGGTTTCGCTGCTCGCGCATGCACAGACACTCAACATGATGGCACGCGCATGCACAGAAGCGGCGAATCATGACCTGTACACTGGATGCATTCTGCTCATGTTGCAAATGGGGCTCCGGAACAGATCCCGTTCGCAACCAGAGGTACCACTGTATAAATACAAGAATAAGAGCTGGGCCTTAATAAAGACCAGAAGAAGATCATTCAAGCCAAATTGTCCCGGCCATTTCTGGCAGATGCTCTTGTCTGTGTGATTCAGAGGTACATAAAAACAAAGTCCCACCATATCACACTAAAAGACTGTGGCTGTTCTTTACCCTGCACCAAATGTAGGTTGTGGGTAATCTTCTCTAAGATTGCAAGGATAGGTTGTTCAAAGGTTTCCAGTGTCACACTACTGTCCACCTGGCAACATTCTGTAGGAATGTCAAAAGTTCCTTCAAAGCTGTTAAGCTATGTACACATGATGTTAACCACAGTGTATATCTAATCTGTAGTTTCTTGAGAAAAACTGCTGTTTGGTGCGTATTCTCTCAAACCAAATTCCATCCAATCTGAAACCGTAAGCCGCAGTTAAGCCCAAATGTGTACTATTTAGCCATCTGTTGCACATATGCAGAGGGGTGCACAGATGACAGCTTCATGGATAGGAATTGGGGGAAACAGGTAATGCACATTGAATGAAAATAGCCTCATTCCTTCTCAGGTGTGTACAGCAATTTACAAATGCAACTTGAAATGCAGTGAAGAAGGGGATGACCTCACTGTGTTTTCAGTTGCTCATGTGTGCATGGCATTGGAAACAGAAATTCTTTCTCCTAGCATATCCTGCCTGCAGAATATGTCTCCGCCCTTTCCCCACCTTTCAAAATGAAAAACAAAACAAAACATGTTTCTTGCAGATGTGCACATGCACATCTTTTACAGACAGAATTGACTCTTGATAAACAACCTTTCCTTTATTTTATTCCACTTTATTTCTCTCATTCTACTGAAGTCAGTGGCAATATTCCAAGTGATTCTTAACGAAGAAAGATTTCAGCTCTAACATGATTTTCTCCCTGTGACTTATTTTTTAAAAGAAACAAATCCTCAGAATATTTTATAAGGTGGTTGCATAACATATTAGACTAGTTATCCTAAAGAGAATGAAAACCTAAGCCACAGACCGCCCCCCCCCCATTGAAGGGCTTTTATTTAATCTCAAATTTGTGGTTTGACAGTGAAACAAGCTGCCTCCCAGAAGCGCTTGTACTGATGATCCTAATAAGAGGTTGTGCAAGCATATGTCCCAGATGTTTTGAGTTAAGGAAATCTCACCCCACTGGGAAGTGAATGGAATATATTACATTCAAGCAAGCCCACTATGATTTGGGGCACTTTGCTTCCTCCTGGTAGACCCTTAGATGCATCTTCACTCCCACTGGGATGTGCTGGCCAGGACCTGAGCCTCCTTTTATTAGACTTTTACCACACACACACACACACACACACACACACACACACGAAAACTTCCAGTCAAAGAAATCCTGACGGAAAGGAACAGAGACAAGAGACGTTCCAAACAAATGTTGCACAACAGCTGCTAAGGATATTATGTTCTTGTTTTGAGATCACACAATTGAAATGGTGAAGGGGAATAGGTGCTATCATGCGATAGTGAGGATGTTTGCTGGATCAGACCAAAGGGCCCTTCTAGTATCACATCCTGTTCTCCCTAACTTTTATCTATGTTCTGTGACCCAGCCCCACATGACAGGATCACAGCTGTTTCGCACCTTTACAGTCTCTGCTTTGCGGAGCAGCCGCTCCACCTGTTGTTAAATGATGCCGTATGAGCTGTAACCATAACTCAGCATCTGTAATGCGCATTCCTTTCTCTTGCTAACCGCAGAGAATCCTGGAATCTTTTCCCCTCTGAGTTTTTCTGCAAATTGAGACTGCACTGCACTGCAATTATTCCTATGGCTAGTGGGATCGTAAGGGAGCACAGGGGGTGTCCAATGGCCTCCCAAACCGCCTCACCACTGGGAGAGGTAAACATGGCAAAAGTAGTAATTAGAAACTAGGAGTAGGAAAAGCACTGCAGGAAGGTTGAGGGGGTAGAACAGGAATGAAATGTTAGAAATGCAAACTCTCTATTGCTATATGCAAGATCATTCTCTCCATTGTAGCAAAACCAGCAAAGAATAAACAAATGAAAAAGAGAAAACTGGAGTCCAAGCAGCCAGGGTCCAACAGTGAATCCATTCTTGGATTCTTGGAGACGGGGGATATGAAAGCTGTTTCCAATTATGCAGATGTCCCTGTTTAATTAGGAACATAAAGGAAACCCAGCAAAAAATACTACTACTCTTTCTTTGGAAAAAGAATATATGTTATGCTCTTTTCAGTTGCTCATACAACATCCTTTGGACCATAACAGACTTCCCATACCTGATGCTCTCCAGATGTTTTGGACTTCAACTCCCATCAGTCTTAGCCCTCACAGCTGTTGGGAAAGCCTGGCCTATAAGAACAGCTCAAGTCATTCAATCCTGGGCGCATTTTTGCATGGGGTAAAGCATAATGCAGAAATGAGGTGCTCATGCATAAATTTGGCAGTCTGGTGGCTGTAAATACGTTGTCAGTTTTTAAGTTCACACCAGGCTTACACCAGG
Source organism: Podarcis cretensis (assembly GCF_951804945.1). NCBI lineage: Eukaryota > Metazoa > Chordata > Lepidosauria > Squamata > Lacertidae > Podarcis > Podarcis cretensis. Next base: position 50,098,619 of record NC_137175.1, on the reverse strand, counting down.
CATAGAGCTACATATATCTTTAAATGACATTTGAAGAACATCTCACCCCTCAAAGAATTCAGGGCCCTTTCCTCATCCTCTGGACCCCCTGGGAAACTCAACAAACCTGCTGTCCCTGGAACTGAGTGGGAAGAAGACAGCTGAATGGGACACAGCTGTGGGCAGCCTGAGGAAGTGCCATCCACCTTGGGCCTGCCCAGAAAAAGGAAGGCTAGAGGGAGAGACTAGGGTGATGCCTGCTGCTTCCAGGAACCCTTCTCCTTGTGAGACTATTTCTGGTGAGCTGAGAGTTTATTTGCTGAGACCTGGGAGCTGAGAGGGAAGGTGTGTCAGAAGGAAAAGGAATTGATTTTGATTTCCAGTAACCTTGTAATAATGCAACATTTCTATATGTAACTGTGTATTTTTGTAATATTTTGCTCAAGTTGTCAGTTGTTGCTTCAGTTTCTTTGTATACCTCTTGGAGATGCTTTCAACGCATTGAGTGGTACAGAAATTAAATAATCAAGCAGTCCCACTGCTGTGACAGTAAGCAGCAGTGAGCTCCCCTGTTGGGAGGCCAGGAAAGCATCTCCACACATACCCATGCTACCTGTTACTGCTCTAATGCCCTTGCCAGGGCCCCATTGGATTGCCAGTTAGCGAGTCGGTGTAGTGTAGTGGTTAGAGTGCTGGACTAGAAACTGGAAGACCAGGGTTCAAATCCCCACCTAGCCATGAAACTCACTGGGTGACCTTGGGCCAGCTTAGCCTAACCTACTTTGCATGGTTGTTGTGGAGATAAATAAGGAGGGGAAACCACATATGCCACTTTGAGCCCCTTGGAAAAAAAGGTGGGATATAAATGGCCGGTTTCTGGTTTCATGCTGGGGAGCATTTGTTGTTGTGTCATTTGACATCTGCTGTCTGGAGAAGCAGAGATGCCACCAGTGTGAAGCAACTGTGAGACCTTTTGGTGTGCAGGTGTGTCAACAGGCGGAGGGACAAGAAAGTGAAATGGCTCCATCTACTGTATAACTATTTGATTGTGATTAGATTTGTAAATTATCTTGTTTTAAAACTTCCAAAATCTCCTACGCCTGGGGAAAGAAAAGAGATATTTTCCTATCTACACACTCTCAGTATTACTTCTGTGCTAAGGAAGAGATGCAGAGAGATTTGCCAACTTTTCTTCTGGCAGGGCTCCTATCTCTAACAGCTTCCTGCTGTGCAATTTAATAACTGGAGTTTTCCCTGTCAAGGAGATGCAGTGAGACGGGGAGTTTCATCTGCACAATGTCAAGAAGCCATTAAAAGCAGGGAAGCCCTATTTGTGGGGTGGGGGTGGGGGAGTTGACAACTCTAGAGATCAGAAAGAGCACCAGAAGTGTTTCTTCCACACATCTGGGTTGCACCATTCATGCACAGCCTGCCTGTCTCTGCATCGCTCCTTCATACAGAAGAATATTCCTTTTCTCTCTCCATCAGAAGCCCTGTGCCTTGACAATCACATCAGAGACAGAAATTCAGCTTGGGGACAGCTTCCTTCTCCCTGTGTGCCTCCCTGAATATTGTAACTGCTCCTGTTGATTTTTCTTTGCCTATAAAGAGCCTCTGTCAGGGGGTGGGAAATGTTGGCAACTCTATCAGAGAAATAACTACTGCTTCTGAACACTCTTTGGGACTTGCAAGGATCAGATTTGCTGAACAGTCACATTTCAACATCTTCTTTTAAAAGTAAAACTGTGTGCAGATACGTCCTCCAAAACAGAGCATATGTTCTTTTTTCTTTTTAATTCAATTCTTATGTCAAATTTGGTTTCCGCAAATTATAGCATGGGAAAGCCCATCCTATATCCCTGAAAAATGTGCCCACTGATGTTTCTTTCAGCAAACTGTGCTTGCCTGGGGACAACCCACAGAAGCTGCTTTTGCTACAGACCACCAAGTGTCCTCTTTTCTTATCTGTTTATATAGAGAACATTTAATTTCCTTCTATGATGGATTACTTTATTTACAGAAGCAATGTTTATCAACATGCTGCTGGCACAGTCTCTTTCCAGCTGCCTCTGGTCTATATCATAATGTTGTTAGTAGAGCTGAGGTTAAACCAGCCTGAAGGGACCCAGAAAGCCAATGAAAGGGGAAGATGTACAGAGGGGGTTGGGAAGGTATAGAAGTTCAGTGGATGTCACCCCAAGGCTGGCTCAGCTTACTAAGCTATACTGCTGACCCTTGGGTCGACAGAGGCGCCAGATGCTAGAGGGCATGGACTGGCAGCAAGGTGCTGAAAGCAAAGCTAGGTGTGCCATGCAGCCTGTTCTGCATCCTCTAAGACTGCCTGCTACCTCAGCTGCAGTGTAGGATACGGTCCAATCCCCAACCCTGGACTTAAGATTCAGTTGCCACTCCAGTCAGCTTCTGTACGGGAAAGGGGTGGTGGCACTATCTTGTCCTTTGCCTCACGCATCAGAATATATTGGGCCAGGCCTGCTGAGGTACAAAGCACATTTCCCAGCCACAAAGAATTCTGGGAACCGTTGCTTGTTAAATATTACTGGGAATTTTAACACTGTGTGTGATAAAAGATAGTACCCAGAATTCCTTGAGGGGGTAAATGTGCTTTGAATGTGAGTTGAATGTATAGTGTATATGCAACATAAAATAATTTTTGAGGAGTTTACAGGTGATTGTTATGCCGAAAATGCTTGAGGTAGGAGAATATCTCAGTGATAGTGAGGGAGACTGTGATTTGTGGGTTGAATCCCACTCACAAAACAAGCAAAAGTCTGGAAGCAGCATGAGGGACAATGTGTAAAGATATTCGAAGTGTGTGGTGTAAATTTGGTGTTTTTTTAAGAACAGCCACCCCTTGGGCTTCCAATTCCAGGAGGAGAAAACACTTGAGTAGGGGGTGGAATATGGAAGTGTCATTTCAGGGACAGCGAGCAAATAAAAACAAAGTGGAACAAAACTGTGGAAAGTGTTGGCATGGACACAATTTGTGTCTTTAACAGCAGCTGAACATATAGAAATTTAGCAAGAGAAGTTTTTCTTATCGTCTCCATACCAGAAAAACCTTTGTTTCTTAAATTCCTTTGCATGAGGCTGTCCAAGATGCTGAGCCAAGGCCTGTAATGAAAATTTTTTAGAGTTGCAGGGACCCTGAGGGTCATCTAGTCCAACCCCTGAAATGCAGGAATTTCAACTAGTTCATACATGACGGATGGCCATCCAGCCTCTTCTTCAAGTTTAGCTGGCTTTGCAATGCCAGGTACAGGAAGGCTGTAAGAACTAAAGCAGGAAAAGAAATAGCTTTTATTAGCCTAAACTGTAACAAGCTGTATGATAAAGAACTTTGTGGAACTTGAAATCCCGCGTGGAGGCAATCCAGTAAAAGTTATTGATTTACTCCATGTTTTATTTCCTATGCTCTTTGACTACCACATAGCCAATAAAAGTTATAATGCCTAATAAAAGTAGACGAGCCGTGAATAGCGATGTCTGCGGGTGTGGTAAAGAAAAATGGGAAGAAGCTGAGGAGCCAACTAGCTTACTGTTAGGTCGCTGGGAGTCCTGCCATCGCACAGACTTTGAGGTTGCAACTGCAGCATTTGAATAAACAGTGGCAGGACATTAATTGTGTGTTTGACTCGATGGAAAGCCCCAGCCTTTAACATGGGGCTTGGCAGGGATACAAGAATGCTGTGGCTGGAATGAATTCTGCATTATTTGCATCAGTAGCTAGGATTAATATTTTTGCATGAAAACTAAGACCTTCCCAGGTTATAAGAAAAAATGTAGTCAAAATAAACTTTGGTCCTTGGGGAAAGCTAGACAGGGTGTATGTGTGTGTGCTGTTACAAAAGTCAGGTGCCTGTCCCTCTCTCTGCCAAGCTGCGGCAAGAGCGCATGGGATCCCAGGTGCCCACACAGGGTCTGTGTCCCTTTGGAGAACAGAAGACACATCACAAGCACCAGTCTGTTGGCACTCATGAACCTGGCACAGCCACACTGTGCACAGCAGCCGTAATCGCACTGCACCCACTTCTGAACCAGGAACAAAATCTTGTCTGAGCAATTGGGAAATACAGGAAGACTAGATTGTGGGAGCAGCTTCTCTCTATGACAGGATAATAATTATGCAATTGTTGTGCAATTAAATATTTATAATCTTCTGAGACAGCTTTCCTCATTCTGGTGCCCTCCATATGTTTTGGGCTACATCAGTCTCAGTGAGTATGGATGTGCTGGCTGTGGCTGATAAGTGCTGTAGTCCAAAACATCTGAAAGATGACAGACTGGAGGATGCTCTCTGGAGAGAAGATTTCCTACATAGTCAGGAGACCTGTCCAGTAGCTAAGAACATTCCTTTTTTAGCTCTTCCATAAAAAAAATGACTTGTTTCAGCCCATTGGTGATTTTAAACTTTTGTAATGGATGTGTGTGGGAGCTGCTTGCTTTGCTTTGCTTTGCTTTTAAGATGAGGTCATTGGAAGTTGTGAATTAGTCATTAGGATAAGCCGTGTCCACACTCTTCAGCATTGTATGAATGTCACGCACTAGAGGAATTCAGGGTAATCACAAGCTGTAAATTCCATGGATTGACTTGTTTCTTGGCTGTGAAGATGCTGCTGGTACTGTCCATTGAGAATTTCATCATTTCCACGTGTTCATTTCAAGCCAATTCATTATTAGTCTTTTTGACCCAGCTGTGAGTCACAGTCCTTTGGGATTCCACTCTAAAAATCTCAACCAAGAGAAGCTGGCCTCAACTGGGGTTCTCTTAGGTCAGGGGTGGGAACACTTACACCTCCAGATGTTGTTGGACTCTAACTCCCATCATCACTGACCACTGGCTATACTAGCTGGGGCTGATGGGAATTGAAGTCCAACAACGGGTTCCCCCTCCCATTCTTACATGACTCCCATCTCTGTCTGTCCATGGTGGTACTGCAACACTGCTGGGAGGTAATTCAGCCAACCATTCTCTCTCTTTGATGTACACATGAGCACCAATTTGACAGGTTTTGTGATGGCCTGGGATTCCGATTCAGAGGCTGAACCAGAGGAATCCCAGCCTGCACAGGAGTCCCCGCCTCCAGGGCCGGCTGAATTGGGGCAGGGCCTTGATGCTGAAGCGCCTGCACCTGTGTCGGATCCTCAGGAGCAGGCACCAGGTGATCCCACTCTGGCTCCAGAGGTGGTTGAGGACTCAGTGCCTGCAGGTGAGTCTCCCCCTGGGCCCAGTAACCCTTTAGCCTCTCCTGAACTGCAGAGACTCAGGGCAGAGAGGCGAAGGGAACTGGTTGCTCCCAGGAGGAGTGCTCGCCTTAAGGCCAAGAGAGGCGGGTCTCCTGGTGGCCGGGACCGCCCCTGACCTCAGAACTGATAAAGGCCAGTCGGCCCGGTCCCAGGTTGTGGGAGCAACGTCGTTGTTGGCTTCAGACCTTCCAGTGTTCCTGTTCCCTGCTCGGCCTCCTGTTCCTGACCTTCCAGCGTTCCTGTTCCCTGCCCGGCCTCCTGCTTCTGATCTTCCAGCGCTCCTGTTCCCGCCCGGCTCCCAGCTTCTGACCTTCCAGCGTTCCTGTTCCCTGCCCAGCCTTCTGCTTCTGACCTCCCAGCGTTCCTGTTCCCCGCCCGGCTCCCTGTTTCGGACCTCGCCTCTCATCTCGTGAACTCTGACTACGATCACGGTACCTTTCCCCCGGGACCAGCACAGGTTTGCACTTCCAACCTTATAACTGTGCTAAAGACATATTCCAATATTTCTTTGTGCCTAGGCTGCCTTCCTTTAATCTCTTGTCTGCCTGCCTTCTCTAGGACTATCTTTCTGCAGACCTTGGCTGAGCGCTGGAGTTTAAGACCATGGACAGATCCACACCATCCATGTAAGACGCCCATTCAGTGCCAGTTAAGGGAATGCTATTAAGGATGATGGGAGCTGTAGCTATGTAAGGGGGAACTACCGTTCTCCGGATTCTTTTCAGCAGAATCATATGTTTTAAAATGTGTGTTGAAAGTACTTTCAGTGTATGGTGGGGATCTGCCCCAACCCTGGCTCATTTGGTGGCTTGCCATGTTGTCTCCTGGATTTTCCAGCTTACATGCTAGGTCTGTTCTAACTTTACTGGATTGAACCCTCTAGCTGGACTTTGGAGGTACCAATCCAGCCTAAATATTTTTGCATTTGGAAACTGACCTACAAACAATTACTGTCCTCTGCCTTGGTGATAATTTATAAGTGGAAATTCAACAGATGTAACCTTTTCCAGCATGGCAATGCTGTTAACTTGATGGCTTCATGACAGGCACAAAACACGTGGCCTCTGTAGCAACCCAACTTTCACTATGATCATTCCACATTTGATGCCAACCGTATCACATGGTAGTGTTTCTTCTCTCTAGTTGGAGGCAGTGAATTTTATTTTTATATTTTTAAGGATGGTCTTGATGATTGCATAACATGTATTCTCTGGAACAAATAACTAGTGTTGCTAAATTTGAAACTCATTTTTTTCAGCTCCCAAGGTCTATCCAAATCCTTGCCCATAACAAGCAATATAAGTTCACAACAAGCCAAACACAACACTTTGCCTCCCTAAACATAGGGAATCCATGTCACTTTACTGACCAAGTAGCCCAATCTCTGAGAAAGCTGCCCCGACATGTGTCATAATGACCTAAAGTCATTCTGGGACAAGGATAAGTGGCTCACTGTGTAGCCGCCACACTATCTCATCTCCTGGTTTAGACAAGACTCAGTAAAGCCACTAAGCTCTCTGTGGGCATGGATAGAAATGAACCTTTGGGACCTGTTGGGGAGTGAAGAACACAACACCAAAATTAAGCCAAGTCTATCTCTTATATTTGCGGGACGCGGGTGGCGCTGTGGGTTAAACCACAGAGCTTAGGACTTGCTGATCAGAAGGTCGGCGATTCGAATCCCTGCGACAGAGTGAGCTCCCATTGCTCGATCCCTGCTCCTGCCAACCTAGCAGTTCGAAAGCACGTCAAAGTGCAAGTAGATAAATATACCTTCCGGCGGGAAGGAATACGGCGTTTCCATGCGCTGCTCTGGTTCGCCAGAAGCGGCTTAGTCATGCTGGCCACATGACCCGGAAGCTGTACGCTGGCTCCCTTGGCCAATAAAGTGAGATGAGCACCGCAACCCCAGGGTCGGTCATGACTGGACCTAATAGTCAGGGGTCCCTTTACCTTTACCTATCTCTTATATTTGGTTAAAAATGTTTCACATAAATAAGATGTCACATACATGTTTTCTGTCCTTGAGTAATTACATCCAATCTACTCCCAGAGTAATTTCAAGGTATTTGCTTTCTTCTGTTCCAAACACACACTATAGGAAGCATTGCTATACAGGACATCCCCACTTCCTTAGTAGAGTGATTGTTCATTGTTAAAGAAAACTCCATTACTCTGGAAAGCAAAAGTTCTGAGCTCCCCTGGAGCAATTTATCCTCAGTTGCACAGCTTCTCCTGCTTTTCACACCATGGCGATGCAATACAGGTAACTCTCAACTTACATGCATTTAACTTAGGCACATTCAGCTTTACACACTTGGTAAAAAATAAAATAAAACGAGGTGGAAAGGAGGCAGGGATCAAGGGAAAAAATAATTTTGGCAATCCCAGCCACCATTGAACCAAATGTGTTTTGACTATATGCGATTTTGGCTTTACGCACTGTCAGGGAACTGCCATCGGAGCCAGGGGTGGAGGGAAGGCTCCAGAGCGATGCTGGAGAGGGTCCCAGCAGGGAGAGAGGCAGCTCATCAGCTGGGGAAGGAAATCAGCCTAACACCAGTGGTGAAGGGGGGCGGATGGGGGAATCGGAGAGGAGGCTCAAGGACTCTTCACCGGAGACCAGTGGGGAGAGCACGGGTACTCCGCTGCCCACGCCCTCCCTGCGCAGAAGACTTCCGTGCAGGGAGAGTAGGAGGAGACTTGGCATCAAAGAACTTCTTTGCTGGAAGAAGTTCAAGAAACGCCCACTGACGGATTCTGCCAGTGACTGAGACAGCCACAAGGTGAAGGGCTGTCCAGACAGAAAGGGTTCAACCAAGTAACCTAGCCAGGAGTGGCGGCAACTTACGCACGAGCAACCCCTGGAACCATTACACACACTGTCCTCAGAACATAACCACAGAGTACATTGAGAGTCACCTGTGTTCCTAGCCTGGGACACAAAGAGGACAGGGCTCCTGCATCTTTAATAGTGGCATAGAAGAGGGATTTTCTAAGGAGCTTCTGAAATCCCCTGTTCTACACAACTAAAGGTGCAGGAACCCTGACCACCCTAAATACTCATTTGCAATGAACAAGTGGTGATGAGCTCCATTAGATATTAAGAAACATATATTGTTGCTCTGAGTCTTGCACTGTCAGCTCAGGGCCTTACACTATGGGTTGTTGTTGTAAGTGTGCTTAAAGCACACTGATCCAAATCAGGGCCCCACAGCAATTGCCTGATGAAAAGCAGCTAGAAGCATTTTAAACTTTTCTTTACTGAGTTGCTTGTTTGCTAATGCCTTATTCTCTCTGTGTTTTGCCAGTGCAAATACTTTTGATAGTTAAAGAACTCTGTACAGACCCTGCAAACTGCACCATCGCTACCCGATGATTAAGTGCCCTGTGTGCTGCTGCTCCACAAAGAGAGGTATATAACATCAATTTTGATTTTAATTAATCTTATAATGTTTTTATAATGTTGTACTGTTTTAGTGTTGTTAGCCGCCCTGAGCCCGGCTTCAGCTGGGGAGGGCGGGATATAAATAAAATTTATTATTATTATTATTATTATTATTATTATTATTATTATTATTATATTGTGTTTGAAAAGACCCAGTGTCCAGAAGACCTGCCCCTGGTACGTACCATTCCAAATAAGTCCTCCATGCTCCTCTACCTTGCAGTAGGACAGAGCTACCTGTACCTGAAGCATAGCAGAGAGATATAGTTCTATGTCATAATACACAAAACTGTATGGAAGTGGAAAGCCCCTTCAAGTGGGAAGAGCACTTGTGTGACAATTCTGTGAGTACTGTACATGGACTTCGGCCCTTCAGCTTATACTTTCCAAATTCACAGTGATGAATGAGAACTCCCTCTGACTTCAGGAACTTCGAGGAAGAATCCTGTTGACCCTCAAACCACATATTCCAAAATAGGCCCACTGGCTTTTGTGGATCTGTTTTCTAGGGATGTGGCCCGAGAACTGCAGCTTCATCATTAGATGGAAGATTGCTAGTTCAGATAATTTGTATCCCTCTCTCTTACTTCCCTACTTTTATGTGGACTTTGGCTATGCAGAAGCTTGGTGGGAAACACTGAGCGAGACAGGATGGGAAACAGGAAGCTATCAAGGCTGGTGGTGGGAAATGCATTGGTCTAGCAGCTGCTGTACCACAAATAAGAAACCACTTTGTTCATGTACCCAGTTCCCATGGTCTAACTGCACCAGGTTCCTGGGTAAAATGACATAGGTTGGAAGGCACAGCTGGAGGGGAAGTCACAACAGAGTTCCATCTTCCACCTGACTGAGAGAAAAGTTTACCCATTGAATGAGGCAAGAGCTGGGCCTCCCTTTAGCCCTTTATTCAAAGAACACAGATTGGCCTCCTGGTGTACCTTTCAATGGGACACACATTTCATTGAATGTATATGCATTTATATGCACACGTTTCATTTTACTTGGCACCAATGTATACAGAAAAATTGTGCACATTATTATCATGGCTATCAGGCAACAATACCCTGTATATTCCAAGTTCTTCCCCAGCAGTCTTTAGTGTGATGAAATCTACACAGCACCTAACAGAAGCTCAGTTAATCATTTCTGACCTCCTCCCATATTCTAGCTTCTGAGTGGAACTAGGTGCAGCCTCTCTGGCTTCACCATCAATCAGCTTTCCCCATGCCTGTTTTGTTTACCAACTGACCCAGTGAAGTGTCCTGGAGAACCTAAAAGCTTGTACTTTGTGACATTTTAGTTGGCCGCCCTAAGGCATTGTCCTAACCATGGGACTGGTGCTACACAGACCACTTGCCATTCTTCAGGCCTGGAGAAACAAGTTACAGTATATATTTTTGTTAGCAATTTCACATTTGAGTTCTTTAAGAACGCCCCAGCGGATGTCATTCAGACCCAGTGGCCTGCCATTTTTAAATTTGTCAATAAGGCCCAGAGCTTCTTCTCTTCACACCACTATTGTCCCTCATGTCACAGAGGCTCAAAACTGGAAACCAGGAATTTAGTGTCAATGGTTCCATGCTGGGGAACATTCTTCCAGCAGAGATTTGGCAGGGCTCTTTGCTTTTGCCTATCACACATCTCTTGAATGGCTCGGAGGCTTCTGACATTAGCAAAAAAATACCTATACACAATTGTTATGTGCCGGCGTGGTTGCTCAAGAGCGAACAGGCAAGACTCCCACCGGTCTTTTCCAGGCTTTATTATCTGTACAAAAACATTTACAGTGCAGAGCATCTCAAGTTCATGTCTGCTCAGTCGGAGTGGGCGGTCCTTAAACCTTTCCCAGCATAACAGTCTTTTGACCCCCATCCTTCTCCTCCCCTCTCTGTGCAGAGTGGGCGCTGGCAGAGGGGGACTTGCCTCCCCTCCGCTTTGCTCAGGCTTGGTGTTGCGGCTCTCTCTAGCATCTTCTGATCCCTGCATCCCTTCCCCACTGGAGGCGGGGCTTCCCTCCTCACTGGAGGAAGAGCTGCTTCGCATGATCTTCGGAGGCTCCCTGTAACACAATTGATCTTCTACCTCTCGCCTCTGAGCTGATGGCAGTTCCCTGACAACAATCTCTCTGTGTATGGTTTGGCACTGTGAGTTACCCTGCAGTGCTTTGATCTCTATTGCTTGTTCCCGCACTTTCAGTGCCTAGTCCTACCCTCACCGTTTGGACAGTCATAACCATTTTCTATGTAGGGCTTTTGTAACTGTGTGTAGGTGGCAATGGGCCCAAAGCTCAAAGGTGACATATGATCAAACTATAATCAAATTGTTTTTAGGTCCTTTCATAGACTTTCCAGTGTGGGAAAGAACCCAAGGATCATCTAGTCCAACACCCTGCAATGCAGGACTATTGTTTTAAGTGCAATAAATAAAGCAGTGTTATTTGTTTATTGAAGTGGAATCAACAAGGTAACAATATCCTGTAGGGATGTTGCATTTTTACAATGCTCCGACTACAGCCTTTTATCCCTGGCAAAATATGATTCTTCATCACTGATCACACATCCATTGTAATTGCCAAAGGTGCCTACTGTGTAACATGCACAACATCACTAGTGAGGACCAAAAGAGCCATCCTCCCCACACCAAACCATGCATGCCCTATTTTATGACCTTTTATGACCTTTCAAATGTTTCACTTTTAATTTCCCTGTGTGCCTTAATCTCAGTGCCAATGATGTCAATCGTCCTGATGCTGATTGTAGGCCTCAATGCAGTATTTGCAGCATGAAGATTGCTTTGTCTCTCTTCCTTGGCCACCATTTGGCCGTAGCAGCTAGTAAATGGAAAGTGGCAGGCAGGCAGGATGACACACAATACTTCATGAAGTCTGACCTCATGCCTGAACCTGCAATAAAAAGGTAAAGGTAAAGGACCCCTGACAGTTAAGTCCAGTTGCAAACAACTCTGGGGTTGCAGCGCTCATCTTGCTCTATAGGCCAAGGGAGCTGACATTTGTCCGCAGACAGTTTTTCTGGGTCATGTGGCCAGCATGACTAAGCCGCTTCTGGCGAAACCAGAGTAGTGCATGGAAACGCCATTTACCTTCCCTCCAGAGTGGTACCTATTTATCTACTTGCACTTTCTGGTGTGCTTTCAAACTGCTAGGTTGGCAGGAGCTGGGACCGAACAACAGGAGTTCACCCTGTTGCGGGGATTCAAACTGCTGACCTTCTGATCAGTAAGCCCTAGGCTCAGTGGTTTAGACCACAGCGCCACCCGTGTGCCATGAACCTGCAATATGTACATATTTTATTGTTTTGCTGTGGGACTAAAGAGACCAGAAACCTACCCTTTGGAAAATCTTATGCAGGATTACGAAGGAAATCATTAATAGCTTATTCGGGAACTGATGATGCAATTATAGACATATAAATTTCAATACTTTCTGGTTTCATTCCATATTTGCTATCTTTTGCAACCTTTTTGTCAGATTAATTTTTGACATGGATTTGTCAAACGTGTATTTACAGAGTACACTTCTTTAGAATACGCCTAATATACTAATATATGCCCAGCATTGCTGTTGACCATCCTTCAGAGCACAGGAAATACCACGCCTTAATCTGTGGAAATACGTTCCAATTAAATGGGTTAAGAGCACATGACTGGAGATTCCGTCATCCATGGAGTTCTTGAACCTTCAAGCATTTTACCCCATAAGAGTTCCTTTGAAATGCTTGTGCAAAAAAGTTGGCTAGCCAAATGTTACTCAACCCCTGTAACTGTGCCACAGCCAGCAGCATTATCAGCAGGTATTAGCGGGTGATAAATGTGTATCATCAAATGTTTCTGCCCTTAACATTACTATTAAAGGTATGCAAACAGACCATGTATTATTAGTTGGCAACCCTGGGGAGTAAGAAATATTCTGACAATTGCTAAATAAGAAAAAAAAAACAGCAGCTTTGACAGCAGCTTGGTCTGCAGAAATCCAGAAGTGAAGCTTTTCATAGCATGGAGATTAACATTATCACATAATGTTTGCCAAATAGTTAAAATACACAGCTGCAGGGTCTAATTTAGAAGATGGGAAACCCTACCAGCAAGCCCCCAACTAAGTCAAGTTTTGACTTAACCATCTTAGTCTTGGATCTCTATGAAACCTTTTTCTAGTGCTCTAGGACTGTTTTGGATTGAGATACAATGTGCCACTTGCAACAGAATATCCTGAAAACTCTTATGTTTTTGATTAATTTTGTACCAGATTGTATCTAATGAACCAATAACACAAGCTGATCTGAATCGCTTGGGAACCATAAGAATTTCATTCAGCTTTTCTGTGGAAATGAACTGGGTTGTTGTTTCTTCTGGTATTGCTAAGCTGCTGACAGGAAGAAATGCAAGGCGAACATGTTCTCCAGATGGAGTTGATGACAACCTGCCAACGTAGATAAATAGGCACCACTCTGGCGGGAAAGTAAATGGTGTTTCCGTGCACTGCTCTGGTTTGCCAGAAGCGGCTTAGTCATGCTGGCCACATGACCCAGAAGCTGTATGCCGGCTCCCTCGGCCAATAAAGCGAGATGAGCGCCGCAACCCCAGAGTCAGCCACGACTGGACCTAATGGTCGGGGTCCCTTTACCTTTACCTAGGCTAATACTACAAAATGCCAAAAGTCTCCAGTGACTGCATTCCAAGGAATGCAAAACCCTAGGTCAATGCTTCCATCCCTGGAGTCCTCACTCTGAGAATTGGTGTGCAAGCTTCTAACAATATTCTCCTGCGGACTCCTTAAAATGGGAGAATCCAGATATGTAAGTGAAGAGATCAGGAGCAGGACAAGAAGTTCAGAACTGGAAGGAAGCGGTGAAGATGGCCTAGTAAGTTTCCCTGCCCCACCGCCAAGCTTTAAAGATGAGGCATGACACACTCACACACAAGACTCTTGCACCTTGCAGGAATGTTGAGGTTGCAAACTCATGTTCCGTCGGTGAAGGTGGGTCTGCTCCCCTCTGTGAAGGTGGTGCCTGGTTCTAGGTAACAAGGCTACACCCTCCTGTTCAGTCATTGCCACCTCATGTTCAGCCTCCCCACTTGGGTGATCCTCCCCAGCCTCCACTGAGGCTCTCTGCCCCACAGAAAGATCAGAGGGGAGAGATGACATCTCTGCTCCCCCTTCTAGAGCGGCTGAAGTTGAGGCAGAAAGGGGAGACATGCCATCCTCCATTCCAAGTTCCCATCCTGCAGCCCAGCCCTGCCCAGACCAGCCCTGCATTTCTTCCTTCTCCTGTGTCAGGCCCTGCCAATCCAAGCCTGATCCCAACAATGCTGCAGTTTTTAAAATTATCTACTGTGGGTGCTTCTACACTGTAAATTAAGATTGTAAAAGGGTTGTTAAGATATTGCAAATGGGTCGTTGGCAACAGGTTTGGAGGGCGGTGTTTTTTGTTTACTTCTAGAAAGGGTAACTCCAAATTAAATGGGTCTGTGTGTGTACTACAAGCTGCTGATAAGGAGCACCCATCCCTCTATCAGAACCCATGTGGAAGCACCCTGTATTTCTCAGTAGCCCAGTAGCTAATGTTCTGTCTTTTCAGCTCATCCATCGTTAAAGGTAAAGGTAAAGGTACCCCTGCCCGTACGGGCCAGTCTTGACAGACTCTGGGGTTGTGCGCCCATCTCACTCAAGAGGCCAGGGGCCAGCGCTGTCCGGAGACACTTCCGGGTCACGTGGCCAGCGTGACATCGCTGCTCTGGCGAGCCAGAGCCGCACACGGAAACGCCGTTTACCTTCCCGCTGGTAAGCAGTCCCTATTTATCTACTTGCACCCGGAGGTGCTTTCAAACTGCTAGGTTGGCAGGCGCTGGGACCGAGCAGCGGGAGCGCACCCCGCCGCAGGGATTCGAACTGCCGACCTTTCGATCGGCAAGTCCTAGGCGCTGAGGCTTTAACCCACAGCGCCACCTGCGTCCCCATCCATCGTTAGTGCTGAGCAATACCAAATTTAAATGTATAAATGCCACAATGATTAACTATCTTTCCTCTCCTTCCTTAGAAAGATGGTGATCTCAATTCAGAATTATCTACAGATAATATCCACCCTTGCCTCCAGTTCCCTTCACTAAGTGTTAAGGGCTGGAACTGCAGCTATGGATATAAGCCACCATTCACTCACTTGCAGAGGAAGAAACAAAAAACTATTCTTGAGCTGGCAGCTTCTGGTGACCTGGGTCTATGTAACAAGCACAACAACAAAGTTGGGGGTGGTGGGGTTTTGCTTTCACTTTCCGCAGCTATTTAGCCCTTGTCCAGCAGAATGAAAGCCTTGCTTGTGCACCAACAGTACTGCTGAAGCCAATTGTATAGGGCTGCATGAAAGCACTTGCAAAAAGCCAAATCTTTGCTCAAACGGATGAGGAAGGATTGTGTTCTGATGACTAAACTTCTCCGCTATGGAAAAAGAAACACCATCAGGTGTTAGGCCCTTGAAAGCCACTAGTCCAAGACAACTAAATAGGTGGGAGTCCTTTGAGCCAACAGCTGGCGCTGCAGGGGCATCAGGAAATGGGTTGATAGGACATCCACTTTTTTCCATGTCATCAATGAAGCAACCCACGTTAGTTTGATGGAGCCGCATCCTGACTTGGGGATTTCCAAGCAAAGAAGGCTATTGGAAACAGATGTGTATACACAGACAGACACAAATATGAACTTGTGGATATAAATTATAATCCTCTTTGTACCTTGCAATGGGGTGCTGCAGTGGGGGGGGGGACATATTATTGACCTGTGGTTTCTCTGTCTGCTCTACCTCTCTGGATACTTTTGATTTATCAGCTCTTAAGTGACAGATGACTTTAGGAGGTTATTGACATTACTTATTTGTCTGCAATTGACCAGGCAGTGGAGCCCCAAGAAATACAGTGAGATCAGAACAATCAATGGCATTGAGACTTAACCTAAACACATAAATATTGTAGTAGTCAAAGCTTTTAAATATTGCTCACAAGCCATTGGTACATAAGCAGGCATGCACTTTTAAAAACAAAAAGTGGGGGCTAATCACATTTTGTTGTATTTAATAAGAGATTTTCTTTCTGAAACCGAACAAAGAAAAATATGATTCCACTTCAGCAAAATTGTGACAGGCAGCTGTAACATGGACAAAGCAGCAGCAATAACGTCCAGACCCTAGACCAGGAGTGGGAAAACAAATTTCAGCCAAATGGTCTTCCGGGATGGGAAGTGCCAGAGGCAAAAGTTGGGTGGAGCAGCAGAATTGACTCTTACCTTTGTACACAAAAGTCAGAGGTTTCACATACACTCCTCTCCATCCAGAAAGGCCAAAGGCAAGATCAGCACTCAAAGTTTCATTTCAGCAAGGCAAAAGCACTTGAAGAGGACATGGAGAGCAGGGCTGGTAAGGGATATGGCCTGGGGAAAACCCTGAAACTCAGGCAGAGAGGTTTGGAGGCAACATTTGGCCCCTGAAACTGAAGTTCCCAAGCCCTGACACAGAATTTCTGTCTCTTCCTGAAGTTATCAGCCATAAAGAACACAGCCAGAGTTTAACTGGAAAAGAGCTGGTGTGGGTAATTTTATTTTTTGTGACTAAAAGAGTGTTTCCCCCCTCCTAGGGTTGCTTAATGTCCTTCCCCCTAATCTGCCTCACACAAACTCCCTGAAACCTCATGGCTTGGAGAATTGGTGTGTACATAATATTATCACTTAAGTGTGTACTTAAGCAGCAGACCTCCAGAAAGAAAAGGAACAAAATGAAAGAATCACAAATGAATAATCAGCAGGAAGGAAATCGTATTGGGAAGTCATCATCTAACAGGTGCTTGGAGCACTCGTGCAACCACATTTCACATAGCAATCATATTTCTCCCAATACGGATTGTAATTTGGGTGCTTGGGCAATGCAATGTCCCATCCAAAAAGCAGATGATGAGAAACATGTGGACAGGGCACACCAGAGGAAAAAGAAATGTGGATTTATTGCTCAACAGATGATTGTGCAAAAAGGCCCTCATTACGGAGGACGTTGGCCAGGCAGCCACCCAGCTGATGGTACAATGATCTCCTTTCTTACAGCTCAAAGAGGTTGAGGCACAAGAAACCAAACCTGCTTGGAATGGAAAGCGGCCATGGTCTGGAATGAACACCACCACTGACATGACACAAGCGGGAATGCAAGCCACAGAGAGACAACTGAGCTCCCTGCTAGTTCCAGAAACAAACTCCATTCCCCTCAACAGTTGAGTAAAACTGGACTGGGGCAGGGGAAGCAGGAAACTGAAATGGCACCCAGTGGGACCCCAGATTTACTTGGCTGTGGCTTTGCCTGTTTTAATTTAACATGGAAAACATGTGGGGTAGAGTGTAGTTGCAAGGAGGTGATAGTGCAGGCTTTAATTGAATTCACATGCAGGTGTCAAGGTCCAAAGGAGTCTCAGGTGGAGACATTTTTGGTCAGGAAGAAATGGGTGGGCACCTCCAGGACACCTGTTTATCTAACCTGCCTCCTGATTTCTTTGCATGTAGGATTAGACAAAGTTGCATTGTCTCACACTTTCCATTGAAGCTTACTGTCACTTTTCATATCCCAAGAAGTTCATTTTTTTATTTTATTTTTTTGCAGAAGTGAGTTTTCTGCACAAGACCTCCCAATCAACTGAATTTATCAGACTGTTGCAATTTTTTGGTGCAATTTAATCTGGAAGCACCCAGATACGGGGTGGGGGGAGAGGTATCCCACTTTTTTAAAAATGGGGTGAATGTGGCTCTAGTCCCTGCATAACTGGGAGGAGAAAGGGAGGAGAACATAGAACCAGGTTCCTGTTAGCTTTCCTTCAGTTTTAAAAGTTCTCACAGATTTGGTCTCTCATGCAAGAGTTATACTAATAGGGGAAAGCCCTCTTGAAACAACACTAAACAAAGGTTTCACAAAATAATGAGGGCGCTGCCTTGAACAAACAGCCTTCATTGTTTTTGTTTCCCTTCTCCATTCTAAGCTAGAGAAATGCTCCAGTGCCAGTAGGGAAGTTGCATGGCCTCTGAAGAATTTTTAAACAACGCTTGAACAACCAGCTCATAAAATGACCTGAAGGAGATGAGTTGTGCTGCTCATGCTGTTATCCAAACTATGTCTACTCAGATATAAGTCCTATTAAAGTCTATGGATCTTACTCCCAGGTAAGCAGAGTTCAAACTGCAACCTCTGTCACTGACTGGATTACTCACTACGATGACTCTCATGCAACCATGCACTACACAAGAGCCACAATATTGTTTCTGTGGGAGAGGAGATAATTGCATCTTCTCATAGAAGTATCAGATTTTCCCCAAGCACAACAGTGTGTTGTTGAGTGCTTAGTGAGTGCAACCAACCCACAACAAAAGTGCCACCATGAAGGAAGACGTGCTGATTGTGTGCAACAAATGAGAAGCAAATGTGCATTTATGTTGTGGAGGGGGAAAACACCCTTCTAAGAATTCTGGTTACATAGAAGGGAGACGCCACAGTGCGCAATGAACAAAGTGATGCCTGCTGTCATGATGAGAGCCAACAGATGATCACACGTTGAACTGGCCTTGAACTCTTAGCTTATGCTAACATGAGCAAGTCCCTGAGGCTCATTGAAATGAAGGTGGTTACTGCTGATCTGCTCCAGTTAAGCTTCTGGTCCCTAAGCAAAAAAAGATAAAGGAGCTAATAATCACAGCAGTAGTTTCAAAAGCTGATTTATTTCCTACCTTTTCTCGAGGTGGTGTACAGTATTCTTCCCACCTTCCTCATTTTATCCTCAGTAGAACCCTGTGAGGTAGACTAAGAGACTATGACTGGCCCAAGGTTACCCAGTGAGCTTCACTGCTGTGTGGGAATGTGAACAATAGTCTCCCACTGCTTCACTCATCCAATACTAACTGCTACTTGTCCTGAACCTCTGGCCTGCATGGCAGCAAGTCAGTATGTCAAGTCCGGGGGATCAAGCCACATAAGCCAAGTTCAAACATCAGGAAACGCAGTCCACGGTCAATCCAAACAGCCAGAATACAGTCTGGAGTCAAACCTGAAGCACAGTTCCATAGAGGTCCAGGAGCATTCAAGCCAAGGTCCATCAACACGGGCACCTCAACTCTGCTTCCCTTTTATATTTTGCATGCCAATTGCAGCATCTGGGCTTGAGGAGGCAGGTGACCCTCACCTGTTCCAAGCATCCTTCAGCTGAGGAATTACACCCCTCCTTCCCAAGCTAGTGAGCCCCACCTGGCCAGCTAGGGAGCTGGGCAGTGGGCCCTTGCCTGCCCCAGCCTCCTAGAACGCCACTCCTGCTGCTCCCTGTGCCTCAGAGCCCGCTATGTCCATGAGAAAAGGGGCCCCTCTGGTGATGGGTCATGCTGCTCTGGTTCCTGTGCATTGTCCTCCATCCCCTCGCCACCCTGTGAGTACTTCCTTCCCCACACCCTGCTTACCCTGGTGTGTCCCAATCCTAGCTACACCCCATGCTGGGACCCTCTTCCTCCACTCCATTGTCCTGCCTGTTCATGTCAGTGCTGCACACACACTCAGCCCTAGCCATTGCCCATGCTGGCTGATGGGGAGGAAATCAGATAACTGGAGAGAGAAGATTCACTCCTAATTTAAGAGAATGACTGTGACTGGAACTTGGATGTTATAGTATCAAAGATTCAGACTCTAATAGTTAATATCTTAATGTTATTAATCTTAATAATAAATGTCTTATTAATCTTATTTAATATTTATTATTATTAAATAAGATTAAGAATAATTAAATAAGATTAAAATATTAATCTTGTTTTGTTGTTGTTTAGTCGTTTAGTCGTGTCCGACTCTTCGTGACCCCATGGACCAGAGAACGCCAGGCACTCCTGTCCTCCACTGCCCCCCGCAGCTTGGTCAGACTCATGCTGGTAACCTCGAAAACACTATCCAACCATCTCGTCCTCTGTCGCCCCCTTCTCCTTGTGCCCTCCATCTTTCCCAACATCAGGGTCTTCTCCAGGGAGTCTTCTCTTCTCATGAGGTGGCCAAAGTACTGGAGCCTCAGCTTCACAATGTGTCCTTCCAGTGAGCACTCAGGGCTGATTTCCTTCAGAATGGAGAGGTTTGATCTTCTTGCAGTCCATGGGACTCTCAAGAGTCTCCTCCAGCACCATAATTCAAAAGCATCAATTCTTCGGCGATCAGCCTTCTTTATGGTCCAGCTCTCACTTCCATACATCACTACTGGGAAAACCATAGCTTTAACTATACGGACCTTTGTTGGCAAGGTGATGTCTCTACTTCTCAAGATGCTGTCTAGGCCTGTCATTGCCCTTCTCCCAAGAAGCAGGCGTCTTTTAATTTCGTGGCTGCTGTCACCATCTGCAGTGATCATGGAGCCCAAGAAAGTAAAATCTCTCACTGCCTCCATTTCTTCCCCTTCTATTTGCCAGGAGGTGATGGGACCAGTAGCCATGATCTTCGTTTTTTTGATGTTGAGCTTCAGACCATATTTTGCACTCTCCTCTTTCACCCTCAATAAAAGGTTCTTTAATTCCTCCTCACTTTCTGCCATCAAGGTTGTGTCATCTGCATATCTGAGGTTGTTGATATTTCTTCCGGCAATCTTAATTCCGGCTAGGGATTCATCCAGCCCAGCCTTTCGCATGATGAATTCTGCATATAAGTTAAATAAGCAGGGAGACAAAATGCAGCCTTGTCGTACTCCTTTCCCAATTTTGAACCAGTCAGTTGTTCCATATCCAGTTCTAACTGTAGCTTCTTGTCCCACATAGAGATTTCTCAGGAGACAGATGAGGTGATCAGGCACTCCCATTTCTTTAAGAACTTGCCATAGTTTGCCATGGTCGACACAGTCAAAGGCTTTTGCATAGTCAATGAAGCAGAAGTAAATGTCTTTCTGGAACTCTCTAGCTTTCTCCATAATCCAGCGCATGTTTGCAATTTGGTCTCTGGTTCCTCTGCCTCTTCTAAATCCAGCTTGCACTTCTGGGAGTTCTCGGTCCACATACTGCTTGAGCCTTCCTTGTAGAATTTTAAGCATAACCTTGCTAGCGTGAGAAATTAGTGCAATTGTGCGATAGTTGGAGCATTCTTTGGCACTGCCCTTCTTTGGGATTGGGATGTAGACTGATCTTCTCCAATCTTCTGGCCACTGCTGAGTTTTCCAAACTTGCTGGCATATTGAGTGTAGCACCTTAACAGCATCATCTTTTAAAATTTTAAATAGTTCAGCTGGAATACCATCACTTCCACTGGCCTTGTTATTTGCAGTGCTTTCTAAGGCCCATTTGACTTCACTCTCCAGGATGTCTGGCTCAAGGTCAGCAACCACACTACCTGGGGTATATGAGACATCCGTTTCTTTCTGGTATAATTCCTCTGTGTATTCTTGCCACCTCTTCTTGATGTCTTCTGCTTCTGTTAGGTCCTTTCCACTTTTGTCCTTTATTATGGAAATCTTTGTACGAAATGTTCCTTTCATATCTCCAATTTTCTTGAACAGATCTCTGGTTCTTCCCATTCTATTGCTTTCCTCTATTTCTTTGCATTGCTTGTTTAAGAAGGTCTTCTTGTCTCTCCTTGCTATTCTTTGGAAATCTGCATTCAATTTCCTGTATGTTTCACGATCTCCCTTGCATTTTGCTTGCCTTCTCTCCCCCGCTATTTGTAAGGCCTCATTGGACAGCCACTTTGCTTTCTTGCATTTCCTTTTCATTGGGATGGTTTTCGTTGCTGCCTCCTGTATAATGTTACGAGCCTCCATCCATAGTTCTTCAGGCACTCTGTCCACCAAATCTAAATCCTTAAACCTGTTCCTCACTTCCACTGTGTATTCATAAGGGATTTGACTTAGATTGTATCTTACCGGCCCAGTGGTTTTTCCTACTTTCTTCAGTTTAAGCTTGAATTTTGCTATAAGAAGCTGATGATCTGAGCCACAGTCAGCTCCAGGTCTTGTTTTTGCTGACTGTATAGAGCTTCTCCATCTTTGGCTGCAGAGAATATAATCAATCTGATTTCGATGCTGCCCATCTGGTGATGTCCATGTGTAGAGTCGTCTCTTGTGTTGTTGGAAAAGCGTGTTTGTGATGACCAGCTTGTTCTCTTGACAGAACTCTATTAGCCTTTGCCCTGCTTCGTTTTGATCTCCAAGGCCAAACTTGCCAGTTGTTCCTTTTATCTCTTGACTCCCTACTTTAGCATTCCAATCCCCTATAATGAGAAGAACATCCTTCTTTGGTGTCACTTCTATAAGGTGTTGTAAGTCTTCATAGAATTGGTCAATTTCAGTTTCTTCAGCACCAGTAGTTGGTGCATAAACTTGGATTACTGTGATGTTAAAAGGTCTGCCTTGGATTCGTATCGAGATCATTCTATCATTTTTGAGATTGCATCCCAGTACAGCTTTTGCCACTCTTTTGTTGACTATGAGGGCCACTCCATTTCTTTTACGGGTTTCTTGCCCACAGTAGTAGATATGATGGTCATCCGAACTGAATTCACCCATTCCCGTCCATTTTAGTTCACTTAATCTTCATTAATCTTGTTTAATAATTATTAATCTTAATAATAAAGATATGTCCAGGGAACATACGTCTGAGATTCATGCATAGGATTATGTTGTCAAGCTATTTTAATACCACTGCTGTTTTACTGTCGTAATGTTTTTATTATACTTGACTGCTGTTTGTAATTGCTGCCCCAGGAGTATTTTATACTAAAGATGTGGGCTCTAAATACTGTATACAAATAAATAGGCACAGGATTGCCAAGTTATTCATGCTGAGCTCTTAAGTGAGGAGAAAAGTTTGCTCCACTTAATGCATGTAATGAACTGTTGATGAATTTCTTTTTAAATGAAGATCTTCGCTCAAGGAAATCTTGATCAAAGAAGCAGGACATGGTATAACTCTTATCAAAATGTGGGCAACCGTAGCAGTTCAAAGGGTTGTGGCCTAATGATAGAACAGCTTCAGGTACAGCTTGTTGGAATATTCTAGAAGAAATTTGAAAATGGTCTTGAACAAGTTGCTAGGCAATGGAAAATTTCCCCAGCAACAGATGTCCTTATCAGGGCATGCAATCAACTCAGTCTGGGTCAGTGTAAATGAGTACATGAATGAGTCAGCATTAGGTCTCTGGCCGGATGGCTAAAAGAGAAAAGACTATGTCACTTTATTTGTTTTGTTCTTTATTAATGACCAGTGTAAGGTTTTGTAAATCATAAAGACAGAGAAAAAGAACCAAAATGGTGTTTATTCCTGCAATGGGAATTTCACTAAGAGATAGCTGGGATGCTGCTGCTGTTGCTGTAAAGAAGTAAAAGATGCAGGGAAACTTTTCTGTAAAAGGAACTCTGCTGCAGAAAGGAATGAAAACGCAAGAACAGATGCTCACGGACCAACAGGGATCCTTGCCTGAAATCTGACAGGCAGCCAGAGCTAGGTGGACCATGAGTCTTACCTGGTATGCACAACTTCTTATCTTTCCAATTTCTTGTGTTCAGGGGTGCCAACTTGAATAAAATAATGGCGGGGCACAGGTAAGCCCCACCCTGAATAATTGATCACATGATGGGGCTCAACCACACCATTTGAATGGCAATGCCCATCAACTTGGGAGGACAACCCCCTCAGATATTTTACTGGGGGGGGGGGGCAAAGAGACCTTGGGCCCTAGGAGGTGGCTCCTATGCCTGTGTTCATATCATTTGTGACCCTGAGCTCAGCTCTCCTAATAAGGTAAAGGTAAAGACACCCCTGACTGACTCTGGGGTTGCAGTGCTCATCTCACTTTATTGGCCGAGGGAGCCGGCGTGCTGCTTCCGGGTCATGTGGCCAGCATGACTAAGCTGCTTCTGGCGAACCACAGCAGCACATGGAAACACCATTTACCTTCCCGCCGGAGCAGTACCTACTTATCTACTTGCACTTTGACGTGCTTTCGAACTGCTAGGTTGGCAGGAGCAGGGACTGAGCAACGGGAGCTCACCCCATCGCAGGGATTTGAACTGCCGACCTTCGGCTCGGCAAGTCCTAGGCTCTGTGATTTAACCCACAGCTCCTAATACAGCTTCCCAAATGACAGCTTATACATCATCTGCAGTATAGTCTATTTGTCTAGTCAGAAGCAAGCCCCACTAAATTCAGTAGAACTTACTCCCCGGTACATGTATTGGGTTATAAGCTCTGGAATAAGTTTGGAAGGCAACTGAAACAGCAGGTGCTGTGTTTTCCAAATTTCTCTGGAGTTTTTGCAAGAAAGCCCTAGCCCCAGCACTTGCAGGAGAAGAGACATAGATCTGGAGACAAGAGACCTGTGACTGGGTTCAGAAAACATATTGAAATTAACAGCAGTCGGATTTGGTCCAAGGTCAGAAACTTAATGACTCTAACCTCCTGGAACCAAACCAAAGCCTCCTTGCTTTCAAAGAGTTCCCTTTCCTTCTGTTAAAGAGGGTGGTTTAAGAAAGTCCTCGTCAATTGTCACTTTTATAAATAATGTTTTTTTTAAAAAAATTCACAATGAGTCAAGCCACAAAGTTTCCTCCGGTTTGTTACCCGGTCAGTGTGTTGAGTGGAAGAAAGCCTAAAGACACAGTGACTGGGTGCCTCTGAAGCAGGAAACCAAGAACTGCTAGGAGAAGGACATCCCAGGAAAAGGGGGGAGGGATGAGACAGGGAGTAAAAAGGAAACCTACGTAGACCAAAAAGAAGGCAGAACAAGGGGCACAGAAGAGGGGTCACATCTGGGGCTGGGAGAGGGGGGAGATGGGGGAATGCAGCATCAGCCCTAAGCTGCAGCATCAGAAATCCCTGAGACTTCATATTCACTGTGTGGGCTACCCCCACTGAAAACAAAATCACATTTCAGGGAATCGGCATGGATTGCTGCAATTTGTCCTTGCTGTGGCAGTTCATTACAGAATCAGCCTTGGTTGGCGTCCAAAATCCAAGTCATTGAGACTGAAAAACAGCCTTGTGTTGTTGTGCCTGCAGATATTCCCAATAGAGCCCCCCCCCCCCCCGGTCCTTCTTCTCTTAGCAGCATGTTCACAATGTACAGGGGTGTGCAACAGCCACCATCTAGTGTTCCTAGCGGGGGGGGGGAGCAGCTGCACACACACACACACACACACACACACACACACACATACACACACCCTGCTTACAAGCTCAAGGTGGAAAGGATTTTTGATTTTGAACCTGAGAGTGTTGAATTCTAGGGAAGTAGCTGCGTTGGACTCTTGCAGCAAAAACCACCAAGAATCACAGATGTAAAAGGCTTAACAGATTTATTGTGGCTCAGAAAAAATACATGTTGTGTGTTGAGTGGGTTGCAGCCTCCTTCGAACTTCATTGTTGCAGAGTTATCGAACAGGCTGCAAAGGGCAGCAAGCTCATAACATGTTCCTCACAGTTTGTGGGCAGCCACTGAAACTTCCTTCCACCTCCCCCTTTCCTGGTTATGAAAGGGTGAATTGGCAGAAACGGGCCGAGTCACAGCCCATCTGGGGAGTCATTGTTTTTCCTGGAGGTTTCTGCATCTTAGCAATTAAGCTGCAGGTCTGGGTAACCACTGCCTCACACTTCACCTCATTGACGTGAGGGCGGATATGGGCTTTGCTGACAGAGAGTCTGCGGGACGCTGTGGGACATGCCAGTGGTTTATCTCAGCTGGATATGTCCCAGCCTCTTCCCCGATGGAGGGGATTTGGCTGTGGCTTCATCTGTTTCTGATCAGATGTCCCCTCTTTGACACAGCTTGTCTTGGGTGGTGGCAGTCAGGGACTGATGGGGACTCCTCAGGTGGGCGAGGAGCAATATACCCCCCTCAGTGGCATGCAAAACAGTGTTTTAGGGGTGCAGCAGCACAGAGAAGTGACCCTGTTTGTATGATTAGCTGTCTTATTGTGAAAGTCAGCTCAGAAGGGCATTGCAAAATGAGATGAAAGCCAAGTTTGAGTCAAAGTGCCCCAGTGGCCTGTGGTTAAGGGTCATCAGGTGTAGTAGGTAAGGAAGCGGGGTGGGGGTCACTTCCAGAAAACCAGTTTATTGAGCATTCAGGTTGATTTGTTTGCAGGGAGCATACGCAACATAAGCTACTTACTGAGCATTCAGATTTTATTGTGGGGTGGTGATACAATGTTGCATCAAGCAAATGTCGTCTTAGAATTTCAGCTATCACTTTCCTTATTGCAAAACAAAAATGCCCATTTTTATTGGGGGGAAGTGGGTTTATTGAGCAAGGCTTCCCAATCTACTATAATTACACAACCTGAATTTGCAGGTTTGTGACTGAATCCCACCCGGAAGGCCAGGAAGCAAACACATACACACCCACACCCACACCCACACTTCCCTACCTTACTTTGCACCAGACACAAGGCTGTCACATCCTGACATTAACACAGGCCTGATGGAAATTCCTGGATAAGGACTGGTCTAGTGTAGAGACTGGTGACCTGCTCCAGTTGTGCAAACAAGACCACAAATGATCTGCCCTCCTGCTCCACAAAGAGAGGGTGAAGAGATTTCAGGAAGCAGGGTGAGGTGGCAAGATTCACAGCAAGGTTCAAATGCCTACTCTTTAATATCTTCAAAAATAAATTGCAAAAATGCAGAGTATTCCACAAGCATGAGCTCTGGTTTCCTTTTTTTATATACTTCATAATCATTAGATTATATAGAGTTGTATCCCATGCTAGTCCTACTCAGAGTAGACCTATTGGAATTAATAGAGTCTGAGAAGAATATATGATACAGCAGAATGAGAGGAATGAGGGGTTTCAGAGGTGGGACCATCCAATATATCCTATTTGTAGTTTCGCTCTGGCTGCTGTCAGACCATTTAAAAACGTGAAAAGCATATTTGAGCCTCTCTCTCTCCATTGTATTATGTCTCACAGTTCTTATTGCAGGATCATTTGCAGAAGAATGATATGTTTAACTTGGATCTGCATTCTGACCAATATAGGTTCACATTAGCGGCTTACCTGAGCATAGACAAAAGAAGACAGTTTAATCACCATGAATTTGGACTTGGCGGAGTCCTTAGTCTTGCCAAGGCATGCCTAGACAGCTGCTTTCTATATTTCAAATTTGTCACTGAGGAGCACCAGCAGGAGTGTGGGAAACTTCTTTTGGGGTGGGCTGGGGGAAACCCTGCTGTCCAAAGGCTGGAAAGAGCCATGCAAATGGCATATGCAGCCAATTCTTGTCCAACAATGGTCCCTTTGACATTTATGGGCTCAAGGATTTAGGGGGACCATATGCTCCTGAAGCAAGAGCCATGTGGACATGTTGCCTCAGAGCAGAGATAGGCAGCCACATTTATTCAGAGCATCTGACCATGCCTTAGTGCAGGGCTGAAAATATGGGGTGAAACACCATTTTGATGAACTTTTCTACAGATTATGTAAAGCAGCTGCTAAGCTCCAGAGCACTGAACTTCCCAGGGCAATGAGAAATCAAAACTTAGTTTCATTTTCCCTATTTCATTAAAGCTAGAGTGCATGATAGAATAGCCTGCCAGTCACATATTTAGCTAATTGGTGCCAATGAAGTGTTTAACTAAAACTATAACAAATTGGATGTTTCCAGGCCATAGTCCAATTCTGTTCCAGAATACTTACTCATTCATTCTCTAATAGTATTCCAGATATAATACAGAGGGAATCCCTTTCCTATTGCTTATTAAAATAATTTGCAAGTATTCTGTTTATGATATATTACTCACCCGTCCCATTAGGCTTGGAAACTTGGTGAATGACCCAGTTAAGGACTTTCAGTTCCTGTTGACTGAGCTGTGGAGGTTAAATGCATGCTTGAATTTTGCTGATTAGTAAGCTCCAAAGGGATGCGGGTGGTGCTGTGGGTTAAATCACAGAGCCTAGGACTTGCCGATCAGAAGGTCGGCGGTTCGAATCCCCACAATGGGGTGAGCTCCCGTTGCTCGGTCCCTGCTCCTGCTGACCTAGCAGTTCAAAAGCACGTCAAAGTGCAAGTAGATAAATAGGTACCACTGTGGCAGGAAGGTAAACGGCGTTTCCGTGCGCTGCTCTGGTTTGCCAGAAATGGCTTAGTCATGCTGGCCACATGACCCGGAAGCTGTATGCCGGCTCCCTCAGCCAATAGAGCGAGATGAACGCCGCAACCCCAGAGTCAGTCACGACTGGACCTAATGGTCAGGGGTCCCTTTACCTTTACCTTAAGCTCCAAAGTACTTTACTTTGACTGGATCATGTCCATTATAAGAAAGAAAGAAAGAAAGAAAGAAAGAAATTGTTTGGTTCATAGATGGTATTCAGTGTAAGTAAGCACATGAACATTTCTGATTTTCTTCTGTACACCCTTAGTCGCCAGTGAGGCTTGGAGAGTATCATTGTGGTTTTCAAAAGATGGCTCTGAGGCTGAGTAACAGACCTTTCATCACTGTTAGTCAATGTGGATCATTTCAGATGATACGCACACGCGCGCGCACACACACACACAAACACACACTCCCTCTTAATTTTTTTCCTGTGTAAATTTTAAATATTATTATTATTATGGCTGCTTTCTCAAATGCTTTTAAAGTAGATTCCTTAGAAAGTGCTTCAAAATATGCCTAGCGTGCAAACCAAGGGTGCTTCCAGATGGGGGCTTAGTTCACAAATGGGACATTGAGACATCACAAATGTAGGGTAGCCATATGTCTGGAATTTCCCGGACATAACCTGGATTCGGCAGTCGGAAGCAGTGTGCGGGTGGAACTAGCTGAAATGTCCAGGGAAATCTGGAAATGTCGGAATTGTAGATTTTGCCAAATTTTCTTAAAAATAGCTGAAAAGCTTCGATTTTTTTGAGTTTCTGCAAAAGAGAAAAGGGGGAGGAAGAAGCTCAACCCTAATAGGTCATTGCCAATGGGTTTGTTTGTGTTTGTTTTTACTTATTGGATTTCCTACAGAAATTATTGATTAGATGAGGGGGTGAAATACAATCTGCCTGTAATTTGAATTTATTACAGTGAAATGGTACCAGTCCAATTTAAGTTGTTTGCTAAGAAGCACCAGAATAAAATTATAATTAAATCAGGTCCCTCTAAAAGCTTATTCCTGACAATAAAATTTTTCTTCATTATACTTGTGAATGAGCAAATCTTGAAGAACACTAAACATTCATTCAGTTAGAGTTATTTTTAGCAAAACTATCTCTGGAGAGAGTTCTGGGAAAGGCCAGATATGTCAGTAATTTTTATGTGCATTGGTCATAATAATTGAAGAGGCAAAATACAATTCCAAAGCTACATCTAGCCATAGAACCACTCAACCTTACAAAAATTCAAATATAGAAATTGGAATTGGAAGTAAAAATTGAATGGATAAAAATAAGGGCAGGCTAATAAACCATAATAGCTAAAAAAAATTAACCACAATAACTAAAAATAATAGAAAAACCGATTGTCTCCAGTCTCTAGTGGCTTTAATTCTAATTTTAGAAGCGGTCAGAACAAATTTTGCAACTATTTTGGTTAGCTCTGCATGCTTAACTTCCTTCCAACAAAAGTGAGAAGTTTGTCTTTTGCAGTATTTCTTTAGTTAGCTAGTTCTTCAGCTGGAAAATGTCCTCAGATGCCTTCTTTATCAATCAATAAAAGCAGGACACTTCTTGCCCAATGCCTATGGGCATCCGATCTAAAAGAAAGAACACAAAAAGTACAGGAGGGGAGAGGGAGGGCAAAGTAAATTCAGGCAACAATTTCTCAAGCTATAATGTTCCAATAATTGTCAGCTAGAATGGAAACAATTCAGTGAGAAGAGGGAGAGGAGGAGTCGGAGTCAAGTACAACTTGTCTCTCAACAGAGACAATGGAATAGTCCTTCCCATGACATTAAAAATGTTGTTTTCTAGAAGTAGTAAAAGTCAGCTGCCAGTCCAACTTCTTTACACGGAATAGGAAGGAGGCACCATCTTGCCTTTCACCTTGGGTATCAAAATGACTTGGGCTCCACACCTTTGCTTCTCCACACCTTTGTGGGTCCTCAGGATTATGCTATAGCTTAGTAGCCATCACCACACCTTTTTGAACAGCATAGTACAAGTGTTGCTACTTCCCATGTAATCTGGCAGGCTAATGTAGGTGGAACATGTAAACCGGGGTGGAGAACTTGCATGCCTCCAGGTGTTGTTAGTCTCCAACTCCCAACACCCTGACTAATGGTGTGTTGGCTGGGGCTGCTGGGAGTTGAAGTCCAACGGCAGCTAGAACACCGAAGGTTCACCATCCCTTACTTAAACGATACAGCCGCATGGAGTCCTAATTCCCTGTCAATCTCTTTATTAAATGTCTACCTATAAAGATAGGCCAAATTTGGTGGAAGTCTCATTGCCAGAACCATTTGAAATGGGCCAGACCAGCTTGAGTAGTAGGCAGCTCTGAACTGACATTATATAGTCAGGGGTCAGCAACCTAAGGCCCATGGGCTGGTAGCGGCCCATGGGGCTCGTCTATCCAGCCCATGGCACCCCCTGCTCCCCTCCACCGCCCTCTCTTACTGGCATGACGTGGTGCAGTGTGGCGTAGCGCGGGGACCGACTTCCGGATTGATGACGCCTGTGTGCATGCGCATGGACACTCCTCTGACCTGGATGTGCACGGGAAATAGCATGTGCGCACATGTGTGGGACGGAGCAGTGCCCGTGCACATGCTCATACGCTATTTCCAGTGCACATCCAGGGCAGAGGAGTGCCAGAAATAGCGTGTGCGCACACGCATGGATGGACAGAACGTGGACCGGCCCATCGTCTGGCAAGCTTGCCGACCCCTGGACTAGGGTATCCCAATGCTTGGTTGAATGGATGCTAAATGACAGGTTTGGGGTTGAAAGGTTACAGGCATAGGCAAACTCCAGCCCTCCAGATGTTTGGGACTACAATTCCCATCATCCCTAGCTAACAGGACCAGTGGTCAGGGATGATGGAGGGCCGGAGTTTGCCTATGCCTGGGTTGGGAGGACAGTGGAGTCAGATAGTGTCTTAGGCTGCTGCAGCTTGAGGCCTGATTTTGATTGTGTTTGCCCAACAGTTTCTGAGTCAGTAGAAAGCATCATTTGGGGTTCTTAATTGCGGTGTGAGACACTGCAAAGCGTTCCACAGCTATCATTTCTCAGAGTGTTTACTAAACATCTCTGTGTCAGTTGCGGACAGACAGGCAAAGGGCCAGGCCTTAGGAGCGAAGCTGCATTGGAGAAATGATGCTGTCTGTGACTCATATGCGTTGCTTGAAATTGATTGCTGAAAGTCATTATTTACCCCACCTGCTTAAATGGGTTAATTTTATTGGAATCTCTGACTTTCCAGAAGACCAATTGAGGTTGTGGGGGAACTGTCAATGCAGCCTGAGCATGATGCATCTTTGAGATCAGCTGGGGCCTTCTCATACCTGTGCACGTAATAATAGAGCTCGTAGTGGTCATACTGAGTGTTCCTACAACTGTCTCTTGACTTGATCCTCTGGGCCAGCCAGAGGATGAAGTGCTACAGTTCAAAAATGGCACATTCCAGGGTTTAACTGGGAGCAGCTGGCCAAGTGGGCAGCACTGGGTTGCCACCACTAGTGCATCCATGCAGCTCTAACCTTACTGTTGTATTTCGTGTTATCCAGGTAGGTTGCAGTGATGCAGCTGCTGGAAGGCTGGCTCCTGAGTTCATGTTAAAATCGCATTCTCTGCCCTGTTGACCTTTAATTTCAGAGGAGTTTGTGGTTACTCAGCAATGTGGGGAAAGCATGCCGCTCATGTTCAGATCAATCTATCCATTATTATTACTTCACGCTACCTAGGAATGGGGAAGAAATTGTATTCCATTCTCATTTAAAGCCAAATCTATCAAATTTGTACTTTCTGAAAATATAAGAAATTCACACTTGTTCCAGTTTTGCAATGCAGTTCAGCCAGGCAGTGTTTACAAAAATGCATATATTATGGGAAATGTGCATAAAATGTCTATGTTAGTGAAATTAACATAATAAAAATCATGTTTGGAGAAATTATATTAAGAGAAGAATGGGTACATTAGTGAAAGATGCATACAAAAATGTGTTCTTTTAACAGGAATCCACACTAAAATGCTGGAGGTTTTTCATGAGGGCTCTTTTGTGAGTTGCTGCAGAAATCTGGGGAACTGAATTTAAGCCTGGAAAAAGAAGAAACCACTTTTTTTTTTGATGGAAACCGCAATGGGGGGAAAGTGCTTGATGATTTCCCACAAGCATCTGGTTGGCCACTGTGTGAAGAGGATGTTGAACCAAATGGACCGTTGGCCTCATCCAGCAGGCTCCTCTTATGCTTGCAGAAATGTAGAGAACTGAAATTGACAGATTCTTCTATCAATACTGAAAACCAGTTCTGAAACTAGGCCCTGTTGAGCCCTGTCTCCAGTCAAACCCTATCCTGCTCACTTCCTAGTTACTGTGCTCAGTGAAATTCTTAGACTCTGTTCCCCCAGAAAGCTGCATCACAAACAGCTGCTCACCTTCAGTCGGATGGTAAGTCAGATGGGATGAGAATGAAGTGGGACTTCAACTCTCCTCGTGAGCCATAGCTTCCACACAAGAGTAATGAGTAGTTGCCCTTCCATCAACCACAACAACTGGATGAATTACTCCCCACAAACAAACAGTAGACAAGGGAGCAATTTTGACTCCAGTCACCAGTGACTACTTACCCTTAAATCATGGAATAAAGGGTAGAGGATTGCAAACCTCCTTGAGTGTCAATGTCTCCTTATGAGAAGAGCTTTTTGATATTAGCTGATGGGATTGATCTGGGCCCTGGAAGTGGTTCCAGCAGCTTCAGCTCAAAAGCTTCTTTACCTGGCTGTGCGACCTGCTGGCACATCTTTCCACCGGTCCTTTGCTGCTTCTGTGTGACCAGACTCTTGCCTACCTGGGTGCCCTTTCACTTGGGACCTGGTCTGAAACACAGCCATCTGAAGGAATTCCCAGGCGAAGTTTGACTTAAATGTAAAGAACCATAAGAAGAGGGAGTAGGACCCTGAAGTTGCCTGCCCATGAACAGTGAGCACCAGAACAGCTGGCTGAACCCATAGCCTTCCCCACCATAGTGTGATGTACTGTATTTATATGAAAATTACACTGATTATTTCCAAATGTTATGAAACTATTTCTTTTCTTCTTTCTTTCTTTCCATTCCCTTTTTCTTTTTCTGATGTATTTCCCCTTTTTAGCCATGCGTGTAAGTGGCCACCCTATGCCTCCCACAAGGTTCTGCTTGTGCTCTAGATCCCTACCATGTCCAACACCATACATCTAAGCAAGTGCAAGGCTCCAGTGCTTTACTAAACCCACAGCCTGCAGACTGCAATGATTCAAGGCAGGAAGGTTTGCTGCTTGTGCATGAAGTGGGCAGAAACATGACTATGGCAGAGCAACTCCATGAATCAAAAGAAAGAATATAATAATAATAATAATAATAATAATAATAATAATAAAAATTATTTATATCCCGCCCTCCCCAGCCGAAGCCGGGCTCAGGGCGGCTAACAACACTAAAACAGTATGACATTATAAAACATTATAAAAATGAATTAAAATCAAAATTGATGGCAACCATAAACTAAAGTTTTGTAAAGATTGCCAGAGGAGGGGGTCAGGCTGCGCCCTGACCAAATGCCAGGTGGAACAGCTCTGACTTGCAGGCCCTGCGGAAAGATGTCAAGTCCTGCAGGGCCCTTGTCTTTTGTGACAGAGCGTTCCACCAGGTTGGAGCCACAGCCGAAAAAGCCCTGGCTCTAGCTGAGGCCAGCCTAACCTCTCTGAGGCCTGGGACCCTCAAGGTGTTTTTATTTGAAGATCGTAAGTTCCTCTGTGGGGCATACCAGGAGAGGCGGTCCCGTAGGTGACTAAGGGGCAAACTAGACATGACACAGCAAATCAATTATCGGGAAATCCCATTTGTTTTTATACTGGCAGGCAGCCAGTTTTTATACTGGCATGTTGGGGAGCGGGGAATTGGATTGAGCAGGTGGGGTTAACCCTTTCCTCACTCCCCATCTCTCTGATTTAAATACCACACATCCCAAGCTGATATTGGCTGTGGTGGCTATCCATTGCAACTCTCTCTTAAAATCCTCCCCTGTTGATTGCAGCCTGGGCGAGGGGCATTTAGATCAAGGGAATCATGCAAGTGCATTCAGCATGTCCACCCTGAAATCTTTGCAGACAAGAGCAGTACTAAAAGTGGGATTCCTTATACCCTCCCTGATAATGTCATGGACACAAATAATCATGAATGCACAACACAAACGAAATCTCTGGAAAGGTCTTAGTTAGGTCTTTAAAAGGCACACCTTGGCAAGGCATCGCAGTCATAATTGACAAGTCTTCTGAGGAAAGGTGAAACTGGATAAATTTAGTTAACGTGTAGCCATTACAAACATTTAAAAGGCTGCTGTGCAACAGAGTAGGGATGGTTGCTTGTTACAGAAGGTAAAAAGGAGCAGAGGAAAACCTGAAATGTCCAGAGAGACATTAAGCTGAACATTCAGGCATGTCTGACTGGGGGAAAGAAGCTATTGGTGAGGAATCTCCTTCCTCACCCACATTTTGGATGCAAGTTTTTTTTTCCAAGGTTGCCTTTAATATTGGGTACGAAGAGAGGTGGCTTATTTCATGGCCCATTCTGAAAGCCTGCTTGGACAACTGCATTTTTAGGGTTCAGGAAATGTGCCTCCCCTGTCCAGCTGCGTCTCCCCTTCAGGTGCGACTCAGTTGTGAGCATCTCACATTTTTCCAGCACTCAGATCTCAGTGGGTAATGTAATTCTCCCCCCCAGCTAGCATGATTATCACTTTATTAACTAGTGTGGGAAACACGTGTGGTGCCTACACCTTTAAAATCTTTTTTTTTTCTTTTTTCACATCCTCATCCTCTAGTCTAGTCTGACCTAGAGGAAATTACTTGCACCTGAGTCATGGTCAAAACCAGCAGAATGTAAACTTGGTTGTGGGCAGCTGGCTTAAGGCCCATTGATGCCAATAAAACTTAGGCATGACTAACATTCATTGACTCCAAGGGTCTGTCATTGTAATGTTATGACCGGCCAGATGGGTGGGGTATAAGTAATAAATTAATATAAATTATTATTATTACTATTATTTTTGAATTGGAGCTATTCTCCACTATAACAGGCCAAGCACAGAAAAACCTTTAAAAAACAGAGAGAGCTGGCAAGGCTACCTCCTCTGCTCTAGAAGGGCTCCCCTTATTTTGCAACCTCTTTTTTTCTTTTCCTTTTAGCTTGATTTGTTTGGTTGTATAAGATAAATAGCCTCCTACCTGCCCTTCTCCCCACAAAGCCCTGCTATTCCCTTTGGAGGATGACTAGGACCTGCCACTATACCACACCTCCTGTCCCTGGATAAGGTCAAGCAAGAGTCTAGAGAAAAGGCTTTTCATCATCCAACCAAGCCCCCAAATTCTGTGACTGTGGACAGCTCTGTCAACTCTGCTCCTTGAAACCAGCCTTGGTGTCTACAGCACTAGAAGTGGTTTTGCGCCATTCCGCGCCGCCTTTCCCACAGCGAGGGGGAGTCTGGGAGCCGCTGAGTCCTTGCATCCGGCAAAGGGGGACATAGACTGGGGAAGAGGCTATGTCTGGCAGGGACTTGTGGAAAAAGAAATTGCAAGATGCTCATCAATCAAATAGTCCAAGAAACCAAAGAGCTTCGGCGGGAGGGCACCAACAGGCTAGAGTTATCATCCCATCCTCCTTGCAATCTTTTTGACTAGGGATGAAACATCCTGTCTGAACAGGGTCACAGCACAGCAGCCCCCTCACCTCCCACAAAGCTCTTCCTAGGAAGGAAATTCCCAAGCCACCTCACGTCACACAGCCAAGCCAGAGAAGAAACAGCAGCCATGCTTGTTGCCGTGTTGGCCAAGAATGATTGCCATTTCCTCTCTGCCTGAGCAGGGCCCTTTAGAAACTGCATGAAGGCTGAATAAATGGGTAGTCTAGAAGTGGCCTCTGTTCTTCTTTCTTAACTTCAGAGGTCTACATCATGCTCCGCTGTCATCCTGTGATATGTTCTACTTCCACCTCCAAAGGTTGCAGTCTTTCACTGCAGCTCAAACCCCTTGATTTTGTAATTTGCTTCTATGTACCTTCCCCAGCTGGAATGGCCAGAACCGTACACACTATTCCAGATGTGGCCACACCATAGTTATGTGCTGTTATGCCACCTGACTGACTATTGTTATGTTGATTCGTGTTTAATTGCCCAGAATGATTGGTTGGTGTTTGCTCAGTAGGATGAAAGTAATCACCTGGAGATGGTTCCTTGATGGGTCCCAATTTGTGCATTCCAATTATATATCCATCAGAGCTGAGAGAGAGAGAGAGAGAGAGAGAGAGAGAGAGAGAGAGAGAACAAACTGTAGGCAGGTAGATGTATGGGTGAGTGAGTGAATCAGACGAGCAGCAGTTTCCAGATTTAAATAGTAAAAAAAATGGAATTGGGTAAATGTACCTTTGGGGGTAGAAGGGCTCATGGTAGGCCCTGTGGTGTAAACCACTGAGCCTTGGGGTTGCAGATCGGAAGGTTGGTGGTTCGAATCCATGTAATGGGGTGAGCTCCCATTATTTGGTCCCAGCTCCTGCCAACCTAACAGTTCAAAAGCACGCCAAAAAGTGCAAGTAGATAAATCGATACCACTCTGGTGGGAAGGTAAATGACATTTCCGTTCGCTGCTCTGGTTTCGCCAGAAGTGGCTTAGTCATGCTGGCCACATGACCCAGAAAACTGTCTGCAGACAAACACCGACTCCCTCAGCCTGTAAAGCGAGATGAGTGCCACAACCCCAGAGTCGTTCACGACTGGACTTAACTGTCAGGGGTCCTTTACCTTTACCTTTTTACCTTTGGGGGTACTGATCTTCCTGGGGATCTGATATGGTGTCATTCAGCCTCCATCAGTCTGGGGCAATCCAGATGTTACCTGACTACATTATTTCTGACTGTTGGCTGCAATGGCTGGAGCTGATGGGAGTTGGGTATTCAACAACTTCTGGGTGGCACCAGCTTAATGAAGGGCTAGCAGATCTGCTACTTTTATGCTCTGCTTGTGTGCTTGTAAATAAAGCAAATAATATGAGAGTTGGTGGTGCATGATGGCCACGAAACTGTCCTGTGAATCAGGAGATCCTTGGTTTAAACCTCACCTCTGGTCTGAATTCACTTGGCAGACTTAGGCAAGCTACACCCTCTCAGCCTCTGATTCCCCCAGCACCACCACTACTACCATCACCTGCAACAAGGGATAATAACACTACAGATTTGCTTTACAAGGCTCACACTGTTCTAAGGAGAAGTACACTGAACACTTGAAAACACTATGCAGATGCTTATCACGATGAGGATGATGTCAACATCATTACAAAAATGCCATAAAGTCTCCAGTGTCCTCTCATCCAGAGAAAGCCAGACATGTGTCCAGGAAACTTCTAGTTTGAGGAATTGGAGGGGGGCATACAACCATATAAAGGCATCATAGCACTGACTGTTTCAGAATCAAGTTTAGTCACTTTTCCTAATAATCCCTAACTTGCAATTTGCCTTCATGATTGCTGCTGAGCCCTGGTCCTTGTGAAGGTGTCGGTCATCTATCTCCCTCCCTGCTGCTCCAGTAACCAGCTTCCTCTGTCATCCAGGAATCATCACTAAACAAACATACACTCTTTATCAAGAATGGCAAGTACGCAAGCCTTGCAACACTTCTCACCACTGATGTTTGGCACCAATATTCTCAAAGCATGGCAGCGGCCCATTCGGAAAGCAAGTTAGGAGAGCAGAGCCCTCTACTGGGTGGCTGTGAAAGGGAATACACTTTGACAGCTTATTTTGGTTCCACTCCCAGCTTCCTTTCCTGTTCTCAGTTTAATTAAGAGACACACTTTCTGTTTCCTTCTGTAACACTCTACAAAATAACAGGTATTTACATGTGTATGCTTGCTTGCTGGTTTAATCAAAGAGCACTGGCTTCCAGCCTTGACAGGATAGTTTAGGGATTAAATAGGACCTTGCAGAATAGACAGCAGCAGTGACAGTTGAATGCCTGGTCAGGGTTGCCATCCAGTGATCAGGATTTGCAACTCTTAGTATTTCAATTTGCCAGAGAGAGAGAGAGAGAGAGAGAGAGAGAGAGAATGGCTTTCTTTCATTTCAATGTTTTTATTAGAAACACACAGAATTGCATACATTTGTATCAGTCTACTGTTGTTTTAACTGTGTTTTAAATTATTGCTGTAATGTTTTAGTGATAATTTTATTGTTTTTTGTAAACTGCTTTGAGTTTTTTCTACAATGAAGAGGCATATAAATTTTATGACACAATAATAATGATACATAAAGGTAAAGGGTAAAGGTACCCCTGACCGTTAGGTCCAGTTGCGGACGACTCTGTGGTTGCGGCACTCATCTCACTCTATAGGCCGAGGGAGCCGGCGTTTGTCTGCAGACATGTGGCTAGCATGACTAAGCCACTTCTGGCGCACCAGAGCAGCGCACGGAAAGGCCATTTACCTTCCTGCTAGAGTGGTACCTATTTTTCTACTTGCACTTTGACGTGCTTTCAAACTGCTAGGTTGGCAGGAGCAGGGACCGAGCAATGGGAGCTCACCCCGTCGCAGGGATTCAAACCGCCGACCTTCTGATTGGCAAGCCCTAGGCTCTGTGGTTTAGACCACAGCACCGCCCACGTCCAGTAATGATACATATTTATAATTACATATTATTATAACATTTCCCCATTGCTATCCCTATAAAAAGTCATAATAACAAGAAGAAGAAAAATATAAGTATATGACTTTATATTCACACATTCGTTTGATTATAAATGAACCAACTAGGACTTTAAATAGTTCTAAAATGTATTTCTGTTTCATGTAAGAAAAACTGGATTTTTGATAAGAAATTGCAACTTCTTGAAGAACATTTATGGGCAACATCAGGAAGGATCTTGCTCAGTTTATTTTATTCTATTCCCCAAAAGAAAAGCTGACCTGGGATGACTCTGCAAACTGGTGCTCATCACTTCATTACAATAAGTGATTGCTTTTCTGCATGAAATAGCCATTATGGATCATCAGTTGACCTTGGTTTAGCAGTAGTTTTCAAAAGAGGCAGTTTACATGTTCAGCTGTGAATCACTAAGAGATAAATCACACAATTATCACACAATTGTCATGCACGTGTGAGTCAGTTCTCCATGTAAACGGGAGCAGCTTGTGGGAGGAATTTATGTCTCAGTCATCTCAGGATCACTGGCTTTGTAGGACGACGCAAACTAGCTGAGGGTGGTCCAATGGGGCACTGTCCCACCAACCTCAGTCTGTCCTCACCAAGCCCCTACCTGCCTCCTTTCTTACATACTTACTTCCAGGAGGGGCATTGCCTGTCAGCTTCCTCCTCCTTAGTCTCAATGTTGTCCTCTATAGAACTCAGCAGAGAGGAAGGTGGGGACTATGCTAAATGTTGCCTGCACCCCAGTCTCTGAGCAGCAAGAGATTCCAGGAGTTCGAGCACTTACCAGCTTCCTTGGAATGAAGGTCAGTGGAGACTGTGGTGTGTCTAGGACACATGCTTTTATTTACAGAGATATGCAGCCTGAGCACAAGATGGAAGGACTCATAGCAGTTACACTTCAATAGATCTTGCCTCCCCATTAGGTTCCTAGAACGTCCCCAAAGGCCATAGCTTTGGGTTCAGCACAGCTGAGAGAGTCAAGCTTCTTACTCCAGCTTCCAGCCAAGTCAAAAGAACACTCAGACAGTCCCCCCTGAACTATTGTTCTCCTTTCTAGGGTGACAAGGCACCCAGCCTGGCAAGGAAAGGCCCATCCCTTCCTGAAAACCTTCACTTGGTTGCTGCTATAGCAACATGCCACACTTTTTAACATTCTGATGGGGTTTTTAAATAGGTCATTGTCTACTAGAATCTAAACCTCACAGATACAGAAAGACAGAGCTGGAAGGACACCCCCCATATATATATATATATATATATATATATATATATAATATTATATAATATATATATATATTATAGTGCTAAAATTAATTGGCTCTGCCTCTGAATGGCTCTTATAAATTCCATGTCCTCCTACCTTCTGGGCTATGGAATTCATTGGCTGGTGTGGCACTCCTTTCCTCCCTATCTGTCTCTGGCTTTTTCCTAGGCAAAATGGTTATTTCCAGGCTGTTGCTGGTTGTGCTTGGGCTGCCAGTGAAATCAAGGCCCTGTCTAGGATGGAGGTGAACACAAGCATCTATTGCTGCTGCCTTCCTATTCATGGAAGTACTGTGAATTCTTCCTGGGATTATTGCGCGTTGTGTGTGGGAGTTGGTGTGGACTAGGGAGGGGGCCGCTACTGCAGCACTTGTGCCTTGTGCGGTGCTGATTGATGGCTTCCATGCACAGCCAATGTGGTAACATTACCGGAGCACAATGCTATGATTAGTGGATGGCAGCAGAGTTGTCATGGGTGCTGGAAAATGTCCGCCAGCGTTGCTGTCTTATCTCTTGTTTTCTGCTTTGCACGTGTGTTTTGGTCCTGGTGTGGTGGCTGCTAGAGTAACAGGAGGATCATTCTACCTGCCAGACAATTAATTTGCTAGGTTAAAAATTCATTCCTGTCAGAGTGATCCTGTAAAAGTGCCTCCAAGATGTTCATTTAGGATGCTCAGTCAATTTAGTATTTGTAAAACTACAGAGCACAAAAGATTCCCAAACCTACCTCAGCATAATAAGGATGTCTGGAACTGTAGGTAGACCAGGCACACACACCAAGAAAGAAGAGATGTTATTATCATAATTGAATTACCAATCTCTTACAAATCATTGAAATCCCAAAGGAACCTCTGTGGGTATTTCTCAACCCAATAAACTGTTTTATTTAATTTGTGAAATGAGTTGACCACAGGGAGGAGAGGATGCCTATAGTAAATCACTGGCATGGACATTTCTTACATAGCACAGATTAGTGGGATTCTTAGCATGGGATAAATTTTAAATTGACGCATTACAGGAAAGTGGTATGTCAAAATAGAATTTGGAAATAACTGAATGTAATTGTTCAGGAGTTTAGCTCCAAAATGAGATGATAAACATTTTGACATTTTTAGGAAATGGAAACCCAGGCCAGTGTGCATCTGTATGGCAAAATGTTACAAAGAATAGTTACTACTTCTTTTTCTTTGGACTTTTCTCCAAAATGGAGGCAAGTGTGTACAAGCT
Source organism: Podarcis cretensis (assembly GCF_951804945.1). Lineage (NCBI taxonomy): Eukaryota > Metazoa > Chordata > Lepidosauria > Squamata > Lacertidae > Podarcis > Podarcis cretensis. Next base: position 50,057,601 of record NC_137175.1, on the reverse strand, counting down.
CTGCGTCCCTATCTAGCTTCATTAAAGCACCAAGTAGGAATGTAGAAATGAGTCTCCATAGTTACTGAGCAGGCATTCTTCCCTTCTTTGGGTGCCATAGCAACACGGCATTTGGCTGGCTGGCTGGGGGAGTCAAGGGCCCTCTCCTGCAGACTAACTCATGATTACTTGCAGGCAAGATCAAAAGAAGCAAACAATAGAGATCCAGCCTGGGCTCAATCATAGAATTATTGCTAAAGCACCATCTAGTCCAAACCTGTATACAAAGTGAGGCTCATTCCACCCTCCTGCAGGTCAAGCTCTGCAGTCACGACCCACAATATAATTTGTGCAACGTGAGCAGCTAAGACTGAAATCCCTATTGTGGAGTGAATGGCACACGCAAGTAAGCGAAGCAGTAGAAAGGGAAAAGGGAAACCTACGCAGCAGGTCAGTCTGACCTATAAGAATCTTTGCCCGCCCACCCCCATCCTCACATATTGTGACAAACCAGATCCTGAGTCTCAAGGAAATCCAGCCCCCAAACTTTCTACGGCGATGTGCTGCCACTGGCTGGCGCTGTCTCTGATGCCTCATGTAAGGATCGCCAGCACTGGGCACCTGTGTGGCCATCAGTACCTCCTGTGGCACACACAAAAGTTCTCAGGAAAACTCTCCTCAGAAGTCCACAATACACATGAGACTGTTTACTCTTCCTGCTCAGTTCCTGTTTGCACTGTCTCAGCTTCCCTTACATTAAAGGTGTTCCCTTAAACATGCCCACTTTGGACTGGCTGTAAGGATTGGACATTCATCCTCCCTTCTGTTTTGAACAGAGGAGAGGTGCAAAGGTTTTATCTCTGAGTGAGTACAGCGGCGGCTTTTGCAGGTCCTCTTTCCCCCTCCATTGATGTGGGGGAGGGGGCACACCTGCATCCCATTGTGGTCCTGTTTGTAGGTTTGGCAGCCATTTTGTCTTCTCTCCTGCTTCGTGGCCGCACTCACATCACTTCATCAGCAATTCCAGGTGTGCCCACTGGTCCCAAAAATTTGGTGAGTTTTGCATCAGAGGAAGTAGAGAGAACGAAAGTGGGCAGATGAGGCCCCATTCTATCCTGAGCACAGCCCACAAACATAGCAAAACACAGAATGACAAGGCAAGTCTTTATAAAATTATTCAGATGGACACTTTGCCACACATATGCCCCTTGATGTGCAATGAAGTGCTCTGTTCCATTTAGCAGGGTGAGGCCAGCTTTCCAAGCAGCTATATGTCCATGGTCATCTCTGTCCACCCTCTGGCTTAAATGCAGTGGCATTCCTTGTCCCCACAACTGCTCCACAAAGACAATTCCAAAAGATTGCAGCTCTGATCGAAATCTCGATCCCCTTATCATATGAGGGATAGATTCAATTTCCTGTCTCAATACTCAGTGGGTCCAGGGAGCAGCCCCCACTAGCCATAGTGCTATCAAATTTTACACCCCTCCCTCCGTGACTCATAAGCCAAGCTTGCTTCAGTTACAAGTCAGACATTTGGTGTCTCATGCTGTTGAACACTCAGCCAGAAGAGATTCGGCAAACATCTGTGCTGCTAACTTTCAGGTGTTTCTTGAAAACGGTGTGTGCGTGGGCAAGCCTTTGCAGCTGTTTAATTTTTTGGTTAGCTGGTCACCTTAATAAGTATCTGTATTTTAAAATAAATTTTATTTTTTTAAAAAACAAGTTTTATGTTTTAGTAGTGTACACCACCTTGGTGTTTTATGATGTGGCAGTATAGAAATACTTCTATATATAAAAATAATAATCTGTTCTGATTCTTTTTTTCTTTTTTTAAAAAAAATAATATTTATTACTTTTTAAAAAGGAAAAAGAGACAAGAGAGAAAAAAACAAGAAGATCAAGAAAAAATAAAACAATACAATACAATATGTAAACCATACAAAACACAACCTTAACACATTATCTAACACAATGAACTAAACAAAACAAAACAAAAACAATTTAAAAACATACATCATACCTTTTCCATATTCTAACTTTCATTCCCTTCTATCATCGACCTCCTCTCACCTCCCTCTTTGTATTCCACTTCCATTAATTGTTTCAGCAATTCCTTTCCATCTTTCTCCATTTTCTATCATATAAATATCTTAACCTATTTTTAATCTTATTTCCATTAAAATTAGTATACTTATTTAAGCTTAACTCCTTATAGCATTTCTACTAAGGCCATAAAAATTCATTCCAACATTTTCCTGTCACTCATTAATTTTACAATATTTCTATATGTAGACTTTAAATCTTCCAATCTTCTTTCACCATCTCCTCTCCCCGGTCTCGGGCTCTGCCAGACACTTCCGTCCACTCCATACAGTCCATCAACCTGGAGATCTTATGTCCGAGGCTCTTAACACTTTTCCGCGTCCCTTCTGCAGTTCTTCTTCATATTCTTTGATGCTAAAGAGCAGATCTCGAGGAAACTCCAATCCAACAACACCTTCACTCCATAAAGTATTTCAGGGCATATTTCAAAATTCCTCCAACTCCAAAGGCCCCCCGAGCTCCAATCTCCTCCTGACCCAAGTCCATATTCCAAAAGTTAGTTAATCCCTGCATAGAGGGATCTTTCCAACTTTCCTTTTCCAGTCCAGGCCGGGCTCCGATCTTCAGAGTCTGACTTTTTCTAGTTTCAATCATAAAGGGCCTCAACTTATAGTCTTCAATTTGCTTCTATAAGACTAAGGCTCCCCCTTGTATTGCTTTAGGTTCGACAACAGCAACTTTCTCCTTCTCCTTTTCAACAATTTGTCCTGTTAAAATAGATTCCTGTGCCCAATCCTGAATAATTTCTGTATTGGTGCTCACTTTTGGTCCCAAAATGTCAGTTTTAGTAGTCATAACAACCATTTTTTTATGAAGCTGTTCCAACAAATAGTTTATCTTGCAAAATGCAGTTACTAAGTCTTCTCCTGTCGACATCTCGAATGTCCAAGGTCAATCTCTAGTTCCCACACTTCTTATCAAGCAGCTGGAGATTTCCCAGCTCCACTCTTGTAACAGTTTCAAAAGCTCCCTCTAGAGGGAAACAGTCTCCACTTGTATCAATCCTTTCAAAGAAGGTTCAAAAAGTAAAGTTAGTTTCAATTTTCAGTTACTTTTCCTCCCTTTTAAACGCAGAAGCGGACAATGGAAACAATATATTTCTCTTATTCAACCGACTGTCAACATCCGTTCTCTTCGCTGTCAATGAACTCTCCCAAAACGTCAATCACTGTCAGTCCATTCCAAGGTTCAGAGCAGTGGCAATTTAATTCTAATCACTCTCTCCTGCAGGATACACGGTCCAAAATTTCCCCCCTCTTCTCCTGCTTCCAAGGGGGGTCTAATAATTTCAATCGATGGAAGTTTAATCCTTTACATAAGGCTTTCCAAGACCTTAACTTGTAAGCTCTTTGCTTCAGTCTATTTACAAAAGGGGAAGGCGGACTTCCTGCTTTGAACCTTCCCCGTTCGATGTCAAATTAAGGTATTTAAAGATCCAATTTTCCGTACTACTCACGGGTTGTTGTTTAAAGTCCAATTGTCCACAGGAAAAAGTCAGCGCTCTCCGGCAGCAGCAATGCAGCTTCACTCCGTGAAAGAAGCAGTTGATTCAAAGCACCGCGCCGCTCACCCCACGTCGCTCCGGATCCCCAAAACAGGGTTTCCCCGTGAGTAAGGGAGGCGCGAAAGGTGCCAGCCGAATCCCAAGTTCACAGGCTTCTTCCGCCTGTTATTTCAGTGGGTCTCCGCCTTCGCCGTGGCGGTTCAGACCCTACTTTCCACGGAGCAAGTTCCTCCTGATTGGAGGAGCTCCGTCATTGCCGGAGGCGCTAACCCGGAAGTCCCCTGTTTCACCATGGCAGATTATGTAGAAGATTTTGGCATTTGTGGTCACACTGCGACTTTATTTCAAGGCATATCCCTTTGCAAGAATCCACCAGCAGATGTCACTGCAGAGATGAACAGCAGACTAACAGGGATGGGGTTTAACAAATGCCCCCTCTGCACAACACACTTAAAGCAGTATTATGCCACTTTAAGCAGTCATGGCTTCCCCTGCCCCCAAAGAATCTTGTGAAACGTACTTTGTTAGGGATGCTGACAGTTGTTAACAACTGTTATTATGTTAATAACTGTTGTTATGTGAAGAGACCCTCACAGAACTACAATTCTGATAGAGGTTTAACAATCAATCCCTCTTCCCAGGGATCATTAAGTCAGTCTTCCCTATTATGGTGAGATATCTTGTGTTTCTGTTTCTAGTTAAAGTAATTATTTCTACATTTGTGTACATATTAGAATACACATTTTTTTATGATGAATTTCCTTTTTCAGGTCTGCAGTGCAAGATTTGTGTATTCCAGTTAAATCCACCCTCAAAACAATGACAGATTATGGTGCCTTTGATAACTAAAGTATCCAAGTCTCTTGGGGCCAGAGTGGATGATTTGCATAGGCTAAGGCTAGAGTCACAGGTGAATGAATTAATATGAAGATCATATTACCAAGTCTGACTTGGCTCTGGTTCCTGAACTGTGCTTTCTCCCTGCTTTATATCTGAGCATCACAACTATTGCAGCTGCATCCAAGTTACTTGCAATTTTGCAAGGAGGACACGTTGCCATTTAATTGAGCTGTGCTGTCATGCAGACCTAATGTCATACAGTGAGGTTTGGCACTAAACCAGAAGTACAGAAATCAGGAGTGAGAACAAAAGAGGGGGGCTTTGTTTCTTCTCTCCTGTGGGCTACATGCCCTGCTCATCCTGCAAATGCCTTGGCCTGCTATTTGAAGTGGCAAGGATAGGCCCTGGGGGTGGGGGTGGGCCTCTGGCTTGCTGAGTCAGTAGTCCAAACACCAGAAGAATCTTCCATTGGCAACCACCTCATTCACTTGGCCCTTTGGTTAGCATGAATGGCTGATATTTACTAGATGTCACATTCTTGACCACCAAATCTCCAGGGGGAAAGTTGACAGAAACCAGGCAGAAAGGCAGAAAGCCTCAGGGCTGTTTGCTATGCACATTTTTCAACTTGATGGGAAATTGCACATTGGAGGTGGGTACACAGAAATACAAAAAGTTCTAGCAAAAGTTTAGAAGAGATTCACCCAGAGGTAACAGAAAAGAAGTAAGGATTATCAGAAGACATAGGCCATAGGCAGAAGTGATGCAAGGTTAAATTGTCTTTAATTCTTGGGAGTGGAGGTTAGTTGTGGATAAGCACCTACAAAGGATTTGAAGGATTTGAAACCCTACAAAGGATTTGAAGAATATATAATCTGCGTAGCTCATTGGGATTATTCCTTTTCATAGCAAACTCTTCAAAATGAATGGATTTTGCCCTTATGGATTTCCTCAGAAAGGAATATCCTGACAAATACAATTTTCTTGTTTGAGAATCTCCTGAACTGCTGAGGAATATTATTCCTCTCATGGCGAATATTCAGCAAAATTGCCTCCTCAGTTTCTCCATCCCTGAGACTGGTTACTGGTCTTATTTTTCATAGGATTTAACATTATTTTAGTGTTGTTGAAGGGAGCAATGCCATTGACCCTGACTCCTCCCTGCCCTTCTCTCTTAGCCCATTGGAAGGGCTCTCTTAGCCCTTCATCCACCCAAAGGAACTAACAACAGAGTTTCAATGAACATTATGCAAGTTGAATTTTTTCCCCCAGAATAGGAGTTTTTGAGAAATGTTTGCAATTTTTTGGTTTTTGAGCTCCCCATAAACTTTTGGAGGCTTTCGGTCCTCCCCTGGGGAATGTTTTGCAAATGGACCACTGTTTCAAAACAAATAGGAAATGGGTGTGGCCCTCCCTGGGAGAGGGAAGGAGCCCTAGTCCCATAAGACTGTCTTAACCAACCTGGCATCCTCCAGACGTTTCTGACTATGTCAGTGTTCTCTCTCCTAAGTAAGGACTGTTCTGGCACAAGCAGAGTTGGTTGTGGTTTGAGGGGGTCTATGAACAGGAGGTATGACACTGAAATGGCTGCAGTGTAGGAGATGTATACGGCAGTGGCGGCAGCATCAACAGTACTGAATGGGATGGATTGCTTCTTTCTGTACACAAGAGACCAAAGAGCACAAGGTGTAGCCTCTGCGTCACAAGCAGTCAAGCCCTGATGGATATGAATTGCTCTCCGCCTTTCAGACCTTAACTCTGTTTGTTTGTTTCTTTCACAGAGGGGGCAAAGTCTAAACTCGAAGCTATGTATCCAACCCAGTCGACTCCTTCCCTGCTCGGCTTTCAGGTGCTGTGCGCAGCAGAGGGGGGCCTTGCGCTTGTTCTACAGTAGGAGCTATCGCTGCAGCAACTGAGAAGGTGAGTTGCTTCACCATTTCCTAGACGCTCGCTGATGGTACTCAGATTTCCCTGTCCTTCTACTTTCTCATACTTCCAGGTACAGCTAATCCCAGTTCCAGGGAGTGTTTGTCACGGTGTCTAAAGGGAAGGGAGGAATAGAGGGACTTTCCATTCAGTGGAAGGGATGTTCCGAAGCTGAAATTTGCACGAAAGTGGGGTTTAAAATAATCTATCCATGTATCAACAAGAACTGCTTGTGCTTTTGTCTTTCATACAAAGGGAATGGCCACATCCCCTTCTCCAGCTCAACCCCACATATGGGAGAGACTGTAGCACAGTGGTAGTGTGCTCAGCATGCAAAAAGTCTGAGGTTTAATCCCTGTTCTCTCTAGTTAGAAGGATCAGCTTGAAGGGGGCAAGGGGAAATCCTCAGATCTTCAAGAACTGCTGCCAGTTACTGGAGACAAATGAACAAACAAACTGGCCTGGTAGGAGGAAGCTTCCTGTTGTCCTCGTACAAATCTTTCTGGCTGGAAATACCCTAAATATAATTGATTCCTGGTGTCCTGACATCCCAGCAATTTGGAATATGGAGATGGAACAAACTGCTTGGCTCTTAAGAGCACCCATAGCTACTAAAGGCCACTATTGTGTAGATGGAAACATAAGACTCAGCCATAAAATATTATTGATCATTAGGCAAATTTCAGGAGAGGTAACTATGGCCTAGTTCCCATGGCACAGTAAGCTAAACTATGGCTTGGCATGAATGTGTAAGTAGGTGTGCAAGCTCTGGGAGAGGAGATTGTGGTTGCTTTGCTATTTATTGGCCTTTTCCTTTTTGTGCTGAGCTAAGCCATAATTTGGCTGAGGGTGTCATTTGAACCCGGGCTCACCACTTAGCTCTCCCAGGCAAACCATGAGCTGTAAACTATTAGCCTGGACTTGGACAACACACTAAGCCCGAACGATGGCTTAGTTCAGTGTGGCACAGCAGCAAAACAACTGGGTTGAAGCAAAATAGGCTGCAACCTGCTCTCAAGGAAACTGAAACACTTCCACATTTGATGTGGTGTGTCATGTGAAGCAAGCCGCTCTTAGTTACACCACACAGAAAATAAGGAGGATTTGTGGCACCAAGTTTTGGTCGGCTGCATGAAGTTTTATCCCAGCTGGTTTATGTGTATGTGTGCATATGTATATTTGTAATCACACAGAGAGAGGTCAAGTGTGGGGGCATAAGCAGAAAGTCCAAAGGGCTGTGAAATGCTCAATTTACAATGAGTGACATTTCCATGCGAAGCTCAACTGTGCAAGGTAAACATAATTAATGGACTTGGTGACTAATAAGGATGGGCACATCTGTCAGTTTCATTCTGGTTTCTTATTTTTCCAGTCTAAAGTTCAGTTCTCCACATTTTAACATCAGCATGTGAATTTATTTATTTATTTATTTTAAAAGGGTTTTCATGAAAATTCACCAGCATCTTTAAAAAATAAAAAATAAAATTCACCAGCATCTTAGTGTGATTTTCTCCTAATGTACACTTTTTTGCAAAGCAAATATCCCTACAGTTATGCATTTATGTATATTAGTTCACTAATAAGTGCGTGTGTATGCACACTTTACTCTGGTATATGCCTTTTTATACACATTCTTTGGCTGCATTGCAAAATTCAGAGAAGTGTGAATTCCACAGGGTGGTTGTGTTTCAGTCCTTGTATTATTTCAGAGAGTGCAAATTAAGGAATATTTAAGTGTGAACTGAATAAAAATTCTCCACCATCCCTAGTGCCTAAGGATGATGTGGAATATGCAGTATAAAAGGAAGCAGTACTGAGGACCATCTGATGGTGTTCAGGTTGTTGTTTTTTCTTTCCCTTCTTTTCTTCCTTCTTCTATTTTGGATTTTTGCTAGTTCTCTTTCTTTTTATCCTTAGCTGTATTTCAGCCTCTGAATAGATTTGAGTGGGCAGCTAGATGTACAGAAGTTCACAATTTGATCCAAAGTCTTTAATAGAGAGAAACTTACCATATCCCACCACTTCTTTCATGCACACCTGAAATATTGATTAGATAGACATGAGTGTTGGGCATCTGTCTGTAGATATAATTGATGTATAATCCACAGGATCAAAAGTCAGGAAGATGGCAGATCTCTTTCACCATAGGAATGACATTTCTTACAAGTAAGTTTATGCATATCTTTCATACCATTTGATACCACTGGAGGACTCTGCTTGCCACAACCAACTGTTCTTCACGTTATATTCATTCTTGCATGTGGACAAGAGTCTTTCTTCATCAGGAAGAATTTGATTCTGAAAACGTTAGACCTTTTATGTTCCTTCTTTGGAAGTTGCCAAGTTCTAATTAGGATTCGGTGGTTTGCAAATACAAAATACTACATAGTTCCCATGGCAGTATTAAAATATGCCTCTTTTCAGCCTTGTTGCTAGTTAAGGTTTGTTTGCTTTTTTGTTTATTACTCGTATATCCCACCTTTCTTCCAAGCAACTTGAGGTTTAGCCTTGCAGCATCTTTGTGAGATGGGTTAGGTTGAGAGATGGCAACTGTCCCAAGGCCACCCAGTGAGCTTCTTGGCTGAGTGGGGATTTGAGCTTTGTTAACTGAGTTCCTGCTATCAGGATCCCCTGAAGGCTCATTGAGATGGATGCTGCAGCATCCCTACTTGTGGGGAGATGCCATCAGTACCCAGTTTTGACTCCATGTAGTAGTGATGAAGGGACGTGAGTGGCGCTGTGGGTTAAACCACAGAGCCTAGGACTTGCCGATCAGAAGGTCGGCGGTTCAAATCCCCGTGATGGGGTGAGCTCCCATTGCTCGGTCCCTGCTCCTGCCAACCTAGCAGTTCGAAAGCACGTCAACGTGCAAGTAGATAAATAGGTACTGCTCTGGCAGGAAGGTAAATGGCGTTTCTGTGCGCTGCTCTGGTTTGCCAGAAGCGGCTTAGTCATGCTGGCCACATGACCCGGAAGCTGTACGCCGGCTCCCTCGGCCAATAAAGCGAGATGAGCGCCGCAACCCCAGAGTCGGTCACGACTGGACTTAATGGTCAGGGGCCCTTTTACCTTTACTTAGTAGTGATGAAGGGTGAGGGAATTTAAGGCACGTAAGGTGGATATATTTAGACATTTTAAAACCTAGGGGACATTTCAACCCCTTGTGTCTTTTTGCTTCCTCCACAGTGAAACTGAGAGCAGCTTCAACAAAGCCAACAGCATGACCAGGCCAAGTGGCAAGTCCATTTACCGTAAGAACAGCCTGTTCTTTTCTCCTGCATTCAACATCTCCAGTCTTAATAAGTCTGAATCCCCATCCGAGAGCTCTCAGGGTTTCTTTGTTCATTTTTATTATTTGCTGCAAAGTCTCATATTGGGGGGGGGGAGAGAGAGATAATCAAATTGTAGATGCCACCTGCGTCCTCTCCTATTTCTGTCACAGCAGTATTAGAACACTTTTTACCTCAGGGAATGGCCTTAGAGTAATATAGTTGCCACTTTCCTTTATGATTTCACTTCCCCTCCTCAGACAGCAGTGAGATCAGCCGTCCCTCACAAACAAGCTAGTTAGAAGGGTGGAGAGCTCCCCCCCCCCGCCCACCCTCCTGCTTGTCAATAAAAAATAAGAAATTCTCCCTAGTTGCACAGTTAATCATTTGACATTGGAGCCATATTAATAGAAGCCACACATCCATTCTAATCACACAGCAATGAAGCCATAGGGCTGTAGTAGACCACATGGTGAAGCAGAGATGATTACCTAACCTCCTAAGCAGGTAAATCACGTCACTGCTGTTTACCAGGAGGGATGAGGTAGTGGGGAGGGTGATGTAAAGCAAGCCCAAGGATTACCTAGGAAGTAAGGTCTCATAACATCTTCCTGCCTAAGGCAAAGGTGAGGATGGTGCAAAAGTAAACTGGACTGGCAGTTGGATTTTCTTTTGGTATTGGCAATAGGATTGTGTCTGTCACTGCACCTCAGGCCAGTGTGGTGGCAGGCAGTGTGGCACACACAATTCTGCCCTCCAACTAATGGGTACAGCTAGGGATCTGGATGCTGCTTCCCCACAACGTCTGCTGCCTAAGGCAGTTGCCACACTCTGCCTAATAATAGGGACGGCCCTTCTCCAACTTATGCACCTGCTTGCAACTCATTGGCCACACAAGAAACTCCTGCCAAGCTGTCTTCCTTATGAATCGTTGGAGCCAAAGCTATTTGACCATTCTGAATTCCCTGATATTTGTACAAGAGGTTGTACAAACCTCATACAGAGGTTTGGATTCATATATTTAAGTGAGGATTCCCTTGCATCTCGGGATACTGAAGTTGATTTCTTCATACTGTGTCTCCTCTCTCTCCCTCTTGCTCTCACAGACCAGCGGAAGGAATATACTGAAAGTATGATAAAGCACCAACATGAATTCCAGCACCGGGTGGAGGTAGGAAAAGCTTGGGGAAGACATTTATTCTGTCCAGTCATGGTGGAAGAATGAACTGGTCCCACACAGTGGTGCCAGTTCCTACACTTGGTGGTGCCACACAATTCCCATCATTTTGCTAACCTGCTGGTGGCCTCATACTCTCTCCTACAGGAGATCCCATGTGGCTCGCCCATTCCCTGGCTTTCATCTCCTACATGTGTTCAAAGGAACATGTTTGGTGAAGGGAGCAGGATCACAGCATCATGCACCATCCCCAATCTAGACACATTCATTTGAATGTGTTCAAAGAACACCTACATGAATAAGGCTTTCTCCACAGAAATGGGGAACCGCTCCACTGTATGTGCAGAGGCTCTCATCATTCATTCAGATGAATGTGGATCAGGCAGGGACACAACATGTCAATTGTGATCCCACTTGCTCCCTCACTCAAGGCTGAGCCATGGGCAGAGGAGCCAAGAGCTGTGGGGGAAGCAAGTAGCCAGGAGCGCATTAGAGCTCAGGAAATCCTTATTGTTCAAGGACAGCTTTTATACTCCTTCCTGCCCAGGAAGATTCAATGGGAAGCTTGAGTGGGTGGAGCCAGTCCAGGACCAGAAGGTTTTCCACCAAGAAGATTGCCACCAGCAGGTCCATAAATCACCACAGGACAATCCAGTAAAATCATCACACAAATGATCCATGAGTTCCTGACTGCTGTGCACAGGGCTTTGTATACCAGAAGGAGCTCAGGCCCTAGACTCTCAGATCTGAAGTTACCCTGAGGTCCAGCACTAGAAGACTATACTTGCTACACAATTTCAAAATACTTAGCTGATAAATCATCTGCTTTTTGATCATCCAGTTAATCAATTAAATAAATTTAAATATATTTGTATACCACTGAAACCTCATTTTGGGATTTTCTGAGATAGTAGGAGGAATGAGCATCTTTAATATTTTCTTTTATTCCTTTTTGCAGTAACATAAACATAAAGGTAAAGGGACCCCTGACTATTAGGTCCAGTCATGACCGACTCTGGGGTTGCGGCACTCATCTCGCTTTATTGGCCGAGGGAGCCGGCGTACAGCTTCCGGGTCATGTGGCCAGCATGACTAAGCCGCTTCTGGTGAACCAGAGCAGCACACGGAAACGCCATTTACCTTCCCGCTGGAGCGGTTCCTATTTATCTACTTGCACTTTGATGTGCTTTCGAACTGCTAGGTTGGCAGGAGCAGGGACCAAGGAACAGGAGTATGCAGTAACATACTAGGACCAAATTATCATTAGAAATAAACACACTACTCAGTTATTTATAGTTTGCCCCTGCAGATAAGCATTTCCTCCACCAATGTTCAACTAAAGCTTTCAGCTTATAGCCCTTATAATTTCACTGAAAGGCTAGAGTCTTAATGCACCACAGCACAGAAGACCATTCTATGCAATACTTCCTGGTCCCTTCCATGGAAACTGTTTATGTAGGGGTGGAGTGTCCTGATTACCTGCTGCAACAATTAAACTATGGCTTCTATTCCCAGCACCTTCTTACCTGCAATGTTGATGGCAAGGAAATTAGCAATGTAGAGAACTGTATTAACCGACTCAAGATGATGGATGCCCAAGGTCAGGTGTGGGGACAAGACATGCTTTTGCAGGTGAAGGATAACAGATTGTTGCTGACTGACATTGAGGCAGAGGTAAGCAGAGCTGCTTTATCTTATTGTGCACACCATGTAATGTCAGCGGGGGACAAGTTGTGCTAAGTAACTGAGTCCACATCTTGTTTGGAAGCGACCAGACCTCTTATTTATACATTTATACTGTGCATTTATTCATAAAACATTTATATACTGCCTTTCACACCAGCTAAAGATATACACATGATATTACCATCCAAAATGATTAAAAGTCAAGCTGGTCTCAGCAGATCATCCTCACTGTGTCACCGGTTGGCTTGTAGTGCTCCCCACCCCATCCTTCAGACCTGGAAGATTGTGATAGGATTGATTGCCAGGGAATCCCCAATGGCCTGCTCTGTTGCTGACTGTACACTGATTTCTTTCTTTGCTTACAGGAAGAGCTGGATAGTTACCCCCTGGAATATATCCAGGAATGTGCCTGTGTCCTGGACAGCTGCATCTACAACTCCATCTTGGCCATCACGGTGAAAGAAATGAGACCATCCAGGACTAGCATCATGCTGTTTCAGTGCGAGCAGATTGGAGTGAGCAACTTCAGGGCCCAGAGGAAGGAAGAGACCTGGGCGGGGAGGGGGGTTATAACAACCTGTATGTTCCATGAAATGCAAGATTGCATTTACTCTGTCTTTTTAGATAGTCATGGTGGGGCCATGGCACATGGGGAACTTTCCCCTTGAACCATAATCCTGATTCACACCCACCCAGCTGCTATTTAGTAGTTTGTTTTATTCTCCTGTGGCAAATAGCAGCTGGGGTGGGGAGGGATTCTGCCAGGATCATGGGGCAAGAGCAAAAATCTCTCATTGTGCTCCTGATTCTCATTGCCTCCCTTTGTTGTGATTTAAAACACAATCATTGCAGTCACACATTAACATGTGTAGTTTGACCTTTATCCATGTGTCTGTCTGCAAGATGGATGGAAAGAAAGAAAGAAAGAAAGAAAGAAAGAAAGAAAGAAAGAAAGAAAGAAAGAGGGAGGGAGGGAGGGAGGGAGGGAGGGAGGGAGAATCTGAGAGTAAGAACTGTGTTGTATAAGTTCCCTGTACTCACTACAACTTAGATCACTCAAGTATGTGTCCTCCATCCTGCACTACCATGAGCTAAGAGGAGTTCCATAATCTGATGACAGATTTCCTCCCAAGGGTATAGGGAACTCATTACTGCTGCTATTGCCATAGAAATTGAGAGTGATTTCTATTCCCTGTGCACCACAGTAATAGCAGCAGTTCCAGCTCAGAGCATGCCTGAAGCTGAGATTAGAGGAAGATATTTTCAGGGGAACTTTGATAGATGCTGGTGAATGGTTGTAAAAAGTGATAAGACTTGCGGTGCTTTTACTTTCCTCCAGGCTGAGCTGCTGAAAACCAAAGTGGAGAAGGCCGTTGAGGAGTTGAGAGACGAACAGCAGAATCACAACTTGCTCAGGTAGTGAGAGATTTAGAGGCCTGCAGTATGGACAGCCAAACCTTTCTTTCTCCAGAAGCCTGCTAGATTTTAACTTGTGCATAATCATTATCAATGCAGAACTCCTCAGCCCAGAGAGACTTCTCCCCCAAGTCAACGTAAGATATATCCCAGCCATAGAGAAATGTATTATTTCTACCGGCCACCTGGAACCCAATCATACTGAGTTGTTAGGCTGTGAATCTCCACCTCACTTGTCTGTTAAGCATGTGGCATCTCTCTCTCTCCCATGTTCACAAGCTTTTTCTCACACTTTTTGGTGATTTCTAGTTATCCAAATTCTCCCAGGCAGATTCCACCAGTGCTCTTCCAGTTCCTTTAGGTTCAAATTCCGTGCTGAATTTTCCAAGGTTTTCCTTCATTCTTGCTTTCCTAAGAATGTACTTATTCTCAATTATCTTATCAGGAGCAACCTGGAGAATATGTTGTACCAGCAGAGCAGATCATCACATACCGACAAATCCCCACTGATCTCCCAAGAAAGAAGACCAGCAGGGCCAATGGAGCTGAACCATACGCCTTCCCCAGCACAGCAGCCTTGGCAGAGGCAGCAGCAACATCCTTGGAGAGCTGGCCCAGTCCCTGTGGACTATGGTAATGATGACGTTACAGTCTCTCTTGCAACACACAGCAGCATTTCTAGCTCCCACTCTCATAATGCATCAGGAAGCGGTCAGAGGAGACATTGTATCTCCAAAGCAAGAATAAATGCCTATGGGATGTATCCAAAGTAGCACTGCATAACGTGTCTCTTTAGTGCAAGGACTTCCACTCCTCCACCTGCATCCCCCTAAATCTGTTCTAGGGATTCACCCAACCCTCTAAAGCAGATTTTGGGGAGGGTGGAGGTGAGCACAAGCAAACGCTTTTACGACATGGGCCTATAACAGTACCATTGTACTGTTCAGAGTATTAACTTATGTTCTGTATGTGTGGTTTGGGAGCTGCACAGTCAGGGAAAAAACAATGCTGTCCAGGGTTGTAAAGACTGTGGAGAGAATAATTGGATGCACTCTTCCTACCTTGGATCAAATCTACGCTTCCAGGTGTCATAAGAAAGCTGCAGAGATAGTGCGCACCCAGGAAATGATCTCTTTCAGCTTCTGCCTTCTGGAAGAAGGTACAGGGTTATTAAGACTAGGAGTAGCCGCCTGACAAACAGTTTCTATCTGTTATGTACTGAGTCGAATAGGATCCAAACTGCAGCAGTCTGATTGGTCCTAGAACAATAGGATCCAAAAGGCAGCAGTCTGATTGGTCCTAGAACAATAGGATTCAGAATGCAGCAATCTGATTGGTCCTAGAACAATGCAGCAGTATGATTGGTTGGCAAGAACCACCCAATCATGCTCCAGATTGAAGTGAATCCACAACCTGATTGGCTTACAGTAGAATTCCGGAATTAGCCAATCATGTGCAGCCCATTGTGTAAATAATGTATATAAAGCAGATACTTGAGGGGACATTCATTCCTCCTCACCACTATGAGCTGAATAAAGAGCATGAAATCACTTTGCGACTCTGAGTATATTTCACTATCCAAATGTGATTTTGGTTTTAAACGCAGTGTAAGGTAGTCTCTATGGGAGTATATTGTATTTAATTATGGGGTATCACAGTTTTTAGGGGGCTAAACAGGCTGGGATAGCTGGGATAGCAGGCTTGTTGTTTTGAATGTCTGATGTAGATTTTTTTCAATTTCGTTGCTCTGTATGAGACAATGACAATAAAGATTATTGTATTGTATCGTATCATTGTATTGTATAAGGCTGGATCCTCCAGCAGCACTGTTTACACAGATAGGCAGGTGATTGACATAAAGCTGCTACACAACTGGACTGGTTGCACACTTGGTTGAAAGAGTATCCTATCTGTCTCCTTCAGATAGGCCAGTTGGCCCCACCACCTAAAGTCTCAATCAGCTGTGCCATTGCTTAGGATGTGTATCCTACTTTGCAGAAGATAGCTCTCTGTTTGAAGAGCTGTGAGAAGGCTCTATTTAAAGGGCTATCCTCTATTTAAAGGGCCACTTCAAGCCCAGTTTAAAGTTAAAGAAGCATAAGAAGGAAGAGTAGGGGGTCTTGTCGTTGCCTATCAACAGTTAGTACCTGAACAGCAGAGTGAGCAGGTCACCTGGTCCCAGCCTTCCCCACTATAGTGAGATGTATTTTATTTCTGTATAAATTAATTTTAGTAATTATTTCAAACGTTGCAGCTCCTACGTATAAACTGCCACATGCAAATTTTCTGCGAGTTGCGTGTCTTCGTTGTCAGTGGTGCATTTCATCTCTTTTGGCAATGTGTTAAATGGTTGCACTGTTTCCTGATGTGGTATGTCTTGCTTCACTGCGAGAAGCGAAGTTACAGGGAACTAGGCAGAGGGCCTTCTCGGTAGTGGCGCCCGCCCTGTGGAATGCCCTCCCATCAGATGTCAAGGAAATAAACAACTATCTTACTTTTAGAAGACATCTGAAGGCAGCCCTGATTAGGGAAGTTTTTAATGACTGATGTTTTAATGTATTTTTAATATTTTGTTGGAAGCTGCCCACTGTGGCTGGGGAAACCCAGCCAGATGGGCAGGGTATAAATAATAAATTATTGTTATTATTATTGATCTTGGGACTCTGATTGTTGCAGAATCAGAACAGCCACTTCCCCAGCAGCAGAAATATGAGTCAATGTATGAAGACCCTGGGCCTCCAATGATGCAGGACATAGACAGAGATGCTGTAAGTACTTTCCTGGATACCACATCCTGCAGGCCCCAACTCAACCTCTTTCCCTGTTGTATTTCTAGAGGGTAGGAACCTCAAGCACTGATAACAGGGAGGATTATTTGATTAAGCAGGGCGGGAAAGCTGTGTTGTCTCGGAGCTTGATCGGACAGAGGGAGAGGGGCATCTCTTGGCTGTGAGACCTGGAAGACCAGCTCCCTGCCTTGGAGGCCTTTTTCCACCTGGTCTGGGAGGGGAGGGCTCAGGCTGACTCCAGCTACAAAAGCTGAGGCTGCTAAACAGACTTTTGGGCTGGGGCATTGTTTAGGGGTTTTTGTTTTTGCTATTATTGAGATGATGTGAGAGAGAGAGAGAGAGAGAGAGAGAGAGAGAGAGAGAGAGAGATTTGTATCTTTATCTTAAATCTTAATGTGTTTAATGTGGAACCTTTTCAATTTGGCTGTGTGCTTTTTGAGGTTTTATTTATTGTTCATGACTACTTTTGTTATCTTTGTAATTAAGTATTTTTTAATATTGTAATCCACATTGAGCATGGCTTTAACTATGGAAAGGCAACATACAAATAAAATAATGAATGAATGGTGTGATATGAATGCTTATTGGCTAGAGACATGAGTTGGGCTACTTTGAAGAACAGTGTGCAGTCAAGAAGTACTTCTGCTGAGCAGATATTGACAGATAGCTCTAAAATTGGTTTGGAGGATAGAAGGGAGTCAGGAAGATGGGCAGTTAGGAGCCAACCCTACAAACATTAACGGATTCCTATAACCCTATAACCCTTGGTCCAGGAGTAATTTGTGATAGCCAAATGTACAACTAATTTACCTGCTCTTTTGTCTGAGACTTTTCTCCCAGACCTGAGCTGAAGAACAAACAAAGTAAAAATGACAGATAATCAGCCATAATCAGTATAAAACAAAGTCTCCTATGATGGCTGTGAGAATTTGAACTACTGGTGGTTCCTTGAGCAACAGCTTTCGATGCAGTGTCTGATTTATTTATTTATTTATTTATTTATTTATTTATTTATTTATTTATTTATTTATTTATTTATTTTTGTTTCTTTGCTGGCCGCAGGAGATCCTGAACCATGTCTTGGATGACATTGAAACGTTTGTAGGGAAAGTACAGGAGACCAGTAGATCCCAGAATGACAAGAAGAAGAAGAAGTCAAAAAAGAATAAAGGCAAAGAGGGTAAATAAGAATGGCAAAGAGGCCACCATGAGGTTCTGAAAGTGGGCTGACCCCAAGCATTTTTCTGCCTTAAGCAGATCAATAAATGACAATGCCTGCCTTGGTGTGCATCAACCTTGGGTCCCTCACATGTTGTTGAACTACAATTCCCATCAACTGTCATGGATGACAGAAGTTGTAGTCCAAGAACATCCAGGAGCCCAGGGTTGAAGAACAGTACCCTACCCTAACACCAGGCCAAGGTACGTAATGCTGAAGTGATGTCAAGATCCTGTGGTACTTGAGACAGATAATCTCATGGGCTTTTCTCCCCCTCCTTGACAGTAACAGTACAATAAGAAGACATAGACAATGTATTTACATAGAAAAATCGACAGGACCACAGTCAATAGTAGGGAAAAGGCACCTATGTCAGCCACTGTGGCATCACTCAAAAAAATAAGCTCAAAGCCCCTCTCCACTGTTCAGAATGGTTTGGGCATCAAATCCTGGCATTCAATGAAATATGAGCATGTTTAAGGGAGGAGGGACTTTTGTAGGAGAGGCCAGCCAGCGCAAACAGGAACTGAGCAGGAAAAGCAAGCAGTATCTTATGCGTTGCAGATTGTTGACGGTATATTTATTGCGGGTTTTTGCAGTCACTGTTGGAGGTATTACCAGGTACACTGGCACCTCTAGGTGCTGGATTGGAGGGTCACGGGTTCACGATTCATGGCACAGAAGCCGTTCTTGATGGTGTCCACCAGGGATGGCTTGTGCACTTTGGATCAGGGTGTCTGCTAGGACAGGGGAAATTTCCAAGCAGCTGCTGTAGCTGGCCAAGGCCTGTGGAGGATTAGCCTTGGCAGCTGTGTTGAGCCATAAGCCAGTTGCTTGGTTACGTTCTGTCTTATCTACACTTTCAACTTAATGAAGAGGCTGTGAGCTAGTGAGTGGGTGGCTTCTTTGTATCCGATGCACTCAGGATGGTGAGATAGAGATTGGATTCCAAGTAATTCATTCATGGGGACATTTCATGTCCTTGCAGTAATATGAACATTCTAAGCAGATTTGATCGCTTATTTGCTATCTCCTTATCTGCCCTTAGCGCTCCTTTGACAGCTGAAGGTTGAACCATGACTCACTGTTTTCCTACTTCAGATATAACATTGGTCTTTAATATTCTATTTTATTTTATTTTGGCCCCTTTTTGTTGAGAAATAACTGGGGAAGTCAGTTAATCCTGAAGTCCCACGTGTGTAGGGAACGGCAAAAGAAAAATGGCTGAATTACTGAATAAAAAAAAATGGGGGGGGGGGCTTGACTCACTCTTTAGCCAAAACACCAAAACAGCCCTCAGCAGAGTTTAAAACAGCATTTTCAAAGCAGGGGAAACATACTGTAGGTTGTTAGACCTTTAAATGTCCAAGTATTAAGCATTCTCCCCTGCCTCTACCCCTCTCAGAGTGAAGAGACCACAAGCTTTAGTAAGTTTAAATGTTTTACTTATAGCAATCACAGGTCTCTCTCATGCATTGTTCAATGCTACAGCAGAAACAACACTGGCAAGGTATATTTGTTTGCAAAATACAGAAGTGAGTCTCAAACACGCAGTCTGAGTCTGGAGCCCCAGCCTCAGAAATGTGCTTTGCTTGCATGGTTCAGAGAGAGGGGAACAGGAAACAAACCATACTTCCTCCCTCCCCTTGCCTAGAAATTTACAGCTCTGTGTTCTTTAACCCCTTTCTTACTGACAATTATGCACAGTTACGATTAGCTGCATAAAATCTCCCACACTTTCCCCATGCCTCTCCTAAAATTAGCTCTTTTTCAGGAGCTATTTTTAAGACAGGCCCAAACTCACAGCTACCAGATGTACCTACCAAACATACATAGTTCCATAAGCCAACTTGACAATGAAATATCTGTCCTTGGTGAATTCGTATTGAGAGCTTCTGGGAGCAATGGAAACTCTTGCAATAAATGTGGCACTGGTTGAATTTTCAGTGTAAAACAAGCCTGTGCAAAGATGTGGGGTGAGTGGGCGAGTGTCAGACGAAAGGAATAAAAGGGTTTGTCTTTTATTAGGCAAACTACCTGCACTGTGCTTGAAAACCTCAATGACTAGGACAGGGCTAGGAATCCTGTGGCCCTCCAGATGCTGCAAGACTACAGCTCCCATAGTCACACACTATTTGCCACCTTATCTGAGGGGAGATAGGAGCCAAACAACATCTGGAGAAATACAAGTTCCCCAACTATGGATTGGAAGGACAGTAAGGCAGTGATCTTTACTTATGCTGTGCTGACCACCATAGCTGTCAACTTTCCCCTTTTCTTGCAATGAATCCTATTCGGAATAAGGGAATTTCCCTTAAAAAGGGGAAAACGTTGACAGCTATGCTGACCACACCCACAGCTAGCAAAGCCAGTCTCTTGGATTTAAACTGACTTTGTCCCATTGAGGCTATCTGGATCAAACCAGCTTCTGTTCATGTTACCCGCCAATTGTTTTGGCGTATCTGGATTGTAAATAGGGATTGAAAGCTGTGTGCATGTGTTCATGCTATGAACCAGCCCATAAATTAAGAGCCTAGATAAACAAAGGCTTCTACATGAGTAACACTGCCTGTAACACCTGTTTGTTTTTGGTTGAGCTGACTGACTGATTCTTTCTCTGGATCTGCAGCAATGCCTCCGGAGCCTGAGTTCAAGAACTGTTTCCAGAACATCAAATACAGCTTCATTTTGCTGGTAGGTCAGTGTGCAGCCTGCACAAACTTGGCAAGGAAATTCTCCAGCATGAGCAGGGCTGGCCGCATTTCTGAAGAGAGAGGCATCTCCCCTGCCTGAAGGCCTGGCCTCCCAAGTGCGGAGCAACTAGGGCAGATGCACAAAGAGCCCTATTGTGTCCTGCTGCAGCCATTCATTGCACATGGAGAGGCTCACGGTGGATTTGTTTTGGAGATATCTTGACCCACCAGAGCAGGATAAGGAATATATGGATAGGAGAAGATGGGGAATAGGGATGTGAACCAGTACAGAGATGGATGAAGGATCAAATAGTATCCATTGATTATATTTTGAACCTGCTTTCCAGATGGGAAAAAAACCCTTTTCCCAAAGCAATTAAAATTCAATACATAATGCTGCTGGCAGGCATTCTCCATAAAAGACACAGGTCCTCCCTGTGAGCCACAGTCTAAGGGACAAACCAGATGACATGCCATTTTTACAATTAGCAAGTGCAATTAGGAACAGTGTTTTTCAAAAGAAAGGGCAAGCCTGATCCTAACAATGTTTTTCTTCATTTTCTCTCTTAGCTGCCCAAGCTTCAGTTCCTAACAGGAGACTGGTTGGGCACTAACTCTTTTTTCTCTACCGACTTTTCTCATCCAACTTGTCCCTTTTCCCAGGGGGGAAGGGGAAGAGATGTGAGGGAAGAGGGAATGACATATAGCAGAACACCATGTGTAGTTTCAGTCTTAAAGGCAAGACATAGAGGGAAAGGGAAGTGGAGAGGAAAGATAGAGAAGGGAGAGGATATTTGACAGTGCCAGGAAAAAAGGGGATGAGTTGCTTACGGGCAGCAGGCCCAAGTCATTTTGCTGCCTGAGGCAAAGGACAAGGTGGCACCTCCCCCATTCCATGTACAGAAGCCAACCAGATTGACAGCAGTTGAACCTTACTTCCACACTGGCAATCGGACAGCACCTGAGGGAAGCAGGTTAGCTTAGGTAGCACATGACGATGCACACAGCTATGTTGACTCCTGCCACCCTATTTGCAGCTGCCACCTGAGGCAGCCACCTCATTCTGTCCCACAGTAGACAATCTTTGGTAGCAGGCATCAACATCCAGTTGAAGGAGGCCAGACTGATCTCCCCTTGCTGGTGGTAGCACTGGGCAGATATGGTGCCGCTACCCAGTGTTTCATGGTCCTCAGGCCATTGATTGGGAAGGGGAAGAGTGCCACTCCCTAGTCTCTGCCACCACAGAGCAACTGAAAGTTGAAACAGTGTTTTTTGCTGACGGGTGGGGAAGCAAGCTTTCTGCAGCTGCATGCATTAAAATTAATGGTCCTAACTTAGTCATGTGCATTTTGATAGGTCTGCTCTGAGAAACAGTTAGTTAAATGCCACCCAGAGAAATATATTAACAGTGTAAATATTAGCTTGCCTTCCCCCCCCCCCCAGGCAAAACTTGAACATACAATGCAGCAACCAAGCGCTCCTGAGATGGTTCAGCTCATCTTTTCCACTTTGAAAATTGTGAGTATTCTAGCCAGGAACAGACTCCTGGAGGCCTCTGGTGGTAATCTACTCTCCCCCATTATTATTAAAGATATTATTTGCCATATCAGTGTGTGCTACTGAAACTCTGATATGGATTTTCCTGTGCCATAATAATTAGATTTCATAGTGCTTGGATTAAGGACTCCATGCATTTTACTCCTAACCTGCTCCTGATTTGTTGGTGACCTTGATGTCCCCCCAAGCATTATTATATATATCTCACTTTCTGCATGAAACGGGACAATCACCAAATGATACCTGTGAAGAAAATTCCTAAAACCTTGAGATCCCTAGAAGGAGGCAATAGAGAGATGAATAGTACTACCTTTGGTCCTTTCTGTGTGTCAGTCTTTGGGCACAACAAAGGGTTCTTATAAGCTTATGTTCAGAAGAAGCCTTCCTGGAGACCTGACCACACTGGGCAGGGACAAAGAGACTGTCAGGCTCCATGAATCTCATATGCTGTTGCGTTGCAGGTTTTGTCCAATTGTCCTTGGACCAACTTGGCCTCTACGGTGTCCTCACCTTTGCTGATTCCTGCAGCAATTGACTTGCTAAGGCGCTCGTTGGATTCCAAAGACCAGCTTATTTGGAAGAATTTGGGAGATGCTTGGAATCTAAGCAGGTACGGATAAAGCCCACAAAGTAGATAGCATGTGCAAACCAGCATGCCATTTGAACTTAATGATAGGCATTAGTGAGTACATTCCAGTGACATATCTCACTGTAGCAGGAACCTGGCCAGAGGCATCTGCCAGGCCACTGCTGGAAGCAGACAACTGGTCTTTTGGCCTAGCAAGACTCTATGTTCTTCATTTGCAGCTGCACTATGTCTTTTGTTGACCCTAGCTCTGAGTCACACCTTGAAAGGGTGTAAAAGTACAAGTAACTCTGCCACGCAAGTGAATTTCCAGCAGGAAGTCTGAAGAAAAGGTCATGGACTTAATATCCTGCATTGCGAGAAACATCTGTGGCTCCACATCTGTAACAGGATGCACCTTCTCATTTTGGAAGGCCCTTCATTACAAGTTCTCTTCTTCCCCCATAGGGCAGAACATCCAGAGGGACCATCCATCCCCAGCTACCAGCCCACGGTCTTGAGTGGATGGGTGCCGCCGATGCCCACTCGGAGGCAGAGCTCTGCTGATTTCGATAAGGTGAATCTCTCCTTTAAAAGCACATGAAAAGCAGAAGTAGACCTTGCAACCTGTAGCACAGAAACACAAGGGGGAACTGTGTGTTTCCCTGGTAACTAGCGCTGACAAAGGATAACATCATTCTGCTACTGTCTCTGCACATGAATTTAATGAGCAAGTGCAGTGGCTTTGACTCAGAATAAGCTTTTAAAATATCCAATACATTTCTTGTGTTTTCCTCCACACAGGTCCGCACAGAAAGCCGGAGTAGCTTCTCAAGCAGGTATGTTCTCTTACTGGCTCTAGCATGTGACATTGTTGTTGTTGTTTAGTCGTGTCTGATTCTTCGTGACCCCATGGACCAGAGCATGCCAGGCACTCCTGTCTTCCACTGCCTCCCGCAGTTTGGTCAAACTCATGCTGGTAGCTTCGAGAACACTGTCCAACCATCTAGTCCTCTGTCGTCCCCTTCTCCTTGTGCCCTCAATCTTTCCCAACACCAGGGTCTTTTCCAGGGAGTCTTCTCTTTTCATGAGGTGACCAAAGTACTAGGAGATAAAGTTTAGGGTTGTGGACATGTGCAAATCCCATTGAACCCAACAGCAAAACAGCACATAGAAAAAATTGTGTTTGTCTCAGGAGTCGATATCCTCACAATTCTGAGTCCCCTTGATTATCCCTACACAGAAATTAATCAGAAAATGATTCTATCAGCCATGTATATGCCTGTATGTGAATATGTACACATTATTCTAGTCCTAAAGCAGGCCTCTCATTTTCCATTCTCCTGCTCTCATCAGGGCATCTAATGCTCCCCAGCTTATGCAAGCCATATGTGACTTCCATGCAAGAAACCCCAGGGAGCTCACATTAATGAAAGGAGATCTCCTAGAGGTAAGACAGAAGTTCCTTACCCTTCAGCAAACTAACCTTCTGGTAAAAACAGCACTTTTAATAATAATAATTTATTATACCCCACCTATCTGGCTGGGTTTCCCCAGCCACTCTGGGTGGCTTCCAACAAAATATTAAAATACAATAGTCTATTAAACATTAAAAGCTTCCCTAAACAGGGCTGCCTTCAGATGTCTTCTATAAGTCTGGTAGTTGTTTTTCTCTTTGACATCTGGTGGGAGGGCATTCCACATGGTGGGTGCCACTACCAAGAAGGCCCTCTGCCTGGTTCTCTGTAACTTGGCTTCTCGCAGTGAGGGAACCACCAAAAGGCCTTTGGCACTAGACCTCAGTGTCCAGGCAGAATGATGGGGGTGGAGACGCTCCTTCAGGTATACTGGAACAAGGCCATTTAGGGCTTTAAAGGTCAGCACCAACACTTTGAATTGTGCTCAGAAACATACTGGGAGCCAATGTAGATCTTTCAAGACCGGTGTTATGTGGTCTCGGCAGCTGCTCCCAGTCACCAGTCTAGCTGCTGCATTCTGGAATAGTTGTAGTTTCCAGGTCACCGTCAAAGGTAGCCCCACATAGAACGAGTTGCAGTAGTCCAAGCGAGAGATAACTAGAGCGTGCACCACTCTGGCAAGACAGTCTGTGGGCAGGTAGGGTCTCAGCCTGCGTACCAGGTGGAGCCGATAAACAGCTACCCTGGACACAGAATTGACCTGTGCCTCCATTGACAGCTATTCCTTCTGCATAAGCTCAGCAAGCCTCCTGCCCTGCTGCTTAATTGCACCCATGTGCACTCCAAATGATTGCAGCCCAATCATGACTCAGGCAGGTCAGGAAGGGGGGCGGAACCAGATCAATGGGAATAGGGTAATAATTCCCATTATCAAGCAGTGTTGCATGAGCTTATTAGAAAGAAAAGACACACTAAGGGTTAAAGACTTTGAACATTAATCTTTGTCAATAAATCGCTCTTGCTGTAGATGGACTCTGGAGCTGGAAGCTAATCAGTAGACAATAGAACCTCTCTCACCCAAAGAGAGAAGTCTCTCCAACCTTTTCTTAATATCTCTGATGATTCACTGTTCCAACTAGCTCATTCCATTTCTGCTTCACTGATAATTTTTGCTTAATGCAACCTTTGCCAATGCCATGCTCTCCAAATATTTTGGACTTCAACTCCCAAGAGCTCCAGCCAGTGTGACCTTGGAGATGGGAACTGTAGTCCAAAGTAACTGCAGTGCTTTTCAAGTTCCATCAGTGCAACAGACTTTCTCCCTCCTCTAGTGAGGGAGAAGATTACATTGCAGGAATCACTGTACTGATGGGACATGGGACTTGGTGCTATGTTGGATTCCACCCTTGGAGATCACCAGCTTGCTAAAACCTGGTTTACTATCCTGCATTATGGAACTTGAAAGTTAAGTGGGTAGCCCTTGGCTTGTACTAACTTCACTGATATCTCCTTTCTCGTGGTTACATTCCACCCTCACTATAACTCAAAGGCAGGACAGTGGTACCTCGGTTTAAGAACAGCCCTGTTTACGAACTATTCAGTTTACAAACTCTGCAAAACCGGAAGTAATGTCTTGGTTTGTGAACTTTACCTTGGTCTAAAAACAGAATCCGAACGGTGGAAGGGCAAGGTGGCGGGAGGCCTTGTTAGGAAAAGCGTGCCTCAGTTTAAGAACAGTTTCGGTTTAAGAACGGACTTCTGGAACGGATTAAGTTCGTAAACCGAGGTGCCACTGCACAAGTATTTCATTTTAATCAGTTGCAGTGTTTTGAAGTAATCACACGTTCTCCTTTGTTTAGGTTTTGGATCAACGGAAAAAATGGTGGCTTGCTAGAAATGCTGCAGGAGAGACAGGCTATATCCCTAACAATATCCTGGAGCCTATGGAACAGAAGACACCTAATGGGAACAACGCAGAGCAAGTAGGTACTATTCTTTATTGTACTGGATGGCATTGCAGTGGCACAGAGATATGGAGCTATGAGTTTGTAAAATACATCTACTCTGCACAGTCTTTGAGCATATCTATGTCTGCCCTTCAAAAGAGGCAACGCAATGCATGACCAGAAACCTAGAAAGTGCTCCAGAGGAAATTTAGGTAGCTCTGCAAACACTGCTGGGAGCCAGCTGTGCATGGGACTCCCTCTGCTTCATTTCTCTCCTCACCCCCACCCCCGGTTCAATATAGAGACATAGGCTTTTTCTCCCCCCCCCCTTTTCACAGAAGCGGATGAAATTTGCAAGCATACCAATCCTCTATGGTGGCTAAAGCTTGCCAATTTACAGACTAAGAAATTCACAAGTGTTTGTACTGAAAAGCTCTGAAATGTGATTTACTGTTGTTGTTGTTTTAAGGAACCATCTACAGCTTTTTTTAAAAAAAAAAGTTCTGGGCAAAATTTGATGAAATTTGCAGACAAGCTTGCCTATTCTAAATCCTGCCAGATTTCAAAGGGCAGCTGCAGTGGTTTTCCAAGAAAAGCAGCTATTAGAAGCAGGGGTGGGGTAACTCCAGCCCACCAGGCCTCCCCAGTTGGGCCCCTGATGCCATTTCAGGCAAGCTATATCCACCTGCTCCACAGCCGACACCTGTGCATCAGGTAAAAGCAGAACTTGGCCAAAGAGGGCCAAGCACCCAACAACCACCTGCAGCCCTATGCTCAGTGCTGGGAAAGTGCTGGGTGGCGATGGATTTCAGTCAGGACCATGGCAGAGAAAAAGCCTTTAATCTGCCCTCCCCCAACATCAGCTTTTTGTTTTTTTTAAAGCAACTATGCAAAATCATATCTAGTTTGGTTCTGAGAGCTAAAAGAAAGAAAAAGTAAGTACCCAAAATTTCAGCCACTCAGCTGTTCAAGATGTAAGCCTTTAGTTGGAGGCAATCATTGTTCTCTATTAAATATCTTTCTCTGCATTAAGGTTTCAAGAGACTTCCTTGATCTCCGGCCCAGTTCTTCACCAGCAGAAGTCACAGTTTGGCTCAGGATGAAAGGCTTTTCCAAGATGTAGGTGCTGCATTAATAACTGACCCAAGAAAGCTTATCCCTAACAAATAACTCGGCCCCACATCCTTTCCTAGGTGCTGTGTTTCTGATACATAGCTTAGCAGACTGCCTGCAAAGATAATAAACTTTCAATTTAGACTTAAAAGGCATGAAGATCAACAAAGCCCAATAGCACAGCGGCACTATTATCATGGTCTGGGGCCAGTTTCAGAAATTATCTGGTTATTTCTCCATTGAAAAACAATGGAATAGTAGGGAGTGCCACTCTTGTATACCTTATCACGAGGATGGTGTGTGCTGAGCATTTAAAAAAATCCAAACTCTGTATAAAGATGACTCAAATGGAAAGCTCAGAAATAATGAAATGTGATTTGATTATCTTGCACAGTATGTTCTACAACCAAAGAACATGGAGGTTTTTGCAAAGTTCAGGGAGAACAGGAGAAGGGAAGGTTGTGAATATAAGAGATGGTCCATAGGGCTAAAAAGATTTGTGCCATGGAGTGAAATTCTTCCCAGCTGTAAGCCCTGTTCTGCCTCCCTCTAGCTTCAGAGATTTCACCGAAAGACTACTATAGACAAAAATGTGATTTTAAATGAAGAGGATCTCAGTGCTGAGTTCTGTATGAAATATCCAGTTCTAGGTTTGCTAAGCCATACAGAACCAAAAGTGACCTAGAGGCTCAAGCGATGGGATTGGATGTAAAAGAGCCAGGTTCAAATTCTCAGTTACCCATTTAAGGAAGTTGCTGTCTCTCAGCCTTACCTATCTCACATAATTGTTTTTTCACACAGAATGATAAACTAATATAGGCTAGATTTTTGAAAATAAAGTGGGCTAAAAACTGCTTGGTCAGCTAGCACTGTATTTGTGGCAAAGTCTACCTTCTGCCTGGCACAGGCTTGAGGAAGAGGTGGTGCTGTGGTCTAAACCACTGAGTCTCTTGGGCTTGCTGGTCGAAAGGTCAGCAGTTTGAATCCCTGCAACAGAGTAAGCTCCTGTTGCTTTGTCCCAGCTCCTGCCAACCTAGCAGTTCGAAAGCACACCAGTGCAAGTAGATAAATAGGTACTGCTATGGCAGGAAGGTAAACAGGGTTTCCGTGCACTCTGGTTTCTGTCACGGTGTTGGTTTGCACCAGAAGCGGTATAGTCATGCTGGCCACATGACCCAGAAAGCTGTCTGTGGACAAACACTGGCTCCCTCGGCCTGAAAACGAGATGAGCACCGCAACCCCATAGTCGCCTTTGACTGGACTTAACAGTCCAGGAGTCCTTTACCTTTTACCTTTTACCTTTTACCTTTTACCTTTTACTGTGCTCTTCTCTTTGGGAATGTCTCAAGCCTGTACCATCTTTTACCACCTTGCTTTGATGCTATCTCACTCACTCACACACGCACACACATGTACACTTTCCCTTCTTACTTCATCTTTCAACAGTACGGTGAAGGCCCTTGGAGTCCTTGATGGAAACCAGATTCTGTCTCTGAGCAGAGAGGAGCTGAAAGCAGTTTGCCCGGAAGAAGGAGGAAGAGTGTTTCTCATGCTTTCAACCATTAAATCAGCACTGTAGGTAAGACGCCCTCCAACAGAACACTCATCTGTCTTGGGGCAAGAGGTATGCTATAGAGTGGCCTCTTCCCAGGCCACACACCCCTCAGGCTGCTTTGCACCCTCCTTGAGTGTTTTTGTCTGGCTGGAATAGTCCTTGGATTGTGGTGATGCCTCTCACTTGCCTGGACAGAGGATACAGAGATATGTGTGGGTGCATGTAAAAACCTCTCAACCTTTATGGTCAGAGTCTGTTTTCACTGTTAAGAGCCATGTCTGTTTCTCTACCCACTTTTGCCTCTGGCCAGCTCACCATTTTTATGTAGTCACCAGACAGTTTCTCATGACGGAATCTGGCCTTCGGGCTGAAAGCCAGTCCCTTCTCCTCATGTAGGCAATATTTGACTGGATACAATGCCACAATGCCATTGTGTTCTTGCACAGGCTACGTAGTTTCCCATTGCTTTAGTTTCTCCCTGGTGGAGATGAATGTAGGCATAGGACCCAACTCCTAGGGGCCAAGGTCCCTTTGCCCCCCCATAAAATATTTGAGGGGGCTGTCCCCCCAAAGTTGAGAGGCATTGCCATTCAAATGGTGTGTGAGCAGTGTGTCTCTTGATCGATTACGCAAGGCCTCCCAATATTTTATTCAAGTTGGCACCTGAATATAGGAACACCGTGGGTGCTTAATTCAGGGAGATATACCCAAGTAGAACACAGGGGTTTTCTACTTGTGTATGTTCCTATACAGGGATTTCCTTAATTCAGGGGGATAGCATATGCATAGCTTGTTGCATTCCTGCACCAGCTTCTCTCTCTTCAAGCCCCACAGAAAGCTAACAAAGAGACCAGTGACCCACTCCTATGCACTAAATGTGTCAGTTTTAGGATTGTCTCACTTTTAAGACTGGGGGTGGGAAACCTTTTTGGCTCCAGGGACCAGATCATCATCAAGCCCCATCATCTAGTACAGAGTTTATGGAGAAGCGCTTGGGGGAAAGTCACTGTTATCAAGCTCAACAATTATGAAGCTGCTAGAAGGATAAAGTAAGCAATTCTGAAATATAACCTCAAAGCTTCTTAGAGGTTTGTAACTGTGGTAAATGTAATGATTAGAGTTTATCCAGCATCAATTCCTCTCTCCTTGCTTCTCTTGACAGGATGATCCACCAGAGCAGCCATCTTTAACCACTACATAATTATCATAATAGGAACGTGTTAATGATTTTCCATTTGCTTTTCAAGAAGGTGAAGTGTTTTCCTCTGCAGCTGTGTGCATACAAAAAGTTGTAAATAGTGGGGCTGTAATGCCATAAAATAAGAGGTATTGTCAATGCAATTACTGTGTGAATTTCAAAATATATGCAAGATAAGGAGTAGGACAAATTAGCACAGCAGTACGTTAGTGTAGCAAGTTTAGGAAGGCTGTGTTATGACCAACTAAACATTCTTGATTTAGTCTCCCAGAAAAAGAATCAAACTTTTCTTAAGTTAGAGCTATGTCCGAGTGTCCCAATACCATTTTTGACGGGAAAACATGAACTTTCAAGATGAGTGGAGGAGCTCACTGCAAGAATTGAATGTTTTCCAACTAGTTCCTAAATGTTTCCATTTGTGTCAAACTACCCAATAAATTTTAATCTTTAATGTGTCACAACTGCTTGTGTTTTTGCTGTATAGCAAGTAATGTAACTACTGGTCCAGAACCTTCTCAAAAATATTTGTGAAAATTGTGCATTTCCTACTAAGCATGTGCTCTTATCTCACCGTCGGTTAGATTTAGCAACAAAATAACTCTACAGGCTACATTTGCACCTGCAGCCAAATCTTAACCCAAACAGCCTCACTCTAGGGAGGGAATCCTTCTCTAGAAAAGAAATAAAGCATTCATAAGAGGAATATAAAGAATGCCACTAGACCTCAAATTAGCAGGAGACCAACAGAAATGTCAACCCTCTTCTTCCATAGATGGGCAAGACATGTTCATACAACCACTCGGAACAGCAAGATAAAAGCAACACATTAATGGCCAATAAAGACATGATGGCACATTCAACAGAACAACAATATTATTCTTTATTGGCTACTACAGCTTTAAAAATACAGAATAGTTTCCAACTATTCTATAGAAAGAGTACTACATTTGGGGGGGGGCAGCCTTTAGTCAATCCAATCAGCTCTACTCAAGGCAAAAAGAAGTCTTCTTGTCTAGCAGCAGCAAGGAAATTTTTATTCTTCATCTACTCTTTCTTGTTACACCATTTAGCCATCTTGTTATTAATAGGAGTCTTCATAAAGCGGCTGGATTTCATGTAGGCAGCAATCTTCTCTAGGGCCTGGAGGTGCAGAAAATGAATGTTTATAGGAAAGGATGTGGGTGAAAGAATCCACCTCAGTAAGACAAAAGTTGAAGAAGCCTTAGGAAAACTGACACTGCTCTCAACTGGCACTGGTTTTGCTCATGCCAAAATGGCAAGTCTGCATTTAAAAAAAAAAAAAAAAATGTTCGTTTGCTCAACTTTTCTATAATGGTAGGTGATAAATGAAGGCCACAGGTTGTATCCTATGCTAGTTCTAACTCAGAGACGACCCACTGAATTTAATAAGCCCAAGTCAGTCATGCGCACTAACTTGTGGGTCTAGTGGGTCTAGTCTGGGTAGGAATAGCATTGGCTACCACACAATTCTTCATGGTTGGTTGGCTTACCTTAGTTTCCAGTTGTACTCACATTCAGCCACCATATGCAAAAATTACATGACTCATGGCAGCATGGTCTTTAACAACATATTTTAAGTGTGTACACCCTGTGTGGTAATGTGTGTTTAATGTGCATTTAAATGCTGAATGTAGGCATCTTTGGGGGACACTGTCATTTTGGACTCATAGCTGTCCAGGGCAGCTGTCTACTAGCTCCATTTGGTACACCAGCTGAGATCCTATCTGCCCATGGACTGTCTCGCCATAGTGGTGCATGCTCTGGTTATCTCCTGCTTGGACTACGGCTACCTTTGAAGGTGACCTGGAAACTACAACTATTCCAGAATGCGGCAGCTAAACTGGTGACTGGGAGCGGCCGCCGAGACCACATAACCATCTCTTGAAAGATCTACATTGGCTCCCAGTACGTTTCTGAGCACAATTCAAAGTGTTGGTGCTGACCTTTAGAGCCCTAAATGGCCTCGTTCCAGTATACCTGAAGGAGCATCTCCACCCCCATAATTCTGGACACTGAGGTCCAGCACCAAGGGCCTTCTGGCGGTTCCTTCACTGTGAGAAGCCAAGTTACAGAAAACCAGGCAGAGGGCCTTCTCAGTAGTGGCACCCACCATGTGAATCTACATTGGCTCCCAGTATGTTTCCGAGCACAATTCAAAGTGTTGGTGCTGACCTTTAGAGCCCTAAATGGCCTCGTTCCAGTATACCTGAAGGAGCATCTCCACCCCCATAATTCTGGACACTGAGGTCCAGCACCAAGGGCCTTCTGGCGGTTCCTTCACTGTGAGAAGCCAAGTTACAGAAAACCAGGCAGAGGGCCTTCTCAGTAGTGGCACCCACCATGTGGATCTACATTGGCTCCCAGTATGTTTCCGAGCACAATTCAAAGTGTTGGTGCTGACCTTTAAAGCTCCAAACAGCCTCGTTTCAGTATACCTGAAGGAGCCCACTCCTTCAGGTATCATCATTCAGCCCGGACACAGAGATCCAGCTCTGATGGCCTTCTGGCGGTTACCTCCCTATGAGCAGCAGAGTTACTGGGAACCAGGCATAGGGCCGTTTCAGTAGTGGCACTCTCCCAGTGGAACACCCTCCCTTCAGATGTCAAAGAAATAAACAGCTGACTTTTCAAAGGCATCGTAAGGTAGCCTTGTTTAGGAAAGTTTTTAATGTTTTAGTATGTTCTGATATGTGCTGTGAGCCACCCAGAGGGGCTGAGAAAACCCAGCCAGATGGGCAGGGTATAATTAATACAGTGGTACCTCGGGTTAAGTACTTAATTCGTTCCAGAGGTCTGTACTTAACCTGAAACTGTTCTTAACCTGAAGCACCACTTTAGTTAATGGGGCCTCCTGCTGCCACCGCGCCGCCGGAGCCTGATTTCTGTTCTTATCCTGAAGCAAAGTTCTTAACCTGAAGCACTATTTCTGGCTTAGGGGAGTGTGTAACCTGAAGCGTATGTAACCCGAGGTACCACTGTAATTAATAATAATATTTACATACAATATAATCCCCATGTTGTCCCTGTCCTACATTGTTTGACAATCTAATGCACATTCTGCTGGGATGGTTATAACCAGCTTTGTGCCGAGAATGCACTTCTCAAGCACATTCTACTTGTGTACATGTGCACACAGAGAGCTCTTTCTCAGGTCATCTCCTGCTGGGGCTGGCCTACTGATACTGTAGGTGCATGCCATTCTCCTTCAACGTGTTTATCTCATCTCTAAAGGAGATTGGCAAAATAGGAAGCAGAATATATTTGTCTCTTCTAGTTGAGGGGAGGAGAATAGAGAAATACATTGCACAGTAGTTTGAAGACAGGTCCAACCGTGTGTACAGACAACACCGATAGCAGCTGCCCCTTGACACAATGCTATGGTGCAAAGGTGTGTACAACCGCAAACCGCTATGTACAAAAACACTGAGAAATGACCCCCTGTGCATTTCAAAAGCTGCATGTGTAAGACAACAGCAGCCAAAGTGTTCACCTACTGAGCTCAACATAACCCAGCTGTGTTGCTGTGCCAGTGCTGAGGAACTCCACTCACAAACAATTTGACCAGGAAGCATCTGAATCTCTGAGCTAAGTCATCTGGTAGAAAATAAGACACTCCAGGAGGCTTCTGGAGCAATCCATCACTTCATGAAGGAAGGCGCTCCCACTGTATCTGCAACAGCACACGGGATGGGCAAGAACACAAACAAAACCTCCTTCTCTCTCACAGCCCACAAAGATGTCAGTCAAGACCCTTCAGCAGAGTCAATTAATTGCTAACACCCACTGCCTTGCTACCAGTCACATCTAGGAACATATGAAATGATGGATGAATGGGAAATTGCCACCATCTCCCTCTGAAGCAAAGCACGTTTCAGAACCCTGGCCATTATGTGCAAAAAAGGAAACAGACAAATGTTTCTTGCAAATTCCTGTTTGTGCCAACTTGGACAGTTGCTCTAGCCAGTTTGGAACTTTGTAGTCAATCAGTTTGTGGCTTCTTGCCAGAAGCTAATGAGCCAAGTCACAAGATACGGCAAAGACCTGCAAGCAAGCACGTTTTGGGAAGACAGCACTAACCTCAAAACGGGAGACAAAATCCTGAAGGTTCTTGAACTGATCAAGGCACTTGGGTTCAAACATGCGGTTTTGGTCAAGGACATCATACATGAGGAAGTCAACAAAGGTGATCTGGAAAGAGACTCAAAAGTGAGACACCAAAGGGAGCAAGCCTGCTTTCAGATGCCTCTAGGTGGACATGCACATACCTTGTCCCCAGCAAACCACTTTCTGTCCCCTAGGAACTTTGAGAACAGTTTCAGCTTTCCTGGCAGTTGCTCCAAGTACCCAGGTTTTAGTTTCTCCTGCAAAACAAGCAAAGGGGAAGGGGGAAGGTTGGATCCGTGTTCTCAGGTAAAGTTCAGCATAACTCCCCTCCAGCCAACAACCTATGAATTTGATGTTGTTAGTGCAAGAATTATCAGAGAACAAGGCAGGATGGCATCTTGCCTTCAAGGAGTAATATGTCAGGAAAACAAGAAGTTATTAGGCATGACCTAGAAGAGCCGGTTTATGGAGACTTTTTTTCACTTTCTTCAAGCCAAACTCTATCAATCGCCATAACACCAACAGGAGAAATTTAAACACGCTGTTCTGTGAGCAGATTCACATTTACGCAGCAAACACTGTTGCTTTGTGTACCTTGGTGTTTCCTGCAGAAAATGCTTGTGAAGTGTGAATCCCACACAAATGCACACACCTGCACACACGTCCCATCTCTAGCAAGGTTTCTAGAAATATGTTCTAGACCAGTGTTTCCCAAACTTGGGTCTCCAACTGTTGAAGACTACAATTTCCATCATCCCTGACCACTGGGGTCCTATTAGCTAGGCAACATGGGAGCTGTAGTCCAAAAACAGTTCGAGATCTTGGAAAAGTCACATACTTCGATGAAAGAAACATTGCTCACTCTATACAGTGTGACTCACTCTCCTTTTGGAGACAGCCTATAACAGGGGCCAATCACCTTTTTGGAACAGTGGGCACATTTTGAATTTTGAGAGAGTGCTGGGGATACCAGTCACAAAATGGCTGCAATGGGGGAATGGCATAACACAAAATTAGAGGCAGCCACCCGCAACAAGCTTAAGCTTTCAGTGGAAATGAGCTATCTCCTGCCAGTCCCAATTGTGGGATCACACAATATTAATTTTACACAGGGAGATACACTGAGGCTGTCTAATAACAAGGAGCACTACCCAGCACCAGAAAAATATACAAGGTCATCACACCACACTCACTCTCAGGACCGCAATACCTGAAGGACTGCCTCTCCCCATATAAACCAACCCAGAACCTGGTCATCATCTGAGGCCCTTCTTCTTGTGCCTCCTTGAGAGATCCAGAGGGTAACATTGCAAGAATGGGCTTTTTCTGCAGTGGCTTCCTGTTTGTGGAATGCTCTCCCCAGGGAGGCTTGCCTGGCACCTTCATTATATATTTTTAGGCAGCAGGTGAAAATGTTCCTCTTCAACCAGGCCTTTGGCTAAGATTCTACAGCCTTTTAATTGTGTTTGTGGGATGGGGAGTTATTGTTGCTTATGTTTTAACTATTTTGTGCTTTTATCCTGCTTTTTTATCTTGTGCATCTCCCGAAGATCTTCAGATGAAGAGTGGTATATAAATTTAATCAATATTAATAATTTCACAGAAATTGCTTAGAAAGTACCTGCACATTTTGCCCTGTCTAGGAGGGCTAGATACTTACTTTAAAAAGAAAAGAAAAGAAAGGAAGCTCAGAGTCTGGGGCAGCACCAGCGAGAGCTTTTGCAAGCAGGCACAGCCCCTGTCCTATAATATCCCGCCAGCCCCACAATACAACAGCAGCTGTGAACAACAGAGGCAGGGGAACTCACAAAATCAGGGTTGTACACGACCATCACAAGGCTCATGCGGAAATCCATCACCTGATTCTCCAGCATATCCACTCTGACAATCTCCTCCTCTGTTTCTCCACCTGGAGACAACACACAGCAATGAGAAATCCCAGACAGACAGAAAGAAGCCGATCCCATTCAGCCAGCCCAAGTCCCCCAAAGAACTCAATTCTACTCACAGAGCTTATGTTTGCGCGCAATGTACCGGAGAATGGCATTACTCTGTGTTAGCTTGGTCTTGCCATCAATTAGGTAAGGAAGCTGGAAAGTAAGCAAAGAATGATCAGCTTAAAGACAAATCAGCTTGGAACTTTGTGCTTCCACCATTAATCGCCCCCATTCACTCTACTCACACTCATTCCTCAAGCATTGCTTCCCAACCCAAGGCCCCACAGAGGAGTACCACAAGGAAGAAAGGCACATTCCTCCACCAAATCTCCAGAACTTCTGGATAACCCAGGCACATTCCTCTTCGCACCTGTCATATGATAGAAAAAGACAGTGACCTACATTAGGGAAGTCCAGGCCCAGCTTCTCCTTCTCATTGAACCATTGGCTCTTGTCATAGTCGGGGGCTGGAAGAGAGAGAGAGCATTTTCACTTCCTGCACATAAAATTTGCTCAGTCACTCTCCTTCACACAGGCAAGGGAATCAACGTTTAAGAAATGCCATGCACGCATGTGCACACACACACACACACACACACACACACACACACCGTGAATTTGTGGCTAAGGTTGCAATCCCAAGGAAGGTGCTTAGGACAAAGTCCAATGACAATTCAGCAAGATTTAATTCTGAGTTAGCTTGGTGAGAGCATTCTGAGGGATATTTTTCTACAGAGGCTGATAGATCTGGGCCTTGCTGAGTTATAGCAAGCCCTGTTCAAGTCAAGGGCACAAGTTCAGGCAAGCATTCTGAATTGCTTTCCCACACTTTACTTGTCCATCTTGCTAGGATCCATTCAGAGGAGTCTCTCTGAAAGTTACATGGAGCAGTTCTCTGGCTTGGTTTTATATTTTCTTTCTAGATCCTAAGAAACTGTGGGGACATTCTGAAGATTTCAAGAAATCGCTTTGCAAAATGAAGATGCAGTTAAGAGGAAAACAGCAAGTTCTGAGCTATGTGGATTATAAGACAAAGCCTCCATTGTGCTCAAGGCTTTTCTGGACAACCAGGGTTTATAAGCACAATCAGTTCTTGCTGTTACACGTTTTCAAATGCAGACATCTGCCTCAAGATGGTGCTTCTGCTATAAGATCTCCATCTCCTAGTATTTTACAGTTAGGAAAACTTCTCCCTCCTCCTCTTTGAACATTCCCAATTAACACAAGGAATGTGGCCTAAGTCATGCCAGGTTTTAAACACTAATTTGAGCACTTTGAACTGGACCTGGAAACAAACTGGCTGCTGCTGGCTTAAAAAGGGGTTATATGAGTTCTAAATAGAACTCAAGTAAGTCAGTTACCTGGCTGGCACATTTTGAACCAGCTGTTAACTGTTAACTGTGTTACAACAGAGGGCAAACTCTAAACTTGGAGGCAGTGGCATCTGGCCACATCCTCAGTTTCTTTGTAGGAAATCAAGCAGATTCAAGAAGTGACTCTGGAAAGGGCCATTGCCTTTTTTTCCCATTGTCCACTTCCCACCAGGTGTGCAAAACCAAAATATCCCCCATCACCATCCACTAAGACAAGCAGGAAATGTGGACCAACTGAGTGGTGCATAGACTGCACTCTTGTGCATGAGCGCATCTTAATTCTGAAACAAACACAAAGAGGGCATGTACCCAGAAGATTTGGGGTACCGAAATCATTTCTAAATATGTCCTTGGTGGTTGCATACTCCCATACTTT
The DNA here is from genome assembly GCF_951804945.1 of Podarcis cretensis. Classification (NCBI taxonomy): domain Eukaryota; kingdom Metazoa; phylum Chordata; class Lepidosauria; order Squamata; family Lacertidae; genus Podarcis; species Podarcis cretensis. Next base: position 50,019,834 of record NC_137175.1, on the reverse strand, counting down.
GCAAAGCTACTGTTGGAATATTCATCCATCCTTAAATTAAGAGAAGCTTGCAGAGAAAAAGCCACTTAAGAGGTACTGTCCCTACAGTTATGCTCTCCCTATGCTCTCTGTCACTCTCTCATGTGCAAACACACACAAATGCAAGGGATTAAGCTAAAGACACCAGAGTGAGCTAGCAATATAGCACTCAAGATAAAACCTACTTTCACAATCACCCTGAAAAGCTCATTGTGACGGTTTGGTAACAGCAGCCTCTAATACACCTTTGCATTCATGGTATGCGCCTCCATTCTACACACCAAGGTGATTCAAATGTTGTGGCAACAAGTGGGAATTTGAATCATTTAGTTTTCTGTTGCTTATTAGGGCAAGTACAGACCGCAGAAACCAAACTTACATATCCACACTTGGGTATGGGAGAGCCAAGATTTAGTTAGATTAATTCTGCCCCTTTTTTACTCTTGAACAGAGTCACCACACACACAGTTCTAGGAATATTCCTCCAAACAACATCTGGTAGCCATTTAGAAATATATGGTGGTGTGTAATGCGACATATATAAACATTATGTAACAATTACATAACAATAAGCAAACTGATATATTAAATATATTAATATATATTAAATATGAGTGTTACAAGCCCTTCATCAACACACACAGAGAGAGAGAGAGAGAGAGCCTTCCAGCAACTTGACATACCTTCAGATTGTAGTACTTAAGTTTAACATAGTTGCAAAAATGCAACTTTGGGCATTTCAAATAACTGGCTGACATAAGCACAAGCGAAACACTTTCCCTACCAACTCTTGTTCAGAATGCCCAAAGGCAAACTGCCTCTGCCCCACCAGGAAACTAATAATAAAGCAGCAACTTTTAAAAAGTGTTTAGTACTCTGACTAAGAGGAGCTTGGTACATTCTAAGCTTAGCAATACGCACCTTCTCCACAGCTGTAAAACTTATCTTCAAAGGGGGTGTCTGTGTACGCTAGTAGTAAGCGGATGCTGTGGGCAAGCTGGAAAAAAGGAAAGAAGAATAAAAAGGTATCGCAGCAGCAGTCAGCATCTAAGATGGAGGACGAGAGGGCAGAAGGTGAAGAAAGAGCTGTGCGGGAAGTGGGGGGGGGCTTTCCTTATCCCCTGGCCCCCCTGGAAAACTCAACAAACCTGTTATACCTGGAAATAGGAATGGGGAATGCAGCTGAACGGGACACAGCAAGTACCATCTGCCTTAGGCCTAACCATAAAAAGCTAGTCTAGAGGGAGACTTGAAGTCCGCTGCTTCCAGGAACTCTTCTCCTGGTGAGGCATTTGGGGGTGAACTGAGAGTTTGACCCCGAGTGAGAACCGAGAGTCTGTGTCAGAAGGGAAATGAATGTAATTTGTACTAGTGGACCCCTAGATGCCTGTGGGAAACCCGCAAGCGGGATGTGAGCCCCTGGGCCTTCTCCATCCCCCACCCACCCGTGATTTTCTGCAACTGTTATTCAGCAGAATTCCTCCCTCGTGGCTAATCGCTATCGATGGCCCCCCACTTTCCACGTGCACGGGGCTGTAGAGTCCTAACAGCACAACACGCAGGCAAGGTAGGCGTGGACGAAGCAGAGCTCGGCAGGTGGGAACCGCTCGTCCAACGAGCCTCCGCTGCGGGCGCCCCGTCGAGCTCCGCTCGCGCGAAAAACGAGGCGAGGCGAAGGCCCGTGGGGGGGGGGTGCACCTCAAACCGTCTCGCAGGACCTGCCGGCCTTTTGCAGGGGGCAGCAGACACGTGGAGCAGCCAGACAAAAGGCCTCCGCCGAGCTCCGGCCGCCTTTCCCCGGCCGCTGCCCCGGGAGATCAGCTGGGGGCCTCCAGCGCAGCCCCTCGACGGCAGCGCAGCTTCCCAAGGCTCGGGGGCTGGTGGGGGCGGGACAGTGGCTCGAGCTCCTCTGGGGAACTTCTCCCTCCTCGCCTTAGAAGCCACGGGAGCAAGAGCGCACCCAAAGGCCCCCCGCGGTTGGGAGGGCGTAAGCAGCGGCTGGTCCGGCGCCCCTGGACGGCGCCGACTTACGCAGGGGCGACCCATGGGCGCGACTCCCCCCCCCCCCCGCGGGAGCAAGGAGGGCCTGGGAAGGCTCTGCAGAGCAGACTCAGCAGGCGGAGGGGGGAGACCTCTTCCTCGCTTTCTGCACAAGGAACTCACCCCTCGGATGTCCCAGTAGCCCAAAATCATCGTCATGTTGCCTGTCGAGTTCTCTTTCTCTCAGCCTCGCTGCCAGCAGCCACCTTGGAGGAGGGACTCGAGAAGCAGCCGCCGAGGCGCGTCGAGTTCAGCTCTTTAAAGGGCCAGAGCCGATTAATCTTATTTTTAATTAGGTGGGCGGGGCGTGGAAGCAACGTTTGGGGAACGGCTTTTTATTACAGAGTTTATGAAAACTTCAAATACACATAATCCTAAAACTGGCTTGGTTGCACATTAAACCTGCCCCGGAGAACAGCACTTTCCCATTGGGGTCAGTCCCAATTAGCACCGAAAAAGGACGGGGGTGGGAAAGTGTTTTGCTTTCTTCTAACCCGATGTTATTGTGGCCTCGTGTTTTTCACGTCCTACACCACCTTCTTATACTTTTCATGTTAAGTTTTGTGAAACATTATATAATAAAGTTGCAATGTGATCTTTCTGTTGCGAGGAAAGGGCGTTTAAAAACAAAACAACACAAAACAAAACACGGTCAAGTGAGAAGCATTCGTGAAGCTTTTGGAAATTTCTTAACCACTCAGCCCTGTCCATGTCTGCTAAGAAGTAAATCCCACCGAGTTCAATCCCCAGTAACAACTTCGACTGCAGCCTAATGCCCACTTACTTATTACTTAATTGGGCATAAGACTACAGTCCAAGTTGATACAGGAATCTCCTGGGAGAGAGAAGCTGGAGAGCAGCCAGGCGCTGCAGGCTGGAGTCAGGTTTTGGAGAGAGGACTTTGAACAAACTTACAAGTTTGAAAAAGTGCCTCAGGCAATTAACCCCTTAAGCGGCTTTCCCCCCTGCAATACAGTATTAGACAGAGGGCCTTCTCGGTAGTGGCGCCCACCTTGTGGAACGCCCTTTCATCAGATGTCAAAGAAATAAGCAACAATCTGACTTTTAGAAGACATCTGAAAGCAGCCCTGTTTAGGGAAGTTTTTAGTGTTTGATCTTTTATCGTGTTTTTAATATTCTGTTGGGAGCTGCCCAGAGTGGCTGGGGAAACCCCGCCAGATGTGCAGGGTATAAATTATTTGATTATTAATTGAAAGCTACTGTCTATTACAACAATTCACACACACGCACACACACACACACACACACTGCAGTGTCTCATCTCTTCTACCCCACACCTTTATTGAAAGGTTAACTGTTGAAAGATTACGGAAAGAACTAAAAAAACAACCTACTTAGGCAGGCTTTATTATTATTATTATTATTTAAATAAATTTTATTAGTATTTTCCACACAACAACAGCAACACGAAAGATATAAAAAAATAACAATACACAACACACAAAAATCAACATTCGAAAACTAAAAAACAACAACAAAAAAGCAAAAAACCCAAATCCATATCCATATCTTACAAGTTAATATTATAAACACTAAAACAACAACATCAAGACATTGACTTCCACCAATCCCACAGCACCTCCTTTATCTCTCATTTTGTCTTCCCGTTTTCCTGTTTTCTTTATCATCTCTATCCTAACATCTAGATATAAATCCTTCTTTCATATCCTTTCACTTCACAAGGTTATTCCAGACTCAGCCAGATTTCTGCCCTCGAACCTTGACTTTTGAGGTATTCATTTAGGCACTCCCATTCTTTTTTTTACTTCACTTTTTGGTTTTTGTCTTATGTCTGTCAATTTGGCTAATTCTAAGTATTCTGAGATACTTAGGCATGCTTTTATGGATCATGTAGAAAGGCCTTAATTGGGAGGAAAGGCAGGCTAGCACTTCCCAATCATACAAACGAAACCTGTGGCTTTACACCACCATGTGTCCTGCCAGTGTATCTGGCTGACACAAGGGCATCAGTTGCACTGGGCAATGTTGCAAGGGACGACAATTCCTCCTCCTCCTCCCCCCTCTCCCACAGTCAGGTTGCTTTGTGCCCTGTGAGCTCTTGGAATAAGAAGCCAGGACAATTGTTTCAGTATCCTTTTTTTTATCACAATGACAACATTAATTAAGAGTCACAATGACAACATTAACACAACATAACATACATGTTTAAAGGCACGAAGGGATAGTGAATCATTCAGAGGCCATCCCTGATGCCAACACTCATCTACAGAAGCTTTAAGGTCCACATTCTCCTCTTCTATTTTTTATCGCCCCACTTGGCATTTTTCAAGAAGATGGGAGTCTTCAGGTAACGGCCAGATTTCATGTAGGCAGAAATCTTCTCCAAAGCCTGCAAGAGAGAGTCATTAAACAGCAACAGCATCACACATAGCAAGAGTCTAAATCCAACTCTGGAGGAAACCTGAAAACAGTTGTCTAGGACCCAAAATGCTTTCCACTCAGGACATGCTTGCACTCTTCTTGTGTGTTTTTGCCTGGCTATAATGTGTCCCTGAGAATGCCTCTCATTTCCTTAGATGGAGGATAGAGTTGAGTGTCAGAGCACATGTAGAAATGAGCCTATGGTAAGAAAATAAAATTTACAGCAATTGCTCAGCTGCTTTTGCCTCACCACTGACAGTGGCCTCCAGAAGCTTTTGCAGAACAGAATGTGGGCCTTGGCTGAAAAAGGATCCCTACGCCTGGTATACAGCAACAGCAGATAGCTTGAAAAACATGACAGAGTTTGTGTGTAGATTCTGCCACACACACAGCCCAGCAAATACTTTCTCATTATCTGGAGAATCAGATTTTTGTTGTTGTGCAATTTTGCCAGTCTCTCATAGCATGTATGGCATCTACACAGCTTGTGTGTGTAGATGTGTGAAGGGGGTGAGGTAGGGGAAGCACCTTTCTGCAGGAAAACCCTGCAGAAACACACCCACCCCTAGCGTTAGAATGCACAACTCCTATGTGATAGCATATACACAGTGTCTCTACCCCCCCCCTTAAAAAGAGTATTTAATATCCATAAGGGAGGGGGGTCACATGTGTAAATCTCTGGAGGCTGGCACCAAGTGGAACAGCTAAGAAAGGATGAAAGGAGACCAACATTAGGTAGATCCAGAGGTAATGGCAAGCAGAGCCATAGAAGTCATAGAATCATAAACTTGGAATGGATCCTGAGGGATCCCGGTCAACCAATTCTGGTTTTGTAACCATTATTCTCCCTGCTGAGTTCCACAAAGGCAGCACTGAGACTAAGGCCACATTCACACTGTACATCCAAAGTGCTATGATACCCCTTTCAAAAGTTATGGCATCGCCCAAAGAATTCTGGGAGTGGTAGTCCATTAAGTGTGCTGAGAGTTTCTGCTCACAGAGATATGGTTCAGAAATCCCAGAGTTACCTGGGAAGGGGGACTGATTGCTAAACCAATGTGGACAGTTGCTCTTAGAGCCAGGGAGTAACTTGCAGGAAGCACCCTTAACAAAAAAACAGCTCCCAGGATTCTTTGGAAGAAGCCATGACTCTTTAAAGTGCTATCATGACACTTTAAACACATAGAGTGAGTGTGGTCTGAGGAGGAGGCTGACATTTAGTCCTACCCTGTGGACTGGTTGTGAATAAGGATGAATAAAGAAAGGGACAGATTAAGGGAAACTGCCAATATTAAGTTGGTTGGTGGATCACATTTCTTCTGCTATGGATAAAAGAACAATTCCTACTGGAGATCCATGCATACAACACAGTAAATCTCACCTCAAAGCGGTCAAGGAAATCCTTCAGATTTGGGAACTCATCAAAGTATTTTGGCTCAAACATCCAGAGCCGTTCCAATACATCATATGCAAGGAAATCTACATAGGTGATCTAGGAAATCAAAACAGGAAGACATTTTAAATGGATCCATAAAACTAGAGAGACATCTTCGTTTCTATGGAATTAGGCATAGCCCTTGTACCTTCTTTCCTGTAAACCACTTCCTGTCCCCCAAAAACTGGGAGAGCAGCTTCAGTTCCCCGGGTAACTGCTCCAGGTACTCAGACTTCACTTTTTCCTGCAACCAGAAATTCTTGAATTATTACATACACAGATTCATTTCCAATTCAACTCTTGTGAAACCTTGAACTACTGACTCCCAAGTTATAGGACTCTCTTTCTCTCTCTAACTCTAAAGATCTTTTGTTCCTCTGCTAGCCCTCAAAGAGCAGAAAGAAAGTATTTGTTAAGACTTACATAAGTGCTATTTTTTGACCCACTCACTCCATATTGATCCCCAAATCATTCTCGTCATTGGCTGGATTGCCAACTTGGAAGGAGGATTCAAACCACCAGACTCACAAAATCTGGACTGTAGCAAAGTCTTGCAAAGGTCATTCTGACATCCATGAGCTGGTTTTCAAGCATATCCATCCTGATGATTTCTTCTTCACTCTCACCCCCTGTAGAAACACAACATACACAGAAGGTAAGAGCGTATCCACTAACCAATTATTTGGCAATAATATTATCAATCAGTTAACTGGTTAATTTTAAGCTGGCATCCAAAGAAACACTACTGCCAAAAAGACTCACATATCTTGTGCTTGCGTGCAATGTATCTTATGATGGCGTTGCTTTGTGTGATCTTCATCTCACCATTGATTAGGTAAGGGAGCTAAGGAAAGGATAGGAAAGGTTAATGGTGCCAGTGCAGAAGACCCAGAACATTTCATCGCCCCATCATCCTTCCTGGACAACTTCCCATTTACATAGGATGAACAATGCCAGCAGAAAGGATGTCTAAACTGAAATGGCTTCAGGAGAAAACACACTGTTAGGTGTTAGTTTTTGCATCACAGCTCTAGTATAATTATTTAGGGCTACTCAAGGATTGATGTGGCAATTTTGCACCACCAGTTGAGAAACACTGCACTTGAGAGTTGTGCGTGAGAGTTTAATTGCAGAATTTACAGGGCCTGGCTTCTCCCCCCAGGCACACTTGAAAGGTCCTGGCCTCTGGCTTCCTGGCAGCCTTTGCTCCAGCAAGAAGCCAGGAATACACTGCAGATCTCAACCTCCAGCCAATCCACTGCTTTAGATTCTGCTCACAAACCGTCGTCATTTTCCACTGAGCTGTGACCTGTACTTGAAGCAGCAGTGCAGCAGAGCCAGATGAGAAAGTGCCCAGGACTCTGGCCTGATTGCTCTCACTCATCTCAAAGAGGGAGCAGCAGGAGGATGACCCCACCATCCCCATCAATGCACAATGCACAATGACATGTTGCTGGGTTTTTCCACAGTTGCTACATACATTTGGGAAGTCCAAGCCCAGCGTCTCCTTCACATTAGTCCACTGACTTGTGTCAAAATCAGGAGCTGTAAATACAGGTATGAAAAGTAAGTCCATGGTAAGTCTGTTTTCACTTCTATACCAGTCAGGCTTATTTTCCCCTTCATTTCCAGCTTCTCTTATGTTTTTGGCTCCATTCCTAAGGGGGTTATCAGGCATGAATCCTAGCAATCTCATACTGGGAGCCATAGTCCAACACAACCAGAGTGCCAGATTGGGGAAGGTCATTCTAGCTGCAGAAACATATTGGCCACTGTCCAAAGTACAACCCATACTTTTAAAGAGGCAATTGCATCTAGAAGTAGACACAACAAGAGATTGTCTGTTCCACTTCAACTCCCATCACTAAACATTTTACATGGCCTACATAAAACACACACACAAACCTTAAAATCATTGAGGTCCACCAAGACATTTGGCATGTATGAAAGCCAGAAGGCATACTCAGAAACACTAAGCCATTGTTAAGTGATCTTCAGTGTGCATTGTTACATGAGAACGTAACCACCTTTTTGGCCAGATGAAGGTCTGACCAGATTGAGCAGGAGGCTTACACTAAGTGGCCAGCAGAACTTGCAGGCTGCTGTCTAACCTTTGGTCCACCACTGAGGATCAGAGGCAGCAGCTGGGCTGGGATTTAATCCTACTCTTTCTTGAAAGTCACATAAAAAGCACAAGTTACCGTACTTCTTTAAAAAAGCTCCATCTATTTCCAAATGTTCTTGGATATATTTTTTCTCTGCTTTCCACAATTCCCACAGCTAGATAATTCAAAGACACTAAGCAAAAAACCAAAGCAACTGACAATAATCCTAACTGCTGAAGGGATTCATTGTTGGTCAAGAGATAAGCGCATGGTTTCTGTACTATGAGCAAGGTCAGTGATAAGTAGCAAAGGTTCAAAGAGGTTCTCTGTATCAAGGCGGCAGGAGGTGGAACAGGATATGAGGGCACTTTCAGCCCTTCCCCACAATCCTCTGTTTTGGAGGGGGGGGAGCCACAATGGCATTAAAGAACTATTCCCCCTCTTGTTACTGCTTCAGGTGGAAAGTGTGTTTTAGAAGAAACATCATAGCTGAGCAATCTGATGTAAGAACTCCAGATTTCACACAAGAAGCACATCAGAATGTCCAGCCATAACAAAAACTTGTTTTGGTGACTTCTTTTTAAAAAGCCAATTACCATCGCTCTTCCACATACATCTGTGGTGGTTAACATCTGCCCCACAAGCCAGATTAGGCCCAGCAAAGGTCCCAAATTGGCCCATGAAGCCATTTCTTCCAATCACACTTGCCCTACACTTGGCATCCTATGTGACACTAGGTGTTGGGCAGGTACGTATGTGGCTGTAAAGAAACAATTGGGACTTTGAAGTGTGCTCCTAAGTGTGGTTCCTTAGCGAGGAAGGCTTTCTGTAAGCCCCATTCAGCTGATTGGCACTGACACCAAGTCTTGTTGGGTTTGGCTACCCTGTGTGGGCAAAGGAAAAGTCTTCACCTGCCAGCATGGGGTGATCAGATGATTGTGGAAGTGGCCTTTGAGAGAATGTCTGAACCTGACCCACCCCTAAAACACATACAGTGGAACCTCTAGTTAAGTACCACTCTGGGCACGTAAGTTTCGGGTTACGAACCCGGCAAACCCAGAAGTGTATACTTCCAGATTTTGCTGCGTGCACAGAAGGGCCCCTGGAACGAATTTAATTTGTATTTGGAGGGTCCACTGTATTTAGGTGTCAGGTTAGCCCTTCTCTCACACAAAGACACAAAACACTGGCAGTTTTACTAGTTGAGGTTTATCAGCAAGAACAGGCTTCCAGCAATCCTTCCCAAGGCCAGATATAAGCCAGACCTGCCCCCGCTTCCTGATGGCCTTGCTTTGTTCTAATCGCTTGCTCCGCCTTCTACTTCTTGGAAATTCAGGTGCAGCCAATTCTCCTCTGGAGCTGAATCCAATTGCCTCCTACCACCTGCGTCCTGCTCCTTCATCTCTGTGCTGCTGGGAAACCTTACAGGCAGCCTTCCAGAGAAGGCTTATCTCACTTTTGTTGTGTGATAGAATCAAGTTTCTCATTTCCTCTGCCTCTTCCTCCCCCTCTGCAGATCCCCCTTTGCCAGCCGTGTCTCTGACATCAAGCAATCAATGGGGGAAAGGAACATTTTAAGTAACAGCTCACCCATGCCTTTAAGACAGGCAATTCCCATGTTTAGAATACTTATACCTTAGAAGCAACAGTGAACAGCTATGGCAATTAACAGCTACAAAGCTTAGACACATCTAATGTTTAATCAATGGGACTGCAAAACTGCCTTACCAAGACAGGAAACCAAATGTCATTTTGCTTCCAGCAGTGACCAGCCAAATGGCTCTGGGAAGCTCACATGCAAGGCAGGAAGAAGGTAGCTATAGCTTCCTGCTTGTTTGTCCCTAGACTTTGATAATGCAGCTAGAAACGCCTCTGGAGTCAGCTCCTTACCATCTCCAAACGCATACTGCTTGTCCTCATATGGGGTCCCTGTGTATTCCAGAAGGAGTCGGATCGCACCAGCGAGCTGCAGGAAGAATAGTGGAAGAATAATCACCATTGGTAGAAAAGCCAGCAAACTGCATCTGCTCCAGACTAGCAGTGGCCCAAGGCAAAAAATATTGGCATCCTTCTGAAATTTCACAGATGAAGATAGCAGATGCTTACAGCTGAAGGTTCCTGTCCAATAGCACCCTGGCATTACTGAACCCCCTGTTTCATGTCAGTGGCTGTGATCAGACATGACAGGAAACCACGGTTTTTGGTGACAGAAATGAGCCTACTGTCAAGGTTTGGGGGCTGGGTGTACTTTTTCAAGCATAGGAACAAGATCAAAAGCTTTCTTTTCTTGTTTTGATTAACTGCAGCTTGTCACCCAAGGTTTAAAAACTGTGGCCTTGTGCCTGTTATTTGTCTCCTGGCAAGGTCAGGACCGGATTTAGGTTTGATGAGGCCCTAAGCTACTGAGGGTAATGGGGCCCTTTATATGTCCACCTGTCCTTTGTCAGCAACAAATTGTTGCTGGTTTTTTGTGTTGAATATATGCTATATGGTAATTTATGGACCTAATAGGTATCTAAAGCCATTTGCACAGGTTGCCATGCAACCAGTCCATGCAGAATGTGTTGTTGTCGTTTAATCATTTAGTCGTGTCTGACTTCTTTGTGACCCCATGGACCAGAGCACGCCAGGCACTCCTGTCATCCACTGCCTCCCACAGTTCAGTCAAACTCATGTTAGTAGCATGCAGAATGTAGGCATCCTATATACAGAAATGAACAAACCAGTGATATTTTAGGGAGCAGGCTAGCAGGCGGAGCCCATTACCTACATCATAGGAGCCTACACAACATAAAACACTGTTGCTGTATGTAGGCTTTATTTTATTTGTTTTTTTTCTTATATTTTGGAAATGTACATCCAGATTTTGTCCCCTTTAAAATTTTTGGGAGGCCCCCAAGAGAGTGGGGCCCTAAGCTATAGCTTGTTTGGCTTATATGTAAATCCGGCACTGAGTGAGGTGTAAGGCGAACAAAGGAAGGGGTCTCTGTGCTCTACAAATGGGTAGTGCCCCTCCGTCATCTCCCATATACACACTGGTACCACGGGTTAAGTACTTAATTCATTCCGGAGGTCCGTTCTTAACCTGAAACTGTTCTTAACCTGAAGCACCACTTTAGCAAAGTTCTTAACCTGAAGCACTATTTCTAGGTTAGTGGAGTGTGTAACCTGAAGCGTATGTAACCTGAGGTACCACTGTAGTTAGAAGCAGACACCTGGAACATCCCTGCCTACTCCGTCTGCCTTTCCCCAGCCGCTGCCCCGAGGGATCCGCTGGGGATCTCCAGCAAAGCGCCTCGACGGCAGCGCGCTTCCTCAGCGCGACCATCAGGGACCCGGGCTCCTTCCAGGAAAGGTCCCCGAGGGGCTTCTTCCTCCTCGCCTTAGAAACCACTCGTCCTCGAGGGCACACAATGGCCCAGGTTTCTCCAGCCAGGGCTTAAACATCGGCTGGCTCTGGGCCCGCGGCCCCTGGACGGCGCCGATATGCGAAAGGGGCACCCGCAGGCGCGACTCCCCCGGTGGGAACAGCGAGCGCCTCGGAAGGCTCTGCAAAGCGAGGCAGGAACCCCAGACTCAGCAGGCGGACGGGACGGGGCGGGGCGGGGCGCCTTTTCGGCTCTCCCTCCCTTTCCGCGCAAGGAACTCACCCCTCGGATGTCCCAGTAGCCCAAAATCATCGTCATGCTGTCCGCTGTCCTCTCCTCTACCGTCGAGCTCCCTTTCTCGCAGCCTCACTGCCAGCAGTCACCTCGGAGGAGGGAGGGAGGAAGCAGCAGCGGCGTCGAGCTCAGCCTTTTAAAGGGCCGGAGCCCTTTATTTAGTGTTATTTTTAATGAGGTGGCAGACATGGAAGCAATGTTTGGGGGATGGCTTTTATTATAGTTTATAAAACCTGCAAATACGCATAATCCTAAAAGTGGCTTTATTATTGCACATAAGCCCGCAAACTCATATTAAACCTGCTCCAGAGAACAGCTCTTCCCATTGCAGGTTCCCCACCCCCCAGTCAATAGAACAAATTTTGAAGAGTGCTGCAAAATTTGCTCTCAACTCAGACTGGGAAGAGTGTTTTGATTTGTAAACTCATGATATTGTACTGTGATATTTTTATGTCGTTCACCACCATGTCATATACCATTGCTCGGTCCCAGCGCCTGCCAACCTAGCAGTTCGAAAGCACCCCCGGGTGCAAGTAGATAAATAGGGACCGCTTACTAGCAGGAAGGTAAACGGCGTTTCCGAGTGCTGCGCTGGCTCGCCGGATGCAGCTTGTCACGCTGGCCACGTGACCCAGAAGTGTCTGCGGACAGCGCTGACCCCCGGCCTCTTAAGCGAGATGGGCGCGCAACCCAGAGTCGGACACGACTGGCCCGAACGGGCAGGGGTACCTTTACCTTTACTATATTATATATAGTATATATGTGTGTGTGTGTGTGTGTGTGTGTGTGTGTATATGTATAATGAAAGTGTAGCCTGTAATTATTTATTTAATAAAGTTCCAATATGACATTATGATGGGAGGCGGGGTGAAATTTATTTATTTATTTATTTATTTATTAAAGGTCAAATGAGATGCTTGGGTGAGACTTTGGGAAGTTTCTTAACTGCTCAAACCTGTACATGTCTCATCAGAAGTAAACCCCACAGAGTTAAAGGGGACTTTCTCAATTGTAAGTGGGCTCAAGACTACAGTCCAAGTTGGTAGAGACAGCTCACAGAAGGGTTCTGCTGGACAGCAGCCAGATGCTACAGGCTGAAGCCAGTTATCAGAAGCGAGGGCTTCGGACAGAGTTCAGTCTTACTAGGTAAAGGTAAAGGGACCCCTGACCATTAGGTCTAGTCGTGGCCGACTCTGGGGTTGTGGCGCTCATCTCGCCAAGGGAGCCGGCATACAGCTTCCGGGTCATGTGGCCAGCATGACTAAACCACTTCTGGCGAACCAGAGCAGCGCACAGAAACGCCATTTACCTTCCTGCTGGAGCGGTACCTATTTATCTACTTGCACTTTGACGTGCTTTCGAACTGCTAGGTTGGCAGGAGCAGGGACCGAGCAACGAGAGCTCACCCCGTCACGGGGATTCGAACCGCTGACCTTCTGATCGGCAAGTCCTAGGCTCTGTGGTTTAACCCACAGAATTATTAAAAAGTGGCACAGGGAATTAACCCCTGTGGGGCTTTTTCTCCTCAATACAGTCATACCTTGGGTTGAATGTGCTTCAGGTTGAGTGCTTTCGGGTTGTGCTCCATGGCAACCCAGAAGTAACAGAGCGTGTTACTTCCGGATTTCGCCACTTGCGCATGCACAGACGCTCAAAATGACATCATGCGCATGTGCAGAAGCGGCAAAATGCAGCACGCACAGACGCACCGTCGTGTCTTACGTTCTATTCAGGATGCGAACGGGGCTCCGGAACGGATCCCGTTTGCATCCCGAGGTACCACTGTACTGTATTAAAGGCTGTTGCCTATTCCAACAATGCTGTTTTGCATATCTTTATTGAAAATTTGACTGGTGAAATATTAAGGAAATTACTAATTAAAAAAACCCAACATACTACTGATTGCTCACTTAGAAAATCCTTAAGTGGAAGGATTGGCATACTAGCACTTACAAATTGGGCAAACAGAACCTGCTGCATTAGACCACAATGCTTCCTGCCAATGTATTTGGTTGGCAGGTGTTTATTGGCACAGTGCACTGGGCAATGTTGTAGAGGACAACCTTCTTCTTCTTCTTCTTCTTCTTCTTCTTCTTCTTCTTCTTCTTCTTCTTCTTCTTCTTCTTCTTCTTCTTCTTCTTCTCGCCCTCCCCCTCCCCTCCCCTCCTCCTCCTCTACCCCCCACCCCCATTCAGGTTGTTTTGTGCCCTGTGAGCTCTTGGAATAAGCTCTTTCGATAAACTAGTAGCTACCAGCTTGGTTTGCTGGCAGCATTTTAAACCCAACTTTGAAGCATGGGAATTGAAAAGTGCATAACACAAATGGAGAAATTTTTTCTGGCTGCAGGGCAGAAAAATCAAGAAGCCAGCACAATCTTTTCAGTATCCAATAGGTTTTATTAATGACAGTCTGCATTAAGGGTCACAGCATAACATACATGTTTAAAAGCATGAAGGGATGGTGATTCACTCAGGGACCATCACTGATGCTAACATCCATCTGCAGAGGCTTTAAGGTTCACAGTCTCCTCTACACTTTTTCATAGCTCCACTTGGCAAGTCTCCAAAAGATGGGAGCCTTCATGAAACGGTCAGATTTCATGTAGGCAGAAATTTTCTCCAAAGCCTGCAAGGGAATAGTCATTAAACAGCAACACATAGCAAGAGTCTAAACCTGACTCTCGAGAAAAACTGAAAATAGCTGTTTAGGATCCACAATGCTTCAGAAATGTTTTTGCCTGGATGAAATGTGTGCTTGAACTCTGATAATGCCTCTTGCTTGCCTGTAGGGGTGTACCTAGGGGTTGACCAGGCTGCCCCCACTCCCTGGCAACTAACACAGCCAACTAATTCTGGTTTTGTCCCCATGCTACTCCCTGCTTGAATTCCACAAAGGCAGCACTGAGACTAAGGCCACATGCACAATGTACATTTAAAGTGCTATGATACCCCTTTAAAGAGTCATGGAATTCCCCCCAACGAATTCTGGGAGCTGTAGTCCCTTAAGTGTGCTGAGAGTTTCCAATCACAGAGCTGTATTACAGAGTTCACAGAGTTGCCTGGGAAGAAGGAATGATTGCTGCACCACTCGGGGTTGTTGCTGTGGGAGACAAAGAGCAACTGGAGGAATTGCATTTCCTTTGCTATCAATATAAGAACAATTCCTACTGGAGATCAATGCATATATCCCAGTAAATCTCACCTCAAAGCGACTAAGGAAATCCTTCAGATTTGGGAACTGATCAAAGTACTTTGGCTCAAACATCCAGTGCTGATCCAATATGTCATATGCAAGAAAGTCTACATAGGTGATCTAGAAAATTACAAGTGGAATACATTGTAAATTGAGTCCTAGAACTAGAGAGACATCTTTGTTTCTATAGAAATATACATAGCACATGTACCTTCTTTCCTGCAAACCACTTCTTGTCCCCCAAAAACTGGGAGAGCAGCTTCAGTTTTCCAGGTATCTGCTCCAGATACTCAGGCTTCAGTTTCTCCTGCAACCAGAAGTTCTTGAATTATTAGGTACACAGATTGATTTCCATCTCAACTCTTGTGAAACCTTGAACTGCCGACTCCCCAGTTATAGACTTCCTTTCTCTCTCATGCCTGCTTATTGGTTGTAACTTTACAGACTTTTGTTCCCCTCCCAGTCCCACAGGAGCAGAATTATTTGTTCAGCCTTACGTAAGTGCTCTCTTTTGACCCACTCACACACCATACTGATCCCCAAACGATTCTCAACAACTGCTAGATTCCTGATCAGTTCCAATTTGGGAAGGGGGGGCAGATGCAAACCACAAAACTCACAAAATCTGGACTGTAGCAAACTTTGGCAAAGGCCATTCTCAGATCCATAATGTGGTTTTCAAGCATATCTATTCTGACCATTTCTTCTTCACTGTCACCACCTGTAGAAACACAACATACACAGAAGGTAAGAGCGTACCCACTAACCAATTATTTGGCAAGAATATTATCAGTCACTTAATTAATTAATTAATTAATTAATTAATTTTAAGCTGGCATCCAAAGAAACACTAGTGCCAAAAAGACTCACACATCTTGTGCTTGCGTGCAATGTATCTCATGATGGCGTTGCTTTGTGTGATCTTCGTCTCACCATCGATTAGATAAGGGAGCTAGGGAAAGGATAGGAAAGGTTAATGGTGCCAGTGCAGATGAAGCTACCCATAAAGCTTCATTACCTTCTCATCCTTGATGGACAACTTCCCATTTACTTAGGAGAAACAGCACCAACCGAAAGGCTTTCTAACTCACCACTGCTGGGTGATAGTTTTCGTATCCTAGGTGTAGTATAATTACTTAGGGCTGTCCAAGGATGGATGTGGTAATTTTGCATAGGATATCCCAGTGGTAAAAAACCAAAATTAAAACCAAAAAACCAAAATTAAAATCATAAGGGATGTCTTTTTCTTTTCTGGTCTAGCCTTTTCTTTTAACACTGCACCTTCTTTCTTTTGACACTAGGCAGCTTCCAGTCTTTCTCAAGTTCCCCAAGTCCCACAGAATCTTTGAGGAAAGTCTTGCACATTAAATGTATGGCGTTTAAGGTGTGTGCTTCTTGTTTCATTGAATGGAGACTAGAGACAGGGCTGGAATAAGGTCTTTAGAGGCCCTAAGCGCTTAAAAGATTTTGATGCCTCCATGTACCATATTTTTTGCACCATAACACTCACTTTTTTCCTCCTAGAAAGTAAGGGGAAATGTCTGTGCGTGTTATGGAGGGAATGCCTACGGGTGGCATGCCCACGGATTTTCCTCGTCTAAAAACTACGTGCGTGTTATGGTCGAGTGCGTGTTATAGAGCGAAAAATACGGTATATCTAATTCAAAATATAACAATAAACAACCATAAAATAAAATTATATTTTTCAAAATAAAACAAAACCAACAGTAAGATGGAAAATAATGTTTATTTTTTTACACTTCCACTTTATTTATATCTGAAAATTTTTCTCCTACTTTTTCTAATTGCAAAGTCTTTAATCAGATCCTCATAACTAATCTTGCAGAACACATCTGCTTCTATACTTGGTAGAGCTAAGGCATCCAGCCTGTCTTCTTGCATAGTTGTTCTGCTGGGATTTTTTATAATCTTCAACTGAGAAAACGAACACTCAACTGAGCAATTTCTGACCACTAATGTTGAAAATCTGGCAATGGAAAATTTCTGTGGTGCCCTACTTGGTGCCCTAAGCACATGCTTATTTTGCTTAATGGTTAATCCTGCCCTGGACACAGAGATGGTTGAGAGAATATGTGCAGAAACTAGCCTAAGGCATAAGGGTAAAATTTGCATTGCTCCACCCACTTTTGCCTGTGGCCCTGCCCAGCACTGGCATGTGGCCCTTGGAAAGTTGCTCAGAACAGAACATAGCCCTCATAAACTAGAGAAATGTGCATGAGAATTTGGTTGCAGAATTTACAGGGCCTGGCTTCTCCCCCAGGCACACTTGAAAGGCCCTCTGGCCTCTGGCTTCCTTTGCTCCAGCAAGAAGCCAGGAATGCACTGCAGATCTCAACCTCCAGCCAATCCACTGCTTTAGATTCTGCTCACAAACCGTCGTCATTTTCCACTGAGCTGCGACCTGTACTTGAAGCAGCAGTGCAGCAGAGCCAGATGAGAAAGAGCCCAGGACTCTGGCCTGATTGCTCTCACTCATCTCAAAGAGGGAGCAGCAGGAGAATGACCCTACCATCCTCATCAATGCACAACAACATGTTGCTGGTTGTTTCCACAGTTGCTACATACATTTGGGAAGTCCAAGCCCAGCGTCTCCTTCGCATTAAGCCACTGACTTGCATCAAAATCAGGAGCTGTAAATACAGGTATGAAAAGTAAGTTTTCTCCTTCATAGCCAGATTCTCTTGTGTTTTTGGCTCCATTCCTAAGGGGGTTATCAGGCATGAATCCTAGTAATCTCATGCTGGGAGCCATAGTCCAAAACAGCCAGTGCCAGGTTGGGGAAGGTCATTCTAGTTGTGGAAACACAGGGCTGAATTGGCCACTGTCCAATATACAACCCATACTGCATACAACAGCAAGAGATCATCTGTTGCATTCCAAGTCGCATCACTAAAACATTTCATGTGGTCTGCATTAAACACACATACAACCCTTGAATCCTTGAGGTTCACCAGGACGTTTTGCATGTATAAAAGCCAGAAGGCATACTCAGAAACCCTTAAGTCAGGCTTCCTCATCCTCAGCTCTCCATATGTTTTCTGGCCTACAACTCCCATGATCCCTAGCTAGCAGGACCAGTGGTCAGGGATGATGAGAATTGTAGTCTCAAAACATCTGGAGGGCCAAGGTTGAGGAAGCCTGCCTTAAGTGATCTTGAGAGTGCAAGGTTACTTGAGTACATAAAGGTCTTTCTGGCTCAGATCAAGGTCCTCCTAGCCCATCTTTGCA
The DNA here is from genome assembly GCF_951804945.1 of Podarcis cretensis. Taxonomy (NCBI): domain Eukaryota; kingdom Metazoa; phylum Chordata; class Lepidosauria; order Squamata; family Lacertidae; genus Podarcis; species Podarcis cretensis. The sequence goes on along the minus strand of NC_137175.1, from coordinate 50,001,730 downwards.
GGAATCCCACTACACTAAGTGGCCTCCAGAACTCGCAAGCTGCTGTCTACCTTCTGAAAATCAGAGTCATCAGCTGCACCAGGATTTAATCTTACTCTTTTGTGAAAGTCAAATAAAAGGTGCAAGTTACTAAATATAGATATAGCCATCTATTTGCAAGTGTTCTTGGATGTTGTTTTCTCTGCTCTCCACCATTCCCACAGCTTAGATAATTCAAAGACACTAAGCAAATAAAATAAAATAAAATAAAATAAAATAAAATAAAATAAAATAAAATAAAATAAAATAAAATAAAATAAAATAAAATAAAATAAAATAAAATAAGCCAATAATCCTAACTGCTGATGGGATTCACTATTGGCTGCAAAGGGACAGCTCCTTACCATCTCCAGGTGCATATTGTTTGTCCTCAAACGCGGTCCCTGTGTATTCCAGAAGGAGTCGGATTGCATGGGCAAGCTGCAGAAAGGAAGAGACAAATATTTAGTGGCAGAATAATCACCAGTGGTGGAAAAAGCAGACAATTACATCTGCTCCAGACTAGCAATGGCCCAAGGCAAAGGATACTGACAAGTCCGCTGATATTTCACGGATGAAGATAGCACATGCTAACAAGATTACTATACAATAGCCTCCTCGCATTACTGAAAACCCTGTTGCATGTCAGTGGCTCTGATCAGACATTACATAAAACCATGGTTTATTGTGACAGGAAGGAGCCCACCCTCTTGGCTTGGGTGCTCCCCACTCCTTTTCACACATAGGCACAAGCTCAAAAGCTTTCATTTCTCATTTTTTTCTTAATTTTAAATATTTCTTAGCCACCTTTCATCAAGAGTATTCCAGCATAGTGTATTAAAGTGTGAATAAATCTGTTCCTGCAACATATGAATAGAATACAAAACAAACAAACAAAACAAGAGAGAAAGGTAGAAGCAGAGAATGAAGGCAGCTCCAACAAAAATATTGCCCCAAATGCCTGGGCATTACAGCAACTGCTCCAGAAAAAGAGAAAAATACAGCATATTTTAATGACAGGAGAAATGGGGGTCAAGTGGTGGTGGGGGGAGCTCCTTATGGGAGGCACTTGCCTTCCCCCCCCCCCACTGCCACCCTGGCGCCACCTGCGCTGGGCAAAAAGGGAGAGCTGAATGTGGCACTGCAAAATATTGCCATGTCATTGCCATGCAGAAAGCATTCCACATTCAAGGCACCGTTACAGAAAAGGAACTCTGTTCCAGAAGGTCCTTGGGGTAGCTCAGTCGGGAGAGCATGAGCCTCTTAATATCAAGGTTGGGGTTCAAGCCCCACGCTCGGCAAAAGATTCCTGTTCTGCAGGGGGTTGGACTAGATGACCCCTCGTGGTCCCCTCCAACTCTACAATTCTATCTTTCTAGGATGTTAAGTGCTTTTCCAGGAGCTCTCCGGGCAGGGACAAGCTGGTACCTGGAACAAAGATCTGGGGCCAGGGAGCAGGATGGGGCTGGGATGCGCTTTTTTGTACCTGCACAGAGCGCAGGAAGAAAGGGAAAGGAAAAAAAAGACGTGGCCAGCCTGCCTCCTTGGGACTCCAGAGACGCGGGTCTGCCGGAGGGAGGCGGCTGAATTTTTGGCAAGATGGAAGTGGCTCCTTCTCCTCCTGCACCACCATCACTGCTTTTCACTCTCGCTGATGACACCGTCACCCAACTGTTATCCAACCCTTTTTGGCACCGGATTGAAGAGGTAAGAGGGGAGGGAAGCGGCTCGGCGCCGGGATTGGCTGCTCAGCTTGCCCGTCGGGGCGTATCTCCGAGCTTCCCCGTGAAAATCAAGGGGGAAATCGCGGCCACAGGAAACGCGCTGACGATGCAATCCCGTCGCCCCCGCGCCAAAGCCGGAATTTCAGGGAACTCGAGGTCTGGCGCTGAGTCACGCCATCTCCGCGTGGGGCCTGATGCTGTCCACACGGGCTGGCAGCGACTCTCCGGGCTTTCAGACCGGGACTCTCCCACAGGTGTCTGGAGACGGCGGCGATTGATCTTCAGCGTGCTAAATAGATGCTGGAGCTCCGGACGTTTGATTGATTGATTGATTGATTGATTGTATTTCTATGATGCTTTTCACCCAAATGAATCCCAAAGCAGCTTACATACAATAAATAACAATAACTCAGTGCCGGATTTACCTATAAGCTAAACAAGCTATAGCTTAGGGCCCCACTCTCTTGCCCCCCCCCCCAAAAAAAACTGGATGTCCATTTCCAAAATATAAGATAAAAAACAAATAAAATAAAACCTACATACGGCAACAGTGTTTTGTGTTGTGTAAGCTCCTATTTGTTATGTGCAAATGGCTTTAGATACCTATTAGGTCCATAAATTACCAAATAGCATATATTCAACACAAAAAACAGCGACAATTTGTTGTTGGCAAAGGACAGGTGGACATATAAAGGGCCCCATTACCTTCAGGAGCTTTGGGCCTCATCAAACCTAAATCCGGCCCTGATAGTAGGATATCCTTGTCTTTCCCCGAGTTGGGTGGCTTAGTAAGCGGGGAGAGGGTTGCAGCCTGAGCCTCTCGCCGGACTCCGGCAGCCCGTTTCCCTGTCTGTGATTTTTTGACTCCCAGGCAGAAGTCAACGGGCGAAGTTTTCTACTGCCGCTGCAGATGCGTCTTCGGAAAGCTGCACCTGTTGCACGTCTGCCTGCGAGGCGCTCATAGAATAGACGCCCGCCCACCAGAAGCAGAGCGTGAGTGTTGGTACCAAGACCGGAGATCTGCTGGCCAAAACACATCCCCAGCCTGCCCCCCACAACCAAGGACCCCGACGTACCCCACGGATATCCCAGTAGCCCAGCGTCACTCCCATCTTCGTCCGGCGTCTCTGGCTGCTGTTGCTCGGCTCAGGCAGAAGCAGGAACCCCGCTTTCGTGGAAAGGCTGAGCGCCGCTTTCAAACTTGCCCGGCGAGTTTCCGGGGGGAATGTGGATGGGCGACTCCCATTGCGAGCTCCGTATTACCGAGGCGGGCTCCGCCCCCAATCGCGCTCGTTTCCAGAGGCTTGCCTCGCCTCCCGGCCTTGAAACCTTTCCTCCAACCTCGCCAGTCAGTTCTGTTGTCCTCGTAGGGGCGTGGGACTGCCAGCTCCTCCTCCTCCTCCAGCCCCAAACCCATTGAAAGCAAACGCTCCTCTAGCAGCTTTGCAGATGCTGAGGATAATTTGCACAGCACAGATCTCTTTGAAAGGAGACGTTTAGAAAGGTCAGAGACAGGGGCTGTGAAGATCTCCGAAAGAAACAGAGCAAACTAGGTGAATTGAGAGTGATGCACAGGAGAGGACAAAATATAACCCTATGTGTTTTGGGAGTGTTAAACTGTATGACTGACCTTTCTAATCTCTGGGTCCAGCAAGTGATGAAATCTAATCTTCTAATACCTGTAATAGGCAGGCTAGCCTCCTGGACAGGTGTCAGAAGAGCAAAGGAAGGGGCTATGTGGGAGGCGGAAGATGGGTGGAGCCCCTCCCTCAACTCGTTTTTTTAAAAAAGTTTTTATTTATACTTTTCAAGTTTATACATTTCATTAATTTCACAATCAATTTAAAATTTCAAAATGTTACTCTCCTCCTTCTTGTTTTAATAAATTTCTGCAAGTTGTCCACCCTTCTTCGATATTCTTTTTCTTTACTGCTATAGCTTCCAGCAGTGAGAGCCATAATGGTGTTTTTACCTCTAATAAATTCGTGTATTTATCCCAGGCATGGGCAAACTCAGCCCTCCAGATGTTTTGGGACTACAACTCCCATCATCCCTGACCACTGGTCCTGTTAGCTAGGGATGGTGGGAGTTGTAGTCCCAAAACATCTGGAGGGTTGAGTTTGCCTATGCCTGATTTATCCCATACTCCATCCCCTCCCTCAACTCTTGGATAGCTAGAAAGACAGAGGCAGAATTGAGAGGGCAGCGATGTGGCCCAGATGTCAAAGCAACAAGCTGGGAGAAGGCAGAGTAATACTTGATTTCTGTTTGTGAATCCATGGCTGTGGCTATGGGAGAAGTGAGACCCTCTTGGGGTGTTAATGCTGTGAACTCCTCCATCGTAGGCTCAGATTGTACAAGGTGAGTCCTTTAAAAGAGGCCCCATAGATACTGAGTACACATGTTCCATGAGGCCTCTTTAAAAAGACTCACCCTGTATATATATGCAAGGTAAAGGTAAAGGACCCCTGGGTGGTTAAGTCCAGTTAAAGATGACTATAAAGTGCGGTGCTCATCTCGCTTTCAGGGCAAGGGAGCCAGCATTTGTCCACAGACAGCTTTCCAGGTGATGTGGTCAGCATGACTAAACCGCTTTCTGGCACAATGGAACACCGTGACAGAAACCAGAGCGCACGGAAATGCCGTTTACCTTCCTGCCACAGCAGTACCTACTTATGTATTTGCACTGGCATGCTTTCGAACTGCTGGGTTGGCAGGAGCTTGGACAGAACTACTGGAGCTTACACCGTCCCAGGGATTCAAACTGCCAACCTACTGATCAGCAAGCCCAAGAGGCTCAGTGGTTTAGACCACAGCGCCACCTGCTGTGTAAATAAACTATATATCATAAAGACACCATGGTCTCCTTTCTGAAGGAAGCATGCACCCTAAGTACCCCTGGAATCTCACACCATTCGGGAATTGCAGGGCTTGCAACAATATATTCCTAACCTCACATTACCATGCTGGGCTCCTTTAGGAGAAAGGATGGGATATGAATTTAAATTTATTAGTAATAATACAGACATTTATTTATGGCATTTGTATACAACATTTTCCTCCAAGGAGCTGAGGGTGGCTTACATTTAATCCCTACCACAACCCTGTGTTACCACAGGTTAGGTTAAAAGGCAATTATGTATTGTGTGGGGAAAGGAAGATCTCTCACATAATACTGGAATGGAGTGAAGGATACTGGAGGCTTTGGGAAGGACCAAAGAAAAGACTACATCACCTCATGCATAGTGAAACCAATGGCCGCCATCTTGGGTGGCTTTAAAAGAGGATTAGACTAGGCCATGGAGGAGAAGGCTACCTACTGATGGCTACTAGCCATGACAGCGGGATTCTACCTTCCACTGTCAGTATATGCCCCTGAGTTGCTGGAAATCACAAGTGGGAAGAATGCCTTTGCACTCATCTGGTTGGCCACGGTGAGAACAGGATGCTGCACTAGAGGGGCTTTTGGTCTGATCCAGTGGAAGTCCTCTTATATAGTATCTTTTCAAAATAATTAGCTGAATCATTCAATCTATAGACTCTTTCATATTGGGGGAGCAGAGAGTAGACCATCGCTCGCCTTTGTTTCAAAAATCCCTGCCCCTGGCCTGAACCTTGCAACTATGTGATCCTGGACAGGGAAGAAAGGAAGTGGTTTTATCACCCCACAGAAACCAGCTGTCTTTGCCTCAGGCTGAAGTGGAAGAGCAAGATGTGGCAACCTCCTTATATTTTAACCTACCATAAATAGGGACCTTGGGTTCAGCTTCAAAAACTGGGGTGTAATTCCCCCAAAGACTGGACTTTGTGATAAGAAAAGTGAAGGGGAAATGTGCCTGGAATTAAATATACTTAAGGCAACAGGAAGTAGAGGGAGGAAAGGTAAGAATGAGATAACCAGGAGTTTAAGTGATTGGATAAGTGTTTTGTGAAATTTCTCTAGGAATGCAGCACCTGCAGTTGAAGTACTAAATCAACAAACCTGAACTGTTTCTTAGTTTCACCTTACAAGAGCTGGACTCTCCATGTAGAGCTCATGGGTTATTACATTGCATGTGTGGAATAGTGATTATTTCTGTCACTAAGTCTTTACAAAATGCATGGGGTTTCGATGAAATGGAGCTATGAACCTGATTACAGATGTGCAGTGAATATTGTTTAATAATATAACAGCAGGTCCTTTTACATGATTTCATGGGAACAATGCACGACCACTGGGTCATGTTGGTGTTGGGGGGCGTGTTTAACAGATGGTTGCAAAGTTTTGAAAACCTGCACCAACTGGAGGTACTGGTTCTGGACCTTGATTTTTTTTTTTTTAGCAAGGGTGATATTTGGATCTAAATTGGTGAACATAAGATACTTAGGTAAAGGTAAAGGTACCCCTGCCCATTCGGGCCAGTCTTGCCAGACTCTAGGGTTGTGCGCTCATCTCACTCTATAGGCCGGGAGCCAGCGCTGTCTGCAGACACTTCCGGATCACATGGCCAGTGTGACAAGCTGCATCTGGCGAGCCAGCGCAGAACACGGAACGCCGTTTACCTTCCCGCTGGTAAGCGGTCCCTATTTATCTACTTGCACCCGGAGGTGCTTTCGAACTGCTAGGTTGGCAGGCGCTGGGACCGAACGACGGGAGCGCACCCTGCCGCAGGGATTCGAACCACCGACCATGCGATCGGCAAGTCCTAGGTGCTGAGGTTTTATCCACAGCACCACCCGCGTCCCATAAGATACTTAAATTTATGCAATTGAAGAAAATGGGTTGATTTGTTTTTTTTTTCATTATACATATCTATCTATAATACATTTAATTCTTAAAAGACTGAACTCATAGGAAGTTGCATAACAAAACAGGACACTGGAGAAGGCTAATAAACCAAATTGTGTTTGTCCTTTTAGGGAATATTCACATCAATGGCTTGAGATGCAGCAAGGTCATCTCTCCCCCCCCCACCCCCACCCCCCCGCAATGTGCCCAGTTGCGTTTCAAGCCACAATGTTTCCCTGCCCCACAACCCCCCTGGAAAGCCTATTCATTCAGATGTCTTCTGCGCTTGCATGCTCATCTGCACAGCAGCTTATGGGTTATGTTCACATTAGAAAACACATTAGGATACAGAGACTGAAGGTGGCTTGAGGAAAAAATGCATCAAACAGCAGTATTTATCAAGAATCTATAGGATCAATAAGCATCATGGCTGACATCATGTGAACGCAGCTTCAAAAATTAGCAGTGAGGTGGCCCTGGATGTGGAATAAGTGGTAATGTGAATATACCCCCCGTTATGCAGAAAAACTGGCTGAAGAACACTAAGAACACCTCATGTGCTGGAGAGAGGGCTTCTCATGCTCTGTATGGATGGTTTTTCACATCTTGTGGATTATTTTGATGGGAACTTGTGGCACAAGCATGCAGCTTGCCGACAGGACGTCCTACATTAAGAAATTAACACTGGTGAGCTGAGGACACCTTGAAACCAAATCTGATGCTTTCTCCAGTGACATTATGTATTATCCTGCCTACTGAATAAAAAGGGTGTTATTCAGTTGTACAGGGCGATTTTGTATTCTTCTGCAATGAGGCAGGGCTAGTAGAGTCCTCCTGCTGTTCTCCTGGCCTGGGCTCCTCACCATCTGATACACCTGTCTCAGGTTACCTCTCTCTCACCCCACCCCCCGCCCGGCCTTCGTAATCCTGCCTTGCTTAGAAATCTTCCCACAACTCTTAAGGCGGTCTCTTGGCCCGGCTTCCTTTTGGTTTGCTAGAGGTGTCCCTCTGGTGTTCAGATGCCCAATAAAGCAGATCAAGGTTTGGATGTTATATTAGTAATCGTGTCCCATTTCTCCCACCGTTATCTAAACATAACAGAACTTAAGTCATACTGGGGGCCCCAGAGGTCTCCTCTCCTGTTGATATGAGGCTGGAAATAAGCATTCTGCTGTAACCAACAGAATGCCTGAGGGACATTGCTGCTGCTGTGAGTGCTGGAAGGAAGACCGCTCCCTGTGGCAAGGCCCATTTCCACCTGGCCTAGTGGGTGGGGCCCAGACTCACCTTGAACAGCTAAAAGAGGCTCCTGGGAGGCCGGAGGGACATTGCTGGAACAGCTCTTGGGTTGGGGAAACTGGCTAAAATGTTTTAAAAGGTTCCAATTTTGGTTCCTCTGTTTCATTTTTGTTGGGTTGGTGTTGGTTAAATGTTTAGTTGGGGTTGGCGGTTATTTTAATTTGGGTATACAGGACTGTAAACTGTTTGTTGTTATTGTTTTCTATTGATTTATTTGTTGCTTGTATAGGATATTTCATTTTTTAATGTTTGATGTTTTTGTTGTGTTTTTATATATGTTGTAAGCCGCCCAGAGTGGCTGGGGAAACCCAGCCAGATGGGAAGGATATAAATTTAAAAATTATTAAAATTTATTATTATAGGTTGAGAGGTGTCCTTCGCTGTGATGTGTGTGGTGCCCCAAACAGTTCCTCTGGTTTGCAAAGGGGCTCAGAAAGGTCCACAATTCCTGACATACATGCACTCACCCTATGGATTCAATCGCTTCACACAAGGCACTGTGGCAACGGAGTCCAGGAGTTTTCAATCCAGGCAAACCTTCAGAAACAGTAGCAGGTGGTGGAAGGAAAGCATTTGCAGAGGACTTCCAGGTTGGCGCCTCCAGCAATGGTTGAATTCCTCTGATCGGGAGGAATTTGCTTCGTGGAAATTAGGGTCTGGCCACCACGGTGAAGGCAGGGACCCACCAAAAATCACAGGCGGGAGAAGCCTGTGAACGTGGGATTCGGCTGGCACCTTTTGCGCCTCCCCTACTCACGGGGAAACCCGGTTTCGGGGATCCGGAGCGACGTGGGGTGAGTGGCGCGGTGCTTCGAATTGACTGCTTCTTTCACGGAGTGAAGCCGCATAGCTGTTGTCGGAGAGCGCTGACTTTTTCCTGTGGACAATTTGATCTTAAAACAACTACCCGTGAGTAGAACGGAAAATTGGATTTTTAAATGTCTTAATTTGGCACCGAAACGGGGAGGTTTAAAACAGGAAGTCCGCCTTCCCGTTTTGTAAATAGACTGAAGCAAAGAGGCTGCAAGCTAAAGTCTTGGAAAGTCTTCTGTAAAGGATTAAACCTCCATCGGTTAAAATCATTAAACCCCCCCCCCTTGGAAGCAGGAGAAGAGGGGGGAAATTTTGGATCATGTAAGCCTGCAGGAGAGAGAGCGAAGAAAGATAAATTACCACCGCTTCGAACCTGGAAAAGGGCTGCTAGTAAGACTGATGTTTTGGGAAAGTTCATTGACTGTGAATAAAACGTATGTGGACAGATAGCTAAATAAGAGAAATATATTGTTTCCATTGTTTCCTTCTGCATTTAAAAAGGAGAAAAGGTAACCGAAAATTGAAACTAATTTTGTTGCTTGAACTGTGTTTAAAAGGATTGATACAAATAGAAATTGTTTCCCTCTAGAGGGAGCCTTTGAAACTGTTACAGGAGTGGAGCTGGAGGGATTACCAGCTGCAGAGATAAAAAAACTGTGAGAACCTTGGATTGGTAAGAATGTCGACAGAGGAAGCCTTGGTGATTGCATTATGCAAGATAAGTGCCTCACTGGAACAGCTTCATAAGAAGACGGATGTGATGACTATCAAAATTGACAAATTGGGACAAAATGTGACTGATTTGGGACAAAAAGTGAACATCTATACAGAAACTATTCAGGAATTGTTTCAGGAATCTACTTTGACATGGCAAATTGCTGAGAAGGCAAGGGAGAAAGTTGTTGAACCTAACGTAATACAAGTGGAGAGAGTCCCAGTCTTACAGAGGCAATTTGATGAATATAAGTTGTTGCCTTCTATGACTGAATTTAGAGAAAGTCAGATTTTGAGGATTGGAACCCTGCTTGGATTTGAGAAGGAAAGTTGGATAGATTCCCTCATGCAGGGATGTACTGACCTTTGGGATTTGGAGTTGGGCCAGGAGGAGATTAGAGTTGTGGGGACTTTCAGTTTTGGAGGGATTTTGAAACACGTCCTGAAACATCTTTTGGACTTTAGTGCTAACAACGGAGATTTGGCTGACCTGTCGAGAAAGAATAAAAATATTGCTAGGTTGGAGCCTCCCCGAGATCTACTCCTCGGCATCAAAGGCATCTGCAGAAGGGACTTGGAAAAGAGTTAAGAGCCTTGGACAGAAGATCACCAGGTTGATGGACCATATGGAATAGACGGAAAGGACTGGCAGAATCCGTGACCAGGGAGAAGAGACGGTGGAAGAAGATTGGAAAAAGTTTAAAGTTTATTTATAGAACTATTGTAAAATTAATGAGTGTTAGAAAAATGTTGGAAGAAAATTATATGGCTTTAGTAGAAATGTTATAAGGAGTTAAGTATAAATAAGTATTATGGTATTAATGGAAGATAAGGTTAAAATAAGTTAAGTTAATTATATGACAGAAAATAGAGAAAGAGGGAAAGGAATTGCTGAAATAATTAATAGAAGTGGAATACAAAAAGGGAGGTGAGAGGAGGTCGATGAAACGAGGGAATGAAAGATAGGGCATTGAAACGGTGTGATGTTTTTAAATTTTTTATGTTTAGTTTAATGTGTTAATGTTGTGTTGTTCATTGTATATTGTATTGTATTGTATTGTATTGTATTTCTTTTGCCTTTTCTTCTTCTTTTTTTCTTTTTTTTTTGGTAAGATTTAAAAGTAATAAATATTATTTTTTTTAAAAAAGGAAAGCATTTGCAAAAGACAGGGATTTGGGTAGCTGGCACCCATCGAGTTTCCCTTGCCTTGCACCCCCTCAGGAAAAATGAAGGAACAGTTATCGTTTACTCCTCTCAAATGCAACAATCCCCCAGAGCAGGGGTCAGCAACTTTTTAGCTGTGGGCCAGTCCACTGTCCCTCAGACCATGTCTATATTTTGAAAAAAAATATGAACAAATTCCTAGGCCCCACAAATAACCCAGAGATGCATTTTAAATAAACGGACACATTCTACTCGCATGAAAACACCAGGCGGGCCCCACAAATCACCCAGAGATGCATTTTAAATAAAAGGACACATTCTATTCATGTAAAAACATACCAATTCCTGGACCGTCCGTGGGCCGGATTGAGAAGGCAATTGGGCCGCATCTGGCCCACGGGCCTTGGGTTGCCTATGCCTGCCCCAGAGTTTGTTTCAGAAAAGCTAGAGCACCATCTTCTGGCAACTTCACAACATGGCATTTTGCAATTATTTCATAAGCATTTTTAATTCAGGAACTACTTTACTATCCTTACTATATTGACCTTCTACCCACCACAAAATCCCAAGTGGCAAGTTTCTTATTTTCATTTTGCAGCCGGGAGACAGTCACACTTGACCACAGCCACAGAATGAGCCCATGAAGAGTGGGTTCGAACTCGGATTTCCCAGCTCCAATTCTTTAACCCAAAGCTGTGCTTAAAAACAGGCATAGGCAAACTCGGCCCTCCTCCAGGTGTTTTGGGACTACAACTCCCATCGTCCCTGACCACTGGGGTCCCGTTAGCTAGGGATGATGGGAGTTGTAGTCCCAAAACACATGGAGGGCCAAGTTTGCCTATGCCTGCTTAAGAACAAAGAGTATTTTTAGTTTCATCTAAAATAGCAAACACTACATGAATTTGCCAAAATAGCCTCAGAAAGCTTGGAGCAACCAGCTAGCACAGTCAGTGCTAAGTTACTATCTGCTACAACGATCTGCAGCCAAGGACCCTTGAAAAGGAAGGTTCCAACTTGCCAAACCTGGAATATTCCCGACTAATATATCTGCTTGTATGTAGGCACTCACCTTCTACTTCATGGGTAGGCAACCTAAGGCCTGGGGGCCGCATCCGGCCCAATCGCCTTCTCAATCCAGCCCGCGGAAGGTCCAGGAATCAGCATGTTTTTACATGAGTAGAATGTGTCCTTTTATTTAAAATGCATCTCAGGCTTATTTGTGGGGCATAGGAATTTGCTCATATATTTTTTTCTTCAAAATATATTCCGGCCCCCCACAAGGTCTGAGGGACAGTGGACCGGCCCCCTGCTGAAAAGGTTTGCTGACCCCTGTTCTACTTGATACAGCACTAGGCATTGGATGGAGTTCATTCCTCTCTCCCCCCCCCCCAAGCTGTGAGTCACTGCTATGTCTTAAAAAGCAATGACGACAAAGTGCACTAATTCATGTACTCTGTGAAAGGAGGCGGGAGCACTTATGTGAATAGTAGCCTTGCATTTTCATAAACTACCTGTCTCCACCAGCGAAACAGGCCCCAAATTGTTCGAACCACTGCCAATATATATTTATGCAAGCCTGGGTTAACTACAGATATCACTTGTGTGTTACATAACGAACCATGTAACAAATTAAGAGCGGGTATTGGGGTAAGGGAGTCCAGCTATCTGGAAACCTCCCGTTTTGAACCAAGCCCACATTCCAGTCAACCTGGGGGTGGTCATGATCGTTAGCTACTGTTTTATGAGCTGCATTCCAACCTTATCTGGTTGTTCTCTAGGGTCAAAATCCACGAGCTCACATTTTCTTAGATAGGCAATCCTAGCTAAGTTAGATACCTGACCCATAATTTCCTGCTGTTCAAAGCTTTCAAAAGCCCCCTCAGGAAGGCTTGGTGCAAACAGGATTCCTGGGTTCCATTTCACCCATTTTGCTCTGTGACTCACAAGAAATGAAGGTGTTTTCAGTTCTGTACTGGTCTACCATTTTAACTTACAGGGATACACTCCCGACTCACCACCCCCACAAGAAGTGTCTTCAGTGAAATCATATGAGAATATCCCAGACCTCTCTCTCCTGCCTTCTGGAGAGAAAATAGACCTTTAGCAATGACATTCTGGGAGCGGGGATAATGTCTGTCTTTGTAACAACGCAAGCAGCATTTCTTGGCTCATTGGGTCTCTGAATTACAGCACCAGCCATGTGTATTTGATGCATTTTCTGTAACTTGTATACATTTATATTTTGAATGTTTAACATATTAATTCATTTTTCTAAAAAAATCATTTCTTAAAAAGGAGTAGTCGCCCTGCAGTCCACAAAGACATGGTGTTGATTGCTCAGTTTGCAAAAGTGTACAACTGTCATGGTGGCATTTTTAGACTTTGGTCCTTTAGATGATTAATGTCCCGCATAAAACATACTCCATCCTTGTGTGGAAGCAATCTGAGCAATAGCCCTGTGTGTGGTCTATAAGTCATTCAAAGGAAGAAGTCCATTCAGTCAGAAACAACACAGAAGACTTACTTAAATAATCTTTAATGATGGATCATGCTCATGTTTGATAGGATTTCTAACATCACATTTCAGCACAGACAAGCAGATAGTTTATCCAAACTACGTCAAAATTATCAAGAGTGTGTGATAGGAGGATGCAGTGATTGCCAGGGGGATACGGGTTTCATCTCCATCTGACAACAAAGCAAAAACTAACATGGTGTGTGCCGCACCAGATACCAAAGCGAAGCAAGGCAGGTTGCGGCAAGGAAGGAAGGAAGGAAGGAAGGAGGGAGGGATCTGTGGGGAGGGGAGAACCCTCTTGACATAGACCAAGGTACATTCAACTCCCTGAGTCGAGATTCCATTATCTTCACAAAGATACAGACCAAAATGCTGTGGCTCCGATCCGCAAGGCTAGCTGAAACCAAGGCAAAACACCTCCACTGCCCTCTCTGGGTACCCAAACAAAAGCACAGAGGTAGGGGAGGAAAGAAAAAAAGGTTTCCCCCTTTCAGGCCATGGAGGTGAGATGCCAGTCATACAAAGAAAACATTTTGACCCTTTAAGAATTCTCCCTGTCCCTCTTGTACACACACAAACACACGGACACAAAGGAGAGCAAGTGCCTGTTTCAGAGGTAGAAGCTCAAGGGGAAATCTACCCAGTCTTGGCACACTCCATGTACTACTTTAAGCAAGGCACTGGCTGCAGTATGGATCTTCAGATTTTGGTCCACAGCAGCCTAGAGGGAGGGCTTCGCAAGCTCCCTGCCCAACCTTAGAAAAAATAAAAACCCCATTTCTATTGCTGCTGCCCATCTAATGTTTAGCAAACGCATTTTTCCATTGAATCAAAGCTGCTTGCAACTACAAGGTCAAAAGTGCCTTGGCAACAGCAAGGAAGAGGTGGCGCCGTGCAATCGACTCACCACCGAGAAGCCTTTTTTCGTGAGCAATGCAGACTTTGCCCGAGAGTCTGAAAGGAGTGAGCACTGTCTGAGACTGGTCTTCTACTCCAAGTAGCTGTGCTCACGAGGAGTTCCTTATTGTGACTAGTTGCACACGGACTGCTAAGGGGGCCACAGAGGCCCAATATGTCAAGGATGGTGAGCTGCCCACAAGCAAGATTCAGAAGCTACGTGATGGTGAACAGCTTGGCCAGAGATCTGTGGAGGGGACCCTTCTAACCGTTATGAACCTTTCACAGGGCAGGACTCAAAATGGAGAGCTGGGAAAGGCACGGATCCATGTTCTTCTGTGCGTTTCCATTTTGAGTCACATGGCTTCAGCAGGAGGCAGAAGTTACTGCCTGTTGCCTCCTCAGGATTCATTACCCATTCGCAATAAGCAGGAGGCATCAAAGTCAGTTCCCAGAACAGCAGCAACTTTGCTGGTGAGAAAGCTAAACTATTACTATGCCATGTTTCCTTGCCAAATGTAGAAAGAAGATCTTGACGTACATATGCATTATGCAAGGGCAGACACAAGAGGCTGTTCTCCTCAACCCAATGCAGAGGAAAAAGGAGGTTGCCCACGTGGTCTATGCCCAAGCGTGGCAAGGCGTACTGAGACCTAATGGCTCTCCCCAAGCTCAAGCAATTGGCAAGAAACCGCTCTTTGACCCAACAGGGTGGGGTTTAAAAACAACAATGCTTTTCTAGAGCAGCTCCAGGGAGGAGTAGTCAGATTTTGTTTGGAACAGCGATACTGAAGTGGGCACCATTTTGCTGATCTACTCCCCAAACAGCAGAAATGTTCCAAGAAAATAATACAAATATGATGCAGATACTGTTTTTTGCCCTGCTCCTGGGCTAAGGGTGGCTTGTGGGGTGAGGGGGGGGCACCAGTTTAGATCAGATAAATTGATTAACACATGCACTCTCAGTGACACTGATCCAACCAAAAACAGATGTTTAAGGTGTATTTTTTGGTGTGTGTTTTTTTGTTTCAAAAGGACATAAATAAAGGAATACTCAAGATGGCTGATCACAGAACGCCCATGTCACATCCATTTCAACCTTAAGGCAAAAGCCCCTGCTAGGATGGGTGTTACGGCTCCTCTTGTTACACTTAGATAAAGACCTCTTTGTTACATGATTGTAGAGAGGGACAGACAAATGCTAAATATGCCAGTTACCCGGCAGGCTACTTTCTCTTTATCCTGCTGGGCTAGACTTGAAGGCCCACTATTCCCCAGCCACTCACAGTATTTTGCCTCCTAAGGCAGGGGGGTTGAGAACTGGCGCTTCCACCAAGCAAAAGACACCAGAGTTTAAGGGCTTGAGACAGAAAAGACTCTCACCGCATGGCCACGCTGTGCACTGGAGGCTGCAGCACGGGAGAGCTGCGCCAACATGCTGCTCTGATAATAAAAGGCAGGGCTGCCTAACCAAAGAGAAATAGAGATAGAGAGGATGTTTTATTGGCCAATGAGAAACTCCAGCTGCCAGCAGCCAAACAGAGGACAAACAAAAAATCCAACGTAGCAGAAGGCACCACCACTCTGCTCTATCCCTTGGCAGAGCCACACAAACACTCACAGCATCTCATTCCAAATACAACTGGGACATATGCTTCCATGCTGGTGCTTCATTTGGCCTTCATGCAACTGTCGCCAGGTGCCTCTAAGGTCCACTCAGCAGGTCTCTGCCACAACCTTACTCTTTGCTGTCCAGCCTCTGCTCAAAAACAGCACTGCCAACATCTGCAGGATGCACTTTCCTCTTTCTAGAGACCCCCAAAAGGAATTTCTCTGACACCCTGCCTCCGTTGCCCCAGAAAAAAAACCTCCAACCCATTAATGCCTTTCCAGGAGATAACAGAAGATAACAAGATGCTTAAAAACAAAAACACAACAGGAAATTAAAACGGTCCGTGGGGCCGGGGTGAGGTGGGTGGGTTGGTCAGGGTCTCTTCATGCTTGTAGGACAGCCCCACCTTGGCAGGCCAAGATGGGGATGGAGGGGAGATTGTGAGCCGGCCATTCTTCAGCGAGCATCCAGGCTGGAGCTCATGGTCAGAAGGTCTTCCTCTTGGATGGTCTCCAGTTCCTCCGTCTGCACAGCCTGCGTGATGAGGGTCAGTTCCTGGGAAAGTGTCTCATAGCGGTAGGCCACCCGGATGTCTGGCACGTTGGTGCGCCGGATGTCGTTGCCCTCAGGACCCTCCTTGTGGTAGTTGTGCCCAAGCCACTGGCTCTTCACCTGGGCAGAGAAGAAAGAGACCAATCCATTGTTAGGACAAGCAACAACTTATGCTTTACCACTGTGCCATTCAACTGCATGGTAACATCCTGTGCCCATGAGCACTTTAATCAAGGCTAGCACCAAGCATAAAATCCCAGGATACCTTTGTCTGTCTTTAAGCAATCTGTAAAAAAGAAACCTTAGAAAACAAAGCCCTGTGGAAGCTGTAAAGAGCTGACAACAAAACTGAGCATACGTCTGGGCTGCTAGGATAATGGGCCACATCTCTATAGTTTCTCATCAAGGCTACAATGCATCTTTTGCAAAAGAAAGAAAGGCAGCTACATTTATGGTTCTCTATACTCTAAGAGAGAACTTGTCCTCTGAGTGCCAAGATGGCACCTTTCACATACCAAAGACAGGTTATCAGCAGACCTGGGGGTGAAATGTCAATGTTTTGGAGAAGTACAAACCCGAATGGGTAATGCAAGAATAAAAACAGCTGATTAAGGACTGAACATGCTCAATGAGCACAGAATAGCGACTGACTACTGGGTGGATGGGCAGAACTTGAAAATCGGGGGGAAATGGAATGGAGCACCCTTGAAAATGGCAGGAATCATGAACTGGAACACTCCAAGGTGCAACAATTCCTTATATTGCAAAAGTAAGGACATCTTTATGCAGACATCTCAAAACCTAACAAGGGCAGAGGAGGAGACAGATTAGAACCACTCTGATTCCCACCTCCTCAAATCCCACAGGGGCAGAAAATGTGAGTGCTCTCCGCTGGCCTGGCCTGGAAGAAGAATCCTTTTGGTAAGGAGGGGGACTTCTTTCACATAAAAGGACTGTAGTGGTATTGAGTTGGGAGAAATTGGGCTCAAGAGGCCACAGGGACAGCATTATCCAAAATCAATTCCCTCTCCCATCCACCAGGGTCATATTGACAACCAGGACAGATCCTTCATTACTTACCGTACTTTTCGCACCATAGGACGCACTTTTTCCGTCTTAAAAACTAAGGGAAAAAGTCTGTGCGTCCTATGGAGCGAATGCAGGGGGGAGGCAGGCAGGAAAAGCCCCCAAGAGCCCCACACAAGCTTCACGCGGCTCTTGCGGGCTTTTCCCCAGGAGGGAGAAGGGACTGACACCGCCAGTCAGTCCCTTCTCCCTCCTCTAGAAAAGGCTTGTGCAACCTCTGCAGCCGGGTGGGGGAGGCTGCGCAAGGCTAAAGAGGAAGCCGGGGCAGATCCCGTTCGCTGCCCTGGCTTCCTCTTTAGCCTTGCGCGCCTCTCCGTGATCCACCAGAGGTAGATCTTAACCCTTGCCTCACCTAGGAGCTTTTCTGGGCAGGAATTTCCTCAGCTTAAGTGGGGTGGGGGAAGTGTGAAGGTAGGGGGGGTACCTACCTAGACACTGAAGCCAGTGTCTCTCTGATGAAAATTGGGAGTGGGCATTGTGTGAAGTGGCTTGGATCTCCTGCTGCAGAACTGTAGGACTGTATAGAGTTGGGAGGGCCACCCGAGGGTCATCTAGCCCAGCCCCCTCACAATGTAGGAATCACAGCTAAAGAATGCCAGGCAGATGGTCCCCCAACCGTTGCTTAAAAGCCTCCAGTGGTGGAGACCCCCAACACCTTCCGAGGTCATAGAATTGCAGGGTTGGAAGGGAACCCCAGGAGTCATCTAGTCCAGCCCCGGTGGACAGCGGGCGCGATCCATCCCGTTGCGCAAGGCTAAAGATGCTGCGCAAGGCTAAAGAGGAAGCCAAGGCAGCGAGTGGGATGGATCGCGCTTGCTGCCTTGTCTTCTTCTTTAGCCGCGCTGGAGAGGTTTAGCTCCTGGCTGGAGAGGTTGCGCGGCTATGGATCCCGCTCGCTGCCTTGGCTTCTTTGCTCTTTGGGGCTGGGGGGGTGGAACCCGGGCCTCCCCCGCAGCCCCGAAAAGCTCTGGGAGAAGCAGCCTGTCCACTGCTCTTTGGGGCTGGGGGGGGAATAATTTTTTTCCCTTGATTAAAACTAGGTGCGTCCTGTGGTCCGGTGCGTCCAATAGAGCGAAAAATACGGTAAACTTAAAGGGTCGCAAAGTCCAGAGACTTTTCTGAGCTCGATTTTTCCCCTTTCAGAAGTGGTCATGCTGCAGAAAAGGCCACAGAGTGGAAGGAATTGGGCTGAGAAGAGACCCTCTGGGCCTGATCCCAGCCACTGCCTTTCACAGAGCCCAGCTGTCACAGGACAAATACAAAGATCTTCAGCTGGAGCATGTTCATGTTTGTGTAAAGGCAGAGTTGGGCAGGAGGCAGTTCTAAACTGATCTTAAATTTCCAAAGCTGGAGACATCAGGCCATGAACCAAGGGAGTTGCTGGGGTATTCTTTTGTACTGTATTCTCTGAGAGGTCAGGGAACAAAGAGAGGTTAGGGAACAAAGGCAACCTCTTTTCAGGGGGGGGGGGGAAGATGTAGCATTACCTTGTGGGAGAAGCCACTCATGAGCACACTGTTGCGTGCAAGTTCGCACATATCACAGGAGCTGAGCTTCCAAACCTGTGTGGCGATGCTGTACTCTTCCATCAGGGGTTCCTGTAAGAGATGGTTTTGTCAGTCAGGCTGCATCATGGACTATACTGCAGATGAAAACATTCAGTGGCCCCATCAGGTGTCTAGGGTCCCACTCAGAAGAACAAGCAGGAGGGTCCCCCAATGAAGCAGGGCTGTCTGACCACATTTTGAAAGCAGCGAAGTTATACACATTGTCTTCAAAAAAGGGCACCTCCACATAAACTCGAGTCTAAAGTATCCTACTTGCACCCTCTGTTTGTATATAAAGAGCATTAAGACATGCCACTGAGCTAGGTTTGGAGATTCTGGTGCACATTGGACCGGATGGGTAGGAGTGTGAGATTTATGAGATCATGGGGCATATTCTAGCTACCCCCTACCGCAATTTCTCTGTACTAGACAATTAGGAGAACAGCATGTACTAGGAAAATCAGGACAACGGCATGCGGCGAACATAGCTGAAAAGATGAAGACAGCTGAAGCAACATCTCCTGTAAATAAAGTTCAGTTGTAACCCTGGCCTGGCTTTCCACTACTATCCCTCCAGGCTGAATCAAGCTCAACACTACAGGCTGACTACTACGTTCTTGCTCTGACAGCTGTAGTGGACAGGCATCTGTCCAGACAACTGAACAGTCACTAGGTGGCAGCATTCATGCTGACTTGTTGAGAGGACCCTACTCTGTGCTTGCACAAGCAGAAAATGAATTAAAAGGAAAATCTGCCTACAAAGTGGAACCCAAGAAATGTACATATATGACCAAAATGGAGACAGAATATGATTCCCGCCCCCCCCCCAGCCAAGAACAGTTGCTAAAGTTACTTCTGAAGTCTTCCACAAGGTCCCAGCCCTCAGATCCAAGTTCTATAAGCGTCTGTCATGCAGAAAAGACATTTAACTGACTGCTATCAATACATCTGGCTAGGTAGGAAGGTGAAATGTAGGGCTTCTCCAAGGTAGCTTGCTCTGAAATGCTACCCATTCCATATGCTCTGAAATGCTACCCATTCCCTGAGAGCTGGCAGGGGGGTGTAGGAGATTCAGTGCATGGATGAGGTATTTGGAGAAGAGCTTTGGCACTTCTTAGGCACTAGGGAATGTCTTGGGGCATGCCAGACCTCTGCAAAAAGGCCTAGGCTCTATGTGAACTAAGATGTAACTTATCAGAAACATTCCAAGCAGATTTTAAACTGACGCTCCTAGGGAAAAGCCAACAGGAGCTGGGAAGCATCTGCTTCAGGGTGAGGGTGAAAACGTTTCTGAGCATCCAAGTTAGTAGAATTAGGCAACAAGAACAGAGCAGGATGGGAGAAGCAGCCAAAGGACCTCAGGGGGAAACGGAAGAAATGTGATAATACTGTGAGAGCTTCCAAGCCAAGTTGGGGGTTGCGGTGGGGGAAGGAACTGGAATGCTTGCCGCTAAAAGGAGAAGATTGCTATAGTGGGCATAACAGAAGCTTAGTGGAATGGAAAGAACCCAACCAATGGATTAAAGGTACAAGAAAGGAGATTCCAATTAGGAAGGACATTCTGACACTAATTGCTGTTCGACAGTACAGCACACTGCCCTGGAAGGTGGCACTCTCTCCTTTAACAGAGGCTTTAAAGCAGAAATTGGATGGCCATCTGTCAGGGATGCTTTCATTGTGATTTCTGCATTGAAGGGGGTTGGACCGGGGGTACCTTCCAACTCTAGAATTCTTTGAAAAGAACCAGTGGAATACAGATTCATACAAACTTTACAAGAAGGAAAGGCTTGTCAAAAAAGCATTTTGCTTGGAGTGAGTAGTGGTTTTTTGTGGTTGTTTTTTTTTTTGGGCAAGGTCAGAAGTTACACGAGACTGGTAAATGGATGCCATCTGCCACAGGGTCATGGCCTCACTTGGCCTCCGCGACATCACACTCACCTTAGTGAAGTGGAACTGCAGTGGGTCATCTGTGGACAGGGAGACCATGAGGCCCCGAGAGAGGTACTCTGGCAGAGGGTTTCGATGGTAGCTTAAGAAGAGGCTGTTATTGCTGAGTGGGGACATGGCAATGCCAATCTGGGCCAGGTAGTAGAGGTACTGCAGCACAGGTGCCTATGGAAGAAATGCAGGTTTAGGAGCTGGGCAGCACATCTGCGGAGTGTTGAGCTTCGTCAAATCCTTGGCTCAGAAGTGAATAGCAGCAATACCCAGGATGTGCCTCCTTCAACAAGTTCAGAAGGCTCATGAGATGCCAGGAACTGAACCTGGAAGCTTCTGCATGTGCTCTGCCACCGAGTTTGCACATGGGCACACACGCTCTCGTTTTCCAAGTGTGCCCCCCTCCCCTTCTTACTCTCACCTTGCGGAGCAGGAGGCCATGTGATATGTTCTCAGACAGCATGAAACCAGATACCAGATGGTGGATGGGCCCGGCCTCTCCACAGTGGGGGCGCAGCACAAAGGTGTGAAAGCCTCTCTTCCTAGAGAACCAGCAGCAAAACACACAGTTCAGTGTCACTGTATAGTGCCTTCATTTTATCTGCCTATTTATTACATTTATATCCTCCCCAGGGAGCCCAGAGTGACAAACAACGAATGATAAAACAATAAAAGCATCTTAAAAACTATTCCAGCACAGATGCAGGTTAGGACCAATCTCAACTTAAAAGGTTTTTTGAAGGAGGATGGTCTTCAATAGATGCCTAAAAAGACAACGGAAATGGAACCTGTCCAGTGTACATGGAGAGGGAATTCCAAAGTGTAGCTGCAACAACACAAAGTCCCGATTCCTATATTGAGCAAACTTCCTGATAAAATGGCAGCTTGTAGGAGGCCCTCAGCTGCAGAACAAATTGATATAAGGGTTGAGGCGATCTTTCAGGTATCCTGCTCCCAAGCTGTAAAGGGCTTTATGCACGAAGATCAGCATCTTGAACTTGGTAGCTAACTGGCAGCAGTGTCTTTCTTTTCTTTTTTATCCAAATTTTTTTTTATTGATTTTCCAAGATTTTTAAACAAACAAACAATCAAACAATCAAACAAACAAACATACACCTTAACTGTACTTAATCCAACCTTAGTAACATTGTTAAGTGACTTCCTCAAATCCCCCCTAGCTGAATTTCAGTGTATTTCATTGTAACAGTTTTCCAAAACCAATTTTCTCATAAAATTAACTTAACCACTTAACATCTTTCTTTCTTTTCATTTTAACTTTAAACATATTATTCTCTAACATCACATATTTCAATCCTAGGCCTATCTGATATTTGCAGGTTTTTCCAATTAAGTTATCTTAGCATATTTAACTAAACAGTCTTTGAATTTCATCCATTACTGGCAGCAGTGTCTTTCTGTGGGAGGAGCAGGCGATGAGTCGTTAGAATGAGAAGTGGAATGGGAGCTGGGATCCAAGCAACAACATCAAAGGTGTGAAGCTAGCACAAAACCCAGCAGCCACCTCCAAGGACTCTGTGCACCTACTTATCTAATAGGGCACAGTGCTGCATGCTCAGTCAGCAGGCACCCAAGCAGTCTTTGCTTAGAAGGTTGAGCAAAGAGCCTTAAAGGGACAGGACTAGGGAACCTCAGGCCTCTAGACCTCTCTGTCCGGCTCTGGGGGCTCTCCTCAGGTCACATTGCTTACTGGCCCTCTTTGACGTAGGCAGAAATGGATGCTTCTCTGGATGGAGAACAGAGATGGGCATGCAGGAGCAGAAACCAGTCTACTGTACAAAGGCAAAACCTGTTTTTGCCTCTGGCCTCACTCACCAGAGACATGTGGCTGCCCAAAGGGAATGTGGCCCTTGGGCTGTAAAGGTTCCCCACTTTTGCCTGTGGAGCTAGCAGGGACAGGAGTACCATTCTGGAGTCTCATCCATGTATACTGGGGGGTGGGGGGAGGGAAGAAGAGAGCCTCCTACCTGCGCAGGTGATTCAGAACCACCATGTTAGCATATGTGTAGTAAAGGTAGTAGGAATAGGGCGGGTTGTCCTCCTCCACCCAGTTCCCAGGCAAGGGGCTGTCTAAGTTGAAGATGTGGTGCTCTGGCTTTGATTCGTCATCCACGCTGTCAAATCCATCCACCTGCCCATCAAGAAGCCGAGGGAAAGGAAGGAGAGAGAGAGACAGACAGGGAGTGAGGATGAGATGGTCCCACTTATCTAAGGATTTTCCGCTCCATGCAGAAAATTGAGGAATTTTCTGAATCCTATCGCTCCATGCAGAAAACCTTCTATACAGGTGCTGAAGATGCTCATCCTCAAGAGCCTTCTCTGAGAAAGCAGAGGCAAGTCTGTTTCATAGCTAGGACCAAAATGCTAAGACTGAAGGTTCAAATGGGTTAAGATATGGCATAAAGCCATTTCCAACCAAGCCAAAATCAGTCCCCCAGGACTGAGTGCCCAAGACAAGGGGCACCCAAGCCCCACATATAAAAACATAATCCAAAGGTATAGCTATCCCTTTAGCCTGTTCCAAATCTAGAGACCTTGCCAGTCTTCCCCTTAGGAAGCCACACCAGAGCAGCCAGCCTTTTTTTTTGGTGGCAGAACTTACGTGCTCCAAGAAGAGGTGCAGCTCTGGGTGGCTGGCAGGGTGGATCGTAGCTTCGAAGAGGGGCAAGAAGATGTTCTCCAGCATCTCCTGGAAGTTGGCCAGCTGCTTCTTTGTCTTGTACACATCGCTGTCGGAAGCAGAGATACACGGAGGGCACAGTTGTCATTCACAGAAGCTTAAGACACAGGCCTTTGCAGAAATCTCCATATTCTGCAGTTCACCAGAGGGTTATCACTTGCAGGGGCTGCATGAGCCACTCCACATGCCATTTGGCCAGAGTAAGACCTAAGGCAGTATTGTGACCCTGGTTCAAATCTCACCTCTGCCATAAATCTGCTAGGTGGCCTTCGGTGAGCCACACCCTCTTAGCCCCAAACCACACCACACCTCCCCCATTTCCAATATGGGGATCACAGTTCTGAGCTCCACTGATTAGAATGGCATATTAAGAAAAGAAATGACATTTGAAAAAACGGCTATAAATTTATGACTATGGAACTAATCTAGATGGTTTTGATACTACAATAAACCACTTAGAAAAATCCAAAGCAATTGCTGGAAGCTACGTAGAAGAGAAATTTAAAACTACTGGAGTTAGCAGCAAATTTAAAACAACAGAGCCATTTGAATATTCAGATAGTAACATTTGACCTGAAGAATTTGACTGTTTGGGACATAGAGAAGCATGTTGTGGGCTGGACACACAAGATGATCTCTTACCACATCTGTCCTGTAATCAAGTGCGGAGCAAGCTAGGACTGAAACTGTGTAATTAACAGCTACATTCTCAGAGTTTGCCAACAGCTTCAGGGACTGTTAGGCAATGGTCTTAAGAATGTGATCCAAAACACAAGCTTGCAAAAACTTGATCCAAAATATATCCTTGCAAAAAAAAAGTGGGGGACATGACCATAAGCATTAGTGTATCTCTCCTCAATTCATTGCTTTGGTTAAAACATGATGGTATACTATGTATCTTCTCCTTTCTTTGGTGAGGCAGGCTGCTTGTTAAATATTGTAACGGATTTCTTCTCTTTTCTTCCTTGTGGACAACAACTCTTTTTTAGGACAATAACATTATGTATTAGGATAATAACATTATGTATTTATGTAAATATTAATGTATGGAATTGCAACTGATTACAGTTAGTGATCTATATTATATCTTTTTATTAAACTTCCAATTGAAATTCTCTTAATATATATTTTTAAATAAAAATGAAAAACAAAACAACTATTTTTTAGGAACAAGTGTTTGCTGACCACCCCACCCCCACCCCCCGAATTTCAAGAATACCTCATTACAAAATGCTGAACTTACAGACTCTACTAAAAGGGTTGTAGGGATAACCAAGATAATGTATGTGAAATACTTTGGGCACCCTACATCAATACACAAATTCTAAGTATCATCATCACCTTCCAAAGCAGCATTTGCATGGCTTCCTGTCATCTTTAATCCATAAGAACACAGGAAGCTTCTTTATAATACAGTGGTACCTCGGGTTAAGTACTTAATTCGTTCCAGAGGTCCGTTCTTAACCTGAAACTGTTCTTAACCTGTAGCACCACTTTAGCTAATGGGGCCTCCTGCTGCCGCCGCACCACCGGAGCACGGTTTCTGTTCTTATCCTGAAGCAAAGTTTTTAACCCGAGGTACTATTTCTGGGTTAGCGGAGTCTGTAACCTGAAGCGTATGTAACCTGAAGCGTCTGTAACCCGAGGTACCACTGTACATCAGACTAGTTGCCCATCTGGCCCATTATTATATCCTCTGATCAGCAGCAGCAGCGCTCCAGAGCAGAAAGCAGCCTGCTACCTAATCATTTTATTTAGAGGTGCTGGGGGCTGAAGCTGCCTTATTCCAAGCCAGACCCTTGGTCCATCTATCTCAGTAATGTCTACACTGACTGGCAGCAGCTCCCCAGGGTTTCACACAGCGATTTCTCTCAGCTCTACCTGTAGATATAACCCTGGCCCTTCTACATGGCAAAGCAGTTGCTCTATCACTGAGCCCCAAGAATGTTGGGCTTGCTTCCCTGTCATAGCTTTCTTTTTAGAAAATCCCAGCTTATTTTAGCCTCTCTGCACAATTTAAGAAACTCTGCATGTTGCACTCCTCAGGTGCCCACCAGGCCCCTGTTCTTTGCATTGTTACCTGAAAGATCACTGGCGCACTCCCTCTGTTGCTTTATTCAGACAGAGAGGCTTTTCATTCACTTCCCCCAGCCAGCGAAACAGGTGTTCAGCTTAGAACGTGCAACCCTATCTGAAGGTCTTGCAAGCTGTGTTGATAGTGTAGCTGAGCAGCTAAGCTTCGAGTGCGCTCTCCTGCTAAGCTAGGATTACAAGCAAGCACAGCTAAAGCCCCAAGCACAGATCCATCAAAACAAAGTCCTCCGAGTTCCTCATCAATTTAGCTTTATCCATCAGTCAAACATGCAAAAAAGAAAATTATGGGCACCAGCTAAGGAATAAATGGACGTAGTTATATGATGCGTAGCCCACTTTTCCTCCATTAAAGCAGCTTGGCAGCTTTGTTTACTTTGTCTTAAACCATAAATTAAGAGGGTGGAAGGGAGCAGAAAACACCGTATCAGAGAAGCAACAGGAAAGCAATGGTAAGAGCAGCTGCAATATAAGGTACGTTTGCAGGCCAATCACATCCATGGCTGCACCGTGTTAAGGAAGGACCTGGTGGGGGCTGCAAGAAGAGAGCAAGCTGGGAACCAAGGGAAAGGCGGCAGAAAAAGAAGGAGCTGAAGGGAGAGACCTAACTGAGCAGGGAAGGAAGCAGACAGAGGAGGAGAGAACAGGAAGCAAAGTGGACTTTGATAAGCTGGGAGAACAAAGGCAGAAACTGCCACCTGCATGAGAGCAGTTA
The DNA here is from genome assembly GCF_951804945.1 of Podarcis cretensis. NCBI lineage: Eukaryota > Metazoa > Chordata > Lepidosauria > Squamata > Lacertidae > Podarcis > Podarcis cretensis. The sequence continues at coordinate 49,975,575 of NC_137175.1, read as the reverse complement.
ACTGACATTATTGATTTATTCATTCAAGAAATTTGCTGTTGCCAGGCAACTGGTGGCAGCTTGTTCATTTACTGGCGTTGTTAAGTAATCTGCTAATTTTATGAGCTGGTGTTGTGTTTTTTTAAATCAGTCCTACTGAATTCCATGCAAGTAAGTGCATGTAAGATTGCTGCTTTGGAGACCTTGCCTAAAGAATACCTGCTCAGGCAGCACAGTTTTCACCATTCTTTTATAAATGCAAAATAAAAGGGGCAAGATGTGTCACTTTATAAGGAGGCTACTCCACAATCTGGGTGCCAAAACAGCAGAGGAAAAGAACCTCATGCAGGTGCCTATGAGAGATCAGGGATTTTCTGCTGTTGTTTTGGTACCCAGATTGCTTTGCGGGTGAGGGAAAGGTGCAGAAACAAGACCCGGAAGAGCAAGATTCCGCTTACGGAACAAGCTTTCCCAACTTTTCCATTTCAGATTCCACCTTAACTACTGGGGTAGCTATTGCCTAGTTCACAATACAACAGCTGCAGGGGTGCCCAAACCCCCCATCCCGCCAGCACAACAGATTCTACCCCTCTAGCCCTCGCAAAACCCTTTCTAATAATTCTAGCAGCTTGCTACACTTTGCTAAAATAGTTTCTCCTACATATGACTAGGAGAAAATACTGCGATCAATTCAAGCCACACAAGGCAGCACAGCGGAGTACAGCTTTGAGGCTGTTTCCCCTGCCAAATTCCCCTTCCTGGAATAACACAGGGGGAGTGGCACTCACAAGAGGCGAGGCACCTGCACCAGCCAGCGCACGTTGTTGGAGTGCACTTTGTGAGCCACAGCCCACTTGGCCAGCTTGTCCCACTCGTCACGGGCTCGGCCATAGATGGAGAGCCGCAGCTCCGCATTCTGATACTTGCTCTCTTCCAGATCAGACATCACCTCCTGCCAGGAGAGAGAGAGAGAGAGAGAAAGGGCTTGTCAGCAAAGGAGCCTCATCAAAGACATCAAAGACTACCCTCCTTTGCTACAGAAACACTCTCATGTTTTTGCAGGATGGAACGCATTACAAAGGCAATCCAGCGCTTGGACACCTTATACCTTCTTTGCATGCGGGGTAGAATAATTTATCTGCCTGCGATTGATTGCTTGGGCTTCACATGTGCTCTTTGAGACAGCCCCTACTGTCTCAAAATTGACTGCTCTCTTTGCCCTATTTTTTATCCCCAGACAGGTGTGTTGTTATTCCTAATATTCTAGAAAGCAGACAGAGTGAAGAAGATCTTGAAACTTAGAATCTTGACTGCCTTTCATTATTCTCCTGGGAAACCTGCAAGCCCAAATTGAGATGAATAGAAGAAATCATACTGTGCCTTCCCCTTCCTTCCTCAAGTATGGAAGCTGGCACCAGACAGATTTTGACAGCCTAAGAATGTATGCTCTCCTTCAAAAGCTACGTTTCAAGACCTCAAGTCTGAGGGCAAAGTTTGCAAAAAAGCAATACTTAATCTGGGAAAAACTCAGAAACCAGGAGGGATGAAGTGGGCTGCTAGTAGTCAAGAAATCTCAATTGCCCAGCATGGTTCCCTTTCTCTGCCCCATCTCCTGGTTCACTAGATGCCCTAACTCAATCTGAATGCTCCTCCCAAGTTTTAAAACCACACACAATGCAAAAATCGGGATACAGAGTTTGGATAGTTTATTCAGCACTCTGGCAATAAGTAGAAGCTCCTAGGTACACAACTAAGGAAAGATCAAGTAGTCTGCTTACCTTGATGATATGGGCAAAATATTTTCCAGAGACTCTGTTGTCTGTCTTGATGAAAATCTCCCGCAGCACAGACTCGCCTATAGGGTTATATTTGGCATTGAACTTGTCAAAGCGATGGAAGGTGTTACGATCCTATTAGAAAAGGCAGCAACAAAGATTGTTGTAATTAAGTAACCATGAAGACAAAAGACTGCAATTCTCTTCGTCCCCATTTGGCAAACTGCAAATGACTATATAAGGCCTATATAGGACGTTGTTAAGGCTCTTATTTGACATACCGCATGGACATCAAGTGTGTCTACGCTGAGATCATAAGCTGTGAGATTCATGGTCTCAAAGACCTCCTTTAGAGTTTGCTCCTTGCCCTTCTCCACATGCACAATCTCCTCCAGGTGCTTCTTCATAGCCCGCTTGATGAAGCGCAACAGATGCTTCTGGTTCATGCAGGATGATGCATGGATATGCGTGTCCACCTGCTCAAAAGATCAGTGGTTAAGAATGCGGGCCAGGAAGTCCAGAGCTCAAATCTGACCTTGGCCATTGACCCACCAGCTGGCTTTAGGGAAATCTATTATCTCTAAGCTCCAATCCCTAACCTTAAAACACGGGCAGAGAACCTGCTGCCGGACTACAACTCCCATCAGCCCTCATCACTGGCAACACTGGCTGGGATTGATGGGAACATGAGTCCAAACTATCTGGATGGTTATAGGCTTCCCACCCATTTTAAGGACTGAAATAAAATTTTAAAATATATCTGTATATAAATGCTTATTATTTAGCCACCATAACACTTCTTGCCACTATGGTTGCCTGGAAGACCCTCAAATGGGCAGGGAACCATTTGTCAGGCCATCTAAGGAATCAGGGTGCAAAAACAAGTCTTTGAAAGAGAGTGCCTGTTTATTAAGAGGTACCAATGGAGAGGGGCCCATGTCTCCATCAGACTTGCTGTTCCTTCCTTTGGCATTGCAGAGGCCAGGCAGTTTGGGCTGTAGCGACTGAGCATTCTGCAGTAACTGCTGGGGTTCCCTAGAGTCCAGTTACAAGCATTTTTGTAATGAAAACTACAGGCACATACTCCTGAAACACAGAATGTCAGTACCTTCCGGATATTGTAGAAATCGCGGTGCGGAACCCTCTTCTGAGCTGCCAGTTCTTTCATCTCATTGAGCAGGACGTGCATCTGGAACTTGGAACTCAGGTACTGCAAGCGTCTGTAGCAGAAGGATTTTCTGGCCAAACATTAGAAAGGAGGTTTAGTTCACCACACCAAAATCAGACCTTCACCTTCTCAACATTGTAGCCAGCACTGTAAATCATGAAAACCTAATTCGGGGTTTAAATCTATGCTTGCAGAAGGCTCAGGGCTAGTGCATTTGTCAAGTAACAGCCGACATTTCTAATGTGGTCTGGGTGGGTGGGTAATTGCCAAAGACATAAGGGTGCGAATTGTAAGGAATTCCATAACATCAGTAAACATTGCCATGCGAGGTCAGGTCCATGTTCCAGCCAGCTCAAGAATGATCAGACATATACTGCAGAGAAATTCCAAAGCAAGCCATATTGATCCTTACTGTAAGTTCCTGGCATCTCATAATCAGAAGTGTACTACTCTCAGTTTGACCATGAAGTTTGTACTTCAGGTTATCGTGGCAAGCAGCAATCACCAGAACTACCCCTCGTGAATTTACTCAGGCCTTTTCATTGAAAAAAGGGGTTTGATGCTAGTTTTCCATGATAGTTACCAGATAGGCTCACAGCCACCCTGCTTGGATGTGAGCCTAACCACATTTAACTGAATTGTCATTTGGAAGAAGGAGCTTGTTCCTGCACGTAAAGATGAAAGAAATAAGATAATGGCATCACTTACATTGGACCATTGATGATCAGAGCCATTAGGACATTCATGTCAGCAATGAACTCCTGCAGGTCAGGGTAAGGCAAATCTAGTTCTGTGGTCCTTAAAAAAAAAAAAGAGGCAAAAGATGAAACAAGATCACAGACACAAGTAAACAAGAATCAAGAGAGCTATGTTGTCCAGATATGTATTTTGCATAGTTCTATGTGTAAAATGAGAGGAAAAGCCAAGATCAGCCCTGCCAATAGCACAAAATGAAGATCTCTCTCTAAAATCATTAGTTAGAACTAAAGGGGAGGAAGCTACTAAAGAAGGCGTTAGCTCAAGAGAAAACTGGCAAACAAGATGCTCAAAATATAGAATTTGGTAGTTATTACCACTGCTTCAAATTGAAATTGCCAGAATATCCAGCTGCTTACTACACCAACTCTGTTAAATCAGGTTAACTGATATTTCCATACAGAGTAGAAAATTAAGATTCCTGCGAACTTTCACTTTAAAAGAAACTGTAAGGCATTAGCAGTTACTATTATGGAAATGCATTGAGAAAAACACAGATTGTTTCTGGGACAGACTCGTGTTCTTTATTGTATGTGTGCTTTTTTATTGTATGTATATTGTATTTTCCTCCCTTATCTATGCCCATTTTCCTGCTATGTCAGTATTTAATCAAAAATCACAACTAGGGTTCAAGCTTGAGGAACTTCCATTTCATGCAAAACTATTCCATGCAAGGTTCAACTTTTTGTCCAGGAAGTCCTGTCTAGCTGTATTATCGCGTTCATTCCTTCACCTTGGTTGCTTGCAAGGATTTACCTAAGTGTCTGAAACTGGTTAATAGCTATTTTGCTAGAATATGATGCTTTTTAAATTCAGTTTTATTGTATAGTACTCTGAATATGTAAGAAGGAAAAAAATATAACAATAAAGTTTTCATACATTTTACTGATTTGCTTAATCTAGTTTGAAAACAGCATGTGCTGTTTGGTTCAAATAACGAACAGGCCCAATTAAAATGTGGATCTGCCTTTCTGTGCTCTCAAAGCTGTGTGGGCGGTTGTCAATCACACCTTCTTCCCCAGCTCCTGTAGTATAAATATTCCCTTCTATACTTTCCAAGGGCAAATGGATACAGGGAAGAAAGCACAAGATTCAGTGATTTCAACCGTGTTCATTATCAGACATCATGTGTGCATATATTATGATCTGCATGAGAACAGAGTTTTCACAAGATGCTGCATAAGAATACGGAGCTAGACTTCCTAAAAGCTCAGGATGTCTATAGATGAATTTTCACTTTCATTAGGCATATGCCATTTCTATAGATACATGAGCTAAATGCATCCAAGATTCCCAGCTACAGAGAAAACAGGGAATAACTTGGCCATTTAGGTGTGGGCCATGGATAAAATCACTGTGAATGACCTCTGCTCACCTCCAAATTTTACCTGTCACTAAAGAACATATTTTCCTAGAAGCACTGTTAGCATACCAAGGCATCTGTACCCAGCAACAAATTGCCATGCCTTCTCCCATTCCCCCTTACTTGTCGGTGATGTCCTGCTTAGTGTACACATGGACTACTCCATTGACCATCTTCAGGCCAAAGCCAAGGTCTCCAGGCATTGATTCAGGGTCACACTTCTCATAAGGATGCTGGTTTGTAAATGGTGAGTGCCCTGAAGCATCTGCAACATGGGAAAGAGCAAATGAGAGGGTATACTTTTGCGTCATCACTACGGATATTTCACCTACTATTTTAAACAGAAAACCAAAATACAAAAAATAAAACTAATTATTCTCAAGAACCATCTCTCTCCTTGAAGTTGATGGCACATTCCCTTATCCAGTTATTGTTTGTCTGCTTGCTTGCTTGTTTAGCAAGAGTTGGTGAGAAAGAAAAGCTAGCACATGGGGCACAAAACAAGCAAGCTCGGTGATGGCTATTCAGCTACAGAACATGACAGATCAAGTCAATATGGGACGGCACAGTCTCACTGGGTCCCAGTCACACCATCTCTCCCAATCATCCAAGGCTGACTCCACGGGAGCACAGAAACCTTGTAGAATGTAGTTAATGGGTACAAAGTTCCATTTTTCTCAGAATCTTTGTACGGCTTTTTTTTGAGAGCAAGCAAGTTTCTAGTTCTCATGACATAAGATACATTTTGAAACGTGGGGGCAAAGTCTACTGAACTCTCGGAATCCAGTGGCTGCCACTGGACATTTTCTAGAACTTCAACACCCCACATAAGCTCCTTGCCCCCCAAAGACTAATAACATCTGAATAAAATGAATCGGGGGGGGGATTACCCAAATGTACCCAACTGGAACCCAACAATTGCAGAATTCAGCATTTCTCAGCAAATGGCCCTACACTCACCCCATAGCTCTAGCATCTTTCCATGGGATCACTTAAAATTATTTGTAGTTGAGCCCTTGGAGACATGAAGAGATGCCCCAATAGATCTTGCAGCTACCCAGTCTTGCCTACCCCAAAGCTGGAGGTAATGTACGACTTGCCCTCACAGCTCTCCTTGGGTGTGGGAGAGGAGGGGAGCTGCCTCTGGACCATGCCCTGGCTTCCACTACCTGCTGGCCTTGCAAGGGCATCATCAATACCATGGCCATCTTGTAAGTAGCCAGGGACCAATCTAAACCTTCTCCATGTTCCTCTTCATGTCTGCCACTTTAGGCACCTCCAATACTGGAGTGACTTTGCTGAAAGGAATGCCCTCTCACACACAGGCCCAGATTCAGACCTCACCTCCAGCCCCAGGGGTCTCGGGGATCTCCTCATACATCCTGGGGGCCAAAGGCCTTTCTGAAAGGTCTTGTAGGAAGCGGGCTGTGGTCTTGCAGAAGCTTTGCAAAGAATGCCCCATATACTTCTCCCGAATGAACAAGGCCTTCACCACACTCTTGGCAGCATCCAGCAGGTCTGTGAAAGGCACCTGGTGGGGGGTGGGGGGAGCCAAAGAAAAACAGTTAGCTGAACTGGGAACAGCATTTATCAAGGAATCATGATGGGCAGGCTAGGAAACAGACGGCGTGAACCGCTAGACAAAAATACATAACATATCAATAATAATAATGTCTCCAATAAGGCAAATCTATCAAGTGCAAATTTCAAATAACCACAAAATGATTGATCCATTCAAACTATATAAAGAAGGCCAGAAAATCAAAACAACAGCCAGAAGGAAGTCTTCAGAGATTCAGTTCATAAGATGGAAAAACACAGGGACTGAGTTAGGTAACTCTAACTGCTTCACAAGATATCGATCAAAAGCCAGTTTGCATGGAGAACTTCAGTATCCATAAATAAACACAATGAAAGTGCAATACAGGTGCTGCAGCTTCTTCGTGTTAAATCAAATCACTCCAGAGGTTCCTAACAGACATCTCAGTTAATCATAGTTTAGTGTCATTCAAACCATAAACTGGGGTTAATGTTGACTATGGTTTGTAGTTGGCTTGTTTCAAACAAACCATGATTAACGTTATCCACAGGGAACACTGAAACGTGAGATTAAGCAAAAACAGAAGTAAAAGCGTCTGAATTCCAAAAGGAGGGGGAAAGGGGGAGCATGTGAGCCAGAAGCTCACATAGGCTCATTCACAGCACACTAAGCTGAAGTTTAGCAAAGTATCCAAATGGAACCACTGGGTGAAGTTAGGCGAGCTGCTCCTCTTTGCCCCAGACTCCCATCTGCAATTTTTTGGGGGTATAACACTTACAACACGGGTATTGAAAATTATTAGAAAATTATTTTAATACTTGAAATAAATTAATAATAAACAATTTCCCACAATGGCCGTGCCCAAAGTGACTCACGGCAAACATTCAAAACATCAAACTACAAAGCACCAAAAATACAAACATACAAAATACAGAGCCTGTCAGTAAATTCTATTTGTCCAGCTGGTTTATTAGATGGGTTGCATATTTTTACCAACAGCTGCTCTCCAGGGGCTCAGGCGGACAGAGGCCTTTCACATTCCCTGCTACCTGATCCTTTAAAGTGGAGATGCCAGGGATTGAACCTGGGCCCTTCAGCATGCAAAGCACAATGTGCTCTAGCACTGAGCTAAGGCCCTTCCAGGGCAAAACTGGAGTCATTTCCTGCCTGGAGGCTATCTGATTGCTGTCAGAAAGCAGCATGTTGTAGAGCAGTGGTTCCCAACCCGCCCGCTCCCCCTAAACATTGTCAGACCACGGAATGATTTCCCTGTCTGCTGAAAAGTTGTAAAGCACTGTGCTGGATGCTGCATGGTTTTTAATTGCATTTTTTACAAACATAGCATGGATCACTCGCATGAAGCTTGTAGACCACCGTCTGGGAACCCCTGTGGCAGAGCCTTTGCGGGAGATTGTGGGTGGGTGTGCGTGGTTGGGTGCAAATGGATGGCTAGTTTCTGAATCCGTCAGCCTTACCCCGCACGTCTCTTCTCCGGAGATGGTGACCCTCTGGAACTCCCTTTCCAGAAGCACATCCCGTTCTTTGGGATACTGGTCCACCAGGTCCTCTCCCTGCTCCTTAAACAATCTGGGGGGAGAGGAAAGAAAGGGGAGAGTTGAGGGAGCAACAGTAAATGACAGATTTGGCTCTGCCGGTATCCTGCCGTGCTCACTGGAGTCCCCTTTTCGAAAGAGGTCCTTCAAGACATCAAAGCAGGACGTACCACACACAAAACACGTTCAAGACAGGGACAACCTCCCCGCCAACCACAGGGAGAGCAGCCCTGAACTACGGAAAGGGGTGGAGACAGTCATGGACACTTGACAGCTTCAGAACCTTGGACAGTCAAACAGGGTGCCCACGTAGCAGGAAGGTGGTTCCTGCTCCTCAGGGGAGAGCTCTTTCATTTTGCACAGCTTCACCAGATGACCAATTGCCCCTTTCTGCACTGCATGAAGTCAATCATCTGGCAGAACCAGAAGCAGAGCAAGGGCCTGAAGAAGCTGGCCTCCAAGGGACGCCCTGACAAGGACCTTGCTGGGCTTACTAGGGATCTGAGCTGCTCAGCCAGCACCATGAAAAGAGGGGAGGTGGGAGAAGAAATATAAAACACAGAGACAAGAGGCTGGCTCCACCCACTGTGCCTGCCATGAAAAGAATCATCGCCATTATAATAAAAAGACAGGAGGGAAACGGAGCTCAGAGCAAAGGAACAAGGGAAAGTGACCAGCAGTGGAAAGGGAGGAATCCCCCGCTCAGCTGTGTCGAGAGCCATGGTGAGCTCGGGATCAAAGGCGCTTCTGCCTGCCCTAGTTGCCATAGGGCTTCCCAGCTTCTCAATCTGAACAGCATCTACTTCTCAGAAGGGATCGCCAAACTTGACACATGCACCAAAACAGTGGCTAGCTTTGGCCTTTCCTCTGCAAGGATTTCTCCATTCTAAAACACCGAACTTTCATTCTCCTCCAGGAGGCGAGGGGAGATTCACTTCATCCATTTACACCAGGCAAGTCCAACAGGTAGATCCTGGTCTACCGGTAGATCACTGGATGCCTGTGGTAGACCACTGGTGGATCATTGGCTCCCCCCAAAGAAGTTCAGCAGGGCTTTCCTCCCTTAAAAAAAGCCCATTAACTTTGACCTGAACCCCCCAAAATGGGGTAGATCACTGACAGCTTTTAACTCCGTGAGTAGATTGCAGTCTCTTGGGAGTTGGCCACCCCTGATTTACACCATCTTTCCACTCTGAAGTTCAGTTCCAAGCCTGCTCCCAGGCTGTCTGGCATGTCTCTCAGTCACTGCTGGTAAGATCAGAGCCCTACTTGTACATTGGGGGCAAAATAATGTGGACTTAAGATGGAGAGGCGAGGGATACAAATGCAAGCCCCACCCCACCCCAACTTCCTTGTGCCTCCTGGTCCCACTTCGGACTATCCCATGTTGTACAAGGTCTGATGGGGGATTTCTAAGCATGTTCCACATAGAATCCCCCCACTTTAGAGCTTTGCACTGATTGTAGGAAGGTCTGAACAGGAGCTGGCATGCACTGGGATTTTGAGGGAAGGTGCAAGGGTTGTGTATGCATGCCTCTGCCTCCTCCCCATTTTAAGCCTGCACAAGGCAGTCCCAAATGCCTGCACATGTCTTAGTTTGACTTAGCAGTATCTGCACCTAATTAATTGACCACACATGCAGCAGTGGCATGATTGAGAGTGGGAATGTGCCACATGCAGGTGGATAGAACTCTTGCAAGAGTGTCATTTCCTTTGTGCCTGCCAAGGTGGGGAGAGGATGAGGATGCAGCCTGCAGGGTGCTCCCGCTCCCACCCCTGAGTCAAGGGCAGAGAGAATTAATGCCAGGCACTCACTGTAAGTCAGCAGCACTGTCAATTTTCAGGAAGTCCTGTTTGGCTCTGAGTAAAATGTCAGGTTCTAGTCTGAGGATAAATGGGAAGTGGAGGCCAAGGCCAAGACAGGAACAAACAGAGAGACAGAAAGAGAGAGGGGGGAAGAGAGAGAGACACACACAAACAGAGAGAGATGAGGAAATGTGGAGGAAGAAAAGGAGAAGAGGAGAAGAAAAAAAGAAAACACTAGCATTAATACAGAAACCAACACCAGAAATGGCAGACACTGTACAGCAATATTCACCAGCTGTGGGAGACAGAAGAGAATGGATTCAAAAGGCCTAGAACAGACATCAAAACCAAACCATGGTTTGGCCATCAGGAAAGTGCTACTGATTTGAATAGTAAGTCCCTCCTCATCCATGGCAACCAGTTTGCCATGAAGATTAGGCAAACCACCCCCACCTGAACCAGAAAGTATAGCTCAATGTGAGTTTCTGGTTATGGTGCGGAGGCAAACTATGGCCAGTGGTAACCATAATTTGATCAATCCAGATATTATGCCAAAGCATGGTTACCACAACCCAGGAAGCGGAGAAGGGAAGCAGTGTGTGCATGGAGAAGAGGGAGCAAATGCTCCTACAGCACACTTCCAATAGCCTAGGCATGGTTAGGTCATAACATCTGTACCGGGCCATATTTGTCCTCTCTCCAGTCCTGGTTTCTAAACGAATTTAGCCACCTCTGGGCAGATAGAGCTGGAAGAAATACAGAGGCCTTTATTTGCCTGCTGGTAACGTAGATAACCACAAAGCAATCCCACCAGTGAAAAGCCTCTGGGCACCCAAGACAGACCGTAAGCAGGACAAGCGTTGTGTAAAACTGCCAGCTACAAACGCACACACATACAGTTATGTATATGCACACACACAACCATGTCAATGGCAGGCATCCTAGCCAACGTCCGATGTGCACCTCTTTGGACCACCTATGTCTTCTCCAACAAGCCTATTCCCCGAGTTATAGCAATCTATTCTAGGTTGCAACTAAGGGTTCCCCATTTCTCAGTTCTCAACTGCTCATATTCATCCAGTTGTCTTTGTTCATGAACTTCTCTGAAATGCACCTTCCTACTCTTGGAAATACCAAACAAAGGAGCCAGAAGAAGACCAAGAAGCATCACAGCAACTTACTTCACATCCTGGCTGATTTGCCGCTCCAGCCGCTGGCGCCTCTCCTCCAGCTGTTCAATGGGGCTGTCTTCTGGGAATTCATAGGGGGCACTGCGCATATCACTCTCAGCCAACGAACGGCAGAACAGCTCCTGTGGGCACAGCAGCACAACAGTGCAGTCGACCGAGGGTGGGGCAGGGAGGAGTAGTTAAGCCTCCCACATAATAAACCTCTGACAAGCAATGCGGACACCAGCATGGAGAGTCCATTAAGAGGGACTCCCTGGAGTCTGTCTGTTGAGATGGGAATACTCTGCCAGCATCCATGAAAGTATTGTGGGTGGGATCCATGCCACAATGCCTGCTTTTTCAGGGCAGGAATTCACAATGGGGTCACCAACGCAGTGACTTACAATTGCCTGAGTGATGACTGTTAGATGAACTTCACTGCTGCTGGTTTCACATTGCCCAGGTCATCGAAAGGTGCATTAATGATTAATATATCTCAAGGTCCCCGTCTTCCCTGCTGCCTTCTCCAGCATGTTTCTGACACACGGATGTGTCAACATCAGGAAACGACAGCTGCTGAGCCATCAAGCAGGCCCTAATTTCTTCCTACAAAGGTCAGGTGGAAGCTAGAGCAGGCAGCTTCAAACACTTCCATACCACCACCAGTGCTCACATCCAGTGTCTCTCTGCTTAGGACCATGCCTCACATTTAAGTTGTAAGATATACACTTTACAGACCTGTACTGTGAATCCACTAAAGCCATAACATTCGAAGTGTATATTCAAGCCTGTGAGGTGGGGTTAATTTACATCACGCCACAATGCTTTTCTACAATGTGCATACGACATTTATGTACTTCAGATAGTGATTTTAATAAGTCTGTACCATGGACCCTTTAAAATCAGCACGTGACGTGAGCTCCACCAACAGGCTCTATGACACTTCTATCAGTCTGGGACCAGAAAGAGTGAAGGCAGACCTAACATCTTCAGTGTGGCAAAGGTAGATTGAAATGACATTTCCAGCCTTGAAAATGAATGCACATTTTAATGTCCTAGACTTGGGGTGAGATACCCGTGGTCTGGCCAGATTTCATACAGCCCTCCGGGTGCCCTGCCAACCATCAGCTGCTCAGCAGAAATGGAAAGAGGATGTGTAACCGTGGCTCCTTCCTCTGCAAGGTCACAGCAAACTTGTATTCTTTGCAGAAATGCAAAAAGTAGTCCACACATTTTGCAATTGCTGGATCTCAATTTTGGGGAAGGACTTGCAGTTCAGCTGTGAATTGAACATATTTGCATTATCACACTAGAATTACTGAGCCTTTTGGATAGGCAGTACAAATACAGTGGCCCCTCGGGTTAAGAACTTAATTCATTCTGGAGGTCCGTTCTTAACCTGAAACTGTTCTTAACCTGAAGCACCACTTTAGCTAATGGGGCCTCCTGCTGCCGCCGCGCGATTTTTGTTCTCATCCTGAAGTAAAGTTCTTAACCCGAGGTACTATTTCTGGGTTAGCAGAGTCTGTAAGCTGAAGGTACCACTGTATAGGAAGTTCAATGTATTTTTTTTTTAAGTCTATGAAGGAAATGGAAGGTATAACTTGAAGAGAGCTAGTAATAATTAAAAATATGCCTCTGCTTCCATGATATGCGTGGTGTTATGAGAAAGAGAAATTGTGTGAGCATCAAGGGTTTATGATTTTGTGTGGATCTGGCCCCACCTGGTTCAAGTATATGGCTCCACAGCTTTTCTACTAGGGCAATGTGACCCTCAGCCCCCCCCCCCAGAAAGTCCCCCCACCCATCATGTTCAAGAGCAAGGTATGAAGGAAGGAGACAGACAGCTCTCATGAATCACGAAAAAAGGACAAGATCTTGCTATGGACATTTCCATACTGCATCTAAAGAGCCCTGAAGCACAAGCAGCAAGAGAGAGCTGTGCTACAAAGAGACATGAGCTGGGAAGTGCTGAGTCAGGCTTGCTCTGCAAGGATTTCCCCCAATAAATCAGACAAGCAATTCAATTACTTAGCCTGCCAGTAGGTCGATCAAAATGCATTTTCAATTAATTCACTCGGGTACCCGATTCTTGAAAGCTTGCCTGTGGTAAGTTCACTCTTTAGATAAGCTAAAGGCAAAAAGCCAAATTTCTGTGCCAGCAATTACAATGGAAACATCTGTTGCATAGGTTAAAGGGTATCAGCATCAGAATTACTGGCAAGGCAAGTTGGGACCGCTTGCCGGTGACCCACAAATTCCCCAGTTGAAATTATGGACCTTTTCAGTCTTTCCAACTGGGAGAGAATGCACCCAAGAGCCCATCCAGACAAAAAGTCTGGCCAAAGTACTCCTGTAATCGCTCTCCCTGACAATGGCTCAGTTCACACTCCAGCAAGAGATTGCTCACCTATTACTGAGGTTGAAAAAATTGTTCTGATTGCCTGAAACAGGAAGCCTGGAACTGGATCACGCAATAAGAGGAACATAACAAGAGCTTCTCCTTTTTCTTGCGCCTCCTTTCTCTTGTAATGCTGTGATTAGCAGGACAGTTCATCACTCACAGAGATTCCAGCTACTCCAGAAACCATTAAGTGCACATGGGACAGACTTTGCCAGGCTTTGAGGCTGGATTTAGGCTAATGCACATTTCCTGTGAGCATGCCACGCCTGGACTTGGAAGTAGCAGAGTCCCAGAACTGCACAAGATTTGCCTACCTTAAAATCTGGCATCCCCAAACAGTGGACGAAAACAACCAGTGTGGGCTGCAAGCAACGCTAGGTCCACCTTTCCTTTACGCCACAATTAAAATTGGGAGAAGGTGGAATCATTATGGCAGTGGAGACCACGTAACAACACTTTATGCCTCAACTGCAGGGTGGCACTAACTGGCACAATGTGGCAACCTGGCCCTCTGGGAAACACCCCAACAAAACCTCACAACAAGCACACTCAATGAGAAATAACTCCCAAACACCGGGTTGGATACAGAGGTGATCCTAGGAAAGCAAAACTGTACTTCAGCCAAAGCGTCAAACCAGCAGAAGCTTCTACAAACAGAAGGGGAGGGTGATTTATCCCCACAGCCCCTCCACCCACCACCACCAAGCACAATTCCCAGGGGCACAGGAGATTGCAAGAGGAACTGGCAAAGATCACTTCCCTCTCACCTTCCATTTCCAGGAGTTGAAAGCAACCCACTCCTTACCTCCAACAGTGAAAGGCTGCATGGATTATCTCTCCCACCTCCCCACAGCCTTTGCAAATGCAAGAGGAGTCGCATGCATTTGTCAGAGTTCGGGGTTACAGAGTTGAGCTTGTTTCATTAAAAAGCAATCAAAGGAAAAGAGGAACTCAGGGCCAGTAGGTATAACCCTGAGGTGGTGTCCTCACAGGCCTGGTTCCAAGGTTATAAAAGAGGAAAGCAACAGCAATGAAGAAGTAACATTACCTCGGCTATCTCTTTGTACTTGCCATCCATGGAGGTGCGCAGGTCAACAGGAAAATGCTTCAGGCAGTGGGGAGGCCCCGGGAGGGAACGCGCAGGCTGCAACTGGCGGGACCGCGGCCCTCCGTGGATCTCTGTGGAAAATATGAGACAGCAGTCAGGGAGATGAGAGAAAGCCACAGCCCTGATCAGAACAATTCAAGGGAAGAGGAGAAATTTAATCAAACACAGCCTCTATCAGTTCTCTCCAACCTGGTGCCCTCTAGATGTTCTGGACTATGATTTCCATCAGTCCCAGTCGGCAGCGGCTGGTAATTCTGCCTGGATCAAAACGGCGAACTGCCATAGGACAGTCCTGCTTTCCAAGAAACATCTGCAAAAGGTTTCTGCAGATTAGCAGACACCCCACCACCATCATTTCGTTTGAGAAACTGCTAAAACACTTGGCTTTACCATCACTCCCTTCTCACTCCACATCATGCATTTGAAGGAAGCAGGTTGTGGCTGCTGGTACTGTAATTAACAAACAAACAACTTTGTTACTCTGCCTTCACCCTAAAGTTCCAGGGGTGGGCTACATTGATTAAAATTACATCAGAAGTTTTAAAAACTTACAATAAAAAATGCAACCACACACACAAATAGAGTGGGTCCTGAAAATATACATCTCAGGTGTCAAGGCCAGGGAAAAGGGGTGATAAGATAATGACACTATAAAAGGTAAAGGACCCCTGGGTGGTTAAGTCCAGTCAAAGGCGACTCTGGAGTTGTGGCGCTCATCTCGCTTTCAGGCTGAGGGAGCTGGTGTTTGTCCACAGACAACTTTCCGGGTGATGTGGCCAGCATGACTAAACCATTTCTGGCGCAATGGAACACCGTGATGGAAGCCAGAGCGCACGGAAATGCCGTTTACCTTCCCACAGCAGCGGTACCTATTTATCTACTTGCACTGGCGTGCTTTTGAACTGCTAGGCAGGAGCTGGAACAGAACAACGGCAGCTTACCCTGTCGCAGGGATTTGAACCGGCAACCTTCCAATCGGCAAGCCCAAGAGGCTCAGTGGTTTAAACCACAGTGCCACCCACGTCATATATAAGCCAATGTACTAATTCTACACTCTTTCCATCCTTTTGCTTCAGGAAGTGGCTCAGGAATGTATTCAAGCTAAGATGTTAGAGCAATTGGTGCACACAGAAATGGCACATACTACCTCTGCTGAACCTCACCATCCTTCAAAGGAAAACTAAACTGCCAAGTTCACTTTCTGGCAATCCTTCCCAAAAGCCTTTTTCACATCTGTGCACACTGAAAAGTATGAAGCTGCTAGAACTCAGACTGGCCCAGGGCATCAACAGAGCAAAGATGCTACTGAAAATTGACATTAGAAACAGAACTAGTCTTGTGGCACCTTAAAGACAGATGTGTTTATCATGGTGTGACCTTCTCTGGATTAGTCACCAGATGCGACAAAAGAAAAATAACAGAAACAGTGCAACTCTGATTTCCACTCGTAACCCATCCCTTACCATGTCCAATGAATGGCAGCTATTGACAAAAAGCAGGAAATCCTCTGTGAAATATGCCCAATTTTATGCTGTTTTCTGGTCTCTGTTAACATAGCCCAGGTTCATCAGCTCCTGAGCTATATTTACCAGTTCCAACAAGAGCCCACCATTTAAAATAAAAGGAAATGGCACAAGCACTATTTGATCCATTGGTTCACCATCCACCCCAAGGGTCGCTCGAAGCCCACACTCAAATTACCAGCTGCCAGTCTGTGTCACAGGGCCCCAGACCTTGCAAATGCCCAAGAACTATCTTAGGATCCACCCACCTCTGTTTGCCATTTTCAGCTGCTCTGCTACCAGGGACAAGGGTTGGGTCTGGAAGCCACCGTTATATTGGCATTATGAGAAGAGTTCCCAGACATCTCCTTCTATGCCTGGCCATTCATTTCCTGAATATGTAGTCACATATTAATTTTGGCAGATTACGTAATATGCACAATTGTTGCTTTATTCAAGCTCACAACAGCCATGCAAAATAAGACCCTCCTACTCCCATTGAACAGATGCAGGATTGAAGGCGAGACTTCCTCAAGGGAAGCAACTGTATGTTCCTGGCCTAGCAAGGATTTAAAGTCGGACTCTGGATAGGCAACCAGCATATGCTATTCAGCTGGACCCCACCATGTCTCAAATGTCAGTTCTCAAAGTGATCCAGCCACCTCAAAATACCGGAAATGCCACTGAGCTGTGGACCAGATCTCCTTTCAAATGGGGAAGAATCCCTTATCAACTGGCATCACCTTTCATTGGGCTTTTTCAATGCCATTCTTCCTAGCATTTGCGACAACCACAAAGCATTTGTGACAATCACAAACCACGTTGCAGGTGGAGGACTCCAGCCCGGAGATGAAAATACTTACTGCCGTACTTAACAAGGAATTTCTGGCAGGGCCAGGAACTGACTATGCTAGCTAAAAATGAACAGATGCTTTTGCTTTTCTTGAAGAACAAGGATGCAGAAACTGCGGCCCTGAGGATGTTGTTGGACTACAACTCTCACCACCCCTCACCAATGGGCATGCTGGCTATGGCTGATGAGAGCTGGAGTCCATGGAAGACCACACAGTCCCCATCCCTGCTGTAAAAAGTGAAGTCTCCTCACCATCACGCCCAGTTAAAAGGATCCCATTTCTCACCAGCTTCAAGACTCTTAGTGTCCACTTTGAGGTTGAGAAGCACTAAAAACAAAAACAAAAAAGGGTATCCCATCCCTTCTAAAAGTTTAAACTAGTTGGTAAGGCTTGCCCCACCACTTGTCTGATGTAGAAATAATAATCAGCTTCCAGCCTGGAGACGAGTACCTTAAGCTGGCTTCCAGAGAGACTATTAAAGGGAATAACACATCCTTTGTTCTGTTAAAAGGAACCTGGCAGAGACACATTCTCTCTTGTTTGCGCCTGCAGAGGCTGAAGGCAAACACCATGGACCGATCAGCCAGACCCTACGCTGAGCCTCACAGGAGAAACTGCTCAAAGTCCATTTTATAGGGGTGATTGGCTTTCAGCTCTCAGGCCTTAACGTTCTAATGAGAGCAAATGCTTGCAGACCAGATCTTTCCTCCCTGCCACTGCAGCAAGAACACAACCACTCCTAGCTCCCCATGCAGAGCACAAGGGGAACAGATAGAGAAATCAATACAAACAACCCAACCACAGCACTTTTGCTGACTGTTGGCCAAATCTACCATGGAGTGGCCTCTCTGAAGCCACACAGGAATCCATGGGTGACCCAACTTCCTACCTCTGCAGACTATGGGGCAAAGCAAGTTGTGAAATAATACAGAGTCATAGGCAATTACTTTGTTCCCTTCTGCTAGAATCGACATGTCTTGACCTCAAAATTCCTAAAAATAAAGCAAGGTAAACAAAATAGACTCCTCAAGGGAAAGGGAGCGAAAGAATGTAGTTACTTGAGACATTTTTAAAGCAGATCAGAGTCCCAACTGCTGTGTGCTCAGTATGTGTTGTAGAATACACTACATTGGTCCATTACATATCTTGTTGTTAAGTTGTCACAAGTTAGGTGACAAGGTTGCTCATAGATCTGTTTTTAATGTCTCCCAAGGATGCTTCACACACTACAGAAAATATGGGTTTTCTTTGCTCCTCTGCATGTCTCTGTGGTGCCTTTAAACCATAAGGTCTCCAAGTCCATGCCACCGATTTTTCACACATGTCTGCACCCTCCACACATTATAGCAGTCACCATGTGGACACAGTCAACAAACAAGAGCTCATTTCCCTCCATAATAACCCAATGTAGGTGCCAAACTAGCAATCTTCTAACTCGTGTGAATTCTTTCCTTTCCGTGGCTCATGTAGACATCTTGACTGGCACTAGCTATGGTTTGCAAACAAGCGTCCATCTCTGTTTGTGCTGCTGCAGATGTTAATGCTGCTGTGCCAGAGTCAAATCTAACCAGGTAAGGGAAGTTAATTTTTGAGAGTTAAAGTAAGGAAGGTGATGATGGGCAAGGAAGGAGATGCAAACCTGCAGCACAGCTTTGATCACCTAACCATGGTTACATTTTCATTGGGTCGATTTGCAAGGCAGCTCTAAGCAATATGTTTCACCTACTAAGTAGAGAATAATAAGCAAGAGCCTGCTCTGGTCCATGGGGTCACGAAGAGTCGGACACGACTAAATGACTAAACAAGAACAACAATAAGCAATAGACTGGGGCGGGGGTCAAGGGAGGTTCAAAGGTACAAAGGAACATGACACCTCTAGCAGAACTGGACTATCACCAACAGCTACTGGCAATTACATAAACTGACACTCTCGCATGCTGTCAATAGGCAGGGAATCTAGATAACTTGTGTGGTCAACTATGTCACAAGTAAACACTACTTGGCTTTGTCAGAACTTTTTCTGTTTAAAAGTTTCAGGTATTCATAGCCACACAAAAGGATTTGTAAAGTAAATGCTCAGGAGCCAAAAGGATCCATTTCTAGGTACCATTTTCCAAGCCATACTGCTCCAAGTGACATTGCTGAATTAGGACTGGGGAGACAAAGGCTCAGATCCCACATCAACCATCATGAAGTTCTGAGTGACCCGGGGCTAGTCATTCTTTCTCAGCCAGATTGAAGTCACAGGGTAGTTGCATGGATAATGAGGTGGTGGGGACCCATGTATGCCACCCTGAGCTTTTGGATGAATAGGATAAAAGTGTCCAAATTAATCAATCAATCCACAGTCCCGGCAAACATTTTTTTATCACTGTAATGCCTCATGTCCTTACTTCTTTTCCACTCTCTCTGTCATGCGATACATCACATTCCATTCTTTGAAGAGGATATCATAAGTACACACATTCATGAAAATTTATGGCTCACTTGCACAGCCCACACTAAATCACAGGATCTGGCATTCCCTCGGTTGAATCGTACAAGTCCTGTCTATAATTACTGACATCACCCACTTCACAAGGAATTCCATTTGTCTTCCCATCCAAACCAGCTATTGTCTATCTAGAGTCACTTTTCAACCCAACTCAGCTGGCCTGCAAGTACTGATTTCCTTTTCTTGTCAAGAGACAGAATATCTTCTTCTAAATTGTATTTAGTATCAACAGTGTGTTCAAGTAAGTTTGTTACTGTCCATGAAAAAGTTGAAATTGCTTTAGGTGAAAGGCCAACAAGTGAGGATGGGTGGAAGATGTCTGATGGCACTGGAGGTGCTTGACTGGTGAGCAATCTGTCACTCACTGTTGCCCCTATAAATCGCTCAAGAATAAATACAAGATGGAGGATTATTACTTTAGAGAAAATCTCCAGGTCAAATTGCCGCAGAAGCTGCTTTATACAGAGTCAGACCACTCGTTTGTTGAGCTCAGTGTTGCCTACTCTACAATGATTAGCAGTGACTCTCCAGACTTTCAGAGGGGGCGACGTTGTCCACCTCCACCTGGAAATACCAGGGATTGAATTTGGGATGTTCTGCAATGCAGAGTATGTACCCTACTATCTAGCTATGGCCCTTCCCAAAAGGTTGCCTGATCACAGTCTAGAGATCCTGCCTGGGTCTAAACATCCCACGGCAACAGGAACGCAAGGAGCTACCGCATTTCCCAGTCCATTCCTCCTCCAGATCCTGCATCCATCTTCATGTAGCAGTGTGGGAAAGGGGTAAGGGCAGATAAAAGTAACAGGCCAAAAAGAGCCAGAGGAGCTGTTTATGATCCTGCTGTTGCTGCCTTAAGAGTGTTCAAAAGAACAGGCAGGATCTCCAGGGCATCATCCGGCAATGAGACACGTGTGTTCCTACCCACCAGGGTCTAATAAAGCATTTCATAATTATATACCTGGAAACGTCATTTCTGAAATGATATGATTATTAGCTTTTCCCCATCTAGTGTTCTTAGCTGTTACATCTACAATAACCAGAATTCTTGTCGTGGGGGCACTTAAAACAGATGCTGATTCCGCCCCAAAAGCAGCTGCACTGCAGTAGCTGGCAATATGCATTTTGTGCACTCAGATTTTCAGTGCTCATTCCTTCAGAACGAAACTTGTCACAGAAAAGGAAAAATTGGCCCTGCTGTCCGTAGCAGCCTATTCCCAGAAACCTCTGCACAACACATTCCAGTTTGTGGGGGAGGGGCCACTTATCTTAGTAGATGCTGAGCAAGTTTCACAAGTGTCACAACTACCCGACAAAAGAGTGACACAAGAGAAACCAGTCCCTTCGAGTTCATTCATATCCTGAGCTCACTGGAGACACGTGAGAACTCCATAACTACACAAAGGTCTCCCCCACCAGCACCCCATGACGAAAGCTTGCAATGCCTGCTTTGCATCTGGCCCTCAGCAGGTCACCAAGGTACACACCACAAAGCAGAAGCATCAAGCCCTGTTCTAGGACAAGGAGGAAAGCATTGCCATCAACTGTCAAACCTGATTCAGAGTGTTTTTGCCTGCCTGATGCCCCAGAGGCTGACTACCCGCTCCATCACAGTGGCTTATGCAGAAGGAAGAAGTGTTTGCTTGGGTTCCCTCCCCCCCCCCACTGCCCCTCTCCGACTCCCAATCCAGGCACTGCCTGAATAGTCAAGCTCCACTGTGCCTTGCTAATGACCCTCACATGTCTCCCTAATGGGCTCCCTGTGCACAGTGCAAACAATCAATTCATTAGGGGGGGAAAAGCAAGAGCTGGGGAACCGCCAGGCCAATTGCAGGGCTAAGCCTTGGCAGCCCCATCAAAGCCAGCATGTGTCTTCAGCTCATGAGGGGGGCAGCCAAGAACAGCTGCTCCTGTAGCTCCAATTGCTGGCTGGGCAACACCACGGATGGCAACACAGATTTCCTCAAGCTTTCTTCCACTGCCACTAGCAGCTTTTGGATGTGCAGCAGTCTGGAGCCCCAGCTTTTGTTGGGAAGCCTCCCAACACCTGCCAGAACCAATGGGGGAGCATCACTTCCAGGCCCAAACCCTCCATGGCAAAAATCCCCTTGTGACATTGCAGCAAAAGTTTAGTGGGGTCAGCAGTGTAGCCTGCTCCTCCTACACTCAGATACCTAGGAGAAGTAAAGACAGGACATGGCTTCCCACACTTAGTCACATCTTCATGCTTGGTTCTGAATCTGCAATAGTCTTCCCTTAAGTCAAGCTCTGGCCAAATGCTGAAGCTCCTCCACCAAGACTATAGCTGCGGATGCTGATTCGGTCACATGCCCATATTGTGACACTTGTTATGCCACTCTTTTGGAAATCCTGAGCCCACCACACACAGAGCAGCAGAAATGTGGCTAATTCAGACATATGCCGATGCCGTAATATATAGCGACGGCTTCATTCACATGTATGTAATGGAGACACTTTATTGTGACATCTCGTTGGCGAGAGGTTACTAGGTGCTCCATCAATCCGACTCCAAGGACCAGATATTCATTTTTCTTTTATGCAATTTACCCCTTGGGGGTTTCCCACAAACACTGGGGATGCAATTATGGTTAGTTTAATAGTGGCTTAAAGGCTTGCCCTGAGAAACTAGAAAGCTAGACTCTCTCTCAGTAGTCCTCCGTTGATCACTGAAATGCCTGTTCCGGCAACTTGAGACAAGGTAGCACAGATAAATTGCCATGTGACTAGTTCCTTGGGGTGAAAAATTAGGCAGTTTTTATAGAATGTATTTCAATGAAATAGTGGAGCCTCTTCCAAACAGCTGTATTTTCACAAGTACTAGAAGATCACAGAAATATGCTTTAAAGAGTACTAATAAGCATCATAGTTCCCCCCCCCCATTTTTAATTTTATTGTACATAGTACATGCAGGTGGTTGTGGCTAATGGCTATCAGATTTATACACATTCAATTAATTAAAGTACGTGTGGGTTTGTTTGTTTTTAAACTCCCTTTCTCACAAGAAGCCTTGCACCACCAAAATACTAAAACAGAGTGCAAGGGATAGAAGTCCTGCATTTTTTGTGGGTATCATCGCAACAACTTCTCATCACAAGGAATCCAAACTCTTGCAATGCATCTGAGAACATGATAGGGATAAAAACAACTGCAAAAGAAGCTGTCATCATTACCCACTTCCCCCACTCCCCAAGACAGACATGTCAGCATCTGCACCAGGATAGCCAGTGGAGGTCCCCTTCAGTGATGAGCTGTCAGCTAGCCCAGCTTCAGAGAATTGCCAGAGGTTTACACACAGAGACACAAAACACCTCCCACTCCCCGGAAAAAAAGAAACCTCAAGCCTCAATCAATACAGGAATACCTTGCCAGTGCTCCTGCTCTAACTTTCAGGGATTTGCCTTCTGCGGCAGCCTGAGCAAATCACCCCTCTCTTTTACGTTGAGCGCCACATGCCCATCTCACGTCAAAGGCTTTTAAATCGCATGCCCCTTAACAACACAGCATTGCAACTCCAGCCCATTAAATAGAACAGGCAGGCTTCACTTTATCCTTCAAGCATCTCAGAACTCCTGATTAATAAGAGCAGCTGCAACTCAAAACCATCCAGCCCCAGAGGGGAGAAAGGAAAAGGCATTTCCAAACACTTACAGATCTGGCAGTCTTAAGGGCCTCACTAAGCCTCTGCCTTTTCTCCACCTGGAAACCAAGATGCTGGCAGGCTAGGCAAGGAGCATCCCATCACCTTCTGCCCCCTGAGCGTGGACCAAAAAGCCTCCAAGGTACCCTTGGGGGAGGCAGAGTGCCCACAAGAAGGCAACGAGGACGAAGCAGACAGAGGTGCCTGCTGCCGCTGCTGCTCTTGCCGGTGTTTCGCAGCCTCCTCTCTGAGAGCTGCAGTCCCACAGGATTCCAGCTCCAGAGCCGGCTTGGGCTGTACCAACCGTAGCTACATGGGGGGAGAGGGAGGAGACAAAAAATATATGACAGTCTCTTCCAAGAGGCAGGCAGAGCCAGACAGGCAAAGAGAAGCCACCCTCCGCCACCAGTGGCCACGCAGCAGAGCTAACTCCTGGCCTCGAAGTGAGGAGGAGTTAACCCCTAACGTGCCAGCCACAGCTGCAGACGTGTATCCCAGCGCCCGCCCCCATCTCTCTCTGAAAGTAAGCAATGGCAGAGATCTACCCACACACAAAAGCACAGAGCACCACATACTGGTCGTTCATGCTGTAAGAAAAGGGGGAAATCGAACAAAAGCTAACTCAACTTTAAGAGTGTGTTTTCATTATGTACTGGTATAATAAGGCACAAGAACACTCCAAGCCACATACTTTGTAGGGAATACATTGAGATTCTTATTTGGTTAAGCTCAACGTTGTTGTTATTATTGCCCCTCTCTGTTTTTGTTTCACATTGTCTCTGTATGATTTTAAAACAGAATATATCATATTTCATGGGGGGGGGGGCAAACAGAGGTGTGTCTTGTGCTCCCCCCATTTTTTTCCCACTAAAGGCTATGAGGAGTCTGGTAAACATACACACAAATTCCATCCAGCAGTCAGTTTGCAAGGTGTGATTATCTGTCCCTCTCAAACATTAAACCCCACTCTGGCTAGAATCTAAAGAAGGGTGCTCCCCTTTGCCCAAATTCTCCTGCACCAGTCTGGAAAATATTACTTTTCTGCTATCTGTAGCAGATTGTCTCTATCTGGCTCACAGACCATCCAGCTCTAACCATTAGGAATCGTTACTTCCCAAATGGCACATTCTAGCCCTTACGGCACAAACTCCATTGCTGGCATCACCCAGGTGTGTTAAGACAACTCCAAGCCAGATCTCGTTTGGTTCCAAGGTAAGGAGAGGAAGTGGAAGAATCGAAGCTGTGCTGCATACTTGACTGCAGCTCAGTGGTGACGGGGATGGAGGTTGTCTTGGCAGAAGCCGGCTATAAGCTTTGTCTCCAAGAGCTGCAGCCGCTGGTTAATTAAGAACAATAAATGGCCTATGAGAAGCAGCTGTCCTTTCCTGATCCCGCAGGACGTAATGGAGGTGCCTGTGCTCAGAGTCTGCTGTCACGGAGATGAAGGGCCTCAGGGGTGACAGTGATGGGCATGTCATTCCTCAGTCTCGATCCTTTGAAGACAGACTGGCAGCAGGTTTTGGAAGCCTGCCCAGTGATCGCTCTCTTTCTGAGGAAGGCAGTGGCGGCAGCGGCAGCAGCAGCAGTGCCCCAATGTTGCTTACACAGACTTTCTCCAGTTCTCAACAATCTGGCCAAGGATCCCACACCTCTTGTTGAGAGAGCCAAATCCAACCCAATGCGGTACTTGTTCACAAAGCCCTTAAGTGAAATGCGTTTTCAGGGATGGCACTAGAGCAGCCAAGCCCCAAATCTCCAGAGGCAAGCTCCAGGCTGAACTGCTCAAAACTGGGTTTTGAAACCCATGGAGGTAAACTTCATTATTTCCACATCTGGGAGGAGTCAGCCTTTCACTGTGGCAGCACCTGTGGAACTCTCTGCCTATTGACATTAGGTAGGCACCCTCACTATACAATTTCACACACCAGCTAGTTTCTTTGTTTCAGCAAGCCTACCCAGATATAGTGTTGTGTATGCACTTGTTTCTAAAACAAAAACAAAAATGCTGCTCTTATCGGTGTATTGTTGACAATTATTTTATTATACACAGCTTAAATATTTCCCTTAATTAAACAGTTTTGTATTGCTTTCCTGAATAAAATAAAACTATTTTTGTAGTGGGTGGATGCGGGTGGCGCTGTGGGTAAAACCTCAGTGCCTAGGGCTTGCTGATCGCATGGTCGGCGGTTCGAATACCCGCGGTGGGGTGAGCTCCCGTCTTTCGGTCCCAGCTCCTGCCCACCTAGCAGTTCGAAAGCACCCCTAAGTGCAAGTAGATAAATAGGTACCGCTTTATAGAGGGAAGGTAAACGGCATTTCCGTGTGCTGCGCTGGTGCTGGCTCGCCAGAGCAGCTTCGTCACGCTGGCCACGTGACCCGGAAGTGTCTCCGGACAGCGCTGGCCCCCGGCCTCTAGAGTGAGATGGGCGCACAACCCTAGAGTCGGACACGACTGGCCCGTACGGGCAGGGGTACCTTTACCTTTACTTATTTTTGTAGGTATATAGCTTTCTTTCAAATGAATATGGGGTGTGTGTGGAGAACTACAGATCAGCAGCCAAGCCTTTGAGGAGATTGACACCTAAAGACTGGCATCAATCCCTTTCAAAATAGAATGGCTAATACCTTTTTCCTATCAATATTGTTATGTCCACAGGTGAGAAACACCTGTATTTTCAATAATAAATAATATATATCAGTTATTGGGGTTGCAAGGCAGATAAGAGAAATATGAAGCATGGGGATATATTTACACAGACCTTATACTCAGTGCTAGTATTTGTACTGGAGTGGGAATGGCTGTTGGATGAATTTCAGCAGCTTGACA
Source organism: Podarcis cretensis (assembly GCF_951804945.1). Taxonomy (NCBI): domain Eukaryota; kingdom Metazoa; phylum Chordata; class Lepidosauria; order Squamata; family Lacertidae; genus Podarcis; species Podarcis cretensis. The sequence continues at coordinate 49,949,619 of NC_137175.1, read as the reverse complement.
AAAACAGCCTTAGAGCCAGATGCTTGGAAGCAACGAAGTACACTGAATAATAAGTCTGTGGGCCAGGGAGGAGGAGGAGGAGGAGGAGGAAGAGGAGGAGGAGGAATAGGCATTTAACTCCCTCTGTCAAACATTAGTCGCCTGTTTCTGGATTACTTGCATTGTGCAGATGACAAAATAAATCCCCGGAGAAATGATAGAAACTGCATAAATGATGCCTTTTCCACAGTTGTTGTTGTTGTTGCTTAGTAAAATTTGGAATTATTACTTGGTTTTGATTTGACAACAAAGTCACAGCCGGCAAATAAGAAGCATATGTGCAATATGACTGAAAGTTAAGCAAGATCTAAGACAGAATGTAAACAAAATGTAAACAATTAGTTCTTATCATCCAAGGAGAACAAAAATCAAAATACTATAGAAAACACTGTACTGTACTGAGTATTCAGTGAGATTTGCAAAACACTTCTGTGCACTAGAACAGCACAAATTCAGCGAATGCATATGGCTGTCATTATCTAGGTGTAAATAAAGATGGTGGAGGAGAGAAAAAGCTAAGATCCTGCTGGTCTATCAGGTGGACTTGTGAGTGGCCTTAGGACAGGAGACCCAGCTTCAATCCTCAACTCTGCCTGCAAGTTTTAGCCTGTTGTCATGGAAATAATTTTATACCAACCAGGGAGAAAATAAAAACATCCCACACAGGATAAAAGACAATAACAGTGTAAGCCTATGCAGTGGTACCTCAGGTTAAGTACTTAATTTATCCTGGAGGTCCGTTCTTAACCTGAAACTGTTCTTAACCTGAAGCACCACTTCAGCTAATGGGGCCTCCCGCTGCCGCCACGCCACCAGAACACGATTTCTGTTCTCATCCTGAAGCAAAGGCTTTAACCTGAGGTACTATTTCTGGGTTAGCGGAGTCTGTAACCTGAAGCGTATGTAACCTGAAGCGTCTGTAACCCAAGGTACTGCTGTAAATATTTACTTAGAAGTAAGGCTCACTATTTTATATGGATGCTACTCCCTAGTAACCCTATTTCAGTAAGCCTAGGTTTTCTCTTCTGTTGGAAATACTATAGCTTTGGACTTCCTGCATCAAGCAGGTGGTTAGGCTAGATTAGGGGTAGGCAACCTAAGGCCTGGGGGCCGGATGTGGCCCAATCGCCTTCTAAATCCGGCCCGCAGAACGGTCTGGGAATCAGAATGTTTTTACATGAGTAGAATGTGTACCTTTATTTAAAATGCATCTCTGGGTTATTTTGGGGGCATAGGAATTTGTTCATTTTCCCCACCCCCAAATATAGTCCAGTGCACTACATTGTCTGAGGGACGGTGGACCGGCCCATGGCTGAAAAAGGTTGCTGACCCCTGGGCTAGATAGCTAAACCCTATGGCAGCAGCCTAAAGAGGGTTGCAGTCATGCAAAAGAAGGGCAGGCAGCCTAGACCTCTGGAAATATAATTCTGATTTTAATCAAAAGGATCTGGCATTCTTTGCCTCCCTCTTAAAATCTTCTGCTCAAGACAATTTTCTCAGATCACACAACTGACACAAGGTGCACATTCTGCAGGAGTTTCCAACATTTCACTGGGAAATCTCCCTTTGAAAACTGTGCTGTGCTTTGTACATCTGCTGAGAGTAACAGAGGGAGAGTTAACAAGAGGCACACACTGGAGTTGCACTATATTCTGCCACACTTAGCATAGGAATGTAGTGGGCTCCTGGAGAAGAAGGGGAGCTTTCCATCATTCCCACCTGCAAGCTCGAAACATTTTGCAGGCTAGGGACGCAGGTGGCGCTGTGGGTTAAAGCCTCAGCGCCTAGGGCTTGCCAATCGAAAGGTCGGCAGTTCGAATCCCTGCGGCGGGGTGCGCTCCCGCTGCTCAGTCCCAGCGCCTGCCAACCTAGCAGTTCGAAAGCACCTCCGAAACATTTTGCAGGCTAGGGACGCAGGTGGCGCTGTGGGTTAAAGCCTCAGCGCCTAGGGCTTGCCAATCGAAAGGTCGGCAGTTCGAATCCCTGCGGCGGGGTGCGCTCCCGCTGCTCAGTCCCAGCGCCTGCCAACCTAGCAGTTCGAAAGCACCTCCGGGTGCAAGTAGATAAATAGGGACCGCTTACCAGCGGGAAGGTAAACGGCGTTTCCGTGTGCGGCTCTGGCTCGCCAGAGCAGCGATGTCATGCTGGCCACGTGACCCGGAAGTGTCTCCGGACAGCGCTGGCCCCCGGCCTCTTAAGTGAGATGGGCGCACAACCCCAGAGTCTGTCAAGACTGGCCCGTATGGGCAGGGGTACCTTTACCTTTACCTTTAAGGCTGGTTCAGTGGTTTTGTCACCACACCCTAGAGAGAATTCTTCTTCCAAACAGCAGCTCTTCAACATCTGGCTTAGACCACAGGCTATTGTGTATCCATGACTATTTATAGGTTTATTACTCGAGTTTCATTTATTTATTTTTACCTGAATTAGTTGGACGGGGGGGGGGGGACACTTTTTAACTGCTACAGAACTAAAAATAAAGAGCACAAACTCAACTGACCAGTAGTGACTCAACAATAACTAAAATACCCTGCTAAACAATGAACAACTATCTGCTTGCTCCATGTGGCTTTGCTTCTAAGTAGTCCCCATTTTCTGTACTGTGGTTAAAAGCAAGAGGTCAAGGGCTTTACATATGTTACTCCATTGCAGCAGAAAACGCTCTTCTTTACTGGCTTTTAGGAAGGGTGCAAAGCAGTGCTTTTTCTGGGGGTACTCAATGGTATGCAGAACCAGCACCTTTCCCCCAAATGTTAAAAGTGTGGAACTTACTGTAACAACTTCATGGTGACTACCAGCACGTTTTTCTATTTGAAAAAGCACTGGTGCCAAGGCAATACCTCTTTCACCTAGTTTTAAATTTCAATAGATAGTTCACTGTTATTTTTCTATACAACCCCTGTTCTTCACTATTATAATGTTTTGCTCATTTTTACTATATTTTAATATTCGCTGTGAGCTGCTTTGAGTTATGGAAAGGCAGCTTAAAACAGTTTTAAATAAATTTTAAAAAGACAAAAACGGGTGGAGGAAACATCAGGAAATTCACTCACAAAAGGTTAGAATTCAACTTAACGTTGCTGCACAACAGAACTGTGCTGTAAGATTTCTAAAGAAAACAAAAGCAGCATTGCCATCCTTTTCCTGCAGATTTAGTAATAGAGTAATTTTGAAATGCTCTCTCTCTCACACATAAATAAGCTGAAAGAGGAACCCCACACTTCCCAGATCCCTCCACATGGCATGAAATGTTCTTTTAAAACGCACATTTCCCTCCATTTCCTGCCTTTGACTGCTGTACCACCACTCACAATCCCATGCTTGGAACCCCCAAATCCTTCCTTGGTCTGCCCTTGGACCTCAATATGCCAAGGCATCTCCTCTTACATCCCCATTACCTTATTTCCCAGGGCCTTCTTAGCAACCTCTAATAAGTTTGGTCCCCAACTTGTCTCATCTTTTCTAGCAGTCACTTCTCATTTGAAGCCTGGGGAAGATTCTCACCTTCTGCACGTCAGCCCTCTTCTCCACTGTTTAGCCTGAGGTTATTACCACCAGGATTCATAGCTAAAGAAGCATCAGGGGGTTGTTATGTGACTGTAATATTTGCTTTTGACAAATGTTTTTAGGTCACACACTATGATCATCCTGTTCTAGGAATTTTACTCCCATGAGGACCACAAGAGTAAATATGATTATGTTCTCAGGATTTTCTCCCAAGAGGACTAGTCAATATTATTTGTATTTATTTTTTTTAAAAAAAATGAGATTCTCAAAATATTCTGCCTGCCCAAAGGAAACTAAGGCAAGAGGCATGATCAGTTTGCTATTTAACATTTCCCTGTTGCCGCAGATACATAGACTTAAAGGTAAATAGTGGCTAGGAAATCTCTATCAAGCTCTAATTTTGCTGTTTGTAAGTACACGCTCTCTCTCTCTCTCTCTCACTATATATATTTGTGGGCAGCTATAACCCTTCCATCCTGTTTCTCCAATATTCCCTATACTTTTCAAAATAACATGTATCTCAAAAAACAACAACAGTAGTAAGTTTATTTTCCTTGTATTTCATGCTTTCCTCCCAAAGAACAAATATTATTACAGTAAGGAAAACAAGAGAACAGCAACAACAAAACCATCTGTCCCGTACATGCACAGGGCTCCACTACCTCACAGCTTATGGGGACAAAGGTGGGTCATTTAACAAAGGAAAGCTGACTGCAGTGGTTAGAGTGAAAGACTCAGCAGATTTGAATGCAGAACTTTGCCATGCCCTGTTTCTATGTGATCCTGGACAAGTCAAGGACAGGACAATTCCCAAATTGCTCCAAAGTGAATGCAATTAAGTTTCACTGATGGATAAAAAAGATTGAGCATGGGGATGGGGACAGGGACAGCAGTTGTGCTGCACAGACTTTACTACACAGTTACGTCCAAGGGCTGTATGCACTTCTGTTGGTTTTTTTTAAAAGATTCCAAATTCTACACTAAAATAATCTTGAAAAGCCAACTGCTGCAATTAAAATATATGGAAATGTGAACCGTTTTGCTCAGTTTGAACACTGTGGTCTGAATCCCAAAATGATGTTTATGAAGACCGATGGGGGGACAAATGCTGTGAGAAATGAAGGGTATTGAAACAAAATAAGGAGGAAATGATGCAAAGCTGTTTAGGGCACTAAAGTACCAACTCCTTGAAACTGGAAATCCTGAAGCAGGAATAGGGACCCTGTGACCCTCCAGATGTTGCTAGACTCCATCTCCCACCATTCCATTTGGCCTTGACAGCTGTCAGACTCAGGGATGACAGGAGCTGTAGTCCAGCAACATCTGGAATGTCTCCAGGCCTAAGCTAAAAAAACAGGCTTTTAAAAAAATTAAAGTGAAAACTAAGGTCATCGGCAAATCAGGATTTGCACCTTCTATCAGATCTTGTGCTTGTGTGACAATTTTATAGACGTGCACAACACCATACACAGCCCTGCCATTATTCCTCCTATGAGGAGGGGGGGAAACTGGAATTGTAAGGGTACCATTACAGATAAGAAAATAACTGAAATCACGTCTGGCATTTTGCGAGCTGTTTTTAAAATGTGACACCCTAAGCAGCCAGGCACGCCTCGCTGTCACTTAACAATGGTCTTGGCTGTGCAGAAGTATTTTACTTCCAGTTGCAATGTGGTAATAATATCCTCTCAAGTACTAGAGAACATAGGAAGAAGCATGCTGTTTCTTTCAGAGCTTACTTCCACAAATGCTCAAAGGGCCTAGAGATTCTGCCCACACCCCTTGAAACAAAGGTAGGGCAGAAAAAGATGCAATGACTATCTCACACTCTGAAGAGCACCGGCAAAATCATTTGATTTGCACTCAGACAGGCTGGTGTAATGTAATGAAGTGTTTTGTGTCAGCTTAAAAACTATCGGCAGGGACGCGGGTGGCGCTGTGGGTTAAACCACAGAGCCTAGGGCTTGCCGATCAGAAGGTTGGTGGTTCGAATCCCCATGACGGGATGAGCTCCCGTTGCTCGGTCCCTGCTCCTGCCCACCTAGCAGTTCGAAAGCATGTCAGAGTGCAAGTAGATAAATAGGTATCGCTCCAGCGGGAAGGTAAACGGCGTTTCCGTGCACTGCTCTGGTTTGCCAGAAGCAGCTTAGTAATGCTGGCCACATGACCCGGAAGCTGTACGCCAGCTCCCTCAGCCAGTAAACCAACCCCAGAGTCAGCCACGACTGGACCTAATGGTCAGGGGTCCCTTTACCTTAAAAACTATCTGCACCGTACAGAGAACGATGTGACAGAAGCCAGTCCCAACACACTTCTGACTACAGATGTTTTTCAAAAAACAGTTAGACAACTTTATGGAGGAGAAGGCTATCAATGGCTACTAGCCATCAGGGGTATGTTCCACTTCTGCTAGCAGAGGCAACATGCCTCAGAATACCAGTTGCGGGAACTGACAATAGGGGAGAGTGCTGTTACACTCAGGTCCTGCTTGTTGGCTTCCCATAAGCATCTGGTTGGCCGCTGTGAGAACAGGATGCTGGACTAGATGAGCACCCTCTTCTTACATTTATATGTGGGATAACTCAGATTGTTAATGTCACCATCACATAAGCAGTGAAAGGAAGACACCAAAGCTTACTCCCTCATGTGCTGGTGTATGATATACTGGGAGTTTTCTTAATATACAGCAAAGGCAAGCTTCAAAGATTTTCTTAAAAACAAATCCTAGATCTGTCCTCCTTTCAGTAGCAATAGCAGTAGTGTCTGATGGAGAATGGATGAAGCCACCTCAGCTGCAACACTGGGATGGACAGCTCTCCAGGCTAGTCTGTCTTCTTAACATTCCAGAGGAATTCTATAGAATCGGGATGTCCATTTACTACAGGAATGGGGATAGAAGGCAAACCCAAGAAACATCGGAAACTGCCTTACACCAAGTCAGGACATTGGTCCATCCAGCTCAATACTGTCAACACTGACTGGCAGCTCTCCAGGGTTTCAGACTAACAGTCTTTCCCAGCTCTAGCAGGGGATGCTAGGGACTGAACCTGGGAATTTCTACATGCAAAGCAAGGGCTCCCCAATGGAAGCTCTTGCTATTTTCATTATGTGCTTGGGTAACCAAAACCTCATGGTGAGAAGCAAGTGGGGAATAAAAGGAACAGCCTAGAACAGCATTATTAATTATTATGTTACTGGACACAAATGCTCGGTCGAGGGCCAGTAAAAGAAAAAAGAGTCCTTAGAATGCAGTTCAGGAAGAATTAAGACCCGGGCTACTAGGAAAGCTGTATTTTAGGGAAAGCATTACTGTATAGTTTTTTGAGGCAAAAACCCCATTCACGGCCCTCGTCTCCAGCCTAAATAAAGGAAAGACTATGAAGTGCCTGCAATAATTCCAAAGTGTCCAATGTTTGCAGGCCTAGGCAATCTAGATGGTAGACATTTTAGGAATATAAAACAAACAAACAAAAGGAGGGAAACAATGTGTAAATACTTCTTTTATCAACAAGCAGCCATTCAGTTCAGGCACCTTATCATTAACATGATTCCCATTCTCAAAAATATATACCTCCATGCATATGCACATCACAAGCTTATCTAACCCATCAACAGCAATCTGTATGCACATATTGGACAGCTACACTATATGTATGTTCTATATCAGCTCCTGGGCACTCATAGCTCCAAATGAAGAGAGCCCAGGAGCTCATAAGGATACAAGAAAGACAGCCATATGGAGCAGCAGCCTGCTTCAGTAGGAGTGAATGCCACGTACCCTATCCTGCAGTTGCAGTTCCTACATACCCACACACTGCAGATGTACTCCCACAAGAAGGAGGGTGTGCTTTTTATGCGCAAAGACTCCCATGCTTCCTACAAAAGACATATCTAACCCAAGAGGTAAAATACTCAAAGTAAAACTGTCAAACTTGGGAATATACCTTCTCTCCTTCTCTCCAGTTCTCACAAATAACCTGTAAAGCACTGCAGATACTGGCCCACTTACCTCGAATTAAGCAACAAGGGAGAAGCCAAGAAAGGAAAAGTACAGACAGTGCTGAACTTCTCAGAAAAGGGGATCCAGGGTTTACACATACCTAGCCATACTCCATGTTCCAGCTGGCTGGAGGTGGCTCACTAGAAATGGCATGCTCTCTGCACATGCTCAGAAGAAAATTGAGCATGACTATTTTGCATTCACCACACCACACCAAATTTCTGGCAAGCTGTGATTAAAAGTAAGCCTGAATCTAAATAACTAGGAAAGGTGAGGCAAGATATCTTTCAGATGTGTTGTATTACACAGGAAATTCACAGTTCTTACTATGTTTTTTGTGGGAACTCTAAACATCCTCCCCTTAATTGGCACATCTGGTGGGAAGGGGGCAGATCTAAATGCCTTTCCCCCAGCTAGCATGTCAGTTGTAATAAAAAATCTAAGACATAATTAGAAGGAATCCCAGGTATTGCTGCCTTCCAAAGGCTTGTATACAGAATAACAAAAACAAAACAAAACACCCAAACCCAACAAACAAACAAACACAGAGTATAACTATATTATCCTAATCAACAACAGCTTTAAATCCAGCATTCTAACACCTCTAGTCTCCACTGTACAGATAGTCAAAGATGTTCCTCCTCCCTAATCCAACCACCAAGCATTTGGCTATCCAAATTTCTGCTCCACTCAATAGAACCGGGCTCCACAACACACAGAAAGGGTGGCACATGGATGCTGAAGCTCTTTGAAAGATTTGCCATTTTATGCCTCAAAACGTGTGTACTCTTCATGCCTCTCTGTTCCCTGAATTCTCACACAATCCTATGCATGCTTAGCGGGACTTGTTTCTGAGCAAAAAAGCACAGGATGATGCTCTTGTCTCCCTATCATGGTCAACAAACAGCCTAAAGGAGCAATCGTCTGCTTAAAGATGAAAAAACGCATAACAGTATAGAGAAAAACAGTATAGAGTGAAGGAATGGGGGCTGGACTCGGAAGGAAAAGGGCTCGTTTCCATTCCAGGACTGCTATTTTCCCAGCTTCTCTCTCTTTTGATAGCAGCATCTAGTGGCTAAGGAGACAGTACCAAGCCCTGCTCACCTCCTGTGATGGGAGCCTGAAGACTGGCCCGCTTCCTCAGCGGGGATCCGCTCTTGGACATTTTTGCTGCCTCCTGGAAGCTCCACCGAAGTCTCGGAACCGGCGCTGCTGCCGTGCTCAAGAAAGAGGCGGGGACTAAGCTAGGCCACGCCTCTTGCCGCTGATGGATGGAGTGTGGTCCTCCCAGACCAGGGGTGGACAAAGACGCCCCCCCCCCCCGCGCCTTCCTAAGCCGAGGATCGAGGTCGGATCCTGCGCTAGAGCGCACCTTGTCTGCTCCCCGATTCGTCAGTGGGGGTGCTGAATGAAAGGCAAGGCCTGCGATCCCTGTCCGCTGTTACTTGGGAGTCGGTCTCATTGGAATCGGGGGGGATTTGCTTCCGATGGAACAGTCACCAGGGGATCCCTGGATCGGCTGGTTTCCTTGCATGCAGCCCAGACCGCTGCCCTCCCCCCACCTTGCTTCAGTCTCAGGCTCACAAACCCCGCCTCTAGTGCGGGGCGTTTGGGCTCCTTGCACCGTGAAGGCCACACGCACGAGATCACGCCCCACGAGAAATAATTAATCCAGAATAACTACCACCCCGGGTTCCATTCCTCACTAGCACCCTCCTACCTGGAAGTACAGTTTGCGTTACAGAGGGGGCGATATCACCATCGGTTAGTCATCCGATTGTTAAAAGTGTGTTAACAATTGTTAAAAGGTGTGTTAACGCGATTTCGAACATACGCCCCTTCTTGATCCTGATCTTATCAGCCCGATGGCAGAAACGGGATTCTAGACGCTACCGGGGCAAAAGCAATTGCGGCATTCTTCCTGGGTTTCGAAGAAAACGCCAAAGGGTTAAATGAAATGTAAAGTCGGCAACACAATCGGGTTAAACCAAGGCGACCGGATCCCACAAGACCACAGAAATGTATTGAAAGATACTGATGGAAATCAACGGATTTGACATGCAAGTGTCTCTCGAGCTAGCTTGTGCACTGAGCTTTAAAGGCTCTCGGTTCCTCTCCGCAACAAGCAACCAGCCAGACCCCTTTTCCAGGAGTTCGCTTCTACTGGAAGCTGTCTGTCTCAAGACCAGCCTCGACCACGCCGTCGGCCCAAGCAAACGGCGGTGGCAGGGCAGGGAGCGCAGACAGCCCCCCCCCCTCGCATTTAAACACAGGCCAACTTGGCACAATGGACCAGATTCCGAAACGCTTGGCTCCTCCCCCTCCGAGGCCTGCCGGGCTCGGCGGCTCCTGCGAAGATGCTGAGCGCCGCCCTCCGCACCGAGCTCGGCGGGCGTAGGCGGCGCTTGCTGCAGCCGAGGCGCGGCATCCTCGGCAGAGCTCCCCGGCCCTGATCCGCTGCGGGCATGGAAGCGGCATCCTCGGAGCGCCAATCGCAGCCGGCTTCCCTGCCCTGGGGGTGGGGTGGGCGAGTTTGCATAACCAGCCCGTTGCGCAAGTGCCACTTAGGGGGGTCGGCGGGGGAAACTTGGCTCGAGGGGACATCTTGCATTTTTTCTGTGGAGCCGAGCAGCTAACCTGGCTGCACGCGAGAGAGGCCGGCTTGGGGGGGGGGGGAGGGAAGGGAAGTCGGCTACAGGAGGCAAATGGCGGCGGAGCAGCCCTTGCACTTGAAGCGAGTTCCCGGCTAAGTACGATTATTCCCCGCGAGCGCAACGGACGGCAGCCGTCGCCTTCACCCCAAACTCTGGCCAAGCGACCCTGCTTCACGGCGCCTTTAAACGTCTGCCCTTGCGCAAGAGATCTGCTAGGAAAGACTTCAGCTCGCTACATCCGCTTTTTACACACACAAAACTTTCCAGCTCTTTCGCCTGGAACCGGCTCCGCCCTGGAGATCTGAACCTCCTCCCACACCCAGCCGCCCGCGTTACTGGGCTGGGTAACTGGTGGGGCACGGGCGCCCCCCGGAGCTCCTCTGGCTCCGGCCGCCTTCACCCTCCGCTCCCGCTTCCTTTCAGGCACGACCCGACGAAGTTTCGGCTGCGCGGTAAGGAAGGAGGAGGGTCTACGGGGCAGCCGTTCGCGGTTCGTGCTTTGACGGCGGCGCGGAAAAGCCCTCGCTTTGCCACGGCGAAGGCGTCGTCCTACCTGAAGCCATCGCGGCCCCTGCGGAAACGGAGGGGGGTCTCCTCTTGCCGAGCCGCCGCCGCCGCCCCGCAGCTGGAGAGGAAGCCGGCCCCTGGCAGCCCCTGGGAGCGGGGGCGTTTCGCGAGCACTTCCTGGCCCAAAGTCCCACCCCGGAGCAAGTGCTCGGCCTCTTTCTGAGAGGTCCGCCCGAGGAACTACTTCGGCCCAGCTGAGGGCTTCAGGGCGGCCGAGTGCTGGCGGGGAAGGTGCTGCCGTCACTGGCCCCGAGGAGAAGCAGCCGCATTATATAAGAGCAGAAGGGAAGATGCTACACCCACTGGGCATGCCGGCATTGCAAAATCAAATCGTGGCGCACAGGTAGGGCGGCCCAAGCCCCGCCCCGTGGCCGGCGCCGAACAAAGGAATTTCATCCGGCTTGTGGAAGTGCCGCCATCTCGCGGTGGTGTAACTAGAAGTCAGCCGCGCGTCAAGAAAGGGCGCGAAATGTGCCACATTCCCCCCCCCCCACACACACACACGCACAAAGAATCCTGGGAACTGTAGTTTCTCCCTCAAAGCACTACATCTCCCAGCCACCCTTGGCCAACTACAGTTCCCGGGGTTCTTTGTGGGGGAGTGCTGTCCTTTCAAGGTGTTATGTACTGAAGTTCTCACCTTGGGCCAGCAGGGGGGTTACTGTAGATAGTTTTCACTCAGGTCCACATATGCAAATAAGGGATTGAAAGTGACCTTCAGTGATTGGATAGTTACAGAAAATGGTTACTGTTGTGTTCTAGTGGTGCTCTATATAAGCAGGCTGGCTGAACCCTTCAGTTCTGTTCTGGCCTGTGAATAAACAAGAGCTGTTGAAAGAATCGCTGTGTTGTCTGATACGTTCACCCACAACTTAACACAATGCATGGTGTGTGCTTCTTGAAACTGACCTCTTGAACGAAGGAATTGAGAAGGGAAACTGCGACCTGAAAGCACCAAATTGCAGTTCTTTGAGAGGTTCTGCGATAACAACTGTGACTTGAGTCAGGATAAAGTTCAGTCACGTGCACACACGCTTTATTTATTCATTAGCTCATCCAGTGCCAGGATGCCTGATTTATCATCAACAACAGTTTACCCAATTGCCAGTGTTAGATTCCCTTCTGTACTTGCCGCATTTCATTTTCATCTGACCTCGCAGTTTAGAATCCCTTCACCATTTGTATATATAACCTATGACTCTGGGTAACACTTCACACATCTGATGAGGTGGCTTCTGAGCTAATGCCAGAATAAGTTTGTTGATCTTTTAAAGTGCCATGAGACTTCTTGTTTTTGCTGCAACAAACCGCTGTCCCTCCGGAAAGTGAAGTGTGCAGTCCTCCCCGGCAGGGCTTCTCAACAGCAAAGTTTGCTGGCATTTTAAAAATAGTGGAGTTAGTGTTGTGATAAATTAAGTGTTGGTGCCCTTCCCTTTTAGTCATAGGGACATCATTCATCTTGAATAACAGCTCCTTTTCATTCTGAATTAATCCACAACAACATGTCTTGCTTAACATAGCACCTGGATTACCGTCCTCCTGCCCCAGAGTACCAAATGAAATAAGGGAGTGGGGAGGGATTTAGAGGACATGTACAACCCCAAACAAAGGCAGAATCAAGCTGCAATCATAATCATACTTAGAAATAAATCCCCTGTATTTAGACAATAATTAATATTTATTCAATGATATCAAGGACAATAAAGATTCCATGGGAGAGTGACCAAGTAATGAAATCACAGATACAGCTTTGGCATTAAAATGTAATAAACACAATAGCATCTGGTTTCATTTTAAAATGTTTTGCACTTTTAGTTTTCATAAAACTTGCATGTTTCCTCATGTGGGCATTTTCTTTCTTTCATAGGGGAAAAAAAGAATTTGTATCTTTGTTTCCTAGTAATCCTTGGCCTCATAACCCAGTGTTCTCCACATCTTGTGCAGGCATTCACACAGCGTGTGAATTGCTCTGCAGCGCTCCCTAAATCATGCATGTCACAGTGAATATTATCAAAGGTTATACTGTACAACATACAATCTGGAGTTTAAGGATAGTAGTCAACGTAAGTTTTATGCAGAGTAGATATATTGAAATGAATGAACATAGAGTAATTTTGTTCATGAATTTCAGTGGATCTACTGTCCCTCAGATACTCGGAGTAAAATTTGGTTGAATGCCACTCTAATATATTTGTCCTGCATACATACATAATTTATTTGTATGCCACCTTTCCACAGTTCAAACCGTGTTCAAGGTGGCTTACAACATGAAAAAAATGCATGACTACAACATAAGTTGTCATAAACAATAACACATTTTTAAAAATACACAACCAAACTGAACAATTTCCACATATGATGTGCCCCTCATCAGCTGACTTCCTAAGGCCTCATTTTATGTAAGCCCTAGAAAAACTTGTAACACAGCATACCACAGTCTCATGAGTCATGAAATAAAAGTTTCTATTTTCGTTCTGAAATAACATTTTCTACATTTCTGGAATTGCATAATGGCTCACCTTAGGTGTTTTCCATTATGCCAGCTTTTTTTTGCTATTTTTAAACATCCAGCCTCAGAAAGAGTCCTACAGAGCTTCCTGACTATTTTATAATCTTTTGATTGGTCCTAAGCAAGTTAATGTGTCCTTTCCTGTTTTTTTAAACTCACTAATGGACCAACATAGCTGCAAACGTAAATAGACCAGTTTGCTTTGAGGGTTATTTTTTTACTTTAAAAGGCCAGAAAAATGTCATCCAAAAGGATATTTCCCATGCAGGTTTACACATGGTGAGGTACCTCTGGCCTGCGGGTCAGACTTGGCCCATTAAGGGTCCCCATTTGGTCCCATTCATGCCCTTTTCCTGAAACTACACACACCTGTTCTACCCCTGATGTCAAACGCAACATTCAGTGAGGGGAAGGTAGAGATTCCACTGCGGAAAGCACAAAACTTGGGCAGTGTCTCTACCCCCTACCCCCTTCACAACCAAGGGCCAACTTTAACAGGTTCGTGGGGCAACCCACCCGCCAGAGTTGGCCTGCTGAGTTGGGATAGATAAATATCTGGCCCATCAGACCAAAAAGTTTTCCCACCTCTGTAGTATACAAAAACTGCTGTGGGTGGCTTAACCACTCTTGTCCCATGTACTGTACGTGTGTGAACTAGGACCTATGTATTTTGGCACTAATCTGGAAATCTACGGGTGGAAATCAGCACCATGCTAAGGCAGTTGTTCTGTCAGCCCAAGCATTTATGTTTGCCAGATGAAATGAGCTCCCTCCTCCCCTGCTTGCCATTTTGGAGGTTCTTCTGACCCAAGCAGGTTTGGAGAGGGCACAGGGGTATAGGGAGGAGAGGAAGAAGAGGAGTCCCATTATACTAGAAGGAGTTGTTATGCTGGCTTCTGCTAGTGCTGGCTTCTGCTAGTGTTGAATCCAACCCAATATATTTATATATAAACCTATGTTTCACTATTTAGATGCCAGGCAGAAATATTCCTCTTCTCCCAGGTATTTGGCTAACTAAACAATCTATGGCCTTTTAAAGTGTGGGTGGGATATTGTTTTTGCTTGTTATGTATTTTTATGTTGTGAATCTCTCTGTGATTCTCGGATGAAGGGTGGTACAGAAATTTAATAAATCTATAAAATGAATGTCTGTTTTTTTAAAATGGCACCCTCTGAACTCCTACAACCAGCACTGGTTCTCTCACTAGAATAAATGTTTCCAGTTGTTATTATTGTGCTTAATCGCACCCTCCTCCTTATGCACTTAAGAACACCAGGACTCATAGTCCTCAAGAGAGCATGTCAGATAGGGGAAGCACAAATCTTTCTGTTTTTCAAGCTACAGGTGAACTTAAAAGGCACTAGCACACTTTCTCTGTTCTAGCGAAGATCCTATTGTTCAGAATGTTGTTCTCGACACTGGTTCTGATTGGCTCCAGCAAATCTTATCAGATCTGGACAGTAAGGTACAAAGCTAAAGGAAAATTAATTTAGCATCAGTTTCATGGTCAGGAGGTTGCAAAATATCTGCTGGATTGCATCACAGGTGCAACCAGTTCTGCTTGCCTTCAAATGAGAGGGGGAGGATTAACCCTGTCCTGGTCAGCAAACCAGACCAGCCAAGAGCTCAAATGCTTCTTTGGCGGGTTGCCACCTTTTTGTGTTTTCATTTATTTCAATATAAATTCAAAATATTACAAGTCATATATTTTCAATATGCTCACATTCTCAATTTCATGCACAGGACAATACATTTCTTCTGTCAAGTAGCTTTTAAGTACTGTACATCACATTTTACATCCACAAATATAATATCAGTTCTTAGGCATTTATTAATTTTGTCCAGTTAAAATTCCCTCAACCTATATTGCTGTTACTATAATGATTTTTATATTTTCAAAATAATTTGTCTCAAAACCTCCTTGATTCTACCACCTTTTTTAAATCCAGTAAATTAGCTTTGCTAGTTTGATCTACAGCTACTTCCAATATCTTCCCTTCTTTCATTGCTGGGGCTTCTGCCTTTCAAAAGTTCTGTGCAATTAAAACTTTGGCTGCTATTAAGAAAGAACATGTTTGTTCGTTTCCTGCTTCTGCATCTTTCACCTTTATGCACCCTACCTTTCCTTGGAAAATGAGGAATACAGACTCATCCCTGCAGATAGCTAGCAATTCCTAGGTTCTCTTGCCTAAGGTTAACCACCAGTCGGGGCTAGAGGGTATTTCCTTGAAGCATCTACCTAGGAAGACATGATTAACTGGAGCATTGCATTTGTAGAGTGATAAAATCTTATAACACACACATTCACTACTCATGGACCTAGGCTTATGTGCCACGTCTTGTAATCAATTATGTGTGTGTGGGTGTGTGCCATGTCTTGTAATTGATAAGTATTTTATTCAAGTTGGCACTCCTGGGCATAGCTGCCATGTGAAGACGCAGGAAGGGGCACTGTGTGGCTGCATGTTTGCATGGAAGCACAGGGACTGGCAAATAATCCTCTAGAAAAGGGTGCTTTGGAGAGGGATGGAGGAAAGGATTCCCAATCTCCTTAAAGAGGAGGAAGAGGAGGATATGGGGTAGGTGGGAGATGAGGAGAACTGTTGTTTTGGAATGGGATGGCTCCCTACTGTTGAGATTCAGGAAAGACCTTGCCTGAAGTGACACTTGTCCCCTTAGTGGTTTGTCTCCTCAAGACTGGAAAGTTTATATTGAGCAATAATGTGGAAGATCCCTCTCCCTCTGTGTGTATGTGTATCTGCAGCAAATGTGGTGAGGTTGCTATGTAGCTCCTAGGCAAAGCTACAAGGGGGACTAGGTATGTCTCTCCTCAAGTTCCCAGCCCAAAGGAGGAGTAATTTAGAAAACAAACAAATAAAATGTATTCGCTCTTCCCACAAACTTCTTAAACTCAGTTAGGAAGCATTTGTAAAGGATAAGGTACGAAACTATTGAATAAGTTTTGACCGAATCTTGACAATAAAGATACAAAAATGCATTTGCAGATGCAAATATTACTATTCACTACAGTATTTTATCATCTTCTGAGACACCCAGCACGCAGCAGTCTTCCCTCCAATTAGTGAGGTTCCATTTTTAGGTATCAGGGCAAATAGCCAATGAAAGAGGTCTCTCCCATCAACTTGAGCCACGACCTGGCTGATAAACATTTCAAGGACAATTTGAGTTCGGCACCACCAAAAAGAAGAAGATATGCATCCTTTAAAAAAAGAAGACCCCAATCTGTATAATATTTGCATATGTTTAAGTATATGTGCAAATTTAAAAATAATTACTATAATTTAAATAAAAATACAATACTTCTTGTCATAATGGGGAAGACACCCTGTGTCTGTTTAGTCTGATGACCAGGAGATGCTAACTGTTGATGGGCAACTTCTGCTCTCCCTTTTCATTCCTTCTCTTTAAACCAGACTTGGGACACCCTCAAATAGAGGGCTGTCCTCTTGACTGCCCTTCAAAATAGAGGACTGTTGGTACAGACTTTGAAGGTGACCTGGAAACTACCAGAAAGCAGCAGCTAGACTAGTAACTGAGAGTGGCTGCCGAGACCACATAACACCAGTCCTGAAAGACCTACATTGGCTCCCAGTACATTTCCAGGAACAATTCAAAGTGTTGGTGCTGACCTTTAAAGCAGTAAACAGCCTCCACCCAGTATACCTGAAGGAGTGTCTCCACCCCATCGTTCAGCCCGGACACTGAGGTCCAGCTCCGAGGGCCTTCTGGCGGTTCCGTCACTGCAAGATGTGGGGTTACAGGGAACCAGGCAGAGGGCCTTCTCGGTGGTGGTGCCCACCCTGTGGAACGCCCTCCCATCAGATGTCAAGGAAATAAACAACTATCTGACTTTTAGAAGATATATGAAGGCAGCCCTGTTTAGGGAAGCTGTTTTAATGTTTGATGTTTTATCGCTTTATTATTATTATTATTGTTCTGTTGGGAGCCGTGCAGAGTGGCTGGAGAAACCCAGCCAGATGGGCAGGGTATAAATAATAAAGTATTATTATTATTATTATTATTATTATTATTATTATTATTATTCTTCAGAGTTAAAATATTTATTAATGTTTATTTTTCATCCACGTATTTAGGAGGCTTCACAACCACACAACTCCACGCTAATGCTCCATCTGCCTTCGTGTTTACTGCTACTAGTTATTTTCTCCTTACCTATTTCAGTCTCCGCCCCTCACAGAAATCACGGGAGGCTAAGCAAGGTCCATAAATTAAGACAAACAAATTTCAGTGTCAGGATTAGAAACCTGTTTCAGGCAATTGCTTTGTGAAATCACTTTAATCCTTGGACTGAGAACGGGGTATTTTTAGAACGCCAGCTCTGAGCAAAGGGAATTCCACATGCTCACCAACATGTGGCTGTTCTCAAGGCCTGGTGACAGACTGACTCTACAGCAAAACCAGGGGAGCAGGTAATATAACAATAACTGAATGGTGACTGGAATATACAGAAGCTATAATGAAACTGTAGAATAATCCACAGCTGGGAGGTGAGCATGTGCTACACATGGGGAGAAAAAGCTGGGGACTGAGCCATTGCTAGATCACAAAACAGGCCTAATGTAGAGCACACCCTTCTGTACCCCTTGGTTTCCCAGCCAAGCTGTTCTCTACTCCTCACCTGGCAACATTTACCATCCTCCGATCTATTGTTTTTGTGTTTGTAGTCAGGAAGAGGATTCTGCAAAATAAATCTCCCTTTTTCCAGCAGAGGAGGCAACATGATCTGTCCAAGGTCACAAACAGTTATCCCCCTGAAGAAGAAGAAGAAGAAGAGGAGGAGGAGGAGGAGTTTGGATTTGATATCCCACTTTATCACTACCTTAAGGAGCCTCAAAGTGGCTAACATTCTTCTTTCCCTTCCTTCCCCACAACAAACACTCTGTGAGGTGAGTGGGGCTAAGAGACTTCAGAGAAGTGTGACTGGCCCAAGGTCACCCAGCAGCTGCATGTGGAGGAGCAGGGAATTGAACCCGGTTCACCAGATTACAAGTCCACTGCTCTTAACTACTACACCACACTGATTTCCACCCACACTGTCTTTCCATCAAATTGTTTGTTGATTAAAGAAAGAAAAAAAGCACAATTCAAAGGATATTTCGCCCCTCAAAGAATTCTGGGCACTGTAGTTTACCCCTCATAATGTTACAATCCCCAGGGACCATTTATATGGTGCACAGAATTCTTGGGGGGAGGGCGGGAAATGTGGTTTGAAAGTGCTATAAAGCCATAGTGTGTGTGCAGATTTACAACTCGCCCCATCTCTCAGGTTCAGAGGAGGTCATATTGCAGTGTTGTTCTCCACAGCAACCCAGAAGATGGGATCACCGTTCCCATTTTTAAAAAATACAGAAATTGAGGCTTTCAGATCCTCATACGTACAAGACCGCCTAGTGGGCCCACAGTTGAAGTAATATCTGAAATCAGATGTTATCTTCCAGCACTTGGTACTGGGAACACGCTAATCTGAAACCTGGAAGAAACTGATATAATAGCCTATGCATAGTTTCAGCCCTTTAAAAAGCAGCAGCTGCAGTTCTTAAATGAGCAAAATGATAAGACTTATGTGAAGAGAATTTGTCTGGGCTACAAAGAATTCTGGTCCAAGTAAAAGTTGCTGCAGCCACTGGATGCCAGATTTTCCTGTGCATGCCATAAATTTTGAGCACTCACAGGCATGGCTTCTCTCAAAGAATTCTGGAAACTGCAGCTTTATGAGGGGGTCTGCTAACAACTCTCAGCACCCTTAACAAACTATAACTTTGAGGGAGACCAGGCCTGTTAAAGTGGCATAAGAGTGCTTCAGATGTATTGGGGTGTATCCAGTGCTGGTCCTACTCAGAGGAGACCCATTGAAATCAATGGACCTAACTAACTCAGGTCCATTAATTTCAACAGATATACTCTGAGTAGGACCAGCATTGGATACAACTCATGTGGATGTGACCTAAATCTTATGCAGAAGCCTAAAGGTTTTTCAGCTTCATCAAACTGTGCCCCAACTATATATAGCAGTCTCAATTACTCCCTCTCTATCCAATGGCAATGCAGTATCTGCTAAACTAAAGGATGTAGGGAAAACATACCTACACAGATAGCGGTGCCGCTGTTTCCCTTCTTCTCCCCACGTCTCAACCAAAAAATGGCTAGGATTTTCTTTGCAGAACCTCCAAAGAAATTAAAAAAAACCAAGCAGAGGTTGGATGGCTATCTGTAATAGATGCTTTAGTTGAGATTCCTGCATTTCAGGAGATTAGACTAGATTTATTATTATTATTATTATTATTATTATTATTATTATTACTACTACTACTACTACTACTACCCCGCCCACCTGGCTGGGTTTCCCCAGCCACTCTGGGTGACTTACAGAATATATAGTAAAGGTAAAGGTAAAGGTACCCCTGCCCGTACGGGCCAGTCTTGACAGACTCTGGGGTTGTGCGCCCATCTCACTCAAGAGGCCAGGGGCCAGCGCTGTCCGGAGACACTTCCGGGTCACGTGGCCAGCGTGACAAAGCTGCATCTGGCGAGCCAGAGCCGCACACGGAAACGCCGTTTACCTTCCCGCTGGTAAGCGGTCCCTATTTATCTACTTGCACCCGGAGGTGCTTTTGAACTGCTAGGTTGGCAGGCGCTGGGACCAAGCAGCGGGAGCGCACCCCGCCGCAGGGATTCGAACCGCCGACCTTTCGATCGGCAAGTCCTAGGCGCTGAGGCTTTAACCCACAGCGCCACCTGCGTCCCAAACAGAATATATAAAACATAATAAAACATAAAACGTGACCCTCGGGTTCCCTTCCAACTCTATGTTTCTATGAGCATCTAATTCCAGACTCTAATTGTGGGCTAGGTGAATATAACAATTAGTGGCCCAGATGGGATACACATCATATTACTATCTTTTTCCTGATTCAGAAAGGAAGATCTGTGTGTTGCTGAAGCAACACAATATGCCTTTAGATGCAGATGGGCACCCATCTGTTTTGGACTGTATCTCCCATCAGTCCCGGGCAGCATGCTCTGCGATTTGCAGCCAAAAACATATGAAGGGCACCAGGTTGGGGAAGCCTGGCTTAATGTGGAACAAATCCCTCACTTTTTCCAATATAGTAATCCTAAAGCTTATGGCTCATGCGGCTCCATTCCCTAGCCTCTCTGATCTATCTTATAAACATGCCCTTTTTCCTATAACTACTTAAGATCAAATGACTCAAAGCAAACGTTTTATTATCTATCTACATTATTTTAGAAAGTTATTTGTTTGTTGTGCACCTCTTAAGATAGTGTAACCAGATTTTGCACGATTATTCCTGTCCTGAGATCAAGGAACAGGCTTTTGTCTATGTTTCGAGAAGAAGAAGAAGAAGAAGAAGAAGAAGAAGAAGAAGAAGAAGAAGAAGAAGAAGAAGAAGACCAACAACAACAACATTTATACCCCGGATACAATTGGATGGTGTTTTGAATCGAGATGGCAGCATGAACCTTTCAAAACTGCGTGGGTTTTAAGTACTGATTTCAAAACTGCAATGACCTTTTTGTTTCTTGGAATTCCTGAGTAATGCTGGGTATGAGGCTGCTAGTATTCAATTATACCGTACTAGTCAATTGGCACCATATACTCAGACTCCATTAGCACAAAGGTTCTATGAAATAAGTGGACATCAGCAGTGCATTTGTAAGTGCTCAGCCAAATCACCTTGCAGGGCATGCATCCAACTAATTGAAAATAATATTCAGTGACAGACAGACAATGTGTTCAGTGAGAATGAGGCTTCCTGACGTAGGACAGAATGTCCCTATTTTCATCTAAGAAATGTTAGGAGGGTATGTAACAGAAGGGGGGGTGGAGTATAGGGTTGTGGGGAAAGTGGCTGTGGAGAACACCTGTCAGTGGGGTTATCAGACTGGGAGCATTAAGAAGGCCTCCTCCAACAGGCATCGGCCCAGCACACACAGAGAGAGTGCGCACAGAGATCTCCTGATCCTTCTAGAACTGCAAACCTCCCAAGATGTAGGAGTTTGCTGCAGGAGGGGGGGGGGAGGAGGATTTTGTGAGCAAAGCCAGCAGTTTAAAGAGCTTAAGTAGCAGGATGGAGAGAAGCATGATTAGCGGGTGCGATTCTGCTTGCCAGCACTTAAGAATTAAACTCACTCGTTCCCCACCTCAGTGAATTATCTTATTCCTCAGAAAAGCCAGGGCTGCACAGAGGAAAAAGGAAAGAGAGGAGTGCATTTTGTTCTTCGTTTATCCCAGCCCTAACGCCCATAAACACAACTGTGCACAAGGGATATACCCCACCCCGTTTGAATGGCTGATGGTTGCTTCTAGGACTGAGACGTGTGTCCGTTTCCTTTCCTCTATGCAAACAGAAAAGCAAACAAAACCCAGAAGCCCACCATCTTCCCCTAATATGCTGAGCAGCACATCTATTTTGGCCTTTGTGCCACTGTGTGTGTGGGGGGGGGGGGGTCACCTGACATTTTCACAAGCTCTGATGATGGCAAAGCCAGGCCTATGGGGCAGTTCATGTGAACAGCACCAGAGCATTCCTTGAAGATGTTGTTGCATAGGCATGGTCCTCCTGCTATTCCCATCCTATTGGGAGGGAGGAAGCTCTGCCACCTTTTCCTTGGTGAGCAAGAGAAGACTAGTGTCAGAATTCTGTACTCTTCCTGACTGTGTGGGGGAGAAGAGCAGTAAAGGAACAGAAATAGCTGCATCTAATTACACATGCATTTCAGCGATGCCATCTCCATGCTCAGTCCCTAGGCGGCACCTGTTTGGGATAAATGTTATTAAGTTTACTGGGTTGCAGCTGCCAAAATAAGACTAGCTTGTACATTTGGGCCTCAACAAATTCTTAAGCCACCTTCCCCATCAGATTGGGTCCAAACTATTGGGAAAAGACCCATCTGGAGTGTGTGGGTGCTTTGTATACTACTTTTTAAATTTCTGGTTAGTTTTAAGCTGTTAAATTAGGTTAGTTCATTTGTATTATTTTATACAAACTTGTGTGGATTGATTTTTTGGTAATTATTTATTAGTATTATATTTCTAATTGTGTGTGTGTGTGTGTGTGTGTGTGTGTGTGAGAGAGAGAGAGAGAGAGAGAGAGAGAGAGAGAGAGAGAGATAATGGCTATATTTGTTCACCCAATATGTTATGAACCACTTTGGGCACAATTTTGTGAGAAAATGGCATACAAATAAACTGATGGTGATGATCAGCTCTGAGCATTTGGAATATAAATTGAATGAATAATAACTATTAGTTTATTAATTAATCCCCCAACAGGCCTCCAAGGGGAGGAGCTGACTATGAGGCCTCCTTTGGGAATTAAGAATCCTTGCCTAGTACGTAGGTAGAGAGGGCTGTCAGCATCCACTCCTAAGAGTAGGCCTGTTCGATCAGAACAAAGGCCCATCGAAGGCAGGCCTTCTGCTTCACACAGTGGCCAACCAGATGTGAAAAGGAAGCTCAGAAGCAGTCGGAGTGGAATAGCTCACTCCTACTTGTGTTCCTTGGCAGTCATATCCCATTGAAGTTGGTGGTTATCCTTACACCTTGGGGGGGGGGGCAAACTCCATAGTTTTAATGATGTCCTTTTATCTGTCCTGAATCTCCCCACATTCAACTTAATTGGATGGCCTCAGGTTCCAGCATTTATAAGAGAGGGAGGAATGCTCATCCACATCCATTTTCTCTGTACCATGTACCACTTTATGCACCTCTATCCTTCCTGTCGCCTGCTCCTCACTCACCTATTTTTCTAAACTAAAAATCCCCAAACGCCGTAGCCTCTTCTCACAGGGGGAGCTGCTATGTTACATCCTCGTGTTGCGTAAGCATCTTCCCCTACACCACACGGCGCCACTGCTTGGGTTCAATGTTCTGCTTTGCCAGTCATTAATCTTTGCCATCTTGGGCTTTTATAATTGGATTTCCCAGGTCACATGGCGAGATAAAAAGCCCTCAAATCCACCGTAACAAAATTGGGTTACCCACGAAGACTTAGCAAGGAGCGGGGGGAGGGGGAAAGAGCACAGAGCAAGGTGAAGAACTCTGATGCTACCTTCTTAGCAGTCTTGGACCAGCTGCCTTGCCGCTTGCAGCTGCGGAGCTAAGGCAGCTCCGTGGAATACCTTCTTCATCACCCTGGAGGATTCCATGTAAGATACTTTTATTTTGGTCTTTTTCGTCTCCTCCACCCGGAAAAGGGTGAGTCAACCAATCTGAAGAGCTGGAACAAACCGAAGAGCTAGAGGGGCTTCAGGAACCAGCAGAGGAGGAGGAGGAAGGAGAGGAAGAAGGAGACGGTGAGATGGGGAGTGGAGCAAGTGCAGAGGATAAGGAACTTGCCAAGAGGTCCAAAGAACTGGAAAAGAAGCTACAGGAGGATGCAGATAAAGAGGCAAAGACAGTCAAGCTGCTACTGCTCGGTAGGTGTGCTGTAGTGAGATCTTGTAGGGGGTGGGCTGCAAGGGGAACACACCACTGGCAAGCAAAATGAGAAGGCAGCTCTCTCCAGGGCTTCCTATACTATCACACGTTTGCGAATGAAGAATTCCAAAGGGAAAACATAGGAAAGTGTTTCATTTCAGTAGGGTGCTGGTGGTAAAAATAATAAAAATGAGAAAGTGCCTTTCAGTTCTGATTTAACCATGGCGCACGTGGAATGAAGGCAGCCACCCTCTGGTATGCCATTTTCCAAATTAGGCTTTTCCCAGACGATGACAAAAACTATGGTTGACGTTGCTGCCAAGCAACAGATCACTACTGCCCAAATAGCCAAGGACATTGAAATATGGCAGAGAAATAGCTTGTTTCAGCACACACCGAGAAACAGAATTCAAAAAATAAAAATAGAAAGTATGTTTTCCTAAGTAGCACCAGATGGTTCCTCATTAGCTTGATGACCTCCTAAGTCGGCCGATCAGCCGGAACTCAAGATCTCTCAGCCCATTGGCTAGAACAAGATGTCACAAACACCCCTCTCCAGCAAAGCAGTCTCAGGCACCACAGTTGTCAGAAGAGATTAAGTGCTTCCAAGGAGAGTCAATGGCTGGAGGAGAACAAGGAAAGCTATGGCCCATGTTATTTTTGAATGTGCAAAACCATGTCTCTTGCATTCAATCTCCCTTCACAAGAAGAGGTGGCAAATTGATCTGTCAGCCTTTTCACGGCCTTTTGGAAAAGAAGAGGAATGGAGCCTGACATAAGTCCCTATCCTCTCAAAGGTGGATATATAAACACCTTATCCAAAGGACATTAGATATTCTCAATTGGCTCTGCCAAAATAATACATCCTAAACTTGCCCTTTAAGCCATCCGAACCTTATTTTCATCACCAGCCCATAAGGACAGTTGTGAGGCTCAAGAGATGCGGTTATAATGTGATAGTTATTTGCAGTCAAGTTTTCTTTGAATGAACAGCAAAGGCTTTTCAGATCCTTGGGTCTGTGGTGCTGAAAGAAAGGCATTGGTGTCAATCCAGGTTTGCTTTCTTATAGGACTTAGAAATGAATTCATGTTACAAAATTCAGCCTTTACTTGATAATAGCTATAGAAATTGAAAGCATTCTGTCTGTTTATATTGATGTTGACTTATGTATTATCCTTTTGCTGAAAGAGTATTGATTGATTCCAGGTACCCTTTGTGTTTTGGGGTTGGTGTTCAGACCAGCAATAGAGGTTTGTCCCTATGTGGTTTTGGTGTCTATCCCCTGAACCTCTTGTCACTAAACATGAAAGGAGACCGGCAGAAGGCCAGCATCAAAATAGACTGACTTTCATTCTAGACAGCTTTACTGAGAGGCAAGAGTGGGTCCTCCCTCCCTCCCCCCCCCCAAAGTTGTAATTCCATGCAATGCTGAACATTCCCACTTGATATCTCCATATACCTTCAGTGATGCTTCATGTGCCCCTCAAAGCTGGTTTTTGTCATGGACTGGCTCCTGACAATTATTTAGTTTGGTGCGCGAGGTGGAGGGGAGACAAGTATGGGAGTATAAAATTATGCATTGTGTGGAGAAAATGGATAGAGGAAAGGTTTTGCACCTTCTCTCATAATACGAGGGTGACACTGAATGTCAAGAGATACAGGACAGATAGAAGGAAGTATTTTGCACACCACATAAACTGCGGTATTTGCTAGCACAAGATGTGGTAATAGCCACCAACCTGGACAGCTTTGGAAGAGAATTAGATAAGTTCATGAAAGATAAGGCAATCAATGGTTGCTCATCAATATGCTGCATACTACCTACAGGATCAAAAGGCCATCTGAATAGCAATTGCTAGGGAGCCACAGCAGAACTGGGGTATTGCCCTCACCTTCTTCTGTCAGCTTACAATAGGCATCCGGTTGGCTGCTGTGAGAAGCAGGATGCCGAACTCAGTTAGCTCTTTGGTATAATCCATCAGGGCTCTTATGTTCTTATCCGTGGTTTTTGTGGCTGATGACTTTCCAAGTATAACAAGGATGTGCAGTGCTCCTAGGAGTGTACATCTTCCCAAGCTCCTGATTGCTGCACATATAAACTCATCTGAATGATGCCCTGCCTGTGTGGCTCATAGCTGTGAGCTGTTTCCATAACCCAGGGATGGGGAATTTGTGGGCTACCAGATGTTGCTCTCTGCCATGAACTAATCTAGAATGTGAATTAGTGGGAAGAAAGTGACTAATGGAGATTTTACAGGAGGTGGCACAAAAGAAGTTTGAGACAAGAAAGCGCATGGTTAAAGAAAGTAGCTGGACATCTTGTAAAGTTGTGCGAGCTCAGTGAATTTTTTGAGTCCCGTAGTGGGTGACCGTAGGTGCAGCTGAGATGCAGAAGCAAACAGCAGTGCACAGTTTATTACTGGGCAAAGGAAAGGGAACACCTTGTGCCAGCTCATTCAACAGTGGTCTGAAAAGCACAGGCTTCTCCAGACGCAAAAGCCTAGAGGATATAGGAACACAGATGTCACACCCAGGCCAGAAAGCCTGTTCACCCACCCAGCCTCTGAGAATTCAAAGATCAAGATAAAAGCACCTCTGGCATTCTACATGCAGCAGGAAAAGATGTTGCCACTCCCGCCTTTTAGCTCAGCCAAGTCAAAGTTTGAGAAATTAGAAACCACTGCTATTAGGAGCAGTGGGTTGCATGGAAACTCCTCCTGCATGGGAAAGAAGCAGGATCCCATGTGCTTGCTCCAACAAAATGGCTTCTTGCATTAAACCTTCCACAGGAAGAAAAAAAAAAGAAGAGCACAGATCAAATAGCTGAAGTAGCATATATCAAATGTGCAGATAGCCTGTGCTTGCCTGCCACTGTGCAACATGGGTTCCTTCAGGTGACAGCAGGGAGGTTAGGATCAGGGTGATTAAGTCCTAATTCTAAGCAGCTTCCTGTTTTGGAATAAGCAGCTTAAGGTGATGAGATGAGGAAACATACAGTGGCTGCTGAAGAAGACTGAAGGGCAAGCGAAGAAGATAACTGTTGAGAAGTAGAGCTGGGTGGGGAACCTCAGGCCCTTTATCTGGCCCTTGGAATTCCCATCAGACCCATACCTCCTTTCCAGCCTTTCTCTGCACCCTTCCTTGTGCTTTTGACTAGCTGGAATGTGTCTCTGAAGTATGATAGTACTCAATTGCCAGGATGGAGGTGGAGGTGTGTATGTGTAGCAACCTCTTGACTACTGTTCAAGCATCTGATCTGTTGCTCCACCCACTTTGGCCTCTGGCTCCACCCACCACTGTGGGCTGCCCATAAGGCAATGCTGCCCTCAGGCTGAAAAAGCTTTCCTACTCCTGAAAAAGTGAGCACCTAAAGAACACACACTTCTAAGCCAGCACATCTAAAACGCAAATATCTACTGATGTGAGGTAAAATATGAATCAGTCCCAGTGGAAGTTACTATTATGAATCTACTTTGCAGCCGTGAGAAGGCCTTTGTAACTAAGCAAATTTTAAAACATAAATGGGACTATATTGTTGCCTTTTTAAAAAATAGCCCACATTGGCTCCAGGTTGTCTCAACTTAGGGCGGTTGGCCATCACTAGAATTGGAATACCTGTAGGTGGAGGTATGGTTTGATACAAACGTGGAGAGGGGCATTTATAGTGTAATCCTATGCAGAAGTAAATCCTATTGATTTCAATGGGGTTTATTCACAGGAAAGGAGGTATAGGAATGTGGTTCACAAGTGTGCCCTGCTTAGCAAAACCCAGGTACTTCCCTTAAATGAAAAAGTTGTCTAGACAACTATCTTGAAGGACTGATTTTTTTGTGTTTAGTTCTAGTACAGAAGGGTGAGGAACCTTCCAGAAGTTGTTGGGATTCAACTCCAATACACAGTCTGATTTGGCCCTAGGGGTAGTAATGTACATGGGGTATTTCCAGCTGACAATAAATTCATGCATCATTAATTCAATATGGCAGTAATGCTAGCTCCCATGCAACATCAGCTCCCATGTAACAGAAGAGGTGGTGGCCTTGCCCAGAGGGCAATGGTAGCTGATCCTCATTAGAACTGGTAGGGTGGAAGGCAGATGTGCCAACAGTAGGTGGAGCCAGAACCAATGACAGGCAGAGCCACAGCCTGATTGGTTGCACTGAACAAGACAGGCAAGTAGGGGCTGGCTTCTGGGGCAGACTGAGGTGGAGGGGCTATTCCCCATTTGCCCTATTAGACCAGCCTCCATTGCTGAAGGGGGATATCTGTATACTCTGGTTTGCTGACCGGGGTTAGCCTAATTGGCACATCAGTAAAGTGCTGAACCTGCAAATAAAATACAAAAGTAGGGGTGCCAGTTGAGGAGCGGCAGTGGAGATGGTGTCCCTCCCTGATTCCAGGCCATATATTCCGTGGGAGCCCCCCATCTACAAGTTTACTGGGCAGCTTTTTTTGGAACTAGATCCAGGAGCAAACCTTGGAACCATGCTGTGAACTGCTCCTACGCACCTGTCAGGGGTGATATTCAGCATAGGCCTGGCCTACCTAGTAATTTCAAAGGCTGGTCTTAGTTTACCTAGTCATTGTTGGCTTCAGTATTTAACCTTCTACTTGTGCTGGGTTAACAGACAGCAATAGAAATGTTTAGGAGAGAGAGAGGCAGAAAGAGATACTGAGATGGCCTCGTCTCTTGACCTGGGTGCTTAAGGCTGAATGCCAGCCTGTGAGGAACCACAATTTGTCTGTGGTCTCATATCATCTGTAGGCAGTCTACCTTCTCCTTGAGTTAGATATAATTCCACAACTACTCAATTTTGGAATCTGAAATGGCACCCTAGGATGGAGCTGTGTTTCTTACTACTAGTGATTTCACAAGCAGAATCCAAGAGCTGCCATGACAATCATACAAATTATTGAGTGCATTTAGCATACTAGCTTTCTCTGTGTGTGAGAGAGAGGGGGGGAGAGAGGGGGGAGATGGACAAAAAGAGAGATATCAGTGAGAAATAACCAAGAATAGCCAGGTGAGGATAAGAAAGAATCTTCCTGCCAGGCCACTTTGCCATCTAAAGAATAGGAACAGTGTACACTGCAAGCACCAAGACCACAAATCCTTATTAGACTGAAGTTTTGTCTCCTAAACAGTTCATGCACAATACTGGGAGGAAACCTGAGGCATTTCAGAAATGAAAAATCAAAATATTAAAGCAGCCAGCCAAAATATTAAATCCAGCCTCCACTGGATCAAAGAGCTTCTATGAATGGTTGCAATGGGGGGGGGGAACCAATGGCTAAAATGTTTTGATTTGAAAGGCAGTTAAATTGAACTTTTAATCTACTCCTTGATGATACCTGATGGGTGCTTATTTTTATATTTTTCATTACAAATATTGTGTATGTGCTTTTAAAAATCTATTTTCCCTCTCTGATTATTTGCGGGGGGTTATTGGGGTGTTCTTGTTTTTATTTTGATTATGCATTTTGTGTTTTTATATTGTGATTTTATCCTGTGAACTGCCCTGAGGCCTGTGGGTATGGGCGGTATATAAATATAATCAATACCGTAATAATAATAATAATAATAATAATAATAATAATAATAATAATAGGTGGATACAGAAGGATCTGCTATATGAAAGAGGCTGTGTCGCTAAGCCCAGCATGGGGAGGCCCAGCAGAATGATTTGGCCTCTATCCAAATCCATTCCCTTGGTAACTTCCTTAGTAATTACTTTGCCTCTTTATTCTTAATGCATGTCGTAGGAACACTCCCAGCATTTCCTCTTTTGCTTTCTTGCATGACATCCTGGAAATGGCACAATCCATACCCTTTTGCAAGGAATGCTGCATTACCAAAGGCTTTCTACTTATAGAGATTGACGTAGTTGCACGGGGTGGGGGGGTGGGGACCAGATTCCTCCAACTGTCTGCACTGTTCCTTTAACATGCATCCCCTGAGAGGCTCCCATAATGCTTTCTGTTCCAACAATAACTGAAACATATTTAACACTTCATTAGCAAGGCTGTGTCTTCTTCCGTGCAAGATCTCTTCAAAAAATCAACACCAGCATCTTTAGTAGATACTCCAAGAAGCACACAATGCTGCTCAGATCCGAACTATTTTAGATTTTTAAAGTTTTTGTTGGTTTTTTTAAGAAAAAAAAATGTTTACCCCAGCATAACTGCAGCAAGACACAAGTTGACAGGGCATCTTCTCTCTCAAAACAAAACAAAACAAAACAAAACAAAACAAAAGCCTCAAGATAAACATGGAAAGTGTCTGAAGTATCTGTGTCCAAGAGTATATTCCCTAGTGGAAGATTTGCAACAAACATCCCATGTCATTGGCGCCCCTTTTCATGCCAATAGGTCTCTCTAAAGATGTCCTTGTATAGCCAGAGAGTGTAAAGTGCATTTCTTTCAATTTCCATATTGAATGCAACAAAAACAATTTATCAATAAAATTATCTCTTTCGGAATGGTATCTCTAAGTTCCAGTTGTTTGGTGGATTTCTCCATGAGAGTTGCCACTCAGACTTGCACAGCCACATTTCCAAAGAGATGTACTCTAAAGTCTGATGGGAAATTTTCTTGCACTTATTTCAAGCTCTAAAAAAAACCCCATACAAATAATGAACTGCTCCCACTCTCTTTTCTCATCAATGAAATAGACACGACTGGTCAGACTGGCAAACAACAGCAGCTCTTTCATTAGCCTATGAAGGAAAAAAGCAGGCATTTTCTAGTTAGCAGTTGGAGCAGTGATTTTGTGCTTAGCAGTTTGCATCAAGAGGCTTTACACATTACATTTTCAGCAGGGACACGTTACATGTTCCTGGTAACCCCTTACTCTTCTAATCTGTTGTAATTACAGTGGTACCTCGGATTAAGTACTTATTTCGTTCCGGAGGTCCGTTCTTAACCTGAAACTGTTCTTAACCTGAAGCACCACTTTAGCTAATGGGGCCTCCTGCTGCCGCCGCACAGCCAGAGAACAATTTCTGTTCTCATCCTGAAGCAAAGTTCTTAACCCGAGGTACTATTTCTGGGTTAGCGGAGTCTGTAACCTGAAACATATGTAACCCGAGGTACCACTGTAGTGTATAGACCATTTTAGAGAGAGAGAAATGTAGCTTCTTCAAGTGTTAGTTTCAACTCATATATGGCACAGATCTGTAACATTTAACTGCAAAAATAGAAAGGCTGCTGAGGGGCGGGTTCTATTTTATAATAGTTTCACATATTTTTGTTTCAACTCCCTGCAAATAAAAAGACTAGGAAATTACGGTAGTCTGAGGGATTCAAAGCCAAGCTGTTCCTTACTGTGCTAGTTTTCAGATAGCAAGGATTGTGTGGGTGTTTTTAACACAGGAGAACATTAAATCGTTGAATCCCCACCTATAATCTGAAGCAACAAAACCGTTTCTACCTTAGAACATTAGACTGTAACTACAGAAGAGAATGGAGGGGGTCAGGGATTGAAGGAAAACCGAAACAGGTATATTCTTATTCCTTAGCAAATATTCTAAAATATATTGAAGTTTAGGAGGGAGAGAAAAATGTGAGCTAACTTGTCCTCTGTTCATAGTTCCTACCTGTGGAATCTTAATTGAGAGCATGTTGAAACTCTGCAAAGGAATTCTATGGAGGATAGTAATTTAAACTTTGTTGTGCTACGCTGTAATGCTAGGAAGGAAAGACGGGGAGGGAGGAGACGGGGAATGGAAGCAAGACTAACACCATATCTTCTGAAACCGTTTGCCACATCATTCTTCTGCATGTGTGGATTAGGCCCAATCAATAAAGTAGTCTTTCAGAATAATTTCATAGGGAGAGAAAAAATATTACTGGTACATATTATTGGTTGATGTAGAAATAATATATGAAGGAGTCAGGTCCAACAGCAACAGGCTTTACTGCAGTTATAAATAAAGTTGTAGACAGGTCTTCAACTTGAATTAGGAATGCTTCAGTATTCAGGATGGGATGTCTTTTAATAGGCCAGTTCTCCACTCTGGGATATATATCAAGACACATCAAACAATGCACACACCACCCTGCTCATATTACTAAGGAAGCCTTTGCCCTCCCAGATATCTGGGACTGGACTTCAACGCTGGGTTGAACCTCAGTTACTGCACAAAGAATGGGGTGGGTGGTATTGCCAAGATGTAATAGTGAGCAACAGCAACAACGCCTCTTGCAGCATGTCTCAAGCTCTTTGGGCTGTCGAGTTTGCTAGCCTATGCTCCTGTTCCCCACGATGTATACCGTATTTTTCGCTCTATAAGACTCCCTTTTTCCCTCCTAAAAAGTAAAGGGAAATGTGTGTGCATCTTATGGAGCGAATGCAGGCTGCGTAGCTATCCCAGAAGCCAGAACAGCAAGAGGGATTGCTGTTTTCACTGCGCAGCGATCCCTCTTGCTGTTCTGGCTTCTGAGATTCAGAATATTTTTTTTCTTGTTTTCCTCCTCCAAAAACTAGGTGCGTCTTGTGGTCTGGTGTGTCTTATAGAGCAAAAAATATGGTAATTTCCTCTCCCCCCCCCCCACCATCATGCCCACCTTACATCCCATCCATCGCTTTCAAAATGTCAAGTTAAAAATCTGAATTAGGTGCACAAAATTGCAAAACACCACCTTGCAGAAAGCCAGCTGGATATAAGCACAAATGAAGTGTGCCAGTTTGACCTATCTAATGTCACCTGCAGTTTCTAAAGCTCCTGTATACTGCCGTATCATTCACCCTAGGTGTTGCTTAAGAAGGTGTGCAGCTATCTTGCTCAAGCAACTAACTGTCCACGTGAATAGTCCATCCATATGTGCATCAGAGGAGGAGGTGGTGATCACTGGTGTTCCTCCACAAACACGAAGCCACATGCCCCCTCTGATCTTATGTCACCCATATGAATAAGCCATGGGCATTTATTTGCATAAGCCTGGTGACCTAACGTCTGAACTGGGGAACTTGGCAATGGAAAGACATTCCAGTAAGAAAATATAAAATAGTTAAGTGCCAAGACAAAACGACCCCTGTCTTTTTGCAAAGTGATCTGCATGTGTATCTTTCCCCATATTCTGCCATTAATCAGTTTCCTTTTCCTTCTTCCAGGTGCTGGAGAGTCAGGCAAGAGTACAATTGTCAAACAGATGAAGTGAGTATTGCCTTCTAGACTGGGGACCAAGAGCCCTAAAAACAGGGGCGTCCTTTAGCCCTTTCCTCCTGCATTGCTATCCCACACCAACCCAGAGTAGCACATTTAGAGGCTGTTGTTGGCAACAGGACTGAGCTGGGACAAATAACTTAAACAGATTATGGAAGGCTTAAATCACAAATAAAAATAGCATTTAGTTAAAAGCAAGCTAGGGCAACATGGAATAACTGCTTGCTTCACAAGCTGATCCTGAGCAGGATAAGGAAGAAATAATGCTTTATATGCTATAGCACAGAGATGGGGAACCTATTGCCCTCTAGATGTTGCTGGACTGCAACTCCCGTCATTCCTGACCATTGGCCATGCTGACTGGGACTAATGGGAATTGTAGTCCACAACATCTGGAGGGCACCAGATCCCCAGTTCCTGCTATAGGAGATTCATTGACTAATCTACATTAATTTCCCTGCACATGGTTTTAGTAATCCTCATAATAATAAGCCTGCAATAAAGGCTGTTGACAAAGTCCATAATGTCAGATTTCTAAGTCCTGTGGCTTATGAACTGACAAACAAACAGCAAAAGATGAATGCACTTCTGTTACTCTTCCTTTAGTAGCCTTTAGTATTCCCTGGGATACTCAAAACTTTCTGGGAACTTAGATTTAACACCAGAGTGAAAGTGCAAACCATACAGGAAGAGGCATCTTAAACTGTGGCAGTAACCAATGTGACTACACCCACGCCCACCCACCCTACTCATGAATTCCAACAATAGAAAAGTGACCTACAAACTTAACGGCCATCATTTAATACACAGGCCTTCAGTGGAATGGCAGCTAATTATATATCATGAGGGATCTTGGCAACATTTTCCTACAAGTCCTTTATAGATGATGACCTTATACATCATAGCTGTCCATGTATCTAGGACTTACAGCCTTCACATTCAAGTAACATACAAATAAAACTCAAGGCCTTTCAATGGGATAGACAGTATTCTCATTTTTGCTGCACAATTAATGGGAGCCATTTATTGCTCTGGGAAAATGTCAAAACTGCTGCCCCATGGGATACAATCAGGCATGGGGCAAAATGTGTTCTTCACCCAGACATGGTCATCTCAGCCAATGTGGTTTGGGGCAGGTTTTACTCTGTGATGTCTTCGGTTATGGTCCTTTAAAAAAACTTTCTTCCCCCAAAGCAAATAGATGCCATTTATTATGCATCTCTATAAAATGTGTAGAACTTCTCAAGAAGATCCAGAGTGGTTATTTCATCTATGGCGACTGTCTCTCTCTCTCCACCCCCCCCCTTACCCAGGATTATCCATCAAGATGGTTACACGGAAGAAGAATGTTTGGAGTTCAAAGCAGTTATTTACGGCAACATCTTGCAGTCCATCTTGGCCATCATCAGAGCCATGACTACCCTGGGGATTGATTATGCGGATTCAAGCAAAGCAGTCAGTATCCTTGTGCATGACAGCAGCATGTTTTCGTTGAGCGAATGAGGATCTCTGTAAAAGGGGAGGGCCAAGGCATTTGCCACTACAATGTGGCTGATGTGCTAAAAAGGGACCTGCTATTAAAGTTTGTTTATTTGTGTTCAAGGTCAATATGCATAAACATACAACAGGAATGCCATTGCCACTAGATACGTTTCCTGTCTTTATTTCCATGGGATGTTCTGAAGAGAAATAGGTAGGAAAGGACAGGTGGAATATCCAATCACCAGAACCGTAGGAGTTAGTGTAACTGTGATCTCAATGCACTGTGCTGCACACTTCATAAGATATCAAAAAGAGATAGATTTGGGCTTCGGCCTCAAGTCGAAGCAGCTATGGGATGATGCCACCTGGTGGCTAAAGACCACTTTTCAAGAGCTGTAGCTATAGATTCACGGGAGCTGATTCATAGAAGGGCTGTAACTCAGCCGTAGAGCATCTGGTTGGCATGCAGAAGGGCCCCAGCATCTCTGGAATGGGTTGGGAAAAATTCTCTTGTATGAATGAGGTGAGGGCACTGCCAGTCAGTGCAGGCAATTCAGAGAGAGATGAACAGCTGGTCTGACTCTGTATAAGGCAGCTTCCTTCGCTCCTAGAATTATGGTGTCAGAATACGACCTCCAGTGGTACCTAGGCTGTGGCCACTGTTGCACTTTACCTTCTCCTACCTAACACCATTAATGGTGAGAATCAAAGTACTTACTGAAACAGGTAAGAGTGTGCTGGGACACCACCCAACGCATGTTGTTTCTGGAAAGATGCCATGTTGGAGGTTGAAAGGTCCCATGTTGGAGCAGATCACCACACAGAGGTGCCAAGATGGTAGCACACACACCTGCATCCATGTGGAGTAGTAATGTGGAAGCACAGACACATTTCTAGACCAGCTTTCCCCCTACATGTTATAGCTTAAATCATCCCCAGCAAGATGCTTACTGTATTTGCACCTTCGCATAATACTTCACAAGAAATGCTCAACTTGAGAAACCATCGACCAACCATAGGAGGTTTTTTGTTGTTTTTTAAATCTCCAGACCAAAGTTGATTTGTTGCAATTTGGACTTTTTCTTCACTTCCTTGTCAATAATGGCCCTGGGAAACAACTGTTTCTCCTTTTTTTTTTAATGCATTGTTGTCCTCTGACTTGATGCATGCCCAGTAAGAAGACCTCTGCTAAGTCAGAAAGGAGGAAATTATGAAGTGCCCAAACCATGCGGCTAAAAACAGGTTGTGAGGGTGCAAAATACAAACACTTGAATATGAGGTTCTGCCATACCCTTGTCACCAAGGAAACCACAGTCTCTTTACAGGCTCTGTCTCTTTACAGGATGAGGGGCGACAGCTGTTCAACTTGGCTGACTCCATCGAAGAAGGAACCATGCCTCCAGAGCTAGTGGACTGTATAACCAAACTCTGGAAGGATGCAGGTGTTCAGGCCTGCTTTGAGCGAGCCGCTGAGTACCAGCTCAACGACTCTGCCGCCTAGTAAGTTGGTCCCTGTGGAAGCATATTGGGGAGGGGAGAGGCAATATTGCCAGCACAAGGGGTTGTGGCAGGGAGACTTCAGAGAGAGAGAGAGAGAGAGAGAGAGTGCCATGCATTTATATAGTAAAGGTAAAGGGACCCCTGACCATTAGGTCCAGTCGTGACCGATTCTGGGGTTGCAGCGCTCATCTCACTTTATTGGCTGAAGGAGCTGGCATACAGCTTCCGGGTCATGTGGCCAGCATGACTAAGCTGCTTCTGGTGAACCAGAGCAGCACACGGAAACGCTGTTTACCTTCCCACCGGAGCGGTACCTATTTATCTACTTGCACTTTAACGTGCTTTCGAACTGCTAGGTTTGCAGGAGATTTATATAGTACATTTCAGCTTTAGCTAGTGCCCTCCAGATATTTTTGACTACAAATCCCATCAGCCCCAAACATATGTAGTACACAAAGCAAATGAACTTGCCTTGGCAGGCTTCTCCATATTTTGAAATGCAGCAAGCTTCTGCAGATCACTTCTTTCCTTGTGCCTTACCATAGCGTTCCATTCAATGCTGCACAAGAGCTCTACTTGTACAACTAGACTTTTCCCTCCTCCTCTCTCCCCATGCTTTGGAAGGACCCCTAATCCTCCAGAGCAGATCTTGAGGATGGAGAGGGTGGGGATGGAGATGGAAGAGTAAGCTCCGTTGTGCAAGCAGAAGTCTGCTGTGGGAATGCAACAGGAACCCTGCATGCAACCCACAATCTCCAAGCCGGTAGTCCCCTTCCCATAGATGCCAAACAGCACAGGAGTCACTTCCCTGCAGAGAGATCCCACATCACTGGAGAGCAGGTGTGAATGCAGCGACATGGGTAAGACTAGTCATTTAAGTCTTTTGCACCTCACTGGCACTCGACAGGGTTGAAAGCCAGTGGGAAAGATCCACCATTTGGCTGGGCTGTTCATACTTCCCAGGAGTGTGGGATCAACTCACAGGAAAGAGGCTCCCATGCAACTGGCGAGTATGGATAAAAGAGGTGACCCCACCCAACATGTGTGTTAAGATGCTCTTTGCTTGAAGTGAAAAAGAACAGGAGCATGGCAAATGGTCCCTAGTCTGCAGACCTCCAGTGCCAGGGTGCTCTGCAATTGTGCCACCACAACCAAGCCTTCTAACAATGCAACTGGAAGCTTAGGGCAGGTGAGATGTGCACTGCCTACTTGCTTTCTGTTGTACACTTCTTAGGGCAGTTTAGGGCCTGGGGAACCAAAAGCGCTGGCTATGCCCACAGTAAATATAATGGCTGCCAATTTCCTTGTGGAGCAATTGACCAGGAGCCATCCCTTTCTATCTTTGCTAGCTTTGTTGGCAGAAGTGTGAAACAAACAGAGGTCTATCCTAGCCATGACCAAAGGGCCTTGTATGCTTTTCTGGCAAAAGCAAACAGCTGCAAATTTAAACAGATCCAAATACAACAGCCCAATAAACTGCAAATTAGTAACCCACAACAATTGCACAATTCTTGCAGTACCTCAGAGAAGCAGAGAGCTCTGGTAAATGTTTGCATGTGTTCTAAGCCACTGCATTAGCAGAGACAGTATTGCTGCTGGAGTCCTCTTTAACCTGTTACTCTCCATTTTTGTACAAGCAGAACATTTTGAGCCCAGTTCCCAGCTGCTCACATATGGTTTTCTGTGCATATGAATATAATATACACAGCACCTAACACTTCCAACCACTTGGCTCTAGACAAGTCAAGGGTAATTATGTTCAGCCAAAAGGATGCAGTGGTCTGATCCTGCAAGATCTGGGTTCAACATCTTGCTAAGCCATGAAGACTCCAGATGGCTTTGGGGAAAAGTCACTCAGCCTCAGCTTCCCATCTGGAAAATTGGGAATACAAATAGTGGTTTACCTCCCCAATTTGTGAGGATGAACCATTTATTACAAAGCCCCCACATGTGCTGTTGACGTTACAGCATTACTTCTCCATTTCCTTCTGCAGCTACCTGAACCAACTGGATAGGATATGTGCTCCCGGCTACCTCCCCAACGAACAGGATGTATTGCGATCACGAGTTAAGACCACAGGTATCATAGAGACAAAGTTCGGTGTCAAAGACCTCAACTTCAGGTGAGAAAGAAAACCCTTCTAGGTAGCCCTCCTTGTTCTTTATTCAATCACAGCACATTCCATATTCCATCTGCCAAATGGCAACATGGATAAACTCTGTTTATCTTAAAGATTGTCTCCTCCTGTATATACCTGTGTACAGAGTACACTGTGCTTTATTCTCATGTGTGAAGTCCTGCTCACTGTGCCACTACAGCACAAAGTATAGCAGGGCCTTCTTAGTTGTGTCCCCTTACTCTTACGGGATGCCATTCCCAAGGAAGCCTTTGTGGCCCCATCACTGAGTGCCCTCAGTTCTCAAAATGATCTGTGGCTTCTATGATTTTTGTATTTACTATTTACCATAGGAGTTATTTCCCCTTTTAATTGGCCTCAGCTTGATTTTTGTTGGTGGAGCTATTCTACATACTCTGTTTTGCTGCTTTTAGCCTTTTGATTTCTCTTTGGACATTTACGGTTTATTTCCCTGAAGATCAAAAGGGATATACATTTTTTCTAAATAAATATTTTGCCAGTCTGTGTCAGTTTTACATTTCTGGTATTATCTTCATATTTTTGTCTGAACTGTTGCATTATGCCTCCAGCCTGATGAACGGTAAAATATTCACCTGTTGTAAGTTCCAATCATATGTTCATTTAAAGCTACAATGCTGAGGAATGACTCTTCCCTTCTAGCACGCTGTTTCAAACGGTTACCTTTGAAAATAAAGATCATAATCACGACTCTTCTTTCTGCAGGATGTTTGATGTAGGTGGGCAGCGGTCTGAGCGCAAAAAGTGGATCCACTGCTTTGAAGGGGTGACCTGTATCATCTTCTGTGGAGCTCTCAGTGCTTATGACATGGTGCTGGTAGAAGATGATGAAGTGGTATGTTTTCTAGCTCAAACTCTTAGGAAATTAATTATCGCTCCACAAACATGCCTGCATCCGCTTTGAAATCCAACAACCACCACAACAGCTCCCCTGTCCCACAGAATAAAAAATAACGCCAGGATCTTACCCTTACTTACATAAAGAGCCTACCAAAAGTTGTTTTTGAGTAGAGCAGGGAGGAAAATTAGGGCCTTGGGGGAACTAGTAGTTTGTTTCCAAATTGTGCTGCTCTGATGCAAACCGAGGAAGCATTGGCTTAACCCCTGCCTGAAAATAAATATGTCTCTGTGAGCATACATCCTAGAATCAGTTGATTCCAATCCTTCCTGTGCACTTTAAGGATTGGTAAAAGCCTCCAATTTACATCAATGGTGACATCAAAGGCAGGGCAGACTTTTCAAGGCACAGGAAGGGTAAGAATTTTACCCCTAGTTTTACTAAGAATTCCTCCTGAAAACCCCAACGATTCTGAAAGGAGAAGTATACATCACAAACACTTCCCTATTGCTGCAAAGCCTGTATGTCAAATGCTGTTGAACTGTATTTCTCAGAATCCTTCTAAGGGAAAAGGAAATTCTATTACTTTTGCCAATTCTATTACCTTCACCAGTAGAACTGGGCTGCTGAAAATCTTACCAAAAGGAAGACATAGAAGTTGTGCCAAAAAAAGTGCATCAGCTATACAGCCCTCCCCCCTGCCCCCAGTTGTTCATAGGCTTTCCATCAAGACTAACTAAAATAAGAGAAGGAAGCGATAGATGATTTACCCCTCCATAAGCAAATTTAATCGCCAAGCACAAAGGGAAAAAAGCAGCATGTCTGCAGCAATTGTCCACTAAAATGAGGGAATCCAAGCTTGTTTTGCAACCTGTTCCATACTCTGTAATTAGGAGGATCAAAACCTTATAGATGCAGTGCTTTCTAACTTATTTATATTGCTGAGAGAAAAAACCAACAGAGGAGTTAGAACTTTGGCTAAGAATAGTAGGCCAATACTGGTAAGACAGTAGATTAATGCCACAGCAACAGCAGTATTTTATAATGTGGGTGTGTTTTTAAACCCAAAAGCCCAAGGGCATTTAGGAAAAATCCATCTATTACAATTAGATTAACCAAGAGAGGCAAGTAGATAGATGCATCAACCACTGAGCCAAACAGCTCCAGTATAGACTTGCTCCAATTTCAGTTTAAGAACAAGAACAAACCTGTGCAGAAAATGCCATGACACACGTACAAACGTTGCTACTTTTGCTTGTTCACCTCCCATTTGACTTAAAATTCTGTCTTTCAACATTGTTCTATGCAACTTTTACATTTTGAGTTGCATCCCAAGCTGCAGGAATGGAATGGATTATCTGCTCAGACAACAGGACTTCTCCTTCCCCTGTAACTCCCTGCTCATCCTCAGGGCACACAGGGGGCTACAAGGGGAATGTTTTGGAAGTAACTGAGAAGCATTTGGGGGTAATGGTCAAGAATTGTGTCTAAAAGCATACCCTACGGATAGAATGAACAGATGCTTTACACAAAGTCTTTGAGCTTGCTTGAACTGTGTGGTCTTCCCCTCTAGAACCGCATGCACGAATCCTTGCATCTGTTCAACAGTATATGCAATCACAAGTTCTTTGCTGCCACCTCCATTATTCTCTTCCTGAACAAGAAGGACCTCTTTGAGGAAAAGATCAAGAAAGTACATCTCAGCATTTGTTTCCCAGATTATGATGGTGAGTTGGTCGACCATTTCCTACTTACAGTAGCCAGTCATCAAGAGCCAAGAACTGCTTCACATATGATGTAGAAACACACACTAAACATGGGTGACACATCATGTGCCATCTCTGACCCACTTCCTCCTCTGCTATAGGAAAGGAGGACTCAACAAGCATCCCCTCCCGTAGCAGGAGACTGCATTAGATCCAAAGCCCTTCTCTGAATGAGGAACTCTCCAATAAGCTATGCCTCTTTCAGCAACATTGATAGCCTCTTCCTTGTTTCTCTTACGCACACAGGTCCTAATACCTTTGAAGATGCAGGCAACTACATCAAGCTTCAGTTCCTCGATCTGAACATGAGAAAAGATGTGAAAGAAATTTACAGTCACATGACCTGTGCCACAGACACGCAGAACGTCAAATTTGTATTTGACGCAGTCACGGATGTCATCATCAAAGAGAACCTCAAGGACTGTGGCCTCTTCTAAGACTTCAGCTTTTTAAGAAGGTAATTTCCATTCTAAGGAACATAATCAACAATAGTAGTCCTCCTATGGAAGAGACTGGTGAATGGGTATCTTTAGCACTCACTTAATTCACAGAGCTGCTCCTGTAAATTTAAAACCACACTTAACCTTGCATTTGAGTTTACTCCAGCAGTCCAAGTTCACCAATGTTCCTTCAACAAAAAACAAAAACCACTTATTTTAGCAGTTTTCCTTAGCTTCCCCAAAAGTGCAGCAAGTTTTGACTTTGATGTTAATTTATTTTTAGTAAGAATTTACTGTTCATTGCAAGAATTTGGAAAATGTTTCTGAAAAGGGAGAGCTAACCATAAATTCTGAGGCAATTCCCATGCAGATGAATCAGACTGCCCCCCACTACAAAGTGTAGCAACTACATCCGAGTATTTATAATATACATCAGCCTAAATGAGAAATAAAATCATTAGCAACCTGACATTATAATTTGTCTCATGTGTTTATGTATTTGTGCAGAAGTCTTTTGTGGTGTTGCAGGATCTAAATGTCATGTTACGTTGTATCTAATTTCTCTAAATGCTCTCTCACCTTCTTCATTAATTAGGAAAAAGGACTTGCAGTTAGCTTCACTGTTCTGCTTGAGCAGAGCCAACGGAGTAAATAAAAGCCACTCAAAGAGTCCACATTTTTCTATAATCTACCCATGGCACAAACTGTATACTTCCAAGAACATGCCATCTCTAAGCCATTTTCTTTGGTAGTTTTCCTCCTTTCTGAAATTCTCGGCAATCTGTAAACCCTGACGACAACTTGAAAGAGAGCCAACACAATCTTGTCTGCAAACAATGAATCATGCGATACACTGGACGTTTGTGTGTGCATACAACTGAGATCTTTAAAAAGCATCAACCTTCTGTGGGAACGACACAATCAGTGCTTTTGTGGATTCTCCAGCAGAACTTCCTTATCTATAAATGGTCTGAATGGTGATTCTAAAGGGTTGAAGGTGCAAGTCCAACAATTTCTAGATTCCACATGAAATCTAATTATCAGTGTGCAAATTAACCAAGAAAGTTAAGTAACATTTTTCAAACCTTCCAAGTAGATCAGTTTCAGTTCTTTGGAACTGGTGCAATTTGTCCCTACAGCCTTAAGTAAATAATTCATTTTCTTTCTAGTATCCAGCTTTCCCCATATTAGAAGGCCTGGTGAACTTAAGACTGATTTTCTTTCTCTATACCAACTCACCCCACTGAGTACAGCAGTACTGATCCCAACCCATTGCTTTACCACTTGCTGTGAGACAATTGCTCTTGCTGTCTCTCTGGTCCCCGATGGAAAGAGGTCACAGCAATGTGTACAAGCAACCTATTGACATCACAGAGTCAGAAAACTTCTCCACAACATAGGAAATAGAAAGAAAACATACAAACTGGAAATGGTGACGTCAGGATTTTCACTCTGCTATTTAGCACTGTATCGTTCTTGATCATTTGTAAATAAGTCGTGTTACTGTAGATAGGATTCTCTTTGTTATCAATATGTACTTCAGAGAATGGCTTAGGCAACTAAAACTGAATGTAGAACATTGGAAAATAAAGAAATGTGCATTAAAAATGTGGATACAGTGTTACCTATTTTGAAAAGTAACAAATTGCTCTACAGGTTTTATTTGTGTTTTCAAAAGTCACCCAATACTTTTTCAAACATTCTACCAGGTCTAATATTATAAGGATCATATGTTTAGGTGGTTTAATATTGTACCTGGAAGACATGGATTCAAATTTCACCTGAGACAGAGACTCAGATACCCAATGGCCACCTTCAGAAATAATGCAAAGTGTTCACACTTCATTTGTCTCCTTGCCAAGAGGGGAAACAAATCACAAAGTAGCTATCTGGGAGAAGTGAAGTATGTAGAATAGCACACAATGCATCTGCAGGATAATTCGTTTAACCAGTTAGTGGCTTAGCACAGGGGTCGGCAAAGTTTTTGTGGCTTGGGCCAGTTCACGGTCCCACAGACACCACGGTGGGTCTGAGTGCATGCACATGCATGCACAAACACTATTTCCGGTGCTCCTTCTGGTGTGGAGGAGGCGTGCGCAGCTTCCCACTGGTTGCAGAAGGCGGTCCTCGCTCTGCTCTGCGACGGTTTAGCGCGGCACATGGGAGCCGACCGAGCGGGTAGTGGGGGTCCATGGGCCGGTTAAACAACCCCCATGGGCCGCTTGTGGCCCATGGGCCTTAGGTTGCCGACCCCTGGCTTAGCATTACATCCAGACATGGCCAGTGAGTGAAAGACCAAAGGATGTTTTGCACATGCACATTTATCAAACAGCAAACCTCAAGTCAGGGGGTACATTCAATCTCAAGCAGTTCTTTCCAGTTGAAGTGTTTTACGCATTTAGTACATATGTATGAAATCGACCCTCACAGAATAGCCTTGGGCAAGTGACACTGACTCTGTTTCCCTTTTGTGAAAAGTGAATAGAGGTGATGCAAGCTAAACATTAATTCACCAAGAGTATTTTACGATAGTGTGTGCAGAGAGAAACTGATTAAGCTAGTGATCTGCAATATTCTACCATGTAGTGAGAATTTTACCACTCTTTCCTGTTAAGAATCATCATCATTCTTGGTAACAAACAGTCATAAAGAAATGCTTTAGAAAATTATTGCTGTATCTTGCTGATATGACTTAATGGTAGAAATAACTTGCCACAATTCTCAGCCTTATCTGTGTCAACACACAGAAAATACCTGACACCATATTCTT
Source organism: Podarcis cretensis (assembly GCF_951804945.1). Taxonomy (NCBI): domain Eukaryota; kingdom Metazoa; phylum Chordata; class Lepidosauria; order Squamata; family Lacertidae; genus Podarcis; species Podarcis cretensis. The sequence goes on along the minus strand of NC_137175.1, from coordinate 49,905,745 downwards.
CAAGAAACAAGACAGGAAAGTTTCAGTTATTTATATGAAGGTTCAGCACAACGAAAAAGCTAATCCAGCTAACTAAAATCTTTATTTGCAGAACCTGGAAATGCTATTAAGAGAGACTGACAAAGATCCCTAGATCATTTCTAGAAATGGCTCCAATAAAGTGAGAAACATTAAGATTTTTAACTCACCGTTTTAATATTGCCAATAACTACATCAGGTTGAAACTGTACATGACAAATTGGAAAAGAGTCTCAATGTAATGATTTCAGCAAATAAATGTACTGACTTGGGTTAATAACATCACTACAGTAAAAACAATGGCAAACAGGAACTTGGCACCACATTTACAAAGTAAAAGCATGCGGTTGATACATTTTTGAAATCTCCTATGAGAAAAGGCCCTGGTAAATGCAGAACAAATTGCACTGTCTACAAAACTCCCCACTGGTTTAAGACCAAACACACACACACACAATTAAGTGGTTGATTAAGTAGCTTTGTAGCAGTACTCTCTCCCCACCCCCTGCAGTTTGTAATTTTACAACTCACCTTTCTACCTAGAAGCCAATTCAGGCATTTCATGTAAGAAGATTTCCATCTGCTACATTAGTAGCACACTCAGTGATTTGGTAATCAGCATAAACCAGGCTAACCCCCTCCCCCAGCCATTAAGTCTGACAAGACTTGTTACCCTGCTACAGGAAATCTCTCTTTCAGGGGTGGGAGCACCTTACAGTGTTTGTAGCAGACTCATAACATTATACATTAGAAGAAGCCATTGCTTTAGCCATAAGAATCCTAAGGCCCTTTTAAGTAGTTGCAGTTACTGTATATCAAGTTCTGACCATACCAAGTTTTAAAAACAAAAGGTTCCTGCTAAGAGGAATACTTTCTGCATGATCTGGTCACAATCATGTGCATAGTTAAATGTTTTTTGTTTGTTTTTAAAACAAGTCTGTTTGCAAATAAGGAAATAAAATTTAGTAAATATATAGTTTTGATGGAAAAACCTTAAAAACAGAGCAGCGGTGGCTTATTAAAGAAAGAAAGCTACATATTTGAAGGTCTGGGATCTCAACTTCGTAACAGCTGTACACATTTGAGACTATGCAATCCATATGATGCCTGGATGATTTAAAAAAAAATCACACTTAACAGTAGTTCCATTTTTGGAATTTTAACTTCCGCATCCCATATCAATAAAAAGGTCCCTAGTACAGAAGATTGTGCTAAAGAATGCAAGGATTTTTGCATGCTGTTTTCATTCCCCGGTCCTGTTCATGCTTGCAGCTGTCCCACAAGGCAGCAAATAAACAGCCCAGTTCTTAAAACGCAACATCCTGAAATGGAAATAATTTCATTTCATTAGGTGAAGTTCATGTTATAGCCAGGCAGCTGTTTATGCAATGCTAAAGCTCAGAAGAGACTACAAAGTTCATAAACTTACATTTCACTGTTACGCTCTTTTTAGTAGAGTCCACATTCTTTCAGGTTGTTTTTAATTATAACATCTGTAACAGCATCAAAAACAAATTGCACATTCTTTGTGTCAGTGGCACAGGTGAAATGGGTGTAAATTTCCTTGGTGTCTTTTCTTCGGTTCAGGTCTTCAAACTGGCACTGAATGTATGCAGCTGCCTCTTCATATGTATTAGAACCTGGAGGGGGAAAATTACAACTTCTACTAACTAACACCATTTTAAGGACTTGCAATTGACTTTACAAGTCTTTGAAAAGAAAAGCAACTGTTTCCAGTCATCACACTTTGCCATCATTTTAGGCTAAAGAAATGCATCTAGACCTAGGAAACTGTGTCTACACCTCTTAGATGAAGCAATCACAAAAAGTAGTTCATTTTAAAGAAACACAATCACAGCTCCATTTCCCCAAACAGGGCATATGCGAATCTTTTGTGATCAGAAATCTTTACCATTTACTTCTTTGCTTCTTTAGTGCAAATAGTGCTGCAGTCACTGGGTGCCATTAGTGAAGTACTAAATTGAATCAGATTGAGTACAAGATTGCAGCCTCCAATGCATGAATATATGAAGCTGCTCATAGTGAGCAGACTATCTAATTTAATCCAATCCAATACCATCTCCTTTGTCTGGTAACAGCTTTCCTTCAGCTCAGTTTGGCTATCAGGTATCTCTTTAGCTACAAATGCCAGGTACTGGTCCTCAGACCTCATGCATGCAAAATATACAGGCTGCAATTGAGGTATGAGCCCCTTCTATCCATGTTTTAAAACTGTGTTAATAAAAATATGGTACTCGGGTGCCACAGAATTCTCATTGTTCTTGAAAACCTATTACTTTCTTGGCTTTTGTAATAAATTCTTTTACACGTTTTTAAACTAGCTACTAGCTCCCCCCTCTTTTTGTTTTTAAAGCAATGGTTTTTTTAAAAAAATTAAAAAGTTCTAATACTTTATAAAACCCAAGAGGCTTAAGAACTACCAGTTTCAATTGCAAGAGAACATAAACAGGTGTCATGAATGACAGTACTTTGCACCTAAAGCTGTGGCTTGGGTTTTGACTACTTATTTATTGCCTGTAAGAAGCATGATTCATCTTTTAAGAGTGTCTGACTAAAAGACCTATCCATATATCTCACACAGTCTGATCATTTCTGATTGCTCTAGACTTCATCATTACAGCTAGAGGCAGAACCATGTGGTAATAGAAGCATAATAGTTGGCTACAAAGCCAAGATACAATTTTAGGACCCCTCTATGAGGAAAATAGCAAACAGTCATGAAGCAGTAATTTGCAGCTGTTGGGACTATCATGACTTGCTTATTCATAGGAAGAAATTCTGTGGAAATAGGACACAACAAAGCAGTGAGGGAAGACTACACTGCGCTACAAATTTTGAAAGTTTGGGCAACAGAACTCACAATGAAGGCCATAATAAATTGTTGGTGATAGGGCATCAGTTTCAGAACTAGGATTATAAAAATCTAATTTTAATGCTGAGAGAAACCACCACTTTCATATCACACATAGTGAAAGGACTCAATCTGGGGGGAAATGTACAGGTGTCTCCTTCCATCAGAAAATTCAACCTTGGGCTTTAAGAGAGAACATGAAGTATTCAAGCCAGCATGACAATAAGTAAACAGAGCCAAGCTAATGCTAACATATCTGTTTTAATCTAGCAGGAACATTATCAGACAGGGATCTATATTTTTTTAAAGGCTGATAGATGATGGGACAAAGAAAAATATTATGTACATATACTGAGGTCATAAATACACATTAAACCAAGCTACAATCTGTTTTCATCCTATTTTCCCATTTTTTTACCTTACCTGGGTATTCCGGGTAGCAAATTGTTAGTGGACTCCTCCTTATCTTTTCCTCAAACAGATCTTTCTTGTTTAGGAAAAGAATGATTGATGTGTCTGTGAACCACTTGTTGTTACAAATGCTGTCAAAGAGTTTCATACTCTCATGCATACGATTCTGGGAGGAGGAAAACATCTCGTTGAAAAGGTAATACCCCAGCAACTTTGCATAATCACTAATGAAAACAAAGCTAGTAGTGCAAATAATGTGATTTAGTCAAAGCTGATGCTCGGATAAGAAAGTACTAGTAATCATTTGGGCAAGTATCAGAATTCCTAAACTTTGGCAAAAAATGGGTCACAAAAAGACTTTTCAGTTATCACAATTACATAATGTTTCACAAAAATTCATCCAGATGCTTTATTTCCTTCTCAGCTAAGAACTACTGTAGTTTTCAGATTCGACGGTGGGGGGTGGGAGCAAGGAAGATTTTATTGAACACAGCCTGCCAATTAGTGCTGCTGCCAGCGCTCACTGCAGGAAATTTGAGGAGACATACAAGAAATGTTTGCTTCTATGCCTTAGTAATTTTCAAAACACAAGTCATTTAAATTAAGTTGTCCTAAACAAACTACATAAAGCTTAAAGCCAATTTCCACCACAGTTTACGTAATGCAACATGTAACCAACATTTAACTCTATGGCAACCTACCATTTCTTCGTCCTCAGCAAGAACAAGGTCATAATCACTGAGAGCTACGCAGAATATAATTGCTGTTACGCCTTCAAAGCAGTGGATCCATTTCTTACGTTCTGAACGCTGGCCGCCAACGTCAAACATCCTGGCAGAAAGAGAAATTGCTTTTATTATTATGCTACATTATGCCATAAAGTACAGTGCAGTGTACAGTGTTGTCAAAAGCACACCATAGGGTTGTTACAAAGCTGAATGAGCCTTTGCCACTAGCATAACCTATGCTGCTCTAACACTGTTTTATTGAATAATTGAAACATGCTGATCCTAGCAAAAACTATGATAAGGCGGTTTCTAATAATCACTAAAAGCCAGGTGAGTCATTGAGACTACTAGGCCAAGTACCTCTACAACTAGCCTGCTTGCATGAATGCAGGGCTCCCACTATCTTCCTCCTCCGCTTAGTATTGCCTCTACTGGCAAACTCATGCTCTCAAAGTCAAAGCCCAAGAAGATAAGAGTATATTCAGTTATGATAATTATTCAGTCCTAATAATTTGATCATGTGAAATTGTCAGCAGTAGTCACCACATATCATGGTTTCCTTACCACTTCAGGTTAATGAGTGGGAGTCAAGTTGGGAAATAAGAGAGAATGATTTTGACATGGGGTAGGATTCAGGAGTGTTATCAATCTGCTTTAGCAGAAACATGTTATTGCAGAGGCTGATAAACTGCTAACATATGGTATAATTTAGTAATCTTGAGAAATATTTAAGTAGTGAACAGTCCAGGGAAAACATTATTTGTTTATACAGTTTGAACAATATGCGTAACTCCAGACAATTTCCAGTGAAGTCCATTGAGCATAGTACTTCATTGGACTGCTATAAGAACAAGATTAGCATCTCTTGGTAGAGACTGAATGGGCATATGATCCAAGAAATCTAAGAGTCACATGAAATAACAGGATTATAATAGCAGCAATGTGCATTTTATCAAGTATTCAAGGTAAGTGGACGGGGAAGAGGACCTGCCTACTTCTGTAAGGGGAAGGCAATATTTACCTTGAAGTATAAAACTATCCTGCCTCTAACAGCCGGAGAAAGAACAAAATAAAATAAAATAGCAAAATCTCACTTTTGCAATGTGAATTCATATTCTCCAACAGTAGACTATAACAATTTACCCCATATTCAGCACAATGATTTCCTTTTGGAGTGAAAGGTGGCATAGAAAGGAGGAAATGCCACAGAAAAACATAAGGACATCTCTCTTGACACATCACACAGGTGGGTAAGCTTGCTCAACACAGAACCTGAATGTTATGCTAGCGTACGATGTTTATCATCTTCTGCTGCTTGGGAACAGCATTTTGTTTGGCTGCTGAGTAAAAATGGCTGATTACCTTCAAAAATGTATAACTTGCTGTTGAAGTGGAACACACAAGATGAAACGGTTAAATCGGCCATGATAAAGTGGGCACAGGACATTGGATACAACATTATGTTTGAGGATTGGGAGAGGTTGTGGACTACTGGGCTGAATTTCACTGCATGTAATGCTTTGAAAGAAAATGTTATGAAAATGATATATAGATGGTACATGACCCCAGTCAAACTTGCAAAAATATACCACTTGTCTGATAACAAATGTTGGAAATGTAAAGAAAATGAAGGAACATTATTTCACCTCTGGTGGACTTGCCCTAGAGTGAAGGCTTTCTGGGAAATGATATATAATGAGCTGAAAAAGGTATTTAAGTATACCTTCCCTAAGAAACCAGAGGCCTTCCTTTTGGGTATTGTCGGCCAGAACGTGCTAAAGAAGGACCGAACTTTTTTATGTACGCAACAACAGCAGCAAGGATACTTGTCGCTAGGCATTGGAAAACCCAAGATCTACCCACACTGGAAGAATAGCAGATGCAACTGATAGACTATATGGAACTGGCTGAGATGACTGGCAGAATCCGAGACCTGGGAGAAGAGATGGTGGAAGAAGATTGGAAAAAAATTCAAGATTTATCTACAAAAATATTGTAAATTGTATGAATGCTAAGAAGGATGCGAGAGTATAAACAACTTGGCACCATTAAGCTAGATGAAGTGAATTATGAAGATAAGCTAAATTTAAGAAAGGATAAAAAATTTGGAAGTTGTAGGTTATATTTAAATTCTTTAAGATTTGAATAAAGGATAGTTAAAATCAGAGATACAACATTGGAAAATTAGATAATAAGAATAGAAATAAGGGGATAAATTTGCTGGAAAAAATTTCAAACAGGAACGCAGGAGCGGGAGATGTGAGGGAGTCCAAAGAAGTGAAGAGATCTATGTTAAGAGATGTTATATTGTATTGTTTATTGGCATTGTAATTTAAACAAAATTGTTAATAAAAATTATTTAAAAAAAACAAAAAACAATGGCTGATTACGCAACCTCCTGTTGCAGAATAGTCAATGCTCTTACAAAGTGGTTTCCAGTGGGAAAGCTAACCAGCAGCAAACATTTATAAGCCGTAACACCATAGTGCAAGGTGTTGCTAGTTTCTAGTTAAATTTCCCCTAAAGGGTAATATGGTCTTATTTTATGTTTAGCTGAATGGCACAACAAACCAAACAGACACTCCATAACATTAAGACTGGCTAGCTTAAATGAGGAACCTACTTAAACAACATACACGCTGCTGTGTCCACATAGTGCATCAGGAATTCTTTAAGAATAGGTTAAACTCTCCCTTTCTGTGACTGAAGTTCTGCATCTAGCAGGATAGAATTAGATACACACACAGAAAGAGAGAGAGAATCTGCCTTCCACCCATCCTATCAGCTTGTGCATCAGATTATTTAGGAGACAAAAAGCCCACTGCAGGAATGGATACAGAAGTCCTATTGAGTCTTCTTTGTTTTTACGGCTGTGCTCTTGACAGCTTTTACTGCCTCACCTACATTGAGGTGGCCAGCCTCCAGATGTTGTTGGGACTCCAACTTTCACCAGCCCAACAGTGTGGACAATGGTCAAGGATTATAGTCCAACAGCTGGAGGGCACTATGTTGGCTACCCTGACCTACATCTATACAGCCAACAAGGCTGCCTCCCACTTGGTTAGGCCCTCTGGCAAAGGTGTAAATAGGGCAAGACAGAAAATGATATGCTGCTTTAGAAAAAGTCTTAAAATACTCACACCCTTCTTTAACTGGTAGTTTAATAGCCAGAACGTGCTATCAAGCTGTGCCACAATTTACAGCATTTTCTTAATTATAATTACATCTGATCTTAGATACTACATACCAAAGCAATTTTGGGCAACTAATTCATATACTGGAAAGGTGAGAAGCCAAGGAGCTCCAAAAATGATTTAAGTTAATAATTTAAACAAACATAAAAACTGTAGTAACAACTGCTGGTATAGTCCAGTTCTACATATGAGGAAAGACTTGAGATAACGTTAAGAGAAGGGAAGGGAGGTGTTGAACTGCCCAAGTTCAAGGCTCAATTTACTGAATCAGTGCGCAGAGAAGCAGATTTGATCCACTAGTTATGTCACACTCATCTAATACAGCATATATATATTACGGAGTTTTTCTCATTCATCCTCTCTATATATGGGGTTCATTATTCCCACTTTACATATACAGAACACAAGCTCATCAACGATAATTTTCCAAAGGCCATTCTGTGACTTGATGTCCAGAACCAAACTTTACATGACATTCACCCAGTCCTAACTTCCTTGGGTTTGTTTTTCGTTTTTGCTGTGCATTTATAAAATGAACACAAAAGTATTCTTAAACATTATCCCAACCAATTGGAGTGCAATTAAAAGACATGTGCAAGTGAGCCTTGTCAGCAGAAATCCAAGCAAAGGTAGTAACTCATTTTGCCATACATAAAATTCTTTATTAAAACATTATTAATAATATTATGATTACCGTCTATCAAGATAAAGCACTGTAACTAGGCTATGGTGGAGCATATGATCAGAAATGAGCATTTCTCTAATAGCACGGTGGCAGGTAGAGGAATATTGGGTTTCAGTGCATCCTTATGGCTGGCATGAAGGATAGGAGACAAAGGGGAAGAATTCATACTTAAAGGGATACTGCCTAGGTCAGACCCATTCTGTTAAGGTGGATACATGTTCATAGAGCAGGGCTCCTTACACTTTCCTCCTTTAAAACTCAGACAGAGTGTCTAACATTTCTCTGAGTTCCATGACGTCTGTAGCAAGGCCCCCACCCTACCACAAAACATGGTGGCATCTTGCAGCATGAGGGATGTGAGCTCTTACTAGTCCCACTTATTCTGCTTGGCACTATATATTACAGAGACATGGGACTTGATGGAAGTTATAGTCAAAACAGAGCCAAGGGACTTTAAAGGCTGCATTTAAAGAGCATATGGCAATCCCTGTAGAGGCGATCAATAAAGGCAATCAATGGTGGGAAGCTACATTGAGGTACATGGGTTGCAAGTCTCAAATCACTACGTATGTATTCCAGGGGGAAATACACATCCCCTTTCCTACATCTAGCTCTATGTATGGCAAGCATTTAAACACCTGTGCATGCTTCCGGCCAATGTTCTGTTCTACTGACTGGTTAGTACTCTCTCTACACAGTTTTGCTGAAAAAGCCATGCACATTTCACAAAGCCATGTTAATTTCAGCTCCAACTGCAACACGGGAAAATAAACACGTGGCAAATTGGAACGTCGGTATGGTGGGGATTTCAACAAATAATGTAAAACAGTAGTCAGTATCCTTTTAGTATATATGCTCCTGTAAAGGAAGGGTTCAGTACCTGTGTCTGTGATCCCAACATAAAAGCAGCTGAAAAGAACAAAACAATGAAAATAAAAAAGTGAACTGATAGCAAAAATCTCCAGCCAGAATAGAACTGAAGGACAGAGATTTTACACTGTGTGAAGCCGGAGCCAAATTAAGCCTGCACAACATGAGCATATGTAAAAGTCGTAAATTTTACACCACAACCCAAAGAACAGTGGAGTGATAGTAATATGTGAGTGGGACCCTACAACCCACAATGTAACTCACTTGAAATACAAGTCCTTGAAAGTGAAGTGTGTTTCTACAATGCCTGTCGTTTTCACTCTGGTCCGTAGAACATCTTGCTGAGTTGGAATGTAACTTTGCTGGGATATTCTGTCCAAGTCATTAAGGTAGCTAAAGGGGAAAGAGAGATGGAGAAAGGAGATAAATACATTTTTATCCACTCTCTTGGACTAAGACACAATTCCTCTTCTATGCCTTATTCTCATCTAGAGAAAAATAAAAAATTCTTCTGCAATGTTATTTTTCTTCTTCTTCCAGGGTGTCATGACTGTCATATAGTTGTAGATTACCCAAAGCCCGTCAAGCACTGGCTTTACTGGATGTAACTGTTGAAATCTATTCCATGTTTAACAAAGTTACTTAAGTTTGTAACCTCATTTGAAACTGGAGCCAATGGATATATTTTGAGTTATTTATGAGAAAGCTACATTGAGAGCTGCCTTAAAATGTAGCTTTAAGATACAGGCTTTCCAAAACATCATTACTGTAGCAATGTTCACACTATAAATTCTTGAGTTTTACAACAATCAGTAAATATAATAGCTTGAGCCAAAGTAGTCCCTAATATGATGATGAGAATAAAAACTCCTTAAGGCAAGGTCCTGTCTTTTTTGCTTAAGTTATTCAATAAAGAACATTTATATAAATGGTGCTTATCTGAAACACTAAAAAAGAGTTCTAAGATATACATGTAGGAAATGCAATGTAGAAAGAATTGATAGTTACCTCTATACTGGCAGGCAAAGGGGAGAAATACAAGACACAAATTGAAGAGTATGCACTATAGATTGGTAGGATTGCAAGCTTGAGGTATGTATCATTGCCTGAGTTGCTGTGATGAGAGAAACTTCATGGAGATCAGTAGGAAGGAGTTGTGTGTAATGCAGCAGTTAAGAAAAGTGAGTGACGAGACTATGTCACCAATTAAAATCTTAGCTCGGTCACTAACTTGCTGGTTAACTTCAGGCAAGTCACTATTCCCCAACCTCACAGATCCCCACTCAGTAACAGGTCTACATTAAAAGGGTTGTTGCAAGGAGTGACGACTATATACAGTACTTGAAATCTTAGGAGATTTCCTCTGTCAGTCTTCCTCAACATGATGCCCTACAGATATTTTGCACTAAAAAGTATGAAGGCTCAGGGTGATGAGTGGTGTAGTACAAAAGGTATGGAGGGCAGCTGGTTAGGGAAGCTTGCACTATATTATTAGGTATTATTAGGTAATGTCCCTATTCCCCATGGTTTCTTTTTACAAGTATCTATGACTTTACTTACTTCTAAATATGCATAAAGAACCAACAGACACTGTCTTGAAAATCACAATGTGCTGGAACCAAGGATGAAATACAGTAGCTTGCCCTAAGGGTACCATGAGCTTTATCAGTTAAACAAGGTTTGAATCTGAGTTATCCACATCCATATCCAACACATTAGTTACTATATAGTATTCTGGCTCTAGCTTAGTTTTCTCCTGCAGCAGAAGGGAGGGCAGCCTTATTCTGCACTGCCACTTAATTGTATTTTACAGCTGAACCTTTTAACGGAGAGCCCAGTCTCATTTGGTTCTATAAAGTCTCACAAAGCAGTAAGACGACTTAAAATTAACTCAAAGAATATAATTACTGACTTGAGATGCTATTCCTTTGCTGAAGCAGATTCCTGATTAGGGTTTCATGTTAACAAATTATCTAGGGAGGGCAAAGTTTATGATCTCAGCTCCTTGAAATAAAAATACTTCTGCTGGGAAACAAAGATCTTGCGACCTTCTATGCTATACTTAAACTACAGCTATGTGAAACAGTACTATAACTTTATTTATTCATTTATACCTCACTTTTCTGCCCACACTAGAAGGAAGAGCGTGTTGTCCTGCTTTTAGATTAGGCAATGGAAAAGCAACCTGAAACTAAAACCAAAATGTGAGTGGATTAAATGAAAACTCCAAGCAACTGGCTGTAATGTAAAATGCTGCCAAAAGAATACAAGAGCTACTTCAAGTGCTGAAAACAGTTAAGAGCTTCATTTGAAAACAAGAAGCAGTGAATTATTTAAACAGATGATATTCTCTCTTTCCATGCAGGTTAGTCATCTGTATACAGTACAGTCATGTTTCAGCAGCAAGCTCTGAAGAAGTAAAGCTGGTTTAGATCTACCTTATCTGGTAGTACAAAGACTTGGTTCGGCAAGTTATCAACCAGCAAGGAATTAGTGATTTTATTGCCCTCGTCCTATGATATGCTGCATACATTGGTGTAAAAAAAATAAATCTATCTCAAAATAGATAATCCACAGGTTCTTAAGAATATCTTGGTTTAAATTACTGGAAAATGCAAATAAAGCTATTGTTCTACAAAAAAGGGGGGGGGCACGGCAATGCCAAGAAAATCCATTCAAAAATGATACTTGTTCCCTATAATCATAGCCAGCTTCATACTGCTGTTATGGGTATAAATGGCTTCTTTTATTGTGACTTCAAGCTAAATAGTAGTACCTCTACTTACATATCCCTTTGGATATGGAATCTTCAGGTTATAGCCACAGCAAACCCGGAAGTGTATACTTCTGGGTTTCGCCGCATGCACAGAAGTGCTCTGCACGCCTTGTGCATGTGCAGAAGCGCACCTCTATTTACATTATTTTTAGGGTGTGAACGGATCCCCAGAACGAATTAAGTTCGTATCCGGAGGGTCCACTGTAAAGGCAGAAAAAGTCTCCAGGAAGTGTTGCAAACACCTATACCCTGAGAATATTAAGCACTTCTGAAATAAAATAATAGGTTCATGCAGTTCTGGAAAGAAATAATAGGTTCATGCAGTGTCCAAAGGACTGTTGCCACTCCTCAATTGTCCTCAGTGACTAAGTTTAAACAAATGACAGGCCACAGTCTTTCCCAGTCCTACCTGAAGATGCCCAGGACTGAACCTGGGACTTTCCGCATACAAAGTAGATGCTCTACCACCAAGCTACAGTCCTTTCCCAAGTTCAGACAAGACAAAATAAACACTGAGAATTGGGGAGATGACATTTTTGTCAAAATGAAAAAGATTAGTACCACTGTTTTAGAGAAGGAGACCTCAAGAATGCCATTAAAGTCAGGTTGCCAAGCGTCCAGTATACCATAGACAAGAAAAGTGAGTGGTGTTGGGACTGATGGCTCCGCCCTTTCCTTTGACCCACAGAACTCGCTTTGATCAATTAAGCATAATCGATGGAATCTTCAAAGCCAAGCCTTCATTAACTGTTCACTGTCCAGTTTGTCAGGCTTAAGGAATTTTCCTGAAATGCATTTATCATCCTCACATTAAGTTTCCCCAAAGCCTTTTGAGAAATACCACAGAAACTATTTGGGATTATTCATCGCTCTTGCCAGAACTCTGAAAAATAAACAACAGTTCTGACAAAACAAGTATAGCACCTATGTGGGTAGTTAAAAGAGCATGAGTTTATCTGTGAAAGTGCTTAAAATCTATAAAAAGCTTCTTACTAGGATGCAGAATCATTAAGCTGATATTCCCTTGATCTGCTGAAGCATGCTTGGACCCCAGGATCTCTCCATAACCGTTTAATCACGCCTGCCAGTTCAGGAGTCATGACTCCCTCCTCTGCACTTCCAGCTAGTACAAACAACTGACGGGCATCATCCTGCAGAAGAAGGCAAATTAAACACTGCTGTTATCATGTGCAGTATAATAACATATGCTTAACAACCAACATTAGGGGAAGTGTTTCAATGTGAGTTTACAATGGTATGGTTGATTACCTACTACCCACCAGCAGCAGACTGTTTCCTTCTTTGAAATGTGACTACTAAACGACCAACTGCTAATTGCACAAACCATTATTTGATGTGCATCACAACTAGAATTCAAAGAATCAGCTATGCTGATCAGAACTACCAAAAATGAAGGTATACTGCAGTCTGATATGACAGTTGGGAAACAAGCTCATCCAATAAAGAGGTTTAGGACACCTTATTTATTATTGGAGATATCCACTGTTGCACAAGCAGACCTGCTCATACAATTGGACTTTCTCTTCTTTTCCTCCCCTCTGGAGTCCTCTGTGCCCCACAACCCTCCAGAGCAGATCTGCAATGGGAGACTACAAGAGGGAGAAGAGAAAGCCCCATTGCATAAATGGAAGTCTGTTCTACAGACACAACTGTATGTTGCCCTATGGTATAAGCTTCTGTGGACTACTTTAAATAGTACTACTCAGCTATGAAACACATTGTGATAAGAATGGCAAGAGCCAAAGAAATAATTAAAGCTTACGCTTATGAATTAAAAAGTTTTAAAGCTGCAAAACTAGTAGCTGAGCACTGTCTTAAGCTGGGAAAAGAACAATTTAAGCAAAACAAATATCTGCAAATACAAGAAATATAGCTTCAAATTAGGGAAAAGAAGTTGAAATTTTTTAAATAGATGCTCATCAACATTGCATACCAAATTAGTTTTTTAAATAATGGATAATTAAAGTTTTAAAGCAAGTATGGGAGAGCTCCAGTTCCTGGGACTAAATAGTCCAATCAAATCATGTTCACTTTCCCAAGTCTTATGTCATCTATGGCATTAGGTGCGAGAAACTTCAAGCCATGACTAAAATGAGTAACTGGGAGCACACACTACATGTGGCTGGTTGTAAGCGGCTTTGGGTTGCCTTGGGCAAGATAAAGCAATTTTAAAAAATGAAATAATAATAATAATAATAATAATAATAATAATAATAATATCACCAGCTTGAATTTAAATGGGAAAAATGACTGATATACAGGAAGATGGACAGTTTCAGCAAGGTGTTCTCCTACTTAATTATACAAAACAGTAATGATAGATTAATTAAAGAAGCACAACAGCAGAAGCTACAAATTTGTCTAACATGTCTTGAGCTGTTTAAGAGATCACAAAAGAACATTCTCAGAGGTTGACAGCACTTATTTATTTAAGGGATTTGTACCCCACCCTTCAATGTTTACATGTCCAGGGAAGCTTACATAAGACAACTAGTAACATAAAAACCATTAAAAACAGTAATAGCTATAAAACAGCAGAGAGCAAACAAATCCACATTTTAACAGAGATTTCGAACTAGAACAGAATGCATCAAAAAGTTAATTAAGAGCTGGGGGGGGGAGTCAATGCTTGGAGATGAAAAGACAAAATACACACCAGCACTCCTAAACATAAAGAGACCTGCTTCCCAGTTACCACCCACCACCTAATCATCTGAAAGCAGAGAAAGCCCTCAAAGATCTTACTTAATGCACTGTCAGGTTCACATGGGAAAAGGTAGCCCTTCACATCTACTGACAACATTACAATAACATCAAAACAACAAGAACACAGTTTACCAAACTCCTCACATTTTTGGATCAAATGTATACACATAAACACAAGATGGTAATGGTATTTCCACCAACAGTTTAATAGACAAGCACTTTATTATCATTACTACTAAATCAGTAGTAATTTTAAATCAATACAATACACTTACAGCTCTGGCAACTTCACCAAAGTCTATCTTTAGTCTTCCCATTGCTCTTATTATTGCAATGATGGATTGGATAGTATTGCTGTAGACAACCACTTTATACTGTCTGCATTCTTCCTCTGAATAGCCATCCTCATGAATGATTCTGAAAAAGAAAGAAATACTAACCAGTTGGTGCTTTGCCCAGAGTGAGGAAATCCCCATTCAGCCATTAGGCTAAGTAAGTACTGAGCCGGTCACTGTCAGTCAGACTAACCTACGGTACTTCACAGAGTTGAGAAAGGGGGGAGAGAACCATACAGCCCCTCATTGAGAAAGGGCAGGACAAAACAGTAACAAATAAAATTTTATTCCTTACATATACCTAAACATATTGGGTTGTAGTTTAACTACTGCCAAGATAATGGGGCTTTCTTGCCTCTTGTTTCCCCTGCAGTCCCTTTGTCCTCTCAAAAACTGTTCCCTGGGATTGGGAAATCCTCCGGAATGCAGTGGGATGTGGAGCAGGGCCTGTAGCAGGAAGGATGAACCAGCAAAAGGTTCGGGGAACCCCACTCCCTTGCACAAGCAGAAGTACGATCTACTTGTGCAATAGCACATTAGCATACTTCACTAGCACCATGGGCAAAGCACCAAGAGAGGATCATGGCAGGACTCAATAGCTTTGTAATCTCACAGCCCAATAAGACATCTGCACAAACAGCACAATATGACAAGAAAAGGAGCAGCATACAAACTTTCAAGTCCCCAGATGTCCCCTCACACTGCCTTCATGGTAGGGTGAAGTGGGGAATAACAGAGCTCTTTCAAACCCTGAGAAGATCCTCCATGTGCAGGCAATGTCTGCAGTATAATTAGATTAGGTACCAGTCTAAAAGATACGCCGCTTTACTTACTTCATCTGTTTCACAATGGTGCTTTTACCAGATTCTCCAGCACCTATAAAACAAAAATAAGCAAACCTGTTTTAATTTGATGTGGAAATTGAGAAAGCAGAATCTTGGTGAGTGAGTTCAAAATTTAACTATTTTTCTACATCAACTACCGTCTGTTCCAGAAGCATTCACGCACCAGTACACTACACACAATTTAATTCCCATGCCTCTTAGCAACAGCTGCAAGTAATCTTTGGCAGTTTAAGCCTCATTGGAAGTCAGGATTTACAAAATGAACATCTGCATTCTTTATACAAATAACTGGGATACCTACATATGTATACAGGATTACCCATCACCTACTTATAAATGTTTCTCATACTTCCTGCAGCAAAACACTACTGATCTCTCAAAGACTGTCAGAAACATAAAGACCAAATAATTATGTGTATAAAACACTTAAGCACACACTTCCTTTTGTGTGTACATGTGACAACACAGATGTATGCCCAAAGCCCGCAGCAGCATATACTGAAGTTTTGAGTTTCTAAATTAATTACCTAATTTTTGCATGGTTAGTACTGAACTATGAAACACAAATTCCCCAAGATTTCAAAGAAGGGTCATAAATCATTGGCAGAGCAACTGCTTCACATGCAGAAGGTCCTAAATTCAATTCTACATTTCCAGGTAGGACTGGGGGAGAGACCCTTATCAGAAATCCTAGAGAACTGCTTCCGTACACGGTGGATAATACTGAGTAGGATAGCTCAATGGTCTGGCTTAGTATAAGGCAGCTTCTTATATGTTTATAAATTGAATGTTGCTACTTGTTTACATACTTCAAAATCCCTTGGCTATAACCCTAGCAATTACTTTTCCCCAAAGACGAGAAGGTTGTCTCTAAAGTGTATTGCGCAAACCAAATAAAAGTCTCGGGATGGGAAGAGAAGCTTGCATGTATTTCATCAGCGGCTGCTTTTGCTTCTTAGAGCCAACTCTCAATTGCTATGCCTCTGAGCCACTCCTAATCATGTGGAAATAATATACTGTTTAAAATATTAACTCCCTTTCAGGTGGCAGATCACATACCAAGCTGCTTTTAAGTTCTGCTACAAGAAGAACAGGATTTTCTTTACACTGGGGTTGTGCTGCCAAATGAAGTCAGAACGAAATAGTAGGGAAGGATACTGTAAGCAGAGTGTCCAAATTTTCAGGATCCGGGTCTTAAGACCACAATTACTGGTGAACTGGGTAGCATGAAGTATACAGAAAAAACTACAATAGCTTCAGTTGTGCATTTCACATTAATTTCTTATTTTTAAAACGCAGCCTTCTATTGTCAAAGCAAGCAAACATATTCTACTTCACAAGATGGCATTGGATCCCAAAGATACACTGACACCCAAACTGAACAAAAGTGCTTTGTTTATATTAGGTTTGTGAGACCCTTGGCCAGCCAGATGTTGTTGAACTACAACTCCCATCATCCCTGGCCACTGACCATGATTGGTGGGACTGATGGGATTATAGTTCAGCAACATCTGGCTGGCCAAGGGTCTCACAAACCTAATATAAACAAAGCACTTTTGTTCAGTTTGGGTGTCAGTGTATCTTTCCCACAACTGGTTTAGATATTTTAAAAGACTAAACAGATGGGATATTTTACAGGAAGATGAATTTGCAGCATTGTTTATGAAAAGGTTCAGTATAGATTGCTCCTCAGTTTAAAAACCTGATGAAGAAGAGCTCAAATACATTTCAGACTATGGGGCTATAGCCTCAAGATATGAATGACCCAGCATTAGATTTTTTTAATGTGTACAGATCTATGTAAGATTTCTTACATTTCCAGGAACCTGGAATATTCCTTAGCTCTGTACCACTTCTCTTAGGCCTGAAATATTTATTACACCTGTGTGGGAAAAGACCCCAGCTATCATTACTTTCCTGCAAAACAAGGTCAGGAGGGAGATGACTGCAACCAAGAAGGAACGGGCAATAGAAGCAGTGCTTCACATTTTGCAAACATGGATCAGGGACCCAGACAGGGGAGGACAGAGAGTGGGGCTTTGCAAGAGAAAGCCAGCAGAAAGTGGAAAGTTTAAGGACTCCCCCCCCCCACAGCTGCTTCTTCACTGCAGTCACTCCTTCGGAAGTGACTTTGCAGAGAAGATACAGCAGTTGGGGTTTTATTATGCAAGGTGGCTTCATCATGAGTGGTTCTGGCATTTTTCCTTAAGTTCCACCTCAAAACAGAAGAAATAAAATTACAAACAGTCAACTTGTTCTAAAGAGGAAAAAGCTTTAGTTAATAGAAATAGTAATTAGTAATTGGGACACGGGTGGCGCTGTGGGTAAAACCTCAGTGCCTAGGACTTGCTGATCGCATGGTCGGCGGCTCGAATCCCTGTGGCGGGGTGCGCTCCTGTCGTTCGGTCCCAGCGCCTGCCAACCTAGCAGTTCGAAAGCACCTCCGGGTGCAAGTAGATAAATAGGGACCGCTTACCAGCGGGAAGGCAAACGGCGTTTCCTTGTGCTGCGCTGGCTCGCCAGATGCAGCTTGTCATGCTGGCCACGTGACCCGGAAGTGTCTGCAGACAGCGCTGGCTCCCGGCCTATAGAGTGAGATGAGCGCACAACCCTAGAGTCTGTCAAGACTGGCCCGTACGGGCAGGGGTACCTTCACCTTGCTAGGTTCCCCTTCTTTTAAGAAAGCTTAGTTGCAGTGAAAGATAATATTACTATTCAAGGCCATAGCACAAAATTAGCAGGTACATTTTGAGTATACTACGTGTACGCACAACTATAATATGCATGCTTCTTTATCATTTGTGTAGATTGTGGGGATTGTGCCATGGCAGAAAAAAAAATCAGGTACAAATGCCCCCTAGCTCTCAATGATGTGTGCCTGCAGTCAAAAAACGCCATCCATTCCTCACATGTCACAGGGCTCCACACTGTATATTCATTAATTTTATAAAATGTGAAGCAGCCTGAAAATTCACAGAATTATTCCATTTATGTACAATTATTCCCACTGAAGTGAAGGGAGACAGAACCTATTTACTGTACTGTGGTTCAACTGGTTTGTGAACTACAAGTTATACTGAACCAGACAAATAATATACATTATCTGAGTAGACAGATCAATGCAACTTCTGTAAATTTAGCTATTTACGGCAATAGGAAAATCACGCAAGAACTATACGTCAGCTAAATGGAGTGGCCCTTCATTAAAGTGTTTTTCCTAGAGGCAAAACAATAATGGAACAATAGAAGTGTTGTTTGGAGCAGAGAGATGTGGGGAGGATAAAGGAGGGGTAATAGCAGCATTCTCTCAGTTGTATATATTCCCTTTATCCTTGAAATCTTTTGCAGTTATCCTTAGTAACTGGCCTGTTACTAAGGATCAAATGCCAAAGGACTGAAAATGTGTCTACAATGCTGCCTCCTCAACTAAGTATTATGTATTTCAGAAGCTTGAGAGACATCTATTAGTAGCTGACTGTTGGTAATACGCCAAATAATTTCTTCACACTTCGGTTGAAAGTGAATTTTGTACTTGCCTAATTGTGCTTATTGTGAGACAGACTAGAGTATTGTTTGTGGAAAAGTAAGTGACCTTTGTATGACCAGAAAGAAAGAAAGAGAAATTATGATCACACAATTCAACAGTTTACGTAACTGCTTCCAGAATACCCCCCGGCACAAAAAAGTAAATCTCACCAAGGACGTACAGAACACTTTACTACTCCATCTGAGGAGCTCTGTTTGAAGACCACCAACACACAAATACAAAAGTATCAGGCATTGTGAACAGAAGCATAAAGAAAAAAACCTTCCTAAAAGAATACAGTATCATTTTGAACTGGAGGCTGGTGAATGTTACAGTATTGCATAGTGTAATAAATCAGGATGAAGATGATGCAAGAGGGCCTTTCTCAAAGAAGCCTACATGACTGGGTGCAAAACTGTTAGGATATTGAAATAATACAGAAAAAGAAATCTTTACTATTATCCAGAAATGTATGAAATTAATGAAGGCTTGGCCTACATCAAAGTCATGGTTTGACAAACCATGGGTTAACCACAAGTTGTCCCACAGACAAAGAAACCACGACTTGTTTCTCCAAAGTTTGGTTTGTTTTCCAGCTGCTGTTGCCTCATGCCTTTGACCACCCCACCTCAGACACTTGCCAAACAAACCACACTAAAGGAAGGGTGCTTGGTTAGTATGCAATGCAAAGCTGAAGTTAGAACATGTCAACAAATCATGGCTTCATAGTGTGACTTGATGGCAGTTAACAAACCATAGTTAAGCTGCTGGGCAGGGTTCACATGAAATGTTAAACCATGGTTTAGTGGCCAATGGCTTAGTATTATATGTGTGTATCAGTCCTATATGACTAACTGAGGAATACGAGGAATATTTCATTATGTAAACTCCAGTCATTTTATGTTCACTGATTTCTTAAAAACAGCAACTAAAACCATTTCCTTTTTGCATGTGAATTTTCAGTGGTTATAAACACACAGTCAAGTGAAGTAATTACCTTGCTCATCATTCCTTCACTGAGGGTTTTACTATACCCTTCATGGAAATAGCACCATCTATACAGAACACTTGATCTTTTTTCTTAGGAACTGGTATTCAGAGACATGGAGCCTCTGATCCTGGAAGCATCTTATAGCCACCATGGCTAGTAGCCATGAATTTGTCTATATCCCTTTTAAATCCATCATGTTTATTAAACAAAATGAGTATTCTGCAAATCATAAACCATCTGTGGACCGACACTAATTAATGTACCCATGAACCTTTGGTTGTATTGTTTTGGTAATACAAGGAAATGAATTTCCACACATCTGCATGCACACTTATCCCACCAAGTTCAGTAATAAACTTATAAGTAGATTGATCAAGACTAGCTCCTTCAAATTAAGGCTATGCCATACTGTCAAGTGGAATTTTAGTTTTAAAATAGTATTGAATCAAAGCCATTTATGAAGTCATTCAACCCAATCAATGCAGGAGTGCTCCATAAACAAAGTGGTTTAGTTTAAAGCTCTATTACAGATACTAGGAATTCTATCTTTACTTCTGAATACATTGCAAGGCAGTCACACCTTTCCCTTCAGCATTTTTTAAAAAATACTGTTTACATGCACAGATACATGCAAGCTCTGTACAGCATAAAAACATGAAAGCATTTTGGGTCCTATGAACCAGTTTGTGAACTTACATTCTTTAGCCTGCAATTCTATACAAAGCTACCTGTGAGTAAGCCCTATTGAACTCAGAAGAGTTCACGTCTGAGTAGAAATGTATACCACTGATCTATCAGACAAACAAGCATAAACAAGAAAACTTGGGATGAAGATTGGTGTAACTAAACTTTGGGAAAGTGTGCTGCCAAATTCCATGCTGCCAAAAAGGAAAGAAAAAAACGAATGCAGAGAAAGAGAGGACGATAATTCTTCTAAGGCACAATGGTAATAAAATTGCCCCCCAAAGGAGGTTTAAATCATGATTCTTCCAATTGAAAATACAGGTTCAGAACTCATAATATTCATAGTATTTCAGTTATGTGTGTGTTCATCATGCTGACTTCCTAATCATAGTTGGTTGGGGTGAAGCAATAATTCTAAACCGGATGCTTCATGGTTTCTTTCTCCACTAGAAAAAGGGGCAGAGCAAAGCAGGAGTGGCTGGTCTGCATGCAGCTGGGCACAGGATAGTTTACTAAACCATTAAATTAATGGTTTAACATTACATGCTGACATGGCCGTGTGACATAGTTCTTCTAAATTAAATGGAGGCATGGACAACCTGTGGTCCTCCAGAAGATGTTGGACTGTTGGCCATACTAGCTGGGGCTGAAGGGAGTTGTACTCCAACAACATCTGTAAGGCCACAAATTTCTGATCCCTGTTTTAGTAGTTTTTGAATAATTTTATTGTGCCCCCCATCTTTCTCATTAAGCCAGTGTTCATGGGAAAGATTTCATAACTGTGATAATTTAAATTGTCCTTTTCTAGTTTTTGCCAGTTCTAAAGCTGCCTTTTTGAAATGGGATGGGTTACAACAGTGCACAGCATTAACTGTAGTTGTAGCTGATTTTTTAAAAATACCTTTCCTAATGCAGAATTTTGCATTTTCATTGCCACTGCAATTGACTTCTGGTGGGCTTTGATCACAATGGCCTGATTCACATGCAATGCTAAGCCAAACTCCTCCCTTGCCATTTTGTTGCTGCACTAAGCTAAGCCATGGTTTACTTAGCATGCCATCTGAACCTAGGCTTCTTGTTTAGTTATCTACGCATAAACTATATGCTGTAATCAATTGCAGCACAGCAGGAAAATGACAGGGGAGGAGCAGAGCAGCTACAATCTCCTTTCCAGGAGCCCTTAAGTTTGTGCTAAGCTAAATTAGTGTTATGTGCAAATGAGGCCAATACCTCTTTCCACCTCAGTCTAATTAAGGGTTTCTCCCACCGACCCACCCCAACATGCATGACTTTGGAGTCGAATAAATGATTTTTTTTAATTAATGCAACATTGTCAGTACAACTAGGACCCTAAACTATAAAAGTGCATTAAACAATAACATTTTTTAAGAACAAAGACAATAGAAGACACAATAAAATGTGGTAATAAATAAAGCATAGTTGTCCAACCAACAAACTCTTTAGAAACTCTTCATGGATTGGTTAGGATTGTACTCTACTATACAATATCATCTGCCATTATCTGTAAACATGGCTGTTTATCCCGGACATCATGGTTGTTTTTAAGCTAAACACCTACTCCTAGGTGAACACCCCCCAACAGGTTTATATTCTCTCAATTAAGAAAACTTATCCTCCGCTTTCTGCTTTGTTGTCCTCCAGTCATTCACTATCTGATCCTATGAGCATTGTTTCTTTAGAAAACACTGATAAGGAATTTCATCACCAAGTTTTTGAAAACTTTGTTTGGAAGCTTACCTGTAGTTATAAAATGCTTATTTTTAATTTCTTGTTTATCACACCTGCTGTGATTTCTATTTTAGGTTTTTGAAAATCCAAAATTTTGTACTTTAAGAACTGGGTCATTTGTTACTTTTTCTTGGTTGCTTTATTTTAAAAGCCTGAAATTAAATAAATGAATGGCTACATTCATTCATTTAATGAAATAAAGAACTGAAGTGAATGACATGTGGCCTCAGTGACTTAAAACTGACAAATGAAAAGGCGATGCAATTTCAACTTCTGCCACTTGTTATCTAACATAGGTCTTCAGATGCACTGCCAGGAAAAAAGAAAGTTCAGGAGAAAAAGTTCTGGCTGAAAAGAGGGGAGGGGGAGGGTCTAGAAAAAGACCAGGAACACCAAGTACACTTGCCAGATGCCACTAACAGAAGACAGGTAATTCTTGAGCTCTTTGCTAGAGAGAAACCATTCCACAGTCCCCTATACTGCACGTACAAGACAAACAGCTTGAGGCTAACCCTCTTTCTCACATTCATGGCAAAGGGGCAAGCTGCCCAAGGTTATCAGGGGCCTCTTCCTTCAAGCGTCTAGAGAATCAGCAAAGGGAGCAGGCGGGCACTTGGCATCAGATGCTGCCTACATACTAGTCCTAGGAATCTGTTTCTCTCTCATTTCATTTTTTGAGAGAGGTACTTCTGCAAATGTGAAAACCTGGAGGAGAGTCTGAAAAGGGATCTTTAAAACACAAATGCAGAACAAACCCTTATCAACACACGGAACAAACAGCAAGGAGTTTTTTGTGTGATGTGAAAGGTAGACCGTTCTCCTTCCTCAAGGTCTACTGCAAGTGGGTGAGTGGGGGCAGCTGTACAACTATTCAAAACCACCATCCTTCAAAGTTCCTTAAACCTGATCGGAAGGTTTCTATTTAAAAAAATAATTGGGGAAGGCCTAGGATCTTCTCCCACGAAGTTTAGTGGCGAATGACTTCCTGGGATTCTGGCCTTAAGCCTGCAGGACTTTTACTTTTACTACTTAGGGCCTTAAAAAATTAAAACATTCGAAAGCCCTTTGGGTCAGAAAGCGGCAGCTGGACCAAGAGGAGCTCTTGGGCTGGGCGCCTCGCTCCCTCTTGCTCGCGAGTAAGCTGCGGGACGTGCCCGGGAGCCACGGGAGGGCCAGCCCGGGCCACCAACGGGGAGCGCCCGGTTAAGAGAGAATCGCCACCTCGGCCTCTCCTCACGGGGCCCGGCTGCCCCGTCCCTGCCCCTCGCCCCACCCCGGGGCCGCCGGCGGAGCAGGCCCCGGCCGCACCCTCCTCGCCCGCTTCTCCTTACCGAGCAGAAGCAGCTTCACCTCCTTGGACGCCTTCTCGCCGTCTTCGCGCAGGTTGCGGTCTATCATGCGGCTCCGCTCGGCCGCCGCCTTGTCCTCGGCGCTCAGCGTACAGCCCATGGCGGCGGCGGCGGCGGCGGCGACAGGACGGGAGAGGCGGGCGGCACCTCTCGCTCTCCTCAACGGCCGCGGACTCGGGAGGAGAACGAGCTGGGCGGAGGAGGGGAGGGGGGAGAGAGAGGCACCGGAAACCCGTCCAGCTTCCGCCTCTCCATGGGCCACTGACGAGAGCTTGAAAGGCACCCTGGGAAATGTAGTTAAAGGACGAGTCTCCATCTCCCACTAAGGGGCGCGCGGGGAGACTGACTAAGGCCCCCATCATATATCCAAAGGAATAATTAGTTCCCGAAAGAATCTTGGGAATTGCAGTTTGTGAGTGCTGACAGCTCTCAGGGCATCACACCTTCCATGTATTATAGACTATCTTACAAACCTTCTGACTATTGGCCATATGGCTGGATCTGATGGAGTCCCATCAGGATCGGGGTGTGGGGTGGGCACAGGTTTCTCATCCTTGGAATATAGGACTGTAGCATGAGAAAGACGATACCAACTGGTATTTCCTTGGCCGGAGGCGCACGTGTTTCAGGGTAAAAAACGGTAGGGTTGTTCATAGGAAAACATTGTGAAATCCAGTCATTTTTTCACTGCAATGATTTGTCAGCAATATGTCGCCACTTCCACCCCAATAATTAAAGGCAGAGGGGTTCACTCTATTTCAAACTCAAGAATTAGCGTGCTTGTTAACTTTTAAAATGCAAATATAGGTAAAGGTAAAGGGACCCCTGACCATTAGGTCCAGTCGTGACTGACTCTGGGGTTGCGGCGCTCATCTTGCTTTATTGGTCAAGGGAGCCGGCGTACAGCTTCCGGGTCATGTGGCCAGCATGACTAAGCCGCTTCTGGCGAACCAGAGCAGCGCACAGAAACGCCGTTTACCTTCCCGTTTATCTACTTGCACTTTGATGTGCTTTTGAACTGTTAGGTTGGCAGGAGCAGGGACCGAGCAACAGGAGCTCACCCCGTCGCAGGGATTCAAACTGCCGACCTTCTGATCAGCAAGTCCTAGGCTTTGTGGTTTAACCCACAGCGCCACCCATGTAATTCACAGCTATTGTCCCTCTTTTTTAAAAAAGGAGGTGGTGGAGAAACTCAGGCTGAATCTTTATTTCAGGCAGTCAGGAAGGGCTGAGACTTAAGGATGATACCATGCTTATCACTATTAATATTTTAAATTGGTGCGCTTACAGCCAGTCTATACTGTATTTCATAATTTCCATATTTCAGATGAAGCTGGTAGTGGCTTGAAATAACTCTCTAATAAATGCTTTAAGAGCTGTTGCCCAATCTTTTATCAATGACATGCATATGATTGATTGATGGTTAATAAGTAAATAAAAACATTCATATGATGTCACATGTCTCCACTACAATACTATGTACCGGGGATCCTCAAACTTTTTGAATCTATGGGGACACATTTGGAAATCTGTCTTGGGTACCGATAAGTGTCCATTTTACTGAAGAAAAACTAGTGATGCTCAGAATTATTCCACCACACCAGAAAAACAGAAAAACAGCTATATGCTCCCCCAAAGCAAATAAAATACAAAAAAGCACTCCTATACAAACAAGCAGCCCCCATAGCCAAACCTAAAACTAAGTACAGTAAATCAATAAAGAAAGAGGGGCAAGGGGCCTTGGTGAGCACCCAGGAGGGTGTTTGTGCGGTGGGGATGCCGGCTGTATATAGTACATACAGGTTATCATGATGAAGTCAGACAGCATTACAAAACAGGATACAGAGCAATATGAATTGCTCAGTGAAATGATTTTCTTCCACATCTCCATGAGTCTGAGTCACCTAAAATTATTCAGTTATACTGAAAACAGAAAGTAGAGCAAAACAATACCTCTGAAATAGCTCGGGCTTCAGCAAAAAAATACAACAAACCTAAGCAGCAATCCTATACAGTGGTACCTCGGGTTAAGTACTTAATTTGTTCCAGAGGTCCGTTCTTAACCTGAAACTGTTCTTAACCTGAAGCACCACTTTAACTAATGGGGCCTCCTGCTACTGCTGCGCCGCCGGAGCACGATTTCTGTTCTCATCCTGAAGCAAAGTTCTTAACCCGAGGTAATATTTATGGGTTAGCGGAGTCTGTAACCTGAAGCGTCTGTAACCTGAAGCGTATGTAACCCGAGGTACCACTGTACTTCTGGGGACGGAAATCTTTTTCTGCCCAAGGACCACATTCACTTGCGGGCACCCTTCCAAGGCACTGCCTGCCAGTGATGGGAGGGGCCAGAGATAAAATGGGTGGAGCAATTAATGTAACCCCCCCCCCCTTATAGTGGCCACACAAAAGCCAGTTTCTAAACAAACTTACCACTCCATCCTCAATTTAGGCAAGCAAGAAACGCCATCAGAATTCAAAGACATATTCCAACCAGCAGGGTCAGGGAGGGGTGTGTCCTGGGGGAGTCCTAAGGACCAGACAGGGAAGATCAGAAGGCCACATTTAGCTCCTGCGCTTGAAGAGCACCATTGATAGCAATGAGACTTACTTTTAACTAGACATGGATTGTTTTTGTGTTCTTACCAAATCTGTTCCTGAGTTTGTCTTAGAGTGTGTATCTGCAGACATCAACATAAACAGAACCAGTCTGAAAGAACAAATCCTTGCATTCATCCTGGGTCTTTGTGAAGACAAAGAGAGGCTGTGAAATAATTGAAGAGGGTGCGAAATAGATGCCATCAGGATTGCGAGTTGTCTCACCAGTGCAGCCAGGATTATTAAGAGTTATATCATAGAACTGTAGAGTTGGAAGGGACACTGAGGGTCATCTAGCCCAACTCCCTGTAATGCAAGGAGATGCAGCTGTCCCCTATGGGGATCTGCAACCTTGGCATTATCAGCACCATGCTCTAACCAACTGAGTGGTATGCTTGATGAATACCCCAAATTTGATGGGTCTTTCCCCATAAAGATGGGATTATGCAGATATACTAATGAATAGTCGCACTTAGTTACATTAGCCCTGCCTGCTCCATCTAGACTATGTGAAGTTGTGTATCTTGGATGGTTTTCAGTCTTCGCCATTTACATGATTTGCACATATAATACACAGCTGGTAGCCAGAAGTGCGTTATTCTGGCCCTAGCTTTGGCTACTAACTTCCTACATCCATAATATGCAAATACAACCTTTGCACACATTCACACATTGGTGCAGCCCTTCTGGAGTTGGAAGAGAAGCCACTGCTTCCTCTTCCTCTTCCTCTTCAGTGCTGCTTTCATCGGGTGCTGCCTGAGGCAGCTACCTCACCCTGCCTCATTGGTGGGCCAGCCCTGCAACTAAGGGATCATTTCCTTCTTCCTCAGAGTGACACCTTCTTTCTACGAGACCCTCCTTCTCCATGACAGCAGAGAACCCATCTTCCTGGTGGTGAGACACAACGGCCCCAAAGGCCTCATCCACCAACCTCCCTGCTTTTGCTCACCTTTGCTATGACCTTCACCTCAAGGGAACGAACTCATTGCACCAAGGAACTTCTGTCCAACAGACAGTTGGTCGTAGCCCATCTGCTTCGCTTTCTCCCACCTGCAAATACCCTGGCCCTTTCAGTTGCACCCCAGTCCCCCTTTACATGGCACAGAATGAGGATTTGCAGCTTTGCGAGGTTAATCTGTGTTTTAGGCAGAGGTACTCTCTCTTCAAGGGACGCGGATGACACTGTGGGTTAAACCACAGAGCCTAGGACTTGGCAATTAGAAGGTCGGTGGTTCAAATCCCCACGGCGGGGTGAGCTCCCGTTGCTCGGTCCCTGCTCCTGCCAACCTAGCAGTTCGAAAGCACGTCAAAGTGCAATTAGATAAATAGGTACCACTCCGGCGGGAAGGTAAACATTTCCGTGCGCTGCTCTGGTTCGCCAGAAGCAGCTTAGTCATGCTGGCCACATGACCTGGAAGCTGTACGCTGGCTCCCTCAGCCAGTAAAGCGAGATGAGCACCACAACCCCAGAGTTGGCCACGACTGGACCTAATGGTCAGGGGTCTCTTTCCCTTTACTCTCTCTTCTGGTGCAACCATGCAAAGCCTAAGATAAGTCTGAATGAAAGAGAAGCCTGCACCTAACCAGGTAACCTCCCTCTTCCTCTTTTAGGAGGACTACTTCCCATTTTGAGAACCACAACGAAAAATGATTGCAAAATAAAATTGCATTAAAATTGCCATGACAAGCTTTGGGGCAATTACATGTTCACTGTTTTATATAATCCCCAAATGCTCCTAGAATGCTGCAGTATAAAACACACCCAAGGGAACATCAGGTTTAAAAACAAGCGAAGCTTGGGAAGGATACATATTGCCTACGTGTCTAGATTAGAACAGCTGCCACAAAGGAAATGAAGGCCGCCACCACTGTTTCACCATTTGTTCTCTAAAGAGGGAAGTTGCTAGCTAAACACGTCCTGCTATTGCCCTCTAGTGTCCTTTACATAGTATGTCTGAAACAAAAAAAAAATCAGTTCAGGATATGGAACAATTTCCATAGCGTTTACCAATCAATCCCTCTTCCCAAGGAACTCTGCAAAGTGTAGCTCTTTTAGGGGACTAGAGGGTCTCCTAACAACTGTAATAAACTACAATTCCCAGGATGCTTTGGGGGAAGTCAAGACTGTTTAAAGTGGTATGATGGTGCTTTAAATGTCTAGGGCAGATGGGGCCTTATTTCAGTCTTTGCCAACCTGGTGCCCTCCAGAATTTTTGGGCTACAACTCCCGTCAGCTCCAGCCAGCTGTAGTCCAAAACATCTGGAGGGCACCAAATTGGCAAAAGCTGGCTTAGGTCTAATCTGGAGATCAGCTGAATAAAGTCTCTGCTAGGTGTTACATATAGCAGGGTACACACCAAGGATTCTGGGATACAGAAGCAAGAGTTACTCCCCATTTTTGGTTTGTAATCCAGATCTGTCCCATACAATATAGGAAACACACACAGGTTCCTGGTTAGGCAGACAGCAGAAGAGGAAAATGACAGTTTTTTTATATTAGCAAAGCAAGGGAATAATTTTGGATGGTGTACCATCTAAGAGTAAAGTGAAGCCAAATTGTGCAGTATTCCACAACTGAAACTGAGTCTGCAACTGACCTTAGGGCAAGGGTGGTTAATTCTCAGGTCGAAAGCCTAATGTAGCTCCCCAACAATTTTTTCCTGGCTTCCTAAGACCCTACTGACCCTACTGCTGCCTGGGTAGACCACAGGCCTGGGCAGGCCAGGTCATCCTCTTATATACCTGCTGGGATTGACAAGTCATCTGACCCTCACCTGAATCTCATAGCTCTCCTATAGCTGCCTCTGATTAGTTATCATTTAACTCTTGGGGAAAATAATTAGCATCACACACCATCACAACTTTTCTGCTTGTATAAGTTGATAATATAATTTTGGTTACTGAGGACAAACAAGATTGCACAAAAACAAGATTGGGTACAGGCCTGGCCAGGACATAGGCATCCTGACTGTGACAAAGGCGACCTGTGCGTTTGCTTGCTTGCTTGCTTAATTAACAACTGTTGGGAACTTCAAGGTCCCTGCTCTCCCTTCTTATGGTCTTTGTACTGGACCTGAAGACTCCAATAGAGAGCATTCCATGTCAAGAAGGAGGGCAAGTGGGCACTCTATTAAATGACAGGGTACGAGTTACACGGAGCAGGGCCTATTCACTGGTGGTGCCCATTGTATGCCTCGCTCTTCCCAGACCTGCTCTCTTTTGGCCTGTATATTGGAGCTTTATAATTTAGGAAGACTTTGGAAGAACTGGTTGACAAGTCTTATCAGTTGCTGATGTATGAGCGGATTTTATTTGCTGCTGTTCTGTGCTTCTGGTGCACCAGGGTTTACACGAGCGTAATAGAGTTGGCCAGGATGCCAGAAGGGATACAATTTATGAGCTTTCTCCAGTATCTGCACAGCAGGGGGTGTTCAGTCAACAGTGCAAAGGCTGAGCTGAAGCATTCTCTGCTGGTTACCTGCTTTCAGCAATAGGGGTCGCTGTTTGGTTAGCTGTCAGATTCTAGAGCTCCCTATTGGTGGCTCTTAGGTAATTCAGAAAATACAGAGTCCATTCATAAAACACAGTGTTCATTCATAAAGCAGTAACATAAATCTCCATTGCTACATATTGGGTGTATATTTCAGTGGTTGAACGTACAAGTTTATGGCCATGCTGTAGGGTAGTGCTGCCCAGGCCGCAGGACTGCCCTCTACCTCTACTGCACTGCTGCTACATAACATTTCCCCTTTCCCGTCACTCTGTGCACTCCATATAGCTGCATCACTGTCTTTTCCATTCAGACACTTTTGAAAGCAGCCTCACATTATGTAGCAGCCAGGACTTCGCAAAGAACCAGCAAGTGAAAGTGGTGTTCTGCATGCAAGCTTTATGAATCACTACAGTAAGGAACCCAGAATGCATGTGGACTGATCTCGCCCGTAGTCCTTTCAGAGCTTTTGTTGCCTCTTAGCAGGGACTCCAAACAAAGGACTGTGTTGAAGCACTGAAGCCAGAAATAGCCTACACACCTGAGGCCTGCCTTTTTTTCAGATTCAGCACTCAGAATGTGAAGCAGGGGGGAATTATTCTGATAGCGAAAGCCTGTAAACATCTAAATGCATCAGAATAAAAGGCGGAGGTGCATCTCACAGTGTTTAACAGGCAACAATTGGCTGTATTGTTCCAAGGGCCTTTCTGGAATTCGTAACATTACAGAAGGAGAGGGGAACCCATATTTTAGCTCAAGGGCCACATTCCCTCATAGACAACCTTTTGGGGGCTACATGGGGCCAGAGTGAACATGACCAGAAGTAAAAGTGGGTGGAGCAATAGATCTGATTCTTAATTTTGAACAGGAGGCTACTTCCCAGCCACACGAAAAGCAAAAGGTTTCTGCACATACCCCCACCCCTCTCCACTCTTCAACTAGGCAAGGAAGAGAATATATCCCATCTAAGCTAAAGTTCTGAAGGAGGGCATGGAGAGGGGCGTGTGAGTGTTGTGGCCTGGGAAGAGTGCTGAGGGCCAGACAGAGAAGCCTAAAGGACTGCAGTTCCCTATCCCTGCATCAAATGAAAAGCTATGTCTATGCTGAAGGCTTGAACAATGGGCTGTGAATTTGGGCACAATAAGCCAGTTAATAGGAATCTTTCCCATTTGTTTTTCACCCTTCCTAAATCCAGGGCCAGATTTAGATGAAGAGAGGCCCTCGGCTACTCCACTTGTGAGCCCCCTCCACCCTTACAACTAGAAGAAAATGGAAGAGTGTTATAAACAAAATTGAGTGACGCCAGGGATTATGACGGGTATTTAAAATTCTACAATTCACAATTTCTCCTCTAAAGGACATAAGATATTATTGTTAAATACCATGGTGATTTTTAAAAATGCATAAAGTTAAAGCTGAAAAACTTTTGCAATAACTGAACTTTGTAAACCTTTGTAGCCTGGGCAGGCCTGGAGCAGGTTCCCATATCTTGTTCCTCTCTAAGGAATCAAGTTCAGCCTTCATGGCATTTAACCATGGCTCAGCATACTCTGAGGTTAAATTTTGGACCTCTTGGAAGCTTGAAGGCTCCCAAACCTTCTCTGAGTTACTAACAACATGGGTGCAGGAAAGTGCAGCTTCAAGATTCCCCCCACCCCCCACCCCCCGCAGAAGTTATAACATCATCTACCTGAGCACCAGTTAAGTAACGGATCCTCCTTATTTTGCCAAGTGAATGAGGTGGTAATGACAAGTTATACACTCGTATCTCAGAAGTCGAATGGAATCCATTCTGTATAGTGACAGGAAAAGGGATGTGTCCCTTTTCTGTTGCTGAAGGATGAGCACTTTTAGTTCATAATGCTCTTTTATCTTCTGATGTATTTTAAATTTGTTATTGTATGGGCTTAAAAAATTATAAGACATTTTTAAACAAAAAAATTTTAGGTAAGCAACAAATAAATATAATAAACCAAATAAAGTAAATCCTACAAGCATGAAGTCTGCCCATCATCCTGACCTCCCCCTGCCCCCAGCCATCAGTGGGGTGGGAAGTGGTGGCCAGGATCAAAGAGTTGTGGCTGACCTTTCAAACAGTTTATCTGCTCAGGCTGCCTCTCTAACAGGTATGGAACGTTTCTTTCCTTCTCAGTTTTTGCATAGTAGAGTAGGAGTATCTCTTCAGGGATCCTAGAGGCCACAAATTGCCCATAAGGTGAAAGGCCACTGGTTGACATAAAAAAAGATTTTATTTTTTTATTGGTACCAGCAGAAACCAACAAGTCCCTGGTACTGTGTCCCCAGGGAAAGTCTTCAGGCACCTATTTGTTATTTTTGAGGCACGGGGTTAAGGCATTTGTTATTCTCTCGGGTGTCTTAAATCAAAGGGATTTATTAGATCTGATGAAAAAGGAAGCTATATTTTAAACCATCGGTAGGCAAACTAAGGCCCAGGGACTGGATCTGGCCCAATCACCTTTTACATCTGACCCGCAGATGGTCCGGAAATCAGCATGTTTTTACATGAGTAGAATGTGTCCTTTTATTTAAAATGCATCTCTAGGTTGTTTGTCGGGTATAGGAATTCGTTCATATTTCCCCCCAAAAAATATAGTCCGCCCCCTCCAAGGTCTGAGGGACAGTGGACCGGCCCCCTGCTGAAAAAGTTTGCTGACCCCTGTTTTAAACACTGTAACTGAGTTCTCCATCCTGATGTCTGATTCTGATGGTGTGACTTTCAGAAGGCATTTTTGTTTTAATTCTGCTTTTTGCACTATTTTCATTATGTAATTGCATTTTATTGTAAATCCTACTTGTGGCATCGCATGCCCTGGGATATATTTGTATGAAGGGTGATGTACAACTTTCTTAAACCATGCGGGTGGGGAATATTTTTCAGTTTGAGGGTTCCATCCTCCCATAGGATAACTGGAGAGTTGCAGGACAATGGTGGGTGGCCCAGAGGCCAAAGTGTGTGGAGCGATGAATGCAAATCCTAACTTTGTACAGTAGGTTAAATTCCAATAATGCAAAAAAAAGGAGGTTACGACACCTTGGACTCAGCTACACAGCTGCAAATAAAACGTTTTAAATGTGTGGTAAAGTGCAATATACAAATGTGACGCTAGATGGCAACAGTGAGCTATGAAAAATTCTATGTGTTTTTCAAAACTTTTTTTTTAAAAAAAGCATTTCACAGCGTTTTTTAATATGTATGTAGATTCCAACCTTCACGCAACACACACATCTCTCCATCCTCCATCCAGAGGCAAAGAGGCAAGAGGCAAAATTAAACACAGTTCAACGAGACATTCCAGCCTGGCAAAATCACTCAAGGAGGAAGCATAGTAAGGCCACTAAGAGCTGT
Organism: Podarcis cretensis; assembly: GCF_951804945.1. Lineage (NCBI taxonomy): Eukaryota > Metazoa > Chordata > Lepidosauria > Squamata > Lacertidae > Podarcis > Podarcis cretensis. Next base: position 49,872,533 of record NC_137175.1, on the reverse strand, counting down.
GGTCAGGAGAGATGGGGCATAACCTGAGGAGAGTTCTGAGAACCAGATAGAGAGGCCTAGAGGAACTCATTTCACCAGCACCCCATCCCTAACTTAGAGAAACTATAACTCTCTTCCTGCCTAACGAAAGCTGGAGAAGAATTGGGTGTTGAAATAATTGGGTGTTGAAATGTACATATCCTAGATCTCAGCCAAGGCCCCAGTCAGACCATGCATTTAAAGCAGCATCATACCACTTGAAACAGTCAAGGCTTCCCCCAAAGAATTCTGGGTGCTGTAGTTTGTTAGGAGACCCCCTATTCCCTTCACAGAGCTACAATTCTCAGAGTGGCTTAGCAATCAATCCCTCTTCACTGGGAACTCTAGCAAGTGTGATTGGGATAGGGGGGCCTCCTAACCACTTAGAGCATCCTGGATAACTACAGTTCCCAAGATTCTTTGAGGGGAGCCACGACTGTTTAAAGTGGCATACTGCTTGAAATGTATGGTGTGCCTACTTCCTCTGTCTCAACGCTTCCCTCTGGCTGTACCCAGTAGAAGCCTCCTTTGGGACCCAGCAGCTTGCAAAACACTGCAGAGAGAAAGGGCAATGGAGAGAGAGAGAGAGAGAGAACATAATTTCCTCTAGAATAGGACTCCACAGGCTGCAGATCAAAAAGAAACTAATGCTCACCGCCAGCTTCAAGTCACACTGCTGGGGGAGCAGCATCAGATCTGGATGATGTTATCAGGATAGCTGCTTTCCTAGCTGGAGCCCTTCGCTCAAGTTTCAGAAGGCGAGAGCCCATTACTCACACACAGGCAGGGAGCAAATTTCATAATAAATAATCGCTTTATTTGTGGCTCAAGGTTTCAACTGTCCTACATAAAAACTCCCTCCTTTTCTTGCGGGGTCAACCAATCAGAAAGCCGAATGGCAGGTGGCACCTTTGGTGGAGGCCAGAGGGAGAGCCGCTTCTGTGCAATTGATCAGCTGCATACATTGTATATATTTGAAGCACATGATCCCCCTCCCAAAACAAAAAATTCATAGGAACTGTAGTTTGTTAAGGATGCTGGGAATTGTAGCTCTGGTGGGGCAATCTACAGCTTCCAGGATTTTTTTGGGGGGGTGGGTGAGGAGTGCTTTAAATGTATGGTGTGGATGTGATCACCAGGATGATTGCAGAGGACATGCCCCAAAGTCTCCATGATGGGAAGACTTCACCTTAGCCAAGAGGTTGAGAATTCTGGATAGGGATAGACCAAATTTTGCAAGTTCACCTTTTCCTACCTCCCACCCGCCACATTTGCGCATAAAGAAAATTCTGTAGATTGGACAGATGGGCATAACTTTACACAACACACACACAGCTTTCTAATTGCGGTGTTTGGATCTCCACCCACACCCTGTCTGAACTGTTGAAGAGAAAGTGTTGTGGTAGAGGACGTAAAAGAAGAATGTGCATGTGTCACTGGGAGACATAAATGTGCACATGGAAGGGAGAAGTGAGCCAAGGAGGCCCCAGCTGGGCTATGTGCAGAGTCCCCTGATCCTTGCCCTGTCCATTCCCCTTTAGGTTTGTGAGCCATTAGATCTCAGGGCCCATTGGTATCATTCATCCGTGAAAGCCCTGGGGAAGGGCTTCCACTTGCACAATGGAATGTCCCCTCCTTTCCTCCCCCCTCCAATTAGCTGGGGGGGGGGAGTCAAGAGAACCCCGAGAACAGGCAGGAGGAGGGGGGAGGGGATTTTCCTTTCCAGCAAGCTGATATGCTTGCATAGATGGAACGTTTGCAATAGGGCAACCTTGAATTCCACCCCCTACGTTTTCTATGCAACAGCTGTAAGGACCATATATCTATATATCTATATGTGTAAACTGAAAGCTGAGATTGTGGAGTCTGAAAAAGAAACAACACCAGATTCTTTACTAGAACGCAAGATGCCATATCTCACAGTACAATCACATTCATGCAGAGATGGTTAGGCCACCAAAATACTCCTGCTGGTCACCATCACAGGACCTTACATTGCCTACTGGGTTTGGCAGGCGTGCCTGAAGGCATCACGAGCTTTGGGTGTGGTTGTCATCCCCATTCCACACTCCCTGAGATGCCAGTGCTTCTGCTTGCTTGAGGGTGCTTGTGGAGTGTGTTTGTGCATCTGTGTGTTTTAGTGGCCCAGAAGGGAATGCCCATCTAGTCCACCTTAAAATATGGTGTTTAGAAGCCTAGATTGTAAGAAACTGTTGTTGATCAGTGGTCAGAAGCCAATAGAGCTGGACTAGAAGTAATTCACTAGGGAATTAAACAAAAAGTTTGTAGTGTAGTGGGTGGGTGGGCAGGGTTTAACAAACGCACCTTTTTTTTCATCAAGGCCCCCTCAAAACGGAGGGTGGAGAGAGCAACAAGTTACTTGAAAAAAAGGGGTGGCAGTAGGATGAAAGCTGTTCTAAGTCATTGCTTAATTTGAGTAGGGATGCGGGGGGAAGGCCTGTGTTTATTAGGTGTTTTCCAATTCAATTCTGAGATGGAATGATGTTGTACCTCTGTCAATGCCACCTCCAAACAAGTCTGACAGCATCACACCTAGTTTGACTGCTCTTGATCCTCTTGCTAGGAGGATCACTTCTAAAAAAACTGGTGGTGCCAAATCAGACGTAATGCCTCTAAGAAGGAAGCATTGTCTCGTGTGTGTGTGTGTGTGTGTGTGTGTTTTGAAACTGCCAGTGTCTTGGAACTGTGGCTGCTTTGCCAGCTGCTAGTCCAGCTTATGCTGACCTGATTTCCTTTAGATGCTTTGGACTATAACCCCTGCCCCATCAGCTGATTGGAGTTGTGGTCCAAAACATCTGTAAAGAACCAAGCTGGCAAAAACTGGACAATGGGCAGGAGGGCATCGGTGAGCATGCCACTCACCCACAAATCTCTGCATCTGGAAGCATCCCAAGGGGAACATCAATCTTAATCAGGAGGTGTGAAGGATGGGACAGGAGGTAGGGAATAGATAGGGAGCTGAGGGACGATGACCCTCAATTCACCTTGCAGTCTGGAGACAGCAGGACCCCTAAGCCCAACTTTTAATCAATTGCTTGGTAGACTGTGTGGGAGGAAGAAGGCAGTTAATGATCAGGCTCCCTGCTGATTCTGGGTAAATATTACATGTACTGGGCCATCATCATCATCAATAAAATCTTTTCTAAGCTTGAGTTCCTAGATGTTGTTGAACTGCAACATCATCCCCAGCCAGCAAGGAGCAAGGTGATGGGGTGATGGGAATTGTATTCTGACAAGAATTTAAGGATCCAAGATGGAGGAGGCAGATGTACCTGACAGCCCAATTGGTCCACCTATTTTCCCAGCATGACATGCCTTCCCACTCCACCCACTACAGAAACACACGGGGAGTCTAGTGGGACAGGCTGCTAGGGAGAGGAGGCAGTGGGCTTCTGTGTGCTCCATGCATCAAGACCCTTTGCCTCCGCGCCACAGCCATCTTTTGCAAGAGCTCTTACATTTTCAAACTAGCAAACTCAGTAAGACAGGTGGCATTTACTTTCCCTTGCAGAAGTCAGTGGCTTTGGTTGACTGAAGACTCAGGTCAAGTGAGGCAAAACCTGGCTCCTGTCACTGATCTTGAGATTGCCAGTGTCTGGTTCACTTTCTGCCATAGAGCACGTTCCCCGTGCTTCACTGACTTCGGCAACAGAAAGGAAATACAGTCCTTCAAAGCTAAACGTTCCTAGTAGGACACCAAAATGGTTCTTTAAAATCTTCCTCCATCATAAAGTTCAGTTGTTCTGCTACAGCTGCCTCCATCCACTCCTGCATGGCTCAGTCATATGGGGCCCCAAGAACAATGGGCAACCTCACTCCATCCTTTAAGCCAAGGGACACCAGCTTAACAGAAGATAAATGCAGGGAGGGAGCCCTGCTTGGCAGGCCCTTTGTTCTGCAACAGGGCTAACTTTCCCCACACAGAAGTTCAAAGCAAATGATAACATTGCTAGGTGGCAGCTATCAAATAAACCTTTGTAAACTGGCAGGGGGTATGGATGGATGCTGCTGGACTCCAACTCCCATCAGCCCTTGCCAGCATGGCCAGTAGTCAGAGATGCCAGGAGTTGTAGTTCAGCAATATCTGGAGGGCCACAGGTTCTCCATCCCCGAGACAGATGGAAACTTCTGGTAGTCTTGAAACATGAGGCTGCTTCTGACTCCAACCCTTAAGAATGAGTTGAAATGCAAGTGGGGAGAACAGTTACCATCAAACGAAATGAAATGACTGAGATACTAGTAGGAGCTGTTTCTTGGAGCGATAAGTTCCCAAATGCCATGGCTGTATTTATTAAGTGCTCCCAATCTCCCCCGCCCTTCACCAGCTGCTATGTTCTGCATTATTTCACACACCAATGAAACTAGATTGTCAAGTGCAAAAAGAGCTACAACTCAGGTTTGGGTGAACGTGCAGCCCTGATGTAGCTGTCGGATACAGTGATGTCACTGTTCATGTGCTGGTCCAGGAACTCCGAGGTCTCTTCTGCAATTTGACCTGGGATCCGGAAATCAATGGTCGGCTGGTCCCTTTTAGGGCTAGGATGGGTAAGAGTGTTTCTGGCCTCAGCATTGCAACCTGTCCCTTGTAGGAACTGCAAGAAGTTCTCCTCAATGGAGCCTTCTCTGCTGGGTAACCTGAGGTCTTCCTCTGGTGGCTGCTTGAAGAAACAGGTGAGGTGCTTGCTCAGCTCTCCTCGGATCTGTCGATTGAGGCACCCGTAAAAGAAAGGATTGGAGGTGAAGGAAAAGTAGCCAATCCAAGTAACCACATTCTCTGTCTGCCGGCCGGGGAAATGGGAGCTCAGCACAGAGTAGAGATGAAAGGAGAAATATGGCAGCCAACAGAAGAGGAATTGGCCCCCCACGGCCAGGAGGATGATGACAGCTTTCCCACCCCCAAACGTCCTCTGAGGGGTAGTCTGAGGGGCTCCTGAACTAGTCACCATAGTGGATCTACTGCTAAGGGATTCTGACCGCTGCCGTGGGGTCTCCATCCAAGTGGGGAGTGGGCCATGGTGCATGGCAGCCACTCTGGCCACTTTGAACATGCTGCAGTAGACAACCAAAATGATGAGGACAGGCAGGAGGAAGTAGAAAAGGGCAAAGAAAGCCACAAAGAATTTGCAGTAGGCACTCCGACTCCACTGCAAGGTACAGCTCTGTCCCCCATAGGCTGCTGAACTACGGTCTTGGGAGAGCCAGCCCAGGATAGGGATGATGGACATGACCACAGCCTTGATCCAGATGCCAACCAGGACACAGACAACCAGGCCCACAGTCATTTTCACCTCGTAGCGCATGGGGTGCACCACATAGTAGTAGCGCTCAACGTTAATGGCCGAGATGGAGAGGATGCACATGGTGATGAAGCAGACACTCAAGAACAGGTAGATGTGGCATATGGCATCCCCAAAGGCCGTGCCGTCAAAGAAGGCTGAGCTGGACAGCATAGCCAGAGGCATCAGGGTGACGGCAGCCAGGAGATCCACCAGGCAGAGGTGGAACACAAAGACGAACTTCCTCAGTGCAGGTGTCTTGATGATGACCGTCATAATGGCTACATTGCCTACAATGGCTGTCAAGTCAATCAAGAGCATGAAGAAGAGGCCCACAGACTCAGAGGCCACATCTCTGGTCTTGGTGTCAAGGCTGGAATTGAGGAGCAGAGAGCTCTGGCTTGTCTGCAGCAGCCTCCTGATCCTGGTGGAATTCCGCACCCACTGGGTGGGGAGAGAAGGCTCCATGGAGAATAGCACCTCCCTTCACAAGTCCATCACCCATCCTATTCTGGGTCCCCAGGGAGTGAACAGAGAGAATTGACAGTGGCCGTGGAGAAGGAGCAACCCCAAACCCTGGAATCACATTCTTGCCAGTGTTAAGAGCAGAGCAGGAAAAGGGCTCTTATGTCTCCCGTTGCCATTCAGTTCTGTACGCCATTATGTTCTTAATTAAACACAGCCATTTTGCACCTCATTTTGATTGTGCTTCTTTAGATAGAATATCATGGCAATGCAAGAGGACCATGGGATTGGTTCTCGTGATGGAGAAGGGTCTCATTTTGCTGCATCTCATGACAGGCTTTCCCCCAGGCAAATGTCAGCACCTACAAAGAAACACAATTACAGATTAATGGCTTTGTCAGCCAAAGAGAAAGTCCTGAGATAGGTCTTGTTAAGTTCACATGGTGGTTCTTTGATAAATCCATAAACAACAAAGAAGACCTTTTTCATTTTGCTCCCACATTTCAGGCTACTGTGCAAGGAAGCTTATTTGCTTTCAGAGACCAGTGTGGATTGAGTAATCCTGCAGGTATTCACTGCAAAGGCTTAGCATTGAAATAGCACTTACAACCCCTGCTGTTAGCTGCATCAGAAATACCCTAGTTCTGATGGTATCTAAGCTCAGAGCAGGTTATGAGACCCCTTTCCTAGGGGGCTTTTTACAGCTCACTTTCTTTGACCAATGAACATGCCATTTCTACTCATCAGTTACAAGGGATCCAGGTGTCTCCCTCACCAAGTTGCTTTTCTATTGCAGCACTATACCTCAAACTGCAATTTGCTGCTACTGAGAAAATGTAGTTTTACCACCATTACTGAGAGTGGTTATGCAAGGCCTATAGGTGCTTATTGCAGCCGTTCTCAGACTGTGAGCTCCATTCAGATAATTCACAGAAAGGTAGGGGGAAAGCAGAAATATCAGCCCTGAGATTGATTTTCTCCTTCTTTTGACAATGCAGATAGAGGCTGTTTTGACCAGAGCTCTAACCTACATCCCATGGATTTCATAATACAGTGCTGGAGCAACATTCTAATTTCCCCCTTACAGGAGAAAAAACTATAAACACTTTAAAAAGCCCTTCTTAGCAGCCTGGACTAGCACACATGCACACACATACCACCTGTGATTTTCATGTTATAGCACTAGTCCTTGTGATGATGCTGGCATTGAAGAAGGGGGGAAAGTACAGTGGTACCTCGGTTTAAGAACAGACCTGTTTACGAACAATTTGATTTATGAACTCCGCAAAACCCGAAGTAGTGTCCCGGTTTGCAAACTTTACCTTGGTCTACGAATGGAAGCTGAACAGTAGAAGGCCACCGGTAGTGGGACTTCCGGAATGGATTAAATTCGTAAACTGAGGTACCACTGTAGTTAATGAAGGGATGCACTGAGATTTCCACCATGTTTCAAATGGCCCATGTGCTGGCCTGTTGGATAGTGCCTATGATGCAAATTATGATAGCTTACACATGACATTTTAAAAAACAGTTTACTAAATAAGCACTCACGTGCTTTACAGGTCTGGCATGGGAGCATTCATTCAATGTCTATAAATTAGAGCAGCCTTTCCCTCCCATGGCCGTTGTGCCATCTCTCCTGAACACCCCTTTATTTATGTTGCATTTATTTGTCCGTTTCCAGAAGAAAATGTCTCACAGTGACTCACAAATCCATAAATCACAAAACAACGGCGATCATTTAACACCAGATACATAAGGAAAATGCAACAAAGCAAAGACATTCTTTTTTTTTTTTTTTGGTTTGTGCGATTTGATTGTCCTCAGTTGGCCACTTTCTTTCTTTCTTTTTTTATATAATATTTATTAATAGTTTTTTAAAAAAATTATAACATAATAAACAAAACATACAAAAAAATCACATTTCATAACATATTTTCTTATCCTTTTTGGACTTCCTCACATCTCCCTCTCCTACATTCCAAAATATAAAAATTAATTCAGCAATTTATCACCTTGTCCCCACCTTATCTAATTTTCCAATGTTATATCTTAAATTTTAGATATATTCATTTGACTTTTTAAAACTTTTTAGTTTGGCCTAATCATTATCTAAAAGTTGATTTTTTCCTAAATTTAGCTTATCTTCATAGTTCAGTTTATCTAATTCAATGGTGCCAAGTTGTTTGTGATCAAGCATCCTCCTTAACATTCATACAGTTTACAATATTTTTGCAAATAGTCCTTAAATTTCTTCCAATCTTCTTCCACCGTCTCCTCTCCCAGGTCTTGAATTCTGCCAGTCATCTCAGCCAGTTCCATATAGTCTATCAGTTGCATCTGCCATTCTTCCAGTGTGGGTAGATCTTGGGTTTTCCAATGCTTAGCAACGAGTATCCTTGCTGCTATTGTTGCATACATAAAAAATGTTCGGTCATTCCTTAGCACCCTCTGGTCAACGATGCCCAAAAGGAAGGCCTCTGGTTTCTTAGGGAAGGTATACTTAAATACCTTTTTCAGCTCATTGTATATCATTTCCCAGAAGGCCTTAACCCTAGCCTAGGGCAAGTCCACCAGAGGTGAAAGAGCGTTCCTTCACTTTCCCTGCATTTCCAACACTTATTATCAGACAAGTGGTATATTTTTGCAAGTTTGACTGGGGTCATGTACCATCTATATATCATTTTCATTACATTTTCTTTCAAAGCATTACATGCAGTGAAATTCAGCCCAATGGTCCATAACTTTTCCCAGTCCTCAAACATAATATTATACCCAATGTCCTGTGCCCACTTTATCATAGCCGATTTAACCATTTCATCTTGTGTGTTCCATTTTAACAGCAAGTTATACATTCTTGAGAGTACCTTAGTCTTAGGCTCTAACAGTTCCGTTTCTAACTTCGATTTTTCCACCTGGAATCCTAACTTTTTATCAAGTTTAAAAACTTCTTTAATCTGAGCATAATGTAACCAATCTCGCACTTTGTCTTTCATTTTCTCCTGACTCTGCAATTTCCAATTATCTCCATCTTTTTCTAATATTTCCCAATACTTCGGCCATTTGGCCTCCATATTGAGTCTTTTCCGGGCCTTAGCTTCCAATGGTGAAAGCCACCTTGGAGTTTTGTTTTCCAATAAGTCTTTGTATTTTGTCCAGACATTAAACATTGCTTTTCTGACAATATGGTTCTTGAAATTCTTATTGATCTTAACCTTGTCATACCATAAATATGCATGCCAACCAAACGCATTGTCAAAACCTTCCAGATCTAGTACATCAGTGTCTTCGAGAAGCAGCCAATCTTTCAACCAGCAAAAAGCTGCTGATTCATAGTACAGCCTTAAGTCTGGCAGGGCAAAGCCCCCTCTTTCTTTCGCATCAGTTAATATCTTAAACTTAATTCTGGGCTTTTTGCCCTGCCAGACAAATTTAGAAATATCTCTCTGCCACTTCTGGAAGCACTCTGTTTTATCCACAATCTGTAATGTTTGAAATAAAAAAAGCATTTTCGGCAATACATTCATCTTTACAGCAGCAATTCAGCCTAACAAGGAAAGTTTCAATCTTGTCCAACTTTCTAAGTCTCTCTTAATTTCTGCCCAGCATTTCTCATAATTATCTTTAAATAGACTCAGATTTTTTGCTGTTATATTTACCCCTAGGTATTTTACTTTTTTAACCACGTTCAACTCTGTCTCTTTCTGAAACCGTTCTGACTCTGTAACTGTCAAGTTTTTCCCCAATACCTTAGTTTTCTGCTTATTTAACTTAAATCCCGCTACCCGACCAAACTCTTGAATTAATTGTAATACTTTTTTCGTGCTAGATTCTGGCTCCTGAAGGGTCAAAACTAGATCATCTGCAAACGCTTTAAGTTTATATTGTTTCGCTCCGACCTGAATACCTTCCACCAGCCGGTCCCCTCTGATCATGTTCAAGAGCACCTCCAGAACAGAGATAAATAACAGTGGGGAAATCGGGCAGCCTTGTCGTGTTCCTTTTTCAATTTTGAACTCTTCAGTAATCACATTGTTAACTATCAGTTTAGCCTTTTGTTCTGAATAAATTGCGTCAATCCCGTTCCCAAAACTCCGTCCCACCCCCATCCCTTCCAAATTTCCCTTCATAAATTTCCAAGAAATATTATCAAAGGCTTTCTCCGCATCTATAAAAATTAAAACTGCTTTTGTGTTGATATTTGTTTGCAAAAGTTCCAAAATGTCAATTATGTTCCTTGTGTTAGCAAACAAATGTCTTCCTGGGAGAAAGCCTGCCTGGTCTTTGTGAATTACCTGATTCAAGACTTTTTAAAATCTACTTGCTAATATGTCTGCAAATATTTTGTAATCCACGTTTAGGAGGGAGATGGGGCGGTAGTTCTTAAGTTGAGTCTTTTCAGTTTCCGATTTTGGTATCAATGTGATAAAAGCTTCTTTCCACGATTCCGGCGCCTTTTTCCCCTTCAAAATTTTGTTGCTAGCCTCCAGCATTGGTTGTATCAAATAATCTTTCAATGTCTTATAATACTTGGAGGTTAGTCCATCTGGCCCTGGAGATTTGCCCAATTGCATATTCTGAATAGCTTGTTCAATCTCTTGTCGTGTTATTTTAGAGTTCAAGATTACTCTATTTTCTTGTGACAATTTTGGTAATCCATTCTTTTTCAAAAATTGTTTTATCTCGTCCTCATCTTGTGGCCCTTGAGTATATAATTTTTTGAAGTATCTCTGGAAACACTTTCTAATGTCCACAGGGTTCTGAATGTTTCTTCCTTCAATCTCTAAATTTGTAACTGTGTTTAGTTTCTGTCTCTTTTTCAACTGCCATGCTAGCAGTTTCCCACATTTATTCGCCGAATCAAATGATCTTTGTTTCATTAATTTGAGTTTCCACTCTATTTCCTGGTTTATCAATTTAGAATACTGTGCTTGATGGAGTTTAATTTCTCTAAGAATCGGCTGTGACTTCGGATTAGATCTTAGCTTCTTCTCAAGTTCTTTGATTTTCTCCAAAATCTTATCTTTTTTCTCATTTTGTGTCCTTTTCTTTACAGCATTCTGTTGTATCAGGAACCCCCTCATCACGGCCTTACTTGCATCCCAGATGATTCTTTTTTCCACCGTAGTGTTCAAATTTATCTCAAAATAGTCCTTCAAAACTTTTTGGGCCTTCTTGGTAATCTCCTGATCTCTAAACAAATTGTCATTCATCTTCCATCTAAAGGAGCCGGCTGGTAGTAGTGTTATGTTCATCTTTACAGCATTATGGTCGGAGCAGGTCTTTGGGCAGATTTCCACCTTTCCAGTCTTAGGTGCCAGACCTCTAGATATCCATATTTGGTCGATTCTCGTCCATGTCAGTTGGGCTTCAGAAAAGAATGTTCCTTCTCTTCCCAGGGGGTTCTTTGTCCTCCAAATGTCAATCAAGTCCATGTTGTCAGTTAGTTCAAAAAAGGTCTTTGGTAGTCTTCCATCTTTTGTAAGATTTTGATTTTGTGACTTATCCATGTTGGTTGATACCACGCCATTCATATCTCCCATCATAATGATGTTGTCATAGTCCAGATAGTCCAGGACATTCTCATGCAACTTCTTATAAAATTCCGATTTCCCTTCATTTGGTGCATAAATTCCTAGTATCAAAAACTTCTCTCCTTGATAATGTATCTCTATTGCCAAAATTCTTCCTTGCTCATCTTTAAATAAAAATTTAGGTGATAGGCTCTCCTTTGCATAGATCACCACTCCTCTTTTCTTCACTCGGTCCAAAGATATAAATTCTTGGCCTAATCTTTTATTTATTAGCACTTTTCTATGGAGCCTTGTCACATGTGTTTCTTGCAGACAGATAATGTCCAATTGTTCTTTTTTCAATATATGAAATAATTTCCTCCTTTTTTCCGGAGAGTTGCACCCATTAATATTCCAGCTCAACAGTTGCAGAAACATCCTGAGCAAATCTGTTATTTCTCAGGGGGTGGTATCTTTTTCTCTGGATCTTCAGGTTCCAAGGGAGTAGGTACAGCAGATGCTCCAGGCCCCAAGGGTGTTTCGATTCCTTTCTGAAGGTCCTCTCCGTAAGCAATCAAAAATTTATCTCTATCTTCAAATGTTTTAATCTTGACTTTCTTCCCTCTGAAGGTGAAGGATAATCCCTGAGGAAATTCCCACCTTAAAATGATTGAATCACTCCTTAACAGTCTCACCAATTCAAGATAGGCGGATCTAAGGTCCAGCAGTTGTTTTGGGATATCTTTGTAAATTTCTGCTCTTTTATCCAAAATGTCCAGTGACTTTTCGTAGTGTAATCCCAAAATCTTGTCCCTTTCCTCCCTCGATCTCAAAGTTATCAAGCAATCTCTGGGCTTATCTTTCTTTGCAAATCTTCCAAGTCTGAAAGCCGATACAATTTTAAAATCCTTTTCTTCCTGTATAGACCAGAACTTGGAAAATTCTTTGGTCAGGAACTCAGCTAGGTTTTCTTCTTCAGCTTCTGGTATTGACCTTAATCTTAAATTATTTTCCCGGTTCCGCAGTTCTATCATAGACAAATACATCTGATGTTCTCCAACTTGTTTACGTAATGGTTTTACCTCTTGTTCTAATTTTTCAACTTTTTGGCTGGTAGCCTCAGCCAATTTACGATTCTCTTCAGAGGCCTCAGTTAACTGCCCAATTGCTTGTACGTTCTGTGCCACCTGTCCAGTTATTCTGTTTAGACAAGCTGTATTTTGATCAATTTTAGCTGTTTGTTCATCCGCTTTCTTGTCCAGAGATTCTACTCTTTTATCCAAGGATTCCAATTTTTCATAAATTTTCTCTAGGATTGAAGCAGTTGCTCCTGAGGCCATATCTTCCAACTGTAACTGCTCAGTTTCTTCTTCTTCCCCTGCCAACGGCAGAGTAGATACAATTTCTTCCTCCCCTGCTACCGGCAGAGTAGGTACAGATGATCTACGTGTCTGTAATGCTGAGGTTAAAGTTGTTTGTCTAGTTCTTACTCCCCTTTTTCTTGTGCCACTCATTCCAACTTTATCTAACAGTCAAGGTCAAGCTGAGTTGTTCCCATGAGAATTCCACAGCCCAAGAGTAAACAACCGTATAGGAGGAAAGGAAAGAGAAAGTAGAATAATGTCACTGCTGTAAGTCCAGAATCCTCTAGAGGGAGCTTACAATGTCTTGAGAGAAGAAGTCAAATCAAATAAAATCAATAAAGTCAAATTTAATGTCCATAGACCTTCAGTAGCTAGTGCTTAGCAGAGTTAGAATTGACAGCAAAACATTGTTTCTGACAAGTGTCAACTGGTGTTTCAAAGTAGCAAGTCTTAAAATGCTCTAAATGTTGCAAGTCCAAATCCACAATAGCCAAGTCTGCAAACTGACAGTTTTACTGTTCAGGCAGCTCAAGTACCTGGGCTTCTCAATCAAAATCTATAGTTCCCATAGCAGAAGATTATCACAATCCAAGTAAAGGTTAAATCCAGTAATTAAGTTAAATCTTTACTTTGTCTCAAAGCAGCTTCAATGGGTGCTCAAATCAGATGGTTTAAAAAACCTCTACAGTGGCCCCACTCCTCCAGCTCTTTTTGCTTTGAAATTTAAATAGCAGCGGAAGACGGACTTCCTTTTAACATCTCTCCGCTTTCAGCCAAATTTCCATTAATTTAGACTCCAATTTTAAAAAGTCCTTCCTTACTCACGGGTTGTTGCTTTTCAGTTCCGAACGTTCCAAGGAAAAAAGGTCAGCGCTCACCGGCAGCAGCTGCGCGGCTTCACTCTGCAGAGTAGCGATCGACTCACAGCGCCGCAACCCCTTCCACGATCTGAGGCTCCTTACGGGGTCTCTTCAACGTTTTGAGGGTCGCTCCTGGCGCCCGCCGAGTCCCAGGACCACAGGCTCTTGCTGCCTGTGGGTTTCAGACGCGGGTCTCCGCTCAAAGCAAAGACATTCTAGAAGTGCTCCAGTGCTTTTTACATCGCACTTTCTTTGACCAATAAACATGTCATTTCCACTCATCAGATCTTACCCCACACTACTAAAACTGTGACACTATGAAAGAGGTCAGACTATGAAAGAGGTCAGAAATAATACCACAGTTTGACCTCAATTGAAAGCCCGGAATGTCTATAGCATTTTGTTTCTATAATCAAAGTGAGGGCAAATACAGACATGGCTGCTCCTTTGCAGCAGAGTTCAATCCTGCCGCATATAATAGGTAGAATGAAAAATGCCTTATTAAAGAATCATAGGTGTGTAGTGGAATAAAGGCATAGAACCAAGCAGCAATAAAAACGAATATACCCAGGCAGTACAAAAAGTAACCTCTGAGGTCTGGGGGAGACTAACTGTGACTCGGATCCTCTGCTAGGCCAAGAAATCTTCTGTGCTCAGCAATGCACAGGTGTGGACCAGAGGGGGCATATGAAATGGGTAGGCCAATGTCACGGCCCCCAAACCTGCTCTCCCACATTACCTTAAGGAAGAAACAAATGATGAGAAAATATAGGTGCGGGGAAGGCTGAGCATCTCCCCTTGGGCCCTCTGGCCAGAGGACCTAACTCTTCTGCCCTCCTCAGACTCAGAGGATGGACCTTCTCCCTCAATAACATTTCATTTGTTTACACAGCATGGAAGTTATCACCTGTGGAATTGGACAACCAGCTCCTCAAAGAACTATAGTGTAGGCATTGTCAGAAAACATAATGCCTCAGAATGTCCCAGCTCTTGACTGAGGCTAACTTCACAAGCACACGATATATCTAAAGCACATTTGAAGCGCATTGCTTCCCCAAAGAACCCTGGGAACTATAGTTTGCCCATCACAGACCTATAGTTCCCGGTACCCTGACCTGAGTAAACTACAGTTCCCATGATTGATTGATTGATTATGGGGGGGGGAGCAAAATGCTTTAAACATATGGTGCGGATCCAACGAATATTGTCAACTAGCAAGGTCCACTGGGAGCTGTCCAGGGTCCTGACCTGTCTTTTGCTTCCACCACAAGCCCAGGACAGCTGGGAGGGCTGGTTCCTGCAGCTGTGCTACAGCAGAGTGCCTGCTAGTGGTGTATTCTGCTTTCTTTCCACAACATGTTCTTCTAGGTTGATGGGTGTGGCACAGACGTCCTGTGCAGGTGAGACAAGATGGGTGGGGGGTGGAACGTCCCCCTTGGACATTGATGGGTGCACCAGATCATGGCTGTCCTGCTTGGCTGGTTATCTGGCTGCCATCATGTGCTCTTCGCTCTTGTCAGTATTAAGCTGCCCCACTTCTCACACCCACCCACAGATTGGCTAAGTTGCCCCTTCTCATGCTGCAAACCAGATAGCTGCATGCAAGAGGGGGGAGTCTGCAAGGCCCCTGCCCCCCAACCTCCAGCAAACACAGGGAAAACACACACAGCATGGTAGTGGTGTTTATTGCATAGTTAGGGATAGGGCAGATTCTGAAAGGTAAAGACAGATGTCTGGCCTTGATGGTCAGTTGTTCCAGCAGGGTTCTTGTGCTGAGGGCAGTTGCAGGACAGCAGACAAAGTGTCCCCCGCAGCTTGGTGTCCATACTACAGATAGCATCACCTGTTGGCTGACCAGTGGCCATGGAGCTTGCCAGGGCACAGGAGTCCGCCTGGTGTGAGTATATTGATGGGTGATGTTGGACTTCCTTCACAGCCTGCATGGGATGGGGCAGTCCCATCCACTATGCCTGTGGAGAGCAAGAGGAGACATGGAATCAGCAAGCATCAAGCAGAGATCAGCAACTGGAGGGTTAGAGCGAGACTTTGGATGAGATGCAGTCTTTGCACATGGCAAATGGGATGAGGGGAGATATTGGAGGCTGCTGCTGCAGTTAGTACATTATCACAGCATTTCCCTGCTTACCTACATGCAGATCTCTGACCTGGCTACCCCAGTTGTTGAGTGGAGTTGGCTGTCTCTGTTTGGAATTCCAAGGCGACGTCTCTGTTGGGGTTCTAGGCAGAGGAGTATTAGCTTAGGTTTCCATCTGTGTTGCAAGGTCAGCTGTCTATGCAAAATGCTCCTTTTATGTGCACAGTACCCTTTCTGTCTCACCCTTGTGAGCAATAAGTGTGTACACCATGTACACCTGGGGACAGAAGGATATAATCCCATGCCACCTGAGGCCACATCTGTACCATAGAATCACAGAATCATAGAATCGTAGAGTTGGAAGAGACCACAAGGGCCATCGAGTCCAACACTCTGCCAAGCAGGAAACACCATCAGAGCACTCCTGACATATGGTTGTCAAGCCTCTGCTTAAAGACCTCCAAAGAAGGAGACTCCACCACACTCCTTGGCAGCAAATTCCACTGTCGAACAGCTCTTACTGTCAGGAAGTTCTTCCTAAGTTCTTCCCATGCATAGTAAAGCACTGTTATCCCACATTAATCAGTCATGGCTCCCTTCTCCAAAGAATCCTGGGAACTGTAGTTTAAGGGCATGGAGACTTGTTAGAGGCCCTCTATTCCCCACACAGAGCTGCAATTCCCAGAGTTCCCTGGGAAGAGAGACTGATTATTAAACCACACTGGGTATTGTACCTCTGCAAGGGGAATAAGGGGCCTTCTAACAAGTCTCAGCACTCTTTACAAAAGTCCGTTCCCAGGATTTTTCGGGGGAAGCCATGACCATTAAAGTAGCATAGTAGTGCTTTGAATCATCGACTCATATAGTATAGAATCAAACGTATAGTGCAGAAATGGTTTGAGTTACGGACTTCCTTTGTGGGGTTCCTAGCCCTCCCATCAGATGCCAATGAGATAAAGAACTAAACAACTTTTAGAAAACATCTGAAGGCAGCCCTGTTATTGGGAAGTTGTTAATGTTTGATGTTTTACTATCTTTTCATATGTGCTGGAAGCCGCCCAGAGTGGCAGGGGAAACCCAGCAAGATGGGCAGGGTAAAAATAATAAAATTAATATTATAGTGATGTGCCTTGATTGTATGGCATACCAGAGTACAGTTAGGGATAGGGGACCAATTTGCTCAGGTTCCCTTGAAGGCTGACCTACTCTGAATCAGTCATAAGTTGCATCTTCAGTACTGTCCTTCTTGGGACATTTGCCCTTTCAGGGAGCAAGAAGCCAACCTGCTAGCTGGTCTACCCCATTCCACGTATCCCTTGCTCTACAGTTGTGAACTGTTAGGTCAAAATAAGCAGACTACCATTTTCAGAACATGAAAAGAGTAGGTCTACATAGCATGCTAGTGAGCAAATGGTTAGTGAAAGCCAAATCTATGGGGTTGTACAACCCCACAAAAACATGTTGGGTATTTTTTAAACGTCATTTTATTGATTTTTTTTCTTATTTGACAAATACATCCACCGAAAACAATAAAATAACACAGAACCTCACATGCTCTACCCATGTTATTCATTTCAAAACTGCCGTACCACCCAGCTTACTCATATTTATATATTAAATGCCACACATCTCAATTTTGATGTGTCATAAAATTAACTCCCGAATAATATAATTTTCAGAAGTTCAAAATGAGATTTATCTGCCACTCTTGAAGTTGTTAGATAACAGGAGGAGAAAAAGAAAGCCAAGTGCTCTTACTAGGCCAGTGGGCGGTATTTGAGAATATGCTGCGGAATTAGGTATAAATGAAGCTCATGCCAACAGTGGGTCCACATACAGACCGATGCACAATCTACTTATGATTAATTACATTTGTTTCAGTCAATGCAACCCCTCTAAAGCCAGTGAAAATAAGTCAATCCTTTCAAGTTATGGATCAGCCCCCCACAATAATAATTTAGCACTCTTAAAACATCTGCAGTTGGAAAGTATCTGGTGGGAATCTTAAGTCAGCTGATAAAATCTCAGCACAAACCTCCATCAAGCAGAGTGAGCCAGTGGGGCTGGTCATTATGAGCAGTAGAAAATAAAAATAAAAATAAGGAATTCTGTAGACAGAAGACAACTGATATGAGAACTAATCTTTGTGTTCAGAGTCCTGGGACACTCAGAAATAAGAATCTCAATACAGACTAAGCTTTGGAGATACAGTTTTATCCTGAAGTTTCTTCCTTCCTATTTTGGGGTGTGCTTCGATCGTGTTGCAGTAAATTCAAGTTGCACAATTACAGCTGATAGGGTGGTCTTGCAAAAGTTCAGACGTCTTGTGATGATGATATATTAATTTTATATACCACCCTTTATCTAAGGGTTACAGGGCGGTTTACAGTATAAGTGTCAAGGAAAGTGATGGATAGAAAACACAGTTTGGGGCAACTCTTTGTTTGTCTCTCTGCAAGCAAATCAAGATGAGTGCTCAGTAAACAGGTTGTCCGGAAGCACCCTAGAAGTTCTTCCTTCCAGAATTCCCTTTGCCCTGCCAATCTAGTTTAAGTCCTGGGATAGACTAGCCTATGCTTAGTCCAGGGCATTCTGGAAATCCTGACCAAGGAATGGATGTGCCACAACCATTATACCAATGAATCTGGTTCAGAAGTAAAACATTCAGTTTTCCTAAATAGATTTCTTTATCCATTTGACCCCAAGAGTTCCCACACATGGGATTTCCATGTGCCTCAAATCCATATCAAGAGCCATAAGAGTGCACGACTTACCCGCCTGAGTTGCATAGAAACAGGAAACTTCAAGGACTGTGTTGCAACCCAGAAAACACCCTCCTCCTGCACACCAACTCAACAAATGTGCTTGAAACACAGAGCTGGGATTGAAATCAAAAAAGCACCTGGCTGGTGATAATAGTTTTGACTTGATCCCAAATCATGCAAGCAAAGTCATCTGTGTTCAGACTAGCTCTGCTACACCCATCCTGGCACAATAGCTGAAGCAAGGGCATGTCTAGTGTGTGGTCTGCTGCCTGGTCACCTAGTTTAGTGCTCCTCTGAAGCATTCCATGGTTGCAATGACCACTTGGGGGACATGGCATTATTGAACAGATCCTGCCCGGTGTGGCAGCTCCTCATTCCTTTCAGCGTCGCCATCAGAGGGGAACTTTGGGGCAGACGTTTCATCACCCACTTGGCAGCATGAACGGGAGGTCCCACCCAAGGGTGTAGCGTGGGCTGCCAGTGTCTGGAGCAGGGCAAGTGGTTCCCTGGGCAGCAGTCAGTTCCTTTGCTGGCCAGGGTCTAATCAAGGGAGTCTGTCCTTGCAAACAAGCCCCAACCTAGGAGCAGAGATAAGTCAGAGACCAGGAGCGCCACTGTGTTGCCTCACCCTCCTGTCCTTGCAACTCTGGGCAATGCACATGACTCAGGCACTGCTTTTCTGCCTTCCTCTTCCTCCTGCCCTCTTCTTTGGGTGAGTGTTGCACTCTCTCCCTCTCAGCCGGCACAAGTGTGGGGTGTGGGTGGGCATCCCTTCACCAGCCACAAGTAGTAGCAGGTGCCACCACTATCCAAGCCCTGAAGGCCCAGCTAGGGTTTGGCTTCCCTCCCCATGGCTCCAGCCTTGATGAGGGAACCTGTCGTGGGGGCACTTGGTTGTGCACCCTCCAAAATTTGCACCTGGGACCACCGCCCTCCTGGCCCACCCTTGCTATGCCACTGGTCCCACCCCAAACACAGCAGAACTGGCATGCCACATTTCAAAGTAAGCAATGAGCTACACCTTGCTGCCTAAAGCTCTGTGGGGCCATGAAGTCCAGGTCTAAAATGACTGAACTCCTCTTCTTCCCCATCGCTTCTCTTGTCTCATGCAGCATCTTCTTTCTACAGAGCAAAGAGGCATGGAAGCTGCAAGCCTGCTCTGCGATGTCCGCCCTGATCAGACCATGAAAAGAAGAGTCTGTATCCCACTGCATATCTACGTCCAACCACAGACATCCGGCCTTCTCCCTCGAATTGCCAGATGACCTTTCATTGATAGGATGCCCCTTTAAGAAAAAAGTGCTGCTCTTTATCTCATCATTGCACATCATAGGTTTCCCTCATTCCCATACTTCACACTTCCACATGTATGCTCCATATTTCAGGAAATGAATGGCCCAAGTCTCTGAATTGCTTACCTGGCATGCCTCCTGATTCAGAAGCGATTACACAGGTAGGTGCAGCTCTATATAGCCACACAACAGGATCTGCTCCATCTAGAAGGGACACCCACTCTCTCACACATAGACCAACACCCTCCTCCCCAATTCCTGCTCACATGGGTTTCTGCTGTGCTGCCTTCAGTCTTGCAAGACAAAGAGCTCTCAAGTGCTGGACTTTTAATTTCTTCCAATGGAAATATCAACAGACAGTTTCCCACCCTGGGGGGAGGAGGAGGCTGCCGCTCCTGCTGCTCACACCCTCCTCCTGCTGGGTCCTCCTTACCTTGAGCTACCCACCTGTCCAGTGCTTGGAGACCCACCTTACTACCAGTAGGCCTCAGCTTGTGCCAGGAGGGAGGAGAGCAAGGATCTTGCAATCGGAGGGGAATCAAGGCTGGTCCTGTTCATTCCTCTGCCCTACTGCTGGCAGATTAGCTCCTAGTTTCACATGCAAGAAGGAGCCTACCTGCAAAGCTCAGGCTCTCGTTGCTCTTTCCATTTAAGTGCATACATAGATTTGAGTCCCCATGTTTCGCCTCCCCGGTGCTTATGCCTGTATCCATCTCAGCTTCTTGGGGAGAATGGACCGGCTATATGCTTTTCTTCCACCGAACAGCACATACTAGGCACCTGGGCGATAGGAAAGCACTGGCAATAACCTACCATAGAAGTCTGCATGCTGCTGCCTGGCTACACCGTTGCCTATTCCCTTCTCTCTAATCCAGACTTCAGTTCTCATACCTTCCCTGTGCAGGCTTCCAGCATACTGGGTACCTCTCTGCTGCTTCTTCTCCACTGTAGCTGATGCACAGATCCACTGCAGTGAAGGGTGAGAGGCAGCCAGAGTGTGTCAGCTTCTGGGTCCTAGAAGCCTCCTCATTCCTGTTTCAGGATCCCAGGTTTTCCATGTGCATGGCCTGATATTTCAAAAGGGTAAGTAGGGATATGAAGTCCCAACTTTAGAAATGCTTGAGGGTGGCTAAAGCATCCCCTCTCCGGCTGTCTTTCATTGGCTGGTGAAGACATTTTAAAAATTAGCAGGATTTTTGCCTTGCTAAGTACCTGGTGTTTCATTTCCAGCTTGTATTTCATCTGTGATCTCTGTCTCTGTCGTATCTGCTGTAGTTCTATTTAATGCATTGTTTCATTATATGGTGTTGCAAGCTGTCCTGAGCAGTGCATAGGCATTAGGGCAGGATGGAAATTTCTATACAAATAAGTTAAAAAGATCCAGCTGTAGCTCTCAGAAACCACTATTTAATCATCAATAACTAATCTAAATCGAGGAACAGAGGAAACTGCCTCTGGAAACACAGCCTGTTGGTGCATCTAGCTCAGCTTTATCAACACTGACTGACAATGGCTTTCCTGGATTTCAGACCAGGGATATTTCCACACCTAACTAGAGATGCCAGGGACTGAAACTTCAGCCATATTCTGAAGTTTCTGCATGCAGAGCAGATGCGCTGTGGTCCTTCCCAATGTTTTGTGGAGTTTTCCCACCTCTCTCCCTTCTTCCCTTTAGTTACAGGGGCGCACTATGCAGAAGGTGTTGGCTCTTTGCAAACCACAAGCGCTATGAATTTGCTTTTAAAGCCAAGATTTTCACACAGGCACACCTACATGACAAAATCTCTGCTGGAGCTCTGAAGAGGTGAGGGCTGCTCTGCTCCCTTGGCCCCTGCTTAGTGCTGTGGGGCAAGGGCTGGATTCAAACATATCCTGCTTCCTCTACACAGAGCAGATGGAGCATCTCTGGGAGTGAAGACATATGACCTGACAGGTTCCTGGTTACAGCTGCAGTTTCCTGGCAGCAACTCACATGAGTGCAATCCTACATTTTATGTTTTATTTTTTTGGCCTCTCCACTCGAGCAAAGATTGCTGAAAAGCAGTGGCTGAATCCAAGGATGTGTCAGTTCAGTAGTTACTTCCTCTGTACAGCTGTATTCCTGGCAGTCATGACAGGGAATGATGGAAGCGGCAAACTTTTGAATACTTTCATAAATCAGAACCATTTGTCCTTTTGGAAAATTATCCAGTAAAGTGTGACCATTAAATCTAGCACATTCAGCTTATGGGAGGGCTGGCCCTACCATTAAGAAGAGTGAGGAACTTTCCTCAGGTGGCAGATGCTGAGGCAGGGCAGCATCTCAATCTTTTGGAAAGACTGAGCTGTGTGCCATGCAATCCTGTTGCCCTCAAATTCAGTGGAAGATGCTGTCCCTTTGCCAGTGCTGAAGTGACTTTCAGCGGCTAGTCTAGTTGGCTTCTGTAGGTGGAATAGGGCATGATCTTGTCCTTTGCCTCAGGCAGCAAAATGCCTTGGGTCAGCCCTGCCAATGAAAGCAGCATTTCCTAACACCAGACAAAGACATTGTGTGATGGATCCTGTTCTGACCACAGTTGCTAACTGTTCCCTTGGCGTTGGGCGTTTTTATAGCTGAAATAAAAAATCACAATGACACACCCATGGAGTGTCATTAGAGTTCATTTTTCTGTCTAGTCAAGTTGCATGAAATCAGTTTCAATCCGTTACCCCTGAGGATGTGGACAAGCTGCTTGGACGCGTGAAACCAACCACCTGTCTCCTGGATCCTTGCCCATCCTGGCTAATAAAAGCAAGCCGGGAAGGACTGGGCGATGGGCTCTGCGGGGTGGTGAATGCTTCCCTCTGTGAGGGAACATCCCCAGATCCACTGAAAGAGGCGGTCATTAAACCGCTTCTTAAAAAACCATCTTTAGACCCGGCCAGTATGGCCAACTATCGCCCAGTCTCAAATCTTCCATTCTTGGGCAAGGTGATTGAGCGCGTGGTTGCTGAACAACTCCAGGCATGCCTGGAGGATGCGGACCATTTAGATCCCTTCCAATCGGGATTCAGGCCTCATCATGGGACTGAAACTGCCTTGGTCGCGCTGGTTGATGATCTCCGGCGAGCTAGGGACAAAGGTGAGAGTTGTTTCCTAGTTCTGCTGGATCTCTCAGCGGCCTTTGATACAATCGACCATAACATCCTTCTGGACCATCTAGAGGGGCTGGGAGCTGGGGGCACTGTTATACAGTGGTTTCGCTCCTTCCTCCTGGGCCGTGTTCAGAAAGTGGTGGTGGGGGATGAGTGTTCAGACCCAATTGTGGGGTGCCTCAGGGTTCCGTCCTCTCCCCCATGCTTTTTAACATCTATATGAAGCCGCTGGGAGAGATCATCAGGGGGTTTGGACTGGGTGTCCATCAATATGCAGATGATACCCAGCTCTACCTCTCTTTCAAATCAGAACCAGTGAAGGTGGTGAAGGTCCTGTGTGAGTGCGTGGAGGCGGTTGGAGGATGGATGGCGGCTAATGGATTGAGGTTGAATCCTGACAAGACAGAAGTACTGTTTTTGGGGGACAGGGGGCGGGCTGGTGTGGAGGACTCCCTGGTCCTGAATAGGGTAACTGTGCCCCTGAAGGACCAGGTGCGCAGCCTGGGAGTCATTTTGGACTCACAGCTGTCCATGGAGGCGCAGGTCAATTCTGTATCCAGGGCAGCTGTCTACCAACTCCACCTGGTACGCAGGCTGAGACCCTTTCTGCCCGCGGACTGTCTCGCCAGAGTGGTGCATGCTCTAGTTATCTCCCGCTTGGACTACTGCAATGCGCTCTACGTGGGGCTACCTTTGAAGGTGACTCGGAAACTACAACTAATCCAGAATGCGGCAGCTAGACTGGTGACTGGGGGCAGCCGCCGAGACCACATAACACCGGTCTTGAAAGACCTACATTGGCTCCCAGTACGTTTCCGAGCACAGTTCAAAGTGCTGGTGTTGACCTTTAAAGCCCTAAACGGCCTCGGCCCAGTATACCTGAAGGAGCGTCTCCACCCCCATCGTTCTGCCCGGACGCTGAGGTCCAGCGCCGAGGGCCTTCTGGCGGTTCCCTCATTGCGAGAAGCAAAGCTACAGGGAACCAGGCAGAGGGCCTTCTCGGTAGTGGCGCCCGCCCTGTGGAACGCCCTCCCATCAGATGTCAAAGCGATAAATAACTACCTGACATTCGGAAGACATCTTAAGGCAGCCCTGTTCAGGGAAGCTTTTAATCTGTGATATTTTAGTGTATTTTTGGTTTTTATGGAAGCCACCCAGAGTGGCTGGGGAAACCCAGCCAGATGGGCAGGGTACAAATAATAAATTATTATTATTATTATTATTATTATTATTATTAAGAGACAGGAAAATAACATACCCTCTGGAATGTAACAACTGAAGTTGTTTCTCTTTTTGCTTCATGGTACTGCAAATCCTTACCTGCTGCCTTGCGGAACATCTTCAGGAGTAAACCCTACAGAAATCTGCTTAGCATCCCAAAGATGGTTGTATGCCTCTTTCTGGCAACTCCTTCAGTCAAGCTGGTGCAAAACATATTGCTCTGCTTTCTTTTGGACCACATCAGTTGGCTGAGGGGATGGGTCTTGTTGTCTGGGTAGCACACTACCTCCATACACACTGCCCAGGCTTGCACCCCAGAGAGGTCACTCCAGTGCTGCTAATGCAGCAAAAACAACATAGGAGGCAGCAGTTACAAGTCTGTGCAGCCACAGCAGGTGCTGTGATTCTCCAGTGGCTTGACTTCACCTCTGGAGATGCACACCATTGCTTCTTGAGACAGATGGAGGCCAACCACAGCTACAAATCCCATATTAATTTACAGTGGTACCTCGGTTTATGAACAGTCCTGTTTACAAGCTATTCAGTTTACGAACTCTGCAAAACCAGAAGTAGTGTTCTGGTTTGCAAACTTTACCTTGGTCTATGAATGGAAGCAGAACAGTGGAAGGGCACCTGTGGTGGGAGGCCTCATTAGGGAAAGCGCACCTCGGTTTAAGAATGGATTTGGTTTAAGAACAGACTTCAGGAACAGATTAAGTTCGTAAACCGAGGTACCACTGTATAAGGCTGTGCCACTTTCCACAGTTCAAAACTGTCTAAAGCAGAATTTGTAAGAAAACACTTGGGCCTAATTTGATCAATAGAATGTGTGGTATCTGGTGGGCAGGACCTGTGTGTTTTGCTCTGAGACCAACGGCCTCTTCCTGTTTCTTGCCTCAGTCTTGCCTCATGTTATTGTATTTAGTTTCTCTCATTATGTTATTTTGCTACTGTTTTGTTTATTATTCGAGCTTAGTTTACATTACGTGAGCCACTTATTTTTCTCAAAGAAAAAGAAGCTCTGCTGAAGGAAAGTATGGAATGTCCTAAACTGTGAGTGAGGGGATATTCCCAGTTTGCCTGGATTGATTTTGTTAATCATCCCCCCACCTCCACAACAGAATTCGCCAAAGTGCTGCCCTCCAGATGTTGGTGCACTACAAGTCCCATCACCCCTGACTACTGGTCGTGCTGGTTGGGGCCGAAGGGAGTTGTAGTCCAACATCTTCTGAAGGGCATCATATTGACTAACCCTCATCTAAGGCAACATTTGCTGTTTCCATTTGTGTTCATATCATCACTGGCTGAACTGTTCCAGTACCCAATTACCTATTTAAAGATATATCCTCTCTTGCAAAGCACTGCTCCTGATGACACTTTGGGCACCAACTCTTTGATTGCAACCATCTCCTTTCTGCACAGTCTTCACAAGAGTGTACAATAAATGTACTTTTTCTTTTCATTGTACCCCCTTCAAGGTTGCACTTCTGTTCTTAGGATACTGCATTTTCTAACAGAGCGTGATTTTTGTACATGGCGAAATGTCATACATTCCTGAGGCTGCACTTCTCTTTGCTGTTGTGTGTTTGCTGTGTAGGATGTTGTGAAGCCCTCTTTCCTGAGTTCCAGGAGACAGAACCATGCAAGAGTCCAGTTCCAGGATAGTAAAACAGACAGGCTAGAATTTAATGAATTGGTACATTGAGTATATGTGATGAATGAACACCTTAATTTTTTTTTTTTAGCAGATAATATTTATTAAAGTTTTGAAAGTTACAGAAAGGAAAAAGAAAAAGAGTTAAACATAACAAAACCATACAATACAATACAAAAACAAAAACATTACATATACATGACAAAAATAAAACAAAAACAATTTTAAAAAAAGAAAAAAGAAACACAACCTATACTTTCAATGTTATTAACTTTCTTTTACTTGTTTCAGCGACCTCCTCACACCTCCTTTTTTTGTATTCCACTTCGATTAATTGTTTCAGCAAATCCTTTCCATCTTCCTCAAACTTCTGTCCTATCATTTAACTTAACAAATTCTAACATTTTTTCCTTTAATCCAATTACAATCTATTATACTTAATTCTTTATAACATTTCTGCTAAAGCCATGTAACTTCATTCCAACATCTTTCTAACATTCCTTAATTTTACAGTATTTCTGAAGATAATCTTTAAATTTCTTCCAATCTTCTTCCACCGACTCTTCTCCCTGGTCTCGGATTCTGCCAGTTGAATGAACACCTTAATTTTAAGGTTGTTGGCATCCCTCTGTCTCAAGATACATTGCAGAGCACCTCCGGGGTGAAGCCAGACTGCTGCATGACTTCCCCAGGAAGCAAACCTGGGCAGTGCGCATGGAGGTCCAGAGGACAATAACCTGCTCTTGGCCTCGCTGATGTGGTCCTAAAGAAAGCAGAGCAATACATTTGGTACCAGCTTGGCTGCAGGAGTTGCTTGAAAGTGTACAAGGCACAATCCAACCGTTTTAGGGACTCCGCTTCAGATTTGTGTAGGGTTTACTCCTTAGCCTTTTCTCCTCTCAAAGCTGTCCTGCAAGGAAGCAGAGGTTTGGGACTAGCGTTTTCCTTCTCCTGGATGGGCTACCTTCCCAGGTGGATGAGTACCCCAACCCCCCCCCCCCACCAAATATGCATTAACTGAAGAAGACAAAATGTTCCATCTTGGAACAAATGTCAAATTGGCATTAGCTGTGCAACATTATTTCTGTCAAAGATTAATGGAAAAATATTTACTGTTTCCAGTGAAGAAAGAATCTGTTCCCTATTTTGGATAGTATATTTCTTGGAAGTTTATTTACTGCTGCAATATTTATTATCACAACCCACTGTAAATGAAATAAAATTTGATAATAATAATATCTGCCAGATGGGATTCCACTGAGTTTTAAACCATTGCAAAGAGTTTGTCCTGCTTTTATTGTACTGTGATTTTTTAAAAAAAAACAGAGAATGTTTGTTATGAGGTAGCATTCAAAAATATAAATAAGGTATGCAAATAAAATAATAAAAAATGAAAATTACATTTTGTTAATATGAAAGCAAACTTAACAAAATTTAGTTCTGTTAATATTAAGCAAATATCTGGAAAAAAAGAGACAGAGCAAAGCTTTTTGTCCAATTTAGCTGTGGAAGCTTTCAACATCTTTAATGTTGCACAAAGTTTTGCATTCCCACCACCCAACAAGTCCAGGATGTAGAGCTCAAAGGTGCTACAGGTAACTTCCACACTGGGAATTGGCTGTTACACACTTTTTATGGAGCTTCTACATAATGCCATGAACAAAGCATCCATCCCTCTCCCATGTTTTCTCTGTTTGGTTTCTGTTTTTCAAGACAAACATTTTTCATCCCAGAAAATAGGACTTCTTAAAAGCAAGCAAACAAACAAAACAACAACCAGTGGAATATCTGTAGAATTTCCCTATATATAGATGGACCATCACACTGCTATTCTGGCTTATTAGACTGCTCTGGACATTTTCTATATAATGTTCTAGCCATGTCCTTCTCTGTGCTCTGTCTCTCCTCTCTCACTTTAACCCTTCTCTTTCCAAGCAACATTGCCTTAAATCCAGGGCTTTTTTATGGGGGAACTCACCAGAACTCAGTTCCGGCACCTCTTAGGTGGGTGTCATTGCCAGTCTAAGAGAAAGAGGCAAGCGTTCATGGTGAGTTCTGGCACCTTTTTCTAGAAAAATAGCACTGCTTAAATGCATTCCTTTTCTCTCCCCTTACCCCCCCCCCTCCACTACACTGCAGCACTGAGTGGTATTATAGAAAGCTCTTATGAGTCCTTGATCAAATTTCAGTATCAGGATTCAGTAGTGTCGGAATTTGCTGGTCTGGCTTATATAGGTTGAAGGAGAACACATAGATATAACACATTAAGGATGGATAACCAAAAAGTGTTTTCCGCTCAGCCGTTAGAGTACAAAAATCATGGGAACAATGAACCCTTTTTGTTTGAAAATGAACCTAGCAAGCTTTTGAAGCACACTGCATGATATGTGTTTAAATCTGGTGCTTCAGCAGCGCTCTTGTGGCTAAGGTCTATTCTTTCCCTTACAATGTTGTTCTCATATCTGGAACAGAGAGGGCAACAGGATGATAAAGTTCCAAAGAAAGCCTTCTCTTTAAAAGGTTCACTTAAGGTTGGGGTCTCTGTTATTCTTAACACCACCTTGTCAAGCTGGTACCCTCTAATGGTTTGGCCTACAACTCCCATCAGCCCCAGCAAGCACAGCTGAAACCCTCCAAGTGTCCCTATTTTCCAGGGATGTCCCCAACTTAGAGAAACCATCCCAGTTTCTGATTTGATTCCGGAATGTCCCACTTTTCCTTAGGATGTCCGTATTTTTCATTGGAGAAATGTTGGAGGGTATGGACTTAACCAACCCCTGAGCCATCTGAAGGCAATCCTGTATAGGGAAGGTTTTTTTAAAAAAATGTTTAATGTTTCATTCTGTTGTTATATAAGTTGGACGCTGCCCAGAGTGCTCAGAGTTTGGTCACACACACACACACACACACACACACAGGGGCTATAAACATCAACAGACAAGAGATGCTTCTAAAAAGATAAACCCTACTAGAAGTATTCAGAGGTACTCTCATCACCTTCCCATTCTGACTACTGAGGAGTTAATTTAAGGCTTGTGCGTGAAAACGCCATAGTTATGCATTGTTAAGACTGTTAAGCCCAGCACAATTACAAGTAGACCTTATGTGTCTGACAGCATCCAAGGTCTGTTACACTGAACAACTGGTAAAGCTGTGAACTTGGGAACGTGCAGAGTTCGCTATGGTAGTAGCCGTCCATCCCCCCATCAAAGTCCTGCTCAGTTTGCTGCCATCTTCTAAGCTTTTCCTAGGCATTACCCACAGCCTCGCAAATCTATCTTGGCGTCTTACTGCATCTACCATAGGGACCAGAGAGATTTCTCTCCCCCACCTCCTTTCTTAAACAAAAGTTGAGGCTTTCTGGAAGATAAATTCCACACGCGTGACCAAATTCTGTGCTCGCGTGCTGCGATGAACTATGCACAACCCTATTTGTGCAACTTTGGCTGACAAAGGCATCAGCGAGGAATAAATCCTGAGACGTGCCAAGCACAGCTCGTGTAGCGCTGTGCTGTGGCCTCTCCCCAAGGGACCGAGGCTGCTATTTAGGGATGCATGCCGCTGCTTATTTATATCTGTCTCTTCTCTTTCTCCTGCATCATCTCCTTTAATTTCAGGGAGACAAAAATAGCACCAGCCAAGGGCTACTGCCAGTTTCCCACAGCAGTGGCCAGCCAGAGACTGCTGCGCTTTCAGCCTCCTTTCCACCCTAACCAACCCACACAGGCAGAAATTTAGCAGCTGCTGACACACCAAAGGGGAGAGGGGGGAGAGAGAGAGAGAGAGAGAGAGAGAGAGAGAGAGAGAGAGAGAGAGGCTGAGTGCCTCTCATCCTTTGTAGCTGCCAGCAGAGCCTCAGTTGACTGAGGATATCTCTGCCTGGAGAAGGCAATGCATATTCATGCAGCAGCCACTACTGGTCACGTGTCCCCATTGCTAGGTTACAAGGACCCAAAAATAAATCCTTCCAAACTAGATTAGAACAGAAGGACCTCAGATGAACTGTGTTCCCAAAACTGTAGTAGGGGACAGAGATCTAGTTATAGCATGGATATTAACAAGGAGACGAAAAGAGGGAGACACAGGGAAGCCTCTTCAGGGGGTGGGGGGTGGGAATGGCCCTCCCTGATCCAGGGCTACTCCTTTTGGGGCACATCCATCCTTGTGCAGCCAGTGTTCGTTCAGACACAGATGACCACATGTTGCTCTCTGAATCTTGGCAGAGCTCCGTGGTGCTACACTTCCTTGGAAGTCTGTCAGGGTTCACTTGCTCCGGTGGGGGAGGGACAGTGCTAGTTGTGCTGTTGACAGTGGGTTGGTCTGTTAGAATTCCTGCTCCATGGTTGCAGTCATGGGATTTTTGTTTATCACACGATGGTGTATGTTTTGACTCCACAGAGTGGGAAGTGACGGAGACAGGATATTTGTGTTACTGTGTTCCGTGAAGCGGGACTATTATCCTTTGTTCTTTCTCTCTTTGCTGCCTGATGCTAGAGAGAGAGGGAGCCATGTTGCAGTGCTCCATGTGTGTTTATATGTAAATAAAGTAGATTAGCCAAAATGCTGAGTTGCTGAGGTCTGTCACGCAAACTGCGAAGACTCTGCGGATTCCTAAGCGTGCCTGTTGGCATCGGTCGCTGCGATGTTCGGGCTGAAGAAAGCTCCTGAACGATCGACCAGGAGGGAGAGAACATGCCAGTCGGGCATGTGTCTCTGCCAGGGTCCTATTCGAGTGTAGGCTGAACTCCTGGCATAGTCTGCCTGTCTCCTTCAAGGACTACTGTGTCAGATCCCATCTGGAGACTTATTGGGCAGGGTGTAGATGCACAGGCAGCGTTCCTCCAAGAAAGAGAAGGTGCCATCTCTCCCTTGGGACACTCTGCGCTCGTCACAGGAAGCCAACTGCACACTCCATGCTGGCCCCACATTACTCTCTGTCACAACGAAAAAGCACATCTAATACGATGCATAAATGTACTGCCCAGAATCAATCTTCCCATCCAAAAATGTTGGGTTGTTTGGGGCAATTCTTTGGAGGTATGCGTGGAAAGGTCACCCATGGCAAAGAGGATAGAAAAAGGTTTCCCCCCTCTCTCATAACCCTAGAACAGGGTCACCCAAACTTGGGTCTTCAGCTGTTCTGGACTACCATTCCCATCATCCCTGACCACTGGTCCTGCTAGCAAGGGATGATGGGAGTTGTAGTCCAACAACAGCTGGAGACCCAAGTTTGGGAATCCCTGCCCTAGAACATCCAGCGAAGCTGAAAGTTAGAAGATTCGAGACAGGTAAAAGAAAGCATTCATTTGTGCAGCGCATAGTTACCGTATTTTTCGCCCTATAGGACGCACTTTTTCCCCTCCAAAAATGAAGGGGAAATCTGGGTGCGTCCTATGGGGCAAATGCAGGCTTTCGCTGAAGCTTGGAGACCGAGAGAGGTCGGTGCGCACCTACCCCTCTCGCTCTCCAGGCTTCAGGAAGACATCCACAGATAGTAGGCTGCGGATAGTAGCCTGCTTCCCGGAACGCCGGGCGCACTGAAAGCAGAGCACCCGGTGCTTCGGGAACACATCCGCAGCCTAGGCAGCCCTGTGGGAGGTCCCGCAGGGATGTCTAGGCTGCGGATAGCAGCCTGCTTCCCGGAGCGTCGGGCGCCCTGAAAGCAGAGCGCCCGGCGCTTTGGGAACACATCCGCAGCCTAGGCAGCTCCCCACGCTGCGGATAGCAGCCTGCCACCCGGCGGGCGGGGCGCCCTGAAGCAGAGCGCCCCGCATGCCGGACAGACATCTGCAGTGTGGGGAGCCCTGCAGGAGTTCCCCGCAGGGCTCCCCACGCTGCGGATAGCAGCCTGCCGCCTGAGGCAGACATCGGTCAGCCCCACAAGCTTGGGGGACAGCAGGGAGGCGCAGCGCCGCCGTTCCTCGACCTGGTTTGGTTTCCCCGACCTGCTTTTGGGGGGGAAATAAAGGGGGGGAAATTTCCTTTATTTCCCCCCAAAAAAACTAGGTGCGTCCTATGGGACGGAGCGTCCTATGGGATGAAAAATACGGTAAACTATGGAACTTGCTCCCACAGCAAGCACTGATGGTCTCCAGCTTGGATGGCTTTAAAAGAGGAGTAGACCAGTTGGTGGAGAGGTGCTATCAATGACTACTAGCCATGATGGTTATACTCTGCCTCCACAGCTGGAGGCAACAATGCTTCTGAATACCAGTTTCTGGAAACCACAGGAGAGAAGAGTGTTTTTGTGCTCAAGTCCCACTTGTTTGTTTCCCACAGGCATCTGGTCAACCACTGTGGGAATAGGATGCTTGACTAGATGGGCCATTCGCCTAATCTAGCAGGCTCTTTTTATGTTCTTATGGTCATTCTTTTAAAAAATGGAGACCTGCACAATGGCCAAACTTGTACATCAGCTACAAGGGTCATTTTTCAGGAACTGGGTCACCTGAAGATGAAGAAGCCTCGTTGTTAACATTTGAACAAAATTACCCTGCTAACGCAAATAAAGACCAACATCAGTCTACCAGTATTGCAGAGAAAGTGTCGCATTGCCTTTGAGGAAGAATAGGCTGCATTTGCCCTGCGAAACACCCCAGAGTTGCTTTGCTCATATTGCTGCGAAGGAGGCGGTATGTATTGCAACCCTGCAGCATAGTCCAGAGTTTCTTGATGCATTTTTCATTCATTTATTTGGAAAATGCAGTGGGGAGAACTGTCTAATTTATTGTAGCACCAACATGGGGAAGAAGAAAAGGGGTGATTAATTGCTTTCCTGCAAATGGAAGGGGGCTTCTTGTGAGTGGTACAAGCACTTAAGTGCTGGGGCAAGAACTTAAATTCAAATACTGTACAGTCGTACCTTGGTTTTCAAATGGCTTCGTTCTCAAATATTTTGGCTCCTGAACGCTGCAAACCGGGAAGTGAGTGTTCCGGGTTGCGAATTATTTTTCGAAGCCGAATGTCCGGCTTCCTGCAACCAATCAGAAGCCGCACTTTGGTTTTCAAATGTTTTGAAAGTTGGACGGGCTTCTGGAACGGATTCTCTGAGCGGTTAGACTCCAGGGGTGCCTACGCTTACACAGGTTCACTTTCCTTGGAATGAAGGTCAGCGGAGAGTGTGGTGTCTTTAGGATATATGGTTTTATTTACACATATATACAACCTGAGCTCACAGCATCTTGTTTCCTATTGCCTTATAGAGCAACCCCAGAGTCCAGCACAGAGCAAACATGTATCTCTCTCCAGATTCCTGCATCTATTGTTTTTCAGTAGGGTGGGGAAAGACCCGCCCATCTGTTTCTATGGCAACCTCTTTGGACTTGTAAATCACGCTACTTAACTGGCCAGACAAAGTCATTACCTGAACAGAGGAACTGGTTGGGCTGATTTCCTCTTATAGATGCTACCCCTCTGGGAGGATCACAAGTTAGGAAAGGGTACAAGGTATCATCCAGACTGACTCCCTTGCCCCCGCCCCAAATTCATAATAATATGAAGACTCAGTAATATGGCAGTTCAAATACAAGAGAGGAAACGAAAAAACACATTTTAGCATGTTGCATATTGAACACCCAGTATATTTTTATACACTTTGAGGGGGAAATGTTGCTTTTATATGGTGCAGATCATTTTGCAACAAATATTGTATATTTGCATATTCAGGGACCGGTAGCCAGAGAAAGCAGGAATGGAGCCCACAGACCTTAATTTGTCAAAAGAGAGGAGCTGAGGCTCAGGCTCAGCCAGAAGTCAGAACTTCTAACCCCTTAGTCTGTTACAGTGGTACCTTGGGTTAAGAACTTAATTCTTTCTGGAGGTCTGCTCTTAACCTGAAACTGTTCTTAACCTGAGGTACCACTTTAGCTAATTGGGCTTCCCGCTGCTGCCGCACTGCCACCATGCAATTTCTGTTCTCATCCTGAAACAAAGTTCTTAACCCGAGATACTATTTCTGGGTTAGCGGAGTGTGTAACCTGAAGTGTCTGTAACCTGAAGCGTCTGTAACCTGAGTACATGTACTCTGTGTATGCTCAAAGGTATCATTTTTATAGTTGCTTTGCATGTCATCAGTCAGTAGCCATTATGTCAGGCTGCAACAGAAGAGGGAAAAGGAGGGATGCAGGGCAACCATCCATTTTGCCAGGCTCCTCCCTCCATCAGCTGTCACCTGGCAGGAGCCATTACATCAGGCTGCATCAGAGGAGGGATGCAGGACCACTCCGTTGCAGTTCAGAAACTAGCAACTTCTGTTGCCTCTTTGCCTTGAACTTCTCCACTTGGTCATTAGAAGAGCAGCCTGGTGGATCAGGACAGGGTGGCCAACCAGATGTCTCTGGGAAGCCTGCAAGCAAGACATGAACTCAACTGTTCTCTTATTTGCCATGGTAATAACTTGTTTACTTCTTTCCTCCTCCTTACCAATCCATTTTTCTCTTGTGTCATGTATTTTTAGTCTGAGGGCAGTGACTGGGATTTATTTTTTATTTTTTTAGTAAACAGTAAGACCCTTGGGAAGCCTTTTTTGGTTGAAGTATGACAAAAACAAAACCCCTGTGTTGCAATACAGAATAATATTTGAGCAGATTTTTTGGTTGAAGAGCAGGATGAGCATTATTAAAATAACTCAATATTCCAGAACTGGGCCCTGGACAGTGAAAAGTGCACTAGCATTGACCTCTGGTGAGTTTTGCCCACTGTCCCATCATTCTTACCTATGATTTGGCCCAGTTGGAGTCCTTTAATTCAGCTGAGTAACAGTTTGGCTAAAAGGAAAGGAAAGGAAATTAGGAAAGCACCACTGAAAGGAAAGGAAGTTTCCAGGCACACAAAGAACAATATTTATTGACCCACAATGCATTTCAAACAGAGTTCTGCCTCAGGGGAACTCTTGAGCAAGCAATTTCAATCTGGTATCTGCAAACTGTTGCAAATCAGTACCAGATAGCAGACATACCAGGCTGAAATGCTCAATAGTGCTCCTGATGATGTGTTTTGCTCAGTAAATACATATATTCCATGTCTATCTGGACCTCCTTCCTTCCTTCCTTTCCCACCGGCTAAGGGGTGGGTGTGTTTGGCATGTTGCATCATTTAACAGTAAGTGGTGTTTTTATCTACTTTCAAAATAGCAGCCATGGGGAGGTGATCAAGAATGGAATCATGGTGCATCAGGAGGGAGCATTTAACTCCCCCCCCCGCCCGGTGCTTCAGTCCTGGGGGGAAACTAAGACCTCCGTTGCTATTTGACACAGAAGACAATCTGTGTCATCAGCATCCAGATAACCCTCAATAAGAAGCGCTGTGGTCTAAACCACAGAGCCTAGGGCTTGCCAATCAGAAGGTCGGCGGTTCAAATCCCTGCAACGGGGTGAGCTCCCGTTGTTCGGTCCCTGCTCCTGCCAACCTAGCAGTTCGAAAGCACGTCAAAGTGCAAGTAGATAAATAGGTACCGCTCCGGCGGGAAGGTAAACAGCGTTTCCGTGCGCTGCTCTGGTTCACCAGAAGCGGCTTAGTCATGCTGGCCACATGACCCAGAAGTTGTCTGCGGACAAACGCTGGCTCCCTCGGCCTATAGAGCGAGATGAGCGCTGCAACCCTACAGTCGTCCGCGACTGGACCTAATGGTCAGGGGTACCATTATCTTTACGCTACAGAAAGGGGGGGCTCATTTAAATGTCAGGAGGAATTCCTACCCAGAAACTTTGGAGACTCTACTCCTGTGAAAGGGTGGTAGGGCTCCTTCGACAGGAATCATCACATCAATACAAAATAGCAGCTAAACTGAGTTAAAACTGGTGTGCAGCTAGTATTAGCTGTGTGTAGTATTGATGCCGTCCCCACTCCTGGTAGAATTTGTGATCAAAGGTGGAGTGGTACCCGAGCTCACCATTAACAAAAGGGTGGAGAAGTTTGGCACCAGTATAAATTGTTCTCAAAGGACCTGTTGCATAGCTGAGATGAGAGTTGCAGTGAATTCTGATTTGTCTTTGCATGGATGGGGGGTGGGGGAGTACAAGAACACAGTGGACATGGCATGGATTTTGCAGTTTAAGATTCAGCAGCAGCCTGAGTTTAATGTTTCCCTGTCATTGGAAATATTTATCACAGGGGGCTTTATTGACATTATGGGTACATGTGCTCAAGTACTTTGCCCCAGCCTAAGAAGAGAAGGATTTGTTCTATCAGCAAACTTAATAGCATCATCAGCCAACCTCTTCAGGGTGAGTGAAAGTCTAGGGCCCTTTTCTCACTGAAGTGGTAAACTTGTGCTTTGGCTGTGCCACTTTAAATTGCAGGTGAGGGCTCACATACCCTCCAACATTTCTCCAATGAAAACAGGGAGATCCCATTCCATAATGATAATTTTACTATTTACACACCACAAATCTTACTGGGTTGCCTCAGCCACTCTGGGTGGCTTCCAACATATATAATAGCATAATAAAACATTAAACGTTTTTTTAAAAAAACTTCCCTATACAGGATTGCCTTCAGATGTCTCGGGGGTCAGATAACCTCATACCATCCAACATTTCTCCAATGAAAATAGGGGCATCCTAAGGAAAAATGGGGACATTCTGGGATCAAATCCAGAAACCAGGATGGAAAATAAGGACACTTGGAGGGTCTGGGCTCGTTAATGAATACTCCTCCATGCAAATAAACACACAGAGAGACACCCCTTACATATTGAAAATGGGTTGTTAACTAACTTTTGCTCAGCACAGACCCATTGAAATTAATGCCCATGACTAACTTATGTAAATTAATTTCAATGGGTCTGCTCTGGATAAAATTTAGTTGACTACAACCCATACTTTCGGATAGAAGGGTTCCTGTTTAGCCTTATCCAGAAATGTGTGGGAGTGTGTGTGTGTGTGTGTGTGTGAGAGAGAAGGAGCATACACGCCTGTGAACCTCTACCTGTAGCCTGCAATGGGACAGCCCAGGAAAAGGTTTGCCATCTTGGGCTGTAAGCCTTGACCTAATCTACCTGGGAGTAAGCCCCATTGGATTCAATACTGCTTACTTCTGAGTGGACGTGGCTAGGATCGCACTGAAAGTGGGACTTCCTACAGATGTAGCCTGTCACGTTATTCTCTATGGTGGGGGAAAGAGAACAAATGACAGAGCTTCTCCCCTTTGGAGGATGTGTATAGCACTTGACACCTGTTGTTTCCAGGGCAACCGTTGAACAGGGAAATACGTCCAGTTCTGGACATTAAAAGCACCACTTGGCAGCATGCCCCTTACTAACTGCAGTAATATACATACATACATACATACATACATACATACATACATAACATGTATATTTTTGTGTGCGTGTGTATATATAGATACAGGCATGCATACACTGGGATGGGGACCTGTTCCACCAAGGGTCTCATTCGTCTCTGGGCAGCCTTCCAAGGGCCACAAGCCAGTGGTGGGCAGGGTCAGAGACAAAAGTGGGACTGCTTTCTGCACACCCTCTCTCACACACTCACACCCTCCATGCCCCATCCAA
The DNA here is from genome assembly GCF_951804945.1 of Podarcis cretensis. Taxonomy (NCBI): domain Eukaryota; kingdom Metazoa; phylum Chordata; class Lepidosauria; order Squamata; family Lacertidae; genus Podarcis; species Podarcis cretensis. The sequence continues at coordinate 49,835,363 of NC_137175.1, read as the reverse complement.
GCAAGCAAATGGCATTATCAGAGTTCAAGGACACATTCCTCATGGCACTCGTGGCCAGTGAGGGGTATGGCCTGAGAGAGGATGTGTGGCCTAGAGGCAGTTCTGAGGGCCAGGCAGAGAGGGCCACAGTTGGCCCCCAGGCCTGACATTCCCTACCCTTCTTATAGCACGGGAATGTATAGGTCTGTTTATTTTCTGTCTCCTGGGAGAAGCAGAAGGTAGGCAGAGAAAAAAGGGGTGTTTCTTTTTTTCTTTTTTTGATGCTGGAAGGCCATGTGAAGACATCTGAAGGCAGCCCTGTTTAGGAAAGCTTTTAATGTTTAACAGACTACTGTATTTTAATACTTTGTTGGCAGCCGCCCAGGGTGGCTGGGGAAACCCAGCCAGATGGGCGGTGTATAAATATATTATTATTAGTAGTAGTAGTAGTAGTAGTACAGATCGTGAGAAGCAGCGAAGGCAGGCATGGAATCCAGTGCTCATGGACTGATCCTGGATAGGTGAAATTCCACCCACCCACTCTACCTACCACTGTGTGCCCTGTGTGTGGATATAACAGAAAGACCCAAGCATAGGAACAGCTGGAGATGAAATTATTTTTCTTTTCCATGCTAGGCTACCTCATCGTCTGCCCAAAGATTTCCCCATACAAATGGGATTAGGAACATAAGAAGCTTCCTTGCACCAAATCAGACCATCAGGCATTCTAACTCAGTATTTTCTCCACAGATTGGCAGTCGCTCTCTAGGATTTCAGGGAGGGTCATCCTGGTGATGATGTTAGGAAGGTTCTGCAAGCAAAGCACCTTCTCTGCTGCTGAACTCGGCCCTGGATGCTCACACTCACATCCAAGAGACCTTTAAATGCCGATAGCTGTGTGGCCACGTGAGTACTATCCATGCCGATCATCTTACCATGAGTCATGGCTCAGGAGGGTCAAAGCAGATATGGTGATCATACAAGGCTGCCTTCTGCTGGCTCAGAGACCAGGGAGCCATCTAGGCTAGGGCATGGGTAGGCAAACTAAGGCTCGGGGGCCGGATGCGGCCCAATCGCCTTCTAAATCTGGCCCACGGACGGTCCGGGAATGAGCGTGTTTTTACATGAGTAGAATGTGTCCTTTTATTTAAAATGCATCTCTGGGTTATTTGTGGGGCATAGGAATTCGTTCATCCCCCCCCCCCCCAAAAAAAAAGTCCGGCCCAATGATAAGATGATTTTGGTGTGAGGTGAGGATATTTATAGCAAGAGTAATAAAAATAAATTGTTATTTAGGGGAACTGAATTTAATTCTAAATTATATTCCGGAAACGTGGGAGATTTCAAGGGGTTAAAAAAATGGACATACCGTGCTATATTAGAAGCAAAAAAAACCTTGTTTTGATGAATTGGAAGAGCCGCAAAAAGATTCAATTGAGCACATGGATTGATAATATGGACAGATTAGCTACATACAAACAAACTGCACGTCGACACAAAATAAGAATGGATAAATATGAAGAAATCTGGAACGAATATTTAAGCGATAAGGCGCCTAGTGGTGGGAAGTAGAGGTAAGGAGAGAGAGGTGGGAAAATATTGTTAAAAAAGGTGTAGTCATAGGTATATCAGTGTATCCAAATCTGAATTGTCAAATTGTGTTATTACTATTATTATGATTTTTGTTGTATGTGTCTTTTGCAGTTGAGGTTTCTATCAAAAAATTGATTAAATAAATTACCGGTAGATAAATAGATAGATAGTCTGGCCCACCACAAGGTCTGAAGGACAGTGGACCAGCCCCCTGCTGAAAAAGTTTGCTGACCCCTGATCTAGGGGGTGGTGGCTCTCCAAGGGGGCTCAGGCAAGGGTCTTTCTTTCCCAGCCCTGCTTCTGATACCCCTTAGCAAAAGATGCAGGTGTGGAACTTGGGTCCTTCTGCATGCACAGCATGTGCTCTGCCGTAGAGCTACGCATGGGCTGTTCCTAGAAGGAACCCTTTTAGAGGTGACCACCCTATTGTACCTGGGATTGGGCTACTGAGGAAACACAAGAGTAAGGGCATTTCTGGCCACTGCAATGACTGAGCAAACTTCCTTTCCAGATTTCCAGCCTTGCACTTGATTCTCAAAGTCACAAGAGGGCAGCATTGCTGCATTTTCAGCAGGATTTATTTACAGGCAATTGCAAGTATTTAATGGCCAGTTCCAGCCGAACCCTCTGCTCCCGCATCCTCATGGGAAATAATAAGGGATGTAAGGCAGCTCCTCCTCCTCCTCCTCCTCCTCAGCAGCAAACCTTGTTCACATTGACATCCAGATGGATCCCTGCAGCACACAGAGATCTTGTTAAGCATAAGGCCTCGCCAGAATTATAAGAATAAAGTTAAATCTAATGCAAGCCCTGTTATGTGATTTAGCTGGGGGTGACGTTCCCAAAACTAGATTTCAGTAATATGTCAAGTGAGGACAGGATGTCATGAGGGCCAGGAAAAGCTCTGTCATTAGGCAAGTGAGGCAACTGCCATAGTTGGCAGAAGCTGAGGCACAGCAGGTTGCTCTTTCTGAACTCACCTGCAGTTCCTCACAGAGGTGTAAGTGCCACACGACCTGTCCTTCAGGTCACATCCCTCAGGTGAAGTGTGGGACACTATTCGGTTGACAGTACTGAAGTAAGATTCAGCTGGAAGTACGGTTTGTTTCTGTACGTGGAATGGAGAGTCCCCATCTTGTCCTTTGCCTCAGGCAGCAAAATGTCTTTGGCCAGCCCTGTTGGATGTTCTCAAGACAGGAGTGCCAGCTTGGCCCCCGCAACCATGGGTGCCTGCTGCCATAGGTGCCATGCAGCGTGCATGGCCCTGGTGCCGAAATTTGTGGGTGCCCGGCCCCTTCATGGGGAATTTTGTGGGTGCTTGGGCACTCAGGGCCCCAGGGAGTTAGCATCTATGCCTCGAGATATCGACACCGAAAGTGCTGCTTTTTCACAGATGAAATTTGGGTATATGAGAATGGAGTCAAGTCCCTGTACAGTGGTACCTCGGGTTAAGTACTTAATTCGTTCTGGAGGTCCGTTCTTAACCTGAAACTGTTCTTAACCTGAAGCACCACTTTAGCTAATGGAGTCTCCTGCGGCTGCCGTGCTGCCGGAGCACAATTTTTGTTCTCATCCTGAAGCAAAGTTCTTAACCTGAAGCACTATTTCTGGGTTAGCGGAGTCTGTAACCTGAAGCGTCTGTAACCTGAAGTGTCTGTAGCCTGAGGTAACACTGTACATGTACTCTGTGCATGCTCAAAGGCATTATTTTTATAGTTGCTTTGCATGTTATCAGTCAGTAGCCATTATGTCAGGCTGCAACAGAGGAGGGAAAAGGAGGGATGCAGGGCAACCATCCATTTTGCCAGGCTCCTCCCTCCATCAGCTGAGGTACCACTGTATATGGCAAGGAAGAAGAGAAAGAGGGGGGAAGACATGCATTTTTTAAAAGGTGGCAAAGCTGCTCTGTACCCAGTTATAACCAAATGAAAAAGCCAAGTAACTGTGCTTGGCTGGCTAATATATGTGGAATCAAATATAATGGGTATTCAAGCTGGTGTGGGCAGCTGTCCTTAGATGCATATCATTCCAGCATTGGAGATCTGCAGACAGGCCTTGGGTTAAGAGTTGATTTGTGCTTCCCTTGAGCCTGGCAAGGGAACCCCTTGTCTTGTACTGGACGAGCCTCCAATATCCCACTAGGTCACAAGGGACATTTACCCCCAAACAAGCCAACTGTTTTGGCAGGGAGGTGTTGATGCTAGGTTGTTGTTTTTTTGCTAAGAAGCTGGCACACAGGCATAGGGGTCCCCATCTGTGGCCATCCTGTGACAGACTGGCTGTTCGGCCGTATTCTTGGCAGCAGTGCAAGGAGTTAAGCTCCAGACTACTGGCCCAATAACAGAAACTGGATATTACTAGGATACTGCAGGGTGTGTTGAATATTTCAACTTTCAAATTCCCCAAATCAGCGGTGCTAAAAAGATTGTAATATGACTTGGGAATTCAAAAGATATTTTGGTTAAATGAATATAATTTAGCTTTGCTTGGTAAATAAAATGTGTGTAAAATTACATAGAAATCATTAGAAATGATTGCCAAATAGTTGCAGTTAAAATAAAATTTCTGTTTTGCGAAAGCAGTTGGTGTGCTTCTTCATCAAAAGTAGACTTGCCAAGCTACCATATCTTTTGCTCTATAAGACGCACCAGACCACAAGACGCACCTAGTTTTTGGAGGAGGAAAACAAGAAGAAAAATATTCTGAATCTCAGAAGCCAGAACAGCAAGAGGGATCGCTGCGCAGTGAAAGCAGCAATCCCTCTTGCTGTTCTGGCTTCTGGGATAGCTGCGCAGCCTGCATTCGCTCCATAAGACGCACACACATTTGCCCTTACTTTTTAGGAGGGAAAAAGGGAGTCTTATAGAGCAAAAAATACGGTAAATGCTGTCCGATCACAAAAATAATAGCATATTTAAATTCCTCACACCTGAAACCATATTTTGAAGACCCCTCACTGAAGAAATTTGCAAAAATTACATTTCACCTTCTAAAATAGCATGCCCTACAGAGCCCCACAAACCTAGCTGAGAAATGTTTTGGGAAAGGCTTCGTTTATTTACAGATGTAGGGCCTTTAAACATTTAAGTTTGAACAACTGAGAGGTAAATTGTAGTTAAGAGCAGGAGTGTAAGTTGGAAGTCCCCCAGTTTATTTCCTCCATAAAGTAACTTTTAGATTACTTTCAGGCGAGCTATTGTCTCCCAGGTCCAGCCCTCACAACAACACCGTGGGGATTCTCCTACTGGCTGGCCTTACATGATTGTAAGGACTGCTGCACTAATGGTCTGTCTCCTGCTTGAAGCCTTTTGATTAAGTGCTCTCTATGGGGGGGGGGGGTGCTGCTGATGTCGCCAGAGCCCCTCTGCCTTATTCCCATATGGAGAAGGGCTGCAGCTCAGTGGTGGAGGAACTCCTTTGTGTGTTCAATACCCAGCTGGGAGAAACATTGCAGAGCCACTGTCAGCCATCCTACACAGCTCTGTGGTCTGACTCCATGTCAGGCAGTTTCCTGTGAACCTTGTCCAAGCTCTGCAAGAAGGGTCAGAGAAAAAGAAAGACGGGAAATGGGACCACGGTCAGGTTTGATACCTTCCAAGGCACATGAAAAACTTAACAGATTTGTTGAGACATAAAATTTCCTGCACCAGAAGTCCACACTTGCACTGCAACAGACTGATGCAGCTCCCCTTCCAGACATCTCTTTTATTTCTTGGTGCAACAAAGAGGGCGCAGGCAGGAATGGGCCATGCTATGTCAGCCAGCTTCTCTCTCCTCCTTCCCTGCTCTGTTTTCTCTCGCCTCTCAATCCACAACCACTGGGCTGATCCTTAGCTGGCCTGCCAGCACCAGTCTGTGCTATAAGCTGCCTTGCTGCTTGCCAGGCCTGCAATTTACAGGAGCAGCTGGTGTTTGATTAACACTCAGCTGAGCCAGGGAAGCTGGGCAGGCAGTGCTAGTGGGGGCGCTGCCCCCCTCCTGCGCCAGATGTTCTCCGCTGCCCACTGCTGTCACTCTTCAGCCAGCATGCATCAGCCTTGGGGCCGTTTTGGCTCAGCTGAGCATCTCCCTGGCAGCCTCCAAAAGGGGCTTCTTTCCAAAACTGGGCTCCTAGCCTAGGAAATTCCCTGTCCACCCAACACAACCACAGGCTGGGCATCAGTTGTAGAAAATGGAGGATCAGCCCTCTTTGTTTCATTATCCCGTAACCCTCAGTGCAACTAGAAGATCTCCTTTAACACCTAGCAGAAGTTAATCTAATTAAGTCTACGCCACAGAGTATTTCAGACTAAAAAAGGGTATTTCACTTTTTATTTCCTACCGATGCAAGGGTCTACAGAGCTCAAAGGCTTTGCTCACTGCTTCGTGACATTTCGATTGACTCAGATAAAAGTATGACCACGCATTAGATTTGGGGTATTATATGACTAATAGGCTTGGGTAGTCTGAAGCCAATAGGGTAACCCTTTTTCACATTTGTCGTGCTATATTTGGGGGAGAAAGTGAGCTATGACAAAAGTAGTACCTTAAGTACTAATTACTACCTAATTTAAGTCCATTGATTTAAATAGGCTTACTCTTATTATGACGGGGCAAGCTGCAATCCTAACTCCATGTACCTGGGAGCAAGCTCCACTGAAGTCAATAGGGCTTACTTCTGAGTAGGCAAGGTTAGGCTGGCACAGTTGGGCACATCCTCTAAGCTTAACAGTGCAACCCTATATATGTACTCAAACATAAGCCCCATTGAGTTATGCCTTTAGGATGGCCAGAGTGGGAAGGTCTTGATTCCAAGCATCATCAGAGGCACATTCTCATTACAGCATCACCTAAGATTGCCCAATTCAGGGGCAGCAAAAGGAGACAGGCCTCAACCCTCTTAGGAGCTGCAGCTCCTCCAATACAGAGGCCTGGGAGGGGAGTCCACTGGTTTCGCACTAAGGGTAAAATCTAGCTTTGTTTTGCTTTTCATTTGGAAATGCCACTGGCATTTATAATTTAACTTTTTAAATACAAAAACAAAATAAATAATATCCCTAGTTATGAATCAATGACTCCCCCCCACCCCACCAAGGCAGCTTAAATCCCTCAAATATCAACCATAGCCTTGTAGTTTAATGGGATGTTCTGTCATGTAGGCCAGGAGGAGAGAACTGGAAAGGGGGTTCTTGAAGAATCTCCATTTGCCCACCTGTCTTTCCCCGCTTCTTTTTCTCCTCCTGCCTTTCTGCTGCTTCAGTCCTCTGTGTTCTAATTAATACCTGTCTCCTGCCTATGGGGCAGGAATATTCTCTTTCTTTTTCTAGGGCAGGAATAATAGTACTTTTTTGCTCCTGAAAGCACAAGAATAAATTAGTGTGATCATTTGCTACCCACAACTGAGAAACCCAAGAGACAAAGTAAAGAACTCAGAAAGCTCTGCTTCCCAGGCATCTCCAAGTGGCAAACTCTCTAGGGATGCCCATTTCGAACATCTGCCTGCAGTTTCTTTCCCATGAGTTGCATGGGGAATATGCAATTCATGCAGCAATACAGAGATTTTATTTTATTTTATTTTATTTTCTTATTTTATTTTTTGAATTCCAAGTTTGCTACTTGCAACCCTATCCAGGCTAGACTTTGAGGTTCACTAGATGCAGATGAAGCAAAATGCAAAGGAAACGGAAATTCTTTGCAAATGATAAATTATGCAGAGTAAATTGTTCAAATTAAACAATTAGCAGCAAAGTATACTTCTTGAGATTCCATACCCTCCAACACTTCTCTGATGAAAAAAGGGACATCCCATTCCATATTGATAATTTTTCTATTTATACCCCACACATCTTACTGGGTTGCTCCAGCCACTTTGGGCAGCTTCCAACATATATAAAAACATAATTAAACATTAAACATTTAAAAAATATTGCCTTCAGACAGCTCGGGGGTCGGATGACTTCATACCCTCTGACATTTCTCCAATGAAAATAGGGACATCCTAAGGAAAAGTGAGGCATTCTGGGGCCAAATCAGAAACCGGGACAGCTTCTCTAACTCAGGGACATCCCTGGAAGATAGGGACACTTGGAGGGTCTGCAAGCATGAAGTCTGCCCACCCTACCTATAGCATTTGTGGAAGCCCTCAGAGAATATCTCTGTAGCAACCTGCAGCTCTAGCATAAAGCAAACAAACAGCAGCCATCAACCTTTCAGCAACAGAGACTAGAAATTTTTGAATTCCTTAGGTCAAACATAGGACAGCCAAATCAGGGAATTCCAGACCTTTAGTGCCAAATAAAACAGAGATATATGGCAAAGGAACATAAATCCAGATCCATGCTCTACAGAGCCCAACAAGAAGACTCATCCAAAGAGCACATCAAAGCACATCCTTCTGTTGCTAAGAGCTTGTGGCTTTGCTATAGCAACTGCAAAGTACTTACAGACGCTACCAGCTAGCAATGTGGGTGTGGAGCTGGACCTTTTAGCTATTATACTGTCAAAAGTGATCTGTTGCTAATGCTGGGAGAGTAGCTCCAAGTGAACTGCAGCTTCAAGTGATAACAGCGAGCTAAAGCTTCACCACTTGGTTCTGCTGAATGCATTAACTGGCTCTGAGGGCCTGAGCAGGGGGGGGGGGGGGGGTTGCTGACAAGCAATGCTAGTGCCTGATTTGTGACACAAGGCAATCAAACTGGTGAAAGCTGCAAGAGGCAAGAGCTAAGATTATTACATTGGCCATGTTGCTTGAGTGATGTAGAGTGGCACATGGGGAAGGCCCAGTACTGCCCCATGGATCTTCAAGGCGAATCTACATGGCCTTCCATAAAGTTCTTTGTCCTGAATTCCTGGACTCCTCCAGTGTTTGAAGACAGCATAGGGCTCATGTACCCGTGTATCAGACCCATCTCCCCTCCCCACAGCCACCATCATCCTGGCAAGGGCCAGGGTCTGAGGAGGCAAGAGAATATGAACTGACACATTCAATCTGAGTCTTCTGCAATGGAATGAGAAATTCTGCTCTAGGTAACATCTTCCCTTGGCAGCTATCATGATGATGTGTGATTTATCATTGCAGGCAAGCAGCCATCTCCTTCACTGACTCTATATAAGGAAAGGGAGGGAAGGGAGACAATGTATTATGGCAGAAGCCAACAGTTTTAGATGACATCACAAGGCGAGTCTCCCCAAGGTCCTTTTCCTGCACAAATCAGAAAGTGCAGCTCCAGATCTAAACATGAACATTTCTCCTTGAACTATCTGCTTGATGCTAAGTGCCAGATCTATATTTCTTCTGGCCTTCTAGCCACCAGAGGTCAGTATACACACAACTCAGTTCATCTTGGCAATATCCAAACTGGATCACTTCCAGTTTACTTGGTTCAAGGGCTGATCTAAACTCAGGATCTTGAAATAAATAAAATGCATTTGAGGAATCACTTGACACTGCCATACACTGGACCAAGTGAACCCCAGATGCCATTTTGGAAGTACAAAGTGGACTGTTAATCCCAATAAACATGTATTGACTGTATACAGTGGTACCTCGGGTTAAGTACTTAATTTGTTCTGGAGGTCCGTTCTTAACCTGAAACAGTTCTTAACTTGAAGCACCACTTTAGCTAATGGGGCCTCCCCCTGCTGCCACGCCGCCGGAGCACGATTTCTGTTCTTATCCTGAAGCAAAGTTCTTAACCCGAGGTACTATTTCTGGGTTAGCGGAGTCTGTAACCTGAAGCATCTGTAACCCGAGGTACCACTGTATTGGCATAATTACAGACATTTTAGGGTAGACCAAAAAACAAAAACGTTTGAGCAAAGATGTGGACAGCTGTGGCTAAAATAGAGGGCATCTCTGGAGTAGATACATGGGGACATACCTACTAGGAAGCTGTGACTTGCTTGCGAAGGGCAGGTGAAGTTGGGGGACTGATCCTGTTTTTAAAATGAAAGCTCAATGAAGCTTGGCTTATGCAGTCCTCATTTGAGGCTTGATTCTGATGAACAAATTTCCTCATGGAGACCAGAAGCATTTAATGTTCCTCTTCCACAGGATGGACCCACAGTGTGTGCGCGCACATTGGTATGAATAAGAGAGAGCTACAGAATACAGCTTCACAAGTCTCATTTTTGATCCTGATCACCAGAGGGATGCCAGTAGGTGGCTAAAAAGTGGAGGACAAACACAAACCATCAGATCCATTAGGGAGGTGAAGCAGCTGCTTCAGGCAGCAGATACTGGGGTGGGGGAAACAGCAGCAACTACCCAATCTATTCCTTCTGAGCCCCCTGGTCATTCTGTTCCATCGGAGGAAAAAGCTACGTGTGACATGCAGCCTGCCTTATGCTCCCTCAGCTAGTCACCTGTCCTCAGGTATAGTGGACGATGCTGACCCATTACCACTGTTGAGTAAGATTCACCTGACAGTCCTGTCAGAGAAACAGGAAGGTGCCATCTTGTCCTTTTCCCTCAGGCAGAAAAATGTATTGGGCTGGCCCTGTGGAACATTACCAACCATTCTTGGTCAGCGAAGCAGGCTTCTTCCATGAGTTTTGGACGTTATTATTTACTTCGCTGATTGTTGACTCTTGAGGAACACACGCTTGAGATCAGTTTAATATTGTCGGCTGTTAGTAAAGAGTTGGCAAACTCAGCTCAGAAACTAAGGTGGAGGAGGTGATCTTATGTCCACCTCAGTAAGAGAAGGATGGACAGTATCTGAAGAGTCTACTGCTTAATGCATTTAAGCAGGTCCTGTTTCATATAGGTACTAATGTTCAATACCTCAGAAGGAGGTACTGCAAAGCGCCGAGGAGCAGGCTGATCATGCACCCCAACCATCCAATAGCAAAAGGGAGCACTCTCCTATTAGAATTGTAAATGCATGCACATTCAATGTAATGTGTGGTTTGACCATTAGTTCTGTGACTTAGCTGTAAATAAGTCATGCGATTATTTTAGTGTGGAATTCATTCAGCCCACATCTACAACATACCGTTTTGGTGGTATGAATTGTGCTGGAAAAGCTAAATGGCAAAAATAGGGTCTGCTCCCAAGGCAAATGTTTGTTGCTTCAAGGCTATAAATGTCACCATCTGTCAAGTTACAGGTATTTGAAGATACTTTCTTGGAGCTTCAGTTTCCTCCTGTGATGTTAATTGGCCTTGATGACAGCACTGAAATTGAGCTACCTAGCAGGATGGAGCTGAAGTGGAAATATCCCAATGTGTAAATATTATTGTGTGTGGCAACACTGTGAGTTGTGTGTGGCTGAGGCTTGTTGTGTGTAGTGTGTGGAAAGAAGCACTGAGTGCCCATTTGAATATAAAAAGTATACCTGGTCAGTAACAATTGTACTGGAGTTGTCTGTGAGTGGAGGAGGGATGGTTACTGTTAATGTCTCCATGGCTTCCAGAGTGGTTTCGTCTTCTCTTTCTTCTTTTTGTCAGTTCTAAATTTAATTAGCAGGTTTAACAGGAGCAGGAAAAAACAATGAAGTGTTACAACAAGACAGTGAAGCTCAGCTAGCAGGTCTTTTCACTGAATGCACAATCAGATCTTTCCTGGAATCTGATTTGCCTCTCATGCCAAGGCATCTCTACAGGCTCCAGCAGAATTTCATATCTGTTCATAGGGCTGCAGAGAGAGACAGAGAGAGACAGACAGAGAGATTTAAAATCACAGAACACAGTATGCTGCAAAGTAAAGCATGAAAATATAGGCTGTTAGACCTTTAAAATATGCCCTTCTAAGTGCGTTCCAAAATGTCACATTTAAAACTTCATTTCCAAAGTTAACTTCTTCCCCAGCATAGGAAAATGCCACAGGTTTGGTAAGTTAAAAATGGTTTACTTACAAACTCTCCAAAGGCCAGAATCACGTGCTTCAGAAAAGTTGCACAGGCAGTAAAACTTAGCTTAGTTACAAAGTGGTGAACGTTCCTAAATTATTGGTATAGGAACTCAAGTATCTTGTGAGAGCCATACAGTTGAGCTGGGGCAACCAACTCAAACATCTGCATGCACTAAGCTTCTCAGGGACACTGATGGATGAACAATAGGTTTGATTACCCATTTCCTCCCAAGGTAAGGGGAAGTGACCTAGGCTAAGCCTGGCAGGACACCTTGCTCTGTAATATTAACCCCTTCATGCATTAAGCATGACTTAAGCATGATGGTTATATGAGGCTGGTTATCCCACACATACAGGCTTTTCAGGTGGGCAGGGAACCTCAGGTAGCTACTGCCAAACTATGTCATGTTTTCCTTTAGCTTTTACATTTTGTTTTAATTTGCTGGGCTGTCGTCCTTTGCTGTTTGTATGTAAGCAAGATAGAGGAAGGTCTAAATGTTTAATAAATAATAGTGATGGTAAAAATAAAAATAAATCACTTAGTCCAGATGATGGGAGAAGAAAGGAACAGGGATGTGGAAAGGAAAAGTGATACTGTACAGTTATTGACCGCAATGAGTAAGCAGAATATTGACTGATAGCCTCATACTATTTTGGCAGACATCAAAGCTTTCTCGTGTCCTTGAAAATATAACAAAACTATGCAGCACACATTTATCTCTGAAAGAAGACACTATAGGAAAACAACCTAGAAGGGCAGTGCTTTTTTTCTGGGGGTACTCAAGGGTACGCAGTAGCGGCACTTATTTTTCTAGAAGAAAAGCACCACAGAAGGGATTCTGGAGTTTGCCTCCCACATGTTTGCCTCCCTATGTTTATACACATAGACTGAGTCATTGAGATTCAAGCCCACTCGCTTTGAGTTTGGTGAGAGAAAGTAGACTTGAATTGGGGACATCGTTTGTGGGTCGGAAGCTGTGAACCAGTCCCTGTTGGATAAAATGCAACCAGGAGGAGGTTGCTGCCACATGCAGACCCTCCCTCCGTGCCTCTGCCCCCCTCCACTGACCAGCCTTAATGTCTCCATGGCTTCCAGAGTAGTTTATGATAATTTACCTCATGTCGTATGTTGTAAACAAAAACTGCTCCCTTTTCCTTATGGGGTACACAAGAGTCCTTATAGAGTCCTTTGTAGGTTCTCCATCGGTAGGAGGAAATAACAAAGGCCATCCAGAGAATATTGAGAAGCAAAGCAGCTAGTAAGCCTGATCTTTATTAAAGCTGTTGCAACAGGGTGCTCCCCACACACACAGGAGAGTGGAGGAGGACCCAGAACAGAGGTGTGCCCGCCCTTATATAGACTTTGAAATTGCCTACCTTGTAGCTCAAGACCACCCCCCAGATACATCATACCTACATTACAGAAGGGGTGTAGCTCAAGACCACCCCCTTAATACATCAGAGAAGGGGCAGACTACAATAGAAATCTGAGTGCATTGTTTTTTCTCTCCTGTCTGCTAGGTTACTTGATTGGATTACCTGGGCATCCTTTTGTTATGATAACTACTCAACTCCTGAATCCAAGTCACAGGTCACAGGCTCACCCTATTCATATCTCAAATGTGCCCTTGAGACAGGATTTGTGAGCAAAGAGACAATGGGGAGGCTGCCCATTTCCTTCGACCTTGTAGAGAAATATTTGAGGTCAATTTGGAAGGGAGAAAATGGTTTCAGGACTTTTCTGTGGGTCTCAGACATGTGGTCTATACATTTATGTATGTGTTTGCTTGGTACATTTATTAACATCATATATATGATCTTAAAATTCTTATAACACGTAGAACTCCCCTGCCACCATCCCACACAAGCTGTTATTTCTGTCTGTGCACGGCACACAACCAGCCCTTATATTGCCTCAAAGCACTCCCCATCCCTGCTGTCTGTCCTGGCTATAATTGCCCCTCTCTTCAGCCTGAATCTCTGTGAAGCAAAGACAGCAGGAATTGTCAGCCTCCCCACAGCCTTATCCCTGGGAGCTGCAGGCCTCCCTCATGCACCTCTCCTCCTACTTAGGCGGCCTATGTACTCTTTGGAGCTGAGAGTGGCAGCTTGTAATTACCGGTTGGCGAGGCTCACAGCAGCTGCAGGCCTCTGCTGCAAAGACTCTGCCGCCCTCCCTCCTGCGGTACTTTGCTGCTGTGCTTTCCCCCTCAGCCACCTCTTTGCACCCTCTTGACAGCTTTCCTCACAGCTCCATGGGTGCCTCCCTGCTGTGGGAAGGACCGGCATAATCTCCTTCAGCGTGGATTTCCCAGCAGCTGTGAATGCACAGAGTGGCCCAGAGGAAGGGAAGGGAACCTGCTCTCTTCCCTTCCCATTTCTCTCACCCCTGACGGTGGGGAGCCACACGGAGGTCAATTGACTGCAGAGCAACAAAGCACTGCCGGGCAGGAAAAGGCTGCAGATCTTCCACTCTAGGCTGCTTTAAGATGGCACTTTAATTTCCCCAAGACGGAATGGGCTCTTAATTCACTTCCATCTGTGGAATTAAGTAGTGGCGGAATTGAAAGTTAGAAAAGAAATCCAGGGATAAGGAGTGGCAATTTCCTTAAAGGTAGAGATACCCTTGACCGTTAGGTCCAGTCACGGACGACTCTAGAGTTGTGGCGCTCATCTCACTGTATAGGCCAAGGGAGCTGGCGTTTGTCTGCAGACAGCTTCCAGGTCATCTGGCCAGCATGTCTAAGCTGCTTCTGGGGAACCAGAGCAGCGCATGGAAATGTCGTTTACCTTCCCACCGGAGCGGTACCTATTTATCTACTTGCACTTTGACATGCTTTCAAACTGCTAGGTTGGCAGGAGCTGGGACCGTGCAACAGGAGCTCATCCCATCGTGGGGATTCGAACCGCCGACCTTCTGATCGGCAAGTCCTAGGCTCTGTGGTTTAACCCACAGTGCCACCCACGTCCCCTGGCAATTTCCTTACCTCACCTTAAAATAATAGCCACCATAGAAGCAGGCTCATTTAAAGGACTCCATTCTCTGTTCCAGGTGTTGGGAATCTTAGGGGGCCCCCAGATGTTGCTGAACCACAACTCCCATCATCCCTGACCATTGGCCCTGCTTGCTAGGGCTGATGGGAGTTGTAGTTCAGAACAGGGCTTTTTTTCCCCAGCCGGAACTTGCCGGAACTCAGTTCCAGCACCTCTCAGGTGGGCGCCATTGACATTCTAAGAGAACAAGGGAGGTGTTCATGGTGAGTTCTGGCACCTTTTTTCTGAAAAAGATATAGCACTGGTTCAGAAGCAGCTGGAGGACCAAAGAGTCCCCACCCCTGTTCTACCCTCTGCAAACATGTCACAAGAGGCCATACATCGTCCTTCACCCTCCCATTGTGTTGGACTACAACTTCCATCAGCCCCAGCCAGCCTGCCCAATGGTTGGGGTGGTAGGGGTTGTAGTCCAATAGCATTTAAAGGGCACCAGGTTAAAGAAGGTTGCTATGCTCAGTCAGGCAAGAATTAAAGGAGTGGGGTGTGGCTGCTCAGTTTCTGCCATTTCTTAATTTCTGGGATTTGGTTGCAACCATCAATCAAAGTCAGGCTGATCAGAGGGCAGAAATCCAATGGTTTGATTATGCTGTTAGAGGACATTGTATCTAGCTATGGGGTAGACAGGGGGCTCAGGACAGTGAGAAGTGGGGGAGGGAAGAGTGAGGATTTAACCTTTGCACTGTGGTGGTCCCACTCTGGAATCCTATCCCTATGGCTGTTTTTTGCCCTGGGACAAACACCTGGAGGGCAGTTTCTTCTGATAACACAATGTGTTAAGCAATGTGGGTGGGTTGGCTGTCATGACTGGATATTTTATGCTTCATACAATGAGTTTGTTTACCTGGGAAGACAGGCAAAAGTGTTTAGGCAAGGAAACTAGGGCTGTGAACTGATTAAAAATAAAAAGAGTAGTCAATTAATTGCATGCATTTTAGTTGGTTAATTAACCAATTAAATGTGCATATAATTTGCATGCACATGAAAGCAATGCTGAAGGAAACTGCCTTTGTTTTTTAGAATGCTCTTTTAAGATCGTGCTGTTGTTGTTGTTGTTTAGTCGTTTAGTCGTGTCCGACTCTTCGTGACCCCATGGACCAGAGAACGCCAGGCACTCCTGTCCTCCACTGCCCCCCGCAGCTTGGTCAGACTCATGCTGGTAACCTCGAAAACACTATCCAACCATCTCGTCCTCTGTCGCCCCCTTCTCCTTGTGCCCTCCATCTTTTCCAACATCAGGGTCTTCTCCAGGGAGTCTTCTCTTCTCATGAGGTGGCCAAAGTACTGGAGCCTCAGCTTCACAATCTGTCCTTCCAGTGAGCACTCAGGACTGATTTCCTTCAGAATGGAAAGATCGTGCTACTCATTGCTATTTTTTTCCAAGCACTTGCATTAGAAATAATTTTCTTTAAAAATTGCTGTTTGAATTATTACAGTTCCTTTTAAGATGATCAAAAGCATCAGTGTAATTGATTAATTAACTAAAAGAGGTCCCTTTCTTGAATGCCTAATTTCTTAGAAGGTGAGAGAGAAAAACAAGGTTAGAGATGCAGCCTTAAATGAAATTAAAGGAACTTTAAACATTTCTAGCTAATGCACTTTGCTTTTTCTATGATATGGATAGCTGAAAGGCCTGCTATGCAACTTAGGGCAGATCCACACTGTACATTTGAAGCACGTCCAACACACGACTTCCTCCAAAGAATTCTGGGAACTATAGTTTGTTAAGGGTACTGGGAATTGTAGCTCCATGAGGGGGAATATACATAATTCTTTTGGGGGAAGTTATGTGCTATGAATTTATGCTGGATGCCATTCTAAAGCTGGCTAAACACTGGCTGAAGGACCATAGGATGTACCCTCAGTGCTTTGGTTCTGCAAGCATAGAGGTAACATCAGTGGTAGGAATGGGGTGGTGATGTTTAATGCCAAAGAGAAGGAGAGGATTTTTGCTTTTGTTTTGGAAAAGGGGGGATGCTGCCACCACCACAAACCTTGTACCATGACTGAAGCAAGACATCAGGGCTTAGGAAATGGTGGCCCCCTTGCCTTCAAATTCATTGGTTAGTCAATTTCTGTGGACACACAAACAAACTGCATCCCTCCCTCTGTCCATGAGAATAGCAATTATGTTTGTTCTGCACCTCAGCTGTTTTTTGAGACTTAGTATAACCATACCCCATAATATAAGGAGAAAATGCTGGTTCAGAGGATATTTATAGAGTATCAATAGCTACGGCAAGGGCCTTAGTTTGGACTGGACCCATGGTCTGGAGGGAGGTTTACCTATCCCCCTGCCCCCCCCCAAAACTGCTGTTGATACTTTTAAAAACCATTTAGTTTGGACCTTTGACCGAGTTTCTGTTGGGGAGAAGAAATTGGAAAGAGCCCTTTGCCTGTTTGTTGGTGCTCACACAAGTTCAACTAGGGTGGAGAGCTAATGCTGTTGTCCATCAGAATAACAATAATAAGAGGAAGCATACATTATTTTTAATCTATAATGAAAGCACTTTGATACTTCGATTAACAGTTGCAATGATTTCCTCTTGCTCTTTGCAGTTCCCAGTTGCTCTTAAAAATACATCAGCGTGGGGGGGGGGGGACCATAGCTCAGTGGCAGAGCTCATGCAGAAGGTTCGAAGCTCAATCCCTGGCCTCTCCCATTAAAAGGTTTGGGTAGCACATAATAATAAGAAAAAAACCCTCTGCCTGACACCCTGGAGAGTCATTGCCAGTCAGAGCAGACATAATTGGGCTATATGGACAGGCAGCTTCCTGTGTAGATCAGTGCTAATTTGCACAATGAAAATTCAGAGAACAATCCTGAGACAACAGCCCTGCCTACATGAACAAGGAAACCCATTGTGTTTCACTCACAAGCCCTTTGCTGACTATCCTGGGTTATTCACAGGTCATTGTGCTTCTCTATGCCTTTGGTATCTCGCCATGGTCCCCTGGCCTCCCACCCAGTTTTTATTCTTTCTTAAAAAATGAGATGTTTTGGCTTTTTGGTTGGATGGGGGGATGTCTCTCTAGGGGAGCATTTCCTGTCCCCTCCCCCGTGTTTGACTTGCTTCTGGAAGTTTAATTTTGCCTATTTTGGGGGTGGGAAGAGCATCACCAGTTTTTCTCCAATGAAATGGGTACTTTGTGCTGCCCATGTCTGTTTCCTAAATATCCAAATGTGTCCCCAGGCTCAAGAAGGTTGGAAGACCCCTGCTCTATGGTATAGATACTACAAACTGCACCCACCTCTGCATTTCAGAGGAAGCAACCCTGCTGTTCTTAAGATTCATGATAATTTGCTCTGGGTGGAAAAAGAAGCACTTCAGCAGCCCCTGACCTTGCCCACCTTTTGGAATGTAAATAAATTTAAGGTTTAGGAAAGTCCAATAATTATTTTCTCAGGATAACTGATCACGTGAACAGGCCTTAGTTCCAGAGAGTACCTGATCCCAGAGGCGAAGGAAAGAAAGGGCTCATATCCTTGTCAATGAGGTTGCAAAGCAACTCTGTATGCTACTGTGCCTTTTGATCTCTTGTGGATATTGGTGTCTGGCTCATCCTGGAAAGTCAGTCTTGACCTTCTCAGCTGAAAAATAACACCCCTGCTGCTGGAAAGCAACTCTAGCTTACAAAAGAGGTTAGGGAGAGAGAGGTAAGCAGGAGTGGGTGCCTTTTTTACATAACAGGAATTATCCACACCCAAGCTGGATACTCCATTTAATTAGAATCCTGTAATCGGCAGTGATCATCCCCTTAAGCTTGTTATGTCACAGCTTGGTGGTTGGATCCCTTAAGCTTTACACACACACACACACACACACACACACACACACACACACCTAAAATGTTGACCTTTCATTGACTTCCAGAGATAGATAACTGAATAGAGTATCTAGATCCGGGTAGCCAATGTGGTACCCTCCAGGTGTTAATGGACTTCAACACTCCTGTCCCAACCAGCAAGGTCAGGGGTGAGGGGAGCTGCAGTCCAGCAACATCTGGAGAGCATCGCGCTGGGTATCCTTGCTCTAGATATGAGAACACTCTGCATTTGTGACTGATCCAGTCTGCATATTGCACATGCATGAGCCAAATGTATGCAGCCCAGTTCAAAGTTATTTTCTATAGGGTCCTTTCTGTGAATTGTAGGGGGGGGGGTCTGAACTGCATTTCTTTCTTTGCACACAGGGATCAGGTCCAACCATGGAAATTAATATAGATACTTTTGCAGGCAGAGGGAACTTCCACACCCACCTATCATTGCTATCTGGGCAGAGATTTTTAGTGCAAACCAGTACATTAGTGATTATTTCTCTCTCTGGATATAAGGGTGGTCAGGCCTAAGTCAAAGTCACTGCAAGGATTTATGGTAGCCTTGTGAAGATGTGGTTGGAGCAGGGGAAGCAAAATGAGGGGCAGCAAAATCAGACCTTGCTTAGATTCAATTTGTGGTGCTGTGCAACTCACAGGAATACCTGCATGGTAGCTATCTGCATTAATGGCTGGATGTGATAGCACTGGTAAAGGTAAAGGTACCCCTGCCCATACGGGCCAGTCTTGACAGACTCTGGGGTTGTGCGCCCATCTCACTTAAGAGGCCAGGGGCCAGCGCTGTCCGGAGACACTTCCGGGTCACGTGGCCAGCGCGACATCGCTGCTCTGGCGAGCCAGAGTCGCACACGGAAATGCCGTTTACCTTCCCGCTGGTAAGCGGTCCCTATTTATCTACTTGCACCCGGAGGTGCTTTCGAACTGCTAGGTTGGCAGGCGCTGGGACCGAGCAGCGGGAGCGCACCCCGCCGCAGGGATTCGAACCGCCGACCTTTCGATCGGCAAGTCCTAGGCGCTGAGGCTTTAACCCACAGCGCCACCTGCGTCCCTGATAGCACTGGTAGTGGTCTTTAAAAAAACAGACATCTTTTTACATGGCAGTTCCTATTGAAAGGAATAAGCTGTCTGTTTGAAGGACTGCATAACCTGTTCTGGTTCTAAAGGCATCTATAACAGTGGGAAGCAACCGTCAGCACAGACTGAAGTCCCTAGAGTGGATAAAGTGTAGAGACTTGGACGTGATGCTGGAGAACATCCAGTTCCTGAAAGAATTGCAGAGGGACTGTTGAAGCACTCAGTAAGACCCATTCTCAAGTTAATGCCACCACCAGCTCCCAAATAGATCTAATATACCCTAGAGAAGTTCAATACAGTAAACTAGTGGTGGCCAAACTCGGCCCTCCAGCTGTTTTTGGACTACAACTCCTATCATCCCTAGCTAACAGGACCAGTGGTCAGGGATTATGGGAACTGTAGTTCCAAAACAGCTGGAGGGCCAAGTTTGGCCACTACTGAAGTAAACACTGGGCATTGTTGCTTTCTGCATAGCTGACCAAGAGCCATGCCATTTTAGGAAGAACACAGCAGCAAAAACTTGTTCATTAGAGCTGCAACTTGATTTAAAGAAAATATATTACTTGATTAATTATGAGTTTTAATAAATTAACTGGTCATCCATTGAATGTGCATGTTAGTGAAAGCAGTATTTTTGAAACATACTTTCTTTTTGATTCTTGAATAATATGCACATATATCATAGTGCTCTCATTTCTGTAAGTCCTCCATTTTTTAACCATTGAAATCCACTGCCAATAAATCAGGGTACTTTTTAGTCTATTAAAATATGTAAATGATTAATCAAACCAATTGATTTATTAAACATCACCCTAATAGTTATGTGTATGCACCCAGGGCCCTACATTGAACCATCTTGGAGCCCCCAAACCCTCAGTCTTGGAATTCGCTGCCTTTCCTAGTTACCAACTGTATATTCCAGGCATGTCCAAAGTCCGTTCGATTTAATCCGGCCCCTGTGGCAGTATATGCTGAAATAGCTCAGTTGGGAGAGCGTTAGACTGAAGATCTAAAGGTCCCTGGTTCGATCCCGGGTTTCGGCAACAGTAGTTTACGTTTTAGGGGGTTGGACTCGATGGCCCTTGTGGTCTCTTCCAACTCTATGATTCTATGATTCTATGTCCTGGGGTAAAATCCTCACCAATCCTTACCATTCTTGATGCAGAAGCTTTTCAGCAGTTTTAGGAGCATTTAAAACAACAGCTTTGGTCGGCCCTCATACATGTTCACTTCATCAAATCTGGCCCTCTGGCACCCCTGATATATTCTATATGCAAATGTAGTGACTTCTGACTAAGTCTCCATCACCTGTAGAAATTCCAGCAAGCATGAGACTCAGTTTAGAGCAATGAGGTTTTCTTCAAACTATATGTACATGAAAACATAAATTAGCAAGGATCTAGAAGCAGACACAGCACCACGCAAACCTCCTACATTTATTAGCATTTGTTGTTCTTGGGATGAAGCAGCTCTGCTCTGGAAGGTCATTCTGGTTTCCTGTGGCTGTTGTTTTTCATTGCTAATGCTGCCACCCAGTCAATAAAGTGGAGCGACAATTCTTTCTGAACAGGGAGAAAAGAAGATGCCTATTTCTCTTTCCTTTCTGATTGCTGCAAAATAATTGGTGATGCAGGAAGAGCAGGAGGGTGGGGAGGCAGAGATGGAAAAATAGTGATGTTGTTGCTGGGGAGAGTTTGGTAGACTGGGCTTCTCCTTGGGAAAATAGCAAGCATTTGAGAAAGAAGGTTTTGCTGAATATAATTTTTGGGACCTCAAGGAGTGATTACGAGAAGGGCGGGCAGCCAACAGGCTCTTGCAGCCAACTATAGGCAAGATAAAATAAGTGGGGAGAGCAAATGAGTGGTGAAAGGATGTGGAAATGCAGAGGAAAGGAAGCATTATCATTTAGCAAGGACTTCAGGGCCAATTTGGAGCTAGTGCCAAGAGGAGAAGGTTGCAGTAGAGTAGTTGGAATATAAACCTGAACAGAGCTCAAATGAATTCCCTCCCGCCCTGCTCTTCCCCGCCCCTGGGCAGCAAGTCTCTCCTCTGCAAATACTAGTGCCGAATCTTATTCAACAGATTCACCAAGGCTCAGATGGTGACTATATATTTTTGTGTGTGATGTCAGTATTTGATTTGACAAGATTTGAAATTTGATTTCTATATTCTATATTTGACTGCTAATTTTGGGTATGAATCCTCTCAATCGTGTAAATCAATGGAGTCAGCAATGTCTGCATTGGTTTGCAAAGGGAAGGGAATATTGCACCCCTAGAAGTGGGTGGGGGAGGTTGAAGGGGCAAGGATCCTTGCTGTAATGGTGGGCCTGGGCCTCCAGCCCCCACTAGCAACGTATTGGCACGTAGCCTTTGCCTGGCTGCAAAAGACCAAAACAGAAGGGGGTTGTCATAGGAAGCTTAGAGGGCACACCAATCAGGAGGCTAAACAAGAACTGAAAAGTACTTTTTACACCAAGATACAACGCGGGTGGCGCTGTGGTCTAAACCACAGAGCCTAGGGATTGCTGGTCGGAAGGTTGGCAGTTCAAATCCCCACAACAGGGTGAGCTCCCATTGTTTGGTCCCAGATCCTGCCCACCTAGCAGTTCAAAAGCACGTCAAAGTGCAAGTAGATAAATAGGTACCGCTCCGGCGGGAAGGTAAACGGCCTTTCTGTGTGCTGCTCTGGTTCGCCAGAAGTGGCTTAGTCATGCTGGCCACATGACCCAGAAACTGTCTGCGGACAAATGCTGGCTCCCTTGGCCTATAGAGCAAGATGAGCAAGCAACCCCAGAGTCGTCCGTGACTGGACCTAATGGTCAAGGGTACCTTTACAACTTGGTTCAGAGGCAAGAGCTGTGACTCTCAGCCATAAGGAGACTTTTTGTAACTTTTGGGTCAGTCCAGTTCCAGATGTACGTTGCACAGAAGAGAAAATACCTCAGGAAAGGAGACTTGTGGCTTTGTGTTCCATCACATCAACCCGCAACAGCATTGTGAGTGATGGCTCTTCAAACACCTGCTTACCAATCCTTACCATTCTTGGTGCAGAAGCTTTGCAGCCGTTTTAGGAGCATTTTAAAAATCCTAATGCTAGTGTGAAAGTGGTTTTTTCCGGATTGGACAGGAGAGCTTGAGGCTGTGGTATTTTCCCCGCTCTGCCAGCCAGGCAGCAGTCACTAAGAAGAAGAAGAAGAAGAAGAAGAAGAAGAAGAAGAAGAAGAAGAAGAAGAAGAAGAAGAGTAGTTTGCATTTGATATCCTGCCTTTCACTCCCTTTAAGGAGTCTCAAAGCGGCTAACATTCTCCTTTCCCTTCCTCCCCCACAACAAACACTCTGTGAGGTGAGTGGGGCTGAGAGACTTCAAGGAAGTGTGACTAGCCCAAGGTCACCCAGCAGCTGCATGTGGAGGAGCGGAGACGTGAACCTGGTTCCCCAGGATTACGAGACTACCGCTCTTAACCACTACACCACACTGGCTCTCTAACTAACACCTAAATGACTTCCAAGAACAATTTGACAGAGACTCTCATCCGCTCTCCCACACATGCATTTCAGGCCCCTTTCGTTTTGTTTGAATGCCCCGCCCCCTGCCCATTTCTGTACCTTCACTTCTTCGCTTAAAAGATGGAGCTGACTTGAGGCCCTCCTTTTATATATACATGAGCCAGTACCTTTTTATCAACACCGTTTTACCCAGCAGGATCCTGAAAACAGATGACAGCAACCTAGTAACAATACAGCACTGCCATGGCAACCGGCTCCGCGCAGGAGGGGTGCAACAGAATCCTTGCTTAAGATGGGACTGAAGACCATTAAAAAAAAAAAAAAGTGTCACAGACAGTGACTGTTTAAAAAGGAACACTAAGCAGCTTAAATATTCAGTGATGGGGGGGGGGACCCTCAACCAAGTGCAGAATTATGGCATAACAGGGCCTCCTCATTTGTGAGCACCAGAGGCATTATCAGGCGTGGAGCAGGCAAATGATGAGGAGCCAGACACAGGGCTTAGAGCAGAATGGGCCTGTTTTCCCTCTAGGAAGTAAAATATACCTTGTGTGAACTGCGCTATTGCAAGAGAACCAAATGGCCACCTAGTAGGATAGTCTGAACAGAAGACAGTTTATCCAAGCAGAAATCCCTGAGAATGAATAAGGCGGAACTGCTGCCTCTAGTTTGAGGGTCGACAATGTGTTGACCTCCCACATGTTGTTGGATTACAACTCCCACCGTCCATGCTGGCTGGAGCAGAGGGGAGTTGCAGCCTGACAACAAACGATTGGCTACCTCTCCAACAGCGTATAAAATAGGGATGGGGAACCTGTGGCTCTCCAGACTTCAGATGCTATTGGACTCTCCATTCAGTCGCAACCGGCTTGGTCAATGGTCAGGGATGTTGGAAATTGGAGTCCAGAACCATCTGGAGGGCCACCGGCTCCCCATCTTTGCCACAGTTCAAGGGCACTGTGTTCCAGCTGCCTGTACCTTCTTTCAGAATATTGCTCCATTCCGTTCACTCTCCGATTTTCCACTCCCCTTGCAACATTCAGCATACCATGCCCACTGAGCATGTGCAACACTTAGTTCTCATTGCACCATTCTGAGGTTTCTTTTCTTCCTAGGGATTTTTCTCTACTTCTGCAAACTTTGCGATTTTCCCAAGCCTGCTGGTATATCTCATAGAATGTGATTCTATGGACCCATTCCAGCCAGGCAAAACCACTTGAGAGGGGCATGGAGCAGGGCTGGTGAGATGTGTAGCCTAGGAAGGGCAAAAAGGTCATGGAGCCAGATGTCAGATGAAGAAGCTTGGATGGAGGGTCATATTTGACTGCTGGGCCTGACAGTTGTGGACCTACTTTTGGGGGGCCCATTCACAACCAGCAACAAGGTCTGGCTAACCCACTGTCTTCAATGGGGTTGTTCCACAACAGACCACCACAAATTTTCCACGAGTTTCCATTTTTGGGTATTCACTTAAGTACTTTTGTGAACTCACTGTTATTTCTCTAGGGTCTTTACCTCTGTTAAAAAGGGAAAACAATTACATTAGTCACAGTAGAACAGCCAACATACTGCAACGCCAACATACCTTTACAACATCTGTGCTACCGACTCAAATTTGGGGATTGTTAAAATATATACCAAACAAATAAATAAATCAATTTGAGTCATGTGACTCAATTTGGGCCTGCTCAACTCCAAAATTTTAAGCAATGTGGACTAAAGTCTCTTCTGGATCCCTCTGGGATTGGGTCCCTGAAGCTTCTCAAGCTTCATTAGTTTCATAGTAGTTCAGTCCCTGGGGCCTGAATTTTCCCCACCCTTGGGCTACAGTAATATACATATGTACTGTAGTTTGGTCCTCAAAGGTAGAGCAAGCATAGGTTTAAATGTTGGTGGAGCAGTAGCTGCTCCATGCAACAAGTTCCACTGCCTTGTCCACGTTACACTGAATATTTTAAAAAAGAGCTACTCTTGATAATCACAAGGGGATGCTGACAGTCTCATACACACCCTAACCTGTTTATGCAGCCAGAATCTCAGTGGTGCTTAAGGATACACCAAATAAATTCCCTGTGCTGTCTCATGCTGGTGTTTCCTTCCCAGCAGGTTACACTGCAGTTCAGATTAGTTGTCTTCTAATACTCTGGATTCATCTGCTCCATGTAAAACCAGCCAACTTTCACATCCCAGTCAAGGGTAGCATATTTCCGTGTTTTTGATCACCAGGGGGATTAGCCGAGGGGTTGGGATGGAGAGCAATGTACTAACTCTTCCTCCTGTAATTTCTGGTCCCTGTTAACTTTACATAATCCATCCTCTAATCCTGCCTGCTGAGCTGCACTTTCTCCTTATCTGTCTCTAGCCACACACACACACACACACACACACACACACAGAGAGAGAGAGAGAGAGAGAGAGAGAGAGAGAGAGAGCAGAATACCTATTTTCTTGCCAAAAATGCAGCATACAGGAATAGGGATTCCTGTACAGAGATAATTAAAAAAAAAAAATAATACCTGCTGAAGTATTCAAATATGTGTCTGAACATCCTTTTCCCTACCCCGATCTTTTCACCTGAAAACAGTATTAAAAGAGAATGTCTTTCATTTCACCCACTTACACTCCTGAAATTGAATTAAAACTTGGGCCAAAGGGGTGAACCCTGAAGGATGCCTAACATGGAATTTAGACTGAAATGTGACTCCCAATATTGTGGATATTTTTATTATTATTGTGTTGTTGTTGTTGTTGTTGTTGTTTTAAATGGTGGTTGGCAGCAGGCTGGCCAAGATCCACCGTTGGCTCTGCCCATCTATTTATTCTCCACACCAGTAAAAAATGTCCCATGCAGCTGTGCTGTGGATGATGGAACTGACTCTGAGGAGGGAGCATAGAAAGGCAAAGCCTTCTCTCAGTGCTCTGAAACTTTAGCATGTCAGGGATGGCAATGCACAGGTCCCCTGGAGAGGCACAGCAGTTCTCCTCTTATCCCAACTCTCTGGCAGATTCTTTTGCTCCAGCTGAGTGGTGATCAGGGAGATAATTATCTCACTGTTATTTATTCTGTGCACTAATCAGGAGCCTGCTGATAACATAACACGATGAACAACAGGCAGAGCTAGACTCCCAGGGGTTTCCTTTGGTATCCAAACAGCTTAGAAAGCAGGAAAAGATCTACAGGGCTGGGATCCAAACCCAAAGCTTGGGGAGGAGGGGTAAACAGTCTGGGCTCTGAAGATAATGTGCCCTCCTATTCCTAAAGCTTCCCAGATGGCACCCCCTGTGCATTTCCCCCCACCCACCCTCAAACAGGGATGGATTTAGTCAATATAGATGAATGGCTTTCTCATCTCAGTTTGTTCTGCTTCACTGGAGGCAAATCCTCGCATTCAGGGCAGGCCTTAGAGAAAGTGACATTTATTAGACTGCAGAGAAGGGTGACCTTGAGAGCGGAGGAGAGATAAAGGGGTGGGGGGAGGAGAGAAAGGGAAAGGATGGGTTGTAGATGAATCCAGAAGAGGAGGAGGGAATAGAAATGGGGCATGTGCAGAGCCCCAAAGGAGGAGGTGCCAGGGAAAGAAGAAGGGTGGCTTCTGTGTAAAATGAAAGAGACAGAGAAGTGCAAGAGACAGTGAATGAGAAAATACAGAGCAGGGGGAGAAAAGCGGGAGGAGAAGGGGGTGGTGTGAAGAGCTGGAGAAGGAATATTGGGGTGTGTGGAAGAGGGGAAGCCAAAGAAGAAATTATGGGAGGAGAAGTGGAGGCCATCTCCTGGAAAGGAGGACACAAAGATCTGAAGGAGACAAGGGCTGGCGGGACCCCAGAGTTCTACTGAAGCTTTTAAACCAGAAAAATTCCTCTATACTGGGATGATTCACACAGTAGTATTTCTTGACCAAGTAAAAACAGTATCAGTGGATCTCCCATCCTACTTGGGTACCTTAAACCTGTGTAAAGCATCCTACTTAAGTACACAAAAAGAGCCTTGCTGGATCAGGCTGAAGGCGCATGTAGTGCAACATCCTGCTCTAGAAGAGACCAACCAGATGCTTCTGGGAAGCCCTGAAGCAAGTCCTGAGTGCAACCACACTTTCCGCACTTAGGATTCTGAGCAACTGGTATTCGGAGGCTAAATTGCCATCAGCATGGAGGTCATTGGGGCTCAAAGCCACTGATAGCTTCATGCATTTATCTGGTTGGCTAGCCTCTGTCTCAGCAGACAGTGGAGGAGTGCGCCTCCAAGCTGTTGGAGGTTTTAGTGACTTCTGAAGCTGTAGGGACAGGAGAGACATGTTTTGTTGCAGCTGGGGCAGATGAAGGCATCTGGTTGTGCTGCTGTAGATGCACCATGGCATTTCTTCTCTCTGCCCTCTTCCTAGCAGTCATTTCTCCTGTGGTCACTGCTATGGATGCACAACTTGACTGCCTGTCTCCAGGCATTGCGGTCATCTGTAATGGATTTCCACATGGCAGGGCTGATCTTGCCAGCCTTCTTGTCACATTGGCAGACATCTTTGTGGCGCAGAGTTGGTCAGCCAATTGGCCAGAAGCTAGCTCCCCATACAGCATGTCCTTGAGGATCCTGCCATTTATCTAATCCTCTTTTAAAGCCCTTGGTGTCCATCTACTTCCTGTGGCAGCAAATTCCACAGCTGAACTATGGGCTATAAGAAGAATTACAGTGGTACCTCAGGTTACTGACTTTTCAGATTACAGACTCTGCTAACCCAGAAATAGTACCTCAGGTTAAGAACTTTGCTTCTGGATGAGAAGAGAAATCGCGCAGTGGGGGCGTGGGGGCAGCAGGAGGTCCCATTAGCTAAAGTGGTAAAGGTAAAGGTAAAGGGACGCCGACTCTGGGGTTGCGGCGCTCATCTCGCTTTATTGGCTGAGGGAGCTGGCATACAGCTTCCAGGTCATGTGGCCAGCATGACTAAGCCGCTTCTGGCGAACCAGATCAGCGCACAGAAACGCCGTTTACCTTCCTGCCAGAGCGGTACCTACTTATCTACTTGCACTTTGACATACTTTCGAACTGCTAGATTAGCAGGAGCAGGGATCCAGCAACAGGAGCTCACCCCGTCACGGGGACTTGAACCGCCAACCTTCTGATCGGCAACTCCTAGGCTCTGTGGTTTAACCCACAGCGCCACCCACGTCCCTAGCTAAAGTGGTACCTCAGGTTAAAAACAGTATCAGGTTAAGAACGGACCTCCAGAACGAATTAAGTTCTTAACCAGAGGTACCACTGTACTTTCTTTTCTTCCAGCATTCCTCTTCATAAGATGGCTCCAAGCTCATGGGAAGAAATACTTCTCTTTCCACTTTCTCCACAATCGTATACACCTCCATCATGTGCCCCCATCACCCTTTTTCTAAATGTAAAAGCCCAAGGTGTTGCAACCTTTCCTCATAGGGAAATTGCTTCATCCCTTGGATCATTGTTGTTGGCCTTCTCTGAACCTTTTCCAGCTCTGGAATGTTCTTTATGAGGTGAGGAAACCAGAACTGCAAAACAAATGACCTCAAGTCTGAGCTCTGTTGGGGCAAATAATTTGTTTTCAAGTGGCTCAAGCTTTATTGAAACACTCTTGCTAAAATCTTTGCCTACAATTCCTTTATGTTTTGCCAACATCCTCCTGGGTCTCCTAAACCTCAGAACCACCCTGGAGGCTTTGCTCATAAAACTTTGCAGGCCTTAAGTCATCAAAATGGTTCAGCTGGAAGAACAAAATCAATCGGCAGATTTTGTGTTATTTGGCAAGTGTCCTGTCGTGGCAATGGGGACTGTGGGTTGCAGGAGGAGGGGGTTATGATACTGGGGGCTTATGTGTGGTTCATTCAAATGGTGTGCTTTCTTTCAGCTTGGAGATCTTTTTTCGTCATTCACCAAAACCTCTTTCTCATATTTTGGACTAAAGAACTTCTTCAGGAAGATTTGCAACTAAAAAGAGGACAGAGAGCCAAGGAATAGAGCGACTTCTGGGGGGGAAAGAGGAAGAGAAAGGCAGAGGTAAAGGAAAGTAAAGATTACCAGCGCTTAGTTGCAGGTGCACATAAGGGGATGCTCAGCAGACAAGAGTGTCTGCTAGTATCATGTGGATCACTTTATGTGAATGAGCAGCTGTGCTCTTCATTCTCCTGCTGCCTGTTCTCAGGCTCCAAACATCTGGTCTCAGAAGATTCACTGTTCATTCATAGCTGTGTGCATGCTGCATGACACTTTAGTATGGTCAGAGTAACTGCATGGCTGCTGTGAAGGTTCCACTGCTCTGATAGAAATTTAATATCCAGCACAGTTTGTGGTGTCCTTCTTTACCCCAATCATGAGTGGCACCACTGTATCAGGAGCTCTCTGATAGCCTGAAGCTCTATGTAATGTAACTAACTGCTCCTAGAAGATCTCCTAGTGATCCCATCATTGTCTTGGGTACAAGAAAGTGGTGTTTATTTACTTAGAATCATAGAAGGGAGTTGGAAGGGGCCACGAGTGTCACCTAGCCAACCCCCTGTGCAATGCATTAATCTTTTGCCCAACATGGGACTCAAATCCACGACCCTGAGATTAAGAGTCTTATATCCTACTGACTGAGCAATGCTAGCAACAACAACAACAAAAACAACAACAACAACTTATTTTTACTACCCCACCCATCTGGCTGGGTTTCCCCAGCCACTCTGGGCGGCTCCCAACAGAGTATAAAAAATGTGATAAAACATCAAACATTAAAAACTTCCCCAAACGGGGTTGCCTTCAGATGTCTTCTAAAAGTCAGATTGTTGCTTATTTCCTTTGCATCTGGTGGGAGGGCGTTCCACAGGGCAGGCGCCACTACTGAGAAGGCCCTCTGCCCGGTTCCCTGTAACCTCACTTCTCGCAGTGAGGGAACCGCCAGAAGGCCCTCGGTGCTGGACCTCAGTGTCCTGGCTGAACTATGGGGGTGGAGACGCTCCTTCAGGTATACTGGGCTGAGGCCGTTACAGACAATAGTTCTATATCTCTTATTAACAGAAAGTTTACTGGGTGGTTCACACATAAAAGTGTGGCTTATTGTGTAAGAACCACTCACGTTGCTTGTTCAGATGATTACTAGTGAACTGGATTTTTGGAACTTCCAGTTAATAATTCCCAGGACACAGCATGCGCACACAGGCAGGCATTAGCAATTACTGTACTCTTAATGCGATTCAGTCTTCAGCCCTCTAGTGCAGGGGAACCACTTCAATTATCTTTCAGCCGGGTGTTTCATTTAAGAAGATTATTTCATGGTATGCACAGCAGCACCGGTAGGTGGCATGCACATATATGCACATTTATCCGTTTAGCAGATTTATCCAGCAGTGGGTCATCGGAGCACCACCACCAGCTGTCTGTTGGACGGTGTGAGCTTGTTTAATTCCTCAGTCAGACACTCCATTGCAAAAGTCTACAAGGGGACAGCAAAGATTAGCAAGGATTTCATACAGGGAATCATCAGTCAACAGATGTGCTTCCTTATTAAAATATTTTTGGGAGTCCACTGGAGTGATTAGAATGAAGATAATCACCACCCAGTGTGAAGGACAAGCTGGGGCATTAGACTATGGCAATTTAAATACCCATCTTTTACAGAGACTGGGAATCTATGGTTCTCTCACCACTCTCTGCTCAATCTCCCATAATGGAAATATCGATTTATATATATATATGATTTAAATGTGCAACTGGAGATAGTACCACAAAGGTTTTGAGAATCTACTAATAATTTTCCTATTTAGAAGGGGGAGAAGCTATACAGTGGTACCTCTGGTTAAGAACTTAATTTGTTCTCATCCTGAAGTTCTTAACCCAAGGTAATATTTCTGGGTTAGCGGAGTCTGTAACCTGAAGCATTTGTAGCCCGAAGCATTTGTACATGCTGTACATGCAAAAACCTCTGTAGCAGATGCTGGGAGGAATTGTTACAATAAGAACAGAAGGAGAGCCTCCTGGATCAGGCCGATGTCCCATCTAAGTCCAGCATCCTGTTCTTACAGTGACCAACCACCATATGTCTGGTGATAGGACCATGTTAGCTGCAGCCTTAATCCCAGTAACCTGGGCTTAAGCCCTGCTGAATTCAGTAGGATTTACTTCTGAGTAGATGTAGCTAGGATGGGCCACACCCATGACAATGACAGGAGCTTCCTAAAATGTCCCCTTCCAAAGAGTGCCAAGGATTTTGATTTTTTAAAAAAAAGATTTTCTAAGAGACAACACCCAATATTGACACCAGACATTGTATATTGGAGGCTCTAAACATGGCAGCCTCCAACTATAGGCAGAGTCAAGCACCAGTGCAGCTTCCATAGTAAAACACCAGCAGGAAAACACATCTGTGGGGAGGAGACAGTGAGGTGACTGGCAGCAGCAGCCGCACCACACCACATGGGGCTCTGAGGGCAGCAGTACCAGGCAGGGCCCCAAGTTGCTGCTGGATAAGGTCCCATTGGTAACACCATGACAATAGCCACTAAAGCATGGGTAGGCAAACTAAGACCTGGGGGCCGGATCTGGCCCAATCGCCTTCTAAATCCAGCTCACAGACGGTCTGGGAATCAGCGTGTTTTTACATGAGTAGAATGTGTCCTTTTATTTAAAACGCATCTCTGGGTTATTTGTGGGGCATAGAAATTTGTTCATCCCCCCCCCCCAAATATAGTCCGGCCCCCCACAAGGTCTGAGGAACAGTGGGCCGGCCCCCTGCTGAAAAAGTTTGCTGACCCCTGCACTAAAGTCTGGCACCAAGCCTAACATCCACCATGAAGTCTGTCACTCTCCTTCTCTATTCGCCTTTTATAGGGCTTGCAAAACAACATCACTTCCATTTGACCTCCAGATCACCAGATCGCTAGTATATTTGCTTTATCCGTGTGGTTTATTTTGTTCTTTGCAGATTTTTTTGTAATTGTTTCATTTTTCTTGTACACTGCTCTAGGCAAACTGGAAAGGTGGCCAATAAATTACTTTTAACAAATGCATGATGAATAATAAATGCTGATGAAGGTTTCGTATGTGGTACAAGATAGGGCACCTGCTTTTTGCCTACTAGCGCTTGTATTAAATTCAGTTCAGAAGCTGTGGCAGCGAAAATTATTATGGTGAAGACCTGTCAGTTCCTGAGCTGGAATGGGAAGTCTCGATGTAATGAGAGAGAGGCCATTTCGCACTCTGCGCTTAAGTATTTTGTTTTGGTTTTTTTGCATTTTCAGCATCTGTAAATCAAATGAAGGGGCTTGGTTGACAAGAGCATTCCATTTTAAAATAGTTCACTTCTCCCATCTGTACCTTCTTAACAATATTCAGCCTTCATGACACATTCCAGACTAGAAAGGCATTCTCAAGAGTTATTTGTGAAAACACCCGGTGAGATAACACATATCTTCCTTCCTGCTATACAAATCCTGATGCTTTCAAGAGATTCTAAAGGCAGGTTTACACATTGCATTTGAGTACACACATTTACAGCTGTACGACACCACTGTGCCACTGTAGGCAATTCCACCACAGGCAGGAGGATCACACATGACACTTGTGTTTGTGTTTGTTGTCGCTCTGTCTTTGTTGTTTTGCATGTATGAAGGGACACATTTTGTACATGTATGTTGAAAAGACACAAAGTGAGAGGCAGGCCTTGCAACACCTTTTGGTCTCAAAACTACCCCCCCACACACCCACACCCTGGATTTGCTAAGTAGGGATAAAAAGTAGGCAAACACCATTTTAAATTGAATGCACACTCTCTCGGCTCCCCTTATTGGCTTATATAGTGTTATGTGCTTTGCAGTTTAAGCAAAAAACTGAAGAAAAGGGACAGGTCTGTAGCCCACAGACCTGGCAGCCCGAGGTTGACAATGTAAAAAAAGAACAGAAGGACTGAAAGGCAAAGATAGCAGCAAGGGATGAATGTAACTACAGATACGCTTTCTATTGTGGCTTGAAATGAAGAAATTACAGCCAATGTTAAGGTTTAGATTTGAATTGTAAATGTGGCATGCAAATCCACATTAAGCATCACTTGCAAAAACAGCCTTAACCCTTTCTCTCACCTCATCCTTATGCTTACCTGTTATCTAGGACGAAAATTCCAGGTATGTTTTAAATTATTTAGAAATAAGTGAACCCCCGGTTTGGATGGGGTAGTATTCCCCCTTAAAAGCAGATTTACTGCTTGGGGCAACTCTTGTATTGAATACTAGTGCAACCACTAGGGGCCAAGGTCCATTCAGACCCCCCCCCCATAAAAATATTTGAAGGGGCTGGGCCCTCTCAAAGTTGATGGACATTGCCATTCAAATGGTGTGCGTACACCATGTCATGTGATCAATTATGCAGAGCGGGGCTTACCTCCCCCCCATTTTTTTTATTCAAGTGTCATGCCTGCTTCTTGAATGCCTGCACGAAGCTTCTGCAGCCAATCGGAACCTGCGTTGGACGTTCAGGTTCCAAAGAACATTCGCAAACCGGAACACTCACCTCCGGGTTTGCGGTGTTCGGGAGCCAAAACATTCTATGCTCAAGGTATTTGACTTCCAAGGTATGACTGTACCTTGGATTCTTCCCACAAACCGGAGCAAGATTGCACTGCTCTGCTTCACAAGAAGCAGCTTAGTCATGCTGGCCACAGGACCTGGAAGCTCCCTGCGGACAAACGCCGGCTCCCTTGGCCAGTAAAGCGAGATGAGTACCGCAACCCCAGAGTCCTTGTGGACTGGACTTAGTCAGGGGTCCCTTTACCTTTACCTTAAGTGCAATATACAATATGACACTAGATGGTGATAGTGAGCCTTATGGAAAATTCAATGTATTTTTAAAAACGCTTTAAAAACAAGCCTTTTCAAAACGGTTTTTATATGTGTGTAGATTCCACCCCAGTAATTCCACGTTGCCCGTCGCAGCGCAGGCTTCCTGCGCTCCTGCAGCATCAATAGCTAGATCTCCTGCCGGGGGTTCCTTCGCTACCAATTCGCCGGTTAAAAGCCTGCCCCACTTCCTTGGCTGGGTAGCTCGCCTCCAACCCTTCGAACTCGCGCTTCCAGAGGCAGCATCTAAGCCGGACTGGAGGTGCGCTTCCCCATTCCTGCATTTCCCCCCACCGTCCACCCTCAATAAATATCATGTTTCTCAAAACAGTATCATCGCATGATTCAAACGACTCTGCAGCGGCTTTCTTTTCTGGAGGAGGAGGCAGAAGCAGCATCCCCTCCTCTAGCGCGCAGACGCGGCCTTGGCGAGGGGAGCGCTGGCGGCTCTCGCTCGTCATCTCTCCAGCGCCTGCCAAGGAGAGGTTTCCAAGCGGACCTCGGGGCCAGCAACGAAGGCGGGGAGGACCCGGCAGAAGGGCCAGGGGGCATCTTTCCAACTGGCCTCCCCTCGCAGATCTAGGGTGCACATCACCAGCACCCCCCCAGAAAAACACACACAGCTCCTTGCACGTTGCTATAGAGAGAGGGGTGTGTGCGTGTAGCAGGGGGCAGCAATCTTCTCCAGTAACTGTGTCTCGCGGGGCCAAGCCTCCTCTGCTGACAGGCTGTGGGTGGGTGTGAGTGTGCCAGGAGCTGGTGTACAGGAGGAGCATCGCAGGCTCTCATTGGACGCGCGCGCGCAGCCAGCCAGCCAGCCTCCCTCCCTCCTTGCACTCCAGCAGCCTGGCTGAGCCTTGGCTGGTGCTCCTGCTCGTCGGGCTTTCCACTTCACTGCCGATCCTCCCCGCACCGGAAGCCTGAGGCTCCGCCTTCCTCGGCATCCAGCACCGGGAAAAGCCCCCCTGGGCACTTCCAGCGGGAAGCGCAGCACTACGCCCGGCTGGGCAACCCCCTCCTCGCCACTTGGCGGCGGCGGCGGGGCTGCGCGGGATCCGTCCAGAGCAGCGGCTGCTTCGCCTTCCGACCCGATCGCGCTCTCGTCGGGCAGGAGAGGCCCCCGCGAGCCGGGATGGGCTGAGCGCCCGGGGAAGAAGCAGCCGAGAGGAGCTCGTGGGCCGGCGAACAAGTGAGTGGCCGGCCGGCTGGTTGGTTGGCGCTGCTGCTCGGGGAGGCTGTGCGCTTGGTGCAATGCAACACCGCGTGGCCGCCTGCAGGGCTCCGCGGCGGACATGCTGAGCAGGGGAGGAGCCGGCGGGAAAGCGCCAGGCGAGCTCGGCGGCTCCGCAGCAGGGCTGGAGGGAGCGGGCGCCGCCAGCTCGGCCTTCGCCTTCCGCAGCAGGTGGATCCCGCAGGCGCGGCTCCGGGGATGAGCCCCGCGGGCGCGCCGCCTCCTATCGCCCCGGTCAGCACGCGCTCGCCGCCGCCGCCGCCAGGGTCGGACCCTGCGCTCCCCCCGATGGTTCCCGCCCGCCTGCTTCTCTGTGACAGGGACGTGACCTTCCCTGGCTGAGCCTGACGATGTGGGGTCAGGATGCCTCGGTGCCCCGACGTCGCCTGGCGCAACCTTGCAGGGGCGCTCCTTGGCTGCTGGCGCTGCTGCTGAGCTTGGCCCTTGCCCGGAAAGGGGGCTCGGCGGCACACTGCCCCAGCAAATGCGTCTGCGCCAGCAACATCATCAGCTGCTCCAAGGCCAACCTGAGTGTCTTCCCCCATCCCCTTCCCTCGTACGCGGCTGCCCTGGACTTCAGCTACAACCAGCTGACGCGCCTGCGGGCGGAGTGGGCGCCTTCCCCGCTTCCCCACCTGCACTCCCTGTTCCTCAGCCACAACGGCCTTTCCTTCATCTCCACGGAGGCCTTCACCAATGTTCCTCACCTCAAGTACCTGGACCTCTCGTCCAATAGCATCCAGGAGCTGGGGGAGAACCACTTCAGCCACCTGGTGAAGCTGGAGGTGCTGCTGCTCTACAGCAACAAGATCTCCAAGATTGACCGGACGGCTTTTGAAGAGATGACCAAGCTCCAGAAGTTGTACCTGAGCCATAACGCCATCAGCCGCTTCCCCCATGAGCTGCTGAAGAAGGACGAGGGGGGCTTCCCGGAACTGGCCTTGCTGGACCTCTCTTGCAACAAGATCAAGGATATTTCCGTGGACGAGGTGAACAAGCTCCCGGCCTGGGTGAAGAACGGCCTCTACATCCACGGCAACCCCCTCACTTGCCATTGCCCGCTCTACAACCTCTTCACCCACTGGCAGAAGCGGCAGCTGAGCTCCGCCACGGACTTCAAGGAGGAGCTCAAGTGCTTCCTCCAGAAAGACAGCAAAACCATCAAAATCTCCAGCCTCAGTGGCCCAGGGGGCTTGAACTGCAGCGAGTTCAAGGAGCAAGTGCTGGAGGTCCATCGCGGGGAAGAGGTGATCATCAACTGCGACACGAGGCAGCGAGGGGTGGTGATCAGAGAGTGGCTGACCCCCCGCTATGAGCGTGTCCCCCAGGAGGGCGACAACAGCTCCATGACCATGCTGACCAACGGGAGCCTTCAGATCAAAAACATCAGCGTGGAGGACATGGGTCCCTATACCTGCTATGCGGTCAGCCAGGTGTTCAACGAGACCCTCTATGTGCACGTCACGGTCCACAACTACTCCTTGCACGGGACCCCGGACACCCTCAACACCGCCTACACCACGCTGGTGGGCTGCATCCTGAGCGTCATCCTCGTGCTCATCTACCTTTACCTGACCCCCTGCCGCTGCTGCTGCCGCAACGGTGAGAAGCAGGCCAGCCAGCGCGAGGACAGCATCAACTCCTCGGTGCTCAGCACCACACCCAACCACAACACCGGTGGGGGCAAGGAAGGGCTGAACCGGCACATGGCGCCTGGCAACGCGCAAGGCCAGAATGGCAAATGCAAAGCCAACAGCTCCCCCAAGCAGGCGGCGAAAGGGTCCCAGAAGGCAGAGCGGAAGATGTCGGATGCGGACTCTGTCAGTTCTGTCTTCTCCGACACGCCCATTGTGGGGGCCTCGCAGGGCGAAGGCGGGAGAGGATCCGGCAGGGATAAGGCAGGGGCTGAATTAGTGGGGCTGCTGTGATCGTTCTGGCACTGGGAAACAAGACGGAGGATGCAGCCACATCCCTTAAGGCATAACACTATTCTCTGGTACTGTTCTCCGACCTGCCACAGTATGTAATGGCGTTGCTTTGTTACTTTCCTCCTGTCAAGCCCACAGTCCAGTGTCAAAAACCTTGCTCTCCCAATATTGCTCTTGAAGCACAGTCTTTCCTCAGCCCTCCGTTTCTTTGGAATGACATGGTTTTTCAGATCGCCCTCATGGGAACCTTTGTGAGCATCTCAGCCACAGGCAAAAGGGTCCAGCAGACTTCACTAGGTTTTCCTGCATCCTGCTGTCGCTTTTGCTTACTTTCCCTGGGTGGGGCTTTCCTCCCAAGTCTCTGTGCAGGTATGAATACCAGAAGAGCAGCCCCGGCTCATCCGCTGCAGCAGAAATGGCAGTGTCACCTTCAGAGACTTAACAATATTAGGGTGGCATAAGCTCCCGTAGGTGGCAGCCTGCTCCATCGGATGTTACAAAGTGGGCCTAGAAACCAAGGTTTTTGTTCGCCTTCATGCAAATTAAATCACATTCATCTCCACAGTAGCTCCAGAGATGGCAGAAACCCCAATTAGCCACGGTATTGTGGGAGTGGGGTGGGGGAAGTTGACTTTTTAAAAATGGCTCAATAATATTTTTTTTATATATCTATATATATATATATATAAACTCTTGCTACAAACAATTATTTATTTATTTATTTTTACAGAAAACAGAGGTTCCCACCATTACCAGGCTTTTTCAGGACATAATTCAAATAATTTTTCTAGTAAGCAGGCAGACCTGTTTTGGAAACCTCTGCTCTCCCTTTTTCCTTTTTTTCTTTTGGTGGGACTATGACAGAGATAAAAACTGAATTTTTAAAGAAACATAGTAGAGAGGAGAGTTTAGTTACGCAGTCTTTCTTCACTAGGAAGCTCTTGTTAAAACATAAAAGGAGCTAAACCCAAACCTTTTAACCTTCGTGGCACCCAAATGCAAGAAGGGAACCAACAGCCTTGGGAGCTGGCAAGGTGGGATTCCTCGTCCCCACTCATCCAAAACCCATCCTGCTTGCTCCAAGATGCAGCAGAAACAAGAATGTGGTGTGGCATGTCCCAGATCTCCTGCTTTCCCCTCTCCGCAGCCTGCTTGGCAGATTCCCATTACTGTGGCCACCCAATGGGTCAAGCTGGGGGTCCAGAGCGCAGCTCTCCGTCTTTGCAAAACTTCAGCAAATTTGGAGACTGTGGGAGGCTATCTAGATCTTGGAAACCCCAAAGCCATTGGGCAGCCTCTTCACCCTGCTTTAGGAGACCAAGCGGTAGACAACCTCCAGGTGCTTGATGGGAGAAGCAGCTGAAATGAAGGTGCCGCTCAGCTCCCGTCAACAGCCATGTTTAGGAGCGTTTCCACCCAAAGAGAGGCCTTCCTGAAATGTGCATGTGCTGCCTTTGAGCCTCGCCCTGTGACATACACCACTGTATGTGACTCAGGCAGTGGGGTGTAGACGCAGCAGAGAAGAGGGAGAAAGACTGAGCATTCAAGATAAGTCTCTGTATTAAATATCTGGAATTGCACTGACTGTGCTCTTTGTGGGGCAGCTGGCATGATGTCACTGGAGGTGAAGCAATTGCAGTGAGAAGGTCCCTGTGCAAAGCAGGGGACTTAACCCTGCACCTATTCTCAAGGAATCTAACAGAGAAGGCTGAATCCCACCTGCTCTGTCCAACTCAGAATGCTCCATTGGAAATGGCTGGATTTGAAAAGCCATGTGGGGTTGCCAAGGATGGGGGAAGGCCCTTGAGACAGTCCCCTTGCAAAGGTTTTCCTTTGATCTGCATTCAGGCTCCATCAGTTTATCTGTTGGCTGAAGTGGGAAATGAAAGGGGAGAGTTCAGGGCTGGCGTGCAGGGGCGACACTATAAGCCATAAGAATGTATTGCACAAATTTGTGAATGGGTCCAAAGCAGCGATAAGTCCTGAAGAGCACAGCTCTGTGCTATAGCCATATGATCCCTGCTCACAGCCCTGAGGCTCATTGCAATCAGTCAGTTAGGGAGACGCCCAAGAACAACCAGAGCCCAAAGTGAAGATGGAAGTCAGCTGTCAGAGGCATATCTCCCATCTTAACCGACTCGCTCTGGGGCTTCTTGCTTTCTCTGGCATGTTATTGGCAAGGAGAAGTCCTCTAATTGAAGCAGCAGTCCAAGTGAGGTGCCTGCAAGCCAGAAGAGGGAGGAAAAGGTGAGGCTGAGGAATTAATAGAATGAGATGAATGAAGTGCAAGGATGGTGAAAGCAGGGAAAGTTTAGCAATAAGACAGCTGATTTTTATAAATCTGTGGTTGAATTCTCTCTAGCTCACCTGGAACTGTGGTAGGTTGCCATGTTCCGACCCCCTTGGTCCCTTTACAGATCTCTTCTGTCAATCTGTTTTCTGAGCAAAATCAGAACTGTTTTAGAGTAAGCAAAAGACAGGACAGAGTTTTCCCTGTGCATGTTTGCTGGATGAGGAAACATATCAACTAGGGCTGTTGATGTAAATACAAAAAAATTGATGACCTTGTACTGTAACAGTATAGGCTACATATTTATTCATGCTAGGACATTTAATAGCTGTGAAGCTCTTATACTTCTCGGGGGGGGGGGGCGTTCAGGGAACGTGAGAGCTCCTTTTGGCTACCTGTTGACTTCACTGCTGCTTAACCCCTTTGCTTCTTGGGCTGGAAAGATCCGTGCTGCAGATAATGAAAAAAATTCACAGATTGCACTCATAGCAGAAAGCTATCTGCCTTCCCCATCTGCAAGCTCTTATAGATGGGATGAAGGGAGAAGGGTTTGCAGCCTGAATGCCTACAGACCTCAATCAGCATATGGCCAAAGGGCCACAGATACATAGTGCAGATGCACCAGTGTCAACTCTCTCATGCGCACAACATGTATCTATCACATTTAATGGGGAGGGGAGGGGACATACAAAGTTGCCTCATGCTGGATAAGACCATCTGTCCATCTAGCCAAGTGTTATCCACTTTGGCCGGCAGGGATTCTCCCAAGGACACAGACAAAAGTATCTGATATCTGCTAATGAAAGATGCCAGGTATTGGACATGGGACTTTTTGCATGCAAGCCTATGTTCTCTTAAGCAGCTGCCCAATGCCCAGTTCTTGTCTACTGGAGATGGGGGAACAGAACGCTAACATGAGTTGAAGCGAGGATGGAAGCAGCCTATGTTTCAGTATGCACATGTGTGCAAGTACGAATTAGCATGTGTGGGTACCCACACTTTTAAACCCCTGTTCAGAACACCTCCTAGCCTCTAATGTTATGCTAGAAAAGCTTGGTGCTTAAGTTGTTCGAGTAGCAGGACTAACCTCTAGAACCTTTCTAGGGAAAAGGGACATGGACTAGTAGGATTGTCGTTGCATGGACAATCTGCTTCAGCAAACCCTTCCCACTCCTGTTCCTCTTTGAAGAGCCATAAATACCCATACTCGTTAATAGAGTAATCCCTTGTGATGCTTTCCCAGGATTCCTTGGTCCACCAAAGAGGAAGCAAAACAGGGACTCTGGGATATCCCCGTATCATTCAGCTTGATCTTGGCAAATTTACTTCTTTGTGTGGAAATGCCCTTGGCAGTGTGAGGCAAGGAGCCCAGAGTTTTAGGCACCACCTCGTGTGACATGAACAGCTCATACTGGGCTATGAACAAGGATTCATTGGGGTGTGTTGTAGGGAATTGTGCAGAAGGAAACCTTGCAAGTGTTGGTTGTCAGCAGCTGACATTGTTGGGAACTTGCTGAGGTCCACACCATTTCTTCCTTCTGAGCCTTCTGGCCCTACCACTCTTCCCCCTTGCTGTCACTGCCTGTTCTCCTGCCCACTCAGAGCACATGCGCAATGGGAAGAGGGAGCAGACGGAGCAGTATCTGCTGTGTGCCTTGCATTCTCCATCTGGGGGGCTGTGTGATAACAGACAAAATAGGCAGCAGGGACAATCTTGTCCAAGCGTATCCCATTCCCGAAACCCAGAGCTAGCACCATTGGGAGGAGATATTTCTGAAAGCTTGGTGCAAGAAAGCCACTGGGACCAACGGTCTAGTGCAGATGTAAGACTTCCACCCCTGAGCCCTGGATCCAAACCTCCCTCCCATCTCTCCTGTGCTTAATTCTGGTTTGGTGGTATTCCTGCACCATGAACCCTATCCCTGGCATTGCAATGCCATAGTGATATATAACAAGGTGCTGAATCCTAGCGAAACTAGTTCTGAGCTTTTCTCTCCCTTTGATTTCATAGCTGCCCTCTTCTGGTGTCCACCGGGGACTGGGTTGGGGACCAACGTCTTAAGAGTGGCAGGACCCCCATCCTATTTTGTGACCACTCAGGTCACTCTGTGCACCCTCTTGGTCAAAGCAGTGAAGAAAGGAGCTCTTTTTGCTCCTGTCCTACAGGTGGATGTTGCTACGCCTCATCACTAAGGCAACCTTTTTATTCCATCGAAACTGGCACAGTCACGAGTGGATGCCACCCACATGGTTTCCCTGTTGTAAGCTCTAGGCTGGGTGTTGAAAGGGAGGCTCTGCCTGCTCTGCACAGGGTGCCAGAACCACTCGCCTCTCAGCAAACCACCTGCTTGTGCCTGCTGTCTGTGTGCAACGTGCCACAGGGTCCCTGCTGAGAATCTAAATATGCTCTGAGTCCACACTAAGCTGCCAGGAGAGAAATATCTTCCTTCCCTTACTGGATAGGGCATCCAAAGGAGTATATATATTTAGTGGAGGTAAGAATAAGGAACACAGCTAGAAATAGCTCCGCTATGGTTGTGGGTACTGAAGTCCTCCTTAGGATCATGCACTGGGCCTGGTATTTACTTTTGTTAAACAGCATAAAGTGCTCAACCTAACTGAAAAGAATCCCTTGATGCCACTTCCTAGCTGCTTAAAGAGAGAGAATGTGAGTGAATTCCCCCCACTGCCATAATATGCAGTGTGCTCCTTCAGACAAGCAGAAAACAAATAGGCTTTCCCCCATTTAGTTTGACCTTCTGGCTTGCTCATTAATGATTGCCATCTTTGTGGGTTTCTAAGGCTCCTGAATGTTAGGCTATTTTAGAAGGTTCATCTATTTAAACCAAGATATGCAAATCGCTACCACTGGTTTCATTTGCTGTCGGCTCCTGCTCCCACGCCTGGGTCAGCTACCAACATTCCACATAAGCATCTTGAGGGGTTTTAGTTGAATGAGACTTCGGGGATGAGAGCTGCGCTGTCAGATCTGCAGTGGTCAAATGTGAATCTGCCCTGAATCTGTCTGCCCTACTGATAAGGTCAAATGTAGAGTGTCAGCACAGTGGGAAGAAGTCAAGCTGCACA
Organism: Podarcis cretensis; assembly: GCF_951804945.1. Classification (NCBI taxonomy): domain Eukaryota; kingdom Metazoa; phylum Chordata; class Lepidosauria; order Squamata; family Lacertidae; genus Podarcis; species Podarcis cretensis. Next base: position 49,793,131 of record NC_137175.1, on the reverse strand, counting down.
CAGCACAATCCTCTTTTTTTAAAGGAACCTTTGTATGTGCTCACCATTCCTGGTGCCTTAGGCAATGCGTGAGCATGACAAATGTGCAGTGCAGCTGCAAACATGCTTGGGAAGGGAGATGAAGGGGGAGTCTGGGGCCTAGATAGAATGGCTGGCAGCAGATGGTTTCTTAGGAGATTACTGGAAATCCCCACCCCCCACCCCTTTAAAAAAAATAATGGAGGGAGGGCAAGGCAAGAACAAGATTAGGAATGCATGTATTTACGTATGCAAAACAAAAGGCAGGCTTCCCACTGTTTTACTGCACTTTTCTGAATCCATACAGCACAGCAAAGAAAGCTCCCCTCACACCACCAAGAAAGGTTGCCCAATGCTTGTAGTACAGCATGGCCCCATCTCTCACTCCCCCCATTCTGTGGTTTGCAGGTCAAGCAAAATGTTATTCCAACCTGCAGAGGATGCATACATGCTTATCTGTTCCAGGCAGAGACAGCAATCCCAAAGAGTACCTGGGCTGCATTTCTGTTGAGAAGTCTGTACTCTCCAGCATAGACATAGGTGAAAATAAAACATGTTTTATGAATATGCACCTGCAAGGATCTGTCTCTTTTTTCCACCATTTTCCACCACCATGATGAAGATTGACTTCGGCGTTCTCAATCTGGGCCCAAACACAGAGGCAAGCCTTGGCCATGGATCTTCAGTAAACTTTCATCAGAATTAAACGTAGCTAAGAGGGACACTTTGGGACGTGGTTCCTGGCATATTGTGTATGGCACTGCAAAAAGAGACAGAGAGGAAAAAACTGCTAGGGTTGGGATTGTTCGGGTTTTTCCTGCACAATCAGGCAAAACTCTTTCAGTCGATGCTGCAGTCAAAATCCGCAGACCATGAGAGCTGAAAAGAGTAGGGTTGCAGGTCATTCACCTGGATATGATGTCTTTCCCTTTAAAAGCTCTGCAACACTCAAGGCCTATATGGCCGTTGCACCTTGTGTTATTAGATGGTTCTCTTCACCCACTCTCATACCTGCTATGGACCAAACACCAGGGTCCTCCTTGGTCCAAAGGCTGACTGCTCCTTCTGGGTGTAGATCTGGCATCCCTAGAATACATCAACAGTGACCCAGCACATGTTTTATTTTTTAGGGTCAAATGTGGATCTCATGGCAGCTTCTCTCATGCATGTCACACAAGTGTTGCCCACCAAGCCTCAGCTAGCAAGATCCAACACCACATACGTCCCAGAAGTGCAATGAATTTATAGAGTAGCCCTAAAGTATCAATGGCAGAGCACAGGCAATCCACAGCACGCCTCCCAGGTGTGGACTCTGAAAGACCTCTACCTGAGACCTGCTATCGCTTTAGGCCCATAGTACTGGACAGCTCCCCGATATCCTTGTTTAAGGATAGTGGGCACCATACTTCATATATCTGAACTCAGCTTACTGTGTGGCAAATCTGGGATTGCTGCCTATTTCTCTGGCTCAGTGCCCTTCAGAGCTGCTAAGAGAATAATTTCCTCAGTCACACTACCTCCACCGCCACCCATGCAACACCTGTTGACATAGCATAGAACTATGAGCAAGTAAAATATGGCAAGCTGAACCTAGAGACACAGAGCTAGATCTGGATATAGCATAAGGCCATGCAAAATCGTTTCCATTATTCAAAACGTGCAATCCTTTGAGAGCAAGAGGCTCATGTAGAAAGAAAACACCTGATCTAAGCGGACAGCAATGCTCACCCAAGGGGTGGCTGTATTTATTCAAGCATGAAAGACTATTGTGCTCGCCAGGGCTTTCCATCAGTAAGGTATGAGCAGCCACTAATGAAGTTCGTTCAGGAAAAAAAGCACTTCCTTTCCCCACTTGGCTGGACAGAAGAGATTGATCTGAGCAGACAGTAACCAATCTCGCTGAAGGGGCCACTCGTGCATTCATGGCTGGATGTTGCCATAGGCTAAGTTGTCAGCACATAATAAGGTATCATCTTTTTCAGGCATTTATATCAGGGAAGATAGTACTGTTGTATGCAGTGTGTGTGTGTGTGTGTACTGTGAAAATGCACCTCAACTGCACATGGCTAGGGGTTTCCATTGGAGTTGCCCTCATAATCTTAGGGTGCTTCCACACAAGGGCATTATACTGTAAACTTTCAGATCCAGTTTTTCTGGCACAACTGGCACGTGAACATTCACGTGCTCCTTTTCAGACACAACATTCATGGGCATTCTGCCACTTGACATCCACACCAGTGGGCAGAGCTGGATGGGATGTATCCAGACTGTGGTTTTTTGTTTCATCCTTCCATCCAACCATTTCTCTACCACCCTCCACTGCCTTTTCCTGGGCATGCACAACAGTGTCCCCACAGAAATCTTTAAAGAAAGATCCCAGGAAATGCATACGAGCACAGAAGCAAACACCAACCTTAGTTATTGTGTTCTGCAACAGGCAAAATGGACCTGTGAAATTCCCCTATGAGGAGTGGTTGCAGCATTCAGGATTTTTCAGTTTACCAAAAGAGTAAGAGGCGAGTCAGGCAATGTAAAAAAAAAATTATGCAAGGCATGGAGAAATTAGAGGAGTTTTTCCTCCCTCTCTCATAACACTAGAACTTGTGGACATATAAAGAAACTGAACTTTGGGAGATGCATGAAATACGAAAGTAAGTACCGTATTTTTCGCTCCACAAGACACACTTTTTGCTTCCTAAAAAGTCAGGGGAAATGTCTGTGCGTCTTATGGAGCGAATGTGTGGTCGATTGTTGGCTCCCTTTCTGGCCCCGCCCCCTTGTCTAGGCCTCCATTTTTGAATGTTCTGCAGACGGAGGCTGTTTGTTTCCCCAGCGACATGTGACTGGCTGGAAACTGTAGAAACGGCTCCCTTTCCTTTCCTAAAGAAGCTGCAGAACTTTGAGTTGAACCCCATAAAAACAGGATTTTTTTCCCTTTGCAAAGTAAGCTCAACAACTTTGAGCTGATCCTCAAAAAAGGGGGTTTTCCCCTTTGCAAAAGAAGCTGCACAACTGTGAGCTGATCCTCAAAAAACGCACAGAAGGCAGTGATGACTCACCACCTTGGAGAAATAGAGGATAAGGGTATCAATGACTACTAGCCAGGATGACTATGCTCCCTGCCTTAATGGCTGGAGGCAGCGAGGCTTCTGAATACCAGTTTCTGGAAGTCACATGGGGGAGAGTTGCTCTTGTGCGCTGGTCCTGTTCGTGGGCTTCCCACAGGCATCTGGTTGGCCACTGTAAGAGAGCAGGATACTGGAACAGACCTGTCAGCAGATCAATAGACCATTGACCTGATCCTGCAGGCTCTCCAAGGAGGGTAATGGCCGTTTCATTTCTAAGAATAACCACCTACCCCTTCCCCTAAGGTTCAAGGGAGATTGCAACGTTAAAGCACAATATGAAAAACAGTTCAAAGCAATTTACAGCCACAACAACAAGGTGGATCCTAAAAATACACACTTTGAGTGGGGAAAAACTAGGGTAGCAAGGCGCGTCTTTGGCATTTGCTGGAAGCTGTATAATGATGCTGCGAGATGCACCCCTGTGGGGAAGGAGTTCCACAACTTAGGGGCTGCCATAGAAAATACCCTCTGTTGCATCACCACGGTCCCAAGTCTCCGAGGGTGGTGGAACTAGCAATAAGGCCCTCTCCACAAAACATCTGAGGGGGTCTGTACAAAAGGAGGTGGTCTTTCAGATATTTGGGGCCTAAGTTATTTAAACTTGAAACACTAACATCTTTAAGCACTAACCTTTTTTGCTCATGGGGTGCTAAGGGTGCTTCCAGACAAACCATTTATTGAGCAATCATTCTGATTTGCTTTCAGAGAGATTAAACTACACCAGCTATCTAATATTGCATTCATTCTAATTCATTTGTGGGGAGTTTAGATGATGATGATGATGATGAGTCAAAGCATGTTTTATCACACTGCATTTCCCCCATCACTTTTCTTATCACAAAAACCTGACCTTTTGGGGAAGTGGGTTTGCTGCACAATCACCTATTTAACTGTGCAACTTGAATTTACTGGGGCGAGATTATATCCTACCCCTGCCACTAAAAAGGGGGCAGCCTAACCATCTGGAGCCTAGTAGAAATAAATAAATATAGCTCATGGCTTTCAAAAACAAGCCCCATGTTGACTTTTGTACATACACGTGAACAGACCCATGTGATGTGTGCACCATGGTTTCTGCAGTGGAGCCAGGTAGGTCTGAGAAATTAATGAAAAGGCATCCCAACGGATGAAAAGGTGGTTCAAACAGGACAAAGGAAGAGTGTGAAAACTTCACAGGTATACACAGATTGGAAGCATATATTTGCACCTAAGTTGGCACTAATGTATGAAAATTCCCAGCAACTGGTTCACTGGCTAGCTGCAAATTGATAGACAAAGACTGATGGAAAATAGATCACTGTAAGATGTCTAGTAACAAGGGCATTCTAAGAACGAAGCCAATAGTTTATTCATTGCTTTAAACTAGGATTGAGTCCCTGCAGAAAAATCCCCTGAGCTCATAGACAGGTATTAGAAGGGCTTTAGATTCATCTCCATATGAATGGGATAATAACTCTCAGTTAAAGTATTAAGACCTAATTTATCCTCTCTGACTGAGAGCTTTATGCTACCGCTTGGACTTTAAGACCGGTCAAGCCTTGCAGAGATCACTTGTGAATTAGAAAGCATTGACTGACTTCCTGTAAAGAGAATTAAGAACCTGCCCTTTAATGGTATATATTAGAATACAGTATTGTACCTAGAATTTGCCGAAACGTCCTCTGCAGAAGGCAGTAGAAGCTTGGCTAGCCAGCTTGCTTCTCAGAGACAAACACAGGTGTCACAAGGCTGCTGAATTCGTGAAGATGCCTCCCTTTTGTGATGTTTTCTGGAGCTAAATTCCATCCAAATATTTTATTCACAACCAATATGGCTCTGACAACGCCCTGCTCCAGGCACATGCTGATTCAGAGGAAAATTCAATTCACTGGTCCTTTCTGTGCAAGAGTGGAAAGCACATTCCCATATCACTTGTCATAATTATTCGCTAAAAGCCACAAACCCACCCGCAGGAACTTAATGGATACCCCGTGTAGATAGATTGTGATGAGTTGGTGTCCAGAAGGTTTTCTGTCTTCTATTCTAGTTGATCCAGAGGACCTAATAAATGGAGAGGCAGTGTGGTGTAATGGTTAGAGTGTTGGACCTGGGAGACAAGGGTTCTGTTCCCCACTTGGTCATGAAACTCACTGGGTGACCTTGGGCCAGTCACTGCCTCTCAGCCTAACCTACCTCGGAGGGTTGTTGTGGGGATTAAATGAGGAGGGAAAGAACCATGGACGCCACCTTGATCTCTTTAGAGAAAAAGGTGGGATATAAATGCAATAAATAAATAAAATGCATGCATAGATACCTTCTCAGAAACACATTACTTCCAGATAAGATACCGTAACTTTCCTCCGGGTGGCACTGGTGCTCCAAAATCCCCTTCTAAGGCAAAGCTTTTCAGCAGCTGTTGATCAGCTGGCAAAAATACTGAGCAAGAAAGTCACACAGATGGTCTTTCAACCCCACAGAAAGGGACATGTTTCTGCAAAACAGGCCACACCAGGAGGCAGATTGGGAAACAAAGCAAAAGTCTGAGGTGGCAGATAGACTTACTTGAAGTTTTTGTCACACTCCTCCTTCCCAAAGGAACAGTGAAAACACTCCTCACCTTCTCTAGTTGCAGAAGCAGGTTTCTTATAAAGAGCCTGACAGAGAGGCAGAGAAAAGGAATACGATAGCAGCCAAACACAGGTGAAGACTATCTATTATCTATGCATCTATCCATCTAAATATCTCAATATCCATCTAAATATCTATCTATCATCTCTATGTATCATCTATCTATCATCTATCTATCTCTCTATCTCTCTATCTCTCTATCTATCTATCTATCTATTGCTTTTCTTTACAAAATATAGCCCAAAGTGAATTACAAAATAATGCAAATATTAAAACCAATTAATAAAGAAAAACCAAGCAGAAAAATCCAAAACCACATTTATACATATAAAAGGCACATTCCACCCGCTGAAAGAAGTTGCAGATACCTAGAAACCCTACAAACTAAGAGCTAAAGGTCCGGTTAAATAGAAATGTTTTTGTCTGGTGCCTAAAAGTAGATCATAACAGTGCTAAATGTACCTCATTGGGAATAGCATTCCATAAGCGGGGAGCCACTGCTTCTCCCTCAGAATAAAAAAACCCAAAAGCTTGCTCTCTACCACATGCACACAAGCACAGAGATCAGCAAAGGTGTGGGACGGGACAACTGGCTTGACTGACATCCACAATCATGCAAACTTCCCATGGACACTGATCTGTGGAACTGAAAGAGGCTGCAGGAACATTTGCAGGCTTGTGGTGGTAACAGGTCAATGGCAGTCAGCTCAGGTTCCACACAGCAGCACTTGCCAGTTCCCACTGTTACCACCCTTGTGACCCAAAGCAATTATTTTTGCCCTGACTTGTATCCAGTTCTCTCATATGGGACAAACATGTATTTTGTACACAGTAATGCACTTCATACTTGACCCAGCAAACACCTCTGTCTTAAAAGTACAGAACATTTTGAACACACTGGTGAAACCTATTGGTATGAGAAATGGGATGGATGAATCCAGGGATTCCTGGTGGATTAGAGACAGACAGACAGACAGACAGACAGACAGACAGACAGTTGTAAATTGGGGGTGGGGCTAGGCTGTATGCCTGAGTCCCTTCTAATTCCTGGATCTAGCAAGGGTTAAAATCTAATGGAGGGTTGCGCTTCTTCTGATAGGAAATGCTCTGTGGGTGGGTTGGGAGACAAAAAATGGGGGGGGTTGGAGTTTGAGGAGGGTCAGTTGATGTGGAAGTGAGAAATGTCCCTATTTTCATCTGAGGCATGTTGGAGGGTATGTCACCTTTGTCAGGTATGCCACTACTTCCCCATCAGTTTCCAGTGATTTGGCCCTAAATCACCATGTTCCAGATTCCCTACTGACTGCCCCTCTGAATGAGAGCTACTTCCCCCTTGCCTTCAAAAGGCACACCAGTCAAAAAGCTGGGAGAGAGCATCAGGGAAGGCCGTGTCTGTAAATTCTGTGGAAGAGACAATCAGGTGGCCTTGGGCAGGAATTATCTCATTAGGAAGAGAGAGCAGAGAGGGGTCCCATCACCGGCTAAGAAAGCAGGATGCCCTGTGTGTCCAGAACTGCGTTTGAAAGGAAGGGAAGGCAAAGCATCTGAGCCAGTGCCCCCCTCCGCTTCCCGAACGCGGATGAAAGCAGCTCAGAACTCCCCCACGAAAGAGCAAATTCCTTCAAGTACCACTCAGGAGTCTACCAGGCTGATGAAAGGCAGGCAGCGCAGACAAGAGGGAGCAAAAGATCAAAAACACAAGAGGCCTCCCAAGCACCGCAGCTTTAATTCAGAGCTAAATGACTGAAAAGAAGCTAATGGGCAAGCACCAGTCACTTATGGGAAAGGCCCTGCTGAGCTCCATTGTCTGGCCATCTGTCACCGCATCCACCCAGGCTAACCATGCGGCCTGCTCAGCTCAGCTCCCATCTGACATCCTGCGATGGGGAGGCAGCTGCCAGGCAGGCCAAGGCCACAGAGAGGAGCAGAGAGAAAACAGAGCCCATTGCAGGGGTGCATGTGTGCGCGGTGGTGGGAAACGGAAATATCTGTGAAGGGCTGTGAGGAACATTGAAAACACAAAAAGCACTGGGTATGTTATTCCCTCAGGACCATGTACCCATCTTGAAAGGCTTCTGCAGCTTTTCTAAAATACATTTTAGGGATGACTAACTAGGGAACCAACCTAGCAGTTCGAAAGCACGTCAAAGTGCAAGTAGATAAATAGGTACCGCTCCGGCGGGAAGGCAAACGGCATTTCCGTGCACTGCTCTGATTTGCCAGAAGCGGCTTAGTCATGCTGGCCATATGACGCAGAAGCTGTACGCTGGCTTCCTTGGACAATAAAGTGAGATAAGCACCACAAACCCAGAGTCGGCCACGACTGGACCTAATGGTCAGGGGTCCCTTTCCCTTTCCCTTTAAGTAGGGAACATGTTTCATACAGTGGAGGGGAAGTAACAATCTTGCAGTGCGTTGTTCTGAAATGTCAGTCGCTTCACACAGATAACTTTTAGAGCGAAGAAACCGAGAGGGGAATAGAGCTCCACTAGCCAAAAAGGAGCTCTTTCCCAGTAGACTAGGCCTGGGGAACATCAAGCCCACGGTTCAAATGTAGACTGTGAGGTTTCTCTGGTCCTCCAAACTCTCCCCAGGCTACGCCCCTCACAGATCCTGCTTTGCCCCCCCCCAATGTTTCTGCAGGCTGGAGTGTGAATTTTCAGGCCACATTCAAGGTTCTTGTATTAAGTGACTAGGCTCTTAACATCTTGGGTCCAGGGTACCTCAAAATACCACCTTCTCGGTCACTGAGATCATTGGGAGGAGTCACTGATAGTGTTCTCTCACGGCTCAGAAGATGTACAGCTCATACCCGCGAGGAGCCAGGCATTAAGTATTGTGAGTCCAATTTTGTGGAACTCTGCCCCACTTGAGGTCAGACTGGCACCCTCCCTGTTCCGGCACCTCTCAGGTGGGCTCCATTGCCATTCTAAGAGAATGATGGAGGTATTCATGATGAGTTCCAGAACCTCTTTTCCTAGAAAAATCCATTGTTCATATCAATTGTTTCAGTGAAATTAAGCATGATATTCCCAAAATAAAAAGTGTTCATGACAAACTTTATCCAACAGGTCTTGTATCTCCAAGATGGCTCCATTATATCCCATGATAAAGAGTAGTCATGGCATTTGAATACAGGCAGCGACTGTTGCATTTTATATGTGCGCAACTGCACACACATGCATCATCCACACCTGAAAGTGATCTGAATAATCACAAAATGGGTGGGGCGGGGGCAGAATGAGGTGTTTTCAGGCTTTTTCAATGGTGTTTCAAATAAACGCACAGTGCCTTGGAATGTAACCCCTGCATAAATTGGGAGTTGCCTGTATGGTGGTACCTCGGGTTAAGAACTTAATTCGTTCTGGAGGTCTGTTCTTAACCTGAAACTGTTCTTAACCTGAAGCACCACTTTAGCTAATGGGGCTTCCTGCTGCTGCTGCGCTGCCGGAGCCCGATTTCTGTTCTTATCCTGAAGGAAAGTTCTTAACCCGAGGTAATATTTCTGGGTTAGTGGAGTCTGTAACCTGAAGCGTCTGTAACCTGAAGCGTCTGTAACCTGAGGTACCACTGTACTGTTTAGTGGAATCTCCTGCATGTTTCCATTGAGGAAAGCCTTTACTTTACCCAAAGGCTATTAGCAGTTCAAGACTGCTGTTAACACATTTATTTACTCTGCAACTGTGTTTGCAGAGAATGTATTATAATAGGTACCCCATATTAAAATGTTTCGTTTCTTCCTCCCAAATGTAACGAGACGTGTTTTCCTCATTACTGCCGGGACAAGCTCCTTGATCCAGCCAACAAAAAATGTAATATTTGCTTGCAATACAAGCCAGAGGACACAAAGGTTATTTTGCCCTGGTGGCAACAAGATGTCAAAGTTACTTTGCTGCTCGTGCTGTAAACCGTAAATTGGACAACTAAGTTCTCTGTAGTACCTGCTACTGCAACTGCTTCCGACACATCTGACTTGCATGAGTATTCAGGTTTGGAGAAGCCTGTACCAATTAACACAATTTATATGGAGTGTCTCTCACAACAACTGCAGGAGGATATAGCAGAGACAGAGAATCCAATTTCCACTGTGAATTATTTCTACTGGGATTTTTTTATTTTTTTTAAAAAAATGCTGCCTATAAGAAGCCTTTGCAAATGGCTCCCCCTTGTGGATTTTTAAATTAGAATCATGCACTGGGTGGTTCTTCTACTCTTGGGGATTCAGGGGTTAATATGGTTAATACAGTCAGGGGTTAATACAGCACTCTGGATTCAGGCAATGCTGCCAACCCTTGTGGCAGTTGAGGAGCACGATATATACATAATACTGCAGAGGCAGAGGCAGACATGCATTATAGGATAACAACACTAATGAGGTGGCAATAACACAATCTGCCATGCGTTGGCTCCAAGAAGATCCATTTGACACAGAATGCCCCCAATGGCTTGTGAGGGGCAGGTGGTGTTTTTCCTAAAGTTGTTTCCATGTGACTGTCAATCATGTTTCACGCGTGATCAGTTTTCAAATGCAGAGCCTCTCAGTGTGAGCTCTGGTATTCTACAAAAACGAAAGCACAGCTTAGCTCCATCAATCCCTACTGGAGAGTCACTTGCAAACAAATTGGTACCCGAGCTGACAGTTGCCCAGTGCTGCATTGTGTGGATTGTTTTTCTACCAGCCTGTGAAGTAGCCAGTAGTGTGGGGTCTTCCAACATTCCTTCATTTATTGAAGTGGCAGCTCTTCACATTGAAGGAAACCTCTTATCAGGTTTGCTTATCAAGCATCTCAGGGAAAGTAGCGTTAACAGCAACCTGATTTCTAGAGGTGGGGTATCCTGGCATTTCAGATTGCTAAAGTTTTAACCACTCCACCTCACCTTAAACAAAAAAAAGCACAAAAAATGTTTACCTTCAAAGATAACACCCCCATATTTGTTCCCTGCATTTTGGTAGACTTTGGCATTCTAGCATCTAGAACAGACATAGGCAAACTTGGCCCTCCAGATGTTTTGGGACTACAGTTCCCATCATCCCTGACCACTGGTCCTGTTAACTAGGGGATGATGGGAGTTGTAGTCTCAAAAGATCTGGAGGGCCGAGTTTGCCTATGCCTGATCTAGAACAAAGCATCTCCCAATGTGCCATCTTTGCTCAGATTTTATTTATATTCTGTTCTACTTAGGGTTATCCCCCAACATCTCTATATACTATTTTCCCTCATTAATGAGTTTCTTGTCTCAGCCTCCTAGCAACTTGCATCCAGGGGCTTTCATCTATCTGCTTTCTCTCTTCTAATCATTTGTGAGGGAGCTTCCTTCATTTGCACCCAACCTGGACTCTTGGCTGCTTTCAAGCACCTGCTGGTTCCTCCCTCAGCTATGAAGGCTGCTTTAACCTGGAAGGTGGTTCTTTTCAATCAAGCAGCCATTCCCATCTTGGTGCCCTCTAGATCAGGGGTCACCAAACCTTTTCAGCAGAGGGTCAGTCCCCTGTCCCTCAGACCTTGTGGGGGGCCAGACTATATTTTGAAAAAAAATGATGGTGCAAGAGCACCAAGAGCCCTGGTGGCTGCTTACCTGTGTCTTGCGAGCAGCAGGGGCTGGCGGTGGTGGCGGCGGGATGATGAGTGGCGCGTGAAAGGGCTCCGGAGAGGGGCTGCTTAAAATGGCAGCCGTTCAGGTACTGCTGCTACTGGCACCAACAAAGCCCAGCCCCCTTCCTCCTCTAGGCAGGGCAGGGAGAAGCCAGGAGGAGGGAGGGAAGAGGCTGCACTGCCGTGTGAGGGAGGGAGAGGGAAAGAACGCACGCGCTGGCAATCCATGCAGCGATTCCCGGACCATCTGCGGGCTGAATTCAGAATGCAATTGGGCCTGATCCAGCCCGCAGGACATAGGTCCCCAGATGTTGTTGGACTACAACTCCCATCACCCCTAGCTAGCAAGGCCAGAGCTCAGGAATGATGGGGGTTGTAGTCCAAGAACATCTGGGGACCCACAAGTTGAGAACCGCTGCTTTAGATGGTTTTGGATTACAACTCTCATCACCCCCACCCATTGGTTATGCCAACGGGGAGGTGTAGCTCAATCTGGATGGCACTAGATTGCAAAAGGCAGCATTCCTCCCCCCCCCCAATCCACCTGGCATTCTTTGCATCCTTGTATGAAATCCATTTCTTCTTAGATGGTCCATCTAGATTGGTCGAGTTCGCAATGCAATCCTATACATCTCTATGAAGAACACAAACTTGTTTCTCTAAGGTTAAGTTCGTTTAGGATTTCAGTCACAGCTCCAAGGGCTCATTTATAAAAAGATAACTGTACTCACACATACTCCTTTCTGCAAACCTGAATGTGTGCACTTATACATATTTCATACACACCTGCACACCTGAAATGTGTGCCAAGAAGGGTACACATGGGACTGACTTGGTCCTCAGTAGGACTTGTCAACTTAGTTGTTTCAGAGCACTCTCTCGAAATTCAATACAAAAACCATCGCAGTTACAGGCTAAAAATGCAGATGGGATAAAACGATAGAGCGCTCTTTCCCAAAGAACAGGTATGGCAGCTAAACGAAAGTGTGAAGCAGGGAGCTGCAAAAGATAAATATCAGAAGCAAATGTGCAAATCAGAGATGGATAGGAAAGAGCCCCTGGTGTGAGAAATAAGACACCCTGGTGTCAACATTACTATGCAGAGCGAGCAGAAGCTTGCTGGGGAATGAAGACGTGGAAAGTGTTTTGTTTCTGCTCTACTTCACCTGTAATCCTTACCCATTTTAGTTAAAGGTAAAGGTAAAGGTACCCCTGCCCGTACGGGCCAGTCTTGACAGACTCTGGGGTTGTGCGCCCATCTCACTCAAGAGGCCAGGGGCCAGCGCTGTCCGGAGACACTTCCGGGTCACGTGGCCAGCGTGACATCGCTGCTCTGGCGAGCCAGAGCCGCACACGGAAACGCCGTTTACCTTCCCGCTGGAAGGCGGTCCCTATTTATCTACTTGCACCCGGAGGTGCTTTCGAACTGCTAGGTTGGCAGGCGCTGGGACCGAGCAGCGGGAGCGCACCCCGCCGCAGGGATTCGAACCGCCGACCTTTCGATCGGCAAGCCCTAGGCGCTGAGGCTTTAACCCACAGCGCCACCTGCGTCCCTCACCCATTTTAGTTACTGTGCCGCTAAAGGAGAGTGAATTAGGGTTTCAGCTCAAACATCTATAATCAGAGGAGCTACTCCTTTTTCCACTTCCAGAGTCCTACCAACCTAATGCCAGCGGTGGCTGAAATTTGTTGCTGGTTCAGCAAGATCTAGGACTGTCCATCACTAACAAAGTTATTTTTTTATTTTATTTTTCTTCGACTTCCTCTCACCTCCCTTTTTGTATTCCACTTCTGTTACTTGTTTCAGCAAATCCTTTCCATCTTTCTCTATTTTTATCATTATGAATGTCTTAACATATTTTTAACCTTATTTTCCATTAATACTAAAATACTTATTTATACTTAACTCCTTATAACATTTCTGCTAAAGCCATAAAGTTTCATTTTCAAACACTCATTAATTTTACAATATTTCTATGTACAAACTTTAGACTTTCCCAATCTTCTACCACCATCTCTTCTCCCTGGTCTCGGATTCTGCCAATCTGTTCAGCAGTGACCCAGATCACTCAGGCAATCATCTTCTACATAGCAAAGGAAGCACTGCCTACAGTGATGTGGTGGTGATGCCTGAAGAGCAGAAGCTCAACATAATAGGCTCATAACAACAGACCCAAGGAGTGTCTTAAATGCAGGAGAGAGAGAGAGAGAGAGAGCACAGTGTCATCAAGGAAGGATTTTGGGGCAGAGGTTCAGAGACCCACTCAGCAGAATGAATCAGAATGGCCCTGAAATGCAGCAGGGCTGGCTTACCACACCTGGAAGGAAGTGAGTGAAGTAATACACACCACCAGCTAAAGAGGACTTTATGGGCTTATCCACACTTGGCCTTTGCCCCGTGCTTTCCAGGCACAGGTCTCCACTTTAAAGCTCTCCCCTAGTGCTCTTTTTTCACCCTGGAAACCAGCTCATTAAAGCTGATACACAACAAATGACAATTCAGATTTTCCACAGATTGCTGTTTGCTCCAATTCAGCAGTAAAGAGCAGGATTTTGTGCAGAAAGCTCAAAAAAGAAGAAAAAAGAAGAGTGTTCTGACATGGAGGTTTAAAGCGTGGACCATGCCTGGAAAGTATGGAGGAAAAGTAAGTGTGGAGAAGCCCGAGCTCATTCACTGATCAGAGCAAGGAGGGTCTGTCAATTGCCCTGGCACTCCAGCAGATGACATCACTCCTGCCCTGAAAAAAATCCCAGAGCTGTGTTCCCTGCCACCATTACATGCTAATTAGCTGATGAAACAAGTTGCAAAACGTTGTTTAGTGCTGAAAAAATATGAAATTCCTGCAAGATATACAGTGGTACCTTGGGTTACATACGCTTCAGGTTACAGACTCTGCTAAGCCAGAAATAGTACCTTGGGTTAAGAACTTTGCTTCAGGATGAGAACAGAAATTGTGCTCCAGCGGCACGGCGGCAGCAGGAGGCCCCATTAGCTAAAGTGGCGCTTCAGGTTAAGAACAGTTTCAGGTTAAGAATGGACCTCCGGAACGAATTAAGAACTTAACCCGAGGCACCACTGTACACAACCCTTAAGGAAAGACACCTAGAACGTATTAAACACGGTAGAAACAAATTTATTGTGCAAAATATTGACCAAATAACATGGTAGCCTTAGAAAATGACTATCTGTGTTTCATTTGTCTTGTGAATGTGCATAGAAAACCTATAACCTGTATCTAAAAGCTAGATTTGGATTTTACTTTTATTTCCTGTTTCCAATAATAATAATAATAATAATACCTTAATTGTCAATGTACAACCTGTGTACAATGAAATTAACCGAGCCTCCCTCCCCCCTGCCAAACACTCGATTTCATTGCACTATGTGTGCTTGTCGCTGTTTCCACACAGCTTCTTATTCAAACCACCAGTTTCTCATCGGGAAACCTGCTGCATGATGAAGACCACCCTAGTAAAGGTTTCTTCCTGGCTTCAAAATTGTACTTACTTAGTCCAATTCCACCACAAAGAATTCCCCAAACTGCAAATCCTGGCAGCAAGTGCGTATTCCCAAGCCTCAACCATGAATTCTAATTCTTCTTCTATTTTGGCGATCACTCGTAGCCGAGTAAGATTGTCTTCCATAAAAGCCTAGTTCCAGCTGCTTACCTGTGAGTCAGGTCAAGAAACCTAAGAAAGTAGCACCCTACTAATAGTTCCTTTAAATGAAAAAAGATATTGTGCCACATGTGACGGCACAGGCTGTAGCCTGGGTAGCAATGGCTGCTTACGTAGCAAAAACGCCAAGGCCTTTGAAAGGCACTAGTGGTCAGAGGGGAAATCTCAACAACATTTCTGAGCCATGGAGATAAACTATGCAGCTCCAGAATTTGTCTAACCGACCCCTGGGGAATTTTCTTAACCGACCCCAAGACAGAAGCAGAGGCTATTATAGATTCCGTTAGCTAAACTGCACACTTGTGATGAGAAAGCCTATTCACCCAAAGGACTGCATTGCCTCATGGAGCACTTTCTGGTGGCCACATGCTAATGGTGGGCAGGTCCAACAGGTTTGATTGGCAGAAATGACTGGCAGAATCCGAGACCAGGGAGAAGAGTCGTTAGAAGAAGATTGGAAGAAATTTAAAGACTATCTACAGAAATATTGTAAAATTAAGGAATGTTAGAAGGATGTTGGAATGAAGTTATGTGGTTTTAGCAGTAATGTTATAAAGGAGTATTTAAAGATGGATTATTAACAGGTGAGAATGTAAAGTTATAATATATTAAGATAAATTATTAAGATAAAAGTAAAAATGGAAAGGATTTGCTGAAATAACTAATTGAACTAGAATACAAAAAAGGGAGGTGTGAGGAGGTCAAGGAAACAAGTAAATGAAAGTTAAGATATGGAAAGGTTGACTTGTTTTTAATTGTTTTTACTCTTTGTACTTTGTATTTTTTGTCTCTTTTTCTTTTCTTTGTTTTTATTCTTGTAACTTTTTTTGAAACTTTAATAAATATTATTTAAAAAAGACAACAAAAGTTGGTCAACCTACCGATGCAACTTCGTACAATAGACTACATTCCAGCTATGCAAACAACAGGGTTTCTGCACTAACACCATGCCATCTCTGCATTCAGGAAAGCAAGGGGCACTGCCACCATTCAAAGGGACATTCTAGCCAGGCAAAAGCACCTGAAGGGCAGGTAAGAAATCTAATTTATCAACAACATGAATATTTGGAGAGCAGGAAATTGATGTTCAGTGTTGAGCAATGGGTATTCAGCACAGGCTTGGTGCTGCTTTTGAGGGAGAGCTTAGTTATTACAAGAAATGGAAAATTGTGGAAATTTTGTGATGGAAGCAAATGGGGTGGGGAGGGAGGTGGGGAGGGAGGGTTGTTGTTCACCAGAGAAGAGAATGCATGTTTTCTCTCTATATAGCTCACTATCAACAGAGGTGGTACATTAAGCCAAGTGTGAGATATGCCATTGCTGTAAGTACAGGAATAAAGGAAGTTGCCTTATACCAAGTCAGGTTATTTGTCCAGCTAGCTCCAGCTCAGACTAGCTTATTCCAGAAATCCTTGTCTTAGACTCTGTGAAAGGATTCTGTGGAACTGTAACAACCCTTCATGTGGATCATTGGACTCTAAGAACAGACAGGTGGAATAGATACCTATACATGTATACATGTATGGACCTTATGCATGAACTGACTAGAGAATGAACTGATCCACTGGGTCTTCTGCTTTTTTTGTTGAACTTTATGAGACTTCCATTGAAATCTACAATTTGATACAATGAATAGTATACCTTATTTATTCAAAAGTACACCCGGTTACGTCCTGTGTGTTTATTGAGTATGTTTCACGTAACCATAGGTTTGTTGTTGTTGTTTATCTACTCTGACTGACATCAGCTTTCCAGGGTCTTGGGCAGAAGTTCAGTCAGTAAAGCATGAGACTCTTCATCTCAGGGTCGTGAGTTCAAGCCCCACATTGGGCAAAAGATTCCTGCATTTGCAGGGGGGTTGGCTAGTTGACCCTCGTGTTCCCTTCCAACTCTAAGATTCTGTGATTTGTTGCCTGATCCCTTTATGTGTAGATGCCAGGGATCGAACCTGGGCCTTCTGCACACTCATAATGTAAGGTAAAGGTAAAGGGACCCCTGACCATTAGGTCCAGTCGTGGTTGACTCTGGGGTTGCGGCGCTCATCTCGCTTTATTGGCCGAGGGAGCCAGTGTACAGCTTCCGGGTCATGTGGCCAGCATAACTAAGCTGCTTCTAGCGAACCAGAGTAGCGCACGGAAACGCTGTTTACCTTCCCACCAGAGCGGTACCTATTTATCTACTTGCACTTTGATGTGCTTTCGAACTGCTAGGTTGGCAGGAGCAAGGACCGAGCAACGGGCGCTCACCCCGTCACAGGGATTCAAACCGTCGACCTTCTGATCGGCAAGCCCTAGGCTCTGTGGTTTAACCCACGGCGCCTGCCACTAATCCATGCAGCCAGTCTGTGCTGCTTCTCAGTTCCCAGCAGGGGGAGGCTGCCCTGCACATGCTTAGAGGTATTCAAAATATTTCCACTTTCTCTATTGATTCATTGACTGATTTTGGGCTAACCACTTAACCCTGCTCTTTTGTCTTCCAGTGAAGCAATGACCTCTAACTTCTATAACACATGCACACACATCATTCCTTAACAACAACCCAGCCTTCACCCTTAGGTTCCAGGGCAGGTTACAATTAAAACTTAAAAACAATTTGAAACAACTTAGGGTCACAGAAATAAGGTGGGTCTGCTTCCAGGGACAGTTCAATGTGTGGGATATGACCTATAAAGCCCTACCCAGCTGAGGTCCAAGCTATCTGCTGCTTCAGCTGCTTAAGCAACAAGGTCTAAGAGCACTCTCATGTTGAGTCATCAGTGGGAGTGATGGGAGGCAAAGCTCGTTCCATCAGCTCTGCTGAAAGACAAGCTCCCCCAGGCACCTCCTAGTCTTGAATGACGCCAGCTAGTCATTTTAAGAACTGGTGCCTGAGTTTGATTCCCTGCCCCCTTCCTTCCACATCCTTTTTTCCTTGTGTGGCATAGCATATTCTTTTTAAGATTGTAAGCCTGCAAGGCAGCGTCAAGGCAGGGGCTGTCTTGTTTTAATGGATAATATATAAGCCACTCTGGGAGCCTGGCAGGGTTTTGAGATCTTCGGGGGAGGCCCTTCTCTTGGTCCCATCACCCTCCAGGACAAACTTCGTAGGGACACAGAAGAGCGTATTGCCAATGGCTGCTCCCAGACTTTGAAAAGGTGGTGTTAATAATGATGATGATGATGATGATGATGATGATGATGATGATGGTGATGATGGTGATGATGATGGTGTTGCACTAGATGACCCTTGGTGTCCTTTCCAACTGTACAATTCTATGATTCTAAAAAGAAAGAAGGAACTGGTGAGGGAGTGAAGCACCATGAGGAGAGCACAGGCGTTGGACAGGTGAGGGAAGAACAATTCCAGAAGCACAGAAACCAGGTGAGTATAACTCATGAAGTTCCTAGCTTGTGGGTGGCTACACATCTAATTACTGAAGCATTTCAGAATCTAAGAAACACAAGAAACTATGAAACATTGCTCAAAACCAACCCCATTGTTTCTATGCAACTATTTTCAAAGACACAGTAGTCATGAAGTCCTACTGGAAACATGCAGACAGCAAGTTGTTGATCCTGTTTTCTGGAAAAGCACCCTAGATTCAAGCATGAGGCTCAGCCAAGCACTTGAGTCTACCTGATCAATGAGCTGGAAAATTGAATCAGCATATTTCCGGAATGCTGGAGTACTAGTATTAGCATGTACTTGACCTAAAACAAAACAAAACGTCACTTTGACAAAACATGGCGCAGCACATAAAACACAGAATCAGGTGTCAACAGAAGGCTAAATTCAGCTGTTATAAACACTAAGCATAGGAGAAAACAATGGGGGTGTGATATTGATTCCAGTGGGTTCTGATGGGATCCAAGACTCAAATGTACTGTCTCTTCTTACGAGTTCTAGTAATCTGTTTCACAATAACCAAAGCAGGACAGAAAGGTAACCCCAGGCAGAAGTACCAAGCCACCCCTTTAATCTGGGCCTGAAACCAGTCGGAATAAATGCCCAGGGCCACAGTGAAGGTGGCTAGCAGATAAACTATCAGTCCGTACGTCATGTGGATGAGCCGGAGGCGACCCACGGACGAGATCCTCAGCAGCTGAGGAAAGCGAAGGCAGAATCCACACAAGACCTGCCCACAAGCTGCCAGGAGAGTCAGGAGTCCCAGAACACTGTGCCAGGAGACCAGGTGTGGAAGCTCACTCCGGTTCTTGCTGGAGACAATGAAGGCCAAGCCCAGTGTGGCAGCCACAAGGGCCAGTGTCTGGGAAGTCCAGGGCAGCTGCACTTTCATTTTGTGGGAGCAGGAGCAGAAGAGGAGACCCTCTGGCGAGAAGATCAGGATGGCTTCCGTCAGGCACAGGCAGAACTGGTAATACAAGAACCCATTAGCAACCTAGCAGTGGAGCCCGAGTCACCTTCCCAATCAAATAATCTTCAAAATAACAAGCACAGAAGCACAGCCAAAGCTTTGGAACCAGTTATGTACTTAGTCACAGCAGGCAGTAAGCCTCTTCCTAACTGGCACCACTTCAGAGTGCAGACTGGATGGTTTTTAAGTTAAAAGTGGAGCTATACCCTACACCTTTCATTCATTCACCACTCAGGGCGGCCAAGTGTCAAATAATGCATGCTTGCAATGCTCCAATAGCTAGTAAACTCCCTGTACACTTATGACTAGCAGCTCAGGGGAAAGTATTCAGCTCAGCCTTCTCCCCTGTATGTTGTTTTTCCTTTATCCAGGTATGGGTGTTGATGATGGGGAGTGTTGTTCATTTTTCAAGAGCATTCAGAACACACTTCTCATTTGCAACCTGAATTGACATGGCCTGGTGTGGCAGGGGGAGCTCTTCTGCCAAGTACATAAATGGGTCTCATGAGTTGGTGTTATCTAGGGTGGCTTATAACGTACCAAGAAGAGTTGCACAGGGTTGGCATTGGGAGTTAGCACCACTGGGCATCTGCTGAGGCTGACATCCTTGTGCAGAGGAATGCTGCTGACCCTGAAGTTTCCTGGCCCAGGTGGTTCTCCTCCTCCTCACTGTCCCTGCTGGTTCACCTACCAGCAACATCCTTCCCTTGCTATGCATCCTCCCTTGGGGTGGTTGTGCAGATTGGGCCCTGCAGTGGAATAAGTCATTTTCCTCCAGCAGAGGAAGAACAGAGAAATGAGATGTACATCTATAGTGTATGCTTAAAAGCAGTTTTAATTTGGATTAACTATCACAGCTCCCTGAACACTGGGAAGTACAGCTTTACGGCAACAGCTCTGTAAAGGCATTGCTAGCACATAACATTAATCCTTTGCATATGCACTCACAGCACTGTCTACAGTCATGGTGGGCTTTCAGCCATACTTCTCTACATGCCTGAATTAGATGGCTGGGGGATCTGCATGAAGTGTGCAGCCCTACACATCTAGCTTTGCTCTTGAGATTTGTGGACATCCCACAGGCTGGAGAAAGAAACCAGTTTTTCCCCAGGACACTTTCTCTTTACTTCTTGGTATGCACTTTAGTGCTGAATCAAAAGAACAGGTCACTATCATACTGACCTGCCTTACCAATCCACAGCTTCTTTAAAAAGCTGCATAACGTAAGACGTTGTGGCCTTTATTTGAAATCCAAACGTTATTGGCTCCTGGCTGAGAGCAAGTTTTTCACAGAGAAGCTTTGATATAGGGCAGCACTTTCATTCTTGGCAATGATAGGCATATTTGACTCTTCAGATGCAGCATAACTGCTGAAGGAAGATTTAAGGGGCCAAGCTAGGAGGAGCCATTTTGCAACAAAAGAAAAGTTATTTATTGCAAGTGCATGTAACAGATTAGCTGCCAAGACTCTAGAATGGTTCCAGTCTGGGGTTTATTTATGTTACCATTTTAATCCCATCTTTCAGTTCCCAAGAAACCTCCAAGGTGGCTTGCAAAAAAATAATGCACAAATTAAACACAATAATTTACTAGAATATAGTTCAGTATTATGAGTACAGAGACTATCTGCTAGGGAAATGGCATGTGCAGTCTTAGGTTACGAACAGCTAATCACTTTTTCAGGAGAGTGGGAGGAGTTTCTGTCTAGTGGTGTCACCACTTGTACATATGTAATGCTGTGGGAAAGGGGAAGAAAATCTTTGGCAGGCAATTTGCTCCTTTTGTCAGAGGAGAGACATCTCTGGAGCTGTCCCCTCTTTAGCACATGCATATTATTATTATTAAAAAATATTGAAATAACATACAGAAAGCTTTGCAGAGTTTTTTCTTTCTTAAAAGAAGCACAAACACCAATCCGCTACAGCAGACAAAAAGAATAGGATAGGACAAAAAGAAATGTTATTGCAAGAACAATAACCTCCCCAACTTACCTTTATTCTGTTTGATAGCTTGATAGCTCAACACAATCCTGTGACATAATGGTTTATTTAGCACATACCCAAGAAGCACATGAAGGGGAAAAGTGACTCAAGGTCAGAAGTGAAAAGGCTTAGGGGGTTGGGGTGAAGTGACAAGGAGAATGATGCTGGCCATAGTATGTCATTGTAAAAGTGTGGGGGGGAACCACAAGGATGGGGAACATGTAGCCTCCCAATAGTCAGCAGGGTCACTGGCCAGGAATGATGGAAGTCCAGCAACATCTGGAGGGTCACAGATTCCCCATCTCCGCCTTAAAGAAAACCCCACTAAGCATGTGTAAGAGAGTCCTATTGGAGCCATTATCGCAAACGTGCTTGAAATATAGCCACAACGAAAACACACGTCCATTTAGAAGTGCTGGCAGAGCTTCTGGAGAGCATTTTGGATTTTAGCAAGTACCTCCCAAGGCACTGCAAAAACAGGTTTATCTGAAAGGCTCACTACAGGGATAAATTAATGCGTGCATTGTCAGCTGCGAAAGGAGGACAGAAGCCCTTCCACCTCTCTAAAAGATTAGAGTGTGTACACATCTCTAGGCTTTCTGCTATATTCTCCCTAGGCAAAAACAGACAACATTCCGCAGATGTACTGAATAAGCAGGAAGCAACTTACTGCTATTGACATGAACGCAGGGTGCCAGGAAAACAAACCTATAAGAAAGAGAGAAAATGCTTAGCCAAAACTGTGTTCCAGTCCAAAAACAAACATGACTTCAACAACAGATTTGATTGCAGCTGCCCCTTCAAGCTAGGAAGTCTGATCTATCATAACCACTATCCATGTATATTGTTCATCACTGCAAGTTTTCCAAACATATGGCATGTGGAAGGAACTCTCGTTAATGCTTCTTGCAAGAGTTTCAGATGAGGCGGTGTTTGCCATAGCTTGGACCAACCTGATCTGGACTTATCAGACTCACCTCAATAAAAAGTCAATACCTGTAACGGCAAACAAACTTTCCTGGTAGGCAGCTTACCCATGATGGCCACCGCTACTGCTCCCCCCCCCCCCCGCTATAAGCAACCACAAGGGAACACAAAATGAACTTTTAATTTGTGCAGGCGTAGCCAGAACCCTGTATCTGTGGACTGTGTCCCTTGAAGCATCCTTTGCAACAGTCGGGGATTCTATGGCAGAAGTGGAGGGCTTCTTAAAAAGTCCAGTGAACGTACAAAGACTTCTCCAACCATACGAAACTTTAGAACTTCTGCTCTATAGTAGGTGGATTTCCCCCTCATGTTCCTGTTCTATTAAGACTAGGGTTAGAAAGATGATCTAATTTAAAAGCTGGAAGGAGGAAAAGATTTTTCCCAATGGGCAGGCCTCAGCTCTTCCTTTCTAGTTCAGGAGAAACAAGGGGTGATATCCAACTAAGTTTTACCCAGAGTAAACCCACTGAAATTAATAAACATGGCTAAGTTAGGTCCATTGATTGTAACAGCAGTGCTCTGAATAAAAAACTTAGCTGAATACCACCCAGTCCTCCTAAGTTACAGCATGAACCACTCAAACTCAGTAGGAATCAGATTGTAATTGCATATTAATTGCCTTGTTGGTTTTAGTGGAAGACTTATGCATGTGCTTAATTCCAATAGAAGCTCTCCATTTAAAAGTGCTTAGCTGTGGTTGACTCATGCCCAGTTATTAAAAGCATGTATAAAAAGCTCAAACCTAAAAAAAAATGCCACACTATGTTAACACAGACAGACACAATAGGACTGCCGGATCAAAATTTCAAAAACAAGAGCCTGCAGAGATCTGGTGTGTCTGCCCTATAAAGTTCACTGAAGCTGCTGGATTCTGAAATAAGAAACATCCATTATGTACTATAGAGCTGTCATGTTCTAAAATAAGACTTCCAGCAGCCAGAACAGAAGATAAAAAACCATTCCAGACTTCACTAGAAAGGACTCACAAAAACACCCACACTGGCTATTAATAAATTACAAAAGGCAGCTATAGCATTTAAATGATTGCAGAAAACTAGGCAGAATATAATGCTATGTTAAAATATATGGGAACAAGCTTGAGTAGCTGTACTGCACTATGAAAACGGGCCAGACAGAGTAGCAAGCTGGGAAATTATGCCCAGAATTTTGGCTTCCCATTGAAGTAAATGGGACTGAATTGCTCAGTTAAAAGCTTAAGTCCAATACCTTTCATGAGGTTACAGTCATGGATTTTAGAGAGCCAGAACATGGATATTCTCGCTCTGTTACAATACAAAGCCCCAACTAGCTGTTGTATCCACCTCAAAATATTATGAACTCCTGTACTTCCATGTAGGAAAAGACATATGTATACAGGTATTGTCATATGCAACAGTCAAGCACATGCATTTTCCCTGCGTGTATACGAGCCACTGTGATGTAGTGGTTAGAGTGCTGGACCTGGGAGACTGGGGTTCTAGCCCCAATCACTCAGTCATGAAGCTCACTGGATGACCTTGGGCCAGTCACTGTACGTCAGTGTAACCAACCAGGGTTGTTGCAAGGTTAATATGGAGAGTCATGTATGCCACCTTGAGCTCCTTGGGAGAAAGGTGGAGCATTCAGAGGCCATAAATTAAGGTTACCAGATATTTTTTTCAATGAATCCAGAGACACTTTTCAACTTCTTACTAAATAGATGGATTTTGTCAGGGAACTGATTTATAAATCTGGGGACTGTCCCCAGGAAACAGGGATGTCTGGTACCCTTACCATAAATGGCTTCAGCTTAGCACGGACACACAATAATCAGTGAAAACATGCCCACTGTTGCTGCACATGCAAATCAATATGGGGGCTGCACAATTTTACATACAGCAAACTGTTTTTTATATATTATTATTATTATTATTACATAGGTTAATAACATTTAAGTAGCTCCACAAAGTGGCTTATACAAGGGTGTAAGATCTTTAATCCAACAGTTTTTGAGCTCATTGCAGAAATTGACAGGGATATCTTGAAGCAAGCTTGGTTGGGATTAGTGTTTCAGGTGAACTACTTAGACAATGTTCCATTTAGAATTACCTGTGCATTATTCAAATGTAGGTTGCACAATAATTGTGTCTGGGGGTTGTCTGTCCGTTCACAAGTGTGAAACTGCAAATGGAGCAACGACATATGGCTAAACTGCTACTACAGCCAAGCCAATGCTGTGTGCACATTTGTTCAATGCTGTTTCGGTGGTGATAGTGGCAGGTCTCCTGCCTGTGTGTGTAGTCGCCTTGTTAACATCCCTTCAACCACCCTGTCACATCACTTGCAGTCCGCTCATTTTTACATCAATCATCGACCTCTCCTTGCAAAGATCGTAGAATCCCTCGTGTGTGTAGCCTGGAAAGGTAAGGGGAACCTAAAGCTTTCAACTCTGCTAAAGCCAAGCCCATTACTTTCAGTGGGTCGACTCAGAGCAGGCCTAACCATGGAGGAAACGCAGGGAGCAGAAACTCCAGCGCAAGAGCCCCTTAACCTTGCGAAAGCGAGCCATCGGGTCCAGCAACTGGGTACCCTAAAAACGTGGCCGTGGCGCACGTCTTCCAAGGCGCATCCTGGGCCAGGAGAGGAACCGGTGCTCTTTCCACCCCCCTTCGTCCCGTTAGTTTGCCTTGGGAATGGAAGCGGGAGGGAGAGTCAACTCACGGGTGCCGGGCCTGGAGAGCAGCAGCAGCAGCAGCAGCGCGGTGGTGCCCAGCGCGGCGAGATGCGCCAGGACCCCGCAGCCCCGCCGCAGCCAACGCAGGGCGCGCCGCTCCGCGCTTGCCGGCGCGCCGGACATTGCAGCACGCTTCCGCCTTGGGCTGTTGTTACAGGCGGGGAAAGGAGCGGGCAGGGTGCGGCTCGCTGCCGGTGGCGACGCACACCTGCCGGGGAGGGAGGCGGAGCCCAGGCCACGGGGCGGGTCTCTCGGGGGGAGCTGAAAGGGAATCGCGGAAAGGGCCACTTGTGCTCACCCGTTTCGCCTTGAGGGAAGGCAGCAGAGGTGGCTCAGTCTCTCCCCACCCGCAACCCATCTCCATCATAAGGCTTCTAGGGGAAAGGGTGTCATTTTCGAGTAGGGTGGAAATTCCGCGATTTCTCACCTTAGGAAGGATAGAGTTGGAAGGATACTAGTCCAACCCCCTGCGATGCAAGAGTCCCAGCTAAAGCATCCTTGGAAGATAGCCATCCAACCTTTGCTTAAAAACCTCCAAGGAAGGACCGGCCTCTCACCTTCCGGGAGAGTCAGGTCCACTGTTAAACAGCTCTTACCGTCAGAAAGTTCTTCCTGGTGTAGCTATGCAACCATGGGGAGAAAGGGGGCTCTACTAATGCACTGCCCTATATGTGTGGTTGTTTCCAGAGGACCCAGAGCATTCAAACCTGATTTGCTTGCTAGGTGGGGCAGGCTCTATTTAATGAGCATCTATTCCGATTTGTTTGTGGGGAGGTTAGACAAAATTACAACAAGCAAATGTCGTTCCATACTTTTCAGTGCATTCTCCCATTACCAAAAGTTCAATTTTGGGGGAAGCGGATTTCCATTCTGAAGATACCAGAGAACTAAGGGCACTATTGTGGGATCGGTGCTGCTTATGCACATGGGTTTTTCACACTGTCCACGTGAGATTGCCATTATAAAAATGCCAGCCTGTACTCCCCCCCCCCCATTTTATCAGGATTTCCTCTTGTACAGAAATTTTGTTAAATAGAAATAGCCTGTTCTACAACTGTTCCACAGTGTTCCACCCGCTGTTCCACAGCGCGGGTGGTGCTGTGGTGTAAACCACTGAGTTTTGGGCTTGCCAATCGGAAGGTCGGCAGTTCGAATCCCTGCAATGGGGTGAGCTCCCATTGTTCAGTCCCAGCTCCTGCCAACCTAGCAGTTTGAAAGCACACTAAAAAGTGCAAATAGATAAATAGGTACCACTCCAGCGGGAAAGTAAACGGCGTTTCTGTGCGCCGCTCTGGTTTTGTCAGAAGTGGCTTAGTCATGCTGGCCACATGACCCGGAAAAACTGTCTGTGGACAAACGTTGGCTTCCTCGGCCAATAAAGCGAGATAAGCGCTGCAACCCCAGAGTCGTTCGCGACTGGACTTAATTGTCAGGGGTCCTTTACCTTTACCTTTACCTTTACCTTTACCTTTACAACTGCCCTTACTGCTGGTGTGGGAGTTTGTAGGTACTTTTTGAAGCATGAGGGCAGATTGTAATGTGTGTGGTGAAGATATAACAACACAAGAGGTATTGCACAAAACCTCTTTATCAGAATTGCAGTATAACTGGGTATCAGTCCTATGCAAGACCTCTGTATAAATGAAAAACAACACTGATGTTGCCCTTCCTGTTCAGCTCCTCCAAAGCACAAGCCTCAGTTTCCCTCATGGCAATACATGAGAACTAGGGATTGGTACTGTTTCTCCTGATGCACTTTTGTGTGTGTGTTTAAGGTCATGCAAGCAAGTACCGATTTATATGCATGCATGTGGTGGAGGGAAAGAGAGTAGTGATTGAGGGAGCAGTCAGGAAACATTGCACAGAAACAGGTCATCAAGGACTGCACACTGCTGTGGGAGAGGCAGCGGAATACATTTGAAAAATCTAAGGTTAAAAGAGGTGTGTGTGTGTGGCCATGTGTGGCATAGAAAAATTGAATCTTAATGACATTAGTGACATAAAGTCTCTGTCAGGAAGCTCCAGGCCTCAAATGGCACAAGTCTATGGTAAGAACAGCCAATCTGCACTTTCAAATACAACAGGTACCAGATACACCTGCAGTCTTAGCAGTTGTGAATGGCATAAATAAATTTAAATGGCTGGATTTTATTCACAACAAATACTGAAGCACAAGTCTAATTCTTTGCTGGTCGCCATTTTCATGTTTATTGCAGAAGTAGCCATTTAAATGTGTGCCGTTTGCAATTGACAACTCCACAGGTGTATTTTGCTCTTTAAACAAGGCTTGTGCCAGAATGCAAAATGCAAATTGTGAACCAGCTTTAAAGCCACAGCAGGGGAAATGCACAAAGGCCTGCTTCACACAACCAATGGGTGCATTGTGTGGGTCTGGGGCAGTTTGTCATGCAATGGAGGCTGCAACGCTTGGCATGTTTAGGAATAAAAATGCATGGGATCTGGCTGAAAGCACCTTGTTATTTTCCCCTCCATACTATGGGGAGAATACAGCCAGTAAGACACCAATGCATGGATGTAGGCCTGAAGTCCCCACCCTGATGCACATATGCACCACAGCACCTTCAGCCACTTCCCTTGTGACCCACTCAGCCCCCTTCTCAATTTTATTTTTAAAGCTGAGCTGTTTTTGTTTGGGGTGATTGTCTTTTCTTGTGGAGAGGCACAATGACTGCTGTTAAAAACTGTTTCATTTGTTTGGGGGTAGCTGAGCATCACCAGTCTTTCTTCAATGAAATGGGTGTTTTGTGGTACCCACAACAGTTTCTTAGATTTCAAAATGCATCCCTGGACCCAGAAAAGGTTGCTGCCTCCCCGACGAGGCCTCATATATCTTGCCCAACGAGGTGG
Source organism: Podarcis cretensis (assembly GCF_951804945.1). Classification (NCBI taxonomy): domain Eukaryota; kingdom Metazoa; phylum Chordata; class Lepidosauria; order Squamata; family Lacertidae; genus Podarcis; species Podarcis cretensis. The sequence continues at coordinate 49,765,202 of NC_137175.1, read as the reverse complement.
TGAGAATTGTCTAACACTTCTGCACCTGATTAAGAGAAAAAGGAGACTGGTCTGCTTCTGCTAACCACTTGGCAAGGCAATAGATGGGCAGCTTCCCAAGTGCTCCTATGCACAGATACATTAAGTTGTCACTTGGTTAACTGGCCATCTGTCCTGCCAAGTGGAGAATCTTACCACACTTTTGCACCTAATCAGAAATCCTGTGGCCCTCCAGGTGTTGCTGAAGAACTACAACTCCAATCATCTGTGACCCTTGGGCCATGCTGACTGGACCGATAGTTGCTGTAGTCCCAACTATTCTGTGGCACATCTCACCTTGCCGTCCTTGGGGTGGGGGCAAAATGGCTGCTTGGCCACAGTGACTGCCCCATATCTCTTGACCATACCCTATGGCATTCAGCAGTGCCCCACAATGGCCAGACACCGATTGAAAAGCTGTGGAAGAGCTCTCCTTTGTCAGTTTACAGGTGACACTCAAATCCCCGATTCATCATCTCACATCACTTCAAAAGCCATAAAATGGCGTCCAGCAGCAGCCAGAACCAAGAATGTAGTGAAGGTGCTTCAGTAATACCCCCCAATGAGTTCTTTGGGCCTTGCATGTTTTTCCCAGTGTGTGTGTGTGTTTTACACCTCAGGATTATTACCAGCAGCTTTTCACCTCAGGGAGGCAGAGTAGGCACATGAGAGGATGGCTGTTCTCTCAGAATCAGCCCAATGAGGCCTAAAAAAGGCTATGTACACACTGTGCTTCCGTTCCGCTCCCCCCCCCCCCCCGCCAAGAATCCTGAGAACTAGTTTGTTAATGGTGCTGGGAATTGTAGCTCTGTAAAGGGTAAACTACAGTTCCCAGGATTCTTTGCAGAGAAACGTGCTTTTCATGTATGGTGTGTTTGTAGCCTAAGTGTAGTTTAAAACATGCCAACTGTACTACCGATAAATGGAGGATTAATATTTAGAGGAGGGGGGGTACCTGCCACCTAATAAGAGCATAAGAAGAAGCCCCTTGTGTTGGTGAAGAGGATGAATGTTGAAGTTGACTGTAATAAGTGGCTCTGGGCTTCACACATTTCCCATCCTTAATAAACAGCCAGCGTCCTGCCTGAGAAACCAGCATCTCTCCTTTAACCTCCGCTGCAAAATTAATTATTGCTGTATTTGCACTATAGGCACCAGCCACCTTGAGCAGTGAAATGGTGAAATATCAGGATACAAATTTAACTAATAAAATACAGTGGTATCTCGGGTTACAAATGCTTCGAGTTACAAACTCTGCTAACCTGAAGTAGTTACCTCAGGCTGCGAACTTTGCCCCAGGATGAGAATGGAAATTGCACATCAGCGGCGTGGTGGCAGCAGGAGGCCCCATTAGTGAAAGCTCACCTCAGGTTAAGAACGGTTTCAGGTTAAGAACGGACCTCTGGAATGAATTAAGTTCGTAACCGAGGTACCACTGTACTAGGAGAACCCCTTTGAAGGCTAAGCGGGAGAACAGAAGCTGTATTTTCATCCTTTAAAGTCCCGACATGCTGTCTGAAGACATTCTAGTACTTTGCTAAGACATCTGCTTCTCTCTCCTCTAGTCTTAAGAGAAGGAGTGGGGAGCTTTATTTGGCTTGAGGGACACATTCTCCTAGGTATTAATCTGGTCAGCGGTGCCCTGCGCAAGGCCAAAATTCCCCCTCCCCTGCCTTCCGTTCTGCTTGCTATGTGACAGTTGTGATGCCCTGTGACTCCCCCTTGGCTTCAGCGCCCAGCACAACGGAACCAGCTGTGCTGCCCTAAATCCACCTCTGAGGTATCCGTTGCCATCAGGGCCAGAAGTAAAAGTGGGCAGAGCAATGAATGATTTGCCTCTGTGCAGAAGGCTGGCTTACACACACACACACACACACACACACACACACACACACACACACACACACACTTTTCTCTCTAGCCAGAGAAGCAAGAGGCATTATCCAAGTTCAAGGATACCCTCCAACCAGGCAAAAAGATTGAATTATGGTTCAAAGCAGGGCCACTAGGGGTTTGGCTGGCAGCTAGGGGAGACCTGGGCCTGAGGTTCCCATTCCTGCATAATAGAAAGCAGGACTTAAGGGCCAAGGGAGACAGGGAGAGCCGCTGCGCAGAATCACAGCAGTGGTGGGATGGCAGAGGAGAAGCAGCACAGGTGAGCGGAGCAGGGATGCGGGCAATCACCATCCAGGAGCATGTGAAGAGCTGGGTTAATGCACCCTGGCCCCCTGAGCAGATTGCCAAGGGTGTCTGCATGGCTTCACCAAACCCTTTCAGCATTGGACTCCCACCCTGCCTTCACCATCTCATGGAGCACCCATTTCTCTTTGAACAACCACACTGCCAGAAAACATCCCCATTTCATTATGGGCATTGAAACGGCTCCCAGCCATTCCACCTGCAACCGCATTTACAAGCCACATGTTAGCTGCATTTCTATTGGTTTCCCTTGTGTTCAGTTTTCCCTTTCTCCTTCACATCCCACCCAGCCCCTTAAAAAAAATAAATTAAGCAGGAAAAGAAGAGGAGGAGTCTTGAGGTATTTTAGAGGGGTTTTTTTCCTTTAAAAAAATACTATAAAGTTATAAAAAAAGCAAAGAGGCTTTGAGTCGGACCCAGGGCAGAGTTCTCAGGCTGTTGGCTCCTTCTGCAGAATGCAGGCACTTGCTGTTAATGCGCTTTTGACTGCAAAAGAGAAGAGAGAAGAGAGGGTGTCAGTGCAGAGGGTGACAGTTTATGTAGCACCATTCACAGCAAAGTGTCTATTACAGCCAGGGCTGCAACCAGCACCTATCTGAAATTACAAAGAGCAGCAGCCATGCTTCTAACTTCATTAGAGGGGTATGTGACATGGCAACCTTTTATTAATTGGGGGAAAGAGCTTTGTATGGGATTGCACGGCACCATGGGAGCTACGTTGCCCCCCTCCACTGTCAAAGAAAGGGCGCCACCAAGCACCAGTTTCTGGGAATCACAAGTGGGAGAATACTGCTGTGCTCAAGACCTGTTTGTGGGCTTCCTGCAGGCATATGGCTGGCCACTGTGAGAACAGGATGCTGGACTAGATGAGCCTTTGGCCTGATGCAGCAGATGCAGGGTTAGATGTGCCGAGGTTCTAATAAAAGAACTTGGAAATTACAATTCCACGGATAGTGCAAATGGAAGCTATCATCCCGTGTGATATCCAGGGTTCTTCAAGAATGAATCAAAGCAGGAGTCCCATTTTAAGATGCATCACAATGGCATGCGAGTGATCTCTCAGCAGCTCCTTCCCACGTGGCTGCATAAAGCCAAGTGAGCAATGCCTGAGGGAACTAGAAAGGCCAGAGGCTGCTACAGCCTCCTGCTAGGCAAATTTGACAAATTCATGGAGGGTGAGCCTTCAACAGCAGGGATAGGGACTGCGTGGCCCTCCAGATGTTGGTGGACTCCAGATCCCATCATCCCCAACCACTGGGAGTTGTTGTCTAACAACATCTGGGAGGCCACACATTCTTCATCCATAGTCTTATCAACAGTTCTCAGTCCACCGGAAACTTCGCCTTCAGGGGTAATTTCTTGCTAGCTGCTAGATACCAGGGACAACAACCTTGGTCATGCCTGCTAGGAATCGGAGCTCCGGGCTACCTCTGGGATTGAAGGTCTTACGCCTCTGAATTCCGCTCCTTGGTAAACAAGCGCAGGAGAAGGCTGGTGCGCTCACATCCTGCTTGTGGGCTTCTCAGAGGCATCTGCTTGGTTACTATGAGAACAGAGCGCTGGACCAGATTGGCCTTTAGTCTGATCCAGCAGGGCTCCTGTGTTCTCGTGCTTTGCTTTGTACTCCCTCCATCACTACAGTTTCATTTCGGGGAATTTGGGGAAACTGTCCCTCTGAGCAAAACCCAAAGAGCCTCAATATAATCATCATATCTCCTTCCTAAACATTTCTACCCTTTATCTTAAAAGTGCTCCTAGCTGGGGTTTGCCATCTTTCCCTCCGCTCCCCACCCCTGCCCAGGAGATCTGTGTCCTTTAACTGCAGCTTAGCAAGAATTTATTCAGCAGGTAAAGCTAAATCAGTGCATCTACGTGCTAGGAAGCTGCTTAAGACTAAAGAAGTGGAGGAAAGGTGTCACTCTTAGCTAATATATTATTTCTCTTTTCCACCCTCTGCCCAAGCATTTAAAAGGTCTTCTATGCAGCTTGAATACTTCTAGTATTTCAAATTAGCTGAATAAAAGCATCAACTCACTTACCGTGCATTTATTTATTTTTACATAGGATACCGGTGGCCTCACTCCTAAGGCTTTGATAAAAATCAGAACTGGTCCACCAATGAAATAATGCTAAATCAATCATTTGCCTTTTAACTGATTGCAAATTTATTTAAATTTAATTATGTTTCCATGAAGCAATATTAGATGCATGTATTAATAAATGAAAGAAGTATGATATAACTGCTGAGACAGGTTTGTTACTCAGTGGTATAGAAATTTATTAAGTGCCATATAATCTAATAAACCAAAGCTTAAGCTCACTGATAGGAAAGCCTGCCTTTAATGGTTTATTTTTCACCCCCTGTTCCACCAGCATACCTGAATCAAAGCAACCACAAACATATGCATATACAACATCCCTGGGTACTTAAGATCTCAGACCCACAGATGGAAATTGGCCCTCACTGATCAATCAATTGAAGGTTTAATTGACTGAGGCACTGCTCTCTCTCACACACCAGGATACAGCTGTAGAAATTGTAAGAACACAAGAGCAGCTTTGCTAGATCAGACAGCTATCTAACCTAGCTGCCGTGTTTCCTGCAATGGCCACGTAGATCCCTATGGGAAGTCCATAAGAAGAACAGGGGAACAGTATAGCCACTTTGCAATCCTGTTCCCCAGCAAATGGGCTTCTGAGGAAGGAGGAACTACAAAGTCATACTGAGTAGAAGCCACTGGAAACCTTATCTCCATGCATTTGAACAAAACCCGCTTCAAGCCATCAAAGTTGGCTGACATCAAATATTGAGGCAGTTAATTATCCTGTTTATGATGAACTGTGCGAAGTACTTCCTTTTGTCTATGCTGACTCTTCCAACATTCACCCCAAATGTGGTTTCACCATAGATCTTTATAAAGGCGTTACAATACTGGCAGTTGTATCTATAACCTCTTTCCTAAGGAGCTCCAAGAAGGACCTTGACTTTTCCACACAGTGGCTGCACACTGGGCCAACATTTCCTTCAAACTATCTGCCACAGACCCCATGAGGAGGATGTTAGCCAACAAGCTACGAAAGGGAGCATGACGCAACAAAATGTCACTGCTGAACGTTCCTTACCCAACACCATTTTAAACGCACTCTCTTGAACACTACCCAAAACTTATCATATGGACTGCAACAGAGTTGGTGCGTGTGTTGCTATAAATTTATTAGCTTCTGGGGACCATTATATGCCATGTCATGGAGTTATGAAGCAGTCAACCTTGCAGCAGTAAACACAAGTGTGCAGACTTTGTGTCAAAACTCTGGCGAGGGAGAAAAAGAAGCCGACGCAATCCTTTGGAGGCAGATGATCCAGTGTGGGGTGGTGTTTAGAGTGTTGGACTGGGGCCTCAGAGACCAGGGTTAAAACCCCCCACAAAGTTATGAAACTCACTGACCATGGGTCAGTCACTGTCTCTCAGCCTAACCTACCTCAGGGGGTTGTTGTGGGCATGAAATGAGGAGGGGGAGAACGATGTTGAGCTCCTTGGTGGGAAAGCTGAGAGATAAAGGAAGAAGAAGAAGAAGAAGAAGGAGAATGTGCAAAGAACGTACCTTCAATGTGTTCTGCTTCTCCTCAAATCCCAAGGAGACAACTGGCTTCTTCCTTCGGACAGAGCCACCCAAGTCAGAGGAGGAAGAGGAAGGCAAGGGGGAGGGGGAGTGCCTGGCCTTCATCGGCCTACAGTAGGTGGCTGTATTCTTGCGTCGCTTGGCCTCCTCATCCGAGATGCAGTTGGCTTGCAGTGCCTTTGGCCCATTCAGTGAGGAGGCCCGGTTCTCCAGCTGCGACGCTTTGACTGGGACGTGGCCGGGAGCCCTGCAGTCCAGATGGCTGACCCTCTTAATCCTGGCTCCGGCCGAGACGGTTCCATTCAGGGAAAGAGTCGAGGAGGAGGAGATCATGGATGGCTTGGCCTTGGCGGGCGGATGGGAGACCTGGCAGCCAGCTGCCTTGCTCTTGCCCAGATCGAGGAAACAGGTCTGTTTGTACGGAGGGCTAGCGGGGGCCCCGGGAGACTGCTTGCGTTTCCGGGCCAAGGCCTCTGGCTCCACGCCGCCAGCCGCCGCCTCCTTGGCTTTGGAGGACCTGCTGGCCTTGGTCAAAGGCAACTTGCTGAAGGACGGCGAAGGGGTGTTGGCCGGGAGTGGGGAGGTGATGGACTGGCTCCCGCCCATGCAGTCCGACTGGCTGCAGGCGGCTGCAGCGTGGGGTGACCCCACTGCATAGTTCATGCTGTGGTGGCTGCGGCTGTCCCTGGAGGCCACGGTGGCTGAAGCCGTGCAAGACACCAAGGTCCTGCCCGGGAGGCTGTGGGGAAGGCTGCACACCAGGGAGGAGTTGCAGTTCTGAGAAGTGCTGGATGTGGAGAAGCCCAGAAGAACAGGGGGTGGTGTGGACAGAATTGGATGGTCAGCAGCGGGAGGGATCCTTCTGGTTGGGCCAATGAAAAGGCGGGGGGGGGGGGGGAGAGAGAGAGTTAAGAAGACCTGACTTTGGAAAAACCCCTCCAACCCTCAGCTCTTGTTCCTTTTGCCCTCCATGCTGGATCGTAAAACCAGAATCCTCATGGGCTCCCTTGTTTTTTCAGGTTCCAGATATGACGTCGCACCCTGCTGCTCTCAAATCCAAAGCCTCCCTCTTTGGCTTGGGTGGCTATCCTGTTCTAAACCCCTTACGTCGACACCTTCAAACACACGCATCCACGAGCACGCAGACAGCCACCACCCGCCCTCCTCTTTCCCCTTCGCCAGAACCTGGGTGTTTGTTTTCCCTTTGTTCAGATGAGTGCAGCCATCCATAAAGGATGCAGCGGCGTCAAACCCTGCAGCCCAGCGCCACCTGCTGGAGACGAGGGGGACCAAAAGCCCCGACAAAACACCACGACTACGAGGTCAGCCGGAGGAACGCAATGCTTCTCTCGGCAACCGTGTGCAGAGTGATTGATGGCAAAGCTGTGGACTGGGAACATAATTGCCTGCGCTGCTCTTTTTTACACGGGTGCTTAATAGGTGCTTAAAAGCACATCCACATTTTACGTCCATTTGCAGGGGGAGGGATGTCAAACGTGGATTTCAGCTGCAAGCATAGGCTCGCTTATTTTGGAGAAAGTCACAGTGAGCACAGTGGGGCTTCCTTCTTAATAAAGCAACATAGGATCTGGCTGCGGGGAGTGGGGGTGGGGGGCTTTCTACATTCCCATCTCCCCGCCACCAACCACACAAGAAGCATGCTGTTGTTTCTCATTTGAACTCCTTGGAGAAAAAGGAGGGAGATATGAATGCAGTCGTTAAGCTATTGCCAAGGGTCCAGATGTCCCTTCTCTAGGCACCACTTCTGCCGAAGAGATAAGGAATGGGAAAAATGCAGGAAATGCAAACACCCAATCTGTCACTTCCACTGCTCCAGCAAGTCCCATGTGGAATGCAGCTGGGAGACGGATGAACATTTGCCACGGGTGACAAACCTCAGGCAAGTCGTCCTCCACTACCAGGACAAACAAACCCTGAGCGTGGGTGATAGTGAATGGTTCAAAAAAGCCTCTGAAGAGACCAAATGCTCTTTTGCTGTAGCTCTAAAGCCCAAGAGAAGGGGCCATTGAAGCTCAGTGGCAGACACCATGGTCTGCACAGTCCCAGGTCCAATCCTTGCCATCTAGGAAACAGCCCTGCCTGAAACCCCAAAGGACTAAGGCAGCCAATCAGTGCAGAGTGCTATACCAGGCGAGATCAGCCCAGGATTCTGCCTCTGTGTAAGACAGGTCCCTATGTTGCTGCATCTTAAATAATGCCCATGTAAGCAGGATGCAGGAATGGGCTGGACCCTTATCTCCCTCACCCCTACACCCATGGGGCCACCCATCTGTCAGTCACCTGACACCTCGGTAATGGCAGGTGACCCATTTTCACCTGCGTGGTTTGAAATTAAAACGAGACAGGCATAAGCACACTGCGCGAGATGCTTTGAAGCCCCGACAGTTGGCTGGTTGTTGTGGCTTCAAAGCCCTGTGTGTGGCTTTTTGCAAGCCCTGATGATTGTCAGGGTTTGCGAACAACAGTGCATGGGGCTTGGCAGGCGGCATGGATCAGAAGTGCCAGCAACCCCCCTTTTAACCCTTGGAATACAATCCATTTTTTAATGTTGATTTATAAAGTTGCTGTTCTTAGCTCTTTATGCACTGGCTACTTCGTTGTTTTAGTATGAACCAGCCTGATAATCTGATGCAAAGGCAGGTTATGAAAGGAAAGAGATCTCAATTTCTGAATCAACTAGGTCAGTTGATTCCGTAACAGGGGATTAGATTTCTGAACACAAGGATGGGAACTTCTAGGTGGTGTTGGACTCAGAAACTCCTATCAGATCCAGACAGTGTGGCCTATCGTCAGGAGGTAATGGGAATTTGAATCCAACAGCATCTGGAGTGCCTATCAGAAGAGAAAAAAGGATAAACACATGGGACAGACATGCAAAGGTTGGAGGGGGGGGGACCACACTCCAACAAAATACCACATCTCATTGAAACACTATGTTTTGTAGCCTCCATTTTAAATATATTTAGACCTCACTGCTACCCTGCTATGGCCTGGTAAACAGCAGCAATGTCAGTGTCGGGAAGATAGCAGGAGACAATCGGGAGTTGATACCACAAACAATCATACAGTGGTACCTCTGGTTGAGAACGGGATCATTCCGGAGGCCCGTTCACAACATGAAAAGAGCGCAACTTGAAGTGCCGTATCTGCGCAGGTGCGCGGTGCGATTTGGCGCTTGTGCACATGCGCAAGTGGCGAAGCCCAGAAGTAACCCTTTCTGGTACTTCCAGGTTGCCGCGGGACATAACCTGAAAGAATGTAACATGAAGCAAACTTGTTTCTCTGAAATTTGGTTTGTTTTCCAGTTGCTTGTGCCTCAGAGGACTTTCTAGCGTCCCGAGGTGGGGTGGTGAAACAAACCATGGTTCAGAAGGGTTCACAGTAACACCAAGCCATAGCTAAAACAAACGAAGGTTCATAAGCCAATAACAAACCATGGCTTCAGACGTGTTGGCAGTAAACAAGCTGCTGGGCAGAGCTCGGATGATCAAAAAAACCATGGTTTAATAAACCCAATTTTAATCAGCCATAGCTTAGTGTTAAGCACAAACAAGGGCAACACACATGCCCATCTTCAGCCACAATTCATCACAGGATTTTCTCTACTCCCCCCTAGGATTACTTACTTCCACATGTGTGAGCTGAGATGTCTCTCCAGCATGGAACTGAGTGCAGAGCAGAACCGATCCAGCCGTCGACTGAAGACGTAACATCCAGGGCTCACCAACCTGCTTCCGAAAGTGCAGAACTGTTGTGGGGAGATGGAAGCAGGGATAAAAGGCATTAAGAATATTAAATCACGCAAACGGCACGTTCTGAAACCTCTTGCAAATGGGGATGGGCTGCTAACACCAAGAGAGTTGTTTCTTCTGCCCACCTCATCTCCTGAGCAAAGGAAGGCAAAACATCGCAACACACCCCCTTCACACCTGGTCTAATTGATATCAACAGAACAAGGGCAACTAACCTAATCCTGGACTGAACCCATAGGTAAGTAGCAGAGGATTTGTTTTGCATGTATAAGGTCACAGAGTTTAGACCTTGGTGTATCCAGTTAAAGAGATCTCAGAACTCAGGAATACATCTTCTTGGAGCCTTTGAGAACTGCTACTAAATGTCATTGGGTCAGATGGACCAGTGGTCTCACGCGGTATAAAAGCAGCTTCATTTATCCAAGCATCCGACATTCCCCTACCCTTGGCATTCTTCTTGCAAGATATGGGGCAAGCATTTTTCGCCAAAGGTGTAAAGGACCCATTTCACAGAGCCACACCAGTTTTAGCCTGGTACTTACCGCCTGGGGGCGTGGCGACCGCGTTGCATAATGGCAGTCCACCTTGCGGGAATCATCCACTGCGTCATCCTCACTCTCCTCGCTCGAAACCCGGCCGGTGCTCTTGGGTGCTGGAAAAGGGTAGAGCCCGTGGTCGACTTCGCTAGAGGTGGTAGGCAGGTCATCGGTCTCACTCTCTGAAGAAACCCTAGACCTAAAAGCAACACAGGAGGTCAAAGCCCTCTTCAAGGGGAGAGTTTCCTGAATCTGTGGCAGAGATATTACTGGCTTCCTTACTAGGACATGTATATGACTAGCAGCCATATGTCCCATGCTGCTAAGGAATTCTAAGAAACTTCAAAATTAGTGCAATTCTGAAAGATTCAGTCTGCCATTTTGATTGAAAATGGCACCCAACTGTATCCAAACAAACAAAAACCATCTCCTTGATCGCAGGAACTATTGTACGAAAACTGGTTATATCTTAAGAAGTGTCCAAATGTATGGCTAACAAACCACTTCCAAAACATATAGTAGATACTGAATATCTGAGGACAGAGTCTGCTTTTGCAGTGGTACAGAAGGTGGTACAGTGCCACCTTTTCTGAGGTCCTGTCCACATCTGTGGTTGAGCCAAAAAATATCCCAGGCAACTTTAATTAGAAAACTACCCAGTCAACTTCCTTCCCGTGCTTTACCTGGGACACTATCTGCCCTTGTTTTACCTGGAAAGTGCACAGTGGGAGTAGGGTTGCTTTATTCGGCAAAGAGAGGCGTTGGGCAGGACCAGCGATGGCTGTGAGAGTAACGAGGAGTCCTGCGAGAGTCGTTCAGAAGGCGCTTCCTTCCTCACTGGGCTCTTGTCTTTGGGGGACTCGCCTTTCCTGGCGTTGGCCTTTAGCTCGGCCACTAAGACGTCGAAGTCCTTGGCACGGCCCTGCACCTCACGGCGCTGGTGGACAGAATGGATCTGAGGCACAGAGAATGGTTAGAGGCATCAGCTGACAAGCGACAAGCACACCCACCGCTGCAGGACTTCACAACACTCGCTTATGGAGGTGTGACAAGAACAGGGCTTTTTCAGCCGGAACTTGCTGGAACTCAGTTCCAGCACATCTCACCTTTGCCATGATAAGAGAACAAGGCTGGTGTTCATGGCGAGTTTTGGCACCTCTTTTTCTAGAATAATAACACTGGACCAGAGCATGACAAAAGCAACAAGCTCAGAGAAGAAGTCCATTTCCAAGCCTATTTTATGAGAAGGCAAGCTCTGATGGGGGATGGGAGAGACTGTCACATGGCGGGTGGCTTTCGAATAAGAAATTTCCCCCATGATCACTAAGGTGCTACAATGGGGAAACTGGTGCTCTCAACCACTGAACATTTCAATAAATCCAAGCGGCTGGCTCTTAGACAAGTGCTGGATGAACCACTGGGCAGAAAACAAGAGCTCATACAGTTATTAAATTGGATTTTAAACAGGCCCACCTGGAATAAATCTGACTTATGGGTAGAAGGCAGCTGATCATCAAAAAGGTTAACATTATTTACAGTGGCTGCAGCAAAAGCACACTGTGAAATTACCCAGTGTTGTCATGGGGATGACTTGACACACTGTGTTTAGCTTGCTTATGTTTTGCTGTCCTGGCTACAACTTCTGCTATGCCTGGGTTTTACTAGTAACGCTTCATTATAGCACGTATCTCAAACTGCCCACCCAATTTCCCCTCTGCCTGAATCAAGTGTCCTGAGTGTTTGGAACAGAGAAACCCCAGTTCCGATTCTTCACATGGGGTAGCTGGCTGTGAGAATACAAAGCTGTCTATATGGAGCCTTAAGACTACCTCAAACAAGTTAACTTGAAGTTACAAAGTTTTCCACCTATATATGATACCTGGCTGCCTTCCAGAGAGAGATGAGAGGCACAATTCCCCCGGGGGAAATTCTCCTGAGCACGCTTTATTGCAATGTGCAGGAGCTGAGCAAGACCATCCTCAGTGCTCTGGCACAGCTCCCATTTATTTAAGAGCTTTCCAGGAGATTATACCTTAGGTGACTCTTCCCCAACCAGGAATCCTCCCGTTGTTGTTGGACTCCAACTCCCATTAGCCTCAGACAACACAGCCAATGGTCAGGGATGAAGGGAGCTGTAGTCCAGCAACAGCTAAAGGGCCATAGATTCCCTGTCCCTGGGTTTATAGCAAAGTATTTTCTGCTTGAACTTTTCTACAGAGCAGGTGTTGGGACACTGCTGAACTACAGTTCCCATCAGCCCTAGCAAGCATGGCCAATGGCCAGGGATGATGGGAACTGTAGTTCAGAAATATTTGGCAATCCAAAGGTTCCCCACACCTGCCAGTGAGAGTCAGGAGCTTCCACTTGATAGGGTGACCACTTCTTCTTCTTTTCTTTTAGAACCTAGTCTTGCTCCTATGCCTGACAGCAGCCAGAGACAAAGCCACAAAGCAGGCATCTGTGCTGGCAGACTGATGTTGATGGCACAGCAACAGGTAAGCCGTATTGCAGCACACTCTAGCCTTCTTGCAAATGCAGAAATCCTTCATTGGCAACTTGCTTCCAGTAACTCACAACAGTCTGAAGAGGAGGATAGGCAGCCCATAGGGCTCAGGAACCTGAATAAAGCTGGCAGACCAAGGGCAGCCAACTTTGTGCCCTCCAGATGTTCTGGAACTGCAACTCCCATCAGCTCCAGCCAGCATGGCCAATGGTTCAGTATGGTGGGAGCCACAGCCCAACAACATGATGAACATCAACACCCAGAACTGAAGCTATGCTTGCAGCAGGGGACGGGCTATGCAGAAAGGCCTCTCTACTTTGGAAAACCACAGGCAGTGGTGGAGCAAGCCGATCGGGCGCCTGGGGCGGTGCATGTGCTCTGCGCCAAAGGGTGGGGCCAGCCACCCACAGGGTGAGGCGAAGAGGCAGGAAGCTCCGTGGGGCCTCTAAGGAGTCTGCCTGTCTCCTCCCACTCATCAGCCCTACAGCTGAGGGAGAGGTGGAAGGTGGACCGTTTGGGGCAGCGCGGAGCCTGCAGGCCCCGCGGTGAGTGCCACCCAGCATTTTGTCACCCCTCTGAGTGGTGACACCCGGGGTGAACCGCCCACACCGCACCCCCCTTCCTCCACCCCTGACCACAGGCACTCTAGCAAGGTGTGTTGACCAGGGAGGCAAAGGAACAGGCCCATGGGGCAGGGGGAGCAAAGGCTGGTCAAAACTCTTTCTTATGCTGAACTACTCTTTTGCCCCCATTTCATGCCAATTTCATCACATGAAGCATCATACCTTGCAGGTCAGTAACCGAGTGCAAACCTTCTTGGTTTCAGGGTTCACCACCCCACACTGCCTGTTTAGGTCACATTCTTTCCCTGTGGGAGCAAAACACAGAATTAAGATGCAGACGGGAAAACAGAAGGCAAGGCACTCATCCTGCCCCCCCTCCTATGTTTCCTGAGGCCTGGTTTTATGCCTTCCCCCTTCCAGTGCCTCAGCTTCCCTCTCATCCTTCAAGGAAGCCCTTATTCAAAAACACCATATTTCAAGGAACTCTTGACACCTGCTGTCAGAATAGCACAACAGGTTATTTGTCCAACAGTATTTCTTTTCCTGCTGCTTTTTAATTTTATTTTATGGGCATCCTGTGAGGAGTTGTGTCTTTAGCAATTACTACTTCTATGTGGGTGGCTCTCTTCTTATTCAGCATTTATTGTCCTGAGAAGACAAACACTTTGGGGTCGTAAGAAAAAAAAAGATGGCAGGAAACTCCTCTTCCTGTCTCCCTTGGTCAACAGAGCCCCAAGTCACAGACTATGCACAGTGTTCCCCTTCTTCCCAGTCACCTGGAGGCCAAGTGCACAAACCTGGTCAAGAGAGGGATCTGACATACTGGCTATGCATACCCAGCTTCAATTTGAAATGGGTCGCTTCCCCTTTAAAAAGGGGGTGCTACTGGGTACATACACCTGGCCAGAGACTATCAAGCTGGCAGCTTGGCTTTCTGCTAACCCTTTCCCCCGCTCTAGGCACCCAACGAAGTAGCCCACCCAATAAGGGAGATCAATCAAAAGCATGCTCCAGATAAAAGAATCCAGAGATATGAGTCTGGTGCACTTCAGAGTCCAATGTAAATGTTCTATCCTAGTCCTCAAATACCTCTCTGGGGAGTAAACCACCCTTTCTCCCAGCGGAAGCTTGGAAGAACCTGGATTTTGGGGTGTGGCATGCCCAGTCAGTATTCCCTTTGATGCCCACTCTTCCAGAATTTAGGAAATTTGGAGATAATGTCATGTGCAGAAATGCTACCAAACTGTTTGGCGATATCAGAAGCCAGGCCTGCTCTGCTGTGAAATGGAGTACAGGAAGGAACCCCCTATGCCTTGGCTAGGCAGTATGTTGCCTCCAGCTACAGGATACTACGGTACTCACGCGGCATCTTCTTCAGAGATTTCACAGCACCAGTCTCTTTCTCTCCCAAGGCAGGAGCATTCTCCATTTTCCTGCTCAAGCTGTCAGCGGGTATGATGGAGTTGCCACTGGCCTTGGCTGACGTTAGGGGTTCTTTCGGTGACGCCACTAAGGAGGGCTTGCCCAGCATCTCTTTTGAGCTGGCAGAAGACTGTCTAGGGGTGGCAGAGTCAGAAAGCTTTGGGGGGGCCTTGATCCCATCACTGTCTGACTTTGGAAGGCTGGAGATCTTCTCTAGGTTCACAACAGGCACAAACAAACTGGAAGAGCGCAAAGCAGAGCCACAAGTCAGAAACGTCGGAAAAATTCGTCATCTCCCACTTCAGTTGACCAAGGTGACACTCTTACATCTTCATCGTATTGGGTTCTAGCTACACTACTAACAGTGTCTGGAGGAACATTAGAAGAAGCTGGGCTGATGCTCCAAACATGAAAACTGGAGCCTTAAGATGCCAGCCAAACAGACAGAGTGAATATAAGGAGAGGCAAAGACAAGAAAAGAGCAGGTGCAGTTTCCACATTGGTACCACATGAATCTTGGAAGGCACCAACAGCCAAATCTCACAGGTCTTCCCAGTGTCCTGCAACAACAATGTGTCTGGCCATCAGCAATAGACCAAGATGAAGAAAGCAAACTCTGAAGTGCCTTCAGATCATTCTTCCACTAACATTGGCAAGGAGTAGTGGACATTGAAGGGGGCTCCTTTAAACTTCAGTGCAGCCTTTAAACCAGGATTACTCCACTGTGGTGGCCACCTGACCTCATGAGACTCTAGAAATAAGACTGCAGTTCCCTCAGTAGCAAGACCCGACCCTATAATTAACTAGTTAAGTTTGTTTAATTCTGCCTTGCTTTCCACGACAAACCTAGAGTCACTAAAAGTGACTAAAACCATCAAGGGGACAAAAATCGGGAAAAACAGATTACAGTGGTACCTCGGGTTACATACGCTTCAGGTTACATACGCTTCAGGTTACAGACTCCGCTAACCCAGAAATAGTGCTTCAGGTTAATAACTTTGCTTCAGGATAAGAACAAAAATCGTGCAGCAGCGGCGCAGCGGCAGCAGGAGGCCCCATTAGCTAAAGTGGTGCTTCAGGTTAAGAACAGTTTCAGGTTAAGAACGGACCTCCGGAACAAATTAAGTACTTAACCCGAGGTACGACTGTATATTCCTTCTCTTGCTTTTCAGATTCTTTTTTTGTTAAATTTGTTATTTATTGTTGCAATTTTTAGTGAAGTTGTAAGTGTCTCGGAGAAGGCATTTTAATACAAACAAATAAATAAAATAACCAGATGCAACTTATCAAAATCCATAAAAACGCTCCCCAAATATAACCTCAGTAATAGGATTCATTCAGACCCATCTATGTGTCTGTGCACACACACTAAAAACTACTTCTAGCTTCACAGGTCTAGAGGTTAATTTAGCCCTTATCTTTTTATACAAAGAACAAAAAGTAAAACTTTAGCATCCCTAGATAATAAAACTTTAGTATCCCTGGAGCTGCATGTAGATTTCCCCGTAGCATCTTACAAAATGGAGAATTACAGCAGGTTGCACCTGCCATTCTGAAGGGCGCAATTTCTCAAATACCTCTCCCCCAGCCACCCCAGTAAGCACAGCACAGCACTGGGATGCTTCCCCCAAAAGCAATGGAGTGAGATTCCATACAGCCCAAGAAGAACTGGTTGGGCTGTGCTCTGTATCCTAAAGCTCAGAAAGGTCCCCTGCCAACAAACCCCAACCCCTCCTTACCAGAGGTTGTCCTTTGACATCTTGTCTGTCCTCTCAGGTGTGTGCTGGGCTTGACTGAAGGAGCCCTGGGACCTCTCCCGCCAGGACTTGGTGGATCCATGACCTCCACTGGCAAGAGACCGCCCATTGACCGCATGGCACTTTTGTAAATTTGAAGAGGTCTGCACCCGGCCATAGAGCTTGCTGGGAGGTCCATGTCGTCTCTCTAGGTGGGAATTAAGATGCTGTTACTGAAAATATTGCAATCAACTAGCCAATGCGGGAATCCGGATGGCAGCCATCATACTGCAAATGGCAAGTACTGGCCTGGAGTACAGAAATGGGAAGCAAAAGCACCCAATTTATGGATTTTATTCTAATACGAAATTTGGAGGGTTACTATGCAAATAGTGCTCAGTGCCAAATTTGTGATCCCCTTAAGGTTTCATGGGCAATGCTCCAGAAGCCCCACACTGTTATTAGAAAACTGTATCCACACCTCCGTCTCTCCTTTCTGTTGGGAACTTGCTGAACCAAAGTTAGTGGCTACATCCAGAACTTCACATTTAGAGCTTCCTAGCTCCAATTTACCAAGTCATGCATTTTGGAACTAATCCTTTCTGCACCACAGAACTGTGAGAGGCGGGCTCCAAAAACACATCCTTCCATGACCTGCTCCAAAGAGTGGGTAGCAGACAGCCAAGGAGCTACTCTCTCATATCGCCATTTCCCACTTAGGGAGGCCCATAACCTGATCATAGTCAATCACCAGGAAGTAGGCACAGGGTCCAAAAGGGGGCAATCAGGACCAGCTGGAAATCTGCCTAATCTTAGCTGTCACCACCATCTATGTCTTGCTATTCTGTTCCTCGAGGCCTGATTCATAAAGCCCAAGGGAAGTTGTGGAGGCAAATAAAATAAACACAGTTCATTTATATCCTGCTTCTTCTCCCATGATGGAATTCCAAGATGGTGTGGATAGGGTTCCCTCATCCAGGTGTTCACCAGGCCTAGACCTGCTTGGCTTCAGCAGAGCTGCGGCATCCTGCACCTTCGAGCCATGCCCAGCCTACCCCACCCTCTTGGCAAGTTCCTTGGCAGGAGGTCAAGACTGTCCATTGCCTGCCCCCCTGATCCGTAGGGTGAGTCGCTAAAGCAGTCCATCTCCAGCCCCTCCGCTCTCCCCGCTTCTTGCTCAACAACTCCTTTCAAAGGCAGGCGGATGGCCTTGGACAATCCCAGCGAGATTACTGCTCACCCCCCCGCCCCCGCCCCAGGGCACCAGGCCAAAGGAAAAAGTCTGGATACGGACAAATCATTCACAGATGGTGGCGAGAGGAGGTTGCCTAATGTTAGATTTCCTTCGTTGTGCTTTAAGAACTTGGGAGGAGAAGCAGCTAGAAAACAGCTGGGCCTAAGTCACTAGTGTAAAGGCTGAAGGGAGAGAAGTCTGTTGGGAGGATGGGACGGAGGAGAGAAGCAACAAATGGTCCGTTTAGAGCAGAAATGACCCATCTGCAGGGCAATGGTTTTCAGGCAGAGATCTCTTTGCCAGATCCTGTACCTGTTACCCTTTATGGCAGCCTTCCCCAAGTCGGTGCCCTCTGGACAGGTCCTTTCTATGCCCACTCCCCTGCTGATGGGAGTGCTATGCTAAAACATCCAGGGGGCGCTGAGTTGGGGAAGGCTGAGTCAACCAGAGGTTCAATTTGAGACCTTCTCCCCAAAGCATAAGCTTGTGGCCTGTCTCCTTTCGAGATGGGACATCACAGGAACATAGGAAATCGCCTCAGACCGAGTCAAACCAAAGGCCCATCTAGCTGTGAATGGTCAACACTCTCACAGCCCTACCTGAAGATGCTAGGGACTGACCCTGCTCAGCAGGCAAGGCAGATGCTCTACCCATGAGCTAGGGCTCTTCCCCGCGGCTCAAGTGTCTCTCCATTCTTATGTTACCTGATGTGTGTACAACCCTTTCCTAACTGCCTCCCCACATTCTTTCCCCAAACACCAAGGGCAAAGTTGTGACATCGGAAGCGACCCTAGCATGACCAGAATTCTGCCTTTCCGTTTCTCGGGCTGCTTGCTGCCCTCGCAGCGGCTTCCTCGCTGGTTGAAAAGAAATTCAAGGGAAGACGACCTTCCTCTTCCCCCACCCCGCCCCCCATTTTCAGGAGGAAAACAGAAAAGGGCCTTTCAAGCCCAGGCACCACCCACTGGGCCGGTGCCTGAGGCAGCAGCAAGCAGCCCTAATTCACAGCTCTCCATCCAGAGGCCACAGAAATTCAATTGGCAGTTTTTGGCTGCTTCGCTTACCGCAGTGCTTCTGAAAGGCTTGAGGTTTGACCACTTGGCCACAGTGGTTACACACCACCAGGTAGAACTCATCGTGAGCTGGGCAGTGACCAAAGATAGACATGTCTGAAAGGACAAGAGAGGCGAGTGATGAGAGAGAACCCTGGAAGAAGCCCCGTGAAACTTTGTCTGTTCTTCAGGCTCAGAAACACTTCAAATA
The DNA here is from genome assembly GCF_951804945.1 of Podarcis cretensis. NCBI lineage: Eukaryota > Metazoa > Chordata > Lepidosauria > Squamata > Lacertidae > Podarcis > Podarcis cretensis. Next base: position 49,746,334 of record NC_137175.1, on the reverse strand, counting down.
ATAGCGGCAACAACACCCCACCATTAATTCTGACAAAAGATGGAACAAGAAGAAAAGTCCGCCATGTAGCTTAGAAAGGAAGAGAGCTGAGAGGCACATGTTTGCATCCCTGCCACAACTGTCTGGTGCGGTGGCACGAAGCATGCCTCACACTTCCATCCTCAGTTTTCCCAGCTGCAAACTGGGAATAAGTACCAGGCTGCTTGTCATGCAGGATTGAAAGATCAAGGAGACACTGACTGCAAAGCAGGTCATCCATTCATAATGCCAGAATGAGCTTTTATACAGACTTAGACCATTGTTCCATCAAACAAAGCCCTCTTTGGCTGCCTCCCCAAGATTCTTCAAGCACAGATACAAGGAGTTTCATACTGGGCTCTTATAAGAGCAGAGCATGTGGTATATTACTGAGCCAATGCAGCACCTAGATGTGAATTGGGGGAACCGCTTGACTGGCAGCCCAACGCTCCAATGGCACTGAGCTGCACAAGCAAAGATATACACAATTATTTTACATGTGACTTATGTCAAGACTTCTCTGCGCAAATGGCTGTCTAGTTCAGAGAACAGCCACTGGGCAAGGCAGCCTCCCCCATCCAGCCTGCTGGTTTAGGCACAGCCCACTTCTCCCAGGCCTGAGACGTGGGCTCATGTTTTAGCAAACACACACAAAAAGGCAGCAGAACAATCGCTTATCCTTGGGTGATGGGGCCGTCACACGCTCCAACTTTGTCAGGAGGCAGCCCCACCTCCTAGCACAGCTGGGGTGGCAGAAAAAAGGGAAAACAAAGAGACACAGACAGGCTGGGAAGCAATGAAAAAAGACCGAGGGCAGCAGGGCAGGGGAGGGGAGCTGTCGGGAGAGACGGGGAGGGGCAAGGCTCAAACTAACTATGGGCTGAGAGTGAGCGCAGAAAAGAGCAGGACTAAAGCCCAGCAGAAGCTCATCTGGAAACTCTGGCTTGGGAGCTCAGTGGAAAGGACAGGTGGCAGCTCACATTTCCAAGGGCTCTGCCGAAAAAGCCTAGGGAGGGAGTTAGTGTGACCGATTTCATTTAGGAAAAATACAGGCCACCATGCAGGGGTCCCACAAAAGACCTGATATCCTTGGGGAAGCCGACCCTTCTTACCTTCTGCTGCAAGCAGGACCTTCCATTTGAGTCTCCACCCTGCCCCCACCACCCAAGACTTGTCCGAGAAACACACACACACAGAGGAGACTTTCTGATCTCTTGGTTGAGGGTAGACAGATGGTGGCTCAGGGTCTTTCCCCCCTAACAATCATTAAGAGAGAGAAAGAGAGTGGAATGGGGAGAGTCAGCACATCTTCACCCGTCCTACTATATTGGAGTCGCACCTGGAATCCTTTCTTTGTGATGAGCTGGTGAGCATGTTTTACTGGTGGCCAGAGCACGGCTGATATTCCAGCTCAGGAAAGAATTTGGCCAGTGCGGCGCAGACAGAAACATGGTGTGGCTCTTCTCTGCCACTCGGCTCATTTGCACAAGTCCATCAGCAGCTATTGCTCTGTACCAACTCTGTCTGCTTTTTGTGGCACGTGTGGTCTAAGTCATATGGGCTGATCAGGAGGGAGGCTGTGGGCAGGAAGGGGTGGAAAGCCAAGGGCTTTTTGTTCTGGACGTCTCTTAACATCATGCTGCTAGAAACCATGGAGGCAAAGGGTTCTCAAAGCAAAGAAACATGTATGTGAAAGTTACGCAGCTTTCGGTTATCCCGAAATGCTTGCTAAATTCCTATAACTAAATGTTGGGTATGGGGCAGGGCTGCAGAGGATCATGACAGGACTCAAGGCAAAGTCCACAGACTCATTCATGGGTCATGGAAGATGCAATGTATTCAAGTCTAAGCTTGGAAGAGTATGAATTTCCCGATGAACTACGAGAGACTTCATCCATCATATTCCAAGACCCAGGCAAGGTTTTGAGCTGTAGTAAGGTATAGCCAGACTAGCTCTTGGGTCCAGAATGCCAGTCCTTGGTGGCATGTGCAAATGCAGCTATCAAAAGGGATAGTTGTCTTCTGCTTTTGTTGGGATGCTTTCATCTAAGGGTCACTTGCTGTGTGAGAATGCAATGACTGCTACGCCAGACACACACACACACACACACACACACACACACACACACACACACACAGAACTCCCAGCTGCCCTTGCACTTCTCTCTTCTGCAAAGCATTCACCAGACACAGGGCAGAGGTCTCTACAACTCAAGTCAGACTCAAAGAAGTCTGTTCTTACCTTCTTTAATGAGGGTCATTGCATCCAGCTTCTTGCTCCCATTCCTACTGTTTTCTTCCACATCAGACCCTAATAGATACATAGAAAAAGAAATCCCATCAGCAACACTAATAACCCTTTGCAGATCCATCATCCAACAAAGCTATTGAGAACCCATGACATCTAGACACATTAAGATGAATCATTCTCTCCCCCCCCCTTACCACATGATTCGAAGTAACGCTTACATAGAAGCAAATCAACCTGAATGCAATGAGACTTACTAGGAAGTAAGCATGCTTAGGACTGCAGGCCTTAATAGGCTTGAAAAGAGCTCAGGAAAAGAATCTATTCCAGTCACAGCTTCCTCAAACTTGTCATGTAGTGTTATGTAGGTCACATTGTGACCCAGAACAGAGAAGATCCATCTGCAAGCTTGAGCAGACAGGACACTAGGACCAGGAAATCTGTAGATCAGGATTTCCCCTCTTCGAAACCCCATAATAATAAACACAGCATGCATGGTCCTGACCCCTTTGAATTTTTTTACTATACATGTATACAGGCTTCGAGGAGGTAGGTGCAGAGGTATTCTATTTTATCATCACAACAACCCTGCGAAAAAAGGTTAGGCCAAGTATGCAACGTGCCCAAGGTCACTCAATGAGTTTCATAGGGGAGCAGATTAAGAACAATCATTTCCATTTGCCCTAAAACTCCAGGTCTTAAAAGTTGCCAAGAGAACAAGGATCCCTAAGAATCAGTTCAGCTAACATGGCAGATGTTCCAGGGCTTCTGCAAACATACAGTAGTGGACTTGCTGAGTCTCAGACTCCACTGCCTGCTGCTTCAGCAGAACTGCTCTGCCAATCCGTATCAATCAAGAGGTGTTTGGAAGACAATGACAAGCACACAGCACCATCCCCTGACTCCTTTCCAAAATACAATGTGCAGGGTAGAAACATGGCTCTCTCAACTCCACTTGAGACTAGCTGCTTTACAAACTCTTGTTTTCCCATTTCAAAGGGTGGCATTCAAATATCCACGGCCCACCAGAATTCTGTACATGCCCAGGTGTATATGCACGCAGAAAAGGGGAACACTTGCATGACAGGGGATGAGAGACAGCTCTCTCTATTCCATATACCTTTCACATGAGCTTTTCTGCTCTGCTAGTTGAGAACACAAAGCTTCAAAGAAAGACGTCCCAAGATGGGCTTTGAAACGGAATCACCAAATTCTGAGTTAAAGAGATACCCCTGGTTTTCAGTTCCGGAAGCCAAATCCTTACCAATGCCAAATTATATTATAGTTTCAATCACAACATCAGTGATATTTCCCTGGAAACATGTTAATGTTGACAAGCTTTTCATTATAGCAGAACCATTTTCTTATTATGCTGTGTTTGTGTGTGTAAGCAAATGCCTAGAATGATGTGGTTTGTAACCTAATCCCAACATGCATATAAGAAATCAAACACATGGGATTCAGAACTAATGTCCCCCCCCCCATTCAGCTTTCACCAACCTGGTACCCTCCAGATTTTTGGACTACAACTCCCTGTGTAGTCTGGGGCTGATGGGAGTTGTAGGCCAAAAATCTGGAGGGCATCAGGTTGGCAAAGGCTGCCGTAACTCCTTCTGTCTGCGCATCGACCTGAAGCTCACAGACATTCATGAAATGCCTGCAAACTCCTTGCGATGCACATCAAATGCTACCAATTGTGGGGAGGGATCTGGCACAAGGGGCTGATTTGTCTCCAAATTAACAGTGTGAAAGCAAGTAGCAGAGCTGGTCCCCAAAGTCCTGACTCCTGTGCTTTAACCATGACATGATACTCCACTTGCATTTAATAGATTTCACACCACATGGTGCCCTCACAAAGACAAGATGTACCTGTTACAATGCATCAACTCTTTCAGCATCAAAATACAAAACGGAAATCCAAAATAGCTGTGCGTTTTTTTTTATTTAAAAAATTGCATTGACACCAAGAACATTAATCTCCCTCTCTCTTTTAAAAAACAGGAAAAAACCTAACTGAATTAAAACGCACATACAATTAATCCGATACCACAACCTGTCAAGAGACAGGGTGGGGGCAAAAGGTGGAAACTAAGCAAGCTCTCCCCCCCCCCCCATCTACGAAATCCTTACCATTCCATATCTATTAGCAATAAATAAATAAAAACAATCCATTCAGACAGCAACAGGAAGCTGTCTGCAAAGGACAATTTACAACCTGCTTCTTAAATCCCTGAAAACACAGGAGTCATTATGTAAACTCTGTTGGAGCTGGAAGTAGATGAGGAAACATTCGAAGCACTAACTATATCAAGTGCAAAGGGAAGATAATGGAGGGGGATGGGAGAAGCTCAACAATATAAAAAGCATCACCAGGGACAGCTCCGTTGAGTCTCACCGCCCCTTCTAGAGTCTGCCATCAGGCTGCACTTGAGAAAGTCAAACATTCTAGGGAGGTGCTCCCGAGCGGTTTCTAGGATTCCAAGGACAAAAATCACAAGGGGCCAATCCATCCATCCACCATTTTCATACAGATATACCACCACCCCCTTAGTAAAGGAGGGCAACAGAGCAAGGGACAAGACAGAAGGGGGGGGGGGAGGAGCATAGGGATGCTGAATCAGGATGTCAGGGAGGAGGATGTGCAGTTTTTCGAGAGAAAAGGGGAAATCCTAGCGAGTGGTAAACTGAGTGGCCAGGTCAACAGTGCAAAACAAAAAAGAGCTTTATGTAAAGGACAGAAGAGAAGATATAAGGAAGGCAAAGCAGATGGATGGGCGGGGACCAGTTTCAAAGGCCTAGGCACAGATCCTAATGGAAATGGAACAACTTCAACAAGAGGAAATCCAGAAATGCAGCACAGCTGGGGGAGAAGAGCAAACGGTGAGTTGCTGAAAGCACTTTGAAAGGAATCAGTTGAGGAAAAATGTAACAGGATTTAAAGATCAAGACAGATGGGAAAATGTGGTTAAAGGGGGGGGGGGAGAGAAAAAGAAAAGTGGTCAGGGGTCACCTAGAAGATGATCAAGACCCATCAGGGATATCATACTATCCAGGGAATCACAGAAGATCAAGAAAGCTTGCTGCCCACAAGTGTTCCAGTGGCACCTCAAAAGTGCGTATTATTTGGGGAAAACAGAAAAAGTGAATATGTGGAGATCAGGAAGAAAGAATGCCCAGGTGAAATGGAAGCAGTCGACATGAGGGCTCGAGATGCACGAGAGTCAAGGCGCAAATGTTAGGAAACCTGGTGAGATCACTATGTAATAAATAAATTATAAACAGACAAGTCACGCAGCCTTTACATAGCATGTTTCGGAGACAATCGTGGGCTTGATGACAGAAGAGATCAGAAGTCCGGGGAATCTTGCGAATATGGCTTTAAAAAACAACACACACAAAAAGCCATGCTCGTGTAATAAGGGATCAAAGTAGGAACGAGAAGCACATAAGGAGCTGGGAAACGCGTGGGACAAAGATCCTGCCTTGATCACAGCATGCCCCTGGCGAAATCAGGCTGGGGGAGAGGGGATCCCATTAGGGGGATCGAGAGATCCTAGGAAACCCGGTCGAAGCGGCAGGAAAAGGAAGGCAGGCTCCACCGGGCGGGAAGCGAGGCGGCGCTAGGACCCGGCGGCTCCTTTGTTTGGGGCGGGCGGGGTGAGGGAGGGGGCGCGGGAGGAGGAGGGGAGGCGAGGGAGGGAGGAAGCTCGACGGCGGCGGCGGCGGCGGCAGCAGAAACGGCGACGGAGGGTCCCCTGCTCCCCGCCGCCTGCCGCCGCCTCCGGGCCCGCGGGCAGGGCGGGCGCGCTCACCTGTCTCGGCAGCGGGCGGCCCGGCCCTCTCCACCCAGGCGCTCCAGCTCTGCCCCGCGAAGTCATCGAGATTCGGCAGCCGCCGATCCACAGCAGCCATTGCTGCTGCTGCTACCACCGCCGCGCGTCCACGCACCGCCATCACCGCACGGGAACGCGCAGCCCTCCCCGCTGGCCGCGGCCGAGTGCGCAGGCGCCCCGCGCTCCACGGGAAACGTAGTCCTCGCAACCCGCGGCGCGCTCGCTCTGCGCATGTCCGAGAAAGGCCAGGGGCGCGAGAGTGGCAGGTTCGAATCCTTGCCTCCCTTCCTCGGCCTTCCCGCCGTCCTCCGCCGCCAGCCATTTTAGCAGGACCGGGAGCAGAAAACGCCCCGAGTTGATGCCCGGGCTTCTGAGCCTACGCTGGAGTCTCGCCCCGAGAAACACAGAATAAAAGCCAAATGGAGCAGACCGAAGGGTCTCGCAGTCTGGCGTCGCTGCCCACAGCGGCTGCCAAGTGCCTGCCGGGCATGATCAGCATCACACGCTAATCCACGGAGCTATCCAGCTGATGAGGGCAGGACTCCGATGTACTGCCTCTGACCCTGGAGGTTCCGCTAGCTGCTAGAAGTCAAGAGATTGTTCTAGCGGTCGGTAGTTAGCTAATAGCAGAGCCCTACTGAGTTTATCAAATTCCCTTTAAAGGTATGTAAGCTAGTAGCCATTTCTCCATCTGGAGGAAGCCGATTTTGTTTGTTTATGCATTGTGAGAAGTGCAGGATAACTCTTGCACGCATTTAACTTGCGTGCATTCAGCTTTACACGCTTGGCAAAAAAATAATAAGAGGGTGGAGGAAATGACTTTGGCAAGCCCCACCCACCATTGAACCCAATGTGTTTTGACTACTTGTGATTTTAGCTTTATGCACTTGCCCCAGAATGCAACCCTTACATAAGTTGAGAGTCGTCTGTACCCCATTTTGTCCGGCTTGAAATGAATCTACTGCCAACCACTGTTGTATGACCGCAATTTCTAGCAGTAAGAATGTAACTCCGCTACTGGATTGGTCCAAAGGTCCATCTACTAGGCCAATGTTTTCTTCTCATGGTAGCTAACCAGATGTCTATGGGAGGGCTGCAAGCGGAACACTCTCCTCACTTGTGATTTCCAGAAGCTGGTATACAAGAACATACCATCCCCAACGCTGGAGACAATATAAAGCCATTATGGTTAGTAGCAATGAATGGCTGTTTTCCTCCACAAATTTCTCTATGTCCTCATTTAAAGCCATCACTACATCTTATGGGAGTGAATTCTATAATTTTAACTATGTACTGTTTGAAGTTCCTCTCAAAGAGAAAAACTGCTCTCAATCCACTTTCTCTACATCATGAATAATGTTAGAATCATGTGCCCACCACCCAAATCCAGTCACTTCCCCCTCTTCATAAACCAAAAATACCCAGGCACTACAGCCTTCCTCATGAAGGTGATGGTCAATCACTTGTTTCAGGTATCTTTTCTGTACCTGTCCTAGCTCAAGGATTTACGTTTTGAGATGGGACCATCAGAACTGTACACTGTTTGAAATACAGACAGGTAATAGCTGGCTGCTTTGTTTTCAGTCCTTTTCAAGTACTGTAATTCTTTGCTTAGAATATGCTTCCTTCCTCTCATAGGACTCCTTTAGCCATAAAAATGCTTTGCATTTCTTCACACTAGGAGGGTAAAGATATATGCAACATAAAATATATGTTGTAGACATGCAGTTCTCTCTCCCACACATAAACATGCTGGGGACATGCTGGCGCCACACAGTACATGGTAGTGTAAAAGTCCCTATGCATAGCAAGACAGTTTATATAGGGCAGGTGAATTATGTTGCTGGGAGCTGGAGAGGTGTGGATAGAGCAGGGGTCAGCAAACTTTTTCAGCAGGAGGCCGGTTTACTGTCCCTCAGACCTTGTGGGGGGCCAGGCTATTTTTTCTGGGGGGGGAGAGAATGAACGAATTCCTATGCCCCACAAATAACCCAGGGATGCATTTTAAATAAAAGGGCACATTCTACTCATGTAAAAACACGCTGATTCCTGTACCGTCCGCATGCTGGATTTAGAAGGCGATTGGGCCGGATTCGGCCCCGGGCCTTAGTTTGCCTACCCATGGGATAGAGAAACAGCAATGACTGAAGATTAAGGCACTTGTGAACGCCCCAATCCTAAGTGCATTTACTCTGAAGTATAAGTCTTGTGCAGTTAAGTGGAGTTTACTTCCACATCAGCGCTGCGGGACTGCACTGCAGCCAGAGCGTGCCTGCCAAGCAAGGTGCGCGCTCAGAGACGTCTTTCCCATAGAGCTTAGTGGGCGCTGCACCACAGCGCCGCCCTCTAGGGGCGGCCCAGCGAGTGAGGGAGTTGCGCGGCTTTGCCTGCGGCCTCCCTTTTCCCTGCACGCCGGAGCGTGCAGCTTGCCTCCCAAGCCCCGAAGAGGGTGGGCGGGAACGGTTTCGTCGGGGAAGCTGAAGCCTCTCCCAGCAGCTCCCTGCCAAAGCTCCCCACCGGCAAGCGAAGACCCCGCCTCTCCCTTTTCGGGCGGCTTCCCGGCAGGCAGAAGGGAACTCCAAAGCGTTTGCAAAGACTCTCCTCCTCACCCAGGAGCAGAAAGAGCTGCTTTGGCTGCTGCCCCTGCGACTCAGTCCATGCTCTTTTCGGGAGACCCAGCTGAACTCTGAACGAATTATTTCATGGGTTTGGCTACCCGCCCCCCCAGACCCGTCCTTAGCTGTGCCCAAGTGCACTTTTATTTCTCCCTTTAAGTAGCGTGGTGAAATGCAGCGGGCTGCAAACGCTCACCCCGCACGCTGCGTGTGTGGTCGTGGGCAAGGACAATCTCCTACTGTAACTGTCCCGCCTCACCCACCCGCCCACTCACTTCGAGGGGATCAGGGAAGCCTGCGTGGGCGGGAGGAGCGACGCTATTTCTGCCCCGGCTCAGCTTCCTGACCCCCCCCCTCCTCTCCTCTCCGTCGCTGGGTTAAATGCCCTCTCCTTCCTGCTTTCCTCTGTCCCCCTTTCTATCCAGTAAAGGAAGGGGTAGGTTCCCCACCCCACCCCCAGCTCTTGCCTCTCCTTCCCTGTAGTGAAATCTTGTGGAATTCCCAAGTTCAGGTCAACAACTCTGGGGAACCTTTCCTTAAAAAGGTCAACAACTTTGGGGTCCGCGCCCCCCCTTAAAAAGGTCGACAACATTCTGTTCCTGAGAGCACTAGGCCTGCTCAGCTGGTCTGGATCTTCTGCCACAGAGACAGAAGGCTCCCACGGGTATGGGAAGAATTGCAAGCCAGGGAACCTTTTGCATCCCTGAAAGCTTTTCCACTGCTCCACAGACTTCCCCCCCACCCACACGTGTAGATCAATATCTTGCGTGCCAGCCAGCATCCTCCCGTCCAGCCTGCACAATGAATTCATCCATCACTTTGCTCTTTTCCTAATGAATATTTTCTCCCTTGTAAGGGTTGTTGCTAAAGTCTCTGCATGGCAATATTTCTCCTTCAGGATGTCACTCTGCTTAGGAGGCTGTGGTAGAGTTTAATAACAGGGCCTGCTGCTGCTGCTCCTTGGTGATTTTTCCCTCTCCCAAATCCATGCTCCTAACCCACCATCTCCCCCACTTCAGTGCCAATATTTAAAATAAGAGATATAATACATCTCCTCTGTGAGGTTTTCTGCCGTTAAGAGGTTATTATAATGAATCAAGATAGGCTTCAAAATGCTGTGGAATGCCAGAATTACATTGCAGGGAAGGTTTTCTTGCTTATATGCCTATGCACACAAGGTGCAAGGAACTGCTCTAGGTCCCTGCCCTTCTTACTAAGAATGCATATAATGCTGCATTTTGTATTACCTCGTGAAACTCAAAAGACAATGCTGTTCAGTACAGATGTTATTTCGTTTACGTCTTTTGAAGGCACCCACATTCTAACAATGGGGTTAGCCTGCAGTTAGGCCTTTTAAACAGCAGTGGGAGTCACCTGCGGAAAGAACAAACTGAATTTCTCTGAAGAGGGTTTCGGGGGATGAAGCACATGGTCAGAGTTCATAGCAAGCTGTGGGAAGGTTAACATTGTAACAAATGCTTTTAAAAATGTGCCACACAATTTAGAGATGGTGATAGTGCAGCAGTTTGTTAGACACTCATGCACGCAATGTTCTCTGGCCATGACACAAACCACATTATAATAAGGGGGGGGGGGACACCCACATGCATTGTAGACCTTGGAAGTTCATGCTATAATAAATTTGTGATTCTATAAGATGTCCTCCTTTGCTATGAACCACAACCCCTCAGATTATTTTGTATTGTGATTTCATTATGGTTTGGGGTTCCCTGGTTGCTTTTCTTGTTGTTAAAGTTCATTGTGCTGTCCGTGTCATATTTATTCTGTAAATGCCAGTCATTCAGTTTGGAAAATTGGAAGGAAATTGACACATGGCAAAGGACACCCTAATTGTTGGGATTCTTTTGTTTGTTACGAGGTTATAATAATGATTTTATTGCATTAGCCATGCGGCCATAGCATAATATACATAGAAATAACAACATAAAATGGGGGTGGGGAGATAAAAGTGTATGTCGTCCTGGGCGAATACTTTGAGAAAATGGGGATAACAAAGGTAACAGGGGATTTAAAACATCGAGTGACAGAGAATACAAAAAACAGGTTCGATTGTGCGGCGTATCGACTACATCTGTGGTATTGAAGAAGGAGTTGGTGCCGCTTTCCTCTTCATCATCTCGGTAATCCAACAATCAGAATCCTGCAGAAGAAGGGACACTATCCAAGGCTGGATTGGGAGATGAAGCTTGTTCACGAGAGGAGTTAGAAACCGAGGTTACGAGGTTTAAAAATATTTCACACAGAAAAGGCAAACACATTGTCTTTTTTCTTTTCTGCCTAACTTCCCCTTGATGTTTTAAATTTATATCCCAACCTTCCTCCAGGGTGGTTAGCAACAAATGATAGAAACAATAACAATGTTTTAAAAACTTATTTTATTGGATGATGTGAAAGTGTGCTTGATTGTACGAGAGAAATGCCTGCTAATGACTGTTGAAAAACATTTGTACATAAAATCTGTGGATTTCTTTCTGATAATCAAGCTGTAAATTATCAGAGTAGGCAATAGGAAGCGTTTCCTCACACAACCCATAACAAATTTGTATAGCTCAGTTGGTTAGAGCGTGGTGCTGATAACACCAAGGTCACAGGTTCCATCCCCATGTGGGACAGCTGCATTTTTGCAGGAGGTTGGACTAGACAATCCTCAGGGTCCAACTCGATGATTCTGTAACTCACTACCACCATATGTACTGATAGCTTTAAAGGAGAGTTACATAAATTCATAAAGGAAATGTCTCTGAGTGATATAAAGCACCAACAGTAACTGGAGCTTCCAAGTTCAGAGGCAGTTTAGTTTTGAATAGAAGATGCCTGGGGAGAACAGTTGACCTTCATGCCCTGACCGTAGCCTTGACTCATGGAAGCATTTGCACAGCCACTGCTGAAATCAGAATGCTGGAGAAGAGGGACCATTGGAATGATCCAGCAAGTCTCTCCCTCTGTTCTTATGCAGTACCCTGTGCCTGACGGAAATAAACTACACATTCAGGAACACAATCGGATAGGCCAGATTGGATTACTGTAATGCACTCTACACGAGGAAGGTTTGAAACGTAAGAGCCCTGCTGGATCAGGCCAAAGATCCATCTAGGTGCACTCAGGTCCTCCTTGCAAATTTCCCATAGGCAACAACAATCGCCCCACTTGCAATTCCCAGCAGCTTGTTCAGAGGGATATTGACACTAGTAGTAAAACATAGCTGTCATAGTGAGTAACCCTCAATAGCATTATCCTCCATTAATTTCTCTACTCCTCTTTTAAAACCATCCAAGTTGGTGGCCATCAGCACATTGTCTAGGAGCAGATCCAGTTTAACTGACTGTGTGAAGTACTTATTTTGTCTGACCCAAATCTTGCATCCTTCCACTTTATTGGATGCACCTGGCTTATAGTATCATGCAGGAGACCAGATATGAGCAGAACATGCAAGTCAGCATGTTAACCAGAGTATCTAAAGCATCACTTGAAGCTCTTCCCCAACTGCCCCTCCTGTAAAATACATCATGGGTGGACAAAACAGGCCAGAGCCTTTTGGTTGAACTGCCAGAATTTGGAATAGCCTCCCAAGAGAGGCCTACCTGGCTTCATCAGTTTACCTTTCAGCAAGCCTTTTGGGATGCTGCATTTAAACAAGATTTGACTTTTTTACCTGCTTGTTTTTAGTGATAGTTGTTATTATTTTTTAAATTGAACATGTTCATTTCCCTGATTAATTCTCATAGACAGGCAGGATATAAATATTGGAAACAATATAAATAGGACAACCAGGAAATTTCCTAGCATGCCAAACTTCATGCTAGGGATTATTATGAAAGGCACTGACACTGGAATTAAATTGCTAGTTTTGTAATGCCTTGAAATAAATCTGCCCTACAGCTAAACGTGGAATCCTGGTCACTCCCTTGCACAAAGTTGGAAGATGACAAAATTATCCAAATGGAGAATTCATCCTCAAAACAGCTACTATCCTATACACACCTACCTGTGTGAGTATAAACCATAAAAAAACATTGGGAGTTACTGCACGATTGTAGGCAGGTTTTTGTAATTAGCATTTTGTGTGTGTTTCCTCAGGATGGCTTCTGCTACACTATCTGGCCCTAATGTGCTATAAAAGGGAACGTTTATAAATCTTGGGTACAGAGCTGCAATGGCACCCCATGCAGGCATTGGACTGAAATTTCCCTAAGTGCACAAATACAATAGGAGACCAGTCCCCTGTGTTTCGTTGCTCCACTTTTTGATTTCCTGATAATATTCTGAAAAGCAAACTAAGATAATAACACGCCTTGCCACTGTTGACACAAGCTCAAACTGCCCCAGGTTTAAGGAGGCAGGAAGAGATACCCATCAGCACACAGGATGTTGCAAAGCCACCAAGGAAAGCAAGATATATTTTTCTTAGTCTTTAATGGAAACAACCTCAACGGCTTAAGCATGTAGAAAATAATACTGTCAAGTTCTCCTTTCCTTTCTTCTTCCTCCTCCACCCCCTTTTCTTTGTTTAGGAAGGATGATAATACAGTTGTTGCATGCTGGAAACTGTACATTGTATAACCACCAAACAACAACAACAACAAAAACCCCAAACCAGAAATGAAAGCAGAAACAGGATATCCTTTACAATGAGGAACTTGCAAGAATCAAGGTTAGTGTTATAGAGTTCCTCAGCAGAACTCAGGGTTTTTAATGCATTGCTCAGATTTTGATTTTGCCCCTTCTGGAAGAAGCTCATGGTGCCAATAATGGTCTAAATGTTCTGGAGCAGCAAGGACATGTCAACATCTTCACTTTTTAAGGCACGGATAATACTTTCAAAGGCCACATGAACGTACAGGAGGGCAGGCATCTTGTTCCTTTCATGCTGGCAGCTGTATAAACAAAGCCTGATATTCATTCTCTAAATATTAAATCAGATATATTTAAGTTCACAGCATTTGAAAAACCTGTAGTTCTTTTTTTTTATTTGCCTTCTTGCTTCTGGGTGTGGCAGGTATGTACACAGGAATACGATCATCAAGATTATTTTCACAGGGTTTAAAACTACGTAATTTTATATTAAAACAAAAAAACTCCAAAAGCTCAAGCTCTCAGTTGTTTATAACAAGTGCTAAAAGGTGAGCAATATTTTCTAGGTTAACTGTTAATACATGGGGTCAAAGTAATGGGACAAACCCTTAAAGATACAACTCCAAGACACATCATTGTACTCACAGAAGATTTACCTGATAATACACACATTCAATCAAATCAGTACTGTAATAGAATGGCCACATACAAACAATTGAAATTGGATAAAGCTATCATGTCAATTAAAAAATCCAGAATATAAAAAGTCTCTCTCATTTTGTTCAGAAAATCTTTTCCTTTTGTCTAAAGTTTCCATTATTCTAAAACTTCACAAGAGCAGCAACACCCTATTTACTTATTTACAGTGCTTTTTTCTGGGGGTACACATACCCCTAAACATTTTGTGAATCTTTGTACTTTTGTCCATTTACTGTATTTATTTTTCCCAGTTTGAACTATAAAATGGTGCTTTTCTTGAGTCAAAATGACAGTACCTCTAAACTTTTTTTTTTTTTTTTAGAAAAAAGCACTGCTTATTTATATATTAAATTTGTATATCTGAATCATGGGTGATCCTTCTTGACAGTACATTGAAGATGATGAAGACTTGTATACTGTACAATAGCAGCTAATAGGAGCTGAGATATATTAGGCATTTCTAATGGGACCAGGCTGATGTTTGTGACTGAACTTGGGATTGTTTGATTTCTAAACTAATGCTGCAGCAATTGTTTACCTTTGGATTTTTTTTTACAGACTTGATAAGCAATTGCCAGTTGCAATTGTATGTTTATATATGGATATTAAATTTAAAACAATCAGGCTAGATGTGTATGCATTATCGTTGCAATCATTTGTGTATGCTGTACAAATAACATGCCCCCTTCTTTCAAACAGCAATGCTGCTCCAAACTAGTTTGTAAAAATGAATGTGGGAATTTGAGCAGGGAAACCTGGGCTGAAGACCCAGCTCAGCTGTGAATGCAGCTGAATGGACTGTGACATGGTCATAATCTAACCTAAGTTCCCACATGGAAATGAAGCTGACCCAATAGAATCAATATCAGAACGCATTTCTTGTCAATGTGCCAATGAGACTCTTTTTGTTCTCATTATTCAGTCATCGTTTCCCCTTGACGCTCCTGGCACCACAGGAGCGAAATTAGCCGAGGTAGGGAAGATCTCTAAATTTCTCTGGAAAGCAACAGGAGACAGAAGATGCAGTAGAACACAGCATTATGTGAACCATTTTGCAGGGAAGCTGATAACATACATGATGCCTATTTATGCCGCAAGTAAAGGAATTTGGCATCTACAACAGCATCTGTAAAATCCTTCAGAATCCTTAAAATTTCTTACCTAAAAAGAAAAAGAAAAAGCAAGTTTCTAGTCCTCATAATACCGATCGACTTAAGAGTAGTTATGGATCTGCTGGTGAGCCAGAAACCAGAGGTAAAATTGGTTGAGGATTTCACTTATTTTTACAAACTTTCTTGCCCCTCTCTTGTTACTTTTCAGTTGCTCTGAATCGGTTTCTCCTCTTTCCCAATTCTATATTCAGCAAGAGAGGGAAAGAAATAAAACAGATTTAAACCTATTTTAACAAAGCAACAATATTTATCCACTTCAGTATTTGTAGGCGTTTTCTCGGTTTCATTTTGTGTGTGTGGAAAAATCAGTGCAGTGTAGTACAGAATGTAAAGACGTTGGTTCAGATCTCCTCACTCAGCCTTGATGACCCTTGCCTTGTCTTTCCTTCTCTCCCACCACTCTATGCCACCGAGTTATTGTAAGGAAAAGAAAGGATAGCCTTTCCTCCACGTATAGGGCCAGTGCCGAGGAAGAGTAGGACAGAAATCTGTAAATGGCTATCTCTTGTTTATTCACCTCTCAGATGAAGTTCTGGTGGCTTTTGAAAATCTCTGGATCTGACTACTAAAATCATTCCAACATAGTTATCAGTGGAAAAAGAAATTGTGCTTTCAGCTGAGTACAGACAGTTATTTATCTAGAAGAACAGGACCTATTCTTCTTTACCACTATTGCAGTACTAGCCCTAGTCCAGCATTGAAAACTCATGGAAGAGCTGCAGGATGCACCAGTCAGGGAACTAGACAATGAATTTACTGTCCCCCTTGGAACAAGAACATTCCTAGGAAACTCTTTACTCCACACAGAAGCAACTAAGCCCAGTGCCACCTAGTGGCTACCCTTTATAATGACACTATTCACATGACAACCATACAAATCTAAAGGGTGCATGGGAAATGCCTCTCTGCAAGTCAAAAAGACACCTGAAGTGGTTAAAGTAGACTGCTGCAATCAATTTCTAGTGTAGTCAGTTTCACATCTAAGAAAAATCTGTATTTTTTCTTCTTTCCAATGAGGATACTCAACTCCCATTCAAAAACAAACCCTTCAATCTTTAAATTTCCCAAATGCTCTGGACATGGAAAAAGAAAGGATGTGTTATTTATCATGGATTCTACTCACTAAGCATCCCTATCAGTCACACATCTATCTACTGCATCTATCTAATACTAACATTTTTGCGGGTTGCTGACCTCTCTGTAAGCCAGCTTGGAGTAAGCGCACTACTACTCAGCAACCTACTAAACTAGTTTGAGCAGGGACTATGATGGGACACAGATTAATGGGTGGCATCCAAATAAATTGTGTCACAGAACTTCCTCTCTCCTTCCACAGATTTGCTTGGTGGGTCCTCTAAACCAGGGGTCAGCAAACTTTTTCAGCAGGGGGCTGGTCTACTGTCCCTCAGACCTTGTGAAAGGCCGGGCTATATTTGGAAGAAAAAAGAAAAAGAATGAATTCCTATGCCCCACAAATAACCCAGAGATGCATTTTTAAAAGCAGGACACATTCTACGCATGTAAAAACATGCTGATTCCCAGACTGTCCGCGGGCTGGATTTAGGAGGTGATTGGGCCGCATCAGGCCCCCAGGCCTTAGTTTGCCCACCCATGTTCTAAACCAGCAGTTCTCAACCTGTGCGTCCCCAGATGTTATTGGACTACAACTCCCATCATCCCTGAGCTCTGGCCTTGCTAGCTAGGGGTGATGGAAGTTGTAGTTCAACATCTGGAGACCCACAGGTTGAGAAAGGCTGCAAACCCTCTGGAGTAGATTAGGGGATGGTGTAGCAGGCATGTGGTGGAAGATGAGGGAGGGGGAGTTCTGTTGCACACGCATAATGACTTAGCTGGATTCAACCAAATATATACCACAAGCAATTGCATGCCTACAATATCACTTGTGGGTCTTTATTACCTATTGTCAGCACAGAGTCTTAGAAAAGGCAGAAATCATCTGTCAAAGAGATATGAAATGTTGGGATGTGCATTTGTTCTCTTACATTAATATCACAACCTTTCTTCTGTTATGGAACCCAAGGCAGTAAATGCATGGCGCCTTCCAGGCAATGCCCAGACCTACACCTTCAGACCATGTCATATGTTGGTGTAATGTATACAGTGCCACCTGCGGTTGGTGCAGAAGAAATGAGGGCTCCCAAAAACCTTTCATGCAGCTGATAGCCAGCATAGCAATAAATAATCAACGAGATAACAGTATTTTATGAACTGGGCTGCAAAAGAGATCGAAGTAGAAACAGAAGGCAAGGACAAAGAAAACCAGCCCAAAGTCAGCTCTCCCTCAGAGCAAACTCTCTCGACACTTTATTAGAACCATACTAACGATCATCAGGAAAGGAGAAAAACATGCAACATACCGCCACTAGAAGAGGAAATGATTGAGAGAACTGGGAGACCATGCCCAGGGCTGCTGGTCTCTACTCCACATGGTGGCATTTTCAGGACAGGACAGAGTATATTTTTGGCATTCCCTTAATTGAGCATCACTAACCACACCACTTCTCACACTGAGCTCTTGTACAGATTCCACACCTGCTCTTTTCTCACCCCTACTCAAAACAAATGTGTGTGGGAATCATAGGCCACAAAATGCAAAGCTAGTACAAGCCGAGACTGACCCTTCCCCTTCTTCCAATCACAAGTTCTGCTGGTCCCCAGTCATCTGCTTGAAGTCTGTTTTGTGGGGGCTCCATCACAGAGGAGGGATGTGTCATGTCTAATACGCAGCTAGGAGTCTGAGAGAGTTAGTCATACAGGATAACTGTGGTTTCAGTGCATCGGGTGTATCCAAAAAAAGTAGAAAACCCACAAGGGTGTGAAATATCCTGCACCTGCTGTCTGTTCAGCTGCTCCCAACAGCCCTCTCCTGTGCTATGCCAGATGTAGTGCTACGAGGCTACCCTATATATTATCTCTCTTATACATAGATTTATAGATAAATACAGAGAGAAACAAACTCACAGGAACCTGGGCCATGTGGAAAGTGATTTGCATGATCAATGGTATACAATTACCATTTCTTTTCCTGGAACTATTACTGAGGCCTTTATTCCTGCTTCTAGTATCCGTCTACATAGAATATTTCCCATGTCTGAAGCAGCATTCTTTAGGCCTTGCCCACGGCTTAGACACAAAGGTCAGGTCTTCAGCTGGTTTGCACCACACAATGTCAATTTATACTGGCTGAGGACCTTGGACAAATCTTTAAGAAATTAGAAAATATCCCTATAAGACACAAATGTGATACAAGATACACGTATCCCAACTTGGGGAGATATGGAGGGTTGATCTGTTTGTACACTCAAGGGCTACAGTGACTGATTCTAGGACTTGCTGTAATGGTCAGTTATGGAAAACACTACCATGCCAGACGCTGAATCCTAAGCCTACTATTATGGAGTAGTAGCTTGTGGCCAGAAACATGGTGTGAATGGTGATGTTCGGTGAGTGGTTTTTAAAAAAGAATCACTGGGAAAAGTCCTCCTAAAAGACAGTTGGACTGAAAACTGGAGAAAAACCGCCCTCCTACTAGCTAGTCAGCTTTCTTTTTGTATTGTACCAGCCCTTATGTTGCAAGAAAATCTGGACACTGCAACACAAGGGATGATTGTATGCTTCAGTCTTTGTGGCTTGACTGCAGACATGCCAGAGGATTCCATAAAGGCTGCTATTCTGTAATGCTGGGGCAATGGCAATAATTAAACTAGGGAAGAAGAAAATTACAAAATGTACAAAGAGGGTCTTCTTAGCGTAGAGGTCCCACACCTCATGAAGCACCATTTTCCTTCTGCAGGAGAGAATTCCTCTCTCTCAGCACAAGGAGGACAAAGAGAATAAGGAAATAAGAGAAAGTCAAAGACCTAACAAGGTCTGATATGAAAGATTTAATCAGCATAGAAGAACTCACCCTGCAACCTGCTGCACCCCAACTTCCCAAAAAACTAGTTTTCCCCATCCAATATTAGACACATGGAAGCACAGGGATTTAAAGATTTGGGGTGCTTCTTTTCTATTTACTCATATAAGTTTTAGAAAATAGGCAACTAGTAGAGTTTGGAGTAAATGGCAGGCCAGGCTCCAGTCCCTTGTTTATGTCACCGGCATGATCAAGAGAGGGAAGAAAATATGACAGCTCTCTTCACCTGAAAGTATCCGCTTCATATACGCAATAACAAAGTTTCTATGATTTAAAAATGTCAGATTTAATACTGTCCTAAACTGGTGGTCCCATCATTTGCTAGAGGGACATCCAGGGATACTGGAACCTTCCTTAAAGATTCTCATCTTCACTTGGAGGCCTGGGATGCCTCAAGCCTCCATCAGAAATCTACAAGCAGCTGCCTACTGCCAGACTGGAGTTAAAACGGGCATTGGCCCGAGATAGTGGCATACATTAATTCACTGACAAACAATCCACACCACAAACTTGACAGCTCATCTGTTCCTGTTACCAGAGTGTTCAGAGGCCAGAACTAAGGTCATTAACCACACTATTCTCAACAAAACAACAAGTTGTACAGAATTCCACCCTTCCCCTGCATCTTTGTCAACCAGAAACGAATGCCCCAAGCCTCTTGGGCCCAAGTTTTATATCAAACTATCCTAGAAGCTGAGAAAAATTCCTCTAGGTTTTCATATTTAAAAGTTTGCATTTTAAAAATAGAACAGGACCTCAGAAGACACTGAAACAGGTAACCAGGGTTTACATCCTCTGTGTGGGGAAGGGTTTGCCTCCACTATACACAAAAAAACACAGGGAAATGGAGACCAAAAGCTGCCGATCAGCTCATGCTGGTGGGAGTCAGCACTTGTGGCTCAATATGGACATAGTATACATCTGTGCATGACCTGAGAGGAAAAAAATAAAGGCACCAAAACTTTGCTGCTCAAGAGTGAACAACCCATCTGTGGGCAAATGGCAGCTCCAGCTTTTATCCAACTGAATTTAAGAGAAGCAGAGAGATATTTAGCACATTCATATCCCACTATGCAACAGAGAGAAACGCAACACACTCCTTCCTTCAATTGTATGAAAGTAAAAATATTCCCTTTGTATTTCTCCTTTATTTTGTTGCTAAGCCAGGTGGCATATTGCCGCTTCTGCTTCTATTATGGCTGCAGAGTCGAAGGTGTACTTACTCTCAAAGGTGCTTAGATGTCCCAGGTTCTGTAGCACTAATGCCTTGGTTATCTCTATGCTGTTATCCAAATCTACCTGCATTTCTCATTATAAAGTGGTCAAAATGGGAAGGAACAATGCCACACACCCTAGGACTGGTAGTAGCCAATGTTACAATGCACAATAATATATGTTTGTAAAAAAAATAATCTGAAGGCAGAAAAGTTTTTTTTGGTAACCATGTACAGTTTGTGTATCTAGGACCACAAGAGGACCCCCTGATTTCAGCCAGAGGAAGGCATTCCAGAATAGTCAGGAGAGAGAGATGCCAGTATGACTATTGGACAGCAGCAACAATTGGCAGAGAAGGCGTATTTCCTGCCCTGCTGTGAAATGGGATGAGCATGTACGTGAGACAAGGCACTGTTCCTGGTGGGGGAAGAGGAGGCTTCAGGAGTGAAGGAGGAGAGGTTCCTTATTGCTTATCAACAGCTCCTTGTTCAGCAGAGCTTTCCTTGTTGGTGGTCTGAGCATGCCAAGGGGTCTCTTTAAAAACAAACCAGCAGTTTCCAGCCCACAGTATAAAGTTGACAAAACCAAACAGCTGAGAAAGAAAGAAAGAGAGAAGTGCAGAGTTAATGTAGAAGCACTTGTAGCCGAGCTATCTGAGCAGACTGTATGTTGTAGAGGAGTGCAACCACTCTGGGCTGGAGCCAAATAATGAGGCAAATTGGGTTGATATGGAGCTCTTTTAACCCTTTCGGAATCAAACTGCGATAGCAATAAAATGCCCTGAGCTGGATTAGTGTGTTACAAAACCTCATGTTGCTCTGTTTTTCAGTGCCCTATATGCCTATGTTTGTCTATGTTTCTCTACTCTAGGTCCTTGGGCTTTGCAAGAAGCGAGTTTGTCTAAATGCTGACCTTGGAGCACTGAAGAGCTGTGGATGTTTTTGGTGGTTTTGTTGTTGTTAAAGCAGAACAGTGGATTTTTTAAAAGTAAGTTAGACTCCGTTTCACACACACGTCTGCTGCTCTGTTTGTGGCGGGGGGGGGGGGGGGGAGTAATCCGGAGCTCCTCAGCACTCTGCAGGAAGTATTAAGGACAGCCTCACCTTCTACCTCCTATTGGAGGACATAACATCCTAACACAAACAAGCACTGGGAAAGCTAAGCTGGCCAGTGTGAAAATGCTAATATTTTCATCAATGTACAAGCAAGAATATACACCATTTGGCCACCTTTTCATTATTTTAAGGTATGAAAGAACAAGAGACAAAATCACCTCCCACCCCCAAAAGATAACTAGATTTTGGTGTTTTAGCTGGCCTTATAAAAGCATTGCCCTAGTATGGCGTATGCAGGAAAGTGAAACCCTTTTACTTTCCCTATAAAGGCTGCTGGGCCTGCAGTTTGGTAGACTTAATCCACTCTGGAGGGGCTCCTGTGCTTTCATCTGCTTCTGCCAAAAGGGGAAAAAAGTTTATAGCCATTTTCAGATTTCCCATAAGAGTGAATGGGGAACACAGAGCTCCATTTTATACAGAGCAGCATAAAACCCGAATCACAGTTTGAAGTGGATAGAGAGACTCAAAAACAGATCCTAATTGTTTTTATAAGCAGTTACAAAGCAAATCTTAAGGCCCATGCAAAAACTTAGTATGCTCACGTGTTCTTCCTTAATGCCCTTTAATTTTCTTTTGTCTACTTCATCACTTTGATCAACAAAGAATAAAAAGTCAAATTTTTACTAGTTTTCAGTAAGTGTTTGTGAACAATGGTGACTGGTGATTCTCATCCACATTTGTGAAGGCAAGGACCAAATGAGGTCAATAGTTATTTTAGAATCAATTAATCCATTAAAAAATGGCCTTGAACAGATACCCTGTCTGTTTGTCTGCTCTTCAGGGGCTGAAATCTGTAGTTAGGTCATCACTAAGTTGCATATATTTTAGGCACTGCTGTACTCCATCACATATGCAATTTAAACCAGCAACCACTGTACTAGTACTTATTTAAGTACAGATTTGACAAGACTGTTGCCAGTGCTATAGAAAACTGTGAAATGCCCATAATTAAAAAAGAATCAGGAGCTTTATATTCAGTACATGCAGACAGGCTGTTCTTCATTGGTGTGCACATCAAGAAGGGCAAGACTTCTGAAAGATGTACTTGGGAAATAAATATACCAATTGCATTTTTTTTTTTAAAAAAGGTTAAGATCCATTAGTTAGTAGCTGTTTGTTGTGTCATTATACATTATGAACAGAATGGAAGCTGAAAACTGCACCTACATCACTATTTGTAGCTTTAAGTTACTCAAAGGGTATGAATGTATGAAGTTATGAATGTGTATGAAACTAACCGAGCTCTATTAAAATCAGTGGAGCTACACTCTATAGGTTCCAATGCAGCTGAAGCTCTGCCTCCCCCCCCCCCACAACCACACAATATTGCTCCCCAGACAACTCTTACCACAGAGATGTTGGCCAGGCCCATAGAAGGTGTGGCCCCAGCATTGCATACAGCAGTTTTGAGTTGACACACTGACATGGCAGCAATGAGACTGGAAGGCCGCGTAGCTCCTTTCACATCTGACAGACCTTTGCCCCAAGCTGAAAATGCCACTAGCCAGAAAAAGGTAAATGAGACGGTCACACAGAAGTCCTAGGGGGAGGAAAAAACAGAGAAGACCACAATGGCTCCATCTCATAGAACAGACTGCCCTCCTTATTCCACCCAAAAGATGCAAGCATTGAGGGCCCTCGATGTTGGGCCATTGCTCCGTTCCATCTCTCAGGCCCTTCACATGGTGGGTCTACATGTGCCAAAATAGCCGCATCCAATTTTTCCACAGCCACCTAAAACACTCTGAAAGGATCTGCAAGCGATATGGGGTCATCACAATTCAAGTGGCTCCATGCAACCCCTAGGGGAAGGAGTTTAATGACAGCATTAGATAGTTTTTAACTAGTCTTTGTGCCACTTAGGGGGGACGGGAATGCTGTTCCAACTAAAGAAGGCCAAAGATTCCACCCTAAAATGAGGGGTGACCAAGGAAGGTTCCTGTACATTAAATAGTTGGGTAGAAGCAGGATTACCAGAAGGCGCAGCTTGTCACGTTACAGCACTGCAGGAAAATACTTGTACAGTGGTACCTCGGGTTACAGACGCTTCAGGTTACATACGCTTCAGGTTACAGACTCCGCTAACCCAGAAATAGTACCTCAGGTTAAGAACTTTGTTTCAGGATGAGAACAGAAATCATGCTCTGGTGGTGCAGCAGCAGCAGAAGGCCCCATTAGCTAAAGTGGTGCTTCAGGTTAAGAACACTTTCAGGTTAAGAACAGACCTCTGGAACCAATTAAGCACATAACCTGAGGTACCACTGTATATCAGGCACCGTCCAGATCCACTCAGTGCATAATATGGTTGTGTGAGCTGCTCCTCTGGATTGTCCCAAGGATAAACTGAATTAGAGAGTTTAGGGAAGCAGTTTTTAGGGAGAGAAGTGTCTCTTATCCCAGGAGCGTTTTAGACACTGGTTCTCTGGGGTTTAGGTCCTGCATCAAAGAGCAGAGGACCAAAGTGAAATCTTACCGCAAAAGGAAGCTTCTTATTTTCTTTGTAGAGTGAGTGAAACCGTAGATAGACTGCCAGAGCTGCCATGGTATACAGGAAAGAAAAAACACCCAAGGTCACAAAGAACTCAGCAGGTGCTGAAAAGTCTCCCAAGAGATGCAGCGTCCTTTTAGCAGTAGATCCTTCAATACAGTCTGGCATATCAAATGGAACCTTGTACAACCTGGTCAGGATGAAAAGGAAAGAGAAAGAAACATGTTTGGTACGACTTAGCACATCTGGTACAGAGCTACCTCTGACAAACAGGGGTGAGGGTTGAGACAGATGATAGCTTTTAAGCGAGTTAAAAGTAGTTGAGATTTATTTTGCCCTACTCTTCACTTCAGGTCAAATAGATTGTGCAAGGTTTTTGAAGCAGAACAAAACCCTGCAGCACCTGTGTATCAAAGTGAGATGAATGCACACACCAAACAGCAAACAAACCCCTTTCCAAAGTTCCTGTAGCTCTCTGGGGGAAAACACCTCAAATCAACAACCACAGCCTAGCTCCAGCCTTTCCATGATAGAATCATGTCACTCTTCTCATTGGGGAATAAAACCACATCTGCATCTTTGCTTATCCTAATCAGAACACACTTATCGTAAGGCCTGATGACAGGTGGTGTCTTCTCTATATGGCTTGCCGCGATAGTACATTTCACCCTTACTCTGATGGAGCAAACCTCTTGGGTACTGATACAGCTTTCAAAAAGATACATGTGTGGTAGAGATGCTTTGAACAAGACTTGATGACTTTAACAAGTCATTTCCTAGAAAGAAAGATAAGTAGCACCTCTCTGTTTTTAATTACATACTTGAGCTTTGGGGTACACTCTGTAGGTTTCCTCTAAAAGTATTAAACCAACTTCCTACCAAAACAGATACAAGGTGGAAACATCTATGAAAGACGCCTCTTGTCTTGAAACTTACTGGGACTGTTCTGGCAGCTACCACTTTGCAGGATCAGAGTTTTTTCCACCTTCTGCTTTCCAAAGACTCAGCTTTCCAAAGCAGTGACTTTGCTGATGCACAGAATTGCAATTTTCATTTCATGGAGAAAATTGGTTGGGCTGGGACTTTGTACAAGAGTAGTACAAATATACATACCCCATCTTCAAAGAGACCGTATATATCAAGCGCATGGAGCGCATATTAGCTGTTTGGATATAATTTTTGGTCACTAAGAAGAGCTATTACAGTTCTCCATCTAGCTGCTATCGGGTGGTATAACACCAGCAGCTCTCTACATTATATAAATAGCCTCTAGCCTTTTCCCACATGTGCCATTTGAACCAGGCTGGCACTGAAGTCAGAAGTTCTGTAGCTTGAGCCCTCAGCAACAGCTTCCAACATAAAACTGTGTTTACTGACATTAAAATCAGGAGGTTTCCACGTTGCAGACAAGAACTATAAAGCCAATCTGCTTATCTGCAGCAGATCAAATGTTTTGCAAGTTATGTGAAGCTATTCTGCTTATTTTAATAAGCAAGAGCCCACAGAAATCATCTGATAATTTAGAGGGTAGAAAAAGGCAGCTATGATTCCACTGAAAAATGCAAACTTACCACGGGGCTTAAACAGAGAAAAAATAATGTTTCCAAGTCTGTCTAATCACTATCTTTTTATGTTTAACATACCTCTTAGAAAAGACATTGTTAAGCTCACAGGTTGTAGTTTAAGAAGGATCTAAGGACTTGTCCAGATAGTAATTTAACCATCAACACCTAAGTATATAGGGCTCCCTGCAATGGAGGCATGGTCATGACAGAACAGGTGTGAATCCAACCCCCCCCCCCATCCAAAAGGTAGCAGGGTTCTGTGATATACTAAAACACAAATAATAATCTAGAAGTCAAGCAGCAAGAAGAGCTCAGAGAATGAGAGCAAAAGCCTCCTTCATCTAAAGTGCTTCTCAACTCATACACAACACAATTCATTATTCCAAGAGACTATTCACCAGATACTTCGTTCTGTGTTTTCTCTGTTAGAACCACTACCACTCCTCCCCATTTGTTCTTCTTGTCAAAGGCATCTCAATAGACTTCACAGACTTGCCTCTATTTATAGCTATCAGATGTTGGCAGGGAAGCAAAGTTGCAGAGATAGAACCATGCTCATATCCTACATACACTGAGTGTAAGATTGATTTCATTCTAACTTTGGCCATGTCTGTACTCATCTGACAAGTCTTGTGGTAGATCCCTAACATACAAATCATTTAGTATTGCTAGCTTCTTACTTTCCAAGAAAGGTAATCTCCTGATTTGGCATGGCAAAAGGACCTATGAATGTCCCCCACAATCTCATCCAGTCTCTTGTTTTTTGCAGTGGCATTGAACCCCAACACCACGTCGACTAGGACTTAGCAGAACATAGACAGTGGAAGGAAAAGAGGAGAGCAAGCAGCAAAAAGGAAGGGAGGGGTTATTGGTTTGTGTACATTACTGTCTTGTCTTTATTATGCCTTTTGTGCTTTTATCCTGTATTTTCATGCTGCGAACCGCCCTCAGATCTACAACTGAAGGGCAGTATACAAATTTAATAAATAAAATAATTTTAAAAACATATTTCACATGCTTATACAGTGGTGCCCCGCAAGACGAACGCCTCGCAAGACGGAAAACCCGCTAGACGAAAGGGTTTTCCGTTTTGGAGGCGCTTCGCAAAACGAATTTCCCTATGGGCTTGCTTCGCAAGACGAAAATGTCTTGCGAGTTCCTGCGGGTTTTTTCCCCCTTTTCCCCCCCTTTTCCTAAGCCCTAAGCCGCTTATCAGCTGATCCGCTAAAAGCCGCTAAACCGCTAATAGCGCTAATCCGCTAAGCCGTCAATGGGCTTGCTGCGCAAGACGAAAAAACCGCTATACGAAGAGCCTCACGGAACGGATTAATTTCGTCTTGCGAGGCACCACTGTATGTCTCTCAACAGATGACAGATGCATCAAGTCAGTTGCAGCTTTTAAGTTTGCTTTGAAGGGCATAACCCTCCTTCCCAAAACAAATCACAGGGCACTGAGAATTTACAAGTACAGTACTGTCCATTCAGCTTTCCCTATGCACAATTAGGTCCTCCAGCAGTGATTTTGAAGGGGTGTGTGTGTGTAAATGACAGTCAGTGTGGGGGTTTTGCTTTGGATTAGTTCAGAAGACAAATTCCTGCTAGACTCTGATCTGCTATTCCTCTGTCCAGCAGTTATTAGCACAGAGATTTTATTGTGTCAGGTGCACCCATTCATTTAACATTTATTAAACTCTCCAATGGTAATGCCCTTAGAAAGCTCCTTCCTTATCATTTCAGCCCTGAGCAATCAACCCAGTATCAGTGGAAATACAATATAATGCATTTAATAATAATAATAATAATAATTTATTATTTATACCCCGCCCATCTGGCTGAGTTTCCCCAGCCACTCTGGGCGGCTCCCAATCAGTGTTAAAAACAGTACAGCATTAAACCCACACACACAAAAAAAGGAAGAAGGGGGAACTCAAAACACAGTTGAAACAACACTGGCTAGAGCTCCACCTGAAACAGAAGTCCAAGGCCAATGTAATCCTCCAAGAAGTGTTGGTGTGTTGGGAAGAAAGCATCCTCATCTCCTCCTTGGTGGCATTGCAGCAACAAAATTGACTGCAACCAGGGAGTCTCAGGAACCTGTCCATTTTAAATAGCTATGCTTGGACAAGCGGGAAAAGGTGATACTTTCCTTAAAGGGCACCTAACGAGGAAAACAGGGGAGCTGGTTGCACTGTGGTTTAAACCATCAAGCCTCTTGAGCTTGCCAGTCATAAGGTTGGCAGTTCAAATCCGCACGATGGGGTGAGCTTCCATTGCTTTGTCCAAGCTCTTGCCAACCTAGCAGTTTGAAAGCATACCAGCACAAGCAGATGGAGAGGTACTACTGTGGTGGGAAGGTAAATGCCGTTTTTGTGTGCTCTGGCACTCATCAGTGTGTTCTGTGCACCAGAAGCGGTTTAGTCATGCTGGCCACATGACCTGGAAAAGCTGTCTGTGGACAAACGCCAGCTCCCTCAGCCTGAAAAGCGGAGATGAGTGCTGCACCCCATAGTTGAATTCAACTGGAGTTAACCATCCAGGGATCCTTTACCTTTACCTTTTTACCTGAGGGGAAATGCCTGGGACAGATGGACTCCTCTGATATGTTCTGGTGTCTTGGGGAAATGGGGCTGCCCACATTCAAAACACAACAAGGAATTAGGGGAAATTAGGATATGCCCAACAGGGAATTATGTTAAATATTAAACTAATCACCCAATTCTACAAACTCACTGCTTAGAAGCAAAAACATCCCAATTAGTAGTGTTCACTCATGAGGTTCTTTGCAGATCACCAAAAATGGCACATTAACACATTTTCTAACTTATCTTGCAATGTGACAAGAATTTCTCTTCACTGCTAACATGGCTGACAACTGATTTTGTCAAAAGCCTATGTCCAAAAAGGGAACATAAAATAGGTAAGCGTATGGCAGTCTCTTACAAGTGGATAGAAGCTGAGCCCTATGTATCTAAGGGTGCCTTCTCCCTTACATTCCCATTAACAGAACTATGTTCTACAGTATCTTCTTGATGGCAATATCTGTTTACCTTATGATGCTCACATAGATGAACATGTCAGAAAAACTAACAGTGTCTTTCTCTGGTTCTCTTAAACAGTATATTTAAAAACAAAAAAAGTCATATTTGAACTTGCAAGGAACAGGTCTGATGCATTCTGTAACTACTTTCTTTTGTTAGCTTCCAAACAATGGGTGAGTTATAGTCCATATTAAAGCAAATATATATTCTATTTCATTGCTGATGCTTTTACTGTATTTGTTATTTGCTGTTACTAAATGTGTTGCTTTAATTAATCTGCATTTTAGTGTTTGTAAGAGTGGTGTGTAAATGCTTTGATTGGTTAAATAAATATGTTACTTCGCATTAGCAGAACGATTCTTCTGTGAGCACATTCCTACAACATTGGGGGTTGCTTAATTTAGGAAAAAGGTCGGGGAGCAGGACACACAATAGAGATGTATAAAATTAAGCACGGTGTAGAAAAAGCCGAGAGAGAGAGAGAGATTTCTCTCCCTCTCTCAGAATACCAGAACCCAAGAGTGGCTTGCCTGGTGGGGCAGAGGCAGAGCAATGCTGCTATGTAATGGCAGGGGTGAAATGGCAGCAAGGTCATGGCTTGTGGACAAACCAGAAGAAGCAATTCAGGGCTCCTCCTGGTATGTCCTCACAACCCCAACCTCACCATCTCATTCCTACCGGTAAGTGGCAGTGACGCCACTGCCAGCAGGCTTCTGCAATGAAGAAGATCTAGAACAAACAAAGATCTAGTGGGAGATCTAGTACAAAGTAGCCCTTCCAATTCTGAGTCACCAACTTAGATAGCTTTGAAAGAGGGTTAGGCAAATGCATGGAGGATAAGGCTAGCAGTTGCTTCTAGTAGCAATGGCTATATGCTACTTCCAATATCAGAGGCAATATGCTTCTAATTACCAGGTAATGGGGGTTATGAGTAGACAAGGGCAATTATGTGTGTGTCCTGCTTGGGGACTGAGTGAACAGAATTGCCCCATGAGATGGTCTTTTGGTTTGATCTAGCAGAGTTCCCCTTACATTGGAAGGACCCGAAGAACCATAAAACTAGTTGCATACACCCCAAGGGGGACTTTGTGTCTGTGTTTCCATATCGGTGCCCCTGTATGTTGCAGAGCAATCCAGTTCTAAAATCAAAGCAATTTACAAAATTGGTTTGAGGTGTTGCGTTGGGGGCGGTTGTTCAAGGTAAATTAGGGGGAAATCCTATTAAGCCCTTGGCATGCCTAACCCCAATAAACCACACAATTCTCTCTACCCCCCCCCAAATATGTTTTGAATCATTTCCTAAAAACCCAGAATTTTAGTGTTGGGATACTCTGGAGGTTATCCAATACAAGCAGAAATTTTGTAACTAAGTTTCATTTCTTCAGGAAGCTTTTCCAAACACAGGCAATAGGAGGTGCTAGAAACAGAATCATAAGCACCATGATGTATTTAGCTACAATGTCCAGCTCGACATAGTATCTCCTAAATTAACAATCAGTAAGACCCCCATTTACCTGAAAGGATATCCAAACTGCACAGTGATAGCAGTTGTCTCTTTAGGACTCTCATTGCATTTCACAGTAGCCCCTGTTTCTGCACTGAAAGAACCACAGGCTCCAAAGGCAAATATGGCAAAGAGCTGGAGGAAAAAGCAAAAGAGTTTAGAACTAAATGTGTCCTAGTTGGTAGCAAACAGTGGCACAGGCTCTGGCATCATGCAGGACAACAGATCTGGCATCAACTGCTATGAACTATCCAAGACCTAAAAAAATCACAATCATCCAGGCTTGTCTTGCAAAACATTAAGATCAGCTCACATGCAAGCCACAATGATAAATGCCACAGTCCATGTGCAATCCATGTGCAAAGCTAGCCAATTAATGGGGGGGGGGAGAAGCAGACAACATATTACTTTTCATTGAACTATTCATCTTTAATATAATACAACCCAAGATAGTTAAATATGGTTTTTTCGTTTAAAAAATACACTTCTCATCTGGGTGTGTTATCAGTAACCTCCACAGTACTAAGTACCTCTCCACTACAATGACAGTAACAAATAAATGTCAAGCTGGATTATGCAGAAAACCAGGTTGTGCTAAGGTTCTTAGGTAGAACTTACTGGTTTAAAGAAAATGAATCTTGGGAGTTTATTACTTTCTACAATTATCTGGTACAACAACTGAAAGAGGTCAATTTTTATAAAAATTAAAAGTAATTTGGTCCAAGTTCACCACCAAACTATATACCAAAGAACAGTTGTTCTCTACATGTTAATAGTTTTTTATTATCAGTACCATTAACCCAGAGTTAAATACAATCAGCTCAAAAGCAAATGCCAATGCATTACAAAGCAGAAGTCTGAAACTTAAAATCTCTCTAAGGGTTATTCCAGTTTAGCATATCATGCCAACCAAGAATATACATGCACCGAGATCAGTATTTTGTTTTGCTATTAGGCCCAAGTATGTCTACATACCGACACAGGCCCATACAAAACTAGATTAGGCCTTTTAAGATGCTTCAGCATTACAACAACAGCAAAAAGAGTCAGCACTTGCCCCTGTTTTGGTGTATCGGTGCTGCATTATGACACCTAGGTGGTACCAGTGGACAACAGGCCCAGCAACAGCTCAGTTGATAGGATCAAAGCTGCTAAAATCATTGCATATAGCATTCTTGAGAATTAAATGCTCAAACATGAAAGGCACTTGCAGGCAAGGGATATAGCTTTAGCGCTCGTCACTCGTTGCACCACTACAGCTGAAGAACTTCAAAACTCGGCCGTCCAAATACAAGTGCAGGGAAAATGAAACCTATGTGAAATCTGCAAACAAATGAGGTGGGGGCCAGAGCTGCAGCTGTTCATATTTCGGACTATGATGGGAGCATAAATAAAAAATAAAAATAAATTAATAAGGCATTATTATTCCACAAGGGAGCAACTATTTTCCATGACCTCTGTTTCTACACTTGTTCCTGCCTTCTGAAAAGCCAAGAGGCCTGGTCTAGTGAGTTTGGGCCAGAGACACTTACAGGAAGTGATCACTATGCCATCCTACATCGCTGGTAGAAATTGAATGAAGCGTCAAGCTAAAACGTCATCGTACAGCAGGAGTAGGCAACCTAAGGCCCGCGGGCCGGATGCGGCCCAATCGCCTTCTCAATCCGGCCCGCAGATGGTCCAGGAATCAGCGTGTTTTTACATGAGTAGAATGTGTCCTTTTATTTAAAATGCATCTCAGGGTTATTTGGGGGGCCTGCCTGGTGTTTTTACATGAGTAGAATATGTACTTTTATTTAAAATGCATCTCGGGGTTATTTGTGGGGCATAGGAATTTGTTCATTATTATTTTTTCAAAATATAGTCTGGCCCACTACATGGTCTGAGGGACGGCGGACCGACCCACAGCTGAAAAAGGTTGCTGACCCCTGTCCTACAGTCTGTTTACTAGCCAGTCACATCAACCGACTCCTCCCTCCAGAACTATATAATCCTATCTAAGATGTACATTCATTCAGCAGTTCATGACAGCACTACAATACTCATCGAAGTACTGTTTCCATTATTTCCAGGGGTGGAGGGGGAGCTAAGACCAAGCTGCAAGCATAATTGACTTAACAAAGTAAGCAGCAACAGTCCAAATGCTGAACTGGTGTAGATTTGAACTACACCCAATTTGGGCCAAATATGTGGAAAAAGTGTAGAAAGAAATAAGGGACTGAACTGAAAACAAAGGCATTAAGGGATATGGGCCCTGTTTCTACTGAGATCCTGCCCTTTGTTTTCCAGGTCTATAAATTGGCAGGACACATAAGAAAAAGATTTTATATAGGATGGATAATGCTGCAATAGAGCAAAACACCATCTTCACCATACCATCACCACAACAGATGGCCTGATCAAGCCATGCACAAATGCTTCCACACTCATTGGGGGTGGGGGAGGACATGCAAAAAGAGATCCTAACACAGCACAGGAGAACTACTTATTTAATTATACCATGCTCCTTCAGGAACTATTTGTATTATTATCCAAGCCGCATAATTGGATGCTACTAAGGCTATTTATTCCATTCAAAGAATCCAAAACCCATTTTAAGATCTCAAGTCTAGTGCTTCCCTTACTCTTTTTTTTAAGGGGGGGGGAGCCATCAATGGATGCCTCTCTCTTTTTAAGTCACATACGTTTTTGGCCTATGCCCCAAAATGAAAACCTCTTAAGACTGATTTATACCACCATTCCCCCCCCCCCCCACAAAGAGGCAGGTAGGCGATAGAGACTTAGTGAGCTATAGAGTTGGCCAGACAACATAATGGAATGTGAAATGTAATCTGTTGCTTATAGGGAGAAGAGCCATATTCACAAAAATCGAGGTGCACACAGAAATAACCAAGTAGGCAAATACTGCACATCGGAGAAGGCATGAACACTAATACTGCTTCACAGAAAGCAAGTCATTGTGTTGTCATTAGTCTTTGATGCTGCATTGTTCCCATGATCCACTGCTTTAATCGGCCAATTTTTTCATGAGGTCCCCACTGATGCAGGTATGGGAAGCTACCAGGTATCACTGGACACCAGCTCCCATCAGTCCCAACCCACTCGGCCAGTTGTCAGAGATGATGGGAGTTGTAGTCCAGTGACACCTGGGGACAGTCTGGAGAAACAGGAAATGCTGCCTTGCCCTGCCTGCCCTTGGCACTGCCATACCTGCTGGAACTGGTGTTGCTTCTCTGCCTGCCCTCCCACTGGTGTAGAAGCGGTGCCAGCACTGGCACCAATTTTGGGTGAGATCTCACCAAAATTGCACAAGATCTTGCACTCTCTGTAAGATCTCTTTCAATTTCAGCCAATACCAGCATCACATCTGGTGCCTTGGTGGCTCCTGCCAGCTGAGGCAGGTGCCTCAGTCTGCCTAATAGCAGAGCCTGCTCTGTCTGGAGGGCAACATATCTCCCATCCCTGTCCTATAGCAACACCTGTAGAGTCAGAACTGTGCTGGTTGGAGCTGATGGGACTTGAAGTCCAAAGCAGATGGAGGACACCAGATTGGAAAAGGTTCTCTTATGCTCTTCAGTATTTATGATGTGTCCACACTGACCTTCAACCTATCCAAGACTGCACTTTCTTACAAAATGGATGCCAGCTCAGTTCTGTTTTGTTAATATCAACCCTCTGCCTTTGATTTAAGTATTGTCAGCCGTTGAGTGGGGACATGGGTGGTGCTGTAGGTTAAACCACAGAGCCTAGGACTTGCCGGTCAGAAGGTTGGCGGTTTGAATCCCTGCGACGGGGTGAGCTCCCATTGCTCGGTCCCTGCTCCTGCCAACCTAGCAGTTCGAAAGCACGTCAAAGTGCAAGTAGGTAAATAGGTACCACTTCAGCGGGAAGGTAAACAGCGTTTCCGTGCGCTGCTCTGGTTTGCCAGAAGCGGCTTAGTCATGCTGACCACATGACCCGGAAGCTGTACGCCGGCTCCCTCGGCCAATAAAGCGAGATGAGCGCCGCAACCTCAGAGTCAGTCATACCATCTCCTTTTGGCCAAAAGGGGGTGGGGGTGGGATCCACTTGAAAGACCTGTCATGTTGTGCCAACATGTGCATTTAGTGAAAGTAAATGCAGGTTCCATGTGTTACAACTGTATTGTGGAGCTACTTAGGAAAAAGTACATATCTTAGAGGTTTTCTTTAGGTACATATCTTTAGAGGTTTTCTGTAGGTGAGAACACGGGCTCTTCCCTTTTCAATAAGACATTTAGCTCTAAATAAGGCTCATTCATTTCTCATTCTTGCAGGGACAGAAATTTGGGCATTTTCCTGGCCACCCATTAATCCTAGGGAAATACCCCGAGCCCCTCCAACCCTTGGGCTCCAAACTGGGTACTAAAAAAGACCAGGGCTTTTAAGCTCCCCTTGGGAAGCCTGAGAAGAGAGCGAATCCGTGAGCTCAGGGACAAGTTAAGGCGCGGTATGTGCAGGATCAGAACTCCAGAAAGGTTAAACCCGCCCGAGTGAAATGTGAGCGCTGCTAACGCCAGCTCCCATGCATACCCCAGTCCACGAATCCAGACTCCTTGCACATAGAAGGGCTGCCTTAGAGGGCAGGCACTCGGGCGTCTCCCTCCCTCCCGCCCTCCCTTCCTAAGTCTGCCCCTGCACGCCGCCTCCGGCTCGCAGCCAGAAAGTCGGCTCGCAGGTGGGAGAACCGACGCACCCTTTCTTCAGCTCCCCCTGATCTCCAAGGGCCTGGTCTCTCAGCGCGTTTGCTGGACGGCAGCGTCACCTTCCTCTCACTCGCACCCCCCCCCCCAAAAAAAAAAGTTGCACGGGAGGCCGAACT
The DNA here is from genome assembly GCF_951804945.1 of Podarcis cretensis. Lineage (NCBI taxonomy): Eukaryota > Metazoa > Chordata > Lepidosauria > Squamata > Lacertidae > Podarcis > Podarcis cretensis. Next base: position 49,711,455 of record NC_137175.1, on the reverse strand, counting down.
TACCCACTCCAGCACCTTAATGAATCCCAGGGGCTCCTCCAAGCGGCCCCAACGCAGCCCCAAGAGCAGCTGGGCCTGGCGAGGGAAGCAAAAAAGGGGGGGAGGGGAGGAGGGAGAAACAAGGGCAGGGAGTTCAGGTCAGCCAGGAGGGAAAGCCCAAAAGAAGAGGAGGAGGGGAAGGGGCGTCGGAAAGAGGAGAGAGAACAATGCGGGGGAGGGAGAGAACGGAAGAGCGACGGGGAGAGAAAGTAGCCAAGAAAGGGCGCCCTACCACCGGGCTCTGGGACTCCTTGTCCGCCGCCGCCGCCGCCGCCCCCCTCTGGGCTCTGGGCTCCGACATTCTCGGCGAAGAGCTGCTGCTGCTGCTGCTGGTCGTCTGCACGGCAGTGGCTGCGGGGAGCGCGGCTTCCTTGCTTCTCCGCCGCGCGGACGGAGGAGTGGTCCAGGCGAGGGGAGCCGGGGCTGCAGAGGCGCCTGCTGCTGCTGCTGCTCCCTCCTCCGCGGAGCTGCGGGGAAAAAAGCCCCGTCGAAAGTCCTGTCAAACTCGCAAGTGGAGGCGCGGGTGGGGAGGGGGAGAGGGAGCGCGTCACGCGGCGGCGGGCGCACATGGAGCTTGGCGCCCCCCCCCCCGCGGGCTGTGGGCGGAGCCTCTTGCCTGGCGGCTCCGCCTTCCCCCTCGAAGGGACGGGCGGCGAAGGCGATCCGGACCTGCTCTTAAGTCTTTCTTAAGCGGCCTGGCTCGTCTCGAGGGTTGGGACGTGCCAGTGGGGCTTCTTGACTGACAGCGCAATCCTAGCCATATTTGTGCAGGTGTAAGCCCTGCATAGCGGGCTGGACTAGATGACTCTGTGGACCCTTCCTTCTCCTCCCTCTACATGCCCCTCATACCCCTCAAATCTGCTCTGGGTTTCCCCTAACCCTCTGGAGCAGATATGGGGAAGTGTGGGGACAGATGGGAGGAGGACAGAGAGGGGAAGTTTTGTTGTAAGAGCCAAAGTCCACTTGTGCAGTGACTTCATTGGATTCATCATTCAACCCCATGTTGTTTTTCTAGCAATAAGTATGTAACCCTGGAGAAGTGACTGGTGCCCCATCTAAGAGGCTTCTCAGTTGTAGGTAGTATGGTATCTTTAGTCACATAAATGTGGCAAGCTTTTGTGTTCTCTTGAACTCTTCAACATGGAAGATGTTGCACAAAGGGGGTGGTTTTCTTCGTCCCACGACCTTGTGTTACATCTTGCCCAATGAAGAGTTCTGGAAAACTCAAAAGGATGCCATGTTTTTGTGCCTTTGGGGTTAGTCCTAATAAAAGGTAAACCTAACTACGGACTTTGCAGGGTGTATTTTTTTTTATCATGGTCACCTGTGTCTTTTATCTCCCAAGGGAGGTTCAAAGTGGGACTGAATCCAGTGTCATTTCGGCGTCAATCCTTTTATTTGCCCAGGTATTTTAGGTAATATGTTCTCCAATGTTTTACTTTGCTATTGTATCTCTGCTGCTATTATTTTTTAATGATTTTTAAATATTTTTTTTAAAAGGTTACTGTTAAAGTTTTTTTGCATTTATTGCAGTTGTGCTTTTAAGGTTATTCTTAGCCACTCTGGGCAGTTTTGCACCTGAAGCGTGAAGAAGAACAGAATCTTTTACAGAAATAAAAATAAACATAATAACTTGAAGATATGTGGGTCCTGTGTGACAGATGGGAAACTAATACACATTTATAGTTGTGATTAAGCTATGAGCAGTGTGACATTAAATATGTTAATAAGATGAATGGGAATGTGCTTCACTCACACCATACTGGAGAGTGCACATCTGGATGCACATCTGCATCCTCTCTGTGTTCAGCACTGCACATCTGGTTCCTTATCCAGCATCAGAAACCTGTTTACACAGATCCTGAGACAGCAGAGGGAACAGTGGGCCTGAAGCCTGCTTCCATGAATGGACCTCCTTTACTTGCAATAGGTGCCTGAGTTTTTCACAGCTACAACTTTAAACTAACCATCCCACACCCGGGATGGTTCTCCTAGCACAAATGAAAGGATAGTAATGCCAGCAAGAAGCTAAAGCTTTTTAAATAAAAGTCCTAACACCTAGATCTTCACGTTTCTGATGTGTACAGAATTTGTACCTACTTCCATTTGGCTGACATTATGTTATCTGCGTGTCTAAGGTTGCTATCTTTTTTCCTAGCAGCTCTCCTGAGCATTGACAGTGGTGCCTATATTGTGCTAGTAAAATTAAATTCTGGAAATATTTGGGGAGTGAGATGTTGCATAATGTATGGCACCTAAAATGTCAACGTGTGTCTTCCAAGCATTTTGATGCTCTGATTCTGCACAGCAGGCTGCCAATTCACAACAGTGCTATGAATCTGTTCATTTAAAAATCAAATATGCCTATTTCCCAGCTCAAAGGTTTTCTGGGAGGCCTAAAAAAACATAAACTTAACATTCTAGTGTAGCAAATCCAAAGTTGAGCTTCTGAGCACCAACTCAGCTTATACAGCTTGGTATATTTTACAAAACCGTATATGACAGTTCAAAATATAGTATTTGAGAATAAAGCTACCAGAGGAATCTTGCCATTTAGCAGGAGCCAACCAGCCTGCCAATCTGGTCTCTCTCCAAACGGAGTTAATTATTTTCTCCCTGATATCAGCTCATGTCATTCTATTAATAAAACAGCAACTTCAGGCCAGAATTTGATTGGTCAGTTCATTTGGACTTTATTTTCAGAGGTACTAAGCTGGTGCTGGTCGGAGCTATGGTTTGTACTCCTGTAAAAATGAAACCTTAGTTTTCCAATTGCACTCTGAAAAGATGGGGCATCCAGCCTGGCATTGCATAAAGCCACTATTTGGCATTCAGAATACCCAGGGTGCATTTGCTGATGGACACTTATTAGATTCAGAAAACTGTGACATTTAATCTTGTTAAGGCAAGTGAGAAACAGTGGCTGCTCACAGTTGCGGGCAAAGGACATCATAAAATACCGTATCATAGTTAGTGGAATCTAGTTCTTTCTATAGCTGGCTGTACATAAATGCATGAAACAGGAAGTTGCTCTTAATCTCCTCATGGAACTTTGAAAATAGAGGACAGTTACCACTAATGAACGCGGCAGGCTTTTATACATAATTCTCATTTTGGCCTTGTTCCCACTGAAACCCCTCCATTCCCTATCATAACTGACAGAGCAGCAGATGTGGTCAAGCTGAGACCATATTACTGTTTCAATCAAGCGCTCTCAAATCCACACATTCCCTGATCTAAAGAGGATCTATCTAGGGTAGTCACATTAGCAAGATCACTCCTGGTAAAAACACTGTTCCCTGACCAATGCACTCAGGTTTGTCTTGCTGTATGTGCTACTTACTATGGATTTCCCTGAGATACATCATTAGCATCCAACAGAAACTTAGATTGCATGTCACATTAAACCATGGCTAAAATAAACTAAAGTTTAATGTGAATGTGCTACGGCATGCTGCTATCACAGATGTTTCAGTCCTCGACTGCTCCTCTTGACTACTTATTTTCATTATCTTGGTTTTTCCTACCATGTGCTCTCCATGCCATAGGGAAATTGCAAGACTGAGTCAGTGTGGTGTGAAGTGCATAAGACTTGGGTCAAGAAGACTTACCTTTAAATCCTTACTAGGTGACACCACTCCCAACTTAACCTACTTCATAGGGTTGTTGTGAGGATGAAACCGGGGTGTATGTGTGTGTGTGCCATGTGTGCTGCCCTGTGCTCCCTGGAGGGAGGACAATATAGAAATCTTATATAAAGAGGGACAATCAATCATCATTCCACTCCTGCCACCATTTTGTGCCAGGAGGACAATTGATTTCATGCCCTAGTACAGAGGATTTGCACAGGTAATTTGCATATTGTACTGGTTCATATTTACCACAGTCAAGTGCTAATGCTACTGATGCCTGTCATGTAAAACACTAGCCCAGTATACATACAGTTGGGCCATGGAAGAGAACAATGATAAAGTGATTGAGGCAGATTTGAGAATTACAGCACTTTCAGAATTCAGCTCAGTAGCCCAGCTAGCAGCTTAGTACAATCACAGATATTATTCCCATTCCTACCCTAGCACCTGGACAGCAGACACAGGTACACAAAAGCCACCTGGTCAGTCTTACCCACTATGGTGAGTTGCACTGCATTTCTATTTAAATTATAGCAATCATTTCTAAACTTCCATCTACACATAATGCTATGAGTTTGGGAGTGCCAGACCACTATAATCCCTAGATCTAGCTAGTGTTAGAATTTAATTAAGGCTTGGGGCTCTAAATTGTGTGCATTTTTAATCCCTGGATTCAGCAACTGTTAAAAGCTAGTTAAGCCAGGTTAGTTTCCCATGAAGTGATAGCCTGGGAGATGGGCCACTTAGAGAACAAAGCAGCAAAAGGACTGTGTGCCAGACAGCCAAAGGATGAGGCCCCTCTCTCAAGAGATAAAGCCAGAGCTTAAGAGTACAGAGGTAGAAGCAAAGTGAACTAGAAGCTTAAGAGTAGAGAGTTAGGCATTGTATGACCAAGAAGCCAAGCAGCTGGCAGAGAATGATGTATGATTTCCATTTGAATCCAAAGCTGTTGTTATGGCAGAAGCGAGACCTTCTTGGAGTGTTGATGCTGTGAACCCTTCCATCATAGGCTCACGTTGTATATATGTGTAAATAAACCATATATCACAGTCTCCACTGTGCCTCATTCCTATAAGGAAACACAGACCTGGGTGAATGCCCTGGAATCTTGCACCGCTCGGAGACTGGCAGTGGTGTGCAACAGTATAAATCGGCGTTGTGCACATGTTATGCAAATTTGTGTCCTATTGTGCCCACCCTGCTTTATTTCCAATTGTTGCACTTGCCAACAATTATGCACTCACATCTTGTCCTCTCTGTCTTAAGCTGCTCATTCTGAGAGGTTACAGCGGCAGCCTCTGGTTCTGGCACTATCAAGGCACAACTGTCTCCTTGCGGGGATCCATGGGCTCTCACTGCTCTCCCGATTCCAGAAGGATACTCCATCTTCACAGCTAGGCAAGGACACACATCCAAGCAGGCTTTTCAGAGTTCAGCTCAATGTCATCTCTAGAAGCCAGGCCTACCCCCAGCTGCAGATTTTGGCCCAATGTCCTCAGAAAGCCTGGTTTAGGCCCAAAGCCTACACTATCATCTACTAGACACTGAACAGGCCTTCCTTAATGGGAGGAGTTTCTTTTGGGGTATTCCCCTTGCCATATATGGTGTGGTGCTTCTACCACAATTCCTTCAGCATCAGAGAAGATGCAGTCAAATTATGATGACAGTGATTATTAACAATAAGCAACCATGAGCATCCTCCTCAGCCCAGCCAGACACAGAGATGCCTGACCTTTCCACACCTGAACAGCAGCTTTATTCACCCAAGAATGCATGGCCAGTTTGGATTGTCACTTTTTCTCTGGATGGGGCTCTGTTAGCAAACTTCACTTTGTGCAGAAATCAACATGTTCTAGTTACTTTCATGTCCATGCTGGGAAAGGTTGCTTGTGTTTAAGTGGTGCCTGCCAATGTCAACAGATTTTCAATCAGAAGAAGCAGTTTTATGTTAGGTCTTGCCTGTCTCCATAGCAGAAGCTGGTGAAAAAATATTTTTCTCTGCTCCAGAACTGCTTTCGCCTCCAGAAATACAACAATAAAAACCATATTTAACTGTGAAAGAGTTGCTAGTTTACAGTTCTTCTGCCTTACAACATCGTCTACACACACTGGAAAATTTACCAATGCCTGTTTACCTGAAGGATCAGCAACATACATAGCTAAACTTGCTTCAAAAATTCTAAAGCTTTTTACCAGTAACTAGGAATAAAAAGCAAATACGTACATCATATTATGATTGCCAGTAATAATATTTTATATGTCACAGCTGCCATCCTTGGCTCCTTCAGGAGGAAGGGCAGGATATAAATTGATTGATTGAATGAATGAATGTATATATGAATAAAAAGAATAAATAGCTATTATGTGACCCTCTTTGGTAAACTTTTATCCCTTCCTTTCAGAGAAGTTGAAGATGCCTGGAAGATGTGTCTTCAAAAACTCATGACAGACGGGGCTCTAGCAAGTCTCCTTCAGACTGGTGTTTTATTGCTGGTATATTTGGCCTCATGGTCCTGACACAATCTTCTCTGGAGATCACTAATAGCCGAGTAAGATTGTCTTGCATGAAAACAGTCTTAACAGTGAGTCCATAAGTGACTGTGGAGGCCAGTTCTGGATCCACACATCCTTCCACAGTGGGGACATAGGTTTCTGAGTGGGAGTTGATCACAGTGAGGGTTTGCCAAACGTGCCTTCCTCTTAGCTTGTTTCTCCTTTTCGATCTGAGTTTGAGCACCTTCAAAGACCATGACACCTTTGGTAAAGGCTGTTCTCTAATTGGAGCACTCGTAGGCCAGTGTTTCCCAGTTATCAGTGCTTACACTACATTTTTTTATATTTGCCTTGAGAGTGTCCACCGGTATTTCGCTTTCTATTCTTAAGTTGGGAATAGAGTAGCTGCTTTGGAAGACGATAATAATAGTGTATTAGTGGTGGATTTCGTCTCAGTCAGTTTGTTCTGCAATGCTTTCTCAATGTTGAAGGGGCTACAGACAGACACTTTTGGCTACAAAAATGTGGCCAAACATAAAAACATTAGTGATATAAAAAGTTTGGGGATTTCAGCAAGAAGTTACAGGATATGTACTGAATGGAAATGAAGCAGCATGATCACTCCAAAACTGTTGCGAGAGCAAACTATATTAAAAGCAGGATTGCATATGATTGGCCTGATAGCAGCATGAGCACAAATAATCATGAATGCAAAATAAAAAATGAAATCTGGAAGGGAACTCAGTCCATGTGTACCCACTAGTTAGTGTGGGGTTGAGACTAGTTTTCAGGTTTGTATATGTGAGGTAGAGAGAAAAGGTTTTGGGGGCGATACAGCATAGTTATCGAGAGAAAAACAGATTTGGGCAATGCGGCTGAATGGAAGAAGGATCCTTAGAGAGGCGCCAAGTGGATTGATTCTGCTGGACTATAGTAGATGCTGATTTACAGACTATATTTGATTTTGCTTCTTTGAAAGCCACTTAGGTCCATCTTTGATGGAGAATAGTGGGGTGTAAGTTGTTAAAATAAAAATAAAATTGTATGCTGGGCTGCCAGGCCATTATTTCCCTCACTGTTTGTATTGTTATGAATTTACAGCAGTGGTGGAGGTGGGGACAAGCTCCCCATAATCTCTTCACTGAGTGAAAGATCAGAATTTGAGTGAACTCATACATTCCTGAACTTAGCAAGGACTGAGAATAACAAGAGCTAGCTTCCTCATGAGGCCAGCCTGGGATGGTGAGTTGAAACCATGGTGCTGATGGCCAGTCATTAGCTCCTCAATGGAAGTCATCAACCAGGCAGAAGCTCTACCAAGCACAGAGGGAGGTTGTCCAGATAACAAGGTTTGATGTCACCACTGGAAGAGTGGGTGTCCTTTTACAACAGAGGTTTGGAGAGCAGGGGTTTCTGAGCAGCAGGAACTGAGCAGAACTCCATGCGGGGACTGAAGGGAAATAGACATATTGGTTGGCAGGAGCAGGCTGCTGCAGGGAAACACAGGGATGGTGCTTAGTATGCCTCTGAATCCAGTGCTGCACTGCAGGGAAGGACAAACCTCTCTTGGGATGTAAATGCTGTGAACTCTCCCTCTGTAAAACTCAGGTGTATATACCGTATGTGTGAATACACTATATTTCTAAGACACTGTAGACTCAATTAAGTCTTGATTTGCCCATGGAAATACAACCCTGGTTAAACCAGGGCCAAGACTCCTGGAATCTTGTTCAGCCACTCAGCCCTCAGTGGATCCACCTTTTCCTTTGCCATGGTCACCACTGCTCTCTTCCTTTGGATCCAGTCTACACTGCTGTCTGGATGGAAAGGGCAAGACCGCAGTTCCTTTCTTTTACACTTATCACTGCTTACATGCTTGGAGAGGAGGAAGACATCAAAGAGGAAAATGAACAAGGCCAGAGAGCTGGCAGCGGGCTCTCTGCTGATGTATGAGCCTCAGCAGGTGCCCATTCAAGCTGACCACTGATGCCAGCCCTGAACAAAATATCATAAAAAATATAGTAACACCTAGAGTGTTCTCTCATTCAAAAGAAACTAAAACTTGTAAATGTTCTGAAATTTCACACAGCTTAGGAAAGTGTTGTGTGTTTTGTGTTTAACATAGTAAAACCGTTTCATTGCAGAACATCTTAATAAATAGGCAATTGTGAGATTGAAACAACAGTGATTACATCCTTGTCACAACCACACTCCTAGGATGGCTGTGAACCACAAACCCTTTAAACTGAACAATTTGAATTTGTCAGCCTTAGATGATATGTTGAAGATCACAGGATCTAGATTGTGCACAGGCATTAAGATTGGTATAGATTCTCAACATAGGAGCCAACTCTTAGGGGCCGAGGTTTCTTCCCCCCCAGTTGATGAGCATTGCCATTCAAATGGTGTGCATGTGCTGTGTCTTGTGTTGGATTAGTGGGATGGGTCTTACCTGTCCCCTCCAATATTTTATTCAAGTTGGCGCCCCTGATTCTCAAATATTATTTAAAGGTCAGAAAAAGTGAATCCACATACCGTATTTTTCCTTCTATAACACGCAGATTTTTTCTCCTAAAAAGGAAGGGGAAATGTCTGTGCATGTTATTGAGCGAATGTGTGGTCCCTGGAGCCAATTGGTGCGAGGGGAGGCAAAAAAAATCAGGCAAAAATCAAACCGCGCGTCTCCTAGAAGGGAAACTTGAAAAGAGGAAGCGGCTGCTTTCCGGCATTCTGCCTCAGGGTCTTACTGCCCACCCATCTCTGTTTCCTTGCTGTGTTTGCTCAAACGGAACAAAGAGCAGGGAAAGCCCCTCCCCTCCAGGCAAGCAGAGGGGAAAGCTGAAAACATGCAGGAGGGAGAGAGAGAGAGAGCGCGCGAGCTGGCTGGCTTGGGTGGGTAGGTGAGGGAAAACTTTTGCCTTCCTTTCCTCCCTACCCCTCTCCTGCATTCTTAGCCAGCTGCTTCTCTGCACACCCCTCCTGCTCCTTGTCCCTTCTGTGTTTTTCCTTCCCTCCCCACTTAAAATGTGGTTAAAAAGCATGGATCCACATGGATCCTCAGGATCTTTGCATTGGGTCAGCCCAAATTCACCATCAGATCACATAGCATGTCCATGGCTACAGCCTGCCCCCCAAAAATCACGCACCCACTGTTGCCTGGGGCTGCAATGGTGCAAAAACGTGGTTACAAAACATGGATCCACATGGATCCTCAGGATCTTTGCATTGGGTCAGCCCAAATTCACCATCAGAGCACATAGCATGTCCATGGCTACAGCCTGCCCCCAAAAAATCACGCACCCACTGTTGCCTGGGGCTGCAATGGTGCAAAAACGTGGTTACAAAGCATGGATCCACAGGGATTCTCAGGATTTTTGCATTGGGTCACCCCAAATTCACCATCAGATCACATGTCTGTGGCCACATCATGAAGCACAAAAATGATACATCCACTGTTTCATTCAGAATGTTTTTTCCCTTGTTTTCCTCCTCTAAAAACGATGTGCGTGTTATGGTCAGGTGCGTGTTATAGAGCGAAAAATACGGTACATCTTTCACTTGAGTAAATATTCTAGAGTACAGAATGTTAAGGAATCCTCCTGAAAAATAAATGTTTGAGGTTAGGTTGTGTAAAAAGGTTTCATTTTTAAAAGCACATTTGAGAATTGAGAAAGGTTTGCAGAACAGTAGCTGTGTTAAATTCATAGCAGCAAAACCTTAGGAGTCCTGCATTACCTTTATTTACTGTGGAATGAGAACAGGATAGCCATAGCATCAATTATAATGCCACCATTTTATTATTTCAATTTGCTCAATGGTCAGGACTGAACACTTACTTCTTGATTCCCCCCCCCCAATGAGGCACAATGACAATTGCTTGCTTAATTGAACAGCAGCAACCCAAGAAGGAAATGAAAGTTGTTGCTGCTTTAATTTAGCAAGTTAAAGCAGGTGCTTGCCAGCATATTTAGCAGAATATGCTAGGTTCTGTTCCCCACTGGGCTATTCCTGCTCTCTTATTTGTAAGACAAGGAAACCGTAACTTGAAAAATAATGAGGTGTGATTTATAGGGCAATCCTATCATGTCTCTATCCTGAAGCTCAATGAGACTTACGCTCAGGTACACATGTCAAGAATCACAGCCTCAAACTCACATCTTTCTGCGCTCAAACATTCTGTGTACAGAGAGAGTACAGTATATAGCTATTTCTGGGTCACTTGCTGCACTGTCTCAGAACTTGGTAGTAGGCTTAGATTGTTATTAATTTCCAGGAAATGTGGCAACCCTACCCTGACTTTACTCTAGGACTTAGTATAGGACACAGAAAGTCAGCGACATACCGGTACATCTATCACTCCCTTTCCTAGATCTTAACCTCTTTTTGCAAATGCAGCTAGTGTTCTAGGCATCTTCTTCATACAGTAAATTTAATGTTTGGCAGACACCCTGGACAGCACAGGGTTTTATTATAGGCTTGTATGTAATGCAACCTGAAACCCACATGTGAGCCTCCTTCTCTTGAATCGCTATTTAAGCCTTGGACTTTACACCTCCAGCATATTTCCTTATGTGATAGAACAGAGTCCTCCTTCTCTGCTCTACTTATGGCTGGCTCAGCATTCCTCCTATATTTAGGGAACTTGGGCCATGAAATTAATGCTTGGCTTTAAAAATAGGATATTTTAACATTTTTTAAATGGTGGCTTGTCATTTTGAAATGTTATTTGCAAAGACGAGCCAATTTTACTCAACAGAAGTGGTATAATATGCCTTGTTCTGGAAGGTATGCCTATCTTACCAGGGGGTCCTGTACTACAAGGAAGATCTGGATTCATTATCTGGATTCAGCTATGCGCTTGAAGATGTTGGTTTGATTTCAAGACAGTGTTATTAGCAGAAAGGGGGGTGGGTTTCAGAAAAGGTCTTGCTGTGTAACTTCAGCGAGAGAAAGGAAGGGAGTCTTTGACTGCAAACCTATACACACTTTTCAGGAGCAAGTCACATTGAACTACCAGGTTACCATGCACCACATCAGCCTACAAAGCAGTAATTTTCAAATGGTCACTTGGGATCCCATTATGGATCGGTGGCAGATTGCCAGCTGGGCAGGTTGCCAGCAGCAGGAGTTAGAACACGATGGCACAAGAAACTCCGGGAGGAGTTCACGTTATGAGACTGAATAGATGGGTTCCACACAGAGGTAACATGCCATTTGTGAGTTCTCATGCATAGGTCACCACATACACATGGTGAAGTGTGTACACATTGGCAGCACGCTGGACTGGATGGACCTTTGGTCTGATTCAGCAGGGCTCTTCTTCCATTCTTAACATGTAAGTCCTACTATATTCAGCAGAGCTTATTTTTGCATGTATGTGTGCATTAAAAGAAAGTGGGTGGTGCATGAGGTACAGTACTAACAGAATAGGTATAGGAGAACTGGTATCAGGCACCGTGGGTTTTATAACCTGGACCACTAGCACCAGTTCCCTAATCCTAGCACCATTATCATAAAACGAAAGTGCAGGTACCAGTACCTTAGTCTTGCAAGAAGCTTCATCTGGGGATTATTATTTCTTAAAAAATGTTGAATCAGGTGACCCACAGGCTCCAATGACATCCTTTTCACCCATATTTAACTTGATGGACCTCTCCTTTTTGAGCAAGCTGTTGTGAATATTTTATCTAGGATCTCTTTGCTTAGTTCTAGAGCACTGCTGCAAAATGTAAGGCCATTGGGGGTCCATAGTGGGGGATCCCACAGCATCCTCCTTATACTATTTGTGAATTACTGAACTGTTATCCAGGCAAAAAAGCAACTTCCTTAGCAGGGGCAAGGGGCTGACATAACAATGGCTGTGTTACCACATGCCTCAACAACACCAGCCCGCCCGCCAAGGTATCTGAAATTGGTAGGTGAAGGTAAAGGACCCTTGGATGGTTAAGTCCAGTCAAATGTGACTACAGGGTTGCAACACCCATCTCCCTTTCAGGCTAAAGAAGCCGGTGTTTGTCCACAGACAACTTTCCGGGTCATGTGGCCAGCATGACTGAACCACTTTGGGCATAATGGAACACCATGAAGGAAACCAGAACGCATGGAAACAGTGTTTACCTTCCTGCCACAGCGGTACCTTTTTATCTACTTGCACTGGTGTGCTTTCGACCTGTTAGGTTGACAGGAGCTGAGACAGAGCAACGGGAGCTCACTCCGTCGAAGGGATTCGAACCGCCAACCTCCTAACCGGCAAGCCCAAGAGGCTCAGTGGTTTAGACTACAGTGCCACCTGCCAAGGTATGTGGTATTGACCATTTGCCATTATCAGTGGAGAAGGGGACCTGAATCAATTGAACTTTAGGTGCTGCTGTTGTGGGAGCTGTTTTGGCATGTGTGGAGATTTTGTAAGGCAAAGAGTAAGGGACTTACTTGCTGGAGAGCAGCCAGAGCATCCTCAGGTTGAGTCAAAGGATGGGTGCTGATGATTGAGTGCAGCTGTCTTGCAGATACAGGATTTAACAGTCATGGTGAGGGGCATTTTAAAGTCTCCGTCTACTGCTACCTTTGGCATTCTCTACCATACTCTTCAAACTCTGAGTTCTTTCAGTGAACTATGCCTGTGGCCCTTGAATTCAATTTTCCCAGCTTCCCAACTGTGGATCCTTCAGCCTCGCAGAGTCCTTGAATCAAGATTAATTTGAGTATGCTATTACAGCTGAGTAGATATGGGAGGGGGGATATCCAGGGCTGGCAGACTATCATAGCTCAGTGACACAGTACAGTACTGTATCTGAATAAGTAGAGCACATGGATAAAGTCCCAGTTTCACTCCTTGGCATCTTTAGCTTAAAATACATTAGGCAGCAAGGCTGGGAAACACTCTGGCTGGGAATCTAGAGTTTTGTTTTAACGCGATTTGTATGCTATCTTTGTTTTTTGTTTTACTTGTTGCAAGTCGCTTTTTCACTTTTCACTGTGAAAAGCGATGAATAAATTTAAATCCAAATCATAATAAGACTGCCTTTGTCAGTCGGATGGATGAGTTTACTTTGCCAGTTCTGGGATGGATGGATTTACTGATGTCCCTCAGAATAAGCTTGTTCCTTATAAGCGTTGAGTAAAAACAGCATTTTCCTCGTGCACTACAGTTGCACCTTCCGATCCACCGCTGCTTCTCCTTGTTCTTCGGAGATTTCCTGTGGCTGATAATGTAGAAGGAAGGGCGGGCCTGAGGTCCCTCCACAGACCATGGCAACCATTAGCCAACCAGGGCTCGGTACGAGTGTTTCTGAGACCAATAGCACGACGGCACCGCGAGAAGTCGATTGGCCGGCGAGCCGCAGCGCGTACGGCGTGACGTTCAACGCATGCGCGGGGCGACAGTGGCTTGTGAAACCGGGTGCTGTGCTGACAGGGCCGCAGCCATCCCCGGCCTAGCGTGGGGGCTCGAACTCGGACCTGCAACTTCCGTGCCCCGCGTGCGCTCAGTTCTTTTCCGGTGCAGCCGCCGCCGCCGCCGCCGCCACCAACATGTTTCTCACTCGCTCGGAGTACGACAGGTGAGTGCGGGTAGGATGTGAGGGAGCGCGGCCTGCGCCTAGTCAGGGGCTGAGTCACTGCGGGGCGGCCTGTCTGCTTCAGCCTTCGGGTGCCGGCTAGAGGCGCCTTCCCTCAGGCTCCCCCCTCCCCCTGCGAGGGTCCATGGAGGGCGGGGATGCGGGTGGCCTTCGGGAGTCTCTGCTCCCCTCGACAGACTGAAGCGCCTCGGGCCTGACTTCCAACCGAAGGGCTTGAGCACAGTCGCCTAACCCGCCTCCTGCCAGAGAGGAGATCGCGGGAAGCGCCATCATCACGCTCGCTTGAAGGCAAGTCGCCTTGGAAGCGGCGTGGTCTTAAGAAGATGCCGATAAACTTGGGGTGCCCGCCCTTGTGCTGCTCAGTTGCAGTAGCAAGTCGCAAGTTGAGGGAAGCAACCCCGCTCTCCTCTTCTGGGCTTCCTTTTTCTCCAGCCAGGTGGGAGTGGAGGACAGACACTTATAAAGGCTAAATTGGAAAATTCTGTCCTGCAGAAGTAATGCACCGGCTACATCAGTAAGAGAATGAGTGTTACTGACTCTGCGCAGGTTTCCAATTATTTTTACTAGTAATGTAGGCTGATCACAACAAACCTCCTCTTCCTGTTGCTCCCCATCCCCTCTGCCTCCAGGTCCAGTTTGTCTTAAATATGCATTCTCAGTGATAGGCAAGCATGAGTTGTGAAGGGGCTTGTGTCCCTTAAGTTGTATGCTGTTTAGAAAAACATAAACAAAGTTAACCTTGTACTTCAATGCTGGCAAAATTCTTGATGTGTTCCAATCTATAACTGACAGAACTTGTGTTGTGCAATGGTAGCCTTGTATTATCTGAACTGTTGCAGAGGCAAGGCCTCAGCAAGTTTCCTTAGTCATAGTGATGGAGTCTTCAAGCTTTTGCTTTCAGTTGCACCGATTTGACAAAGGTTATGAATGATTCATGCTCAATAAACTGAAACTAAACAACACTTCTGTACTTATAAGACAGTGGGCAAATTAACTTATGCAGAACGTCTCAAATTAATTTGTTGAATCTTAGATAACATCACACAAACAGCTAGCAAATGAACACCGCTCAGTTCCCTGTGATACTTGGGGATTTACAGTATCAGAATTTTCCTTGGGTGCACACTTTACAAAATAAATTTAGTTTTAGTTCATATTTATTTCTGACTTCAGACTCTCAAGTGCCAAATTCTGGCTTAAATCTCCCCCCCCCCCCCCGGAAAATTGGTTGCAGCTTGACAAACCTGCAAGATGAGGTTGAAAGGTACTTTAGGTACTTTTGGTTTTCCCCAGGTGAGGTTGGTGGCCTCTCATTTATGCAAGGTAACACAGAACATTTTTGGTTATAGAAATCACAACTCACTTTAAATGATTTATTCTGCCTTTAAAACCCACACTGGCCCTTAGTAGATTTTGCTATAGATGCACAAGCATTGTTGTAGATTATTATTTTTTGTTCGAAAACTGGAACGCTCACTTCCGGGTTTCAGTCGTTCAGGAGCTGATTTGTTTGGGAGCCAAGGCGTTCGGCTTCCAATGTACGACTGTATTTAAACACTTACACACCTGCCCACTCACTGAAAGAAGCATACCTAGTTATTGCTTCTTACAGGATATAGCTCCATTTACTTCTGTTTGTAAACTTCCTGACACTTCCAAGAGTCTGACTCATTTTTTCAGGTTGTGATAGTAGGAACACTTACTTTTGAGTTACCATGCATAGGATTATGTTCTGAGTTTACTTTTTTCTTTCAATTTCAGGGGTGTGAACACTTTTTCTCCAGAAGGAAGATTATTCCAGGTGGAATATGCCATTGAAGCTATAAAGGTACAATAAGCACTTGAGTCTCTTCTGTAAATACCACCTCTCAAGTCTGTTGGTGTGATGTGAACAATGGGTTAAATTATACAGTGCATGGTCTCATGTCTTGAGGAGCATACCCCCCTGGATGTTTTGAGATAAGAGTGCCAGGTGCACTGGGTTACCATAGCAACACCAGCAAGCTTAAATGTATGACTTGCTGATTCATTCACTCTCCCATTGGTTCAGGAAATATGCCTACATGTAGAGATGGGTATAATAGTCTCTAACACATTTCTTTTATTACGGCCTTCTCCATGTCAATGTCCTGTCCTGTTAAATGATTTGTTTCTATCACTGTCTGACTCAGAATCAGTGAGAGTCAGGGAAAGAGGCTGTCGGTTTTACACAGCAGTTTTAGCTAGCATGGTGATAGTGTTAATGGATCTCTCTGTGCGCATGTACTTTGACTGCAAAGACCAGAAGAACGGTATATAGTAGATAATAGTGTTTAGCTTTGTCTTATATCTGGTGACAATAAACACTTCGTTACTTTGAATCAGTGTTAGGAATTCAGATATATAAGCTAATCATCAAATGGCACCTTAAACCTAGGTTATGGACACCATCATTTCTATACCACTTCATATTTTAAAGAAAAAATCTCAAAGCGGTTTACAACACATTAAAGCATCAAGTAAAACTATCCAGAATAAAACAAATTCAAGCTTCAAGGAAAATATTTCAGATCCTTGTCTAAGAGACATTTTGCTTTCCCCATATTTATTTACCTACTTACTTTTTATAGCTGCCCCATAGCAGAAGTACTCTAGGAAGCCCGTGTGGTGTAGTGGTTTAGAGTGTTGGACTAGGACTTGGGAGATCACGGTTCATATCCCCGCTCGGTCATGAAGCTCACTGGGTTACCTTGGGCCAGGCACAGCCTCTTAACCTACCTCACAGGGTTATTGTAGGGATTAACTGCGGGGTGTGTGTAAATCATGTAGTCCTTGGGATATAAATGTAATAAATAAGCTCTTTTGCTTAACTGCTTAAGAAAGCTGGAGAGGCTAGCCAGCTGAAGATGTCAGTTGCCAACCTGGCATCCAGAGAGCTCCACATGGTTGCACTTGGACCCGCACCAGTTGCAAAATATGCCTGGCATCTGGCCAACTTCTAACACTGCTTTGAACTGTGTGAGAGGGGAGTTTTCCCCATAATCAGGGAGGAAGCTGTTCTGCTGAAGACTCTGCTGGGGCTCCCACATACTCTGCTCATAAATCATACTGATTGAAGTGTGGTGAACTACCAACTACCAGATGGGCAGGATATAAATAATAAAGTATCATCATCATCATCATCATTATGACTTCCGCAAGTCATCAACAAAGTCTGGATGGGTTGAATGGGGAATCTCAAAGCCGTAGCTGCGGAGTGAGGTGCAACTTTATTTGAGCAACTTTATCCAAAGCTTGTGCTGCTTGTTCAGATCACAGAAGTTTAGATGTTACAGACTGTGAGCAGCTGTGCTTGCTTTGGTTTTGTTGTGCCTAACCTGGTGTTCTTTAATTGTATTAATCTGCATTAAATTTGAATTTTTGTAAAATGTTAAACTCATTAAGACTACAATCCTATACATACTTACCTAGAAGGGAGCAGGTCTCATTTAACTGAGTGGAACTTACTTCCAAGGAGACCTGAATAGGATTGCACTATTAAGTCAAGCAATAAAGTTGATGTCTGTATACCTTAGATGACGACTTCTGTGTACAGTACACTTAAATTAAATGGGTAGTTCTTTCTATCATGCTCTGCATGCAACTAAATTTTAAGAAATCAGTAATTATTGTCCCTTCTAAGAACAAACACAATCAGACTTACTTAATGTAACTTGCTATTCTGGATCCACTAGTCCTTGCAGTGATGGGCTGTATTGGGCATTGGAACCAGTACAATACATTTGTGCAGGCTTATTAGAATCCGGACACAACAGTTGTGCATTCATCATTAAGTATCCCACATTTACTCTTAAATATGCTTCCATCATTAAGAAGAGAAGCATTAAAAGATTATGGTAATGACAATTAGTGGCTTTAAGAGTCCAGCAGGGACTCCCTGTGGCCAGAGCAAGTCTTAGCTTTTGCAATCCACATGTCTTCAAACACTGTTCCCAGTTCATTTCTGCTCACTGCATTATCAGTAATCCTTGAGTGCTTCTAAGTGTGCTATTTTGCAGTTCAGACAGAGAAAATTTAACTTGTAACATCAGTAAAGAGCTTATCTTAGATAAGCCACTGTTTTCTAACTAAAATGTATTTGTATAAAATATTTGCATTGCTTTGCGTAATTATAATTTTTTGCAGTAAGCTAAAGACCAGTTCACAACAATGCCCATGTTCTTTCTTTGTGTTAAGACACATTTTTTCATACTTTGATTTCGTAATTTAACCCATGTGCATCTGTACTTACTTTTGTGCCTATTATTGAGTTGTTATGATTGTTCCCTGTTTTATTTATTTGTTTTGTATAAATGAAATAAAAAAATCTTTATCAAAGGGGGAAAAGCACCTCTAGATGATTTAGGCCCCAAATACCTGAAAGACCGCCTCCTTCCCCACAGATTGTCTTAGGTGTGGTTATCCATGGATAAGCTCTTGTTTGTTCCACCATTTTCAGAAGTTAGAGGGAGGGATCTGGGAGAGGACATTCTTTGCTTCAGTCTCTAAGTTGTGGAATTCCCTCTTCATAGAGGTGCACCAGGCACCTTAACCATTTATTTTCAATTGTGTGCTGAAGAAATACCCTTTTACCCTGGCCTTTGACACTTGAGATACAGTGGTACCTCAGGTTAAGAACTTAATTCAATCCAGAGGTCCGTTCTTAACCTGAAACTGTTCTTAACCCGAGGTACTATTTCTGGGTTAGCAGAGTCTGTAACCTGAAACGTCTGTAACCTGAAGCGTCTGTAACCCAAGGTACCACTGTATATGTTTTAGGATCCCCTCTAGTTGTGCTTGTGATTTGTTTTAAGTATTTTTAATGCTTCATTTTATATTGTTGTAACCCGCCCTGGAACCTTATGGTGAAGGGCAGATAATAAATTGAATAATAATACATATGTAGGTAAAACTTGTTTATAATTTTTTCTGATATTCTGAATCTGATTATCACCAATTACCGTATTTTTCGCCCCATAGGACACACTTTTTCCCCTCCAAAAATGAAGGGGAAAAGTGTGTGCGTCCTATGGGGCGAATGCAGGCTTTCGCTGAAGCCTGGAGAGCGAGAGGCATCGGTGCGCACCGACCCCTCTCGCTCTCCAGGCTTCAGGAAGCTATCCGCAAGCCTTGCAAGCCTGACGGGAGTTCCTGCGGGCTCACAAGGCTTGCTGGCAGCAGCCTGGAGCCCTCCGGAGGGCTCCCCGTGCTTCGGGCGAGTGTCTGCAAGCCTTGCGCGCCCGGCAGGAGCTCCCGCCGAGCGCGCGAGGCTTGGGGCGGCAGCCTGTTGCCCGAAGCACAGGGAGCCCTCCGGAGGGCTCCTCGTGCTTCGGGCGAGTGTCTGCAAGCCTTGCGCGCCCGGCAGGAGCTCCCGCCGAGCGCGCGAGGCTTGGGGCAGCAGCCTGTTGCCCGAAGCACAGGGAGCCCTCCGGAGGGCTCCTCGTGCTTCGGGCGAGTGTCTGCAAGCCTTGCGCGCCCAGCAGGAGCTCCCGCCGAGCGCGCGAGGCTTGGAGCAGCAGCCTGTTGCCCGAAGCACAGGGAGCCCTCTGGAGGGCTCCTCGTGCTTCGGGCGAGTGTCTGCAAGCCTTGCGCGCCCGGCAGGAGCTTCTGCCGGGCGCGCAAGTCTTGGAGCGGCAGCTTGCCGCCCGAAGCACGCAGAGCCCTCCAGAGGGCTCTCCGTGCTTCGGGCGAGTGTCTGCAAGTCTTGCGCACCTGGCAGGAGCTCCTGCCAAGCGCGCAAGGCTTGGGGCGGCAGCCGCGGCTGGGGGGGGGAATAATTTTTTTTTATTCATTCCCCACCCCAAAAAACGAGGTGCGTCCTATGGGCCGGTGCGCCCTATAGGACGAAAAATACGGTATGTACGTTGAGATGTGCATCTCTTAAGTATATAGATCAGATACACTAAATATAAAAGGTGGTTGGTAGTACTAATCTTTTCCTCTTCCTTTCAATTTTTTTAAAAAGCTTGGTTCCACAGCGATTGGAATTCAGACAGCAGAAGGGGTTTGCTTGGCTGTGGAGAAGAGGATCACCTCTCCACTTATGGAACCCAGCAGTATTGAGAAAATTGTAGAAATAGATGCTCATATAGGTAAGGGTCACAAAATCTCACATATTTCTACAGTAAATCGTAGTGTGTGATGCAGCATGTACGTGAATAAAACCCTTCCTCTGCAGGTCTCTTAGTGAGAAATTATCCTGTAATGCACACTACAAAGTTATGTGCAGACTTTATTTGGTGGGGAATTAATATTTAATGGTGGCAGTCACTGGTTTTCCAGGCTCCAGGCCAGCAGGACATAGTTGCAGAAGTAGGAAGCAGCAGCTGTAACTTGCTTCTGGTTGACCTCACTAGTGAAAGTGTGTCCCCAAAATTAGAACTTGGAGGGCAGGGAATTGCAATGTAAACGCTTGATCCTGAGCCAGCTTCTGTGCTGGAAGCTCAGTGATTGGATCACTAATGTTAGCCTGTCCTCTACTCAAGACAGTTTCATGCATAGGCACGCACACACCACAGTAGAAAGCTAGGGTGTATTCTTAAATACATTACATTTTTATACCTCCCTTTCCTTGTGTTTAATATTAATATCATCTCTTCAGTATGGATTTTTCCCCAGTACACTATTAACTTTTTTACTGTTCACAGACAATTGTTTGTGTTTTTAATCAACTCTGAAGATGTAACACTGGTATTTTCATATTTCTAGTAGCACATGAAGGCAGTGTTAGAAACTGAGGTATGAAAGCTAGGCACTAAATGTGCCCATAGTTATGGGCAGAACTATGGAATGTCTAGGCACACTTCTTAAATAGCGAGAATATAAAGCTGAAAATGAATGCACTGAAGCTAAAATATTATGTTCATTTAGTCCTTCCCCTGCCCATCCCCCCTAGCATTCTTAAGAGCAGTGCTTTTTTCTGGGGGTATGCAGGGGTATGCAAACCCCTAAACATTTTGTGAATCTTTGTACTTTTGTCCATGTATTGTATTTATTTCCCCCGATTTGAACCATAAAATGGTGATTATCTTGAGTCAAAATGAGAGTACTCCTAAACATGTTTTTAGAAAAAAGCACTGCTTAAGAGGGCCTCTTCTCTAGTCTTCAGAGAGTAGCTGGAAGTGGGGAGGCAGCAAAAGGTTCTTTCCTTCCACTCTGCAGTTTTAATCTGAAATCTTAGGCACAGTATTGCGCCCAGAACTCAGAAACTGCTCACACGTATGCAATTCCCTGTTGCAAAATGCTGCTAGAACAATAGGAGTTTCGAACACTGCATTAAAGTGACTAACACACTACTCTGTACTATCTATATTTGTGAGCATTTAACTTCTCATGGACATGGGCCTGCTTTGTGTATCTGAGAAGCTAATGAGGTTTTAAAATAAAAATAAATGCCACTTTGTCAGAAAGCCGAAGGATTCCACATATAGTTTGGCTTGCCATCTTAAATCTTTGCATTTGCCAGTTAAACCAGAAAAATATGCAGTACCTATCCAGGGGCTTTGACCTTTTGGTCAGATTTCAAAGCATGAAAAACAACAACAATTTTTGATTGAAAATGGGAGTTGACAAAGCGTCTTTATTCAGGACAGACAAAAGGAAGTACTTCTTCACATGGTGTATAGTTAAACTACGGACTTCATAGGGATTTTAAGTTTTTTGGGAAATTGAAACTTTTTTTTTACTTCTTGCAAATTGGATCCAAAGCTGACTAAAGTTTGTGTATCTCTTTACAGGTTGTGCAATGAGCGGTTTAATAGCTGATGCAAAGACATTAATTGACAAAGCAAGAGTTGAGACACAGGTAACATTTAAATGTTGATCCGTGTTGCATCTCTCCCCTCCTCCTTTTGTTAATGTCAGTCATTTATTAGCAGAACATGGTGATAGAGTTGAATATAGAGCAACTTTAATCTCTGTCTTTATCTAAGGAATAAACAAAATTGAAGGTTAACTTTGAAAGGTTAGCATAGGGTTTTCTTGTTCTTCCTTGATCAATATATTATTTCCTGTTTTCCCTGAATATTAAAAGAGTCTAAGATGTAACAGGGTAACCTATCATTGTGTTTTTGGAAGAACCTTATTTAATATGTAGAAAATACATACACTCTGAAACAATCCAACACTATTCTTTCCCTCTTTGTTCTAGCCAATGAGCTCCATCATTTTGCTCAGGTGGTGGTATAAATCCTTTCTAGGTAGTTAAGAAAGATTGAGGGGCCTTAATTCCCCTAACTGCATAGGAGTCACCACTCTATGAGTGACTTCTCTGTGGCTGAGATGATGTTTAAATGGTCCAACCAGAGGATGCTGTGGTTGGATCTTTATACTCTCCCAACCTGTATAGGAACTGTTTATGAAAAACAGCTCCCAGTGGCTGGAGAGACATTTAAAAGCATCCTAAGAAAGTATGTGTTGTAAATCTTAGAATCATAGAATTTGTAGAGTTGGTGTACAGTATCTTGCCTTCGTCAGATAGTTGGGCTATATTATACATAGGTGTTCTAAGAGGAGTAACCAGCTGGTGGCCCATGAATCACATTAATTCTTTCCCCAATTCCTTGTGACTCCCTAATGGCACCACAATGAAATTGGCATGTGAAACTTTTGTGTAATTCTTCCCTGGTAAGCACACTCTCACTTTGTTCTGTTCGGAGATACACATTATTGTTACTTGGGGAACAGTGCTGCCTAGAACAAAAGCCAGTATTTTAGGACTCTAGTGCATAATGAGAGAAGATGCCCCAGCAACATGAAGTGTCTTCTCAGGATTGGCGTTAGGGACCATTTTAGGATTTTAGCTTCTGGGGGGGGCAGCATGCTGAGCCCTTCTTAGCCAAGCTGCTTCCATAGAGTGGGGCCAATGACTTGCAAGCTCTCCAAGCAGAAGAAATTGACCATTGCTCATTGTAACAGTAAGATCCTTTATTTGATTTTTTGTAAATTTGCTCTGAGTGTGTGTGAAGGAAAAACTCTCATGTTACAGAGTTCAACCTGCTCTTTTGTCTTAGAATCACTGGTTTACATACAATGAAATCATGACTGTAGAGAGTGTGACACAGGCCGTGTCCAACTTAGCATTACAGTTCGGAGAAGAAGATGCTGATCCAGGTGCTATGGTGAGTAGGTGCTTGTGCCAGTTATATTCTGCATGCACATCTTTGGCAATTGGCTTACCCAGTTACTCAGCCATTAAAGTCTTGATCCTTCTGTGATTATGTTCCAGTCAAGGCCATTTGGCGTGGCACTACTCTTTGGAGGAGTTGATGAAAAGGGACCACAGCTGTAAGTTGCCCGTTACTTCTTTCAGTCTGTTTTCTTTGTATGTTCAAGTGCAGCGTGTCTACCTGTTGTGCAATTGGTAAGAAATGGGGTACCCTTCTGAAAAAGGGGGGTATCTGCCACCTTGTGAGATACCGTGTCAGTAAATAAGTGGCAATACATTGGATTGATAATGCAAGATGATTCAGAATATTGCAGCAGCATCCTAGCCATATTATGCTAGCATCTGTCATAATCACTAAAGTTTGAATAGCGGTGAAAAGCTATTAGGCAGAATAGAAACGATAAATGGCAATATTATTGATGCAGGGTTGGAGACTATTACCCTGTAAGCTGCTTTAAATATATTTTTTCCATCGGTGCAAACCAGCTACAATAGTGCAACCTAAATACGTCTGATGCAGTTCAGTAACTCCTTATGGTGCAATTGTGATGGACAGGCAGGATAACATGATGAATTTTGTCACAGTCAAATGTTGGCTTGGGCTACCATATGCCATTGTAGTTATGCCTTATCTATAAGATCGGGGTGCAAGGGAAGTCTACTCCGTTCCTGTTCTCAGAGTTGCCTACGTGGCACATTGTTACACAGAATGTGACACTTGCATAAATCCCGAATGTTTGAACATGTAAACATTCAGAGTGAATAGGGGAGTATGCAAATAATCTTTTCTAAAGTACTAGCAGAGCTATTGGTAATATAATATCTGTAGTCTGCTATGACATTCCTTAGGTGGGGTTGGGAGAGCATTTGTAACCAGAAACTGTATACTTCAAAGCTGCAAGCTCTTTTTAAAACAGCAAGCCTTCCTCAGTTTTGTAGGAGAGAGAGCAGTATGAACAAGGGTTGAGAGTGTGATTAAAACAAAGGATTACGTGCACTAAAAGATAAGGGAGTTGCAATCTAAAATTGCAAAAAAATGTTTATTGAAACATTTTTCTTAATTAAATATATGGAACATGTATTCAAGATCATTTGCATATGCAAAACATTCGCAAATACTGCTAGGATTAACCTGAAATCAGAATAAATCTGCAAAATAATAATTGTCTGATTATCTTTCAGTAGTCATCTCAAGCAGATACCCCAATATCTTTTGTATTGTATTTTACTGTATCGGTCAGTTTGTCTCTTGATAATCTATTAGAATTGCAAGTAATACCTTAAATACATTCTCAGAATGGTTGCACATTTGATTCTGACTAAGACTTGAGTTTTTTGTACTCTTCTCTTCCCTTTCCCACCCATTGCCTCATTCCCCATTGTTAAAATTATTTTTATGCCAGTTCTTTGCCATTTGTTTTGTTTTTTAAAAAAACAACTATTTAAAGACCATGAGTGGTTTAAAGTGCAGTCTGTTCTGTCTAATGCTATAACAGATTGAATTATTGCAGGAATATAAGTACAGTTGTCTGGAGTTTGAAGTCACCTCCATGGAATATTCATCTTCTTTCTCCCATTGAGGTGTATAACATGAGAGACTCCATAGCTTCTTTGAAAATTTTGGTCCACATAACTGCTCTATCAGTTCTTGTTCTGCCATTTCATGTTCTGTCCATCATTTAATTTAACTTATTTGGGAACATACATAGAGATCCTTCAGGCAATTCCTTAAACAGGCAATGACCTTTTAACATCTAATGAATCAAACTCCAGTCCTGTGAAAGCTCATACTCTTAATTTAGTTTGTGGTTTATTAGTTAAGTAAATAGTTGGTCTTTGTAGCTCCTTAAAGAATAACATGGCCCTGAACCAGAATATGCCATTTGCACGGTACCTCAGGTTGCATACGCTTCAGGTTACAGACTCTGCTAACCCAAAAATATTACCTCGGGTTAAGAACTTTGCTTCAGGATGAGAACAGTAATCGTGCAGTGGCAGCAGGAGGCCCCATTAGCTAAAGTGGCGCCTCAGGTTAAGAACAGTTTCAGGTTAAGAACGGACCTCCAGAACGAATAAAGTTCTTAACCCGAGGTACCACTGTATATGCTCTTTTGGAGGGTTCTGGGACTAGCTATTTGGAGCAGGATCAATTGCTGGAGGAGAGCCAGGAAAGGCCAGTTTCTGTGCAGAACACCACACAATTCTCTATAGATCAAAATAATCCAACTATCGAGGTTTTAATACTTTGGCTGCCATGCATACCCATGACTGGTTTGCATGTAACTCTAAACTATGTGCTTCTGTAAGTCTGAGCAAAACCTTGGGCTTGAGGATTCCCCTCTCCTCCTCCTGTATGGCCGAGAGGAGAAAAAACACAGAATTAAATACCATTTTTCCTAATAGCTTTTTATGTTCAAATTAGGAAGCTTGTTTTAAAATAAATCCTGTAGTTTATTAAGCAAGCCTGCTTCATAAACCATGGTTTGACTATGGTTTGTGTTGCAGTTGACTACTTTTTTTCAAGCCACAATTCCTACTTCATGCATAACAAGCCAGAAATTGGTAAATTAAATCCTTTTTTCACCCCTCCTCCTTGGCCATGTGGGAGGAAAGAATGCTCAAGTCTAGGTGCTGCTGAATCACAATAGGTCAAGTTTATAGACGCCTCTTAATCCTTGAAGTATCATGCTTTACTGTGTCTCTTCTAGAAAAGTTCCTTGTCCCATTAATTTTCTACTCATCCCCCATTGCCTCTTCTTGTGTAGGTTTCACATGGACCCTTCTGGGACGTTTGTACAGTGTGATGCAAGAGCAATTGGATCAGCTTCAGAAGGTGCACAAAGCTCTCTGCAAGAAGTTTACCACAAGGTAATAGGATGAGATCTGAAAAAAGCAGATCTTGATTTTTTTGTCCCATAAAACACTCTTTACTGCAGTTCCCTGGTGGAAGAACAGAAGTAAAAGAGACAAGAATGACAGTTCTGCAATTGACACGTGGTCCCTAATCTTTCTGTTATGAAGGTGTAGTAAAGCAGCTGGTGCCTCCTGATGTAAATGGAACACTACATTTCTCAGTTATAAAGTTATTCTTACAGTAGTAAGTTGTGGGCAAGTATGGACAAAGATTTCTATTAATACTTCTCTAACAAAGGATTAATAGCTAATTCCATACCAGCTCTTCATTCTAAACCACTCTGTAGAGCAGTTATTCTATCCAGGCATTCATATACAATGTCATACCAAAAAGAACAGGAAAATTCTTGTGTGCCATTACAAACCTCTTTTAGCTTTTGCTAAAACAAGCAGATTGTTTGCTATATGGAGACAATCTTAGTATAGAGATTTAAAGTAGTCATGTGTGCACCATGTGTTCACTTAACTTTCATGACTTCTCTTTACAGTCAATGACACTGAAAGAAGCAATCAAGTCATCCCTTGTCATTTTAAAACAAGTTATGGAGGAGAAACTGAATGCAACTAACATTGAGGTATGTATTTTGCTCTTTTGATAAAGGCAAACATTTTCCACCTGTATCTACAGTATGGAAACTACAAGGCATTATGTCCCTTAGCTAATAGCTGCTTCTTCAAAGGGGATTCATGTCTTTGCATAAGAACATAAGAGCCTGCTGGATCAGGCCAGTGGCTTGTCTAGTCCAGCATCCTGTTCTCACAGTACCCAAACAGATGCCTTTGAGATGCATCTTTAAAGATCTCATACTTATAACTGCAGCTTTGATAGTTCTGACACTCTTTAGCCTTGAAGTGAGAGTTCTTGCATCCCTTTGCCCAAATAATAGCAGCCCTAACTTCTTATCATCTTGGTGCCTTTTGACAGGCTCTTTAGAATTGGTCACTACCTTGGCGCTTCTCTCAATTTCTATAACTGAATTTTATAGAAGCTAGAGACCATTGCTGTGGGAATGAATGCCCTGATTAAACTGTTGTGGGATTCTGGAAATTAATTTCCTGGCAAGTTTTTTGAAAGTGAAAACAGAACTCAGAGTGTTGTTGTTATATATTTTAATACCCTGCTTTTTCCCTTGAAGGGACCTAAGGCAGCTAGTTAAAATCTTATGTGGTGAGGACTTCTAGAAAATGTTTTATACTATCTAGGGAACATGCCTGTTTGCCATCATGCACTTTCTTTAAGAAGGAAGTTTCCTTTGCTCAGCAGTGCTTTCTTGGCACTCAAGTTTTAGATGGAATGAAAATTGTGTGACTTCCAAGGTCTTTCTGTAATAAGATCTGAAGCAATGTTAAATCTCTAGTGTGAGTTTTCAATACAAGTTCAGGGAGCAAGTTTTGTGTGCACTGAGGGAAAACTCGGGCTCAGAAGCAATGTACATTATTACGAGTTGCAAGATTCAGGGAAGCCTCTATGCATAGAGAGCTATGTGTGAGTGCTTCCCTTTTAGATGCCCATGCTAAGGTGTGGGTGGTGGAAGCAGGGCTGTGGCGGGGAGGGGGGGATGCTATGCAACAACAGGGGGTGGGCTCAAAGGTACAGTACCTTTTTACACACTTTGCCCCTTTATGTGAGTAATGCGTGATCTGGGTCCTAAGTGTCTAGTATTATGAGAGGGGGAGAAAAAGTTGTTTAGCTACACTTAGCACTTCTCTTTAAATCTCTGGTGTCCCCCTTTCGTAGTCTGCCCCTGCAATTAAAAAGCATGAAATGCTTTAAAGAATGTGCTTCTGATCACATCTAACATGGAGTGGAGGCGGGGAGACTTCTGTATTTTTAAAAGTAGTTCTGTGGACTAGAAGGAGAATAGCTCAGTGGTAGAGCATCTGCTTTGTATGCAGAAAATCCTCAGCTTGATCCTGAAATTGCCAGGTAGGGCTGGAAATGTTTCCTAGCTGAAACCCTGGAGGGCTGCTGCCAGTCAGCAGAGACGATACTGAGTTAGATGGACCAATGTTCTGAGTAGGTAATACAGCGGCTTTTTACATTCACATTCTAACCTGCCTTCACTGAAGAAGAGAAATAGAGTTGAGTGTCACCTTACTCTACTCCTGGACATCACCCAGCAGTTTTCTTTAAAAAATTAAATGCTCGTGAACAGAATTGGGCCCTGAAGGACCCTATATCATGATTAAGAGGCTATCACTACCATATTCTGGAATATTCTGACCAACTAGGAGCAAAACCACCACAAAATCATTCTTTCAACTCACAGCTTGTTCAAGTGACTGAGAAGGATATCACAGTTGATAGTGTTGAAAGTTCCTGATTGTCTAGGAGTTTCAGCAGGATCACACTCACAGTCTCTGTTTTTCAGCATAGGTCATGTACCAGAGTGATCACGGCAGTTTCTGTTCCAAAGCTGGGCTTCAAGCCAATTAATAATATTGGTTTCATCCAGATGTTTTTGGAGTTGCACCACTATCACCTGCCCTCAAGAAGGGTTGTTAGAGGGTTATTTCTGTAGTATGTAAACAACATACTGTACTGTAAAAGGTAAAGAAAGTCACACCTTTCTACAGTCATACAATTTTATAATTCATTCTAAAAATGAGCCTAACATGTTTCTTCATAGAGTTACTGAGATAATGTGCTTCAAAGTGCTTCACATACAGTATTCATATTAGGCAGTGGTGGCATTGTTGAAAAGCTGAGAGATGCAACAGACTTAAGCTTGTGCAATGGGACTTCCTCCTCCTCTTTCCTGTAGCCTCCTGTGCACCACCAATATGTTGCAGAGGGTTGGGGGACCCTCTGGAGAAGATTTGAGGGACATGAAGTAGAGGTCCCATTCAGAACACAACTCGATGCAGACAGCATTGAATACAAACCTTTTGACAACATGGAAAACCATACTCAGAGCCTACCTGATTTGTTTGCATGTATATATATATTTAAAAAGAGCCAAGCTCCTTGAGCCATCTCTTGACTATGCTTCAGTTCATACATTTTGAAGGGTCTGCACCGCCTTTGTGTGCTGGAGATTACTGCCATCTCCTTTACAATGGGGATGATGGTTAGTGTGAACCGGGCCCTGGAAATGCCCAGTAGCATGGAAATTCAGTTCATATGACTCTTCCCACCCCCTTTTTAAGGGGTGGAATTACAAACACTGGATTCAAGTGCTTTGGAGAAATGGGTTGCACAATAAAAGCCAGTACTATTTTTCTAGAAAAAGAGGTGCCAGAACTCACCATGAACGCCTCCCATGCTCTCTTAGAATGGCACCTGAGAGGTGCTGGAACTCAGTTCTGGCAAGTTCCAGCTAAAAAAAAGCCCTGATAAGAGCTATCATGCTCATTTTGATAAAGGAGCAGCTGAATCCAAGCATGTTCAGTAGAGGCTTCTTGGTTTTGCCGCTGCTACAGAGAAATAAAGTACATTAGAAATTCCACATACTCTGTCTCCCAGAAAATAAGCTAGTATCTTATATTAAGTTTTGCTCCCAAAGATGCGCTAGGTCTTATTTTCAGGGAATGTCCTATTTTTCCATGAAGAAGAATACAATACACATTTATTGTCTAATTGTGAGTCAGCCAGACTCCGTCAGGGCAGAGCGAGCAGTAGGTGGCGGCACGGGCTCCCTGATTTAAAGAGACCTTGCACTGCCTGAACAGCTCCGGCTGCGCTGCGGCCAATCAGGGAGCTGTGCGGCAGAGCCCACCGCTACGGTCCAGAGGAGTCAGACGCCTTACGGTAGCTTTGGGGGCCTTATGTTCGGGGGAGGCCTTATGTTCGGGGGATGCCTTATATTACAGCGAGAGGCAAAACTGGAAGGAGGTCTTATTTTGGGGGGGATGTCTTACTTTCGGGGAAACAGGGTAGCTGTTCAGGAATCTGGTACGTGTTCGATTGGAACAGTCCATGAGCCAAAAGAGTTCAGTGATCTGTCTGCTGTGTCTTGTGCTATGTCTTCTTAATGTACATAAGCATATGTAACCTTTTCCCCCTGTCCTTGCAGCTTGCAACAGTGCAGCCTGGGAAGAAGTTCCACATGTACACAAAAGAAGAACTTGAAGATGTCATCAAAGATATTTGATGAGGGAGAGAACCTCTCCAAATGCCTCATTCCCTGATCACAGCAAACTGATTCTTCAGTTTTTTTCCAGTGCCCGTAACTTTATTTCAGCAGCAAGTATGCCTGCTCTTAAACAAAGGCTCAAAATATTTTTTACAGTTTCTGTACATATAAAAGATCTTCAGTAAGAGGAAACTAGAATAAATCATTTTGTTACTCTTAATGTCAATTCTTCTATAATAAAAGTTCTGGGGTTGGAGGAATGGTTCAGCTTGGTGCTGGACCAAACTGGAAACGTTGCGACAACAAGAGAGTGGAAGTACAATATCCCAATGAAAATTCAGGGCTGCCTTCTCTGGTGCCTGTTACTACAGTAGTATTTCAGAATGTGACTCTTAACTTCAGTTGACTGCTTATTCAGTTCATTAAAAAAAAAAAAAAACTAAATCACCTCCCATCCTGACAACAGTGACAAACATCACTGATACAATATGCTGTGGGGAAACATTTTAGACCCCCAAATCCCTTTTTCATACTGCAAGATTGCACCTGAGTAAGTAGCACAGTTAAAATACTAACTTTCTGGGCATTTATACTATTCACTACAGTTAAGATTTCTGTATAGTACTTCACTTACGTGGGGCAATTTTCTGATACCTTTCTAATCTAACATTACTGTGCTGAGCTGTCTTCCTTTTCTGGGCAGCATTCATAATCAAACTCCCAGACATGTAGCCTTCAAAATCCACTTCTGGAGCTCCATTTCTAGACATTCAAATGGCATAGCTCCCTCGTGTGGGAACACATGTTCTTAATGAGTCAACAGAATTTAGCCGCTAGTGAATTGATCTAGTCTTGCACCTTGTATCTTCCTATGGGAGAGGATATGCTTTTATCCTAGATAAGAACTGAACTGTCAGACAAATAGGCCTGCCGATTTCATTTTTTAAAGTTTTGGTTTAATAAACTATCTGGTCTGACATGCTTTTTAGATATTTGATACTGTGGCCAACTGGCTTTATTTTCACTTTAGAACAGGAGTGCGTGGTAACTTTGTGCCATGCCCTTGTTCATTTCTTTTTGTTCTAATGCATATCAGCAAGGCTAGAGTAATCTAAGCTGCTGTGATAACAAACAATGCAATATCAAACAGGTTGGGTAAAATGGGAAATTGTAGGATTACTTATTCATGAAAGTTAAGAATTGTCTGTCTCATTTAACAGCTTGGCAGACAATATTTGCCTAGCAGTCATTGGTACTTACAAAAATATTTTGCCAGTAATGAGAGCTGTAATTGCATCCTGAACACAGTATTGCAAAGATTAACACAGAAATGATTGTGTGTGCCTTTAGTGGCTCTACTTTGGCTGAGCAGAAGTTAATGGTCTTAATGAGCAATAAGCAGAAAAAGGACAGGCCTATGCTGGGCTAGGTAATGACCTGCGTAGCAGGTGGCTAGTCTGTTTGTGCCTTCTGCTTATCTATAAGAATGGATACATCACAGGATAAGCTTGAATGGGTGCATTTTAAAGCCTGTTTGGAATATAGAACTGATGTTTTTCATCTAGCGTTTGCTCTGTGCAAAAAGGAAAACCTTCCCTGGCACTAAAAACAAAGGCTTTTTATATTCTGCTTTAGGCGCTGTTGCTGGTACCAGAGACCATGTGATCATACCATGATTTCTCTCAAACCAAAAAGCAAGACTTTGTTCTCATCGGTCTTTCTATGACCGGAAGTGATTCAATTTTTGCCTACTACAGTCAGATCTTGAAAAGTGTGTCTCCTTAGCCCATGAGAGACTCTGAAAGTAAATAATCTGTAATGTAGCTGTAGGTATGCCTGCCTGCACATTTCAAATGCAAACTAACATGGGCAAATAAGGTATGAGGAGGCTCACTAATTTTTGAAACAATTATTTTGTCCTTGGTCCAAGGTCAAATACTGGACTCTAACTGATCTAAATCACATTTTTATGTGTACAAGATGCTGAACTTTTCCATGGTGCTTTATTTCCTAATTTTCCTGGGTCAGCTATTGGTTGCCTACAGGACAACAAGTACTACTTCCATATCTGGAGGATCTGTTTCACTATATGCTCCAATACACATGGAGGGTTTATTGTACCTGCTTTCTATTTTGACAATTTTTAGATACATCATATTAGGTGTCCATAGCTGATGCTGACCAAACCAAAACACCTGTGCCAAATTGTGCTTTCTATAGTGTATAGTTTAATTTAGTTGCTTGTACAGATGCATTTATTCTGTTGCCATAGGTTAAAGCAAATACATCTGTTCAGTTAGCGACATTATTTGATCATCAGCTGATTTTTGCATAAGCTGTTGTCGAGAGGTACCAAAATACTTTGGATGTATTGAATATTATTAGAATATATATATATCCAATTTTTGTGCCCTTCTGCATCCACCATAAGTATTACAAGGTAACATTGCCAAAATTGCACACTTTTAGTCTTTATGACCTTAGATACTAAGGATCTGTATTTCAAAGTGACTATCCTACAAAATATAAAGTATGAAAAGTGGCCATTCTAAATAGTGATCTGTGGATACAACCAGCCAACCCCAACTTGGTCCATTAAACTCTGTGGCTCACAATATATAGTAACTGGGATGCTCCATGTCTGGGTGCAACCAAGAAGTCTCTGAACTGTGATTTCATGCGTTGTCATCTTTAGAAGGTTGACAGGTATTTTCAAAGATAATTGTAATCTTTGTTCTTCATTCTTTTTCAGTCTTGTTTTTCTGGTGATACTGTTACAGGAACATTTTAAAAGCCTTATTTTAAAATCCTCATTTTAAAAAATCCATTTCCTGATTTCCTAACAGTTCTGGAATATTATTACTACTGCTGCTGCTGCTACATAGGTAGTATCTAGCTAAACAGTTCTGCTAGAGCAAGCACTTTTGGCTTCCTTCTCCCTCATGGCCCATAAATCTGTTCTAGGAGGTTGGGGGGGTGGACCCACAAGAGAAGTGCTACTGGAACTGTTTAGTAGGATATTGCCCTATGTAATTAATATTTCCTTTGCAACTCAAGGTTCTCCAAGGTGACTTTACAATGCAATAGAGTGCAGTGGCATTGCAACGGTAGTTTCCCCTAACTTTTCCTCCCCCCCCCCCCGACTGCCTCCAGTGAGCTGTTGAGTAAAGGCAGTTTGTTCCTGGTTGTGTGCTTCTTTCTCCATCCACCTCCCCACCCTAGGACTCCAGATGCAGCAGCTGTACTTACCTGGTACATTATATAATTGTGTATTTCTTTTCTGGGGCAAGTGATCAAAATCCTCAGAAGATTACCATCCTATAGCGTGGCCACTTGCAACCCTGATAGGTTTGGAGATTTGGTGGCAAAGTTCTGAATTGTCCAAATTATTTGTCTCTAGCGTTGACATTCAGAATATACAACTGTTTTCTTTGGTTAATTTCCACTCTTTTTTGTCCATAATGCTATGTAATACTTTATGTGAAATAACTATACACTATTTCAGCAACTTGTGGTTCTTCAACTCTTCCCCCTCTCCCATGAATTCATGTTGCAATGCTTCTGTTATGTGATGGTTTCCTGTTCATACTCTGAAGCCTTTACTTTCTAGCTATTTCTAGCTATAACACTTGTTAACCCATTGTCTGCTAGGAGGGCTGCAGTGTTCCTGGGTCTTCAGTTGTGTAAAAGAAAGGAGGGTCAAAGTAAAGTCTGTAGATGCTCCATCTGGCTATCCAACTACTTAGCAGCACTCTACTTCCATTCCTGCAAACAAGAGTAGACCTAGTAGATGAAGGTTCAATAAAGGCATCTCATGAAGTCTGTGCCTTGGTTTCCTCTGTGACTTGGATTAAGGATACCTTACTGTCCAGTCCATTAAAAATAGTATTCGGGAATGCAAGGATTTATCATTTCTGATAACTATCATTAAGTGCTCAGTTTCTAACATCTTTGTTTGTATGTAACCTTAAAACTTCATTTTGCCTTCAGTTTGAATTATATATGGTGATACATGATCCAGCCAAAATAAGCTTTGTTCAGTTTGAAGGAAGTTTTAATTAAGTACGTACTTTTCCGTTGTTATTAATGGAGGTGGAATGTACTTAACTGTGTTTAACTGAGTGAGGTGTGTTGGCAGTTTACCAATACCATTGTCCTAAAGATCAGGCTTTAATTATGTGGAGTCACTACTTACGCTACATTTTGAACTTGGTTGCAGAAAATACATATATACTGCATCATCTGTGAAGGGCATCTGTGTCATGAACCATTGCTTTTCTTTAAAGTACTCATAACTAGGTGTCTGCCTGCCCTGATACTTTTGTGATGGCTATTTTGATGTATCTGCATTTTTGTTAGTAGGACACATTATACCTTCAGTACTGTGAGAGCAGTATAAGGAACATCATGTGCCTGTTTGTGTTGCTCGTTAGCAAAATGCCATAATTGCCAGCTCTATGGCAATGAGGAGTGAAGAGAGAATAAATATTTAATGTATCCTTTGCTCTGTTCCAATACTAGGGCTTCACACATTTAGTCAAGCCATTTCTATCATTGAAAAAAGGAAAATGAGGGAGAAAGGGTGTTCAAAATGTTCTGTGTGTGCTTTTTTGACTCTGGGATTATGCTTTAACCATACTGCTGAGACAATGAAGTAAAACAAGCATCATGGAGGAATAAAGAACTTGGATCCTGGATGCACCAAGATAGAATATACTAACTCTCAGAGCAGCAACCCATGTTAACCTACTGTGGAAAAAAATATACTCTAAAATGCTTGGGGCACTCTAAAAACTCTAAAGACACACTCTAAAAGCACAATCTATCCACTTCAGTCAATGGGATTTACTCCTCAGTAAATGGGTGTAGGTTTTAAGCCCATGTCTTGCAGTACTGTACATTTTAGGCATATTGGGAAGGATCTAAATACCATTTCTCTTGGTATGCTTTTGTTTTTCTTTGGACTATCTGTTAACACTCAAAAGGGTGGAAGAGAAAGTCATTCAAAAATGACAAAATCTAAGTGACAGACCTGACCTTTTCTTTTTCTGTAAATTGACCCTTGCTTTTTCGCTTGCTGTTTTCACTTGAGTCTTCAACAGAAACCAAACGAGGACCCTGTGCTCGTTCAAAGCACATCTGAAAGAGAATGGCCATAAAAATTGCCTGACTCAGAGATCCAAACTGATAAGGCAGTAGGACTTTGTGCATATCTTTTAGGAAGGCCAGCAGGTGTCCAGAAGGGGAGGTGATTTAACTGCAGAAGAGGATTTCAAATCCAGAATGGCTCACAGCCTTGCCCCCCATGAATCCTTCCCCAAAGGACTAGTTGCTTGCCCATATAAGTGGGCAAATGTAACAAATACCAGTATGTGAAAATTAGAAAAAAAGTCTCCCTATCTTGGTCTTAATCTCCATCCCAAACGCTGCGAGCCACTCCAAGAATCCCTAGGACGAAAGCAGCATCGAATTTCCGCCAATTAAAAAAAAAAGCCTTAGTGCCACCCTCTTCTAACCAATCGGAGCACAGCAGCGAGGAGGCTAAGATTACTCCTAGGAGCTGTAAGGGGAAACGCTGGTAGGCAGCTAGCCAATGGGCAAGGTGCTCTCCAAAGTGGGGTGATGCTGGCCAGCTAGAGAATTAGGAGGAGGAGGCTGGTGTTAGGAGGTAGCCAATGGCCACAGGGGGGTGGGGGCAGGGTTGGCTGCTGCGCCGCAATTGGCAGCCCTGTAAACCACTTAGAAAATAGAGGCTGGGGTCGCTGCGCGAATGGCAGAGGAGCTGTCAGAAGAGGCTGTCTGCTGTCTGAAAGAGAGATAAGAGTGCCACCTCCCGCAGCCAATGGCTTCGGCATACCTGAGCGGCGCAGCCCAATCGAGGCTTTGGTGGGCGGGG
The DNA here is from genome assembly GCF_951804945.1 of Podarcis cretensis. Taxonomy (NCBI): domain Eukaryota; kingdom Metazoa; phylum Chordata; class Lepidosauria; order Squamata; family Lacertidae; genus Podarcis; species Podarcis cretensis. Next base: position 49,675,645 of record NC_137175.1, on the reverse strand, counting down.
CGGCGGGGGTGAGCCGCCTCCGTGCTCTGAGGAGAGACTTCTGTGGTGGAGGTTGTTGTCGGCGGCGGCGGCAGAGATGGAGCCGTCGGGCTGGATGCGCGCCGGGATCCTCCTGCTGTTGGCGGCCCCGCTTTACGGCCGCGAGCTCCGCTTCGGAGCGGGAGCGCCGCCGCGGGTCCGGCGGGCCGAATCCGAGGGAGTGTGCGGCCCGCGAGACGGCGGCTTTGATTTGGAGGTGCTGGGCAACAGCACCCACCAGGTGAGGAGAGAGGGAGCGGCGAAGGTGGCGGACGCGGGGGGGTTCGCTCTGGCCGGTGAGGGGGGAGGCAGGGGAGGGACGCGGGCTGGAGCTTGACGCAGGTGCAGGGAGGGAGCCTTGGCCTCGCCTCGGCGCCCCAGAACTCTCACAGTCGGCGCCTCTGAACATGTGCAGAGTGCGTTTCGCTGACAGCCACGTAAGATACGGCAGCAGCAGGCAGCAGTTTTTCAGCGTGGGTCAACAACGTTGCTCAAAAGGAGGGTTGAGCCCAGCCACCTCTCTCTGAGGAAGCAGGCAGCATTAAGAAGCTGGAGTGTGTCTGTTTGTGTTGGTGTGGTGTGATGCAGCTCAGCCACACCTGTAGAAGTGAGAGTGCAGAATGGCCAGGGAGTTGTGTAAGGACGAGAGGGACTGGTGCATAGGTATAGTGAAGCAGGACAGATGGAGAAAGGATACAAAAGGAATGGGTGGACTCTACACTTTCCCCAAATCAAATGAGCAACCTCAGGACTGCTTTGAGGCTTTAAAATGTGGCAGAAGCTGATCAGTGGCCTCCTCTGCCTCATTTGGTTTGGTCCCGAGAGCATTTCCCCCCACATTTGTGGGACCTTCATAGCTGAGAATCATTGACATTCACAGACTAAAGGCTAGTTTACAACACTGCACACAGCCACTGCGTTTTGTGTTAAAAGCTGATGTGTGCTGTGTTCGGTATACGGGGCTGACATTCATGTGACCAGCTGCAGTTGCATGGCAGGAAGTTTCTAGAGTTTGACACCAACTCATTCCCCCAAAGCTCGCTGCTATACACGTGAACAAGCCCTAAATTGGTGTGTTTAGATGGTGGAACTTTTTCTGAAGGGGGTTCAACTTTAGTTGGCTCTGCAGCAAATATTCATTGGCCGCCCTGCAAAAATCTGCCTCTGATAGTTTTGTAGTCTGTTGCACAAGGATTCCCTTCAGAATAAACAAGTTCTGCTTGATAGTCTGCATTTAGTGACTACATAAACCAGGGCATACTGGTGCATAAACAGTTCACCTGAATCTACCAGGTATGGACTTGGCGTACAATTTTACCAGTATTTACTGTGCTAACTTAAAAGCTGCTGAAAGTGGATTTAGGATTGACATGGCAAAATCCCTTTGAATTGTTAGTTGAGCTTATGCTGAAACACTCATACAACTGCTTCACTGAGTGATGAGTATTACATAACTCTTGTTGTAGCAATTGGCTTGTGAATTGCCCCTGACTAGGAGGAAGAATGATGTAGGAGATGGATGTTAACCAAATAATATGGCTTTGTTGCCTGACTCCTAAGTATGAGTAATATGGCTGGGGTTGTTCCCTGTTATATCAACCTGCCCAAATTGGACTCTGTAATATCTGGATGGAACAGAAATGTGTGCACCCTTGTCATGTGTCTCAAAAAGGGAGTATTACTGTACTTTAATAATCCCTACCAGCCAGCTGCTCTCAGAGAAAGTTTATTGATGGTATGAGTGGCAATTAACTCAAACCAATTTCCTCATTTTTAGCCAATCATTTCTTACTACAACAACCTTAGAATCTTCAAGTTAACTTTACAGCCTTTCTGTTAAGAAAGAAAGAAGTTACTGGTTATTCCTCCCCCTTGATCTCATTACTTTCTTAACTATGCATCACCATTTATTTTCCTTGGCTGACTAGGCATTTCTTAAAACTGAATTCTGAAAAAAACAAGTTTCTGCTTCCTTTCTCTTTTTCCTGCTTTACATTTTCTTCTGCTTGGTAGGTCTACTATTTTTTATATCCCTCAAGCTTGTAATTTTGGTGTTGCATTGGAGTCTTAATTTCTCTCCCAGTACTCACTCAGCTGCTAAATTTCATGGTTTTTATCTTGGTTATATTTATAACATTCACAATTATCTCTGTCTTGATGCAACCAATAATATTGTGTTCACTCTTGTTATCTCTTTAATAAGTTGCAACACCTTTTGCTTAGGCCTCTTCTCTCAAATCTTTCTTTTGTTAAACTCACAATAATTTTATTGTTGTTGTGACCATTTTACTCATTTTATCTCCATTAATTTTGCCTTTTCTCTCTACTGCCGTGTTTTTTTCGCTTTTCTCTTGACCTCTGTTAAACCAAAATTATATTCTGTTAAACCAAAATTATATCCTCCCAGTTCCATGCATTCTCATTTGCTGCTCCCTACCATTGGAACTTTTTTTAAAAAACTGGATGTTTGCCTAGTTCCTTCTGTTGGTGTGTTTAAAAACAAAATAAGTTGAGTATTTGCTGTGTCATTTAACTAATCATGCACATCTTTCTTTCCTCTCCATTCCCCTTGCCTTACTTAAATGGTAAGCCTCTTGTTGTATAAACACTAAGTGATAAATAGTAGCACAATAGTAGATTACATGCCTTATAGCCTGTTGTTTTTGTGCCCCATAATGTGTTTTGGAGCCAATAAATTCATTGCTTTAACAGGGTTCTCAAAGGGGGTGGGATAAACTTTTTATAAAATGTGAGGAAGTTTTTCCTAGGGTTGAACCTAAATATTATCCTCCTGTAAATTAAACCAATTAGATCTAGTCCTGCCATTTGGGGAAGTAACAAACTCTTCCATGCCCTCTTCCATGTGACAGCCCTTCAGTGAGTCTGAAGGGTGCTGTCATGTCTTCTTTGTCTTCTCTTCTCTAAACTAAACATGCCTAGTTCCTTCGACTAGGGTTGTCATATTTAAAAAAGTAAAAACCAGGACACCCCCAAATTGTTGAGCTTGTTTTTAGGAAACCACCGAAATTGTGGTGTTTTTAGACAAACTTTTTTTAGACAAATGCCAAATTGTGATCTGGGACATTTCGGAAATTCCCCCCGGACGTCATTTCCAGCTTTGAAATCCCAGAAATGTCTGGGAAAATCCGGTTGTAGGGCAGCCCTACTTCAACCTTAACTAACAGGACTTGTTTTCTTTATTCTGCTCACCATCTTTGTTTCCCTGTTCTGAGTCCATTTTAGTTTGTTTACATTCTTCCTGAGGGGTGTTGCCCACGTTGTGGTCTCAAATTTCAGCAGCACCCTGTGCAACACCAAAAATTGGTCCTCCCCCCCCCCCCGCCCTTTGCACTCCATTCTAAATCATAGTTGCAGCTTCCCCTGTGGCACCCCTGAAGCTCTATGCTCAGTGTGACTGAATTGGTCGTGCTCCCGTAAATCCGCTTCTGGTGTCCAGAACCATACACTGTGTTCAGAAGGAGGTCTGACTACCGCAGAATAAGGTGGAAGAGTAAAGGTAAAGGTACCCCTGCCCATACGGGCCAGTCTTGACAGACTCTGGGGTTGTGCACAAAGTGCCAAACCCTCCCTCCCTTTCCACCCCACAATCTCCAGCAAACTTTTTTACTTCTCATGAAGCAAGTTTTAAGTCATTACATATGCATTGAGTGTTCATCCCTCTTTCTTCAATTAACCTGCTTGGCTATAAACTGATGATTATGCTGATGATTGTGGTGAATCGTAATTCCTTCAGAGACTTTAATCTGGGTGGATCAGGAAGAACGCTCCAATCACAGAAAATAGGGAGAGTTTCATAAGCTCATCAGGCAAGCAGGAGTTTTGTTGTAGTAATCTGCTGGGGGAGCTAGATAAGTTTTACCCCTCTTCTAATGTTCTGTTCCTGATCACAATGACAATGCACATTTCTTTCTCAGTGGATTTCTCATAGCTTAGCTTTTCAACTGAAATGTATTGCTCCTAAGAGGGGAAAGGGCCATATTTCCTTTCCCTGAGACATAGATAACAGCTGCTATGCTGTTTATATACTGTAGTTCTAAATAATATTGCATGAATGAGCTAAAACTCTGGTAGAAGCAGTAAACTACTATATCACAGGGCAAATGTAATGATACCATGAAATAAAGATTAAGAGGATGCTGCTGGATTTGGTGAACCTGAAAATCTTATCTGCCCTGATCATTTCCTGTTAGCAATGCTTAAATCCCTGTTATAGTCTTCCCCACGTAGCAGTTTATGCTGTATTTCCCCTCAACATTTGATACTGTTTGTAAAATAAAGATAAAAAATGTGTCAATTTGAGAAGAAGAGTGCCCAACACCAACTGTTCTCTGCTTTTCTAATATAATTGGGTGTTGTCATTTTGCTACTCCACCCTGCATCCCACCCCCCACCTACCACACAGAACTGTCTTGCTTATGGTTTGTTATATTGCCATATTTGCATAGGTACATGTACAATTATCTTAACTCATCACAGGTCTGTCTAGTGCTACAGTTTGTCAGCATGAGAATCCTATAAGCAGGAAGACACTGATTAATTGAATGAATAAACAATTTAAACAACGCATAAAACCTAAAAGTACTGTTGATTATTTAAAACATAAAAGAAAATCTGATTATTCCAACTCAGCACCCATTTACTAAGTAGAATGAGAGGAATGCCAATATATAGTTATTTTATAGATTTTTAAGGTTACTTGCATGCATTTTTATTTATTTTGCATTCATCATCTGGCCATTTTACAGAGCAAAATGTTTCTAAGGTATTTGAAAATCATACTAATGCACATTATCAGAGCATTAAGGTCTATCTAAAACAGCTGGTGTATATATAATCCAAAATTGTAGAAATAATGTTCAGTTTTTCTCCAAGACACTTTCTGAGAGACACTATAGGTTCTCATTCTATGCATTCACAGCTGATTTGAAATAGGAAGAATTCAAAACAAACAAAACTTCTGTTTCATACTTCTTCATGGCCAAGGCACCAAGAAGCCCTCACTGTTTATTTCTCTTTTTAAATAGAATGGAGAAGACAAGGAAGTGGGAATGGTACAAGCAGATGCTTATTTGTGCTGCATTAGATCTTGCCTGCTGAGAATGCATTCAAAATGCATTCTTTACAATGAGCTGGCTGTTTGTTTTCTGAACCTGCCATATACACAGAAAGATCCCAGGATTTATTTATGTATTTAAATACACTTCTTGCTCTCTTGGGTACTTAGGTTTAGGATAGTTTACATTTTAAAAATGTTTCTCAATTGATACAAATTCTCCTGAAACCTCATGGTGCAATGTGAAATTCAGTAGCCAATAGTAGTTTTCACCTACTTCTGTTCCTTTCAGCCACTCTACCCCAAGATTAAACCTCCATTCTCCAGTTCTGTCTTCCCTAGCTCTCATATCTCTTGTGCCAAAATGTAACAAACAGGAATGAATTGAGTGTTCAATGTTAACTTAATGTCTTCTGTCTTCAGTAGAACTTTGCAAGGTGGAGACTAGTATTTGTTACCTAATGTACATCAACTTGAAATTCTTGAATGTTGATTAAACCAATCTTTTTGAGAATCTTAGCTGAAGAAATAAGTTATTCACTTCTAGTCCACAAAGCTTTTTTCCCTTTTAGTACAAAGCTTCTGTGAGGCTTGGTTCTATAATAAACAAGTGTCATAAGAATTTGGTGTCTCAGCACAAGAAATAATGTGTACTGTAACTGTTTTCTTTTGGTGTCTGTTTTGTCATCACTGTGATAGAATAGATGGTGCCTGTTGGAGACGAGAGAGCCATTCTTGGCTCTGATACTTTCCTTTTGGGCTTTTGCACATTTTAAAAGGAGTGAATTGCAAAAGCTGGTTTCATCTTCAGCCCTCTGGCTCCAGTTTTGGATCAAGTGTATTCTTCATATCTCTGGGGACCTTCACTCATACAGATGCATACAGTTGAAACTCTCATTACCATAAGAACTTTTACGTACAGGAGAGATTCCATTATACTCCTCCTTTAGTGGCTTTAGCGCATTTATGTGGAGTTTTGGTTTTTTGATCCCCCCACCCCCAAAAGCCTCTATTGATTGGGATCCGATTTACTGTTTTACATCACTTACATTCATTCACCAAAATTCAAAAACAATCTTATGAACTGGATAAATGGCTTTTCCAGTAGCCAAATATATTTGGACGGAAATATTTGACTAGGGGAAACATGCAAAAAAGTGCACTTAATGTGGCTTAAATGTTAAAGGTAAAGGGACCCCTGACTATTAGGTCCAGTCGTGACCGACTCTGGGGTTGTGGCACTCATCTCGCTTTATTGGCCATGGGAGCCGGCGTACAGCTTCTGGGTCATGTGGCCAGCATGACTAAGCCACTTCTGGCGAACCAGAGCAGTGCACGGAAACGCCGTTTACCTTCCCGCTGGAGCAGTATCTATTTATCTACTTGCACTTTGACGTGCTTTCGAACTGCTAGGTTGGCAGGAGCAGGGACCGAGCAACGGGAGCTCACCCCGTCGCGGGGATTCGAACCGCCGACCTTCTGATCGGCAAGCCCTAGGCTCTGTGGTTTAACCCACAGCGCCACCCGTTACATTCCATAAATTCAACATTTAGCTAGGAAATTACTTTTACAGCCATACCTTGGCATACAAACGTTGCGGGTTGCGCGTTTTCGGGTTGCGGACCGCGCTGAACCCGGACGTACTGGAACAGGTTACTTCTGGGTTTCAATGCTCATGCATGCGCAGAAGCACAAAATGATGTCACACGCATGCGCAGAAGTGCCAAATTGCATCACGCGCGTGTGCAGATGTAGCACTGCAGGTTGTGAACGTGCCTCCTGCACAGATCACGTTTGCAACCCGAGGTATGACTGTATTTGAAATACTTGTAAGATAAGACAAAGCAATTCAATAACATACTTTTACCTTGTTTAAATTTTGTTTTTCATAACAGTTTTGACTGCTTTCATTGAACGTGCTATTATATTTATTTCCTTGGTATAAATGATCTAATTACATCTGTAAAAATCTATCTAGTTTGACTGGTATTGTATTAATTATTTTATGAAGCAGCTTCCTAGGTACTGACCTCCCCCACTACATTGCAACATGTATACTTGCACAGTAAAAAAAAAAGTCCAACTAAAGGTTAGGCCACTCTAATACCTAATCCTGCAAACCTTTGATGGCTGGTCTTATACAATAGCTCTTACAATGTTCTGCTTTCTGAAAGTTAACTTGAGAAAAGTTGCTTATCACATATATAGAAGGTCCTGTGATGTTTAGAGCACATGTTTGGTGCAATAACTTAAGTCTAATTCTCACTGATATAATCTAGAATGAACCTTCTGGTATGCTTATCAGGAGAATCCCTGTTAATTCCCTTGTTGCAAGCAGCTCATTTTTTTTTGCAATGTGGCGTGATTATTCAAATATGATTACAAGTCTCTACTCCTAATAATAATTTCACTTTGTTGTGAATGCTATATGTGAAGATTGCTTATAACCTCAGATGCTGACAGTGGGTGATATCCAACTAAGATGTACTCAGAGGAGCCCCATTAAAATCAAGAGTTGGGGCTTATCCACACTTACCTTTTGCCCTGTTCTTTCCAGGAAGAGGTCTGTGCTTAAATGCTCTTATGTCTAAGCATCCCCACCCCCTGGCGAGCTTTCCCTGCAAAAACCCGCTCTTTAAAGCTCAATCGGTGCAAGAATCAATTCAGGTTTTCTGTGGATTAACATTTGCTCCAGTTGATCTTTAAAGAGTGAGTTTTCATGGGGAAAGCTCTAGAGCAAAAAAAGGGTGCTTGGACACAGAGCTTTAAATTGTGGACTGTGCCTGGAAAGAGCAGAGGGAAAGTAAGTGAGGATAAGCCGGCTATCACCCAGTGTATTGTATGGGGACATACAAAAGAATCAGCTTTGATCTGTGGTAGGGAACCAATTCCTTCAACATAAAATGTTTCCATTGGCTATTTTGCTGTGTGTTAGTAAAACCAACTACAATTTCCTTTTTTACATAAGTGTTTTTCTGGATGATGTGAAGGATCCTTCAAGTGCATGTACTAAACTATTGTTAAGTCTTGTTGACAATAGTGGAGAAGGAATCAATTTTTCATGCTCATTCTTTGCTGGATTGGGATATAGACATAATAGGGCGGTTCTATAGAAATACACCATTTTGTTACATAGTATGTGACCCTAAAGCTATTTTTAATAAAAGCCATAGTCAAACTTGAACAACTTACCTGTATTTTTAGATCCCTGATTAGTCATACCATACTATGAAGCTGAAGTTGGTTTAATAACTGAACGGGAAAGTAGAGTATAGATTCTAGTGTAAGTTATACCAAAAGTTGTGCATTAATGTTTCCTATTTGTGTGACTTCACAGTGAACTAACCTCATGTTGCCACTTTAGTTGCCATTTTCAGTCATGTTGGGTTGCTGTTGTGCCCCATCTTGACTTTCTCTATATTACCTGTGCTTTTGTTTTTTTCATAATCCAGAAAGATGGTGGTATCTGGTCAGCATGTTCTCCACATAATTTTCTGTGGCTTTTTGTGTTAAAAAAGAGTATTCTTTTTGTGGGGAAGGTATGAGTTTTGTTCCACTGCCACATATTGTTGTAAATGTGAAAAGATCAAAAGCAAAATTGGGATTGTAATGCATAACTAATGGCTCTTCCAATGGAGTGGAATGGAAAAAGATATTGACAAAAGCCAGTTGACATCCCTTTTATCCTCTGAGAGCCCATCTATTATAGACAGGGTTGGCATGTCACAGTAAGTTGTACTGTGGCTTCTTGAAATTACAGGGACTCCTGGAGAGGAGCTCACAGCTGATTTGATTCTCCCTGCTCCTTTTTACTGCAGCTCTGCACTTAGCTAAAACTCAGTACATAACGCTAGGGTTTTGTTTTGTTTAGTCTTGGCATGTTGCTAGAACTCTCTAGGTAACCATGAACTCTCACCAAGGTTTGTTCTTTGCTTACTGTTTCACATGAAGCAGCCCATAACAAAGGAGCAGTAGTTGATCAACCTGCTTTTGCACACAGTCTCAACAAAATACTGCTTGATTTTTGCTATTTGCCTAGTATATCTTCACCAGATTCTGTAGAGAAAGGTACTCCACTTGCTTTTTTTTTTTTTTAAATGAAGTGAGATGCAAAGCTGTTGGTGATTTGTGTAGACCTGTCCTGAAATATTCCCTGCTTCGCCAGTGGCAAATGACATTTCACAAATGCAACTAGCAACACTTGCTGTATCATAGTATAGTGACATCTGGTGCAGAGGCAACTAATAAGAATTGAGTCCTATTGTTGAAGCTTCCAGTTTTGGGAAATACCTACTTCAGTATAGAAAATGTTTTAGAACCTTGTAAGAACTACCATTTATGGTCACTGATACAAAAGCTGCTTAGGACAGTGCTATGTGCCATGACTCCTGTGAAAAGTGCCAGTATTTCATGCAGCAAATGTAACCAGTGTGAAAGCAATACAGTGGACGCTCGGGTTGCGAACGTGATCCATGCGGGAAGCACGTTTGCAACCCCCTCAGCGTTCACAACCCGCAGCGTCATTTATGCGCATGCACGGGTCACGATTTGGCACTTCTGCGCATGCGCAAAGCGTGATTTAGTGCTTCTGTGCATGCGCTAAGCACGATTTAGTGCTTCTGCGCATGCGCAAGTGCCAAAACCCAGAAGTAACCCATTCCGGTACTTCCGGGTTCGGCGTGGCACGCAACCTGAAATTGCACAACCCGAAGCGCCTGTAACCCAAGGTATGACTGTGCATCCATAATGTACTCAGTGCAAGACATGCACTCTGTCAGTCACACATGTGCACATGCCTTGAAAGTCGGATTAAAACAGTCTTCCCAGGTGCATTTTGACCCCCATACTTAACAGCATGGGACATTTATACTGTCAGCTCACATAACATTTGTGTTGATGCTGCTGGCAAAAGTGTTTGGTTTTAAAACTGCATTATGTAAGAGTATCTAAAAGGAAATAACATTTCCCCTCCTATCCAACGGGTTGCATATATATATGCAGGGGCTTTCATTTTTTCCTGTAAAATGGAATTGCACACATCATACTATGGACATTACTCTTGTTCATGGAAGAGAATAAGAAAATCATGTAGTTCATGCCATTCTGTGCATTACTGCATTAGATTCTAATGATTAGAGCAACATCCTTGTCCCATATTTGAAAAGCAAAACAATACATGGAAAACACAAGAAAATGAGAAGTAGTCCATATGGCAATGCAACATACTGGTATATCTAAGAGAGAGATACTTGGGAATGCTGTGTGCTTAAATATGTAAAGCAACCTTGGTTTTCCTAGAAATCGTTTTGCAATCATATCCAATCTAACCTTAGTTTCAAAACAATTGTAAGCCATGATAGCTTCACCTTTAATAAGATGGGCAGTGTCCATGGATTCTGGCTCAGTTTGTTGGACAGACCGGTTTTTCAGGGTTTGAACAAGTTTCTGGGAGTGCTGAACTTCCTTGCAATTAAATAGCTATCCAATGTGTTGTAGAAGAAACAGGGCAGCAGTGTATGTTACCAAACACTTGGAGAAACACATATTTGCCAAGATCATTATGGTAATATTGGGGGGTTCTTTTTCTCTCCCCACTCCACCCCCACCTCAGCCACCACGCTGAACTTACTTCTGGCCCTGGACTTGGCTGTAGCACAGAAACCAAGAAGAAGCATTGGGTGGGGAAGGTTTAAGCATTTTCCTTGTTTCCATGTTAACATTACAAGGCAAATGCAGGGTTGGGGATTCCATTATTGCCTCTCAAGGTGTAGTTATGCTCACAGTTGACTAAATGAAAAGATAGACTAGTTTTGTCTAAAATAATTTCATTTTCTTCTGCTGGTCTGGGGAAGAAACTATAGCTGAACATATCTTGGTCACTAAATATTTGCAGTAGAAGGAGAGAAGATTGTTCTTTGTGGTCTCTGTGGAGTCCCATGTATGGGTTCTGTGCTTATACCCAGCCAAAGTCTAGGACTTTCTAGAGCAGGGCTGGGAACTTGTGGCCGTTCAGATGTTGTTGGACTGCAACTCGTTCCTGACCGTTGGCTAGGTTGGCTAGGGCTAATGGGAGTTGGAGTCCAACATCATCTGGAGGGCTACAGGTTCCTCATCCTTGCTCTAGGCCTAGATGATTAATATTTTTGGTGGGAGGCCTGCACTCTGGGCATATTCTCAGGAGGACCATGACCCTTGCATTCCCATTCAATTCCTCCATGGCTGCAGCAGATTAAACTTTCTTTTTTTTCCCCCAGGAGGAAAGTTAAAATCTAGATTCCTTTCTCTTTTCTCTTGTTCAGTCTACAATGAGTTTCATTTTGTTTCTTTTGGTGATTCCCTGTGCTTGTTCGTGTTTCCGTTAGTGTTGACAGGAGACTTATGATACAGTGATCTCTCTCTCAATGAATATTTTATTGATAGAATGCTCTATTTGTAGCAGTAGTTCCTTCATTTGGACACTACTGCTGCCACCTTTGCATTAATGAGTGGCACATTGTGACACCTTCCCTCTTTGTCAAAAGTTCACAAGGCAGACACACAGACAGGTCTGTCTTGGCTTTCTATGACCTTCTGGTAGCCGATTCTTGTGATGAATTCTGAGGCTCAAGTTATCAGGGCTCTACTGTGACATAACTCTGCTGCATCTCAATCCTTTCACTCTTGCCACTGACAGCGGGTGGTGCTGTGGGTTAAACCCATAGAGCCTAGGGCTTGCTGATCAGAAGGTTGGCGGTTCGAATCCCCATGATGGGGTGAGCTCCCGTTGCTCGTTTCCTGCTCCTGCCAACCTAGCAGTTCAAAAGCACGTCAAAGTGCAAGTAGATAAATAGGTACTGCTCCAGCGGGAAGGTAAACGGCGTTTCCGTGCGCTGCTCTGGTTTGCCAGAAGTGGCTTAGTCATGCTGGCCACATGACCCAGAAGCTGTATGCTGGCTCCCTTGGCCAATAAAGCGAGATGAGCGCCGCAACCCCAGAGTTGTCTGCGACTGGACCTAATGGTCAGGGCTACCTTTACCTTTACTGACAGCTGAATCTGCCTTGGTGGACTGTTGCAAGTGCTGTGGTGGTTTCCTCTAGTGAAATTAAGACACTGTCCAGTGTGGCAGTTGGCATACCCTCTACAACAAGTGTGCCTCTGGTCTTACTTAGTGCTGACTGGTTTGGTATCAACATTTCTCCCAAACCTTGTTGTGGAGACAGTTGCTCCGATGCTTTGACTTGACTCATTAGGTGTGGAAGTCCAAGTGCATACCTTGGTAAAGATATCGGCCTAGGAATTCACCTTGGAGGAACTTTCCCCATTGCTGGACAAGTACATTGACACAAGTACATTGGAATGAATGGCCAATGATAAGTTGTCATATTTGTCACTGAAAGCATGACTGAAAAATAAAAGAAGAAGTAGGGGATTATCTCAGAACCAGCATCTCTAGAGATGGTTTCTACTCAGTAATAGCCTGAACACAGCGGAAGACTATCTCAGATCTTAAAGAAGCTCCAGTACATGTCTCCACTGAGGGTGAAGTTCAGGATCAAACCCTTCCTGAATGGAGGATTCACTCACTTTGACAGTTCCACCATCATTCCTGGTTCTGTGATTACTACTCTCTGCAGCATAGCTGTTCCCACAGAGTTTTTGTCCTTCCCCCGACTGAGGAAGTCCTCACATGCTTCCTGGTCTTGCTTCTAGTACAGATTGCTGCCACTTTGTTGTTTTTTTTAAATAGATATTTATTAGATTTTCCAATTTAATACAAAATACAAAAATACAAAAGTACACAATCAAAAAAGAAGAAACAAAACAAAACAAATATAGTTTCCAAAACTTATTTCTATTACCTTGTTTCTCGAACCTCCTCTCACTTCCCCCTTTTGTATTCCAGTTCAAATCTTAATTCAGCAAATCCTTATTTTAACTTATTTATAACTTATTTTAATATTACTCCACTTTTACTTTACAGCTGGTAACCACTTAATTTCTGTCCAACAACATTCTAACATTCATTAATTTTGCAATATTTCTGCAAATAATCTTTAAATTTCCTCCAATCTTCTTCCACCGACTCTTTTCCCTGGTCTCGGATTCTGCCGGTCATTTCTGCCAGTCCCATATAGTCGATCATCTTCATCTGCCATTCTTCCTGAGTGGGTAGATCTTGTGTCTTCCAATGTTTCGCAATCAGTATTCTTGCTGCTGTTGTTGCATACATGAAGAAGGTTCTGTCCTTCTTTGACACCAATTGGCCGACCATGCCCAGAAGAAAGGCCTCTGGTTTCTTCAAGAAAGTGTACTTAAGTACTTTTTTCAATTCATTATATATCATTTCCCAGAAGGCCTTAATCCTTGGGCAAGTCCACCAAAGGTGAAAGAATGTACCTTCAGTTTCTTTACACTTCCAACATTTATTATCAGGCAAATGATAAATTTTTGCAAGCTTGACTGGAGTTATGTACCACCTATAAATCATTTTCATAACATTCTCTCTTAAGGCATTACATGCCGTGAATTTCAAACCGGTGTTCCATAACTGTTCCCAGTCAGCAAACATAATTTGTGTCCAACGTCTTGTGCCCATTTAATCATAACAGACTTCACATTTTCATCCGGAGTGTTCCATTTCAACAGCAAGTTGTACATCTTAGACAAATTCTTAGTTTTAGGTTCTAACAATTCTGTTTCTAATTTCGATTTTTCCACCTGGAATCCGATTTTTTTGTCCATTTTATATACCTCCATTATCTGATAATAGTGAAGCCAATCTCGTACTTTACTCTTTAATTTCTCAAAACTCTGCAATTTCCATTTGTCTCCCTCTTATTCCAGGATCTCACAATATTTTGGCCAATTGGACTCCATGTTAAGTTTTTTAATAGCTTTAGCTTCCATCGGTGACAACCACCTTGGGGTTTTATTTTCCAATAAATCTTTGTATCTTATCCAAACATTAAATAATGCTTTCCTGACAATATGATTTTTAAACATTTTATGAACCTTAACCTTGTCATACCATAAATATGCATGCCACCCAAAGGCATTATTAAAACCTTCCAAATCCAAAATGTCTGTGTTCTCAAGAAGCAGCCAGTCTTTCAACCAGCAAAAAGCTGCTGATTCGTAATAGAGTTTGAAGTCCGGCAGGGCAAAGCCCCCCCTTTCCTTTACATCAGTTAAAATCTTAAATTTTATTCTGGGCTTTTTGCCCTGCCAGACCAATTTAGAAATATCTTTCTGCCACTTCTTGAAACAGTCCATTTTGTCCACAATTTGCAATGTTTGAAACAGAAATAACATTCTAGGCAATACATTCATTCAGATTGCTGCCACTTTGACCCCTGGTTGTCCCTGGGATCCTATTGTCAGGAAACATTCTCATTATTCGTACTGTGATCTCTGTTGTCCTTCAGTACCATAGAAAATTTTTGGAGCAATAGTGTATAGTATACTATGGATTATGAACTATGCCATTACCTGTCCACTTTTAACTGGGGACTACTTTCCACATTGATCACATGACCTTCAAAGTTACTCTCACCTCATTTGAGGCATTGGGAGTGATGCTGGCAAACATTTGATATGAAGGGTTTGGGCGAAAGAATCTGGTCAAGGATATCTTGCTGATCTCTTCTAACACTATTGGCCTTTTAGATGAAGGTTCTTTCCTATAGGAATAGGAACTTTACTAGTGCTTTTAGCACTTTACTAGTGCTGTCTGTATTACCAAACAATGTTCTTGCCTTCCTCCATGTTATGGATGGGGGTGGGACTAACTGTTGGGAGGTTGCAGGGCTGAAAATTTAATTGTAGGAGTTCTGGGTATGAGCACTGGGGAACGTGGACACATCTAAAGAAGGAAAAAGGAATAAAAGTAAAACAGTTTAAATAACTGATCGGATAATAAAAATGTTCTGAGTAGATAAATATATTAGAAGCTGGTTTGTAGTAAAGTTATAGGCATCATTTACTCCATCACTTTGCATTAGCATCTTTACCGCAACTCCAGCAACCCTAATCTCTCCCCGCTGCATGCAAGCAGTATAGGGTACTTTGTTTCAGTAAAGCTGAAGAGGAATTCCTCCACTAGTCCTTGCTAGATGAGTATTATCTTTGCTGGGTCTAAAACAGGCTCCATGATTTTACAGTATGCTCTAGTGTCCCTGAAACATTGTGAAGCTGAGCTGCTAATGGCCCTGCTTTGTGAATGTTGTGGTGATTGGCAAAATAAAGTGCTAAGTTGTGATTTTCCTTTCTCACTGAATGTTAACTGAGTTATCAGCAGTATGTGTAAAGAATCCAAGACAACAATATTATTTAAATGTTTGTTTTGTTGTAGATCTTTCATTCTGTAGCTACTCTTCTAAAGATATTACTATTTTATTTTGGACATACTTCACAACATTTATATACTGTTTCAATGTAAACCTCAAAATGGTTTACATATAAACTTGCTGGGCTCTCTTGTATAGGTAATCCTTCACTGTGGTTGCAGTGATCTGGATGCAGTATTTATGTCTCTCAGCACCTATAATGTACCTTTTAGTGCAGTATCTGATTTGAATTAGTATTCGAACGTGTTAATAATGCAAGACTTCTGTTCTAATTTTTGGTTCCGTTGTTTTCGCTTGTGAATTACCACTTGATCATTGATCTTCATGTGGAAATGTGAGGAACTGAGACATTAGTCCTGCCTACAGTGGGAGAGAAATGAATCTTTCATAATTATGGAGCACAGTAGCATTATTGCTGTCACTCGACTATTCAGCACACTATCTGTTCTTGTAAGTACCACAGTGGGTGATGTGATTAAAATACAGCTTAATTCCCAGAGTATATAACCTCATAAATTAGTGTTGCTAAGGAGGGGCAATAATATTATAAAACCAGATGAGAGTATTGGCTTTATGCAATGGAATTAAAGCAATTTCCCCACTGTATTCGTAGTTGCTGTTGTTATTTATTGAGTTTATATACTGCCCGATACCTGGAGGTCTCAGGGTGGTTTATTATTGAGAAGTAGCAGGCAGAATTAGCATAAGAGCAACAAAGCAAAGTTTTACTTAAATTCAATTTAATTTGAGATGTTCTAGTTCTGTCTTTTTTTAAACTTAAAAATGTTAAACTTCGTAATAAGACCATTTCCCCCACACGTCCACAACCTGGGCAAATTAGCACTGAGCAAGTCATTAATAGCTTTTAGATAAGGATTAGACAAGATCATGGCCAACCAGATACCTGTGAGGAAACCCACAAGCAGGAGACCCCCAAGGCCTGCAGAAAACTCTCCTACTAGATGCAGAGGTTTAGCATGCTCCATTGCTGATAAAGATTCAGATCCTGGATATGTAACTATTAGGTGCAAACATGGGGTTGTTAATAAATAGTTATCCTTTATTAGGCATAGCAAACCACACATTATCAAACAGACACCGTATACAAATTGTGCAAAATACGAGCTCAACATAACAAGGTTTGTCCCAGTCAGATCTTTAACTCCAGAGAAAATCAATTTGCATAAATAATACAGTACAGCACTACCTCCCCTACTTTAAAGACACCTCCACTCCTTAGGAATGTTGAGCAAAGAGCAATGATAAACACAACCCCAATTAACTCCATAGTAGAGGAAACTAAAGAAATAACAAGCAGTATTCAAGATTTGATGCTTGACCTGAACAAGCCTAGGAAAAACCCCAATGAACCTGCTAATGTGGGCAACAGGAATATGAACAATGATAGGTCTGGGAAAGAGGAGATACTGGCCTTTCTACAGGAGTAATCCCCGGTAAGAGATTCACCCAACCAAGAAAGGTGTTTGTAGACCAAGGGACTGGATCCAACTATACGCCGAATCAACATGTACAATACTATAGATAATCCATCCACACCTCTATCCATAGAACATACTTTGCCCACAGTTATGGAGGAGGAGCAAGCATGATCAGAAACTACACAGATGTCTGGGGGACTGTTTGAACTCAATCAGAAGATGCACATTGGGAAGTTGATCACCCTGAGTGCTGAGCTGCGATTGCCCCCAGCCAAGGACCAACCAGAAACCTTCCCAATAGATAACATGGGGTTGTTTCAATACCTCATTTTCAAGTGATGGCATCCAGCATAGTTCCCCTGATCTAATCACTCTTTTGTTTATATTCCTCCAAGAAAATATGTTGATAGAACTTCATTGGAAAACCAGATAGTGTAGTTGCCCTCACTGTTTGTTTGTGCTTCTTGGCTTCTTCAGTGGAGTAGCCAACGTTGTTGAGCTTTTGTTAGGAGATTGCCCCCTAAAGTTTTAGGGGCAGGCTTTGGTTTGGAGGGTATTGGAACCTCAGTTTATTGAGTACTTTCAATGCTTTTCTATAATTTTTGCCCCCCTTGGCTACGTCCATGATCACACATCATTTAATTACAATAATAGGATACATACAATGGAAGACACTTTATTATAGAGATTGTTTTCAGTATTTGAATATTGGGGTGTTTACTATGTCCTTTCTTCTTACTGTACACCCACAGAAATGCATATTTCCATAGTCTCTCCTTGCCTGTCTCTTGGTTGTGTGATGGAGAGCTGATTACTCTCAAAGTGGTAGTGATTATTTACCTTGACAGCAAAGTAATATGTTGGAAGCTAGTTGGTGGTGGACTGGACAAAGTATTAAAACTGCCAGTATTGTTAGGAACCATCTTTGAGGGAAAATTAGTTCCTGTGTGGAATGTCTTTTAACCTTTTAATAAAAATTTTGGTGCATTTTTGCACATCAATGTACTCCACATTGTTATTTATCAGTAACTGAAAAACAAATAGTTAAAAATAACATTCAGTATGATTAATAATAAATTATTAACAATATATTCTATTATATATATGCTTTATAGGGGTTCGTTAAAGACATCTTCTAATCCAAATTAAATATATTAAGTAATAAAAAATATGTGGGCTTGATAATAAATAGAATAACTACTTTCCTATATCATGAATAAATGCAACCTATTCTCTTCTGTGGGATTTCTAATTCTTTCTTTAACATAGAGGACGCAGGTGGCGCTGTGGGTTAAAGCCTCAGCGCCTAGGACTTGCTGATCGAAAGGTCGGCGGTTCGAATCCCTGCGGCGGGGTGCGCTCCCGCTGCTCGGTCCCAGCGCCTGCCAACCTAGCAGTTCGAAAGCACCTCCGGGTGCAAGTAGATAAATAGGGACCGCTTACCAGCGGGAAGGTAAACGGCGTTTCCGTGTGCGGCTCTGGCTCTGGCTCTGGCCAGAGCAGCGATGTCACGCTGGCCACGTGACCCGGAAGTGTCTCCGGACAGCGCTGGCCCCTGGCCTCTTAAGTGAGATGGGCGCACAACCCCAGAGTCTGTCAAGACTGGCCCGTACGGGCAGGGGTACCTTTACCCTTTACCTTTACTAAGTTCCAGCAGTATAACATCTGTAAACCTTTCACTAGCTTTAGTGCTTAAAAGTTAATTTTATTATGCTTAATTGTTTCCCAAGTTTCATTAACAGACCCATCTTACTAGGTCCCCAAGTGCTTTACATGACTTTGCCTCTATGTGGAGTGTTTTCATGAGTGTGGTGAGGCAACAGCACAATCTATACTGTGGATATTCTCCAAGTCTTGATTGAAAATAGCCTTTGAGACAGACAGTGAGATGTAAATTGTGCTTAATGTATTTTTCCACTTGCTGGCTTTCGGAAAACATGGTCAGAAGCCTGCTGAATCGGTTACTAGAACTGGAGACTCCTGGATCACTTAAGTGTCTGGAATTGCCAATACCACTAAACTGAAAGCTCTTTGGGATACAAATTGTAAAAAATAAAGGTGCTGTGCTCTCAGCTGACATCCATCTTGTTTGGGAACATATGGATTTGACAGCTCTTGAAAATATAATTGGGGAGACCTCACATGTCCTTAACTGCCCAGTTGATTTCTTGCGTATCAAACCTAGGTCAGAAGCTTCCCTAATTTGTTTTTGAATGTTGCCAACAGGACTGACAGAACCATCTGCCTTCCATTTAATTAATTAATTAAATTTGTATACCGCCCTATATCTTTAGATCTCAGGGTGGCTCACAACATGAAATTGTTCAAGGCACAACACTCCTGATAACATACCTGTAGGGTCAGATAATATCTGTTAGGAAAGTCAGCGAGTGCTCTGAGATGTGATTGATCCACTATTGCCCCTCTGTAATTACGTCTGGCAGGAGCTTGTTTTTCCAGATTTGTGGGGATAATTTGCCACTGGTCGCCTCCAGACTGTATTTTGTGGGTGATTCAGTCACATACCAGATTAGCTCAGCTAAAGTAGACTAAAGTGCATTAACACAACAAACCCACTTTAAAGAAAACTGAACTTTTTGTGATAAGGAGAGTGACAGAAAAAGGATAATGATCAATTAATGAGAAGTCATATTACCGCCGCACAAACAAATCAGGGTGAAGTCTCATCATATACTGAATTCCATATAGCCTCCACACAAACAAATCAGAATGAATATCCAATAAGGTGCAGACACTATATAACAGGTATAGGCAAACTCCGGCCCTCCAGATGTTTGGGACTACAATTCTCATCATCCCTAGCTAACAGGACCAGTGGTCAGGGATGATGGGAATTGTAGTCCTAAACATCTGGAAGGCCGGAGTTTGCCTATGCCTGCTACATAACCTCTCTGTGCAAGTTTTGTGCAAGCAAATCAGGATAAATTTTCAATAAACAGGTCATATGGAAATGACCAATGTTACCTATAAGTAATAGATTAGCATCCTAATTTATTATTGGAAATTTTTGATTGAAGCGTAGTGCAGAAATATTTTGAGTAACTGATACAAGAACTCTGTTTTCTTGTACTGACATGTTTAATTTTTGAATTTATGAAGGGTAGATTAGTAAAAATATGGGAGGAAAAGAAACAGCCCTTTTAAATTGAAGTATTACATTCCAAGTGTTTAACTTGAATGTTTTGATAGACAAGCAATTCTCAGTTTGTCTGAAGGCAACTAGCCATTATAGCAAAGGCTAAAATCCCAGATTATTTGGACTGTAAACTGGTGGTGGACATTGAGTGTGAAAATATTGTTGAGTAACATTGGTATTGTTTCTGACATCAAAGGAGACACACACTGCAAATGCTGCTTATGAACGTGTCTAATTTATTGTGCAATTAATAAACATCCATTTTACCTTTATTCTTCTTTCTTGTTCCATTTCTTTCACTGAAAGCACTTTCCTAGTTTGCCTGTGCTGCTGATTCTTAATTTTAACTCGGTCAGTAGTTTGACACTTCTCAGCATCGCTAAACATATCTCTGAACCAGATATGGTTTCAAATCATTAAAGTGCATTGACATTGCCCCTTCTGTGTCTTTATTGAAGGAGCAGTTTGTACACAAATAGTTCTTAGCAACCTCTCCCTTCTTCAGACTAGCTACTAATTACAGCCATGTTTCCATAGCTAAGAAGGGTAATTTAACCCCCTAGCATCTAATGATCAGTTTCTCAGTCAGTTCTGCTTTCATAGCTGATACAGTTTCTTTGCTTACCTCTTTCTTTTATTGCTGTTTGTGCGTAGCATATTACAGGATGCAGTTTTTGGTAACCTTGCTCTGTACCTTGAAAGTAAAATAATTTCAGTAATCCGCAAGGAAGTCTGGCATATATCTGGCCTTGGCCATACAAGCTGACTCTGATTCACATGCTTTGTTTTGGGAAGTTTCCAGCCTTGCTGAAACTTGTTTGTGCCTCTTCTACCTCACTGTGTGGAGAAAGTGATGGCTGAATTGCTGTCCGACCTAGAGATATGAAGACTTGGTGAAAAACAAGGGAGGAATGGTTTTCTCTGCTCCTCCACCATCAGGCCAAAAATAGGACTAATGTTGCAAACAACATTCTGAAAGAGATGCTGGTTGAAATAATTTGGAAATAAGTGGTTTGGAATTACGTGTTGTTTCCAAAGGTTTCTTTCCTTCAGAGAGAGAATAAGCTGCAGATCTCCTTTGGGAGAAAGGGTAGGAAAGAAATTAAGGGTTGAACCCAACTTTAAGTCATGCTCATAGAAGATCCATTGAAATCATTACAAACGGCTAACTTAGGTCTATTGATTTTAATGGGTCTACTCTGAATTTGACATAGTTGGTTTCCACCACAAATAAATATAATATATTTTTGGACCCAAAATTCAAAGATAGCAAATAACATTGCTGTTGTGTGACCAAAGTAGAAAAAATATGCTTTGTTAAATTAGTAAACTGATACTTGCATATCGCGGTAAGCCATAGTCTGAAACAAACTAGGACTTACTATGAATGAGCAACGTGCTAGTACACGTTGCTTAAGTCACACACTCTCTTCCCTCTTCCTTTCTTTACCAACCCAGAAAGAAAGAAACTGTGTTGCATGTGGATCATGTGATCGGCTTAGTGCTACATGTGAATCAGGACTGTTGGTTTGTTTCCACACAAACCACAAGAGAAATTCAAGGCTTGTTTGTTTATTCTATGGCTTTCCATTATGGTTGAAAATGATCATTATCTTTCCAGCATCCCAGTTTGTCTGCAGAAAAATGGGGGTTAATATTGGATCTCCAGGGACATGCATCTAAGTGAAGTTGTTCCTTTGTCCTTGTCATAAAGGGAAAGTGTATGGTTAAACCTCATACTCAGTTGTCACTTCTCTTTGAAATAAAACACCGCAACAACTCTATGAGCTGAGGTACTGCATCACGTTGTACTTCTCCAACATGCATATTAATATCTAAGTTGTAAAATACCATTTAGAAAATATTCTAGTATCTTCCTACTGACCTTTGATTTGGTACAGAAAAGAATAAACAGCACAAGACTTGTAGATGCCAATTCTTATATTAAAATAATTGCTCGTGAAAGTAATGGTGCAGGTTTTTTTTGAAAAGTCTCAGTGTTGCTTGCTATCACACAGACAATATATTCCACCAGTTTATCCATTGCCACTGTTCCAAGGCTTTAAACAGAATTCTCTTAATACTGAAGGATTAGGATCTTTCCAGTTCATAGTGATGGATAACTTAGCAGCTGCTATTAAATTCAAAACTAATGCTGTCCCTGAAGTTCAGAATATTTCAGATATCTCAATATTTAACAGGTTGCAACACAAGCTATTACTTGACTCCCAGTTTTATTTGTGTAAAACTTGAGGATGTGACCCTAGGGAAAGCATTTTTGAAAACACACTGTGGTCTGCAGTAGTTATTGTCCTTTCTCTTTTCCCCTGAGAATCAACAATTGCAACTGGATTCTTGAACACAATAGCTCATCTTGTTTGCTTTCTAATCAATGTGACCTGGAAAAGCAGCATTTCTAGCACACATATTTTTTCATGATACGTTTTTGGCTGCTTTCACAGATCTGCACTGATATTGGAAGATTTTTAAGGTTAGCTCTAGTATATACTCCTAGTGATGCAGTTGGTAAGGCAGGGCTTGGTTGGCCAGCCTTCTATTTTCTAGTTTACAGCAGTGTCTGCAGCCTGGCTAGCTTTTCAGACACCTTTTAACTGAATAACTGTCTAAAGAAATGCCTGAAGCAGCTGATATTATAGTGATATTCTGTTATATTTTACTCCAAGAAGACCCATTCATCTTAAATAGAACCCAATAAGGCAGACATGTATGTACAAAATATTTTTTTAATGTGATCCCATTGATATCCCAAGATGAGATTGTGCAGGTAGCTCTTAGAAATATTAAATAATCAATACAAATTATTGAAAAATTGTAATATATTCATATTTAATCCTTTGAAAAAAATTAAATTTTGTAACTTAAAATTAAAATTTAGAGTAAGTCCATCATGTGACATATTGTATTAAAGTTCATGAAGTTCTGAAGAAATTAGTGTTTTTAGTTTTGACACCTCTCAGTCGTGGGCTGAGCTGTTAAGCTTTTTGTGTAGTCCGGCAAGGCCAAAATTGTCACATTTTTGAAATTTCAAACCCTCATAAATAAAAAAACAGTATGAGATAAAAATTTAAAATTTTAGATTTAAACTTACGGTAGTTTTGATCATTCAACAAGTGTACAAAATATTAAGAAAATTGGATGACATGAGGTAAAAAGGTTGGATCACTGGAAATAGAAAGACCCTCAACATTTTGGGTCCCAGGTGCTTGCTGAGCTGTGAACAAAGCACTGTGGCATTCACAGTACTGCAGGAAACTTTGAGCTTAATTTGAGGTGGCCTTTAAAATTCTAAGGTGAGGCCATTTATGAAGATCTATTTTGCACTGTATTGCTTTCTGTGTTAACATTTGACACACATTGTGGTTGGTGTATCTCTTTGCAACCATAAACTTCTCCTGTGCTATTGTAATAACCTTACAGTGCAAGATTAATTCTGATTGAGACCCTATTAAGCAGGTGTTGGTACAGGTTTCAATGGAGGTCAATGGTATAGGAACTTGGGCTTGAAGTACATGTTACATTATTATTATTAATTAAATTTATATACTGCTTTATACCTGCAGGTCTCAGGGTGGTTCACAAAATAAAATTACAATATAAAAACACAAAATACACAATCAAAATATAAACAGAAACAACCAAATAATCCACCAACACATAAAAATAGTTTTATTATTTTTTTTTTAAATTAAAAAGCACAATTAAAAAGCAGTTTTAAAAATGTAAACGCAGTTCTGTGATTTTGTTCATCTGTGTCTAGTGGCATTTTATATATACATATATAAGGCTGTATCTGAGTAGAAAAGTGAGATGCCTAACTACTGTTCAGTTCAAAATTGCCCACTCCAAGCTGCTTTTCCCCCCAGAGGAGTGGGGAAGGGAAACTATGGGGACTATTTCCCTTTTTGTCCTCTGCCTGAAAAAAGTAGTTCGGGAGAGGTGATTTCAAACTAAAAAAGGACAAGTGTTAAGCAGCACACCTTTCATGTGCTCAGACTGGCAGGCTCCTTTAGTTTTAAAAGCAAACAAACCATGGAGGAAAGAATCTGAACTTGGCATACCATGATGCTTGAGCCTTGGCTACATCATGACAGAATAATGCTGTTTGCTTTTGTACATGTGTCAAAGGTGCTTCATTAGTAAGTTCTGTTGAATCTTTCATCTATTCTCCATTGTTGTTGTTATTTTAAACTGGAGTAATTTTTTAATTGCTGTGAAGGAAGCCTTAATTTAAATGTGTCATTCACCTACATTTAAGCAAAATCAAAATTTTGCAAAGTCAAAGAATAATACATGTGTGAAAAGAAATGACATTCTATTTTAGGGTAACTTATGCCTAATTAATGCCCTTCCACCGCATGGATATTTATGATTTGCTGGAGGCTCTAGGTGTCCAACAGAACTATGAGATGGAAGAAGGGTGTTCAAGCTTTTAAATGGCCCCAGGGTCTTGTCCAGGAGCTGTCAAGACTCTTTGGTGTGGTGTGACTCTGAACTCAGTCTTCTGGTCTAGCAGTGGCATACAGATAGCATAGAATAAATAATCATGCTAGGCACCTTGAGTAGGACAATGAGCCATTATGTGTTTTATATCTGTAAACCACCATGTGATCTTTGGATGAAGGGCAGTACAGAAATTTAATAAATAAAATAATAATAATAATACAGTGGTAACTCGGGTTACATACGCTTCAGGTTACAGACTCCGCTAATCCAGAAATAGTACCTCGGGTTAAGAACTTTGCTTCAGGATGACAACAGAAATCGTGCTCCGGTAGCATGGTGGCAGCGGGAGGCCCCATTAGCTAAAGTGGTGCTTCAGGTTAAGAATGGACCTCCGGAATGAATTAAGTACTTAACCCGAGGTACCACTGTAATAGAAGAGTAACCAAAGTGATCAAAAGCTCCTGGTGGTAACATACTCAGGGATTTCCAAGAATTCCATGGACTGGTTTGAGGAAGTCTCTACAAAACCATGAGGCTAGTGCTGCTTCCAGTTTCTCTCCTACACTGATAGCTACACCTTCATGGGTTACAGAGACCAAAACTATATACAGTACTATATTCTGCACCTCTTCCTTATTGCTTGACATGTCAGAGGGATTTTATTATGAACAGGATTGTGGGAAGAGTCCCTGCATGAACTCTCTTCCCCAGTTCTATGGAGCCAGCAAAAATCCAGTGATATCCTGAGTAAAAGGACTGAAGATCCATATGGCAATATATTAAATGCCAGCAAGACATATCTAGGAGAGCTTATTTTGGGTCATTTCCTTATGAGAATTTCATCCACTCAAACCCTTGCATAGGAAATTAAATCTAAACCATAGTAGTACAGAGATGCTGTTGGATCAGCTTCTGGGTTGTATGCTGTGTTCCCCGAAGCTCTGTAAGTTTTATTTTTCACATAGGGCACATATGAGGCAATGTGATTATAAAGACCCTAAATTTGTGTCCAGGAACTGCTTGTTACCATGATTTAGAGTGAAGGGGAAATTGGGAGAGACTGTTTCCTTTCTGGCACTGGATGGAAGACTACAAGACTGAATTATATTTCTAATTGCTTTTACAGCGTGTCTTCAATGATCTCAGTGGCTCAGTGACTCTATCCTGGATTGGTGACAGCACTGGGGTAAGTAATACAGATAGGTTGAATGGATTTTTAAATATTAATTTCCAAAGGAACAAAAGCACAACACGTGAAATAATAATTCCTCCAAGTGCATGACTCAGTACTCTCAATAATGGGAGTTTTACTTTAATCTTGCCACATGGAAAAGTAGGGTCGTTCCTGTTTGATGGGTCATGAATAATGATCCTCTTCAGATGTAGGTGTTGCAAGCCATTTGGGTTCTTCTTTTAGCTGTTACCTTCCTACTCATGGCCAAGGAAGAAGGGACACAGTGTAGGTGTTGTGTATATTGGGTGACTCACTCTGGATTTGGTAAGAAGTGTCTAACTGCCCATCCAGACTTGAGGTGAGAATTGCTTCAATACTGAAGTCTTCCCAAGGAGGAGGAGGAAGTACTCACCACCTCTTTCTTCACATCCGGCACAGAGAAATGCATCTCTCTTTGAAAGTGTAAGCAACAACCAATGTTCTAGGCACACTGAAGAATTGCACTATATAGATATTGTTTGTTTCTGCTTCCCATTTCTCCCTCTGCTGCATCCTGTTGCATGGCTGATACCAGGTGTCAGTTGAGGGAGAAGAAAGGCTAATAGAACTAATATCTCAGCTGAACTGCCAGAGTAGTCCAGTTGTCCATCTCTTAAAACTCACCCCTGCCTCCATTTTTTTTTAAAGTAAACTATTTATCAGCAAACCTCCTCTTCTGGTTAGAGTTTAGCTGTTTCTGCTTCTTGCCTAATGGCTAACAGTGCAATGCCAGTCATGGCTACTCAGAAGTATTTCCTATTGAATTCATTGGGGCTTAATTCCAGGTAAATGGGGTTAGAATGGCAGCCTTAGAGAAACACGATAAGAGCAAGATAAAATTGGATTCGGAATCCAATTTTATGACAATGTGTGATAATTCCAAAATGCAATAGGATGTGCCCTAACTTACCAGGTTTACTAGGCTGCTGATATACAAAGGGATTATGGTACAATTTTGGGCTAAAGTAACATCTTTTATTTTATATTGTTCTGTAGAGATTAGCAATTTTATATTGTTCTGAGAGATTAGCTATTAACTAAGAAACCTGTGTCAGGCCAATTATGTATACCAGGGATTAAGCGAGTTTTTCTCTCTTAGGGAAAAAACACCTTGACACTTCAAGCTAGGATGTCAAAGCATGGGTGACTTTGTTAAGAAGTAGCTTTTCTAAAATGTCATCAAACAGAATAAAAGAAGTTGCAAAGATAAGACATAGCATTAAAAAATATGCAAAATGAATTCTAGTGAATGTTGGTGTATTCAGCTGACCTTTATAAATCCTTCCACACAAGTTTATAATGTTTCTGAAACATTTTTTAAAAATGTGTTGTGATTTGTACTTGTGCTGAAATATGCATGACAGCAATCCAACATGCCAAAATAAACCCAATTAAAATCATAAACTTGTGTTAGCTCAGCCGTGTACCCCCAAATATGTACCTTAGTGGGATGTGATGGTTACCTGGCTTTTAGACAGTGTGCGTGCTGGCGGTTGTTCTCAGACTATTGTTGCTAACAGGTTTCTCTCTTTCCAGGTTATTCTTGTATTGACCACATTTCAGATACCTCTGGTAATCATGAGTTTTGGACAGTCTAAGCTCTACAGAAGGTGAGAGCATTGTGTTGTGAATGTCTATGAACTGAAATGCACATTGTATTGAAGCCAAGAGCTTGCTGCCAATTCTTATATATGAGGATTTGTGAGCAGCCTCACATTGCCTATGTACAGTGGTTAGGGACAGAGCTTCTAAACTAGTGATAGGTCACCCTCTTTACAAAGCCAGTGATGAATAGCAGGTTGAATAAGTGGGTAGTGTTGCATCCTGAGGTCTACCCTGTCTTGGGAGAGTCAAACTTTCTGACATGTAAAGAGGCACAAGCTGACCAAAAGCCCAGCAGCAATCATTGAGGGATTTGCTGGTTTAATAATAAGTCATATACTAAGTGGTGTATTCTTTGTCAGAGGCAGTTACCTTTGCCTTTTAAACAATGGATATGCTACTTTATTATCTAGCTTGCCTTAAGGGACTGTAAGTAAGCCATCCCCCTTCTGCCTGCCTGTTGGAAATCCTACAGGAGTAAGCTCCTTACTGACTGCTGCTACTGGTGTCAAGAAGCTTGAGAGGGTTTGAAAAGCTCACCTCTCTTATCTTTCCCCATGCTTCCTGCTGGGATGGAGCTTGTGTGAACCACAGTCCAAACTGCACTTTCTTTAGGTGTGGTTCCTTGCCAGACAGAAGCCAGACAGATCTTTCCTTCCTTGTTTCTTTGGTGCGGCTGAGCTTCTCTTTTTTAGCGGCTGGAGAAAATCAGTTGCACCACAGACAGCAAGTCTTAAGAGCAATTCCCTTTGGCTAGGAGTAGCATCTGCTAAGAGTGGTGTGCAGTGGTGGCACCCTTTTCCCCAGGCGCATTGGGAAAGGTAAAGGGCATCTGAAAGTTCAGGCACTCACCAAATTTTGCTGCCCATTTTGACAGCTGGAATAGGCAAACTACAAGAAAGAAGATTCCACCTAAACATTAGGAAGAATTTCCTGACAGTAAGAGCTGTTCGACAGTGGAATTTGCTGCCAAGGAGTGTGGTGGAGTCTGCTTCTTTGGAGGTCTTTAAGCAGAGGCTTGACAACCATATGTCAGGAGTGCTCTGATGGTGTTTCCTGCTTGGCAGGGGGTTGGAATCGATGGCCCTTGTGGTCTCTTCCAACTCTATGATTCTATGATTCTACAAGTGACCCTGCTTAAAAATGGCTCACATATGCAAAGTGTGACAAATTTAAAATGCCAGGTATCCTGAGAAAGAGAACTGGGAAAGACTCTAGCCTTTGTTATTAGTTTAGAAAAAGTTTAGGCACTCTTTGCCATGTGCAGTTCTCTAACTCGAGGCTTCTGAAAGTGTAGGGATAGCATGGCTGGGTAGAGTTAGTCTTGCAAGAGGCCAAGACTTCTTATGGGAGTCTTGGCTGGTTACATGTGGAACTCGTAGGGTTAGTTTGTACATTACGGCTACTATATAGAGCAAGGAGCTTTACACTGAACAAGTCCCTCCCTTGGAATATTTACCTGGCCCTGCCTTTGTTTTCTTGTGGATGCCAGGCGAAGTCCATCCTGCCCTCTTGGGTGTTCCCCAGCACATAGTTACTTTCACTAGTGTTTCCTCCTTTTAGACTGAATGCTCTTTTGTGGATTTTTAGTAACTGGCTGTCAATAAACAAGCAACTTTCTCTGCTGAGGGGCTTCCCTTTAATAAATGATCACCCTTGCACCTCCATTGATTCCCTGGCTTTGAAGCTGGAAGTGCTTTACGTCACTACCTCAGACGCGTTCCTGTTTAACTCTCTTACAAGTTGCCAGAGAGCTGTAAGCATGGGCAGTTAGCCCTGGGGAGATGGTTTACAAACCAAAGTTCAAGGAGGAAGTGCAGGTGTCCATTTTGAGGAGTTGTATTAAAACATTCAATATAAAGTGAGTAGGAAAAGTAATAGGTTACCTTAAAATACAGAGCATAAGCAGCAATGTTCTAGCTAATTAAAGACTGATTACCTTTTTCCAGCTTCAGCTAGTACGCTAGGTATGGCTGTTCTGGGACAGGGATAGCTTGGCCACAGTGGTGCATGATTTGGTAACCTCTGGACTGCACTATTGCAGTGCACTGCATGTGGGCCTACCCCAGAGGTTGGTTTGGAAATTGCAGCTAGTGCAGCCCAGCTTTTGGGCAGAACAGCTCTGCATCAGCATATTACAACAGTGCTGAAAGCCCTGTCCTAGCCACCAGTACATTTTTCAGCTAGGTACAAGATACTGTTTTTTAGTGTTGTTGTTGTTGTTTAGTTGTTTAGTCGTTTAGTCGTGTCCGACTCTTCGTGACCCCATGGACCAGAGAACGCCAGGCACTCCTGTCCTCCACTGCCCCCCGCAGCTTGGTCAGACTCATGCTGGTAACCTCGAAAACACTATCCAACCATCTCGTCCTCTGTCGCCCCCTTCTCCTTGTGCCCTCCATCTTTCCCAACATCAGGGTCTTCTCCAGGGAGTCTTCTCTTCTTATGAGGTGGCCAAAGTACTGGAGCCTCAGCTTCACAATCTGTCCTTCCAGTGAGCACTCAGGGCTGATTTCCTTCAGAATGGAGAGGTTTTTTAGTGTACATAGCCTTAAATGGCCTAGTACCAGGTTACTTTAAGAACTGCCTTGTACACCAGCCAGATCACTGTGATCATCTGAAGAAGCTGTCCTGCCTTTTTCACAGGTATCCTGTATTAGTTTTTACATGTTCAGATGTTGGTAGAGTTGCCATACATCTGGAATATCCCAGACATACCTGGAAGCAGGGTCCAGGCAGAAAATCCGGGGTATGGCAACCCATATCAGCATTGTTGTTTTTGCGATTTTCCCGAAGCTCAACAATTTTTGTGCCTAGATTTTTACTTTATGAAATAAGGCAAGCCCACAGTATGGTACTATGGTCCTGGTGTTTGGGTGAAAAATTCTTTAAAAATCTCAACAACTTTGCGAGTGTCAGAAACTTTACTACAAACATAGGCTCACCACATTATTGAAACAAAGGTTACGAGGGCTGTTAAGTGACCTCCACAGGGTGACCATAAAATGGTTTGGTTCCTTCTATCATTTTTTTGGTGTGTTCTAATGTTTTAAGAGGCCTCCAGACACAAATGGCTGCATCTGTAAAACTATCCTGTACCGAGGAGCTTTTACATTTACAATGTCTTTTTTTTTTTTTTTTGCACTGTAGTGAAGACTATGGGAAAACTTTCGTAGACATTACGGATCTCATTAACAACACTTTCATCCGGACAGAATTTGGAATGGCCATTGGACCAGAAAATTCAGGGAAGGTAGGATGTGGGCTTTGTTCCTATTTCTCCATCTGCTTAACAAGTTTACAGTGTTGCACAATATAGCCTAGTTGTCCATATCATATCTATGGAATACAGATTTCTGCCACAAAATCTCTACCTACCTACCTATCCACCCTACTCGCCACTGACTTGCTATATGAACTTGAGAAATAGCATCCTGCTTGATGCTTCCTGGTTGCATGTTGGAGCCATTACCTGCTTTTTCCAGTTTACCTGATTGTAGATTAAATCAAAATGTTACAGTACCTATGCAATCACACAGTGTTCTAGGAATGGCTGTGTGATTTTCACAAAGTCTTGTCTTCAGAGCAGCTCAGTTTCCTTGGCAGAAAATTCTGTAGTGTGCTGTACAAAGTTTGATCCTAAAGCAGGTTGCATAAGATATATTTCTAATAGTCAAATGATTGGTGGTGGTTTATAGGGTTTCTACTACTTTTTCTGGACTCATTAGTTTGCTGCCGAAACAGAAATAATGTTTACACCAACATTATTGGTTTTATTCAGGTCATCACTGTTTCC
This sequence comes from Podarcis cretensis, assembly GCF_951804945.1. Taxonomy (NCBI): domain Eukaryota; kingdom Metazoa; phylum Chordata; class Lepidosauria; order Squamata; family Lacertidae; genus Podarcis; species Podarcis cretensis. Next base: position 49,644,559 of record NC_137175.1, on the reverse strand, counting down.
TTTGGTCTTTATGGGTTTGGTTTATTCCCACATGACTTCCAGATGGATGTGAGAAAAAATGTTACATCCTTTTAGATTGTATTAAAAAAATTAATGGAGTTCAGCTAAGCACTCATATCCTAGTGAAGCAGTCCCTTTGCACTAATTTGCACAGCAAATTTGCACAAGGCGCATAAGCACAAGAAGTTAGTGAGGAATTCTGTTCTCCCACACAGTTGGGATTTTTATTCTGGTTTCTGCCAACTTCAAAACTGCAATGTTTCAAATAGCTTCAGGTGACTTCTTTATTTGTGATAAACTAGAAGCACAGATATGTTGAGAAGGGACACTGATCTTTATTTTTCTGACTAGGTGATACTGACGGGGGACAGACCTAGACCATACCATACAGGAAGAATATTTCGATCATCTGATTTTGCTAAGAACTTCCAGTTGACAGATATTCCTTTCCATCCTTCAACTCAAATAATTTATCACCCTCAGAATTCTGATCTGTTGTTGGCCCTCAGTATTGAGGTAAGGATTTGGGAAGAATAGAGCTTTTGGTTCACTTATTCACTGGTAATTTAGGCACTGAATCTAGGCTCCAAGAAGCCATTTAGGGCTCCTCCAGACATCCTTTTTATTATGCATTCATGATGATTTGGACTTATGATGGTATTGGGGCTGTTATCCCTGATCCCACTTTCAATACTGTTTAAACCTGAAAAAGTTCTAGAGTGGGTACACTGCTTCATTTTCAGCTTATCCCATAATGTCCTGTTGAAATCCTTGTAACCTTTTATACCACAAATGTTTTGCTTTAGTTTTTGTCCTGCTTTTATGATACTGTAGTGCAAGAGTACTGCTCCAAACAGCAATAATGGTGTAATACTGGGGAAGCATTGCAGAACAACTAATAAAGTGGAAACAAAAAAAATTCCTTCCAGTAGCACCTTAAAGACCAACTAAGTTAGTTCTTGGTATGAGCTTTCGTGTGCATGCACACTTCTTCAGATACACGTGTATCTGAAGAAGTGTGCATGCACACGAAAGCTCATACCAAGAACTAACTTAGTTGGTCTTTAAGGTGCTACTGGAAGGAATTTTTTTTGTTTTGACTATGGCAGACCAACACGGCTACCTATCTGTAATAAAGTGGAATGATGGATGGCCCAGTATCAATCCACCACAATTATTGCATCAGTAACATGTTGCAGAATTCACCCACAAAAAAGCTCCAGTCTGGAGAGGCTTTTAATGTATATTTGAGTGGATGGGCAGGAGGGCTTGGCTCTTGTGTGACCCCTTGTGGTAATAATTGGCAGCGTCATAGTTTCTGTCTCATCAATACAGCAGTTGTACGGTTATACTTACTGCCCTAAGTGCTGTGTTACATAATGAAAGTGTGGGGTATATTTTAAATGAAACTCATTGCATTGGCTGCATGAAGCTCTTTTCTAACAGGACTATGAGATTCTGTATATAGGTGAATCAAGCTTATTTAAGAGATACAGTCTGACTCAGTGGCAGAACTGAAGTACGGAAGCCTCAGCTGGTCAAGAAACTGTGTCCAGACTGTTACTGCTTTCTGTTGTGTTCCTGGCCCCAATTCAAAGTGTTGATAATGAACTTTAAAGTCCTAAATGATCTGACACTAGGATGTTTAAAAGATTGTCCTCTCCCATATGAGCTTTCCTGTCCTTAAAATCTTTTATGGAGGTTCTCTTCCATGTCTCACCAACATCTGAATTGTTCTTGGCTGTACACAACTGAGCCTTCTCTGTGGGCTCACCAACACTTCAGTTACTCTCTCAATGGGAGTCATATCTTGACCCTTTTCTGATGGTGTTCCACTGCTGTGCAAAGATGTATTTTCCGGCAAAAAATTGGTCTACCAAATTGCTAATCTTATTCTCTGTGATATGTTAGATATGTTTTCTCTGCTGCCTCTTTTCTCTGCCTTACTGATTATTTTGCATTTTATTTTTTAATATGTTGGTTGGATTGTAAACCACCTTGAGCATTTTCAATGGAAATCTGGGCTAAAATATTTTTTAATGAATATTTTTAGCTCAGACTTGAAAATGCTAAGCAGATGATGAATAATCCTTTCTTAATGTTTACAGGGCAGCCTGTGGGTATCTAAGACCTTTGGTGAGAAATGGAAAGAAATACACAAAGATGTTTGCCTGGCCAAATGGTGAGCAGCTGAAAAACAAACATGTTCCCCAGGGAGAGTTAGTAGTTTAATGTTCTCTTGATTACACTAGAGCTGGCTGCTTGCAAAAACAGAAAGATAACTCTCTTTGGGGTGAAATTCTCTTGGTCCCTAATAGCCCTTCTTGTGGTCATGTTTGTATTGTGTGCTTTTTTGGAAAAGTTGCTGTAATGCCTTCGCATACACTGATGTTTGCAGTACTTGAACACTTTGCATATGCAGGAAGAGCTCTATATAAAGGGGCAACTTGGTAGCTGTGTGTTAAATTTTCCAGCTTTGGATCATTTTCGCCTTCAGGGTACCAGGGCTGTTTGGAGAGTAGATCCAATAGCTTGGCAGTAGAGCACCTGCCTTCTGTATAGAGGGTCCCAGATTTCATCCCTGACTTTTCCAGTTAAGTGGCTCTCTGTTGCCAGTTGTTGAATTAGCTAGCTTCTTTGCTCTCAGGATTTTGTTCTCAGTGTTCTTCCCCTTGACTTTTTCCAGGGGCTCTGGCATGACCATTTTCTTCACCACATTCCTGAATGGCTCTTGTAGTAAGTATTCCCAAGTACAACAAGTAATAATGATACATGTTAGTTTTTAACAACTCACCTGTGGACAGTCCATTTCTGAAGATGGCTTCAAGTGCTGGTTCTCACCCTTTTTAAGCAGTTTGGGAACACAATGTGTAACGGACACCTTCTCTCACTGAGCATGCTTAAATAACACAATCTTCACCAGAGGCCCTAATCTAACCTGGATGGCTTTAATCAGTTATTTTTACTGATTCTTCTGATGGTGTTGCTCAAATTTTGGGTTATGTTGGGTTATGTTGAGTTTTATTTTGTATTTTGATACTGTGCTTTATTATTATTATGAGCCATCCTTGGAGTTCTGCTAAACCGAAGAGCAGCATACCTATGTGTTAAACAAGATCAGCACTGTGCAGGCTAGCCAGAACCTCAAATGGACCTAGCATGGCCCTGCTTTAAAGAATAAGGCCTTTGAAGCTGTTTTTTTTTCATTTGCTCTACAGCACTTTCACACATTACTCACATGAAAAGGGCACCACATGTTGAAGCAGTTGCAGAGTCCAGCCCCTAAGGCCTACCCCCTGCATGTTTGACCACAGATGCCTGCAAAAGAGTAGCCTATGCAATTAGACATTTTTTTTTTTGCTGCAAGTTTCCAGGCTCATTGACATTTCAGGGACATTGAGGGGGGGAGTTAGGGATGGGAAACTACAGGCTTATGGGGCAGTGGTGTGGCCTTGCAACCCCTTCAATGGATGAAATCTCTTTGCTGTGTGTATTTCATGAAGAGGGCTTCTCTATCTCTCTAATCGGGACAATGTTCATATACTTCCTCTTTCACAAGAAGCTGATCTTGGGTTACTTGAGCTGAAAAGGACCAAAGACTTTGGGAAGACATTCAAGACTATAGGAAGCAAAATCTACTCCTTTGGTCTTGGAGGACGCTTCCTCTTTGCATCTGTGATGACAGAAAAGGTAGGAAATTCACTGTTCTCTTTTTCTATTTCCATAGGCCCCAGGAGTTTAGTTTACAGTGGGTCCCACCCAGGGGCGCCGACTTATAAAAAATATTGGGGGGGCCCATACCGGGGTCCTGCCCCGGGAAGTTTTCTAAATTTTAGATGAAAATTAGTGAGTTTTAAAGTTTTTTAAAAGTATTTTAGAGTCATATGATCAACATTAGAACCCCGAAAACTCAACTCTTTATAACTCCACACTCCGGGAAACTCGACAAGCCTGAAACACTTTTTGGCTTTGAAAAAAGAAACAAAACATAAACACGCACGGTATTTTCGTAAAAAGCTAATTTAATTTACAGTAACAATTATGCTTATAGACTATTACAGAGCAGTGAATATATAGCTCTGAAAAGACTGAAATGATATTTAAATAAATCCTAAACTATCATTAAAAGAATAAAACATAAAATATTGCTGTCGCACAGTAATAGCACTTTGATTAATAAGTGAAATAGCTAATTTAAGCTTACTTTGAATAAGGCTGAGGGTTCATTAAATAAAAATAATATCTCAAAGTTAATGCTTTAATACAGTTAATAAAGTTAAAACAGTATGCATAATACTATATGTAAATACTGTAATACTGTATGTAAATAACGGGCTTTAATTGGGTCTTACACCCTAAAAATATTTAAGTATTTGAAAATAACTAATACAGTACTATAGTAATATAGAAATACAGTACTAAACTAGTACTAATATTTCGAAACTGAAAATTTAACATTCTGTATGTATTTAATTCTCTATTTTATAAAGATTTTTAATATCTGACAGTGAGTTTGGAGTAGCCCAATGCAAAGATCCTGAGGATCCATGTGGATCCGTGCTTTGTAACCACGTTTTTGCACCACTGTGACCCTAGGCAACAGTGGGTGCGTGATTTTTTTGGTGCAAGATGTAGCCATGGAGATGCTATGTGATCTGATGGTGAATTTGGGGTGACCCAATGCAAAAATCCTGAGGATCCATGGGGATCCGTGCTTTGTCACCACGTTTTACATGGGGAGGGAAGGAAAAACACAGAAGGGACAAGAAGCACAAGAGGGGTGTGCGGAGAAGCAGCTGGCTAAGAATGCAGGGGAGGAGTTTAACGGGGTGGGGGGGAGGAAAGGAAGGCAAAAGTCCCCCCCCCCCCAAGCCAGCCCTCTCTCTCTCTCTCCCACCTGCATGTTTTTCGGCTGCCTGCGAGTCCCTAGAGCATGGAGAGGAGGAGGTGGTGGGCTGGAGCCTGCACGCAGTGTGACTAGGAAAGAATTAGAAGAAAGGACTCGATCCTTTCCTTAACCCTCTGCTTGCCAGGAGGGCAGGGGATTACCTGCTCTTTGTTGAGTTTGAGCAAACGCAGCAACAGAAGCGGGTGGGCAGTAAGACCCTGAGGCAGAATGCAGGAAAGCAGCAGCTTTCCGCCTTCCCTCCGCCCGCCCTCCCGATCTTATTTTTGCCTGATTTTTGCCTATTTTTGCCCCTGCGCTCCGGCGAGTCAGCTCCAGGGACCACACATTCGCTCAATAACACGCACAGACATTTCCCCTTACTTTTTAGGAGAAAAAATCTGCGTGTTATAGAGCGAAATTTACGGTAATAATTTTCTTAAATTATTGGGGGGGCAGAGCCCCCCCAAACGAATTTTTGAGGGGGCTCGGGCCCCCTCAGGCCCCATGGAGTCAGCGCCTATGGTCCCACCCCTCTATGATAGAAAGCAAAGGAACCAGTGTTTGAAGAATGTTGATGTATATTAGTTCATTTTTAATGCAAGTGGCTTTTTCTAGTCTGAGGGCCATTTTCATCCTTGGCCAACCCTCCAGCTGTAGAAGTGGCCAGAAGTGGCTGACTGATCAGGCATCCAGGCCAAGGTTTAGCACCACTGATTTTTCAGTTTAATCAGCCCTGTCAGCAGAAACCCTGTGCAAGAACTTCTACTTGCGCAATGGAGCTTCCCTCCCTCAACTCCTGTGCCCCCCAAAATTTGCTTGGTGGGATGTCAGGATAAACCCTCAAACAGTGCAGAAATGGCAACCTGGAATGCCTGTACAGATGGAACGACTGGAAGAGCTTGATGTTAAATTCCACTCAGTGATTTCACTCCTTAATAAAGATAACAGTTCACTATGCAGTGAGGAAGTGCCCCTACAGCTCCCATCCCAATATATAGTATCAGGTCGATAAATAAGCGAGTTATTGAAGGGGATTACTTATTTAGTATACTATCAAGACTACGTAGTGTGAATTTCTGGTATCCGTCAGGAATAACCTCCTATATAAACACCAATAGTATGTAGGATGTGGTAGTAATTCAACAACACTATCATTGCCTTCACTAGGGCAATACAAGACGAATCCATGTGTCATTGGATCATGGAGAAACCTGGAACATGGCACAACTTCCTTCAGTTGGACAAGAGCAGTTTTACTCTATCTTGGCAGCTAATGATGACATGGTATTCATGCATGTAGATGAGCCTGGAGGTGAGAGAAGGGAGTTTGGTGTGGTGTATACTTAAAAATCGTAAAAAGTTCTGAATTTCAACATGCATTTGATGTGGGTTGCAAAACTTCGTATGGTTCATGAAGAGAACCAGCTCTTAAAATGTGAAGATGAACTGTATAGCATATAGGCACCTAAGGTTAATCCTTGAAATAACATATATGCACTCATAATGATAAAGCATTTGAATCATACACTTGGTGAAGAGACTGCCAGATCATCCCTTAGGGAAGGACAGTTGTAGCTGCGTCCACACACTTGAGACCCCGCTGTTCTCACTCTTATTCTGTCAAGAACCCTGTGGCCCTGTTCATTTGTTTCATATAGTCCCTATTTATTTCCTAATCCAGTTTATTGTAATAGTTTTAGGCAGCTTTGAAATTGGCATAAGCATAGGCCTACCAGCTTTCTAGACCTGGTAATCTAAAATTAATGGTGATGTTAATAATACTGAGATGAGAGCCCCGTTCCTTAGGGACTCTCTGGAAGACCCTCACCCCCTGCAACCTATTGTTTTTCTTGCAGATACTGGGTATGGGACAATTTACACCTCTGATGACCAAGGCATCATATATTCGAAATCCCTAGAAAGGCATCTCTATACCACCACAGGGGGAGAGACAGACTTCACCAATGTGACCTCCTTGCGAGGCATCTACATCACTAGTGTGCTCTCAGAGGGTAAGTACTCAATTTCTGCATGGCGTCATGGGGACTGATGGATTCTAGATTGGCTGTAATTGAAGATTGAGGAATCTGTTAGGAAAGTAGCTGAAACTTTTCAGTGAGATGGAATTGAGGCATTTCTGGGAGATCCATTTGGGAGATCCATAATGCTTATGTTTGCTAATTTGTTTGAAATAGCTTGTTTTGAAGCTAGGTTTTCTCATAGGTGTTTTGACTAAAGGAAACAATCATGTTACTGTCTTAGTTTGTTGAGGACAAGTTCACTTGTCTTGCAGTACTGGTCTCTTCTGCTTTTACGAAGTTAATAGGAATAATCAACATTGATCTGTTCCTGTGCTTACTATATCTGTTAATACCCATCCTGTAAAGCAGGGATGGGGGACCTCTGCCTCTTCATATAGTCAGTTCTTATCATTCCCAGCAAGCATGGTCAAGAGACAGGGATGATGGGAGTTGTAGTCCAGCAACATCTGGAGAGCCACAGGTTTCCCATGCATACCAGAGAGTTACTTAGTTTCAGCCCAGGTTGAATCTCTTTAGACAGTCTGAGTGAAGTAAGGAAGCCAAACTCATATGTTAAACTGTGTTGTAAGGTTGACAGTTCCTATAGATGGGAATCAGGAGTGTCTTATTTGAAGCAGAAAGATGACACATCTGCACAGGGGCTGGAGCTTTAATATCAAGCTGTGAATACTGGAAAGGTTGTCCCTGAAATAATGGCTGATGCCCTGACATTGAACTCAGCCGGTGTGCTGCAAGAGCCAACCCAATGAGTCTCAACAGCGCAGTGTGGGACTAGGTTTGCAGTCTTACTCAATTTTCAAAGAGTTTGGTCCTCTTTTGCAAGATGTCTTGTCTTTTTGAATGCTTGGAATGTTTCTTCATGGCATGGGAATAAAAGAAAGCATTCATTTTTTTAATTATAGCAGGTGGCATTCAACCTTTGCATCCCATTAGTGAAAGCATTTCCACTTGTGCCACAGGGCTCTCCCCTCCCCCCCCCCACCTTCAGCACTTACTCCACACCATCCCCAAATATAATCTAGAGAGTTGGGGAAACCCATGGAACAGATTTAGGGAGCGTATGGGAGGAGGAGAGGGGGATAATGTTCCATTTCACAATAAAATCCTTGCACCGATGGAATGTGAGACTTAGCACTGCATTGGGTTTTACTCAGAGAGTAAGTATGTTGTATAGAATTTATTGCACAAATACTGACATTTTCTCCTCTCAATCAGATAATTCCATTCAATCGGTGATTACCTTTGATCAAGGAGGGGAGTGGGTGCACTTGAGGAAACCTGAAAATGCCAAATGTGACTCAACTGCCAAAAATAAGGAAAAGGTTTGTATGTTTATATATTGGATGTAGGATAATATTGTCAGGCCAAGTTATAGTTCTAAGTTACTTGTTTGGAAGTTGGTTCTACTGAAAACTATGCTTTCTAGTAAATTGAGTGTATGACTCAAGTGCAAGATTAGGGTGTGGTGGTACAGGGTGTGCAAAATCATAGTTAGAGACCAAATTTATAGGTCTTGAAATAGCATTAAACGTATTAAAGTTGCTGTAGCCTTTGTAAATTATTCATTAGGAAATTGGCTTACCAATAGCTGTATTATCTCATGCTGCGTGGTTAGAGCATCTAACTTACAATAAAGACAAAAATAAAGCATATTTTTAGGGATGTTTTGCAAGAGGAGTGGAATGCTCAACAAACTTTCTTCAGTGATCTGGGCCCAAACTATGCAACAGAAAACAGTTTGTAATTCAGCCTGATTTAAAACAACAACAACAGAAGGGAACAGGATTACGTGTGGAAGAAGCTGCCTTGGTCCATGTGCTATTTAAAACACAGTGTGTCAGCTAATAAAGCTTGGAAGCTTGGGTTCAGTTTGCCTTGGATTTGCACCAGTAAAGGTTCTCCTTTGTGGCAATTCTGTTGAAATTCAAGGGGTTTTTTGTTGTTTTGCTTTTAATAAGACCAAATATGTTAATGCTTCACCATTTTGCCTCCTTTTCTTATTGGGGTTGTCTTACATTTACAGTGCAGCCTTCACATCCATGCATCTTACAGCATCTCCCAGAAGCTGAATGTACCAATGGCTCCTCTGTCTGAGCCCAATGCTGTTGGAATTGTCATTGCTCACGGTAATGAATTATCCTTATGCACGTATAATACGATGTAAGATAATTGGCAAAGGATGAGGCTGTACTTGGGATTGTCTACTGGTTTCTGTATTTTACAGATCTGTTTTTTTCCTTCTTCCGCCAGTAAGGGTGGGTGAACTTAGGAATGAATACAAGTGGTGGACCTTCATGAGAGAACTGTAGTGTACTCATATCCATTGTATTGGCAATGGCCTTGTGTTGCAGGAAGTGTTGGGGATGCCATTTCAATAATAAACCCAGATGTTTACATTTCGGATGATGGCGGCTACACCTGGGCACGGATGCTTGAAGGACCCCATCACTATGCCATCCTGGATTCTGGGGGCATCATTGTGGCTGTTGAGCAAACGGATCATCCTATCAATGTGATTAAGTATGCAGGAACTTTATTTTGTTAATACTTCTATGGTGGGAGGACATGAGAAGTTCAGTGCCCACTTCCTCACTGTTACGTCACTTGGAACTATCCCTATAGAACAGTGTTACTCAAACTTGGGGGCCCAGCTGTTTGTTGGACTACAACTCCCACCATCCCTAGCTAGTAGGACCAGTGGCCAGGGATGCTGGGAAGTCCAACAACAGCTAGGGACCCAAATCTATGAAACACTGCTGTAGAATGATGTAAAGGAAGAAACTGGGTTCTCTCAATTTAGAACGTTTGAAAGGAATGAGGCTATCCTAACCACGAAGCTGTTGCTTGAGAGGAGTGATTTCAGAAGAACCACTAATTTCTATCCCTATTGACAAGCTCTCGTCCAGAACAGGCAGACATAAATATGTTTGGAATTCCAGCTAGGATAAAAGCAACAGACAGAAGAAGTCCCAGTGCACTTCTCCATTGCAAATCACCTTTTCCTGGCACTCATTTGCAAAGAAGTCAGTCATATAATTGTAGACTTGGAAGGCACACCAAAGGTCATCTAGTCCAACCCCATACAATGCAGGAATCACAGTTAAAGCATCTCTGACAGATGACCCTCCAGCCTCTGTTTCAAAACCTCCAGTGAAGGAGAGTCCACCACTTTCCGAGGGAATCATAGCTCTTAACAGCAGGCATTTCTTCCTAAAGTTTAGTCAGAATCTCCTTTCTTGTAATTTGAATCCATTGGTTCAGGTCCCAAGGCCCTCTGAAGTAGGAGAAAAAAAGCTTGTTCCCTCTTCCATGTGACAGCCCTTCAGATATTCAAACATGGCTATCATGCCACCCTCTCAGTCTCCTCTTTTCCAAGTTAAACACACCCAACTCCCTAAACCATTCCTCATAAGATTTGGTTTCCAGCCCCTTGATCATCTTGGTCTCCCTCTGAACACATTCCAGCTTGTCAATATCCTTCTTAAATTGTGGTGCCCAGAAACGGACACAGTACAGCGGAACCCAAGGTTCTGATATGCAAAGTGGCAAGTAAGCATGTAGTTTAGTCTAATATTCCTGTCACCTGTCTTGCATCCCCAGTATTTGAGAGTGGCTGCCTTAAGCTTCGTTAGGATTTCTGTCAGTCTAAATTAACCACAGTGATAATGCCAAACCTCCATTCCTAATCTTATCTGTTTCAGGTTCTCCACAGACGAAGGGCAGTGCTGGCACAACTATGTTTTCAGTAAGGTTCCTATGATGTTTACTGGCCTGGCATCAGAACCAGGAGCAAAATCGATGAATGTTAGCATCTGGGGATTTACAGAGAGCTTCCTGTCTCGTCAGTGGATCTCGTATACTATTGACTTTAATGATCTTCTCAACAGGGAGTGTGAGTAATCTCTTCCTTTTTTAACAAATAAGAATGTTAGCCAGCTGCCTGTCTTTAAATGGTCTTGACTGTATCTGTGAATTTAAAAAATGTGATGCAACTAGAGCAGGGGTCAGCAATCTTTTTCAGCAGGGGGCCAGTCCACTGTTCCTCAGACCTTGTGGGGGGCCAGACTATATTTTTTGGGGGGGAAATTAACAAATTCCTATGCCCCACAAATAACCCAGAGATGCATCTAAATAAAAGCACACATTCTACTCATGTAAAAACACACTGATTCCCGGACGTCCGCAGGCCGGATTTAGAAGGTGATTGGGCTGGATCCGGCCCCTGCAGCTCCCCTTAATTCCAGAGAGTGCCTGCCCCAGTTCTGTGGCTGATTGCACCACAGAATTCTACAGAAAAGCCCACAGAATTTTAGTAGTTTTTGGCTATCTCAGGAATCTGGTCATTATTCCCTCCTTAGGTATGGAGAAGGACTACACAAAATGGTTGGCTCACTCCAGCAATCCCAATGACCCTGCAGATGGCTGCATATTGGGCTACAAGGAGGAATACCTGCGCCTTCGCAAGTCATCTTTCTGTCAGAATGGCCGAGACTACGTTGTGACCAAGCAACCATCTGTCTGCACTTGCACATTAGGTGACTTCCTCTGGTATGTTTGGAGTGTTCCTCCCATAATCTATTCCCATGGCTGTGTTTTTTTCTGTTCTGAAATGGCCTGGGGAGTGACCATACTCCCACCCTGCCACCTTTGAGCTTCACTGAAATATTAAATCAGACTCTGCAGTTCATTTTCTGAAATAGTGAGATGGGGAAACTGTGGCCCTCCACATGTTGGCCTGCAGCTCTAATTAGCCCAGCCAGCATGATTAGTGGGATCTGCAGCCTAGCAACATCTAGAGGGCCACAGGTTCCCCATTCCTGACATATGTAGAATTGTGGTTTTATGACTCTATAAGTGTGAGGATTTTCAAGGAGGCAGTCAAGTGATTAAACATTGATTAAATATGGTGAAACCTGGGGGTTCTCAGAAGAAATGCCACATTTTGCAATCCAGATTCCATTATCAGTATAACAAGATGTGCAGGTTAATGTTGGTCTATTTTCTGTGGCTGAAGGAGCATGCAAGATTTTAAGCAGGCAGATCTTTCACAAACAGATGTCATGCAGATGCACATACCTACGCCATTTATTTGAGACAAAAGTGGCAGAAATCCTCTTCACTAAAAGAAATCATGCAAACTCATTGTTTGTTCAGATCCAAAATGTGGCTTTGGCAGGATCTGAAGTTCTCGGACAGGAACTGGGGTGTTGGGAGAGGGGCAGCATTAGGGACAATAAACATATCCCACACTTGGGCTGTGTACACACCATACATTTAAAGCACATGACTTCCCCCTGAGGATCCTGGTGACTGTGATTTACCCTTCACAGAGCTGCAGTTTCCAGCACCCATAACAAACTACAACTCCCAGGATTCTTTAGGGGAAGTCATGTCCTTTAAATGTATGGTGCGCACACAGCTTTAGACCATGAGAAGTTCCTACTGAGACTTCCTGTGGTTCAGGGTCTTAAGCAGATGCTGCTTGCTTGTTTATTCGTTTCCTTGTAGTCTCAGGCTGCGAACTTGATCATGAAAATAAGCTGCATGTCAATGGCTTCTCATTTAAGCCGCTAGGTTTTGCAGTAAATAGTCACGTCTGATGTTCAGCTTTGCTTGTGTGTGCTGCTTTAAAAAGGACCTCACGATAACTTCTGTGGGGAGCATTCAGCTGTGGAAAAATGAACAACGAAAAGGGTGGAGTGTAATTTAAGAAGACGGAAAATAGTTCAAACATTAGGGAGCAGAACTGTGTTGCTGGTAGCTTGTTCTACTGGACTCTAGCATGTACTGGCTCATTCTGATGACCTGTTTAACTGAGCATTCATCCTGATTTGTTTGCACAGATATAATGCTGCACAACATCAGCATCTCACACTTTCCAGTGCATTTCCCCATCCCTTTTGTTACCAGAAAAATCCCAGGGTGTTTTGGAAGGGTGGGTGGGGATTGTAAGCAGCTTTATTGTGCAAGAGTGCCAAATTCACTTTAACTGCACAAACTAAATTTGCTGGTATATGATTAATTCATACCTGAAAATAACAAGACTGAACATGGCCTTTGCATCCCTTAAACTTGCAGAGCCATAGTCCAGAGTACACAAATTACTGCAATAAATGTGTGTCTTGAACAGTGCTGGACTTAAACCCGAATGGCTTCTTTTTTAAAACCACTCAAGGGGGCGGTGTATGTGTGAACTGAGCATGCCTTCAAAAAGAGCAAGGTGGGAATAAGCAGATATTTCCACTACCGCCACCTTATGAGATGGCTAAAGCATCTTGCTTTTCTCTTGAAATGTTGTATAAACAAAAGCACCACACTCACAGCAACATGGACCTCATTTTGGTTTCCAGCTTGGCAGGACTTCCTGGAACACCCAAGCTTTAAGAAGCTGTTTTTAAAAGCTGAAATTTTGTGCACACTTGCAGCCATGGAAAGCTTTCTGTATGCTGGCTTACATCCCAGCAGTACTTCCTGGTATATCCATATGGCGGCTGACATCACATAGTTATGTGGGTGTTCCAGGATGTTTTGTTGAAATGGAAGCCGGTGTAAGTTCTGAACTACTTCAAGTGAACTCAGTGAGGAAAAAGAGGGTTCCTTAGCCACCTCATATGGTTGAATAAGACAAGCAATGCACACACACAAAAATTTCTACAAATGTAGCAGTGATGAAAGGTGCAGAAAACAGCTCCCCAGTTTGCAAAGGGACAAATGACCTTGCAAAATTGGAGGACAAGTTTTAGCCTAGCACTGGTTTTTGAGTGCTGGGGAAATGGAGAGATCAATCTGGATTTCTCACAATAGATTTTGAGGCTGTACAAAACCAGTAACAACATTGATGTCAATCTGGTTGTGGGGTTGTTTTAGAGGGCCCTAGAAGGAATCAGTACCCAATATCTCTATCATCTTCTCCCACCTGCTGTTGCTTTTTGAATATTTAAAAAACATTTTCATTCACACCCAGTTTATCAAGCAGCACTGAAATGGGTTTCTGTTCTAATTTTTCGGTTTGCATGGGTTCATTGTTGACACTGAATCTGCTTTCCATTCAGGGCCACATTCATTGCCATGGATACGTGTGCTGCATATTAGCAAATTAGATTGCTAATGCTTGGTAGGAAATAATTCAGGGTTGACGAACCTGTAGCCTGCCATTTTTGGTGACCCACAACCTTCTTTTTTTCTTCTGGCACCTCTTTTTATTTTTTTTTGGAAAAGCTCCACATCTCCCTCTGGTGCAGTGCCTTTGTTAGGAGCTCCTATAGGAAGGAAACAGAAAAGTCTTCTAAAGCCTTTTCCCTTTCTTCTAATGTCTTCTAGCATGGGAACCATTTATCCCTATGGTGCAGTGTCATTCAGAGTTAAGACCTTGAAGACATTTTTCTTTTCCTTGCTATTACAGCTCTAGGGTAGGAGGAAAGCCCCCAAGCCAGCAGTGGGAAGAAAAAACACAGGGAATTCTCCCCTCTGCAGCACCAACTTAATCAGCATTTGTCTTCTTGTTTGTTTGGTGTGTGTGTGTTGGCTATACCCACTTCAACCACACTCACTGCTGGCATGTGGCTCTTGGCAGTATGGCTAACCCTCAACGCATCTATTGGGCTGAAATGTATTTGCCACCCCTGAAGAAACTGGATGCTTCATCATAGGGTAGTTTCTCCTCCTGAATGTTCTGTCAGTATATGGGCCAGTGATACAACTAGGCATGTGAAGTATTATCACCAAATTCCCGAATAACCATTAAAAATGTATAATTCTAGTTTGAGCAACCACATTTAGTGGTTGCACATTTAATTGCAGCAATAATGAGGTGATGCATGAGTTGATACTCATACTGTGTGTGGGTTGTTAATGTCTGTCTTCCTACTCTTGGAATTTGTGATGCAGTGATTTTGGCTACTACCGTCCAGAAAACCATTCCAAGTGTGTGGAGCAGCCAGAGCTGAAGGGGCATGACCTAGAATTTTGTCTATATGGGAAGCGAGAGCGGCTAAAGACCAGCGGGTAATTTTCTATGATTATAATAGATGGAGGAGATGGCTTGGTCCTGTGTGTACTTGTTTTTATAAAACAGATATATGTAGTCTACTGGGAAGAGGACTATATTCTGATGCCCTGCAAATACGCTGTAAAATTATTCTCTTCCTCTCTCTGAACACGCTGTGTTTCTGGAACAGTAAGAATCTCCCTTAGAATCAAAATATGCCCCTTGCTGTTGTGACCATGGCACTATATCTCCCAGTAGAAGATGTAGTATAGCCATCTGTAATACATTTAAGGTGATTCATTCTGTATTCTGTATTGGGTGGGGAGATAGTTCTGAAGATAGAACTATCTTGGCTTGTAAATTCTGTGGACCAGAAGCAGCTGAAATAATTTAGCATGCCATGTTTGCATTTATTGTTTGAGAATTCTGGACTTTCATGTCATGTGACTTCCATGTTTTCTTGGAGGCCACTGCAGCCCTATAGACCTGACATGCATACCCCTCTAGGTGCTCAGCCCTGAAAGAATCATGGCTTTGGGGAATGTCGGACAGGTGATTTGAGGATACCCAGCCTAGCAATGGTGAAACCATGTTCTTGACTTCCCACTGATGCTTGGAAATGAAGGGGTTAGCTAATTTAGGTGGCTTGGAGAGCTGTCACTAATAAAAGAAGCTTCGCAATAATAGATTATTGAGACTCTTGTTGAATTTCAGATATCGGAAGATCCCAGGAGACAAATGTGTTGGTGGGGAAAATCCCATTCGTGAAGAGACTGATCTGAAGAAAAAATGCACTAGCAACTACTTGAACTCAAGCCAGCTGGTGAGTTTTTAAAAATGCAGAAAGAACTGTAGTGGGGCAAAGCGATAGAGGAAGGGTGGGCAACCTTTTTCTCCTTTCAAGGGCCATATTTCCTTGGGTTATTCTGTGTGAGGCCACATGCTGGCAGGGGAAAGCCACTGGTGAGTGGAATCACCCCTTTTTTCTCTCTGAACCCCCTTCTCTTTTTCCTCTCCAGTGTGCTAGAGTGACAGATCACTCTTGTCAGAGGCCTGCAGTGATGGCATGCAGGGGGTCAATTGAAATTGGGCTGGGGGCTGCATATAGTTCAAAGGCTGCCGGCTGCCTATATATATGAGAGGGAGAAAGAGAGTAATCTAACCAATGTAAAAAGAGTGCTTGAAAAACAGCCCATTTGTAGTTAATATTTGAGAAGCAGTTTTTCTTAAAATGCTTTGCCAATATTAACCTTGACTCTGTTCAAGCAGTAAAATGAATGAGCTTTCCAAATTGGCTGCTGAAGCTGCGGTTTGGCATTCTGAACCAAGTAGTCAAATTTCACCCTTTCCAAAATCAGCTGTTTCATTCTCTCTCCCCAAATCTTTATAATCCTCCTGTGATCCATGCAGGGCAACAGAGTAAGTTCTTGAGGTATGGAGAATAAGCTAGGAGAATCATGATAGAAATGACTTGGTAATTGAAGTGATCTAATAATTTGTCATAAAATCTTGATGCATCTCTCTCTTTTCTTTCTACAGTCTACTTCCTCCAACTCCACTCCAGTCATCCTGGCTGTAATAGGCTTGATGCTTATGACTGCTGTAGCTGGAGTAGTCATCATTAAGAAATACGTTTGTGGAGGAAGGTGAGCCTTGGGAAGGGATTGGCAAGATCATTCTTACTTTTAACTATCGTTCAGTTATTTTTATGCTGCCTTTCAGTGCCAGAGACTCTCCCGCCACAGAATTAAGAGCATGAAACCAATTCAAAACAGGAAAACAGTAGCCATGTAACATAACACATACATAAAACAGCAGGAGTTGTAACTATAAAATCACCAACCTTATTCAGTTAAAAGCAGATTGGGATAGTGAAATCAGTAAGGCCCACTTAAAACAAGCCAGAGAGGCTTCTGTGGGAAGGAGTTCCACAGGGACAGGGCCATCCTGAAAGGTGCTCTTATGTTTGTCGACCTGATAGATCTTAGTGGTAGATCTTTGTGGCTGGTCTTGGAGCCCAAACAGAAGTGTAAGCAATTGTTCAAATTACCAGATCCCAAATGCTTTAGGACTTTAAAACTAACAACGAGTGCTTTACATTGGCAACCACTGTAGTTAGTACAGATAAGGCTTTATATCAGACTACAGCTGTTTATGGGGGCCAAGCAGTCTGCACCAGTTGGCACTTCTAAATTGTC
The DNA here is from genome assembly GCF_951804945.1 of Podarcis cretensis. Lineage (NCBI taxonomy): Eukaryota > Metazoa > Chordata > Lepidosauria > Squamata > Lacertidae > Podarcis > Podarcis cretensis. The sequence continues at coordinate 49,627,444 of NC_137175.1, read as the reverse complement.
TTTAAAAGCAGACCCACGTACAGCACATTATAACCCAATCTGATGTAACCAGGGCATGAATTACCATAGTCAGATCCACTTTCTTCACAAAGGAATGCCACTGGCAAATTGACCACAGCCCATAAGGAGTGCCTGACAACTGATGTCATGGGTACCTCCATAAACTGCTCTGAGTCCAGGAGAACCCCCAAACTGCAAACATGATCATGGCAACCCTGGTCACAACATTCCTAGATCAGCAGGCTTGTCTGCCCACAGTACCTCTGTCTTGCCTGATTTGAGCTTCCCATAGACATCTAGTTGGCTACTGTGAGAAGAGGATGCTGAACTAGACTCTTATATTCTTGCCTTCATCCCTCATCCATCCCAATACCTGTTCCACAACTTTGTTAGGAGAGATAAAACTACATGCCAGCTGCATGCCTACGACACTTTAGCCCAAAATGACAGATGGATTCATGTAGCATTGTTGCACTGCCAGATTTTTAAAAAAAATCCTATATAGGTTCTAAAGTTACCCAATGTTTATTGGCTTAGACCAGATAAGACAGCCAGAGAAATGGTGTCTCAGCAGCAACCCATATAAAGTTCTTCCAAAAGTCTCTGGACGTTATATTCACTTCTGTTCGAAGAATGTTGATGCTACTGCCATAGGGCCAAGTTCATTTCATGTGTGTTTGTCTTGCCCCCTAGGTTTCTGGTTCACCGATACTCTGTCCTGCAGCAGCATGCGGAAGCTAACGGCTTTGATGGAGTTGACACACCAGATGCCAATAAAACGGGCTACCATGATGATTCTGATGAGGCAAGTGATTGTAACTGATGTGTATGTGTGCACACCATGCATCTTTCTGAGCAGTACATGTTGGGTTAGAAAGATAAATTTGAACCCCAAGCATGTGATTTTGGCTTATGTCACTTTGAAAAAGAAACAGCTGTATATCTCTGGGGGGCTAAGTGGGTTGTATTCGCCACAGCAAAACCGCAAAGAATCATGATCATCAAATGTTAACAAGAAGTATTATCTTCCCCTCTTTTCTTCCCAGGACCTTCTGGAATAGTGATATTGCAGATCTAACTAGAATTGGATTCACATGGATTTAGATGCTGCTACAGAAGGGCACGAATGCAGACGGTTCATTTTACTTCTAATTTGAATGCCTTTTCCGTATCCAAGGGATTCTGTGTTCCTACTGCTTCCATCAAACTGTCTAAAACCAAGAAGGCTGCAAGAACTGCTTTGGGTGGGTGGGTGTAGAAGGGGGAGATACTGCAGCTCTGAATAAGGAAGAAGGGAAACCTTTTTTTTAAAAAATGTAACTTTGTCTTAATCAGATTTCTTTTTCCAACTCTTAAAGGAAAACTAAATAGGAATGTGAAAGCAACATTTCGTTAAATATTAGCATTACTAGGTACAACATACCTTGCTACTAGGAGAAGGCTCCAAATCCCTGGGTGGGGGACATGTTCCACTCCAACACTGTGATGACACTGCTTTGAAGCTGTTGCAGTGTGAGCAGCACTTCTCCTAGCAAGCAGGGCAATGAGATGCTATGGCAGGGACTGAGAAAGCTAACCAGCATCCCGGGGCTGTGTGCCAAAACAGGGTTGCTTTTCGTTTTCACTGAAATGTAATCAACTGGGCAGATGTGTGCCATGCAAAGCAGAGATTATTCCAAGGCTAGAAGCAACTCTGTGGCTCTCCGATTCCAAGGAACTAAAGTGTGAAATCGGCATGTGTGTTGCCATAAATCTAAAAAGCAAAAGCATGGGGGTGGGGGTGGGGGTAAATTTATCAACTGTAAGACTAAGTATACAGATATTCCAGAAATATGACTTGTTTAGAATGTTATGAAGGAACAGAAATTGTTTGCTTTAAATCAGGTTCTTGAAGGAAAGTTTTGTTGCGCTACCAGCAGCAGCTTGATGTATTGTTTCTAATTTTCATTATATTTTTAGATTATACGTAGATCAGTGGTTGCTACACATGCACCGCTTTGCTACTATGTTTTTCTGACTTCTGTTCAGTTTGACTGTTATGTGCCATGTGGAATCATAACTATTTCTCAATATTTTTTGGGTTCACAGAGGGTATTGTGAATTGAACCTGGAGAAGGTAGTAAGTTAAGTTTCTTGAACTCAGTAGCTAAAAGTTGGCCTGTTGGGATGTGAATTGGCGACGGAGGCATCCCACTCCAGTAGCTATTATAGTAAGAACCAAGGGATTCTTACTATAGGGAATCCATAGAAACACAAAGTATTGAGCCAGTGCGTGGCATAGGTAATATTCGGCTTCTGTTGCTTTGAAGGGACTGAGATGCTTGGAGAGACATGTTTGAACTTGAAAGACCTTCATAACATTCAGTAATGTATTTTCTTGAATTTTGGTCCCCAGTGGTACTTTTTACACTTATCTTAGGACTTTGTTCTATTCCAGCATAGGTGAGTGATTAGTCACAATTTGTCCACACTTCCTGCTGCATTTCCCCAGGGAAAACCACTCTTTTGTGCTTGATCGCAACAAATGGCAATTCAGGTTGGGTTGCAATTTGTTGAGATCTATTGCTAAAGAGCAGTTTTCCCTGGAGGAAAGCAGCAGGACAAGAGGAAGTGTGGATAAGCCCCTAGACAAAATATGATTCCCCACTCACCTGTGTTGGGAGCGTGGCAGGGTCTGAATACCTTCCACATACCACCTGTACCCTTAATCTTGCTATGAACGCCTATACTGGAACTTGCCCCACTCTGCTTTTATTCCCCAAGTGTTCCTGCTGGTGAGGCAGCACTACCAGGAAGGTCTCACTGGAGGTTTCAGGCTGAGGCTGCCTTTGCTCCCTTGTGGTGCTAGGGCATGCATCCAGACACGAGGAGCCCTGGGACACATAGCATATTTTCCCCAGGGTCTCTGGTGTGTGTGTGAGATGCTTAAGGACCACCTTCCCCTTACCCAGCCCCAGTACTTCCCTAAGATTATCAGAGGAAAACTTGCTGGTAATGCTGCAACCTGCTGAGTGTCATCCAGCGACAGTCTGGAAGTGGTCCTTCTCCATAGTGGCATCTACCCTCTGAATGCCACACTCCGCAATTTTTCAGGAGGCACTGACTGTTGGGTATTTCCACCATTAATCAGTTTAACTTGCCTTTCTTCAAAGAAGCAGGATTTGTTAGATATTCAGTGGCTATCAATTATGCCCTAGTGGTTAGGACATGTTGGTAAAGTCACAGAGCTTTTCACCCCTCTTTTTGGCAATAATGAGAGTCAGAAACATGAAATAAAGTGTCTGTCCTGGATTTGTTTTTCCCACAGTTACTTTGGCTTTACTGTGCTTTTTTATTGGGCCCTTACTTCCTCCCTTACATCACTGCATCATTTGATTATATCTCAGGGTGTTATTGTCTTCCTTGGTATAAAATTATTTTGTCCCTTGCAGAAGGTACCAACAAGGAACACATGGCAAGGAGGAACATTTGTCCCTGGAAGACACTTGTAGCTTACCGTATTCCACTTCTTGTTTATTCTCACTCCATTTAAACCTGATACAGAAGCACACTTGCATGTAAATAAGAGTGCTGTTTACAGTCAATATTAAACTCACAGTAACTCAACCAGGAACTGAAGGGGGCTCAATAACCTTGTGTCTGACAGCTGCTCCAAAACCCCTGCTCTTAACATATTTGAACTTCTTGTGTACATCTGTTCTGTGCAGAGCCAGGTTCAAATCGCTTTACTATCCATGTGATGTGGCTGAAACTCTTTTAAGTGCTGGGCTGGGATTGTGATGGAAAGCCTGTAATGTAGCTGGTGACGACCTTTTCCATTTCACTGAGAACATAATCTGACTACTTACTCTTGCTATTATATGTCCTATTTTCTATGTTTATTAAAGCATCTCTGGAAGGGTGGTTAGGTAAGGGAGTTCATTATTGGGCATGACCTGTTCCATTGCTCCATTTCTGTTGATTCCCCTCTCATAAGACACTCCACATTGTGGCACATTGGCTTATAAAGTGAGAGCATTCAAGGAACTAGAAACCTCAATAAACTAACCAGGTCCTTGTTACTGTCACACATTTGCTGCCGTACACAACAGTAGCCTTGTCCTCCATAGTGTTGAGTATGTAGGTAACACTGCATCTTCGTCACTGCTCTAAGGGTGCTGCCTAAGTGACAAAGCAGTCCTGAAAATGTTGCCATTGCATGAGCTTTGAAGTATCATTGTCTCCCTGATGTGTCTGTAAGGCAGACCAGACCAGACCATGTGCATAATGGCTGTAAAATATAACATAACAAAAAGCCATAGCTAACACACTCCTCTACACACAATTTCTTAAGATGTACAGTCTGAGGCAAGGTGCAGAAGAAAAATAAAGGAGCCATGTATAGAGTTTGTAAATAAGCCTGGCTATATTATAAATTTGTACTGGTATTTTTCTGTATATTTGCAATATTTGGGTTAGAAATAAAGACAAAAATTGGGCTTTTATGTGGTCTGCCTTTACTCTTGTGAGTGTGAAACCTTGCTGAAACCCGATCATAAGGAGCAACGTACATCATTTAGCCATTTTTTCAGGGCTGCTGCTCAGCACTGAGCAACTTAAGAGCCTGCTGGATCAGGCCAATGGCTCATCAAATCCCAAGTGGCCAACAAGATGACTCTGGGAAACTCTCAAGCAGAACTGGAATAGTTTCCAGCAACATTTTCAAAAGAATTTCTCCCTCTGACTGCAGGCAGAGCACAACCATCATGACTTGTAGCCGCTGATAGCCTTAACCTCTATGAGTTTTTCGCTACCTCCTGTGGGAGTGAGTTCCATAGGTTAATCTTATCCTGAGATAAACATAAGAAGTAAAGGTGTAGTTTTGTCTCTAGGACTGGCCTGTTCATGTGGCAGACTAAAGCAGCTGCCTTGGGTGGCAGAATCCAAGGAGCGGCACTGCTGTGGGCATCCTACCCTCCCCCAAAGAAGCGGCTGTGGTGGGTTCTGGCAAGATCTCGAAGGAGCACTGCAGGTACCCCACCTACCCACCACTGCTACTGCAGAATTGAGATGTGGCGGGTTTGGGGTTCCAGTGAGATCTCACAAACAGCCCTATGAAATCTTGCCGGAACATGTAAGTCACTGTGCAACCCCAGTAAGCAAGGCTGCAATGGGGTTGCATGTGCAGGCTGGTCCTTCCCTTTTTCGTCTCCGACAATAAAATGGGATAGGCAACCCCTGTCTGTCTATGGTTTCTAGCACTGCCTTTCCTGCCCTGGATATGGATGGGAAAAGAAGAGGCAACAAGAAGACTGCCTTGCCATCTTATGCCTGGCTGTCCTTCACTTGCACAGCTACCCTGTTGGAGATATTGCAGTTCTCTTTCCCATGTGAACAGCCTGTAGTGTTTCATCTGCATTACAATTTCCCAGATAGTTCTAGAGGTTGGAAGGTGTGTGTGTTTGACCATTCAGCCCAGGGTATATCTCTAGGGTGTGCTTTTGAACCTTGCAGAGTTTCATTTTCCCTTACTCTACAACCTGTTTTAGTAAGATGATCTACCGTGAAATTATTTCCTTGGACGTAAAGTAAAAGCTGCTGCTGACCATTTCAGTGGCAAAGCTTTGGAATCTGTAGACTCTTCCACAATAAGGGCTGGCAACATCGGCTCAAAGCTTGGCTCCATGTTTTCCTACACAGAAAGGAGGGCTAAGAAAAGACTGGTACTTTCTCTCCCCCTGCCCCAGACACCCACTTCTCACACCCAGCACAGGCACCTGTGAATTCCTGGCATCGGATGCACCTTAAGGGCATGGCATGCCCTTCATTTACTTCAAGACCCTAACCTATTTCTGCAGTAGCACAGCAGTTGCTTGTATGTCCTGTGCTAAGAATGTGTTTGCTGGTATACAGAGTCTTAAGATGGAATCAGAAAGTGGCAAATGGGGAACTGGGGACCTGGGCTGCTGCTTTTCAATACAAAGAGAAGCAGTGGAGAAAGGGTGACACATCTTGGGGATATTTTTAAGCTCCCCGCCCCCCCCCCCCAGTCAGGGTTCTTAGAGGTGTGCATGCCACAAATCAAGTTGGAAACTTCAGTACATGGGGAAGATTTTTAATTACTTCCGCAGCTGCTACTTTTCCCTTGCAAGTTAGGCCTCCCCCAAGGATTCCAGACCCATATTTGCTGCTTAATGTCTTATCTCATTCTGAGGATCAAGCCACACAATCACTTGCCAGTCCCCACTTTTTATGTGCTGTTTTTGTTTTATTCTTGGCTCTGATTTTTCTTATCTCTCTGGTGTTCTTCCTCGCCACTCCCCCATCTTCATTTTGTGCTGTATGTACAAAATAGATAGTTTTTGTGTGCCTGAAACTTAGACCTAATTTTTATTCATATTTATATCTGCCTGCCTATTATCTGTCTGTCTGTCTATGTATCTAAACTAAACTATGTATCTGTCTGTCTATGTATCTAAACTATATAGCACACACACACACACACACACACACACCTGCCTGGATAGTTTGTTTGAAACAAACTTGCACACTTCACTAGGAGAGTGAAGTTAGCATAACAAGTTTACCTTTGCTCAGAGCATGCCATGTGCATGGGGGAAAAGCAAAAGGTGTGAGCCTTGAAGACATCCACTCTGAAACAAAAACAGGCATCAAGACCTTCATTAGCATCTCTCCAGTGGTTGGAACAGGCTGGGTCATGTCACGAGTTGCTTTCCACCTGCCAGCCCTCCAAGACATCTTTTGACTAATAATGTCAAAAACTGTGTGACTTGAAATATAATACAGAAATAGATCTACTTGAAAAATGGAAGAGTAATTTGAGAATGTCTCCTTTAAAATCTTGTGGCCCATGTGGGGTCAAGACTTGGGGACCCATCACAAGCATTCTCATAATCCTTTGACTGCACATGCACTATAAATGTTTGATAGGCAAACATTTAAACAGAATACAGCTGGCCAGTGCTACTTTTCTAGAAAAAGAGGTGCTGGAACTCACCATGAACACCTCCCTTGTTCTCTTGTAATGGCAATGGGGGCCACCTGAGAGGTGCTGGAACTGAGTTCTGGCAAGTTCTGGCTGAAAAAAAGCTATGCAACTGGTCCATATTAAGGGGGGGGGAGAGATTGAGTGGATTTTTGCAATGCCTCTTCCATCCCCCAACTCACTCTTCTATTGCAACAGTGCAAGTTTGCTTCCTGCAATCTGCCTGTTGTTTTCCACTTTAAAAGGATGCCCTTTTCAGAGTTTCTTTTTATTCTAAAGGACAGAATATGGCACCAAAAGAATGAATGGGAAATTGCTCATGTGTACTGCAATGGATATGAGTTACGTCACACAGCCCTACCAATGACCACCTTTTCCATAAGGAAAAATGAAGTACACCCCAAAGTATAGCACCTCTTTTTGGCACACACACTCCCCCCCCCTTTAAAAGTGGACACTGTTGAATTAACAAATGCCAGATCCAAACTATAAGGATGAGCTCATTGGCTACACGGGATCAAGTGTGACTAAACCATTTGGGGGGCTCTAATCCCCAAATCCACATTGCCACTTGTTTTTCCAGTACTTGCTTGTATTGTGAGTTGTTCTATGTAATCACTGCATTTCTGTACTATCCTGTACTAAGTTCTTCTATACAAAGAACTAATGGCAGCTTGCATGTGGTTATTCCATCAACTACATGTATGAAAAAATATACATACCTGAAGATACTTGGCTCTGAATTTAATATTTTTTTCAGCTACTTTCCCCATTCCTAGATGCCTTTAAATGCTTGGTGAAGGTGCATGTCTGCTCAGCAGAAGCCCCTGAACCCTTGCCCTTTTATCAATCTGTTCCCAAAGGGATGGTCCCGAAACTAATTCTAATAGCAATAGTTCACTTTCAAGAAGTTAAGTTTTGCCAGCAGAGATGGAGGGGTAGAATGGCTCACTCCATCCTAGGTTGATTTCTGCTCCAATATGATGTGACAAATGATTCTCTCTGACTGAGCTGGCTGCCTTTGGTGCTCAGGTGAAAGAGTGCTGATAGGCAGGTCTTCTTTAGTGGCAGCATCAGTAAGAGAGCCACAGCAGCATCAGTAATCCGAACCACTTGGGGTGTGTGTGTTTGTATACCTAAGTCAGTCTGCAGAGGTTCTGAAAAGAGACAAAGACAAGGCAAAAGGAAAATGCTCCCGACTCCAGCGTAATTTACACATCCATTTGCTTTGCTCTCTAAGTGGTATCCGGTTCAGACATCAGCAGTGAGGTATGATCCTTTGCTTCCTCACATCCTCTCATTGTTAAATCCTTAGTTTTAAAGTTACCCTTCCGGATTGTTGAACTTGTCCCTCCATCCTAAGCATGTTAAATGGTAGAGATCTTAGAACAGAGTCTTGTTCAGATGTGTTGTTCACACTGGGCCATTTCATATGTGTCCTACAGAGGATGCATTTCTTTGTGGGAAAGAAAGAAGATGATCTCAACATGCTATTGGTGACTCAGAAATGAATCTGATATTTTAAAAAATCTGTTGGATTTGAAAATCTGTTGGACAGAGATTGGGTCCAGGTTTTTGCACTTTCAAAGTATGATTATGCAGAAGTCTGTTTTTGAAGGGGAGGGCAGTTATAATCTTCTGAGCATTTTATATATTTATTTTTCACATTTCTATAAAATCCAATAATGAAAGTTCTTTGCACACCTTAGAATAAATTACAAAGATCCCAGTGAAACCCCCTGTTCTGTATCTTACTATGTGGATCAAAATTCAAGTAAAGACTGTTGTATGGAGGCTCTGTTGTGAAACTAAAGTCTGTTCTGAGAACTAGCCTTACAAGCTTCAGGCATAGCAAATAGCTCCTCTGTCCCCAGAACACACAATCCTGGTATGTTTTGTTGAACCTGTATCTAGACCTCTTCTTATGATTCTTTCCTGCAAGACCCACATGATTCTTCATTTCACTTTTCATGTAAATTCTTTATGGGTGTATTTCCATGGAGGAAAACACTTATACTGAGTCACTGCTAGCAATGCAGGTGTCTGGTGATCTAAAAGAGACTTGAGTAAGAGCTCATTTATCCATGTTTGTTATTCTGGCCCCTAAGCCAGACCTTGGGGTGTGAATCCTAGTGCACTTTTCACTGCAGGATATACATGGAAGTAGGCGTGAACCATAGTCCTTCTAGGACACTGTCCTTTTCACAATCATAAACTCTGGGTTGTAATTAAAGCCGCTGTTTTACTTGTGCGATGGAAATAGCATCTTTCTGTACACACACAAAGTAATACAAAACAACCATGAGACAACAACAACAACCCAAGAAAACCAATTAAATTTTACATGGGGGTGTTTTTTTGTCCTAGCCAATGTAACAGTATGGAGTAAAACATTTCCAGCTAAAACTGATCCCCTGAAGTGGGCATATGTGCCGAGGCAGAATTTTCTGTTTGCAAATAAACAAAAGAGCCTATCGAAAAATAAACACCATGCAATCTATTGATTTATTTTGGTCACTGTGGTCCTTTTTTGTTGTTGTTTCTTTGTCCCATGTAATGTTAATGTATTGAGATTAAAAATGCTCTGTGCCTTGTTCAAACACAAAGGAAGCAGACTTAAATGCCCTTCTGACAAACAGAAACCCCTGGAGAAGCCCATTTGCTTGGGGTGTGTGTGTGTGTGCTGTGGTCAGCTGTGCATGCTGCATGGTTTGTATATTGCAGTGAATGCCTCCCTATGTGTCAAAGACACACAATACACATAACTTTGGAGGAGACAGACTGTAAGTGTGTGTGTGTGTGTGTGTGTGTGTGTGTGTCTTTGGTCAAGTACAGTTGACAAGCAAGACTCCCACCATAAATCTGAACTCTGCTGAGCACTTTAAATAAGGAACACTGGGCAGAGACGAAGTACAAATGGAAAGACTGTTGGCACACACTGACATTCAAATAATTCATGCAGACTTTCTTCCTTCTTCCTGTGCAAGCCGTAAGTAGAAAGTCAGGTGTCTCCTCTCACCTTCCTCGCCCCTTCCTCATTCTTAATAGTGCAGATTGCTTTGAACAAGACTATCATTTCCATGATTATCCCAAATGCTGCATTTCAGAGTGCATTGAAAGTCATATCTTTGTTTCCAGGGAACAGAAGAAAGACTGGCAGACTGCTAGAAAATTCTATGGCACAGACTAAATAAGTAACTGATGCTACCATGGACTCCAATTCCAGTGCAGGGAATGTCACCAGCTCTGGCTTGAGCGACCTTTTCCTCCTTTATAGCAAGAACGTGTTTGCTGTCCTCTATGTCCTCTTCTTCCTCCTGGGCATGCCTGGAAATGGCTTGCTGCTCTGGATCCTTTTCCGAGGTCTCCAAAGAAAGAGTGGCAGCCACATCTCACGCCTGACGGAGCCCCTCTTCCTCAACATTGTGGTCCTGGACCTCCTCTTCCTCCTCTACAATGCCCCTGTGATGTTTGGCAACATCCTTTTCAGGGACTGGCGCCTGGGCCGCCTGCTGTGCGTCACCAACCACAGCTTCTCCATGTGGGTCTCCTTTGCTGCCTTCTACAGCATGCTGGCCATCGCGCTGCTTCGCTATACGGCGATCCTCCACCCCATGAGAGTGATGCCCATCTCCCAAAAGCAGATAGTTATCGCTTGCGGGCTCATCTGGGTGACCTGCCTTATATTCTCCACTCCGCTCTGGATTAATTATGAGATCATTCACGTGGAGGGGCAGACGTACTGCGTGAACCAAATGGCAAGCAAGGAAGTTAACCTTTATCTGCAGCTCCTGGGAGGGGTGGGCTTCCTGCCTCCCACATTGCTGATGGTTTTCTGCTACTTGAGGATCATCTGTACCCTCAAGGTTAGGAGGGGGCTCTCTATGCACACAGCCTCCAGCCTGCAAGTGAACTGGCGAGCTTCAGTGATGGCTTTGGTCACCATGGTGACCCTGGTGGTCATGTGGCTCCCCTATTGGCTGGTGATTTTCTTTATCAAGTACGACCAGTTGCTAACCACAGCCCCTATGTACTTGGCTTATCACCTGACTTCTCTCCTGGCCTTTGCCAACCGCTGCATTAACCCCATGATCTGCTTCTGCCTTTCTTTCCAGTTCCAGGCCAGGCTGAGGAACCTCTTTAGGAGGGTAGGAAAGGAATTCGTCAAGTAGGTCCTATCCATTTGGGTAAGATAGAAGTGTTAGGTAGCATGTGACTAAGGTGTACAATACTGTCAGGGGCTCAGGAGCAGAGGCACAGGGAAGAGAGGAGATGGAGAGCGAAGGGGAAGAATCCGAGGGGAGCGTAGGAGAAGAGGACAGTGGACCGAGGGATTCCATGAGCCTCTCCAGCGAATCGGAAGATTCACAGAAGGGGGCGCCAGTGGCCAGGGGTAGGGGTTCCCAAGGGGAACGCCCCAGGAGCAAGGGGGCAGCAGGGACTCCCAGAGCAGTAGTTGGAAATCAGGACCAGCTTCCCCACCAGAGCAGAGTGGGGGGGAAGAGTCCCAAGTATCGGGGCCAGTGCATTCCCCACCAGGGAGAGAAGATGAGGCAGGGCTGACCACACCTCCATCAGAAAGTCGGACAACGGAGGGGAGGTCAGATCCGGCCAGTATCCCGGAAGAGGGAAGCAGTGACCGAAGTAGTGTAACGGTTAGGAGAAAGGTCACTGGGTTGGCGCGAGAGGCAAGTTCAAATGTACAGGAGCGCGGGACAGCAGAGAATGAGGATTGGGAACCAGGTCCTAAAGCCCGCAGGAGGCAGGGGGAGGAGCTAAGCGACTCAGCGTCGGAAGAGTCCAGAAAGGGCAATGCCCCAGCGGGCAGGAGGACCCAGAAGAGGAGAGAGCAGCGGAAAAGGTGGAGCAGGGCTAGGATCTTAAACTGGTGTCAGAGGGGAGGAGACTCAGACGGGACTTCGCCGATCTAGGGTTTAAGATGTAGGGCTGCGCGCTGCGGCTTTGAAATGGAAATTGAACTTCAATAAAGACTTTTGTACATTACGACAGCCTAGCGTTGGTCCTCTGTGAGCTGGGACCTAGAGGCAGCTCTGACAAATACGCTTTGCTAAAGTTGTGTGGAACAAGAATTTATTATTTCCTGTCCTGTAGCCTGCCTGAGGGATCCCTTATGTCAGCTCTGGAGGGCCACCGATTCCCTGTCCCTGCTTTATGTGACATACACAAGAGCCCATAAGGAGAAAATCATATGTGGGAACTTAATTAGTTGCACTCGTTTAAAATATTTGAATCTACTTCTAGGAAAAAAATGGTAACCCCAGGAGAACTTTAGTTTATGTTAAATCCTGTCTAGGGGCTTCATTTCCTAAAATGCCTTATGAAGGCATTTTTGATGTTGCATTATTGATTCACATTATTGATCAGTTCCTTTCTGCCAATAACATATTGTAACTATAACTTGAAGCTGATACTCAGCTCGTATCCATGCAGAGAAGGGCTGCCTTCTGTTTGGACTACCAAACGACACCTTTGAATTGGTGATTTCTGACTTGTTTGTGCCATTAATTGGACACAGATTCATTCCCAAGGAATACTGCATGTTCGTTTACCTGAAATGGTTCTAGTAGCAGCAACAGACAGGGGTCACTGGAGAGAACATTAATTGTGCTGAAGCTTCCGGGCTGGGAATTAAGAGTCCCTGAAATAACCTTTAATATTTGAGCTGAGAAATCTATTGACTTGTAGAATAGGCTAATGAGGTCTCGGTGAGAAACAAGAGTGTGGTTCATTTTTCCTCTACCATTAACAGCCAAATTATCCTATACAGCATAATTACCTGAAGCTCCCTAATGTGAAGAAGATATAGCTCTTTTTCTTCCCACACCAAGCTTCTCTTAAAACTTATCATTATTCTTTTTTCCATTGCCTTTATATCCCACCTTTTTCTTCACAGAGAACAAGGTGGCATACATGGTTGTCCCCAGGGCTTTTTTCAGCCAAAACTCACTGGAACTCAGTTCCGACACCCCTCAGGTGGGTGCCATTGCCATTATACAAAGGAGGCATTTATGGTGAGTTCTGGCACCTCTTTTTCTAGAAAAAAAACACTGGTTCTCCCCAACCTCAATGAATCTTTACAACAACCCTGTGAGGTAGGTTAGGCTCAGAGACTGTAACTGGCCCAAGGTCAACCATAATAATAATAATAATAATAATAATAATAATAATTTATTATTTGTACCCCGCCCATCTGGCTGGGTTTCCCCAGCCACTCTGGGCGGCTTCCAACAGAGATGAAAAATACACTAAAATGTCACATATTAAAAACTTCCCAGATGTTTTCTGAATGTCAGGTAGTTGTCCATCGCCTTGACATCCGATGGGAGGGCATTCCACAGGGCGGGCGCCACCACCGAGAAGGCCCTCTGCCTGGTAAAGGTACCCCTGCCTGTACGGGCCAGTCTTGCCAGACTCTAGGGTTGTGCACTCATCTCACTCTATAGGCCGGGAGCCAGCGCTGTCCGCAGACACTTCCGGGTCACATGGCCAGCGTGACAAGCTGCATCTGGTGAGCCAGCACAGCACACGGAACGCCGTTTACCTTCCCGCTGGTAAGCGGTCCGTATTTATCTACTTGCACCCGGGGGTGCTTTCAAACTGCTAGGTTGGCAGGCGCTGGGACCGAACGACGGGAGCGCACCCCGCCGTGGGGATTCGAACCGCCGACCATGAGACTGGCAAGTCCTAGGTGCTGAGGTTTTACCCACAGCGCCACCCGCGTCCCTTACAATACAAAGTATCAAATGGTTATACCTTCTATCCAAGCCTTCCTCAACCTGGTGCCCTCCAGATTTTGTTGGACTACAGTTCCCATCATCTCTAACCATTGGACATGATGGGTGGAGCTGTAGTTCAACAACATCTGGAGGGCACCAGTTTGGGGAAGGCTGTTCTATGCTGTAATGGATTTCATGTATAGGCAGAGCTTGGAAAGAAATTGCTTGTGTGTGGGTAGACTACAATTTTGCATTTCAAACCTGTCATTGCTTCTAGCTATGAACTCTGGGTACCTTGATTCTGTAAGGTAAGGGCATAACAGGCATTTAAGGAAGATGATCGGCATCCTCACAAAGCAACAATCTGCACAATTATTTTTACAATTCTTCTGTTAAAAATTCCAGACAAATGCAATAGTAAATACATCAATGAGAACTAACTAATCAGACTCTGAACTAACACAAAAGTCCTACAAAGGTTGCTAACCAATTCTATATTTCTCACAAAAAAATGGGGGAAAGGGAATCATGTTTTTAAAACATATTTCTGCTTGCTGTCTCTTAGGCAGACATGTTTTGATTGCATTCTTATACACACTTAACCAGGGAGTAATCCCCACTGAACTCGATGAGACTTACTTTTGAGAAGACTGCCATAGAAGTTCTTCAGCTTGGAGCATAGAGCTGGTGTGGGCAGGAGCCAAACTCAACACAATTGAAATTGCTGTTCATGGGATAAGTGAATAGCCATTTCTTTTCAGTGAGCTTCCCTGGAGAGAGGAACAACCCCTCTTCGTAAGATTTCATGCTGAAGTTTGTGGAAGAAGAGACCTCCCGGAATTATCCCAGAAGAGTATTGGGAGTTGTTAGGAAACCCCTCAAAGGACAACATTTCCCAGCACCCTTAACTTCTTAAGTTCCCAGGATTCTTTGGGAGAAGCCGTGACTGCTAACGTGGTATAAGAGTTCTTTTAATATATGGTGTGTGTTGCAACCAAAAACTCTCTGATCATCACTTGACCCAAAAATTGTGTCTACAGAGGAGTAGTACAAGGGGCTGTCAAACTCATTAAAGATATTTATACCTGATTATCTGCCTAGCTCTGTCCAATTATTTATCCAATGATGTATCATGTTCACATATCACAACATTGAAAATCGACAGTTTCTGTGAAGTATGAGGACTTTGAAAATCAAAGGCTGCAATCAAAGGAAGGGATAAGTTAATGTTTTCAGTTGCTTCCTGAATCAAGGCAGCACTCCCACACTCTTTTGGTTTGCAAATTTAGCTAGTGGTTACTGCAACAAGTGAAATAGTCACTGCTGTAGTCTCCCAGTCAGTCTTTGAGTCCTCCTACCCAGGACCAGCTCATGACATTTTGCTGCCTGAAGCACAGGACAGTATTTATTTATTTTTATATCTCCCATTCCCTGTTTTAGCTTCACAACAACCCTGCAAGGCTGGTTAGGGTAAGAGATACTGACTTGCCCAAGGTCACCCAAGTGATATTCCTGGTTAAGTGGGCCCTTGAAACCTGGTTTCCCAGCTCCTAGTCCAAAACTCTCTAACTACTACACCTGTCACTTCTCCCAATCCCATGTACAACAGCTACCCAGATCACCAGGTTTTTGTTTTTTTTTACTTCAAAACTAGTAACAGGAAAGCATCCTCCATTGCATCTGAGGGCAGAAGGCTAGGTTAGGGGACACAAAGCAGGCTGGTCTGTTACCTCCTTCTGCCCAATAGTAGGGCCGGCCTTGCTTACCTAACATTGACAAAGCTGAGAGATGTGTATGCCTCTTTCACAGTGTAAGTACAAGATCATGAAGCACTCTTCCACATGCCTGGGATGTGGCTTCCACATTCCTTTATTTGAGCACTGTATTATTATTCAAGATCTCCTTAAAGCAGGTTCAGTTCCTAGGTAACTTGTTTAGAGAGTACTCAGGTTAATTGCTATGATTCACTCACAATGTAAAAATCGTGTCTCTGGGCGTTAGGGATGCCCTATTGTCAAGTGCTCTACTCTTAGGGTTGTTGTTTTTTTTTTTGGGGGGGGGAGAAACCCTGAGGGAACAAGAGTGCCCACAGGTGACATGTTAGTAACCCTTTTGTCCTCTAGATGTTATTGGACTGCAACTCCCATCATTCCTGACCATTGGCCATGTAGGCTGGGGCTGATGGAAGTTGTAGTGCAACACCATGTGGCAAACATTGACTACACTAGGGTCTACCTACACCATTTCCACCACCCAGGAAGACCAGGGATAGTCATGGAACATGCAAGCATATACTGTGGGTAAAGAGAAGTACAGGAGACCTACGCTTATCTCCTGAACGTGGGTTTGTCTTGGCTGTAGCTTTAATATCCACCTCCCTTGCAGACCATACCGGAGAGATATCTAAGGACCATGCATCTTCATGGGGGATAGATTTCTGTGTATTGCCGGAGAGCTTAAAATATCTTCTTTGTTTCCCTCCCTCTTTACCCATAGATCACCCACATGCTGCGACATGTGAATATTGTGTCTCTGTTCTGCAAGCCCCGCCTCCTTCTCCACAATGACTACAAGGGAGGGGGAGAGAGAACACATCTTATCCCCACAAGCCAGGCAAAGTAATATAAGTCACCATCTGCTGGGAACAGATATGGGGAATTGCAGAACTGATCTCTATCTCAACCCAGCTGCAATGATTTACAAGTGAATTGGTGCCCTCTCTGATGTCTGTCCATAAAACACAATGGCTTGGTAAGCTTTCACCCTTTAGCAATTGCAGCTGAATACTGTACCTAGAGCCTTGTTAAATGAACTGGGAGGAACATTTTACTCAAGGGGAAAGCTGTTTCCTTTTGCTTTGTGGTGGTAGTGGGGAGGGATTGATTTTTTGGTTCGGCAGTGACTGGTGTCAAAGCTAACCTTCTGCTGTCCCTTTGCAGTGCAAACCACAGGTTAAGCTGGTGAGTGGAGACATGTGGTGACCCTTATGATCACAATGGATTGTAGGAAATGTGCCCTTATGCTGGTTCATGTTTGGAAGGAAGTCTCTACCTTCTCCACACTCCCAACTCTTCTTCTGAGATGCTCAGATTCAGCGGAGTATGGGGATGCTGACCCATTGAGGGGCATGAATGGAAAGCAGTGCTTGAACAGAGACTCATAGACTTGTAAGAGCACTTCATCTCATACAACTGCCTGCTCGGTGCAGAATCTAAAACATACATCTGAAAGCCTATCATTTTTGTCATTATTGCTGTGATTTGTGTTTAATGCATTAATATGGCAAATTTTAATATACATATACCCATTACTCAGGGGCCAGGACAATGATATGTTGTTGTTGTTGTTGCTGTTGTTGTTGTTGTTGTAGATTCATATTTTCTCAGTTTCATCCTCACACTGGAATAATGGAGCTCACAACAACCAGCGAAGATTTCTTTCATGCTTCCAACAAGACTTTCAACGCCTCTTCTCATGGGACAGACGACAGCTTTGGTGGCCTGACAGTGACACAGCTGAGATACATATTTGCTTCTTTCTGTGGCCTCATCTTGTTGGTTGGCTTTGCTGGCAACCTCTTCATGCTGCTGGTCCTGATTGAGGGCTTCAGGAGCAGCAGGAGCACCAACTCCATCTCTGCCATGACCAACACTCTCATGGTCAACATCACCATCTCTGACCTGATCTTCCTCCTCTACAATGTCACCGTGCTGCTGCTCACATTTGTCTATGAGGACTGGGAGATGGGCTTGGCTGTGTGTGTCAGCAGCCAGAGCTTTTCCATGTGGACCATGTTCTGCAGCTTCTATAGCATGGTGGTCACCTCCATCCTGAGATACCTGGCAGTTGTTCATCCCACCTGCTCCTTCCCAGCAAATTGGCTCCAGAGGTTTCTTCTCTGCATGGTCATGTGGCTCATGGGCTTCACTGTGTCTGTCCCCAACTGGATACATCAAGGAGTCGTCATGCTTGAAGATGCTCGATACTGTACGCTTTTGATGACGCCGAGGCAAACATACCTGTATTTTGTTCTCTTTGGTGGGGTTGCCTTCTTCCCCTTTGTGCTTCTCTTGGTCCTGTGCTATTCCAGAATCGTCCATTCCCTCTGGTTCAGGAAGATGGTGGTGGTCCACTCATCCTCAAGCATTCGGCTCAACAGGAAAGCAACTGTCATGATCCTGACCGTATTGGCGGTTTTCATCCTGATGTGGATACCATGCTCAGTGGTGATATACCTCTCGGCCACCCACAGCCTCCCACAAACTCCTGCAGGATTTGTAGCCTCTGGCTTATCTAGCATTCTGGCTTATTCGAACTGCTCCGTAAGCCCCCTCATTTGCTTTTCCCTTTCAGATCAGTTTCAGGCTAGCCTGAAAAAGTTGCTTTGCCGACGAGGTCCCAGGTAACCCCAGGACCACGGGCAGAGTTGACTGGACCCAAATAACTATGTCAACAGCCTCTAAGAGGGAGCTAGAGGCAAACTTAGGCTACTCAATCAGACCAAGCACTTTGCCATTTCAAAACAAAACAAAACACCAATGTGGACTCACTGTGCTTTGAAGAACAGCACTGATGACATGCATTATATGCTACTCTGTAGAACAAGTATAAGAACCCTAATTGCAAATCATAGAATTGCTTATCTAGCGCAACCCCTTGCAATACAGGAATCACAGCTCCAGAATCCATGACAGATGGCCATCCAACCTCTGCTTAAAAACCTCCAAGGAAGAAGAGGTGGTCTTTTCCACTGCTGAACAGCTCTTGCCATCAGAAAGTGCTTCCTAATGTTTAGTCAGAATCTCCTGTGTAATCTTGCTTAGCTTTATCATCCATTATAATAGATCTGTAAAAACAACCAATAATAAACAAATAGCATAACATTTTATTATTACGAGACAGCCATACGTTTGGTCCCTTAATAGGAATCGGCAGCAATCCACTGAGTCACCTGTTGGTGAGTCTCTACTGAAAGACCCACAGGGCTTTTGTGTGCTATCAGGGGTTCTCCCTGGGGCTGAAAAACATGGTGCTGAGTCAGTCTCTGTCCCGTAGATGTCGCTGTTGCATTTTTAAAATTCCTTCGCGAGCTCATTGCTGTAAATGGAAAACAGTTATGGAAATGCAGAGGAAGTCCAAGCACAAAGCAGCACTTTCACTGTAGATTTATTTTATTTTATCGCACCTCTTTCCAGTAGCTTTTCATCTTTTCCTGCTTTTAAATGGGCACAGGGCTGCTAGCATTTAAATATATAAATCCCCAGCCATGTTTTCCTTCCTTTCCGAAGCAGTGCTTTTTGCAACCTGCCCCAGGGGCTGCCTCAATACTCCTAATCACCAAGAGAATCTAATAATGAAGCAATAACTACAAAGCAATTTCTCCAGCAAGTTGAATTGTTCTGATCCAATCCCCATTGTTCGGCGTAAATAATAAATCAGAACGCCACAAAGCAGAGCAGCAGAGGGGCCATTTTTAAGAAACGCTGCAGGAATCTGCTTGACGTAAGCAAGCGGCACGCCAACATGATTTTGATTGACTTTTCATCATTTCCCATCTCGCTTCGGAAGGAAAGGAAAGGCACATTTGCGCATTCAGAAGCATTTGCGCATGCTTCTTGCACCACTCAGAACATAAGAGTCAAAGAGCTGTGACAATACTCTGCTGATATCATTTACTACCAGATTTAGCAAGATCAGAGTGGGTGGTGGCAGTGGTTGGATTGCTGTACCTCCAACACTTCTCAGATGAAAATAGGATGTTTCTCACACCCTGCGACTGACCCTCCTCAACCCCCAATTTTTGGTCCTCCCCTCCTGCAGAAGGGCAAGTGGGTCGCAGCACACATGCCCTCCACTGTCCTGAGAAAACCCCTTAATCCTTATTTGATTTTATTCTTTGGCAGATTTATAAAAAGAAAAGCACACATCAGTATTTTTTATATATATATATATATATATATATATATATATATATATATATAGGGTCAAGATTAGATGCGGATGCACAAAGCATAAAAAAAAGGACTGGGTGAAAAGCCATTGGAACCTGCATTCTGGAAGTGGGTGTGGCCAGTCTCAAAAATAAGCATATTGGTGAGGGAGGAGGTGTGGCCTAGCTTGGCATCTGTTTCCACTGTCAGATTGCCAAGACTGCTGCCTGTTCTTCAGATGTGTCTTGGGCAGCCTGCATGTTCCCCTCTTCAGCTGGGAAATGGAGAATGAGAAAAATGTGACCCATCCTAGCATGTCCAGAGATTTAATCTCTTTACATTAGATTTCTATGAAATAAGGACCCACCTTGTTCTGGGATTGTAAATACTGTTTTTTTAGCATTGTTTATAATGGTTGGGACCTCAGGATGAAGGGATGCTGCACCACTGTTGCTTCTTCTATGCTCAGGGAAGAGATATCTGTTTCCTGGGACTTGGAGGACATCCAGCTGAAGAGAAGAGTTTCTCCAAGCTACAATTCCTAATCAGCTCTCTTGGTTGTGGGCTCCTCTGTTAAGGACCACCATGTAGGTCGACTTTTAAAAAATCATCATCATCATCATCATTACTATAATATTAATCTTTACGCCTTTGAAAGCTGAGGATGGAACCAGCTTTTTATAATCACAGTTGGTGAGATTAAGGCTGCAAACCTACACACACTTTACTTGGGAGCCTGCCTCACTGATGTCAGTGGGGTTTGCTTTCAGCCACACATCCACTTCACCTTGATTTTAAATGTTTCTGTTTATAGTGAAAGGCTTCAGCTCTGCCAGCCTTCTGTTGACCTACAATTTCAATGGGAACCAAACCTGGAAGAAGATGCCTGCAACATGTTGCTTAAGGCAAGGAAATCCTTGTTCTGTGAATCCACTCTAATTGGTCCTTCACTACTAAGGGACAACTATTTTCCTGGCACTTGGTTAAAGGCTGGGCTCTACTGAACTCTCTGATTTAGTTTTCTTCTGCAAGAGCTACTTACACAGCACTCCCTGAATTTTGGAGAAGTGGACTGCTTTTCTGGTGACGCACAGATGCACTAAGCTCCCCATGGAACCCCGTGGATTGGGACCAATTAAAGGGTCATGATGTTTCCAGCAGATCATACTTGATCTGGCACATAATGACATTATGCTGTGGTTAGAAGCAATCCTTGATCTTTCTGAATGCTCATTAAATAAATCATGCAAGACCTGAAATATTAAGCCCCTATTAGTATGTGTTTAGGAATCCCCAGCTCTCTACTGGGAGAAGAACAGTGGATGGTATTTTGAATGCCAAGAAAAGGACTTTGCTTCAGATATTAGCTGACAATGATTGCCCTTATCGATTGTTTCCTATCCTTTCCATGCTCCCATGGGCTGCAGGAGCTCAGCATCTTCCCTCCCAGTACTATAATGGGGTGTACACTTCTTATGGCATGAATTAGCATTCTGCAAAGACAGAACAGAGAGAAAAATAGATGACTTTTTATGCACGACAAGGAACAGTATTTGGAACACAACACTTTGCCAGCAGCCACAGGCCTTTTGAATGTTAATTACACATTTGCCTGTGTGAATTCAATATAGTGTCAGTTGTCTTAGGCATGCCACACTAATCACAAAAACCACCGATGGCTTTCAATTTCATAGTGAAAGACCCCAAAGCATTTAAATGCTTAGCTATAGTGTACAAACAAATTTGGTGCATCGATTTTTAAAGCAGTATGGTTCCACCATGTTAACTTTGCTTGGGGGTGGATGCCCAAAGCATTTCTATCACCTCACCCTTTTCAGTTTATGAACCACTCTAAGTATCCATACTAGGATGAAGGGCAGGATTCCTCTCCACATATTTGCAGGTTGTATTCCCACTGTTTGTCTGCATATGAAAAAGAATTCACCTATTGGTCAATTTTTGAAAATCAGTATGCTTATCACGAATAAGCATATATGAGCTGGAACAACTGACTAGCCTCACAACAGACATTTGGATTGTCTTCTGATGAATGAAGGAATCAAGTTTTAAAATTATTTTGAGCGCTTATGTTGCAACTTCTGTTTTCAGTTTGATAATTAGCGCACTAAGGAGCTGTGGTATTGTTGCATGTCATCCATGGGCATAGCCAGGATTTTTGTTGGGGGTTGGGCAGAACCTCAGTTTGCTATGTATTTTTAGTGATTTTTATTGATTGGGGCGGTAGCTGCCCCTCCCTGCCCCCCCTTGGCTACACCCATGACGCCACCTCAATCTCTGATCTGTTCGAGTTTCCAAGGGCCCTAGGCACTTACCCAGGGTTCAGGTTTCCTTTGGAATAAGGGAGCGGTGATATCTTTATGATACATGATTTATTTGCACATACAACCTGAGCCTATGATGGAGCATGAAGGTCTTGCTTCCCCCATAGCCACAGCTTTGGATTCCAGCAGAAATCAGGCATGGCTGTCTCCCTCTGCTTTCCTAGCTTCCTGATTCTAGCTTCTAGCTTCCAGCTCAATTCTCCCCTCTCAACTCTGGCTTTTTTTCTTTTTAAACTAACTACCAGTGAGTCAAGGGAGGGGACCCCATCCATTTGGTATCTGGCACAGAGCCACCTCCTTTCTTTCCTCAATGGTCTAGGCTATCGCCCCACTAGGAAGCAAGCCTAGCTATTCCAGGAATTTGAATCCTTGTTTAAAATTTGGCACTTTCCGGACCCAGAACGTAGAAGGGTCTCAGCATACAACCTACTTCCCTCCCCAAACTCATAACAGTATTATGCAATTAAAAGGAGATGAGGACTTGAAAGGGTTTTTATTGTACTTTGCACACTTGGACTGACATGTGTACAATTTCACAGGCTGTTTCTGTAGTGAATGATAACAGAATCTGAAGTTTTTGTGACGATCAGATTTTTATAGCAAAGCTTCTCCCCCTTTTTTGTGTCTTCTATCTTCTCCACATTTTCTTTAGTCTTGAGAACTCTGCCAAAAGCAAGTTCTTGTAGGAAATTATTCTGGAATGCAATGAATTTGAAATTAAGATACCAAGGCTGCAATCCTAAGCACACAATCCTAAGTCCCAGTAGGATCTATTTCTGAGTAGACCTTCATAGGATGTTCATACTCAATGAAATCTGAGTAGGAAGGAGCTGGGACTGATACATCTGTCTAAATCACGCCAGTAGTCCCTACTCCTTCTGGTGGTTCTTGTAAAAATGCTGCTAAGGGTTTTTTGATTTTAGGATTTTGATTCAAGATCTGCTTGAATGCACTTCTGTAATGATGTAGCCTGTACTTGCTTTTTAGCCTGAATAAATCATTTGTGCCACGAGATAAAAGCTCACACAGTGCTTTAATAAAAGGAATCATTTATTTCAGTTTAAGGCAGTCCAATAGGAACTATATTACATCAGACATTCAACGCAGGAAACGGTAGCATAAAAGAGAGAAAGGCCATTGCCATGCAAATAAAAAACAGTCGTGAAGGGAGGAGGGGAAATGGAACATGCTGGGTGGCTGTAAGAAACTCCAGAAGCCAGAGAAAATTTGGATTTGGGAATAGACTGTACATACAACAGGCTTCAAACTAGGTCACCTGGAGAATTCCTGCTGTTTCCACCACCTAAGACCTAGTCAATGGGCCTGGGATTCAACAGGTATGCCCAACCCACTACCTGATCTTTAAATGTGTTTGTGCCCAAGATGTTCGCCAGCCCCTTCCATCCGTAGGCACACATTTGCATGCTGTATATACATCGTGCCGATCCACTCATATAAACTTGGGAACAGGGCAGTTTCAGCGCCATGCTTCACCCAACGGGTGGGCAGAGATATGGTGCACAAATCCATAGCTTATGTAGCACTTCCTCAGTCACTCTTGGGATGGTGTGACAATTTACAGACAGATGGGGTACAAATTAGCACAGGCAAACACTGCTCAGTGGTACCTCTGCTCCTGCAGAACTAGACAGCGTATTAGATGTGCCTCCCACTGTCTCCTGTATGGAGGCTTCAGCTTCTGGGGTAAATGTATTAATACTGCTAAGACAAAAGAGGCAGAGAAACAGTATTCTCACTCGCTTACTTCTTTTGGAAATTGGAAGACAATACGCTCTTCGAGGTTGCAGTTCAGAGTATAATCCACATCCCAAAGCAAAGGCAATGGCAAAGGTCCCATTGATCATCCCCAGTTCAGGATTGCCCCGAGTCTGTGCTATTCATCATGTGGGAAAAGTAATTTAATACAGCAACACCATCCCCAAAACTGATAATTTCTGGTTGAGTTATAGGTGATGCTGACCCTGCATCAGCACAGGATCTGTCCCAGAGAGGGAGACTAAGTGTCACTTACTATCAACTGGCAAAACTGAAGTTCCTCAAAGACCAACAGAAATCCACCACTGAGCTCTGGTGAGTATTATAAAACTTGCTGGCTGACTAGCTCTGGAACAGTTTACGAGCCAAGCCAGCCAACCAACCAAGACTTCATCTTAAAAGTAGCTATAAGTGACCACTTAGACAGAATCCAATGTAGCTAAAGTGGTGAAGAAGAAGACAACTTTGTAGGGGTTGTATTCAGCTAAGTTTTACTCAGGCTAAACCCACTGAGGTCAATGGACCTAAGTTTGTCATGTTCATTAATTTCAACGGGCCTACTATGCATAGGACTATCATTGAGTACAACCCTAAGCCCCATGAAGTGCTTAAGGTGCCCTGAAGGTAAACAATGAATCATTCTTTGCTCTCATACATAAAATTATCCTTCCATTCCAGTCACCAAACTGACCTGAATCTTGTCCCAATTTTGCCTGATAGTTACAAAGGTGGGTTAGAGAGCCACTTGGAGGAAATACTATACTATACAGCACCTTGGTTTTTAAAAGTGTACTGCAGGATCCCATTGGCGTGTCCGTTTAGAGTGGAAATTTCCCCCTTATTTCACTTGGAATATTTTCAACATATGAGCCTAGGTTTGGCAAGGCCTGGGCCAGGCCCAGTCATTGACCAGCTGTCCAGAGTCTTGTTGACTTATATTGTGTAGTCAGTTGTTAGTCTAGGACATAGGGAATATAAAATCAAAGGATCTCAAATAAGCAATGTGCTTCCTTTCACATCATGCTACCGCCAGCATTTATCTATCCTCAATAAGAATAATAATTTGGAAAGTGCTTAGCAAGTGCCTAGTATACTTCCCAACAACTTCTTAAACAGGCAGGGGAGAGTACTAGCTAGGCTACTTCTAAGTGCATCTTTCATCATTATTCCAGTTAACAAAAGAGCTGTCCAGCCCCAGAGCAGATCCGATCCCTAATAGCTAAGAAAGGTTTGCGGATCTGGCTCCCTGTGAGTTAAGACATCCCTGGAACACCTCAAGCAGCCAGCTAAAGGGGGGAAAAAGGAGGGAAAGCAGTTTGGGATTTTACAAATGCATGAAACCCGTGGTTAAAAACCTTGCTAAATAAGGATTGAATCTTGAAAATGGAAGCTGGAGCATATTTTTGTTGGCCTACGTAAAAAAAGTCCTTCGAATCCTTAAGAGCTTCAGCTTAATAAACAAGAACAGCTCAGTCAGTAGAGCAGGAGGTTCTTAATCTCAGGTTTGTGGGTTTGAGCCCCACATTGCAGGGGGTTGGACCAGATGACCCTTGGGGTCCCTTCGAAGTCTACAGTTCTATGATTCAGCAGTTAGCCCTAGAAGCAGGATCTCACTGGCCATCAATCTTCTTCCCCAGCACCTTTCTTTCTCCAGGAGCGGGGAACCAGGGGGCCTCTAAATGGCCAGTGGTGAAGCACGATGGTAGCTGTAGTCCAACAACATCTGGAGGGCCATAGGTTCCCCATTTCTGCCCTGGAGACTCATGAATAGCTTCCAGGAGCTCCTTACCTAGATCACATAGGGGTGGCAGCTGCCCGAAGTACCCTTGGGAATCAGTGCTGCTCTGGAAGGTAGATATGCGAGAGAGAATGAAATACCCTGGTAGTACGGTTGGTTAGTGATTGGGGTAAGGGAACTGGATCTGGAATACTGAGAGACAATACAGGTGAAGGAGTGGTAAATAAGGAGGAAGTGGCAACGGGCAATATGCCAGCAATACGCTGGTGACACACAGCTCTACTTCTCTTTGACGTCTGCAGGTGGGGCAGTTGATGGGCTGGATTAATGGCTTCCCTTTGTGTGTCTCTTCCACGTGAGGCCCAGAGTGTGGCAACACGAGAACCAGCCTTCTCTGCAGTGGCCCCCCATATATGGAATGCTCTCCCCAGTGAGGTTCTCCTGGCACCTGCATCATATACTTTAGGGCACCAGGCAAAAACATTTCTCGTCAACCAGACCTTTGGCTGATTAGTATTCTACAGCTTTTTAAATGTGTCTGTGGGAAAGGGGCAGCGTTATTTTATTTTTGTTTTAATTATTTACTTGTATTTTTATTCTGCAACCTGCCCTGAGATCTTGTGGTGAAGGGAGGTATACAAATTTAATAAATAAATAAATGAAATAATAAATAAATAAATAAATAAATAAATAAATAAATAAATAAATAAATGGGTGAGGGCTTCATCCATGAGTGAATCAAAATCATTAAAAGGGCACTTGTCTATAATTTCTGGACAGGGATATAAATGGAAATAAATATGTACATAAACAATTTTTTTAACAAACACAAAACCCCGCTAACCTTTCCAGGGGCTTTCCAGGGGAGAGTTTGGAAAATTCTACGAGTCTGAGTATGGTTTTGTGTCAGAGCACAGCAGGAGACCTTGTGGTCCTCCAGATCATGTTGGAATCCAATTCCTGTCAGCCCCAGTCAGCATGGTCAGGGATGATGGGAGCTGAGTCCAGCAACATCTGGTAGGTCACCACTGCTTTAGAACAGCCTCCCCAAATTGCTGTCTGCCAGATGTTTTGAGTTACAAGCCTCACTGGGCGCTGCCTGGAGCTGATGGGAATTGCAGCTCAAAACATCTGGAGAGCACCAGGTGGGGAGAGCAGCTTTCAGAGTTATATGCAGCTTTTCTGATCCATGCCAAGCTGGAGTTTTTATATAGCAGGTCCATGTTCTGCAAAGGCTGAAATGAAGAAAGGACATACCAAAGTGCAACACAGGAGCTATGCCCATTCCTACATAACCCTGGGAAGTAACTTTTCCTGTCACTCTATGAACACACTCTATGAAGCCCAAACTTCAAGATCATCCTGACTGAGGATACCACTTGTAAGTTATCACTCTGATGGGCAGAAGTGCGAAGTGGTCAAAAATAAGGCCCATTTATTCTCTCTCTCTCTCTCTCTCTCTCTCTCTCTCTCTCTCTCTCTCTCTCTCTCATGCCCTGCACAATAATACCTTCTCAGATATCAAATCTAGACAGCAATTTGCTGAAAACCAGGGGTTAAAAAATGCAAAAGGGACTTAACAGAGTCACAAAAACCAAACAAGCAAGGAACAAACAATCCAGGCCTGCACAAATATTTGTCAAAGTAGATTTACAAAGAATAAGGGGGCGGGGGCGGGAATTAAGCAATTTAGGGACTGGATGCAGTACAAAGAACAGCAGCAACACCAGCAGCATTAAGAGACGACATCACACGGTCACTTGATCACAATATTCAACCTGCCAGGTCAATCCATAAGCTGAGCCGTTACAAAGCGAGGAAGAAGTGTCAGAAGACTTGAGGTGGCAGCTGGACTATACATGGGCTTAAAAAAGAAGAAGACCCCAAATCATTCAGCTGTAAGGGGTGGGGCAAGGGAAGATGCATGGAAAAAAGGGCTGCTTCATCACACAAACCATAGAGAAATGAATGATCTGTGCCTCCTTATGAGGCCTACCAAGACAGGCTGGACTTCTCTCACCACGGTGATCTCCCCAAATAGGAAACGAGGAAACTTGCCAACAACAGGTCTTGTCCTTTAAGAAAATGAAATGAAATTAAAATCCTTATTTCCCCCCAGGTTTCACGGCTGGTCCGTCCTTCCAACGATGCACATTGGTGTGCCGGAATGGCAGCAATAAACCAGCTCTCAGAGAGGATTTTTATTTTTATTTTTTTTGCAGAAAAGAGTACACTGTAGATTTTCATTTTGTGGTGTGATCACTGCCCGGATGTCAGTCTGCCCGCAGAAAGTTGAGAGCTGATCCAAGAGAGTGACCTGTGTTTCGTAGGCACCTGCCCCCAAGTGCTGCTTTCCTCTCCTGGCGTTCAGATTTCTGTCTGAAGGGTGTGGCCTGTGGGGGTGTACGGAGGTGGAGATGGGTTGGGTTTGATGCCGCGTCCCTTCATGTAGGAGATGAACTGGTCGGGAATCTCAGCAAGAACATCCTTAGCCAGCCGAGCCATACTCAGGACGTGGTTTCCTGTGCGGTCAATGTAATCTCGGAATGGGACAAACTGGGAGAGAGAACAGTATATCGAAGGCATGAAAGGCAAATCATTCAAAAGGCAATCTATAGCCTTACAACAGAGACTTCCCTGATCCAGGAAGGCTGGACCGCATTAGTATAGAAAGATCACAGGTGGCAAAACTCGAGCAGTTCGCCAGGCAGAGATCGCGCCAAAACCTCCCCAGCTTTGCAATGGAATTTGCTGCTCTCTGGTAAGTTAAACTCTTTTGATAGGCTATGCCTTTTGATTGTTACTCACCTCAAATCTTCAGGATGGGGTGGGCTACAGAATTAAATACATATTAGAAAATATAGGAAGTTGCCTTGTATCTTTTTTTAAAAAACCCCACACACGTTTATTTGTTTTTACAAAAGTAAAGTTATAACAATACCAAATAGATCATCATATTTAGAGATTTCTCTGAATCTCCAGACTTCCATGGGTCCTACTGTCAACATTTTCAAGTGCATATTATTTCACATCTCTCTCTCTCTATATTGTCCATAGTGTTTGTTACATTATAAGTGTTATTAAAATCCTGCTAATGTTTTCATCTGTTTACAATGGTCTCCTAAATAGACTATAATTTTCCCCCCATTCTTCCTTGAATGGGAATTTTTTGTCTTCTTGGTTTCTGAGCTTTCTGGCCAGCTTTGCCATTTCAGCATAGTCCAACAGGAAGTTGCCTTGTATCAAGATACACTATTATTGCATTTGGGCCAGTCTAAGCTGACTGGCAGCAGCTCTCTGGAGTATGTACCTGAGAGGTCTTTCATGGCACCTTGCTATCCTATCATCCTTTTAACTGAAGATGCCAAATATTGAGCCTGGCACGTTCTGCATGTGAGGACATGCCCCGTCACTGAGCTGTTGCCCTGGCAATACTTCTCACCCATCCCTGACAGCCTTGTTTTCTTTCTTCTACTCAGGTGCATATTCAGAGTGATGCAAGACAACTGGAGCTAGGGAACCATGTAACTCAGAGAACCCTGTCTTGGCACATTCAGTTCAGTGAGGATCAGAAATGGTTTGCCTGGTGCAGTGGAACCATTATACTAGCTTGCCAGCAGGTGGGTTGCTCTTGCTTACTAGGATGGGCAGGGAAGTCAGTGCAGTGCAAAGATGCCAGACTGGCTCTGCTAGTGTGTTCACACCACACCAACCTCACCCTCCCAGCAAGCAATAGAGACCCACCTTGCTGGTAGTGGTGACTGGTGTCCCATTAGGACTCATGAGCTGGAAGGTAGGGGAGTGCAACAGTAGGTGCAGCCAGAGCCAACCACAGGCAGAGCCAACTTGCCCCGGTTTTGTCCTAGTTTTCCTCCTCCTGGTTGAGTTCTGGCAACCCTGAGATGAAGGAGGAAGCTGGCAGGCAGTGCCACCCCCTGGGTTGGTTGTAAGCAGGCAGGCAGGCAGGCAGGTGGGGGTGGGCTGAGGGCAAGTTCAAGGTTGGTGGGGCAGCAAGCCATTCCTTCCACTGGACAAGTCTCCACTGCCTGCCAGGAAAGCAGAGTAACAGCTGCTGTTGGGTCTCCTGACACCCTGAAAGTGAGCTGAAAACCCCCACACTGACTAACACAAGTCAGCTTTGAAGCACGGAGGCTCTTCAGCTCTTGCCTGTTCTGCAACAAGACTGGCACACAAGGCAGATTGTGGTTTATTTTTAAAAAAAATTAAAAAACATACCTGGACAATGTCACGTTCTGCAATCTTTCCACGGGATGAGATTCGAATGTCATCTCCATCCAGCTCCACCATGGCTGTCCATTGTGGGGAGGGATGAATGGAAGGAAGGAAGGTGGGTTAATAATACATAGCATGAGTAAGGGTGCAAAGGAGTAAAAGACTGCAGGAGGCCAACAAAACTCCTCTATGCCATGACTGATAAGCTGTTCCATTATCTGAAAAAGGCAGTTTGAGAAAAGAGCTCCACTATCTTCTTTCAGAGCAGGAAAACCACCTTCAATTTTCATTTCGTGTATTGTAATTTGCTCTACTGATGGCCCTATCAATGTCTGTTTCTCATTGCTCACTGCAAGATATAATTAATCTGTTATATTCTGTGGCGCTGTGGGTAAAACCTCAGTGCCTAGGACTTGCCGATCATATGGTCAGTGGTTCGAATCCCCGTGGAGGGGTGAGCTCCCGTCATTTGGTCCCAGCTCCTGCCCACCTAGCAGTTCGAAAGCACCCTTAAGTGCAAGTAGATAAATAGGTACCGCTTTATAGCGGGAAGGTAAACGGCGTTTTCGTGTGCTGCGCTGGTGCTGGCTCGCCAGAGCAGCTTCGTCACGCTGGCCACGTGACCTGGAAGTGTCTTCGGACAGCGCTGGCTCCCAGCCTCTTAAGTGAGATGAGCACACAACCCTAGAGTCGGACACGACTGGCCCGTACGGGCAGGGGTACCTTTACCTATACCATTCTACCCGTTGATTTCATTATACAGCCTTTCAGCCTTTTGCATGCTTTTGGATGCTTCTGCAGCCAATCAGAAGCTGAGCTTTGGTTTCCAAATGTTTTGGAAGTTGAACGGACTTCCGGAATGGATTCTGTTCAACTTCCAAGGTACGACTGAATATCACACTGGGCTAATCATGCATCATTCAATGCCTATAGGAATATTTGCAAATCTATAGTGACTGTAGGGCACAGCTGTCCCTATCTGCCCCGTGTCATGGATGCAGGGGTCCCGAATCAGGGTCACCTGCCCTGAGCTAACCTGGGGACCACCTGTAGAACTAAAGTAGTTTTGGGGTTGGGCATTCAGCCAGGAGCAGGAGGGTGGGGAGGAAATTTTGCTCTACGTCCCCCTGACCAAGAGAAGTGGAGTTAATTCTTCTGACTCTCCTTTGCACCCAAAGGAGCACCCTTCTTTTCAAGTGGTTTTTCTGCATGGATGTTGCTTGCAAAGGAGCACCATGCAGGGGCGTAGCAAGGGTGAGTGCGGTAGGTGCGGCCCACCCCAGGTGCCCCCACTGGGGGGGTGTGACAAAATGGTAGGCGGCACTCACAGCAGGGCCTGCAGCGCGCCAGAGCCATGCATCTCGGGTGCCTGCAGGCTCCACAATGTCTGCCTGCTGCCTCACCCCAGCTGTAGGGTGCCCCCGTTCCGTCCTTCCCTAAGGGCACTGCATGCTCTGTCCCTACTAAGGGCACCACACGCCTCCGACCTATGGCCGATTCACCCTGCCCCTGGGTGCGCCGCCCCAGGTGCCCAAGAGGCTTCCTCTGCCACTGGCACCATGCCCACTTACCCTCTGCAGGTGGAGATGCAGTTGGGGCTAACGGGGGTTGGCAGGCACTGTCATTCCCCCATGCAGAGCAAAATATGCCACACACCACTATGCAAGCACCACGCCAGGGCTTGCAAAGCACCGTGCCTTTGCCTGCATGGCTTGATTCCAAACCATGTGGGCAAAATTGTATTAACTGATGTCAGGTGACTGACAGGTCACTCACCAGCCAAACTCAGCCAGATGGGGGAGATAAGGATCTGGTTGGATGGTATCAATGTATTATTTACAATATATGTTTTTCTGCTTTCTGAGAATGGCTAATCCACTGTCACCGCTAGTATCCGAAGCTGCAGTGGGTGGGCGATACCAGAATTGCTATGGGTGTTTCTGTCAGCACTGCTATATTAGTGCCTATTGCTGGACATGGTTCTGTTGGTTTTGCTGCTGGCTAAGCATAGATCGCAACTACCATATTTTTTGCTCTATAAGACTCACCTTTTCCCTCCTAAAAAGTAAGGGGAAATGTGTGTGCATCTTATGGAGCGAATGCAGGCTGCAGAACAGCAAGAAGGATCACTGCTTTCGCTGCGCAGTGGTCCCTCTTGTTGTTCTGGCTTCTGAGATTCAGAACATCTTTTTCTTGTTGTCCTCCTCCAAAAACTAGGTGTGTCTTATGGTCTGGTGCATCTTATAGAGCGAAAAATACGGTATCTCCTACTGGCCTTAACCTCTGGGATAGCAGCTGCCATTGTAGCAGGAGCATAGGATTCAGCCTTTCAGCCAAAGCATTTGAAAGTCATCATATTTCATGACTGTTTGCACAAAAGTTCTTACCGTCAAATTCAGCCTGTCCAACTCCTACAATGATTATGGACATAGGAAGCTTGGCAGCCTGAGAGTCAACAGGAAAGAAGGAAGGAAGATGAGTGTGGCAGGGGGTTGGGGTTGATATGGGAAGGAGAGGAAGAGAGAAAACAAGAGCGTGAATTCAAAACAGAAAGCTGCAAAGTGATGTGTCAGAAATCAGGACATAGATTGTGTGGGGCAGAGATGGGATGGGGAGTCTGTTGCAAGCACAGCCAGTGGTCAGGGATGCAACAACATCTGGGAAGTCCCAGATTCCCTACCCCTGGGCTAGCTTTAGCACTGCTTGGTTATGAATATTTGCATTAAAGGTAAATCATATTGGGAAGTGGGAACAGAGCAGCTGTTGCTTGCTTTTGGCAGAGAAATATAAGAAAGCTAGAACCAAAGCCAGTCCGAATTATAAGTGGAAGATTATGGTGATCTAGGCCTTTTAAAGACATATGTGCAATAATTTTATAGTTATTCATTTGTATCAGGCAGGAGAACCTTTGGCCCTAAAGATGCTGCTGAGCTAGAACTTCCATCAGTCCAAGCAAGCATGGCCAATGGCCAAGAATGCAGGGAGTTGTAGTTAAGTGACACCTGGAGGGGAAAAGGTGTTCCCACATCTGATTTATATAATGACTGGTGGAATTTCAAATGCCCAATGACATGTTCACATGTGGAACTTGAGTAGTGGGGTGTCCAGCAAGCCATGGCAGTGCAACTCTTAACCATATTGAGAACATGATCCTCATGTGCGATTCACAAAAATCAGTTTTTGTGATAACTGTGACATTAACATATGAGAGTGCTGGAGGTGAAAAGGTTAAACAGGTTACCCAATCAGAACCCAGGAGGGTGGAGTCAGAGGGACTATAAAACCAGCTCTAGGAGGGGTGAAGGGGAGAGTTCGTTGGGAGGTTGGTTGGAGTGGGAGTGAATTGGGATAGAGTCTGTGGGGAGGTTGAGTTAGTGTAGCGAAATAAGCTGAGTCAGGAACAGTTAGGAGCTGGGAAGACAAGTAAAATCTGAGAGGTGGTTTAGTGAGTGAGAGCGGCAGCAGAAGTTATAGGTCTGGATAGGCACCCAATGATTGTAATTGTGACCGTTTGTGAAACCAAACGCTTGTTAAACTGCAATAAATAGAAGTTTATGTTCCAATTTAACCCTGATTGGACTCAGTATTGTACCAGGTAGGGCCTGGGTAGTGGCAGTGAGAAATAAAGTGGTGGCACAGGGATCAATAGACGGTGAAACGTCCTGTGACCCTGTGTGATCGCCACAATAACTACACCAGGGGGAGCAGAACTTGGTCTTTGAGTTCCCCCGCTCCCCATATTCCGTATGAACAATGAAGAGAGATTTGTCTTTTTAAATGCATTGCTAAGTTTGCTGCTGGTTGTAATGGCATATTGCCAGTCTAGCCCTACCCCCACTCCTTTGCAGCATATTTGTATATTTAACTCTGATCACACTTTATACGTGCAGACTTTGGACCTTTTAAAAAGCACAAAATGCCACTTCGTCCTTATATGGGTAGCAAAATATTTTGAGAATATTGCCATGCGGGAGATGGGGCGGGAGCCAATTCACACTCCACGGTGCTAAACTAACATAGTCATGGAATCAGAATTAACCCATTGTCACAACTGATTTATCAAGGAACTGCTGCTTCCATAGAAAAAGGGAGCAAATTCACCCAATTTATTTAGCCGCCTCTTCCAATTTTAATAGGCTAAGCCCTTCTGTTTGCTTATAGAAACAACCCTTTCTGAGACCTCTCCCTGACCCTAATGCTCTCCTGCTTGCTAATGGGCTTTGCCATTGTGTTATTTAAAGAAATCGCAGTGATACGCTTTGTGCTTTCCATTCTGCTTGCCTGCCAAACACCTTCAGGAACTCTTTTGTTGTTGTTGTTGTTGTTAACACACACACTGTCTTTTTATCCAATTATCAAGCTTCCTTCTCTTCCCCATCAGCAATCACTGATTGTATTTAGCTGTTAAAAACACAGATGGCGTAATCATCAGTGTGTTCTTTGCTGGGCTGATCTCTGGCCGGGCTGGAACAGTTTAATAATGAGCACCCCTCATCCACAACACAGCACATGGATAGGAGGAGATAAAAGGAAAATTGCCCAGAGAAGTGATTGGGTGCTTAAAGCAATTAAGGTGCAAATAGGACGCTGCTGTGAGTTCATGTGGTCCAGCTGATACCCAAAGTTGCCTGGGAGGCCTGAGTTCAAAGCCTGCCTGAGCAATGGGCAAATTAGCCTTGGGCAAGTCATTTTCTCTCACCCTTAATCTTTCATCAGCTGTTTTGATCAGGCAGGAGATAACAGAGGATGGCAGACAGTGGTTAAAAGAGTGAGTTGGGAAGACCCAAGCTTTAGGCTTGCTGCTTGATTTGGTTATCCTCACCTTTAAAATGTGGGTCTACTTTACAGGCTTGTGCAGGGTTACTAATTAAGTTAAGCACTATGCGAGTTCTAAATCTGATTAGAAGTGCTGTATCAGTCATGTTGTTAACATGTGGGCAGAAAATGGCTACAAGGTAAAGAAGGAACAGCATATATATTTTTTAATAATATTTAGTGCTCTTATGTGGAGTTCCTGTGAGGCTAGTGAATGTTTGACCTTTTTGCAGTGGGAAAGGATCTGTGCTGTGGCTACATGCTCCCCCCGCCCCCGCCCCCCCGGCTTGAATTCCCAGGATCTTAACTCTCTAGCATATTACATTGCCTACCTGAAACTATTTTACCCCCCATCCTGGCAGGTGCAGTTACACTTTTGTTTGTTGGCAGATCTTAACTCCTGGGACAACACTCCCAACCTGTGCTACTCACATTGACAATAGCTTCTTTTGTCTGGGCCATGTCCGATATCACGCCATCAGTGATGATGAGCAAAACGAAATACTGGGAACCGTCCTGCACAGCTGCAGCGTACCTGAGATTTGGGAGGAGATCATGAGAATTTAGGAACAGAGGGAGGAGTGTTGTCAGGGTGGTCTGAATTCTGAACTAAACACTCCACATTCTGAAAGACATATGGTCTTGTAGTAAGGTTAAAGCTTACTGGCAAATCATATATAATGAATTGAAAAGGATGTTTAAAATAGCATGGGTATGAAGTAAGGAGAATTTTACCAACCCACATTTTCATTAGGCTATGCTGGTTATCTCGCTTCGTGGTTTGTAAGAAGCTACCAGAACATCATCAGCCATCCAAATATGCCCATAAGCATAGGAGTTGCATTCTCAGTACCTGCGGGTCATTTCCAACCACAGCTAGCATTTGTCATGCTTTGTGACGATACCTTGCACTGATGAGACATACCTAGCCACGTGGTTAACCACCGGTGCAAAATTAGTTGGACCATAGAGCTGGACGGTCTTGAGGCTCTGGTGATAGGCTTCAAGGATACCTTCTATTCCACTACAATGAGGATTGTCAACATTGCCATTCTGCAGGAGAGAAAGGGAGAGACAATTAGGGTGAAAGTTCCCCAGGCAGAGTGGCTGATTCATTGCCCTTTTGGGATTCCCCACCCCAGCGGCAGAGCTAGCCGCTCGGGCGGGCACCTGGAGTGGTGCACATGCTGTGCACCTGGGGGCGGGGCAATCCATCCAGGGGGTGGGGCGATCTGCCCACGGGGCTGAGTGATCCGCCTGGGGGGCAATTAGTGGGGCAGCGATATGCCCGGGGGGGGGGGATTTTGTCACACCCCTGGGATGACACCCAGGGCGGACTGCCCCCACTGCATCCCCCTTTCTCCACCACTGTCCACCCCATTCTCAGTGTTTGGCTCAGCTGATGGACGACCATCGGCAGAGATCAATACATTGGCTAGAGGATCTGCTAGCTATGGGAGTGCAAAAAATGTCACCAATCAGATATTACGCTGATGCAAAGGGAGCTGCCTCTTGGGATTTAGAGGGACAGCAACAGCAAATGAAAATGATGATTCTTCTTTGCATCTGAAGCTCATGTCAACTTTTCAAAGAGAGACAAAGAAACTAGCCCCAAACTTATCTAAGTCAGCCCCAGGACTCTCAGATGTTCCTTGCCAGGTAAGCCTTCAAGGATGAGACCATCACATGAGAAAGCAAAGGTATATAGTGCAAACCTATTCATGTTTGCTCAGGAGTACTTCCTACTATGTTTAATGAAGCTTGCTCCCAAGCAAATGTGTATAGGATTTTAGTCTAATAGATTTAAGGATTCTGCTATTGGTGAAAAGTTCCTGCTGAAGGAGAACATGGGGATTTTTCCTTCATCAGGGAATGTTGGCAGCTGGGTCCCGTTTGCCTGCCACTGGATTCAATTTGAGGCAAAGTATAAGAAGCTGTTTCTGAGTGCTGATTCCAAGGAAGGTTGTCAATACCAAGGGGAACTCATGAGACACACGCCCATCCGGAGGAATTTTGGCTCCAAACCCAAGTGCTGGGAACATTTTGTCACTGTCATAGTCCTGGATTATCTCGCCAACAGCCTTCAGTGCCATTGCATAGGCATTGAGCTGGTATGGATTCATGTAGTGAAGGGAAGTAGACTGAGACGGATTCCCTGCCAAAGAGAGAGAGAGAGAATGAATAGTAGTTGCTTCACTGTCTGGTAGGCTGTAGTGTGGCATTCATGAGGTCTGCATGAAGCCTTAGGAACAGAGGAAGCTCCTAAGATGTATCCCACCTTCCAAGGTTGAAGATACAACACACTTACTCAGAGGTAAACTGCAGCAAAAGTGATATAACTTATTTCTGACTAGGCACATATGGTATTATGCCTCTAGGCTACAGTCCTACGCAGACGTACAATTGAACACAATGAACACTTTTGAGAAAACATGCCTGTAGATTGCACTGTAGATTTAACAACTTCAAGAAATACGTGCCTCTCCAAAAAGAATTATTTAAACATTGGGAAATCAAGTGAACAAAAACTTAACAGCAGCTCTGCGAGACATCTGCTGTAAAAAACTTACCATTGGAAGCTGTGAAGTCAATGGCCACTGTGAAATTGATCTGCGTCCTGAAAAAATGTCACATCACATTACTTAGTCAGACTGATAAATCTATAAGCATTTTGATTAGCTCAGAACCTTTGAGTGGAATGACCAACCCAAGTGAATGTCTAGAACACCACTTATCCATCTCTTTCCTGGCTCCTTTCTCTTTCCATCTGTCTCCCACAAACCTTGCGTTTTGTAATCATTCAGAGTTGGATTCAGTTTTTGAATCTCTCTCTTTAGAGTTGAGAGAAGATGCAAAAAGACGGGTTATGCTGTCATGTGCCTTCTATACACACTTGGCCACAGCAATTGGCAGATACTTTGTGAGCAACCAATGTTTCTATATTATTTATTTTATTCACGGATTCTAACTAATACCTCATACTGTCAGGTTGGGGGGGGGGTCCCCGAAGGCAACCAGGACAAAGTTCTTTATTAAAACAACAAAACAGTTCAAAAGTAAAATCACAAGGTTTTAACCAACTAAGTTCCACTCAGAGAAGAATCCCTGGAATTAATATACCAAAGTTAGTATTGCCCATCAGTATAAATGGGTCTACTCTGAGCAGAACTAATACTGGATTCAACCTACATAACAGGCACACACAACAGATAGTGGCACCATATTCCTTGGGATCCTCAACAGCCTACGTAGACAATGTTTAGCTTTTTGCACAGTACTGGAGAGCAAAGCCTGCTGGACATAGTGGGGGCTTACTTCTGAGTAAACATACACAAGACTGGGTGTTAAAAGAGTTCCTGCATGTTGGTACAGATTCCTGAGAAGAAACATGTTTGACACTGCCATGTGGTGTCAAACATGTTTCTTCTCAGGAATCTGTGCCAACATGTGTTTTCTCTCAAATATATGTGAGAGCAGCAGGCTCTTGCCTTTGGAAATGTGTCATCACCACAAAACATTATTATAACAGTATCATTATAGGGATGGGGGTGCTGAACCATCCATCCTCTTCCTATTCCTCCTAACCCTCCCACCCTCAGTTTTTTCCATGGCTGGGTTAATTTATAATATTGGAGCCTAGCTAGAGCTAGATAGTGGGGAGAAAGGCTATGGGGAGGAATGCAGCAGGCAAAGAAAGTCAGCATCCACTTATTGGCACCTGGGGGATTCATCCAGCACCCCCCCCCCCAAATAACTACATCTGCTTGGGATTGCTCCCTAACCCTGTGACTTTACTACTGTTCAGGTTGAAAAACAGAAGTCTGATTCTTCATACATAATCCCATCTTTCCAGGGGGAAACAGAGGAGCTAATCGCATGGCAAGCTGTTCTCTACACTTCCATTTTATCCTTTCAGCAGAAGCCAAATAGGAATTTTTAAGATGTGGAGCCTCGATTCTTCTAGGCCACCCAGAGTAAGAGGATTGCACATTTCTCAGCTGCTTCCCTTTCTCCCAACTGCAACAGCTCCAAGTCCCAGAAACTTCTGAAGCTGTGAGTAAAGCTACCATTGCTGGATAAAGGTAAAGGTAAAGGTAAAGGTAAAGGTAAAGGTAAAGGTAAAGGTAAAGGTAAAGGGACCCCTGACCATTAGGTTCAGTCGTGACCAACTCTGGGGCTGCGGCGCTCATCTCGCTTTATTGGCCGAGGGAGCCAGCATACAGCTTCCGGGTCATGTGGCCAGCATGACTAAGCCACTCTGGCGAACCAGAGCAGCGCACGGAAACGCCGTTTACCTTCCCGCCGGAGCGGTACCTATTTATCTACTTGCACTTTGATGTGCTTTCGAACTGCTAGGTTGGCAGGAGCAGGGAATGAGCAATGGGAGCTCACCCCGTCGCAGGGATTCGAACCGCAACCTTCTGATCAGCAAGTCCTAGGCTCTGTGGTTTAACCCACAGCGCCACCCGTCTCCCTATACCATTGCTGGATAGTTTTTGGCTAATTAGGCCAATTTGACCAAATCCTGCTATCTTTTCAGCTGGCATCATAACACACATTTTATACCACAAATGATAGACCACAAAACCATAATCAGGCAAACTGGGTTGCCTGGGTTCTCGTTGACTTGACCAAGGTTAAACAAAACTGAACTCTCCAAGTCCTCTGCCTGAGCCAGTGGACCTTGGCTAGAGCGCCGTTGCTCTTGACATATGAAAAGGGAGGGTTGGTAAAACACCCCCAATTAATACACAGACCAAACATGCTGCTTTTCATTGCAGGATGTCAGTAGGCTGAGAGGCTCCCTTGTAACATCTTTCTTTTAATTCAATGATTCCCCAGAGCCTATTTGAAAACTAGGGCATGAATGCAGTACGCACCACAGCCCAGCCACTTTATCTTCTTCAGAGGCACAGCATAATGCTGGAAAAGATGAAATTCTTCTTTTCCGGGTGATGGCTCACTGTTAAGGAACCTGTAGCCCAAATCCCCATACATCAACACAGAACTGAGCGGAGGTGTACCTAGGCTCCCTTGTGCCCTTGGCAAGGAGCTGTATTGGCACCTCCTGACCCTTGCACTCTAGGCGAGGAGATGTGCCCAGCTATCCAGAGCAGTGGAGGAGCAGCCCAGGGAACATGCAGATGGGCAGGCAGGCTCCTAGCTACTCAGGGCCAGAGTGGAAAGGTGTGATTTAGGAGGGCCCCTGGTCCTGTGCCATTGCTGGGTGCCAAACTCACCAACCCCTAGGTATGCCCCTGGAACTGAGTACTATGGGGCTTTAAGCTCCTAAGTGTATTCACCTGGGGTCACCAACCTTTTTTGGGGGTGGGGGCATGGACACATTTGCAAAATGGATATGTTGTTGTGGGCACCACACCTCTCCTTTCCCCAATGTAACCTTCTTTGGATTCCACATAGGCTTGAAGTAACTGTTCTATTGGTTAAAGAAGGCTTCTTTCAAGCTCATTTTGTTGTGGAAGGCAGGTGGGGATGGTCGTCAGGGAAAACCTTTGTTGACACCTCTGTACCTGTGGCTGCCATGTTGCTGGCCCATGGGGTACAGAAGGTCAGCAAACTTTTTCAGCAGGGGGCCGGTCCACTGTCCCTCAAACCTTGTGGGGGGGGGCCTGGACTATATTTTGTTGGGGAAATTAACGAATTCCTATGCTCCACAAATAACCCAGAGATGCATTTAAATAAAAGCACACATTCTACTCATGTAAAAACACGCTGATTCCCTGACCGTCTGCAGGCCGAATTTAGAAGGCGATTGGGCTGGATCCGGCCCCCGGGGCCTTAGTTTGCCTACCCATGGTGTACAGAGTTGCCAGATTAGGATTCAACTGTTGCTGCATTACACTGTCTTCAATAACTGATGATAAACCAATAGTTATAAATGTCAGGTGACTGTGCCAAGTGGCATTGCTAACAGCACAGCACATCAGTTATACATTATGTTTTCTTTGTCTTACTAGGACTGGTACGAAGCAAGTCCCATTTCTGGGCTCCATCCCAGTGGATGAAGAACAGTGGTTTAGAGGACAGCTAACATTAGTGCTGATAAAAGGGATGACTGAAAAAGCTGCCTGCAGACATTTCTCTGGCAGCCTTCTCAGATGAAATTCCAAGCCTGTCATCTCCTACCCTCAGTCAATATCAGCTGCTCCCATGACAGACCCTTCCTTCAGATGTTGTGCAACCACCGTAATGAAAGAATGCGGCTGTCAATGGAAGATAACATTTTTAACTTCTGGTTAGATAGGCAGAGACAAGGCCAGTGGGAAAGGACTTTTTGTTTTGCTGCTGAGATCCATTGGGGTACCAGAACTAGTGCAGATACATGGAGCGTGATCCTCATTTGCCACTATATATACACACAGGCACACACACATACAGGCAACAGGGGCATAAAAGGGTGTGTGTGTGTGATTAAGAAGGTTGGAGTTAAATGGCAACGGTATGGTATTTCCTTGGAGATTTGAGGATAAGAATACAGGGACATAAGAACCCAGCTTTTGCAAGGCTCCATGTTGTCCATCGTCCTGTTTCCTACATTGTCTGTTAAGAAGCTACTGGGAAGCCCAAAAGCAGGACTTGAAGGCAACTCCTCCCACTGTTTCTCTGCATAATTACCTCTGAACCTTTCTCACAGGTATTGATAGACATATTGCTGGACCTAAGTGTAAATTCAATACTAATAAAAAAAATATCATTAAAGTATTGCAAAAGAAGTAATAAAGAAAATGAATCTTTGCCTAGCTGGCTAATGGCTCTCCAGCACCAGTCTGTGAATGAAACAAGCTTAATTTATGGATCATGCAGAAATGGCAAAACTTACCAGAAGAATAAAAAACTAGGATAACAAACTTTTTATAAAGGAATGGAAATATATTGAATATTTACACTCAAATTGCAAACAGATAAAAACACTGGCAGGACTATTGTAATAACCTGCGGTTTTTAAAATATAGATATATGAAAATAGATTAATAAAAGAAGGATTTAATATAACTTTATATATGTAGGGAATTATGATAAAAAAATTAATGAACTGCAGAAAGAGGGGGAAGTCAAGTTTTGAAATGTTTGATTTACTGTTAAACTACTACTGCAATGTATATAAAAATCATAAATATATATATATGAAACAAGCTTGGTAAAATAGTCCTGTTGGGAATCCCAGTTCACCCCCACTAAGTGAGAGGGCAGATAACTCAAGAAAGGAAAGGAATAATTAACAAGCTATTAAACTGGCGCATAATTAAATACCTTATTTTGAGATGAAATTGATGGAATTCCAGCCCATAAAAATGTTATGAGAGGAAACATATTTAATTCCTTGTTTGGGAGAGGTAATAGAGCTCTGGCCTTCAACGGATGGGAATGCCATGCTCTGTAATTCAAGGAACGTGTGTTTGCTTGCTGATGAACAATTCTGACTCTGCTTCGTTACAGAATAAACTGTAGAAATCTCTGTGACCTTTAAGCTTTTTTTCCTTTTTTAATCAAATCTAAATCTTGTTCTTTTAGGAATTCTTCTGACAAGTTAATAAAGGCCTAACAACCTGATTGTTGTTAAGTGCTCTGAATGAACTTGTATTGATTCCGAGAGTCTGTTGCCACTCAAGAGGAGCAAATTGATCTCTGGCAGAATCTTTTGTGACTGGACAGTGTTGCTTTCTCGCACAAGGAGGATGCTGAACTAGTGTAACTCTGGGGTGGCTGAAACAGGCAAAGCCAACACAAATGCCCATATCTGAAGGCGAGCATCACGTCCAGTGCCTAATTTCTAAATAGAAACCAGTGCTCGGCTCTGCCTGGAAACCATAATCCCTAATACTCAAAATATGTGGGAACTTGTCAGGGATGGGCAAACAGAATTGTTGACAGGACAGACGGTCACCAGGAGTCTGACAGTGCTGTAAAATTGGTTCGAGATTTTTCTTTTCTTTTCATTCTGAGAGGCCTACGTCAAGCAGCCGCTTTTGGTGTAAGATGGTAAGTAGTTT
Source organism: Podarcis cretensis (assembly GCF_951804945.1). NCBI lineage: Eukaryota > Metazoa > Chordata > Lepidosauria > Squamata > Lacertidae > Podarcis > Podarcis cretensis. Next base: position 49,584,876 of record NC_137175.1, on the reverse strand, counting down.
GGCTCTATCCTCTAAGATGAAATCAGAAAATAGTACTGACCCAATCTCTGCTGATCTAATCATCAGCCATGCCTTCTACTCTTTAGTTGCTTGTGTCTTAAAGGTCTTTTCCAGACCAGGATGCCCTTCTTATTTGTAGCAAGTTTCCAGACTACCAACATGTTTAGGTAAAGGGTGGCTGACTGTTTTTCTTCCTCATGCATCTTCCCAGGTACAGATACCTTCCCTCCCAGCACATTGATATTGTTCACCATCTTTCATTCTTCTCCATTATGGGATTTCGGCAGCAGTTGACTTTATTTTTGATGTGCTTTGGTTTCTCTATTACAGGCCACTCTGTTTCCCCCATAGAAGGTTGTCATCCCAGGAGATTAACATATATCTTTTGGGAGATCAGTTGAATTTTATCTGTTAGCAAAGACTCCATCAGTGGAACTTTGTGATGCATTTTATATACTTCCTGGCTCTGCAGGCTGTGCACTTTCCTTTAGGGTTTTGGTCAAATCCCTAGAAGTTTCCACCTAATCTCATGAGAATATAAAATGCACCTGCTTGTAGAAGGCTTATTTACCTTTACTGGCATGAGACTAAAAGTTCACACTGCTGTTACAGAAGAAGATGTCACTGTGATGGCTCAGAGAGCCTGCTTTTTGTAGTGCTTAGAGTGTCAGTCTAGAACTGAGGAGAACTGGGTTCAAAACCTCACTGAGGTGAAGCTCGCTTGTGTTAGTTGCAATCTCTCAATTTAATTTATTTTTCATGGGAAGGAGGAGCTATAGTCCTTTATACCACTTCTATTTTGCCTTTCCACCAAGTCACTAAGGGTTGTGTACATTGTTTATCCTCCATTTTGACCTCACTACAGCCCATTGAAACAGGTTACATTGGGAGAAATTTACACGTGGAAATAAATCAACAGCTAAAAATCTGTTTTCAGTTTGTGTATCAGCAGCAAGACTTGTGTTTTAGTCAAAAAGTGGTTTGGGGAATTCAAATATAATTTCTCTGCTTTTGAGCACCAAATAGTCCAAAGAAGTGTATTTTTTTTAGTACATGAGCTTTTGTTCTTCAGAAAGAACAGACATATATTAAATTTTGTTAGGTTACAATCCTATACATTGTTACTTGGGAGTAAAGCTCCACTGAAGTTGGTAGGACTTGCTTAGTGGTAGACATGCTCAGGATTGCTCTGCTTGTACAATTTGCTGGGTACTTTGATTCTAACGGAAACACTTCTGAGATAGAAATTTGAATTCACTTTAAAAATTCACAGCTCAAAATCAAGAGTCTGTGTTCTGAAAATCTGAAAAATTTATCATGACATTAAAGATCCTGAATAACACATAGTATTCTGTCTTCAGTAGGAATAGAAGGACCTGTCAATTTCAGTTCTCTCAGCATCTCATTTTTTCTATCTAAAATTTGGTTCACCATGTTTCTGCAGCAATTTGAGTTTTTTTCATAAAAAACACGCTCAAAAATTCATCACTAATTGTTTATGACAATTTCTTGTAATAAACACATTTTATGTGCAGTGATGGCTAACATACACATTTTTGCAAGCAGACCCCCCCTAATATAATCCATTTCTGTATGTTATTTTCACTAGCGTATTGCTTTTTATGCACACTAGCTCCGAATATAGGCATTTATTATTATTTTTGTAAATATTGCTTGGCTGGAGAACTGCACCACAGCATTTGGAGAAGTGCAAATTATAAAAGATAGCCGCGTTTCCATTTGCCTATGGTTTCAGAAAGTGCAAATTTGATACATTCGCCTTCAAATGCAAACTGAATTGAATCTCTCCCTCATCCCCAGTCTGCTGTATGCAAATAGTTTTACATCCTGCGGGTACAGCATCTCTAGAGTGAAACAGGACACTCAGACCTGACACTCCTCTTGAAGACACTTGGTTTTGTTCAGCGTAGAAACAGCCAGTGGCCCTCTGCTTGCACGTATCCCCTCCCAAACACCCAATGTGTGCAGAAAGAGAATCTACTCACCCTCCTTTGATATAGTCTAGAAACGTGTGCTCTGATTCTGTAGCAAACGAGAGCAACGTCACCTTGAAAGTAGAGAAATGGGGATGCTGTTATACAGGAAACAACGAAGTAGTTACAGGCAGGAGGGTGATACTGGTGAGGGTGATACTGGTGAGGGTGATACTGGTGAGGGTGATACTGGTGAGCATGGGGCCACATCATTAGTGCCTTGATTTTTCCAGCCCCAAATAACCACTCCCATTTCCAGGAGGATTGTGTAGCCTTATTTTCAAAATTTTGGAACCAACGTTCACCACCCTTTGCCATGGGAAATCAATTTCTTAAATTCAGTGAGAACAAATCCCGTTTTTATAAAGTTGCCAGATCACAACTTGGAGAATTGTCTCACAGCTTTAAAAGTGTGCTGATGCTGAATTGGGAAACCATAGGCTCTCTCTCCTGCCTATTTCCTGTCCCACAGTTGCTATAGTAAGCTGGTGCGTTACATACTAGGCAGAGGATGTTGGGTGTAGAAAACTGCCTTGCACAAAGTCAGACTGTTGGTCCATCTTGCTCAGTATTATCTAGGTTGAATTGCAGGGGCTCTCCAGGGTTTTGAACAGGACTCTTTCTTGGTCTAAGCTGGAGATGCCAAAGACTAAACATGGCAGAGTTGGCTCTGCAGTTAGGCAGAGTGAGACAGCTGCCTCAGGCAGCAGATCCTGGGAGGCTGTGAGTGGTAGAAGTGAGGTGTTGGAGGTCAGAGTTGTGTGTGCCTCGTGGCCTGATCTGTGCCCCCTAAGCTGGCTTGCTGCTCTCAGGTGTGCTTTCTTATAATCAGTGTTTAAATAAGATTTAACTGTCATAGAATCATAGAGCTGGAAGGGACCGCAAGGAACATCGAGCCCAACCCCTGCAATGCAGGAACCTTTTGCCCAACATGGAACTCGAACCCACAGCCTTGCCATTAGGAGTCTCTTGCTAATCTTGTACACAGTTTCTATACATAGAATGAGAGAGGGAAGTGTCATCTTGCTGCCTCAGGCAGCAATATCTTGGGTCAGCCCTGGAACTTGGGGCCTTCTGTATTTTAAGCATGTGCTCCACAACTGAGCTACGACCCTTCCCAATGGGTGGGGCTGGCCCTGCTCTTAGGCAGAGAACGGGTGTGAATAAGGTATTATTTATTACAGTGGTATCTCTGGTTGCGAACAGGATCTGTTCCGGAGGCCCGTTCGCAACATGAAAAGAGCGCAACCCGCAGCGACGCGTCTGCGCACGCGCGGGTTGCAATTCCCTGCTTCTGTGCACACGCGTGACGTCATTTTGTGTGCCTGCGCATGTGTGAGCGGCAAAACCCGAAAGTAACCCTTTCCAATACTTCCGGGTCGCCGTGGGACATAACCTGAAAGAACGTAACATGAAGTATGACTGTAATTAGATTTCTATACCATCCTTCATCCGAGGAGCACAGGGAGGTTTACAATATAAAAACACAAAAATATATAACATGGTGACAAACAAAAGCGATACCCACCGCAGTTTAAAAGGCCATAGACTGTTTATTTAGCCAAAGACCTGGGAGAAGAGACATGTTTTTGCTTGGCGCCTAAAGATATGTGATATGTTCGCAACAAACATAGCCAGGACACAAGAGGCCCCACCCACAATCTATATTTAATGGGCTATGATACCACTTTAACAATCATAGCTTTCCCCAAATAATCCTGAGAACTGTAGTTTGTTAACAGTTGTGAGGGCTGTAAGCTACAATTCCCAGAGTACTTTAGCAATCAACCCCTCTTCCCACAGAACTCTGGGAATTGTTGCTCTGTGTTGGAACAGGGGCTTCTAAGCAACTCTCCTTAACAAACAGCATTTCCCAGGGTTCTTCAGGGGAAGCCTAAAACTGTTCAGCTTTTTTTTAGTGACATAAAGCCAACATTAAAACAATGTTACTCACTGTTCCTGAGTTATTGTATTTCTTTTTCTTCATTTTCTTTTTGGGATTCACTACCTAAGAGAGTAAAAAAGAAAGAAAAAAAGACCTGTGAAGGTAAGGTTTGAAAGACAAAGGGCTCCTTCAGATGTTTATTGAGCATTCACCCCTTGATCTCCTTGCACAAAAACTTATGTGCAAGTTTGTAGAGATTGGGGGGGGGGGGAGGAGAGAAATTTGATTCTGTTAGCATCTAAAGGCAACCTTACCTAATTTGCAATTTCAGAAAGGAAATCTGAACTGAAACACAGCCATCCTTTGAAATTCACACATCTCCAAATTTTGCAATGCAATCTCCAGCCAAGTAATGTGTACAAAAATGCACACACTGGTGTAAAATGTGCGCATGAATGTATGCATTAGTGAAAATAACACACAAACATGTTTGGGAAAATTGTCTTGCTAAAATGTGTATATTAGGCAAGGGGGGGGGGAACCCTGACCATTAGGTCCAGTCGTGGCTGACTCTGGGGTTGTGGCGCTCATCTCGCTTTATTGGCCGAAGGAGCCGGTGTACAGCTTCCGGGTCATGTGGCCAGCATGACTAAGCTGCTTCTGGCGAACCAGAGCAGCGCACAGAAACGCTGTTTACCTTCCTGCCGGAGCGGTACCTATCTATCTACTTGCGCTTCGTGCTTTTGAACTGCTAGGTTGGCAGGAGCAGGGACCGAGCAACGGGAGCCCACCCCGTCGTGGGGATTCAAGCTGCCGAGCTTCTGATTGGCAAGTCCTAGGCTCTGTGGTTTAACCCATAGCACCACCCATGTCCCTTTATATTAGGCAAAGTCGCATACAAAAAATGTGCATATTAGGAGAAATTCATACTAAAATGCTGATGAATTTTCATGAGGACCTTAAGAAATTCCAAAACGGATGTGGACATGTGGAGAACTGAACTTAAGGGTGGAAAAGTGAGAAACAGAGAGGAACAGAGATTGACATTTTCTCCCATCCCTAGAAATCAGACAGTGGGCTCTTCCAGACTGCAGCTATTTTCTTGACACATGTTGCTATGCTGATGGTTTGCACCTTTGGCTGCTCTACTGATAGGGCTGCATCTATGCTGCAGTACAGAATGTGGTTTCAAGTGCAGAATTCAGTGTCCTGAGAAGCTTGATTTTCATTCTTTTTTTTTATAAGAAAAGAAGGGTTCTATTGCTTATTACGGCATTGACACTATACTTGAAAGCATAGAGGCAATGTCTGTTGAAATCTCAAGAGCCAGCAGTGCTGTTGGATAATATTGCCAATGCATAGGGGTGGGTATAGCCATGTGCTTGTCTTCATAGAATCATAGAATTGTAGAGTGGGGAGGGACCCCGAGGGTCATTTAATCCAACCCCCTGCAATGCAAATTTCGCCCAAATTGAGGCTCAAACCCACAACCCTAAGCTTCACCAGCTCATGACTAAGAGAACCAGAATAATTTCTGCAAAATAGTAAACAAGGCAATTACACAAAATAGGTGAGAGGCAGGTTTATGTAGGCTGCATAATTCAGATTTTCCTGGTAAAGGGTTTAGATTGTCATGGTAGAGAATTTTATTTTATTTTTAGCACAAGGTACATACAGCCCCAGTTTCAGTGTTGCACGTTGTTGTACTGTGACGGAGCAGCTGTCCTTGCACCCCATTCTATACACCAGTCTGCTGATGCTGTGGATCAATGAGCCCTCAGAATTGTTATAGTGTAGGATGCTTTGAAGAAAGACCAAGAAGCCAAATGATCTGGGTGTTTCTTTCTGTACCAGATCTGAGGCACCCCCTGAGATATAATTGATGCAAATTCAAACATGAAGCAGGGAGTCGTTTAACTGTAGCGAGAAAGCATTGAAAATGCAAAGCAAACATTCTGTATATAATCATACTGTAAACAACCACAGCATGTGTACAGATTCATCTTTTATAAAAATAGAGCCCTCATGCTTCAACAATCTCATGGCCTGATATTTCATAGGCAAAATAAAGCACTATTTCTGCATTGAGCTCAGATCCCAATGGCCAAGTTCTAAGCAAGCCATTCTGTGTTATCAGAATTGGGAAAAGCCACAGTGCAATGCCCAAGCGCATGCTTTGGATGCCAAAGGTTCAGTTCCCACATGGCCACAGGGCTGTCCTTCCTCTGACACCCTGGAGAGTTGCATTGTCCATTGTGTGGACAATGGGTCTGATTCAGACAGTTTCCTCTCTTCCTAAATTCAAAGGTCTTGCTTTCCATCTGGGCTTGGTTCCCACAGGACCGCAGACAAGAAACCATCATCGTCTCCCAACCCTATCTTCATCCCCAATAAACAGCAGCAGCATTCCTCTTTCTATAACATCTCTGAACTGTGCATATATATATATATGTCTCCACTTCATAATTAGGCCCTGAAGCCTTCATCACACAGCACCAGCCACCTCTTGGCAGTGATGAAAGTGGGACAAACGTCTGGCAGGAGCTGCTGTGCTCAGAATTTGCTTCTGTTATTTTATTTTTTAAAGAAGTGATGTACATGATAATCACAACTTAAAATTAATGTGAAAAAAGTGGAGGGGCTGGTTCTGTATCAAGCTTTTAAATTGCCATGCCTTATGTCAGTGGGAAGGGTTATAGCTCAGTGGCAGAGAATCTGTTTTGCAAGCAGACAATCCCAGGCATCTCCTGAGATGGTTTATGACTGATGCCTGAGCAATACCAACGTCAAAGGTGGCTCCTCTGAGGTGCGCCTGGCCGGAACGAGGCTGATTCCTTTTCTTTTTTATTGGTCAAGTATTAGAATTAGTCCTTTATATATATCAACTTGTCCTTTCATTGTTGGCATACCCTCTAGCATTTCTCTGGTGAAAATAGAGACTTCCTAAGGAAAAGCAGGAGGGACGCGGGTGGTGCTGTGGTCTAAACCACAGAGCCTAGGGCTTGCCGATCAGAAGGTTGGCGGTTCGAATCCCCGCGACGGGGTGAGCTCCCATTGCTCGGTCCCTGCTCCTACCAACCTAGCAGTTCAAAAGCACGTCAAAGTGCAAGTAGATAAATAGGTACCGCTCTGGCGGGAAGGTAAACGGTGTTTCCGTGTGCTGCTCTGGTTCGCCAGAAGCGGCTTAGTCATGCTGGCCACATGATCCGGAAGCTGTACGCTGGCTCCCCCGGCCAATAAAGCGAGATGAGCACCGCAACCCCAGAGTCGGCCACGACTGGACCTAATGGTCAGGGGTCCCTTTACCTTTAAGGAAAAGCAGTACAAATCAGGGTCAAATCAGAAACCAGGATGGCTTCTCTAAGTCAAGGACGTCCCTGGAAAACTGGGACACTTGGAGGGCCTGTGTTGGTGAAAGGTGCAGGGGGAGAGAAGGAACACTCCCTGCATTTTGTGCTGGTTCCCATTGGAACTGGTAAGGCAGAAGGCAGGGAGACAAACAGTAGGCACATAACCACAGCAGTGATACAGCCATATAATTTTATCTCCATCCTCTCTACTGAGTTCTGCAAGGGTGGCAATGAAGTTATGTAAATACTAGACCTCTAAAGCATATTCAAGGTACATTTCCCCCCAAATAATAATAATAATAATAATAATAATAATAATAAATTATTATTATTATTATTATTATTATTATTATTATTATTATTATTATTTCTACCCTGTCCATCTGACTGGGTTTTGCCAGCCACTCTGGGCAGCTTTCAACAGAACCTTAAAAACAGAATAAAACTTCAAACATTAAAAACTTCCCTAAACAGGGCTGCCTTCAGATGTCTTCTAAAAATAGGATAGTTGTTTATTTGCTTGACATCTGGTGGGAGGGCATTCCACAGGGCAGGCGCCACTACCGAGAAGGCCCTCTGCCTGGTTCCTTGTAAGCTCACTTCTCGCAATGAGGGAACTGCCAGAAGGCGCTAGGAGCTGGACCTCAAAGAATTCTGGGGACTGTAGTTTGCCCCTCACAGAGTTATAATTCCCAGCAACCCTTAACAAACTACAGCATGCTTTGAGGGAAAGAACGTGCTTCGAATGTGCTTTAAAGGTACAGCATGTACACAGCCTGAAACAAAGGAGGAATTGAGGCATCTAATCATAAGCTTGCATTTTTATTAAAGCTTATATGTTTGATCAGGGCCTGTATCTTAAAAAGCTTAATGATTTTCAAATATTTTATGCCAGGCAGAAGACCAGTTGCCTAAAAACCTTGGCAAGATGTTTTTACTCCTAGACAAGGGCCCCCCTGATTTATAGCAGAAAACAATTCTCAAAGTCGTAAAAAGGGAATTACAGGCTGACAGCCAAGGTTACACTGACCCTACAAATTAAGGGTTGATAAATAGTAAAATGAGCCATATCTTCTTCCTAAGGTTAAGAAGGTCAAGAGCAGTGAAAAAGCATCTAGCTGGCAGAAAGAGAACATTTTCTGGGAAGTCTTTTCTAAAGCTGTTTCTTTCTTAAACTAAGATCCTTTTAAGATTTCTTTTCCTTTTAAAAGGTTGTTTATGTATTAAATATATTAGTTTAAATATAATTATGCAAAGGATTTAAGAAATGCTAGATTCTTATTTCATATAGTTGGAAGAGATCACAGGGGCCATCAGCCACCGGCCTCCTGTCAGACAGGAGACGCCAATCGAGCACTCCTGATATATGGTTGTCAGGCCTTTTGTTTAGAAACCTTCAAATGAAGGAGATCTCTCAATGTTGATGTGAACTCAATCCTTGACATATGCATAAGATAAAAATTCAAGATTAATTATCTGTTTTGGAAGGCAATAGGGCAAGGAGGGCAAGAGGTGAGCTGGTAATTAAGATTCCTTGTTGAGACACATGTAAGATATATTACTACTTATTTGTCATTTATAGATAGAAGAATATATAGCTTTTTGATTTCCATAAAAGGGCAAGAAGGAAATGGGTGTATCTTTTGTGATTGGTTCTAGCAAACAGCCAATAGGAATTTTAACCAGGCTGATTGGACAGAGGCAGCCACAGGAGGAGCAAGGGGGCTGGATTAAGGAAATATAAGTGCTGGCCAGAATGGCAAGAGGCCAGGCCAGAGCTTGGTAACCATATACCACTGTGCCTCATATTTATTTGTCTGACAAATAAATTACTATTTTAATTTCTCTATTGCTGCGTTGAATATTTCATTCCAGCTAAGTGTTAACCACAAGCAGGGTGCTACAGAATCTGACAGGCAGTGTAACCCCTTGGATTGATTGAAAGTAAGAAGACAGACCTGTGGGGGAGAGATGAGAGCAGACGGAGTTTGGTGGGGCAGCACCCCATTTGCCCTCAGGAAAGAGCCGTCACTAGTTCTTCCAGTGCTTTGACAGAAGCCTTACTCTCACTTTGCTTTGTTCCCAATGCAGCACTTCAAATTGTGCTATTTCAGTTCCCTTTTGCCAGCATCTCAAAAGGCTCTTCTTTTCCGATCCTCATTATGATAAACGGATAGGTTCCCTTTCCCAGGCAGTAAAATGATTTTTACCTCAGTCATTGGAAAGCTCTCATTTTGAAATGCAGCTCTCTCTCCCTTCTTATTCCCTCCTCCCTGACTGTATATGTGACTGTATTCTTATAAGATCTCAAGAATCCATCCAGAACAAAAGGCATTAATGATTTACACAGATTCTGCCTGAGTTTCTCTCCCTCCTCATGTTCCCCCATCTTTTCCTGCTGAGGGGAAAAGAAAAGCTCTGTGAGGGGATCCAGTTGTGTCTCAGTCAGGTCAATCATTTTAGAAAACCGGCCTAGAACTGTCACAATGGATAATATTAAAGTGGAGCCGCTGAACACTTAACACATGCGGAGTGCAAAAAATGTTAGATAACGGGAGGGAGGAAACCCAGACATCGAAGCTAAGGGATGAGTGTGTGAGTGTGTCACTGGAGTGGTTTGTTTTCAGTTCCACATGGACTCTGCCATCTGCTCATGGGGCCAAATTCTCCATGTGAAGAGAGAGGTTCAGATCATCACTCTCACTGACGCCAAGTGCAACTCAGAAACAAAAAGGCTACGAAGTAAAATAAAATGAAGAACTTATTCCAAAGGTGGCACACATCTCTCTTCCCCACTGGAATGGTGCTCACCTGAGTGGCAAAACTGATAGGCACTGTCACCCATCACAGAAACCAGCCCAGCATTAGAGACACACTCAGGGTAACCAGAAGGGAAGTGGAAGAGCTCTCTTCACAAGATGTGTCAGAACATAGCAAGGGGGCGCGATGTGGAGAATTGAGCTCCTTTTGCCAAAAAAGTGACAGGAACATGAGCTAAGAAAACACAAACCACCTAGGAGAGAAAGACCATGTCTATTTGATTTATTTACTTATTGTTATTTATAACATCCTCTCAGCTATCCTTCCTCAATTAGTTCCCAAGCTGTTGCGCAATTCAGTCACATCTTTTAAACAATTGCCGAAACAAATCAGATTTTTATTTAGATTTGGCCTGTTGCATTGGCCTTCAGCTTAGGAGCATCAATCAGCCACCCCCAACCCAATGCCCTCCTGATGTTGCTGGACTACAGTTCCCATTATCCATGACCACTGGCCATGTTAACTGGGCTGATGGGAATTGGAGTCTAAAACATATGGGGTTGGGGGATGCCTGGTTTAACTATTACCTTGGTGGATGAAATCAAGGTCTATCTAGTCCATCATATTATTTCCATCAGTGGCTGGCAAGATGCCCCATTGAAGCTCACAAGCAGAATGTGAGGCTTGATTTAACTGCTATGGCTATAGCTACTGATACTAGACCTATTCTCTTCAAATTTGCCTGATTTTTTTTAAAAAAGCTGTTTTTGTGATAAAGAGTTTCATAAGTTAGAATCATAGAGTTGGAAGGGACCCTGATGGTCATTAAGTCCAGCCCCCTGCAATGCAACATAGGATTCAGAACAGAAGCGTGTATTACGAGCTTTGCAAATAAATCTATACGACCCTGATGAGCTTTCTTGGTGCCAAGTGTGAGTGCCTCTGATGATACAAGGGGATATCATATCATGATTATATTACAACCATGATATAAGTCGTCTGTATGTCTTTTTAAAATTACAATTATTTATATCCCACTCTTGAGGATATAATCCTTTCAATTAAATTTCCTATTTTGCACAGCTGCTTTAACAGGCAGGTGTGTCCCAGATTTAGGACAGAAAAAGTTGGAGCATATGTCATTGCAGTGTCCCACAAAATTTGCTTTGGGGGTGAGAGGAGCAACAACGCAGGGGAATTTGCTTCTTGAAAATAAACATGAAATATGTGTTGGAGAGGTGGAATGTACACACTTTAACAGAAAAAGTAAAAGAGTCCTTGGAGAAGGGAAGGGAGGGGAGCATTTCTAAAGAACTAAAATGTTCTAATCCCCCAAAACTGCATGAACAGTATGCATGCCATTGTTGTGTCTCTTGTTGTAACTATATCATACACACAGTAAACAGTATTTCTGGTTATGCTTGCCAGGGCAATTTTTAAAATTTTTATTTGGCAGCCAACCACAATAAATTTCTCCTGTAATGGGAGTGAAAGGGAAAGCAGACTTAGGGCAGCCTGTTGTTCATATAAGCCCCTTATCATGCCATCATCACTGTAAATTCCACTTCAATTAAAGTGAAACCATTCCTTCAAATTTGTTTGTTTTTTTGTTTGTTTAAACTAATAATTGCAGCTCTCTCTAATCACTCTAACTCTCTCTAATCACGGTCACTTGTTTATTCTGCCAGCTACATGAGGCAAATTGTATATACTGCAAGTGACAGCAATAACAGAAGGCACTACATAGTTTCTTTAAAAATAATAATACAGTTGGGGCATTGAGTGGTATCACCTGAATGGCATTGATGTAGTATTTGAACTCCAGAACCCCTTACTTGCAGATTTGCAGCTCCAGAACAAACAGAAAATAGTAACTCTCTGATTTGGAAAGATGGGGAAATTTGGAAGATAAATGTTATTAGAGAGTAGGAAAATTAGTATTTAATATGCCAGGCAGAAATACAAGAACAAACTAATAAGCTGGAGACGTTATTTATACTGGTGCAGGACCCAAAGTGGCTCACAACACGAATTAAAAACAGATACAGCTAAAAAACAACAACCTCACACCAATCGTTTATATACATTTTTTTAAAAACCCAACAAAATTAAATAAGTTACTGTATTAAAAACAGCACTGAATTAAAAAAACAACTTAAAACTATTTTAAAAGCACAAAGAGAGGAGAAGAAAAAATACAATGCTCACCAGCTAATCAACCCTACCTATAGAGCAGGGGACACTTGACATTGAATACAGGAGCATAGCTTTGGTCCATCCAGCTCACAATCTGTCTACACTGAGTGGCAGCTGCTCTCCAGGATTCAGGCAGGGAGTCTCTCCCACCAGGGACTGATCCTGGGACTTTCTGCATGCAAAGCAGATGTTCTAGCACTGAGCTATAAAACATCCATATCACATTTAAGAATTGCTTTGAGCCAGAATGAGAGAATCTATCAAGCTGATCCACACTTTTGCTTCCTAACACAAATGATAAAAGAGGCACTCCCACTCCTGCTCCTCACTATCTGGAGACAGAGGCAATAGGAACAGATAAGGTTACCTCAGGTACTTTAGATGTCAGCTGACAAAAGCGCTTAAATTATCTAGTAAATCAAAGCTAAAAGGAAAACCCATAGTGGATTCACAAGAGTTACTGCCAAGTGCCTCCAGCTGAATTGGCGCTACAGATATCCAAGGGATTCTTGCAGTTGCCTTTCCCTAATAGAGATATTTGGCATGAAGATACAGCTTGACGGAAGTGAGTTTCTTTGAGGCCAAAGCTGCAATCCTATGAGCCCAGCTGAACTAAAAGAAACATACTTCCAAGTATACATGCAGAGATTGCACAGTCAGTTGTCCACAGTGAGCAAGCACCGCGATTCACTTAAAATTGTTTTACCAGGGGTCAACTTTTTAGTGTGGCAGAACTTCTTGCCAATAGAGGTTCAGCACAAGTCATCTCTGCTCGTTTTTAGATGACTGTAACAACTCAGGCGGCAGGAAGACAAAGTCCCTACCAGAGAGGAATGGGAAGCAAAGTTGGTGGACTATGCTGAAATGGCAAAGCTGACTGGAAAACTCAGGAACCAAGAGTACAAAAACTTTTTAAAAGAATGGGAAAAATTTATAACGTAGCAGATGGAAACATCAGCAGGGTTTTAATCTCACTTGTAATGTAACAGATACCATGGATAATTTGGATTGACATAAAATATAGAGTATGGAATAATAGGCAGTTGTAAATGTTGATAAGGGGCGCGGGTGGTGCTGTGGTCTAAACCATTGAGCCTAGGACTTGCCGATCAGAAGGTCGGTGGTTCAAATCCCTGCGACGGGGTGAGCTCCCATTGCTCGGTCCCAGCTCCTGCCAAGTTAGCAGTTCGAAAGCACGTCAAAGTGCAAGTAGATAAATAGGTACCACTTCTGCGGGAAGGTAAATGGCGTTTCTGTGCACTGCTGTGGTTTCACCAGAAGCGGCTTAGTCATGCTGGCCACATGACCCAGAAAATCTGTTTGCGGACAAACGTTGGCTCCCTCAGCCAGTAAAGCGAGATGAGTGCCGCAACCCCATAATCGTTTGCGACTGGACTTAACTGTCCGGGGTCCTTTACCTTTACCTTTACCTTTAAATGTTGATAATAGGACCCATGGAGGGGGTGGGGGGAAGTCGCGAGATTCAATCTCTGTATATGTATATGCAATTGGATTGTTATAATTTTATATTTGTAAAATCAAATAAAAACTTTTTTTTAAAAAAAATAGATTACTCTAACAACTGTATTTTTTCAGACAGGCCTTTCAAACCTGAGATTCTTGGCCAACAACATCTCACTGATGTGTTTGACAGTTCTATTGCGATACTGTGTTTTTTTTTGTCTGTATGCCACTTTGTGATATTTTATATAAAACTGTAGTTTACACAAAGTTTACACAAAGTTTAGTAATAATATCATTGGTGATGATGTAGCCTACTGGCATTCTCCCAGCACAAGGTGAGATCCTGTGAGCTTTTTGCTGATCCAATAGGGCAAGGGTAGGGAACTTCACGGCTTTTCTATCTGGTCCTCAGGATTCTCTCAAGGTCACAAACTTTCATGAGCCACACACCTCACCAGCCCTGCTTTGCATCCTCCTTGAGTTTTTTCACCTGGCCGGAAAGTGACCTTGAACTCTGATAATTCCCCCCAGTTTACCTGGATGGAGCATGGAGTGGGGGGGGGGAGGGGGGGTGTAGAAATGAGCCTGCTGTCCAAAGGAAAAATTTACATTTCATGCTCCACCCACCACTGGTAAAAGGGGAAAACCAAATTTTCAGAGGCAGGCCTTTTTGCACACAGTTATAGGCAGGAATAATTGCTCAAAAAAGAAAGGAAAAGGAATAGAGAGAACAAAACACGATCACTATAGTATAGGTTATTTCTCTAGAAGGCTGGTGCAATAAGTTATTTACTGTACTGACGATTGATGGTGTCAAAAATAAAACAGACTCATTTTTACTGTTTGCAAGTAAAAGGACACATTCCTAATAATGCCGTTAGAGTATATTGGTTTTTTTTTAATGGAAACGTCTTTATATAAAGGATGTTATATAATAATAACAACCTGAGTAATCTATACTCAAACTTCGGTTTCCAAGCTCCATTAAATAATGTGCATTCCATAACGGAAATCTGTAACTGCAGAGGAATAAAGGAAAGCAAGAGGCTGCATACAAATGTTCAGTTAAAAATAATCTCAGCCAAAAAAAGAAGGGGTGGGGGGTGGGGAGAAAGGCTTTAAAAAGATTATTTCACAAAGCATCCAGCAAAACTCAAAATCTTTGTGAAAGAGTTGGCAAGATGCTCCTCCTTTTCCTATTCTTTGCATGTGTGCCCTCTGATATAAGAGTAATGTAGGAAATAATTTCTTGAATCTTTTTTCTATTTATTTGGTATTAACTTGAAGTATTAACTATATACTTGAAGCTATTGTACTGAAGAAATTAAAGCTTATCTCCTAGTCTTCAGACACGACTCTGGTTTGAGAGGTTGCAATGAGCAGCACAATAACATATTACAACTCCCCCTTTTGCCATACCCTACAGAAGTACAAGTTGCTTGCAGAATTTTTGTTTATATGATGCAAGCACAAAATCAACATTGCAGAAAAATGGAGGGAGGGGACATATTTGCCTCCCAATTCCAACCCCTTTGGGTCATTTTATTTAGCTAACGTCAGATGGTGGTGTGGTTGCTCGAGAGCAAACAGGCAAGACTCCAACCTGTCTTTTCCAGGCTTTATTCTTAGTGCAAAACTATTTACAGTGAAGAGCGTCACAAGTTCATTTCCGGCTCAGTCGCAAGCAGAATCTGGGAGTGGTCAGTCCTTGTACCTCCCCCAGCATAACAGTCACGTGACCCCCAACCTTCTCTTCCCCTCCCTGCACCGAAACCTACTGCACAGAGTGGGCGCTGGCAAAGGGGTACTTCCCTCCTCTCCGGCTTGCTCAGGGTCAGTGTTGAGGCTCTCCCTAGCATCCCCTGGTCCCAACACCTCCTCTCCACTGGAGGAGGGGCTTTCCTCCTCTCCAGAGGAGGAACTGCTTCGCAAGACTTTCGGAGGTTCCCTATAACACAACTGCCCTTCCACCTCTTGCCTCTCAGCTGATGACAGTTCCCTGACAGCTAAGTAGCAATTGTAAGTCACTTAAAATAAGAGACCCCACTGCTTCCCTTGGGGGAGGGTGATCTCACAGTCTCTATGAGTAGCAACAATTTTGTCTGTTGAAATTCAACCTGCTACAGCAATGTAGTACCTGCTCACTTTCTAAATTTTTTTTAGAGCTGCTGTAGAAAGAAAGGGTGAATTCAGGTCTGCAAAACTGACCTTTTCTGTGTGTACAGTAGAGATCAACATACCTAAAAAAATTCCTTGCACAGCTATTTTTTCCCAAAACTCTACCTTCCATGGACATTAGTCAACAAATGATCACATTTAATTTGTTTAACTTGTATAATAGGCTACTAAAAACCAATGATGTATTAATTCTTAGTAGCCTGAGACCCAGTCATTCAGTGCATACATCTTAATCAGATTTTCTGGGCCCAGTACTGTTAAGTATAATTGCTTAATTGTACCTTGAAATGGAAAATGAGTCTGAATGTGTATTGCTAAAGGGGAATGGAAAATTCCACCAAAGCTAAGAAGAGCTCTCTGGGTACCTAAACAGGTTGATAATTAACTGTTGATGTATCTCTGCTGGCTCACTCACATGGTGTTTAACTTGGACTTCCGGTTTCCGCCACGGAAAGAAAGGGAGCGCGGAAAGCCTCGATGAGGCTTTTCGGACAATACAGGGGCTTGGGGGGGCTGCAAAGGCACTGCACCCCCCAAAAAATCCCCTTGAGGGATGGCTAACCGGCAGCGCGGAAGCGGCCCAGCCGTTTTTTCGGGGTTTTTTCTTTGAAGAGCTTGAAGACGATGGGACCGCGAGCGCAAGAGGAAAGCACCGACCCTGTATTGCGATGCCTCTGGCTCTCGATAAAGAAAGCGGCGAATCTCCAAAAAACCTAAGAACGGACCCTTCGTGTGAGAGAAGCATCTTAAAGCAAAAATTTGGAAGAACGCACTAAGTGAACGCTGGATGTTGAAGGATTAAAGTTAGGAATCCATCTCGGCAGAGGAGTTAAAATGGCGCACCATACAAAGTCGCAGGGATGAAGAAGGAAGTAGCTGCCTGCCTGACTGCGTGAGTATAAAACAAAAGACCACGGCAATATTTGTCGAGGCAAACAGACTTTTGAACTCTTAAAATAAAGCTGCAGATAAAAGACTATTGAGAAGCTTTGTTGCTCCCTTCTTGGGAGAGAGAAAGATGGAAAATTAGAAACGTTATAATCACAGTGCTGACTAAAAGAGCGGACTGAGACAATTAACAGAAGCTTGACTTCATAAAAAAAACGGGAAACTGTGGAAGAGGCATTAAAGACAGAAAAATCTTAGTAGGGAAGATCTGTAGGAACAACTTCTTTCTTTTAAATGAACTGCATAAAGGAAAAAAGTTATAGCGGACTGTAGTGACTTTTGCCACCTTCTCTACTGTAGGAATATCGGACTTAAGCTAATCCACTTTTACCTGCATCTCTTTTCTTGGTACTTATCTTTTTTGAGAAACTGACAATTAAATGTTGGAGTCAGAAATCATCAGAAATAATTCGAAGTGAAGGACATTATTGGATTAATTTGGGGAAAATTCATAAGTTACTTTAAGTGCTAAGAACAGGGGTTTTTATACCTCAGTTGACTATAATCTGATATACAAATCATTTTGAACTGAACATCAATACTTTATTGAAACTTGAAAATATAGACAGGAAAAGGGGAGGAAACTAGACTGAGACTGTGTCCTGAAACCAGAACATTTTGATTCCAGATTGGGTTTAGATTAATGCATTGGATTGTGGATTAAAGCTACAATTAGACCAACGCCGTCAGACCTCAGATTAAGATATGGACTAAATTAAAGAACTCACCTCGCTCGTAATGGATTAAGCTGACAAGTGGCGGAAGATTAAAGAAACAAAGAGATTGGAATAATTTGAACTGGATATCAATCAATTAATTAAAAAAAGGAACTACTTCCCTTTTGTTTGAATTTATCTAAATTTATCTAAATATCAGAAATCTACTTTAATAGGATTATTTGAGTTGTGGGGGAATTTTCTAAATTCTTAGTGGCTGTTAATATCGGGAAGGACGGTGTGGGAGAATACAAATTTATGGTTCTAGATTACTAATAAATCCCTGGAGGTGGGGACATTCAAGGAAAATTATAAATTTAAGAAAGGTATTTAGAGGTCCAAACAAACTTAAAATTACTAAGATTGAGCTACATCAGGTCTTCAAGTGAAATTATACTTTTTTTTATTTTGTGACTTCATTTTATTTACGGGACTTATAATCGTATACTCATTCTGGAACATCACCTTATTTAACAGGACTTATAAATATATATTAATTGGTATCTGGTATTAGAAATTGGTGGTAACTGGAGATATTTGGTTATAAATTAATTGTATTCTAAGACATAATTGAATTAACCTGACGTGAAAGGTAGTATTCTGCTTGAAAAAAAAGGAAAATAGAACATTAAGAGATATAAAGGAAATTGTAAGAATACAAAATAAGGAAAGCAAATTGCATGGGAGTAATAAGGTAAACCAAAGGAGAGTGGTTAAGATATAGAAAAATAAAAATAATAGAAATAGATTGTGTGCCCCCACCAGGGGAGAGAAAATTTAATATAGACCATTGTAAAAACCACAAAATGTCAGGGAAAAATGGAAAAAAAGGTAGGAGGAACACCTGGAGATAGAAAGACCTCGAGACAGGAGGAAATTAAAGACTTAGACATTCTGTGGTTAAAGATCAAAGAGGAATTTAAACAGAATGAATTACATATGGAAAGTAAATTGGGAGAGGTGCAGGAACAGATAGATAAAAAAATTGAAGGAGCTGTGGGAGAACTCACTAATAAAATACAAGATTTATCAGTCAGATCAAAAGTAATAGAGGAATCAAATAAGAAAATTCAAAAAGAAATGAAGGAACATAAAAGGGAGACAGAAAAAATGAAGGAGGAAATAAGAGAATTGAACAAATCACAAGAACAAATTGAGAATAGTTTAGCTATGACAGAAATGCGTCAGAAACAACTCAATTTAAAATTCAGAGGAGTAGAAGAAGAAACCAACGAGAACATAAAAGAAAAAATGATAAGAGAATTAGCAAAATGGTTGGAAATAAAAGAGGAAGAAGTAGTCTGTACTGTAGAAAGCGCATTTAGAATAAGGGTGAAATCCCAACAGCTCAAACTAAAAAAATCTCCTGGCGATCGTTTGATGATTTTCAATTCAATTGAGATGAAAAACATGATACTAAGAACAAGTTACCGAAAAATAATAATAATTGAAAACAGATCAATTATTATATACAAAGAAATACCAATTAGACTTTTGCGTAAAAGACAAGGATACCGACAAATAGTAAGTGTCTTACAGAGAAATAACATACAATATAGATGGGAGTTCCCTGAAGGAATTAAGATAAAAGATTCAGATTGACAGATACACAAGAAGCAGAAAAATTCTTGAGAAGATATGAGAAGGAGCTTGGAAAAGGGGAAGAAAGGTACGGAGGAGGAGGGAGATATATAGAAAGGAAAAAGTAAAAGAAGGTAAAAAATACAGAGAAGCAAAAGAGAGGGAGAGAAGAGGAAGAAGAGGAAGAGGAAGAGGAAGGAGCAGTAGGTGGAGAAGAAGAGGAGGAGGAAGAAGAAGAGCTAACAGAGAAGAGGTCAACTAGAATATAAATTAAAATCAAACAATATAATGTCGTTAAAGGTTGTGTCCTGGAATGTGAATGGTTTGAACGAAAAATCTAAAAGGAATAAAATTGAAAAGGTGTTAAAGATTAAAAACTATGATGTGATTTGTTTTCAGGAACACACGTGGCAAAAAAACACAAACATATACTGGCAAATAAAAGGTTGGGGGTAGAATTTGTTAATTCAGACATTAATAAAAAAAGAGGGGTTGTGATATATGTGGAGAAATGGGACCCAATATTAATATGTAATAACGATGAAGGAAAAATCTTAGGAGTACAAATCAATCATCAGGGAGAAAAGATTAATGTTATAAATTTCTATGCACCAAACATGAATAAAGCAGAATTTTTTAAAAAATTGGAACAAATGTTAATAGAACTGGAGGATCATAAGGTGATTTTACTTGGTGATTTAAATGCCGTACCAATACCTGAATTAGATAGAAGTGTGAAAAGAAGAAAACTCAAGCAAGGGAAGTTACCAAGAACATTTAATAATCTGGTGGAAAATCTAGATCTGATAGATATCTGGAGACATAAAAATCCAATAACGAAACAATATACACATCTGTCAGAACCACACCAAATTTGGGCTAGGTTGGATCAAATATGGGTCTCAAGAGAATTAACACTAAGAGCAGTTAAATGTGAAATCCAACCCAGAACTCTTTCAGATCACAGCTCAGTAACGTTGGAGATAAAAAGCAGACTACGAGGATCATATAGATGGAGAATGAACGATTATCTTTTTGAAAATGAGGAAATAATTGAGAAGGCCAAAAGAATGTTAAAAGAATATTTTGAGATGAACTTAAATAAAGAGACTAATATAGAGATAGTTTGGGATGCCAGTAAGGCAGTGCTAAGAGGATTTTTAATTAATCAGAACAGCTATAGGAAAAAGTTAAGAGAGCAAAAAAAAGAAGAAATAATCAATTAAGAGATTGTGAAAGAAAATTAGCAATAAATCCAACTGAGGAGCAGGTGAAACAAACTTACAGAATATTACAAACACAATACTCAATTTTAATAGGCCAAGAAGTGGAATGGAGAATCAAGATATGGAAGCAAAAATTCTTTGAATCAGCAAACAAAACCGGAAAATTACTTGCGTGGCAATTACGAAAAAACAAAAAACAAAATGTGATCATAAATTAAGAATAGAAGAGCAAATTGTGGAAGAACCTGTCAGGGAACTGCCATCGGAGCCAGAGGGAGAAGGAGGGCTCCAGAGGGATTCTGGAGAGCGTACCGGGAGGGAGAGAAGCAGCCCATCTTCTGGGGAAGGAAATCAGCGTAACACTAGTGGAGAAGGGGGGCAGATGGGGGAATCGACGAGGTGGCTCCATGACTCCTCACCGGAGACCAGCGGGGAGAGCACGGGTCCTCCGCTGCTCATACCCTCCCTGCGCAGAAGGCTTCCGTGCAGGGAGAGTAGGCGGAGACTAGGCGTCAAAGAGCTTCTTTGCTGGAAGAAGTTCAAGAAATGCCCACTGACGGATTCTGCCAGCGACTGAGACAGCCACGGGTGAGTGGCTGTCCGGACAGAAAGGGTTCACCCAGGTAACTCAGCCAAGCATGGCGCCGATTTACACATGAGCAACCCCTAGAACCATTACAGAACCTAAGAAAATAAAGGATTTTTTTATCAAATTCTATGGAAAATTATACAAAAGAGAAAAAGAAGATAGCACAGAAATAAAGAAATATTTAGAAGAAAACAGATTAAAAGGATTAACAGAAGAAGAAATAACACAATTAAATAATCCTATCAACATTGAAGAAATCCAGGATGTGATAAAAAAAATGAAATTAGGAAAGGCTCCAGGGCCTGATGGCCTTTCTGCTAAATACTACAAAGTCCTAAAGGAATATCTAGCCCCGGTGCTGTGCGAAGTAGCGAATAACATCTTAAGTGGCGGAAAGACACCAGACTCATGGAAGGAAGCTTATATTACATTAATATCTAAGCCAGAAACAGATAAATTAGACATGAAAAACTACAGACCAATATCATTATTAAATAATGATTATAAATTATTCGCGGAAGTAATGGCCAACCGTCTTAAGAAATGTTTAAGAAACCTTATTCATACAGATCAAGTTGGATTCTTACCCAATAGACAATTAAAAGACAACATAAGACATATAATTAATATCATTGAATATCTAGACTCCAAGAATGAAATCCCTGCGGCACTAATTTTTATTGACGCCGAAAAGGCCTTTGATAACACTGGGCAACAATTTTTTACTTTTTGAATGTTGTCTAGATTTCTACAACTGATTTAGGGTATTTTTGCACTGCTGAATCAGGAAATGGCATCCATTTCTCTCCATCAGGTCAGGTTTACTGTAAACTGAATGGTGGGCATTGATAAAGGTAAGTACACGTAAATTGCATGTTGCTTCACCATTTTTCAAATTTCAGGGCTTGAACTTCCATTTCTTGGAACTCCAGGAATGCTCAGCGGCAGGGAGGTCTCTCTTCAGAGTCCAACAGTAGTCAGCCATCATGACTGCATCCCAGCAACCCTGATACCTGGTCTCCATCTCTTTCATGTCCTGATGGAATCTCTCCCCCTGCTTGTCACTCAGTGAACCCAGGTTCTCAGGAAACTGGTCCATATGTGAAAATAGGTAGTGCATCTTGACGCTCATGTTGCAGCCCAGGATTCTGAAAGCAGTCAGCATGTTGTTGACAAGTTTTGCGTAGGTTCTGGCCTTATTGTTGCCAAGAGAGTTCTTCACTACCAGAACAAATGCCTTCCAGTTCCACTTCGTTGAGTTTCCGAACTCTGGATCTCTGATGAGCTGACGGATCTGAGGACCGTCAAAGATGCTAGCTTTCAACTTCTCCATGGTCAATCCTGGAAAAGCCTGGCACAAGTAAGTGAAGCAGTCACCATCCTTGTCCAGAGCCTTGGTGAACTGCTCGATTAAGCCGAGCTTGATGTGCAGCAGTGGGAAGAGTATCCTGTCTCTGTCCACCAGAGGGTCGTTAATGACGTTCCTTTTTTTGTAAGGCACCAATTCCTTCCGCACAGGCCAGTCCTTCTTTGTGTAATGCTGAGCACAGTCCCTACTATCCCACATGCACAGAAAACATGGGTACTTGGTTAAGCCAGACTGTTGTCCCAACAAAAGTTCACCATCGTCAGGTCAACACAAATAAACCACTTATGCTGATCATAACTAATTTTCTCCAGCACATACTTCACCGCTTCATAGTTCTCCTTCAGTGTACTCGAGTTAGCCAGGGGTATAGAGGCAAACTGGTTGCCGTTGTGTAGCAGAACACATTTCAGTGATCACTTGCTGCTGTCAATAAACAGTCTCCAATCTTTGGGCTCATACTGTGGCACTCCAAGCTTGAGCAGAAGCTGCGCAATATCTGAACAGTACACCAAGTCCTCTTCTGAGAAAAAACGGAGGTTTTATGACTTCAAACTGATCCCTTTTTGACATAATCACCCAGAACTATCGGACCTGAATACTTCTTGTCATTAAAATAATCATTTCCAAACAAAAAAATTATTCGACATGGCATTTTACCCCCACCAACTTCTTCTAAAATGCTCCACACAAGCGTACATGTGAACAAAAACGTAAAAAAAAAAAAAAAAAAAACGGCATGTGGCCATAGCTCAAAAACCTGACCTGATTGAGCGAAACCAATGTGATTTTGGGATTCAGCGCATCAGATTCATCCTAAATCAACTGAAAAAATGCAGACAACAAATTTGTTGTTGACCAGTGTAATGTATCTTGGCAATTCCTTGTAAGATGTCTAGGAACAGTAGGGATAGAGGGCGCCTTCCTGGAAGGGATAAAAGCTATTTATTCAAGCCAGAAAGCAAAATTGATTATTAATAATGATTTAACTGATTATTTCGAAATTTCAAAGGGTACGAGACAGGGGTGCCCTCTATCACCTCTTTTATTTATAATGATATTAGAAATTATAGCAAATAAGATAAGAACAACACCAGAAATACGCGGAATTAAAATCGGGAAAAAAGAATACAAACTGAAAGCATATGCTGATGATCTGATGGTATCATTAGAAGATCCACAAAAAAGCGTCCATAAGGTAATAGAATTGTTAGAAGAATTTGGAAAGTTATCGGGTTTTAAGTTAAACAAATTAAAAACTAAAATGATGATGAAGAACATGGAAGAAGTTATGAAAAACCAGCTAGAGGCCAAAATTGGAATTAAAGCGGTAAAAAAAGTAAAATACCTGGGAATTTGGCTAACTATGAAGAACATAAATTTAATGACAGACAATTACGAAACAACCTGGAAAGAAATTAAAAAAGATTTAGATATATGGAACAGAATAAAATTATCATGGTCAGGAAGAATGGCCGCAATTAAGATGAATATACTTCCGAAGTTGTTATTTCTGTTTCAAAATATTCCGGTGATAAGAGGAAACACAGTATTTAAAGATTGGCAGAATTTTTTATCTAAATTCATTTGGCAGGGAAAAAGGCCTAGAATTAAATTTAAATTGCTTACAGATAGAAGAGAAAGAGGAGGTTTTGCGGTACCGAACTTGAAACTGTACTACAAGGCCTCATGCCTCTGTTGGATTAAAGAATGGATTGTAATAAAAAACACTGACCTATTAGATTTAGAAGGCTTTAACACCAGATTCGATTGGCACGCATATTTGTGGCACAATAAAGCAAAAGTACATAAAGGATTCTCCAATCACATCATTAGAGGACCTCTGCTAGAGGTTTGGGAAAGAAATAAAAATCTCCTTGAAAGAAAAACTCCCTGGTGGTTGTCACCAATAGATATTTTAACAACCAAAAAAAAAAAAAAAAACCCACACACACAAACAAATATAGAAGGTAAGAGATGGACATATGAAGATTTATTGGTGAGAACAGAAAAAGGTTGGCAGATCAAAAGGTATGAAGAACTAGGAGATAAATTAACGAGCTGG
Organism: Podarcis cretensis; assembly: GCF_951804945.1. NCBI lineage: Eukaryota > Metazoa > Chordata > Lepidosauria > Squamata > Lacertidae > Podarcis > Podarcis cretensis. Next base: position 49,560,558 of record NC_137175.1, on the reverse strand, counting down.
TTACAATTTCATCAAATTAACGCACTGTGGACAGAAGACAAAAAGATCGGGATGAACGAAAAAAAATCAAGATTCCAGATAGAAATACTGGAAGGAAATTCAAAACTCTTATAAAAAATGTATAATCAGCTGTTAGAATGGGATACTAAGGATGAGGAAATAAAAGAAGTTATGGTGAAATGGGTGATAGACCTGGGATATAATTTGGAATACGATAGTTGGATTAAGCTCTGGAATAAAGATATGAAGTTTACTGCTTGTGTTGCCTTAAGAGAAAACATGGAAAAAACGATGTACAGATGGTACATCACCCCCGTAAAATTAGGAAAAATCTATAAGAATGGAGATAAAATGTGCTGGAGGTGTAAAAATAAGGAAGGAAGTTTTTACCACATGTGGTGGACTTGTGAAAAAATCAAGAAGTTCTGGGAGCTCATTTATAATGAATTAAAAAAAAAGTTTAAATATACTTTTGTTAAAAAACCTGAAAATTTCCTTCTGGGTATGATTGGCAATGAAATTAAGAAAGAGGACCAGACCTAATTCCAGTATGCAACAACAGCTGCTAGAATTTTAATCGCCCAAAATTGGAAATCAATTAATATCCCAACAGTAAGAGACTGGCAAAGTAAATTATTTGAATATTCAGAATTGGCAAAATTAACACAAAAAATCAGAGACCAGAAAGAAACAAAGTTTATTAAAGAATGGAACAATTTTACAACCTACTGTATTTTTCGCCCCATAGGACGCACCGGCCCATAGGACGCACCTAGTTTTTTGGGGGGAAAATCAAGGAAAAAATTTTTATTTCCCCCCCAGGTTTGCGTTTCCATCCCCAAGCTAGAAGAGGGAGACGGAGCGGTCCGTCTCCCTCTTCTGCCTTCAGGGACAGCCTCTTTAGCCTCGGTGGGGAAGCGGCTTGCCCCGCTGTCCCCCGAGTTTGTGGGGCCGGCGGGGGGGAGAAGCAAGATTGCTTCCCCCCCCGCCAGCCTCCAGATCAGGTCGGGGAATAGAGGGGTGGCGGCACTCCGCCTCCCCGCTATCCCCCGAGCTTGTGGGGCTGGTGGGGGGGGAGAAGCAAGCTTGCTTCTCCCCCCGCCAACCTCCAGACCTGGTCCGGGAATAGCTTCCAGATCAGGTCGGGGAATACCGGGGTGGCAGCGCTCCGCCTCCCCGCTATCCTGAGAGTTTGTGGGGCTGGCGGGGGGGAGAAGCAAGCTTGCTTCTCCCCCCCCGCCAGCCTCCAGACCAGGTCGAGGAATAGCGGGGTGCCGGCGCTGTGCCTCCCCGCTGTCCCCCGAGCTTTTGGGCTGCAGGCTGCTGCCCGCAAGCCTTGTGAGCCCGCGGGACCTCCCGCCGGGCTTGCAAGACTTGCAGATAGCTTCCTGAAGCCTGGAGAGCGAGAGGGGTCGGTGCGCACTGACCCCTCTCACTCTCCAGGCTTCAGCGAAAGCCTGCATTCACCCCATAGGACGCACACACATTTCCCCTTCATTTTTGGAGGGGGAAAGTGCGTCCTATAGGGTGAAAAATACGGTATACTGAAGTAGTTTTAAAAAACTCAAAGATCACAGTAGGCTTAATATAACCCTACGACATACAAAAGCTTTAAAGATAAACTGCGAGGAAAATTGTATTACATAACCCAAAACCGGGGTGGGGGGAAGTCAATAACTTACATGTTTGTCTCTGTTTTTTTCTTCGTTTTCTTATAATTTAGTTATGTTGTTTGTATTATTATTTTTGGTGAAGAATTTATTTTGTGTATATATGTGTGTATCTGTGTGTATGAAAATTAATAAACAGAATTAAATCACACACACGGTGTTTAACTTAAGATCACATGGGAGGGTTATTCAGTCGCAAATCCCTATTTTGGGTGTGTGAGTTGTCTTTTCTCTCAAGTCACAGAAGACAAAGGTGTGCAAATGAGTCTCTACTGGAGAGAAAACAGCCTCCAGGCTAATGGACTCTGTGGGAGAGAAAGAGCTCTGTTTGTCAGCTCTGATTGTAAATAGTATTCAATATTTGTAAGAAGCTGAACCTGTGCTTGGACAAGTACATGATATTATGCAACTATTTGGATACATCATTTATTACTTTAAATCAGTCTGGAAAAAGTTGTGTTAGTAAAGGTTTGAAACTATATTTTGGGTCTGGACAATATTTATTCCAAGGGGAGTCAGTTTTTATTCATCGTATTGCTTCAAGCTGTGCAATATTAATATCTGAAATATGTACACTGTGTGTGGATTGGGTCCTCTGTCCCACTTGCAAAAGAGAACACAAGTATTTGCAACACTTTGTGCCACATGCAAGTAAGACGATGTCTGACAAACAAAATTCTAACATGTGAAGCTTTTCCTGTAAATGTATTTCCACACTAGAAAAAGCTTAACTTGTTGGATTTCTGCCTGCCACACAGCTGCTAATGACACAAGAACCCTGCTCTCCCTCCAATGCCATTCCTAAACCATGCAAACAAGCGCTGTGAGTTGCAAACCAGTTATGTTACTGGGTATAGGTCTTTCATCAAATGATCTTAGGGTGGCAATACAATATTCAGGTATTTCGGATGGCAATGTGTGTGTAAAGATATTTAAGGTTTACAGCAACCAGATGCCCATGCTTGGATAAATTCAATATAAGAATTGTTAAAAAGAAAGCTTTGTATTCTAAGAGCATGTGTTGCAGTTATTTATTATTTATACCTCAGAATAACTACAGCAATGTTATCAGCACAGGTCAACTAACCCTTTTTGTTTTCTTGAGCAAAAAGCATATGAGTCTCTGTCATGAATATACACATTTTAGTTTTATACCAGCAACAACAACCCACCCCAAAGTATTCCACCATCATGGGTAAGAAAGCAGCTAATCACCACTGTGCCAATCACATTTCCCTAAAAATGCACATACCAGAAGGCTAGATAGTGGACTACATTGCACTCCTACTACTCTCTCACACTCTGCCCCCTGTAATATTACTATAGCAACACTGGGCTACTTTGCAGGGGTGATGTAACCCACACTTTCTCTGCCACAATACCCACCCCTTTTGCGATACAGATATGTGATTGATTTAATGCTTACATACTCAAAAAACAAAATAGTTTGCATGAAATTAATCTTCGGTTAGGAAGAGCAATAAGCTCTTGTCTTTGCTGCTTCCCTTTGCTTTAGGGGTGGACATGCTGTTGCCCATTTGCAACTATACTCAAATTCTGGATTTCTCTATTATTTTCTTATTGCAAATTCTTATTGTTATTCTCTTTTCCAGAGAAGATGGGAAAACAGCTTCAAAATAAGCACTTAGTCATTTCAAAATGAGCCAGGAAGTCCTTTCTCTATTGTTTGAAGAAGGAACTTCCCTGGGCCATTTTGAAGCCATTTGAGGTCTTCCCTTGCACTTGCATGACTCCAAATTTCTACCTAGCAGTTATTACCTAATGAGTTACCTGGCCACTTTTTGGCTAAACACACTAAGGTGGGAACAGTCACATATCTCACAAAGCAATTGTTTCAAATGGTTTCTGCTCATTTTCTTTCATAACTTTTGTTCCAAAAGGGTTAGATACTTTTTACAAATGAAATTTAGAATCTGGATCCCTTTCTGGTTCTGGGCCCCATGAAGATGTATGGCCTGCACACACCTCATCAGCTCTGACTTTCATCCTTCAAACTCCATCCCAAACAGAGTTTTTCTCCTGTCTCAATGGCTATCCAGATAGATGGACTCATTCAAAGCTATCATTTTATTGATACAATAGTAGTAGGATGGGATGTGAGCATCTCAGTTGCCATGGCTACAGGTACTACATTAAGATATGCCAAATACAGGCCACTATCTGTTATATGATCTCTAGGGTCAAGGAATCATTCACAATAGCATCTAAATTGGCCTTCGCCGACCTGGTGCCATCCAGATGTTTTGGCATACAACTCACATCAGCCCTGCCAGCATGGCACCAGTTGGGGTTGGGTGAATGCTGGTCTAAACCCTTCATTAAGTGCCAAGTTCAGTAGAAAGGGTTAAATACAATAGCATGTTGAAATTCATGAACACAGTTATAGTTAACACAAACTCACCACCAATCTCAAGTTAACACACACAACACTGGGGGCAGAAAATTGTTACTGAGCCAGTAGTGCTAATAAAGTTAAAGGACACAATCCTTTGGGGAGTTCAACTGAGAAGGCCCAAGTGAAGTGAATGGGAGCTGCTTTTGCACAGCTTCCATTAATCTCAATGGGACTTACTTAGGAGAACAGCATAGTGGGTTGTGCCCCAATATGCTCTGAGTGCCTGGAAGAGGCCCCTTTTCTCAAAAAGCTCTCTGGGGTCAGTGCCAGGAAGGCTTCTGCCCTGATGTTTTGGGGACAGCTGAAGAAGTCACTCACCTCATAGACATTAAATTGGCTTTGTCCTCGTGCCAATTCACGGTAACTGGTCGTAAACTCCCCAATGAAGTCGTGGCTGTTAAGTGGGAAAGAAATTGCTATGAACAACACTGTAGAACAAAGGTACTCCCATTCCATCACCTCCTCTACTTGATAGGCCTCTTTTTTTAACCGAATAATAATGATGATCCCAGCAAATAAGTGACAAGATCCCCTTCTCATCCCTGCCACACCCACCTTTCATTTTCCCAATGTGAATCTTACACATGTGGCCCTGGGATAAAAAAATGTTGTTGTTGTTGTTTACATGATAGGGGGAAGAATGTACTCTGCCAGTACAATGCAGCCAACTGCATAAGCCAAATTCCTTTTTACTAAATGTGTTGATTAATGGGAGAGGGGTCATATTTTGTATAAATTGTTTTGTTTTGTTTCCTGGGGATCCTCAAAGAACCTCAAAGCATTTCACAGACCTGCAATACACAACACTGCTAAATTTCTTCTATCTAACTTTGGTTTCAGTCCAGTTCCTCCTAGCCAGAAATAATTTTAAAAAACCCACCTTTTTAAACAAAGGAGTTATAAATGCCACTTACCTGCCATCTCGGTCCCAGTCATATACCTCCACCTTTATAGTTCTGGAAAAGATGACATTAATGGTCATTCCCAAAGCAAGCTGCCATCCCTATTGCTATCACTTCAGATTCTTTCTCTCTGTGGAATTCGTTGGCAAGAAAAATGTCAAGCTGTACACGAGAGATAAAAGTTATCCTTTGCAGAAAACCTGGGGGAAATGAGCCCCAGTGGGATTTTGGTGATATTAAAACTGCACTTCTTTCTTTCTGTGGCAGGGAGTTTCCTGTGTGGGTCGTACAGTAGCACTTCTGAGCTATTTGGGAATGAGGTTTCTGTACATTCGTATACTATAGTTCAGGCATGTCCAACAGGTAGATCATTATCTACCGGTAGATCATAGCACGTCTGCAGTAGATCACTGGTAGATCATTGGCTCCCCCCAAAGAAGCTGAACAACTGTGGCTCCCCTAAAAAAGCTCAACATTTGACCTCCTCCCTGAAAAAAACTCAACAACTTGATCCACCCCCCCCCAGGGGGTAGATCACTGCCAGTTTTTAACTCTGTGAAGTCTCTTGGGAGTTGGCCACCCCTGCTACAGTTAAATGAGCATGTGTTTAAGCTGATGGGCTGTGTACACATATACAGTATCTCCAAAGCACATTCAGAGCACATTCTTTCCCTCAAAGAATTCTGGGCACTGTAGTTTGTCCCTCACAGAGTTACAACTGCTAGCAACCTTTAGAAAACAACCATGTCCAGAGGGGGGAAATGTGCCTTGAATGTGCTCAAAAGGTATAGTGTGTACACAGACATGGCTTTCAATGTGTTAGGCAATTTGTTGCCAGGGAGTGAAGCGGGCAAGATGCCCTTTCTTCTAAGCCCTTTCAGAATGTGTCCCGACAGGAAAAGGAGCCAGAGACCCCCATTTTTTCCATCCCCAGTAGCCTGTCCACCCATGAAAGAGAGTGAAGAAGCTGCCACAGCCCCTGAGGTGGTGTCCCTACAGGCCCTCTCCCTCCTGCCTTCATCACTGGCAGAGCGCGACAACTGCATTGATGCCAATTTCTGGTGATGTCTTGCAGGGTCTGGCCGAAATCTCATGGGTTCTCATGGAGAGTGACAGATCTCGTGAGATTTTGGTGAGATCTCACCAGAAACTCGTGCCGATGCCAGTGGTGCTGTCAGTGCCAGTGGCCCGGCAGAGCAGGGTGGCACTTCCTATCTTGCCTCAAGTGGCAAAAAGGGGACAAACCACCCCTGCAGCCATAATTTGATAAGTGAAAAGTTGGGATATAAAAGATTCTGACAAATAAGCAAATAAACTGGCTTTGCTTTGTCTTTGAATAATGAAGAAACGTGAGTGGATGCTGCCAGATGAGCTCTCTAGGCTTTATTCAGTTGCACCAGGAAAGAGTTTCATCTTTGGTTAACAGATGGACCCACTGTGGCCAAGTTTGCAAACCCAGTGTCTAAAGACTATTTTGCTTACAACGACACCAGCTGTTCTCATTACTCCGTAGAAGGCAGTGGAGATGCTGGCCATAATCACTTTCCTCCTACTGTCCCCCTTCCTATGCCAGGTCCGCAGCCACTGGGTTGTTGTCAAGAAATGCCCTTGGCTAGCCAGCTTCTTAAACTCCTGTTAGAAGAGTGACAGTGATTAATTCACCCGTGGCTCCATGCATGTTGACAGGTGACAGGTGAAGTCTCACAGGTATTGGGGAGAGCGGAGAAGTCAGATCACTCTTTCAACTCCAGTTGGAGTTCATTTGCAGAGAATGTGCCACGTCCCCCAGTGACTTTTGCAATTGCTGCCTAAATATTTTCACTCCCTCTTGAAGCTTGCCAGTCTGCAAGCCGAACGGCTGCACTAGCCAGCAAGTTATAGAAAATGAATGAGTGGTAAAATATACAGCAAAGCCAGTATTTCATCAACGAATAGATAAGAATTCCTAAAAGGCCATGAAAAGGGGAAGACAGCAAATAACAATAAACATACTCATGAAGATGAAAGAACATCGGATTCCTGTTGTGTGGAATGAATGGATATCCAATGAATGTGAGTTCTATGAATCCTTCTGTTGGCTAAGAGACTACAAGGTTGGGAGGATACACCCGCCATCTTTCACCCAGTGGTTTGAAGACCTCACTCCCTTTTCTGTGTTTGATCATACAGTGATACCTCTGGTTATGAACTTAATTCGTTCCAGAGGTCCATTCTTAACCCGAAACCATTCATAACCTGAGGTGCGCTTTTGCTAATGGGGTTTCCTGCTGCCGACGTGCCACGGGTGTGCGACTTCCACTCGTATCCCAGGGCAAAGTTTGTTGGGAAACGCCCTGGGGTTGCCCCTGCAGTCCTGAACTCCAAGCGTCGTCCAGTATGCGCAGCTCTCGAAAAGGCATTTCCCTTCTTCTCCAGTGAGCTTCAGTGACATATATCAAATGATATATGCACACTAATTTTCTAGCATGACACAGCAAGAAGTGTGAGACATCATAGAGCTAATCTACGTACAGTGGTACCTCGGGTTAAGAACTTAATTCGTTCTGGAGGTCCGTTCTTAACCTGAAACTGTTCTTAACCTGAGGTACCACTTTAGATAATGGGGCCACCCACTGCCACCGCATGATTTCTGTTCTCATCCTGAAGCAAAGTTCTTAACCCAAGGTACTATTTCTGGGTTAGCACAGTCTGTATCCTGAAGTGTCTGTTACCTGAGATACCACTGTATTTATTTACACACTTTGTACAGACAAAGGAATCATGGTGCTCACTCTCTCCAGCTCCGAGAGGAAACAGGAACAAGTAAAAGCAAAAGTACAGTACAATAGTAAATACAGCTGAAGAGATAAGACTGTCTTCTGTTCCCACACTCTTCCCAGACAGGCATGTGATTTACGCCAATCTCATCTGCAGCATCGGAGGCGTGAAATACTGACAAAGTTTGCTACAGGAGCATCTACTTCTGGGTTAGCGGAGCTCGTAACCCGAAGTGTTCGTAAGGAGGACGGTACGTAACCCGAGGTTCCACTGCATGGCTTATAACCACCAGTTTTGTTTAGATACCTACCTGGACGGCCTACATGTTTAAATCAGAATTGATAAAATATTCTTTTTCTGTCAAGCTGGCAATGTTTCTTTTAAATTATCACTAGTTTGATTTTTCTCTTCTTTCTTTCTGCTATATTCACAAAATCTTTTGTGAAAAACATTTTTCTAAAAAGTTGAAAGAATCTTCACAAAAATATTCACAAACTTAAATGGCAGCAAAAGAGAGATGCTGTTATCTCTTGGCGAGCTGGGAGCAGAGCGCAGAAAGCAATCAAGGCAGCCAGTGGTCTGCTACATTCCTATCTCAAATCACTCCAAAGCTCTGCTGAAGGACAATATAGAATTCTTTTCAATAATAAAAATATCAGAGGTGGGGAACCTTTGTACAGCAGGCTACATTCCATCCATGTAGAGCTTTCTACAAACACCTATATATGTCCATAGAATCATAGAATCGTAGAGCTAGGAGGGACCTCAAGGGTCATGTAGTTCAACCCCCTGTAGAATCTCAGCTAAAGCCATCCAACCTCTGCTTTAAACCCTCCAAGGAAGAAGAGTCCACAACCTCCTGTTCCACAGTCAAACAGCTCCTACCGTCTTATCCCCAACCCAGTCAAGCAAAAAGCATTATAACCGTTCAAAGCCCAAATTGGAGATTTCTCGCCTAACCAATGATGAGGGCTGTCTATGGGTTGCAAAGTCCAATGGGACAGCACTGATAACCTCTTCTTGGGTTGAGAAGTGCTGCTCTGATCTAAAAGGTAAAGGACCCCTGGATGGTTAGGTCCAGTCAAAGGCGACTATGGGGTTGCGACGCTCATCTCGCTTTCAGGCTGAGGGAGCCAGCGTTTGTCCACAGACAGCTTTCCAGGTCATGTGGCCAGCATGACTAAACTGCTTCTGGAACACCGTGATGGAAACCGGAGCAGCGCACGGAAATGCTGTTTACCTTCCTGCCGCAGTGGTACCTATTTATCTACTTGTACTGCCGTGCTTTCGAACTGCTAGGTTGGCAGGAGCAGGGACAGAGCTCACTCCATCACATTCCATCACTCTGATGTGTATCACTACTTGGACAGTTAATCTGTGTTTATAGTACCCAGAACGGAAAACGGCAGTTTAAGCCCTAAAAAACAGGCAGATACTCAATTTAAAGCTTGCCAGTTGGTAACATCAGGACACACATTCTCTTTCTTGGGTCTCTATGTGCATTTGCTATTCCCTTCTGCAAATGAATTCCTTTCAGTCTCTCAGATTTTAGAATTTCACAAATTTCTTAGAACAGACGTACACACTATTTTTTAATGTGGTAAACCCATGAGCTTATATTGTCTTATCAGTTTAATACCCTCTAAATATTTCACATTTCAAAAGAGCGACACTCGGGTGTATTTATTAACACCCCTATTCTCACACTAAAGATCACTGCTAGACATCCCTCCCTATGCACACAATTATACCTTGTTGAAGGCTCTTCTCCACCTGACAGGAGCTGTGTTCTGCAAAAGCCCGATTTTTTTTTTGCACTGATTTAGATGCATGCTCTTCGGATTATATGGTGGAAAAAACACGATGGTCTTATAGACCTTTGTTCCATTCTGACTGGTGGAAATTGCAGCGTTGCGTCTCAAGCAAACAGTATTTTCTGCCATCTTTAACTTGTTCATCTGCTTCTGAACAAGTCCAAACAAATTATTAAAATGACTCCCACCCTCTTATCCTTGCAATTCCTGCATTGGATCTTTAATTAGTTTGTTTCGACTGCTGTGTGGGCCTTCCCCACCCCCACCCCTCATTTTTAGGTGGTATATTTTTAGCTTTAGTTGCCATGGAAACATATGACACTGGGACCAAGCTAGTCACCGATCGAGACAACAAATGCAATCTTCTCCTCATTCTGTTTCCTGATTGAAAGTGTGCTTTCAAATATTAACCTTTTCCTCATCCAGTAGTTGGAAATGACAGCAGGTGTTGGCTGCAAATCCTGGCTACTCACAGGGTAGGTGTTTGTATAGAAAGTCACTACCTATAGCTGTATTTAGAGCTCTCCCCTTGATCCCTTTTCTATGATCATCATCCATGTGCGGGACTGGAACTGCCCATCTGATATGAACAGGCTTACGGTACATCCATACTTGCAGAAGTACAATCGAATGTAGCAGGTAAAAGGTAAAGGTAAAGGTACCCCTGCCCGTACGGGCCAGTCTTGACAGACTCTGGGGTTGTGCGCCCATCTCACTTAAGAGGCCAGGGGCCAGCGCTGTCCGGAGACACTTCCGGGTCACGTGGCCAGCGTGACATCGCTGCTCTGGCGAGCCAGAGCCGCACACGGAAACGCCGTTTACCTTCCCGCTGGTAAGCGGTCCCTATTTATCTACTTGCACCCGGAGGTGCTTTCGAACTGCTAGGTTGGCAGGCGCTGGGACCGAGCAGCGGGAGCGCACCCCGCCGCAGGGATTCGAACCGCCGACCTTTCGATCGGCAAGCCCTAGGCGCTGAGGCTTTAACCCACAGCGCCACCTGCGTCGAATGTAGCAGAAGAAACCCTAAAGAAAAGTGAGGAAAGGCAGTTCGATGAAGACTGAGCTGCCCCTGACTGTTGTGGGGCAGGGGTGGAAAGTTGGAGGTGGAATGTCATATCTTGGAAAATGCCATGGCTAGCTGACTCAGATCCTGAGCAGGAGCATACAGAAATCTTCAGCTGCAGGTCCCTCCTTGTTGCCTTCCAGTCTTCATTAGCAATAGCTTCTGCAACTCTCTACCCATCCTCCTCTACATCAGACTCAAGCAGACAAAATGTGCTCCAACTCCATATATTTTATTCTCTGTAGGAAGCAGATTGGTGAAATTGGTGCAGTCAGCATATCTCAAAGACCTTCATTGGCTCCCAGTACATTTCTGAGCACAATTCAAAGTGTTGGTGCTGACCTTTAAAGGCCTAAATGGCCTCAACCCAGTATACCCAAAGGAGCGTCTCCACCGCCATCATTCAGCCCGAACACTGAGGTCCAGCGCTGAGAGCCTTCTGGAAGTTCCCTCACTGTGAGAAGTGAAGTTACAGGGAACCAGGCAGAAGGCTTTCTCGGTAGTGATGCCTGCCCTGTGGAATGCCCTCCCATCAGATGTCAAGCAAATAAACAGTTATCCTATTTTTAGACGACATCTGATGGCAGCCCTGTTTAGGGAAGTTTTTAATGTTTGAAGTTTTATTTTGTTTTTAAGGTTCTGTTGAAAGCCGCCCAGTGTGGCTGGGGAAACCCAGCCAGATGGACAGGGTAGAAATACATTATTATTATTATTATTATTATTATTATTATTATTATTATTACAGTGGCACCTCAGGTTAAGTACTTAATTGAAACTGTTCTTAACCTGAAGCACCACTTTAGCTAATGGGGCCTCCTGCTGCCGCCGCACCGCCAGAGCACGATTTCTGCTCTCATCCTGAAGCAAAGTTCTTAACCTGAAGCACTATTTCTGGGTTAGCGGAGTCTGTAACCTGAAGCGTATGTAACCTGAAGCATATGTAACCCGAGGTACCACTGTATTATTATTATTATTATTATTATTATTATTAGGAAATGTACTTTGAATATGCTTTAGAGGTCTAGTATTTACATAACTTCATTGCTACCTTTGCAGAACTCAGATACCCAAACCATCTGAATGTTTAGGGAAGTTTTTAATGTTATATGTTTCTTCCTCTTCTTCTTCTTCTTCCTCTTCTTCTTCTTCTCCTCCTCCTCCTCCTCCTCCTCCTCCTCCTCCTTAATAATAATATTCTATTGGGAGCTGCCCAGAGTGGGCCCAGAGTGGTTGGGGAAACCCAGCCAAATTGGCAGGGTATAAATAATAAAATTATTATTATTATTATTATTATTATTGGCTCAGTATTTCTGCTGGTTATTATTATTTTTAAAATTATCAAAAATAAATGTGAGAACAGAGATCTAGCACTCACTTTTGATTATCATGAGTTAAATATTTTTTTAAAAAGTTCTTATAAAAATTCAGCAGCAATTTAGTGCTCATCTCTCCTTATATACACATTACAGTATGCTGTTTGTCCTAATGAACATGCATTTTTGTGAGTCATTTTCCTTAATTAAATGTATTTTTGCATGTTGTTTATATGAATATATGTATTTCACTGCACACTTCACCCTAATATTCTATCTCTATCTTTCTATGACCTTATTCTTTTGCTACTGTTTGCTTTAAACTGACTATAATTCTGTGTTTTGTAAATTGCTATAAGCAGCCAGTGTGGTGAAGGGTGAGTAAAGATATCAACAAAAACAAAAAAACAAAAACGGAATGCAAAATGTTTGGTTGGAAGGCTGCAACACAAAATTCAGAGAAGCTCAAATTTGGAAGAGTAGCTGCCTTTTGGTTTGTGTATTGCTCTGGGAAATGAGAATTAGGCAGGTTCACATTAAAATGTGAACTGCATCTCTTTCCATCCTCAGTTCCCTGTCACAGATAGGTTTAGTCTTTTCATTTTACCCAGGTAAAATGCAGTGGCAGCCGGAATCATATTTCACATAAATTAAGCCACCTCTAGATGAGAAAAGTGATAGCAAAATTAGAATAATTTAGAAAACGAAACAAATACTGTTAAGTGGGGGAATGTGAAGGGTGGGGGAGAAACACTGAGAACCAACCCTGAAGAAACATATCCAGCCCTTTGCCTGTGTGCTCTGGGGGTCAAATAACTCACAGGGTGTGTGATGTTTTTTATTTAAAAGCAAGAATTCAACCATCTGTGTTGTTGTGAGAAGAGCACTCTTGGCTGGCGGAGAGAGACCTGTTCCTTTTCAAAGCAAAGAAAATGGAAGGTAGGTGATAATGCAGCGAGTTTTCAGTTTTGCAAGAAGCAAAAGGCCAGAATCATTTTGACCCTTCCTTCGATAATCTCCAAACTGAGGCCCTAGTACGGCAAGGTCAAGAACTGAATACATCTCAACCTGTCTGGTTGCTATTCTGATTGATGCGCTAGGTCTAAATGTGGTTCCCAAGAGGAGGATTGTAACATGTTCTAGGGCATTGCCAGATCTAATTGTTTATTAGTCTCTTCTAGTATAGAGCCTTCACCAGAATAGCATTTTTGAACAAAGTTCTGACCCCCACCAATGCAGCCCCTGACATAAATTAGCAAGCCATGATGAATTCTGACTGGCTCCAAGAGACACAGACATAAACATCTAGAGGGATTTGTATTAGAGGGATGGTGACAATAATTAAAGCTGATGGCAGGCCTTCATGGCAATATATAGGGCTCCCATGTGTACTCTAAGCAGAGTAAGATGGATCTTGGGCACTGCCAAGAATTGCCTTCATAAATATATTCTGCAAACTTTATAGTGGCAACATTGCAGACCCAGCATTTGGGTGGAAAACCTTCACGCTGAAAAACTTAATGGCAAGGTTTCTATACATGCAAAAGTCTTTTTCCTTGGAACTGCCTATGACTGGGTCTCCAGTGATTCTACTATAGTAGCATCATTGACACAAGACACTTTCTCTTCCATTCAATATAGTTCTCTTCAAGAAGGAAGATAAGGGAGAGAAATAAGAAATCCACTCCACTTCACAGTGGGGAGGAGTTGCGGTGGACCACATGGCCACCCACTCCTCTCCAGGGGCGGAGGACAAAGTCCCACGTCTCCCGGAGGTTCCTGGCCACATCATTCATCTGCCAGCCAATCTGCTGGCTGGGGGGGCATGGCCAGGCCCCATTTAAACTGAGGCTCAAGCCATTTGGCCATTTGGTTTTCACCTACCTTGTAGCAATCATCACAACTTTGTAAGGTTTGGCAGTTAGGCATCGGTTGATCTTATGATGGGGGAGGGGAGGTGTGGCCATCACCTGCCCCTCCAAGCTTAAGGGTATTCCATTAAAGGAATCCGGGGGTGTGGATCTTGTCCGAAGTCCGGGGCTGGACTAGGGCCATGCCACGACCCCATCGGGAACCCAGGGGGAGCTCGAGTTGGTTTGCATCGACGGGGCTCCCCCTACCGGTGGTTGACCCTTACTGGACTCCCTGTGTGACAGGCAGGAGTCAGACATAGTCGGGTCAGTTCCAATGCCTAAGCCAATACTGCTCATATTCTGTAACCAATAAAGTTGTGGCCTAAATTTGCCCAATAACATTAACCTAATATCCATTTCCTTGTGTTTTATTCATCAACCTCGGGGTCTCGACACACAACTACTGCCCAGTTTGTATGCTGGATGTATGTATGCATGTATTTATGTATGTATTATCACCTCAGGTTTCTTCTGGAGAAGCTAAAAAAATAATAAAAATGGGTAGAGTTAAAAGGCTCCAGAAAGGACGCTCAACAACCAAGAAGCAGTTATGAGTCTGTCAGTTCAACAGTACCATCAGACTGACCCACTATTTCCCCAAGCTTATTCACTTTGTTCCATTGGTGTACTGAACCTGGCTTCTCTATGGGCAAATCCTACACTCTAGCCAAGCCAATGCCAACCTGGGCTCCTCCAGAGGTTTAGGCTACTCTGGGGCCGATGGGAGTTGTAGGATGAAACATATGAAAGACTCCAGGTTGGCAAAGGCTGCTCTCATCCACAACTGAACATCTGATTTCTGGGCCAATGGAATTATATGCAGGTCCCAATGGAAACCATTCCTCTAATATTATCCTTGTAACAGGCACTTAGAAAATCCACTCTATTGGCAAATAAAAAGACATGGACCTCTCAGTGCGAATGTGTGGCTAATTCAAATAACTGTAAAATGAAGCCCAGTGGGCACAATCTAGCAATGCCAGGAACTTTAAACAGTGCCATGCTATGGCTGTATACACACCTACTTGGGAGTAAGCCCCACGAAATTCATTGAGGCTTTCTATTGAATAGACACATACAGGATTGCACCAAACATTCCATTGCCTTCAAACTGCTTAATGTAATCCTGATCCTAGTCAGAATTTCTAAGCAATAATTGCAGCACTCAAGTTTCATGTTGCTTGCATAACCAGCAATATTGCATCGCTAAGTATATCAATCTGGATGTATTTAGCTGTTCAGAAATGAAAAAGAAAATCTGTAAATAAAATTAAATTAACAGTATCACTGGATTCAAATCACTCCCATATCAGCAACCATCAAACTTGAGAATTTATGAAGATGGGGGCGGAGGGAACCAAAAAGCACTTGAAAACCCATTCACATAAATAGAACTATGTCATTAGATATGTGGCTAGCATCCAAAAACTTGAGTGCATCCCAGGTCTTATTAGGCCAGTAGTCACTTTCTAAAAGAACAGAATGTGTCAGTGCAGAATACCCTGAAGGAAATGTCTGCCACCTCATTGGGTTGTGTAGTAATTTGTCGTGAATGCTAGTTTGGGCAAAATTAAAGTCACAGTTGAGCACACTGCATCCTTGTAGAATGGGCAAGGCTAAGAAAAAGGCAATCCAGAGCACATATATTTGGAAGTATGTGTGGAATAATTTCACACTTACTAGAAAGCAAGCCCCACTGAACTCAATGGTATTTAGTTCTGAGCAAACACACAGAAGACTGCTCTGAACAGCTGCAAGAACTAGAGGGCTATTATGGGCTCTGGTTCCTGAATGCTCTTTACCATTCCTTTTCCCCCTTTATGAAATGGAGCTCCAGTGACATGGTTGCTTGTGAGGATTAATAAGATAACCATAGCAAAACCCTTCACATGCCTAAATGGTTATAATAATGCACTGACAGATTATCAACGTAAGTGATGGAGTGTTCTCAGCTATATTTTTTGATGGATACTTCGGAGTGCAACCTGGAGTCCTTCAGAAAATGATGCATTGTGGTTTTTCTTCCATTTTAGCAAGATAGCCTTATGATATGAAGCCAAGAAGTTGCAGCCAACTGGGTCATTTTTACACCTAAGAAAATATGCCTTGTGGGAGTCAATATTCTTATAGATTCTTCTCTTTATTTACTTCATTTCAGGAGGAATTTTATTAGGTTCATTTGCTTTTAAATCTCAGAAGTCTTAGCAAAGCAAAGCAAAAAAGTTAAAGGGAATTGTATTAAAGGATATGAAAGCAAATCATTTAGGAAAATGCAGTGAGCTGTCAGCCCATTTCTGGAGAATGACTGAGCAAAATAGGTATGAGGTACTATATCTTACTGATTTAAGATTCCAAGTTACACAGAACTCTTTATCATGAAACAGAATGAATGAATAGATCCTAAGATAGTCTTACACTTGCTTACCTGGGAGACAACCCCACGAAGCTTACTTCTGAGTAGATGTATTAGGATTGCATTCTCAGTCACATTTTTTTGCTTTTCTGCCAAGAAATGATACCTCCTCCACAATGAAGGGGTGGGGAATACGTTTTGTTCATTTGATGTACACTTTGCCCAGTATATAGCTGGGTTTTATCACCAGGAACCACTGGCATGGAAAACAGCTTTGTAAATCTACATCAGGGCTGAGCGTCTAATCAATGGTAAACATTGTAGGTTTCATGGTGGTAAGAGCTGCAATTAAAGCACAGCTCTCAAGCTTGCAAGTGTAAACACACGGATGCTGAGAGTGAATTCTATTGTGTTTTATGACAACCGCAAGCTGAGTGAAGAATATATTGCACTGGGTAATGGGCCCAATCATTCTTCATGTAATTGGCATTCCTATGTACAAGGTTCTCTTATTACGCTGATTAACATGACTGTCAATCCCCTCCCAGCAAGACTATCTCTCCTGAATTGCTACTGACCTTTTCTGTGGTTTTAGGCATAGGAATGCTAGCTGCTTTTGCAAATGAAACAGATAATCCATCTCCAGGACATCTTCAATCACACCTTTCCCAGGCCTTTTAGTTCATTTCCATCCATCAATCACCCATTAAGTACATCTCTGTTCCAAGCAGCCTTCTCTAGGGAGTCGTCTCTCTTCACACCACCTCCACTTTTGCCTTTTCAGTTATGTTGACAGAACCTGAGCCATCTAATTTGGAACAGATCAGAGCCCCAGGTTTTTAGATTCTCTTAAGTCCCCAGGGAAGAGAAAACACTCACATCACTTTGTTACTGGATGTGACAATTTCTACAGTATATAGTGCATAGCCAGTTGGGTTACAGAAATCATGAGCCATAGCTGACCTTGGTTATTGAACATACCATCATTTAAAGTAACCAGAGTTTGGACATAAATACGGAACTCTGGTAAGTTTAAAAGCAAGTCCGACCTCATCTTCATGTGTGCATATAATGCTAAAAAATAGTTTAGTGCTATATCCAGAAAGGGTCAATACGAAGCAGGGGTATCTCCTACTCCACTGCTCCAATGGTCCACTCATCTTCCCTTCTTTCACCCACAGTGAAGGCCAGTCCATTCAGGCAAGTGGGGCACTGCCCCAACAACCTGTCAGCTCCCTCTTCCTTGGTCTCAGTGTTGCCCTTATAGAACTTGGCAAGGAGGCAAATAGGAAGGAAACGAGAATTAGCTGGCTTTGCCTCTCCTCGGCTTTGGCTCCACCTACTGTTTGGGCTCCCTCTCCCTGCAGTCTGCCCTTCCAGTCCCAATGGACACCAGTCACCACTGATCCCCACTCTCAGCTCAGTTTAAATCCCACTCACTGCAGCATGTGGGTAGTGAATGAATTGACTGAGTACTGGTGGTGGTAGCACAGTTAATGCATATTACCAGATCTCACTATACAGCTCTGAAAGTTGCAGGAGGCTCTCAGGGTCTGGCCCCGAAAGCCTTAATCCTCAAAGGGCTTGTGATCCCTATGAAGTCAAAGAATCAGTGCAGTTGCTAATACAATAGGAAGAGGTGAAATTGACAGTTACTGTTTGCAGAGGCAAAAGGGAGCTGTTGTCGATTGCTGCATGCTTTTCTTATTTTGAACCTAAGAGCAAACGAAAGATCCTGCTCAACCAGAACAAGGGACCATGGAGTCCAGCTTCCTATTTTTCCAGCCGTGACCACCCAGGGGCTTCCAGAAAGCCCACAAGTGAAGCTTGAAGGCAAGAGCACACCTGCATTGCTTATCCCCAGCATCTAGAATTTAGAGCACAATTTTTGGGGCCTCTGTGACATTATGTTGGATCCAAGCCTCCCTCAGTGTTGCTTTCCTGTAAGACCTCGTGATCCTTTCCTCTAACACACAGTTATCAAAGCGGCATCTTATTCCATGGGGTCTGTACCTGTCATAGTCTCCATTGCACAGGGCCCGCACCGGGATAGCAAAGGACTGCCATACAGGGTTCAAAGTGTTCTTCACCACTTCGGTTTTGTGGCAGATGGTAAATCTGGCAGGATACAAATAAGGCCAGTTGAGTTAGGGTAGACAGGGAAAAATAAATAAGAACAATGCTCCCCTAATGTCAGGCAGTCATGGACAGGGGCAGACTAACACAAGGTTGGACCATGACCAAAATGGATTACTTGCTTTTAAAAATGTAACAACTCCCTAACGAAGCACCATCTTGGTAAAAGGTATCTGGATCTTCCTCAGTGAAACTGGTCTTTTGGAGGAGCCTAAATAGAACTGCATACAACCAAAGGGCAGCATCATAGGCCTTCAGTGCCAGCAGATCAAAATTTAGAAGCCAGGGGTCGGGAACCTGTAGCTCTCCAGATAGTTTTGGACATGCAACTTCCATAAACCCCAGGTGCTTCCTCGGCAACTGAATGAATGAAATGGCCTTATACTGAGATCAGCTGGTAGTAGCTGTCTGAAATCCTCAGCAGAGTCTCCCCTATCTTGGGAGGGTGGAGAACACCAATGAAAATGGAAAAGGAAGCAGAAGCTGCTGTGATTTGCATGCTTGTCTGTGGTCAGGAATGGAAATCTGTCAAGCAAATTCAATTGGTGTCCACCAATATCATTGCTATTATTAAGTCTGCAGATGATACGTAATGACATAAGAAGAGCCTGCTCTATCAGGCAAGGGGCCCATCTAGTCAAGCTTTGTATTCTCATACTAGCCAAAGAAATGCAGGACCTGAACACAACTGCAATCTCCCCTGCTGTGGTTTCCAGTAGCCCTTGCCAATTCATGCAGTGAATCTGGGGGGATATCAGAATCTGGATCAAACTGGGGACCCCCACCCTGCATCCAGTCCCAAATAAGTTTGGGGTGGGGATTATATTTAATTAGGCCTTTAAAACCCTAATTAAACACCTAGCTGAAAGATGGGCATGGGAAGGAGACCATGCATAGTTCTATTCTAACCCCATTTAACTATGTAATTAATTTCCCCCTCTTTTTTTTTACAGCATTTTGATGTTTCCTTTAAAATGAAATGTGAATGTAAATTATGTAAACAGTTATGTATGTTACATAAGTTAGGTACCTTATCTTAAATAGGGGACATGAAACGTATAAGGTAGTATTTGGCGGAAACTAAACTGCAGCAACGCAGAAGCAGAGCTGATTTTTTTCCATAGTTGTTCAACTGTTGTTACCTAGTTTCTAAGCTGAGTCCCTTGTTTGGAGCAGGAGGATGGGTTTATAATACTTCTATTGTTAGAAAAGGAGAGCAGCTGCACCATGGATGTGGTGCCCAATACATTTTGAACAAACTCATTATCAAGGGAAATATTTTATGCTTCTTGGCGGGGGGAGGGGGGGAGTGCTTGGGACAACATTTTGCTACAGGTCACCTAAGCAAGCTCTGTTGCAATCTGAATAATTATCCTGCCCCCAAAGCAAAAGCACTTTGACTTACGTCCCATCCTCGTTACTCCTATAGAATACCATGAACGGGTCGGATTTTCCAAAGAAATCTTTCTTGTCCAGCTTGTTGGCACAGAACTGCATTGTGGCCACATCCTTGGAATGGGGAACAGAAAATATATCTATAAACTATTTGTTTGTTTCTCAAAATATTTACATACTGCCTAATTTGCACACATCTCAAGATCAGACTGGGCTTCCTGTACCTGCGATTTGCCTGTAAGACACCATCTGTGCAATGGCTAATTATGTATTTGTTGTCTTTTTTAATTTGGCCCAGAGATCCTGAGGGCTGCAGTACACTTTCTTGGTAGTAGGCAGATATGAGAGAGAGCCAGAGTATCCAACCTTACATGTTGTTTGTGAATTCAACTCAGTGTGCAATTCTTCTCCCATTCGCCTGCCAAACTCCCAGCTAATGATGCTACAGGCTGTGATCCTCTGCCCCTCTTCAGTTGGAAATGAGTGACTCACCGTGTGAATGGTGTAAGCATTTAATCTTTCAAAGGATACCATTGTAGGGGAACGAATAGGAGGAGCACATCTTCAAGAGTGGAGCAGATTGAGGGGAGTTGGGATGTCGTAACTCTGTCCCAGGTGTGTCACTATTGCCTTGTCATGTGCCCCCCCTCCTCCTCTTGTTCCCATTGATCTGTCTTGGCATCATGGTTTGTTAATAAGTACCCAATACTTTTTGAGAGTGGGGACAAGGCAGCAAAAATCCAGGGTAGAGAGACAGGCCAACTCTTCCAAGAATTAAATGGCTGCCTTGTCCCCACTCAATGTGCACATTCTCATGCTTCCTAAAGGAAGTTTGAAAAGCATTGCTTTCTAAGCTAGGACCTGTGGGATGTGATACATAAATAGCAGTAAAGTACAACATTCCTGGTTTTCCTAGAGTGAACTTGCAGGGGAATGTTTGGTCCAGTCAGTAGAAAACTTCCTCTTACCTCCTGACTGGGACATACTTCCTCTTGCATGTGGCTAGAGGTGGGTGTGACCTTACCTGCCCAGGTAACACAAAAGGACATAGCATGCTGCACACTCCCTCTCTCTCACTTCCTCTCGTCGTAGGACCAGCAGCTTTTTAGCTAGTGATGCTCTGTTGGCCAACAGAGGACAAAGGGACTATTACCATATGGGATAGATTCCACATGTATATACTCTGTAACTAAGTTTGCCTTCAGGGATCCATCTGTGAACTGAATGTGTGAGTAAACTTATTTTATATACTTTACACAAGATTGTGCTGTGTCTATTCTTTTAAGAGGGAGATATAAGGGAAATTACCAGGAATCTATATTGAGAAGCTTAAACAAGCGTGCAACCAGCTACCTGCTGTGCGTTTAAGAGGGGAATGTAAAACTCTGCTACGTTATAGAACTTGCTAGCACAAGTTAGGAAGGATATTATTAAACAATATATTCTCTCCTGCCTCCCTGAACATTCCCACAGGACCAACATCACTAGTGCTTGTAGCAGCAAAAGCAGATGGTGGGATAAGGAAACCCACCAGGTGATGCATTGTGCAGATAAGAGTAGGGAGTGGAATGTTTTAAGCAACCCCTGATCTCAGCCATTTCCCAACAATGGTCCAATGGCTTTACTGGTTTAGGGGAGAGAATCTTCACCACAGTCCTAGAAGATGCCTCCTGAGATGGTCAGCAGCAAACTATCCTTGAAGACCATGGTAGATGGTCTAGAGCAGAAGATGCTCAAAAGGCTCTCAGGTGATGCAGGATGCTCAGCCAGAGGTCACCTGCTCCTTTGTGCAGCTTTAACCCTTGGCAGCACTGCTCCCTGATCAAGCCAAAAACAGCACTCAAGAATCAATCAAGCTGCTCCTGATCTGGGGACAAAGTCAAAATGGAACAGTGCAGAGGTCTCAGGGCATGTCATCACTTCCCATGGGGTGTCCACCAGATAATGCATGGTGTCCTGCATGCTGCTTCTGGAGCAGAGAGCAAAAGCTGGGTTGTCCAGGAAAAAACAGCATGCAAGTACATTCCTTCTGCCATGGCAGGCTCCACTCACAATGGGATGGCCGATCCACACATCCATAACTTCTGGGAAGGAGGAGCAATGATCTCATGGCTCAGAGGTGTGGCCCTCTAATAGCAGCTTAGCTAGGCAAGGTCTAATAATTGTTCTCCCAGCTGGGGTTAAGAAATTGGCCATTGATCACTTACAGTATGTTGAAATAGTAATTGTTTGGAGAAGTGGAATGTGCTCAGGCAGTACGACTGTTGCTGTACTCCCCGATCCATAGAAACGAGGGAGTATGCAGGTTTGATTTTCTCTTATCAGTGTGGCTTCCCATTATCAGCATTCAGGATAAGATAGGGAGGGAGGCAAGAAAGTGCTGGGTGGGCTCTTGGAAAATCAGGGGGGAACACAAGCATTCCTTGGGGTGATGGTGCCGAAAATGCCAAGGAACAATGTCACTGAGTGGAAGCACAGTTAATCCCATATGATGCATTCCCATACTATCCTCAGCACAGAGGGAAAAGTTAAACCAGATTCTAGCGCAGGCTGCAGAACGGCTCATGCAGAGCTAATTGGTTCTGTCTCGGTTCTTTCAGATCGAAATGAGTATTAAATTCTCTTTATGGCACAACAGATGGTATGCTGCTTTGGATGCATTCAAGCACATTCCCGAAATTCTGAACGGACATCAGTGTCACAAACAGCCTGCGTTAACCAGACAGTGCACGTCTCGTGAGCTGGAGGGGTCTGTGTGCTGTATGTTCATGAGCAAAAAGTGTGAAACACTTTGTGTTGTTTGAATGTAAGTATTTGGTGTGGTGCATCCATCTGCACAAGTCTGCCTACAGAAAGACAAATCCACAAATGAACATGTGAGAAAGAGTTGGTCTGTATGTCTTTTTTTAGCTGTGCAAGTTCAACATAGGTGTGTCAAGAAGGGGGTTAAAAAATATATTGTAATTGTCTGTGTAGGAGAAAAAATAGGATTTCCTTCCCTCTTGCAGACGTCAGCTGTGTGGGCGAGAGAAGGTGACAAAAATGTGGTGATACTGTTTGTATTCATTTCTGTATGTGGGAGAGAAAGGGAATGAAAGAATCTGTCTTTGCTGATGTTTAGTCTCTAGGCAGTCCTGTCTTGCTCTTAAAAGTTATACACCAACTGTTCTGTTTTGTTCTGTTCAACACCAGCAGCAAGCAAGTGGACAGATTCTGACGCTTGTCAGGGGCTGATACTTGACTCTTGTCTACCTGACAGCTGGGTTCAACCAGGCATAGGCTTGTCACTTGCCATCCTTTCCCATTCTTCTCTTGTCTCCCCTTCACAAAACAAATTTGTGACCATGAATGCTAGGAAGAACCTTGATCCAGATGTAAGATTTTCCTCTGGAAGAAACCTGATTTTACTTCATTAACCTCTTCAGGACAGATAATCCAGAAAATTTTCTGTGGCCATTTCCTCTGATGGAGCTGGCTGGAGAAAGGACCCTTATGAAAGGAGGAAAACATTTTAGCAAACAGGCATGCCCAGTGGCAGGTCTGTATGGCAAGTCAACTCAGTTGTGAACAGCTTTCTGCTTTAGAATGTGATAGAGTTGGGGGCAAAGATTCAGATTTGTGCTGGAAGCCCAATGAGTCAGCCATTGATTCATTACATTTTTATCTTGCTCTTCCTTTGAGGAATTCCAAATATTATTGCACATGGGTTTCTCTCTTTTATCCTCACAGCAACCCTTTGAGGTAGATCAGACTGAGAGAATGTGTGACTGGCTGGAGATCACCCAGTCATGTTGAGTGTGTGTGTATTGACTCTGACAAGTTTTGCTTTGTTGCATTTCTGCAGGTTCCGGCTTTAATGGTTTATTTTTACTTTGTATTTCAATGGGTTTTTTACTTATTCATTGTAAACTGCCAGGCAACTTCGTACTATTAGGCAGCATACAAATGCCACGCAGACACAGACAAACACTCCATCCACACAACGCTGTGCAGATATTCATTTGTGTTCTGACACCCACCTACCTCTACCCAGAAACTGCATCCCTAATGGTTAAGGCATCAGATGCATTTCTCTGCACAGCAAATCTTTCCACACACTTATGATTTCTTAGTTGCTGCCCTTGTTTGTCCTTTAGTACACAATCTGAACTCTTAACTTCCAGCTGTGACCACACTTTAGCCATTGACGTTGGCTGTAATCTCGGATCTTGCTCTGAGAGCTGTTGAGAGGAGTGTTTGTCCAGAAACTGCAGCAGACAGTGAGCTTACATGGTAGTCTCCCCACCCCACCCCCACCATAAGCGATAAAGAGCTGAAGGGAGTGGAATCTCTCATTGCAACCTTATGACTCTCCAGAGCTGCACATTTTCTATTTCCACATTACAACTATTCTGGTCTCTGCTGAGAACTTACTGAACAGTTTGTCCAACTTCACAACACGTTGTTCCACCAAGGCTCTACAGTACATACACATACATGTACCATGTGTCCAATACCTCATTTCAGTGTTCTCAGAGGCGTAACATGGGCAGGGCTGGGGGGTGGGCGTCACCCCGGGGACAGTTTTCTTTGGGGTGCATTCCTCATGACACCCTGCCAGCCCGTGGGTTGATGGATACAAGGCAGAATTGGCATGCCAGCATACCATCTGCAAGGATGAGAAATTTTGTGTGCCAACGCTAGAAATGTACGAGCCAGCATGCATTGTAGGAGCACTCAAATGAGATGAACAGTTGCATGGAATAATTGTCAGGGTATCTACTTTGTCTGTGTCTCAGCCTCTCTCACCATACTCTGCATTATTATACAGCTGATCTTCACAAGCCATGAAGTACGGTAAGGACTTAGAAAAGAAAACACCTTGTTATATATGATTATCCCTAGAGCTCTTTGGCTTTTTGAACTAAAGACGCCAGCAGACAGGAGCTTCCCTTGCTCCCTCAGGAGCAGAGGCCTGACCAGAAGCTCAAAGAGCAGAGAATTACTTACTCGGCAGTTACCCAGTTCCTCAGCAGACAGGATAATGGTGCCACACTTCTTCCCTGGAATCCCGCTGCAAGAAGAAAGAAAATGGTTCAGCAGCTGGGAAGAAGATGAAGAAAGAGCAAGCAACTGATTGATGCTGCCAGCAAGTCCCCCTGGTATTGGCTGCACTATAGGCTGATTGGCAACTGCAGTGAGCCCCTGTGAAGGCATGCTGTCAGCATCAATCAGTTGTTTAGCGCTCACACGGCAACTTCAAAGAAGCTTGTTGAAACTGCTCAATAACGATTACAGTGAGCCTTTCTGAAGTCTTAGTTGCAGGTGTAAGTAGTTTTCCAGCTTTATCTGGCTGGAAAAAGTCTAACTTCCCAAAGATCATGCAGAAGGCTTAGATGGAAATATGGGCTAGGGCTTCCCATGTTCAAAGACTAGCATTTTGCTACGGTGGTTTTCAGACCTGGGATCTATCCTCAGCCCCAGCTTGAAACATGAGGCCCTGCTGCATTAGGGCTGTGATTCTGTTGCTTAATTTATTTGGTTGCTGTTGGTTTTTATTTTTTGTCTGGGAAGTTTTGCTGGAGGCTGAAACATTAAACTATTATAAATAAATAAAAGAGTCCAACTGAACAGCCACTTTCAGCCAATCCTGTGCATGCTTACTCAGAAGTAAGTCCCACTGTGTTCATTGGGACTCACTCCTGATAAGTGTACTTTGAATTGCATCTGCAAACATTTCTGAAGGTGGCAAAATAAAGGAGAAGCCAAGAAGGGTTTTTTCCTCCCCAGATGAAAAGATGAAGTTTTTGGTCGATTTGTGCTACTGGTTCTGCAGCTTGAGACAAACTGAAATATTTATTTTGAGTGCACAAGTAAGTAGGACATTGAGAGATACAACTCACCATGGAGCAAAACTAAGAAAAGAGGTTTACTTCAACACCCCCCGCCCTCCTTTTTACTGTCAGCATCTTTGAATAGAACAATTTTGGCCAGCTTTGTGATTTACAATCATTCTGTCCATTCAATTCCACAAGAGCAGGAAGCCCTGCTGGGTAATGATCACTCAAAACGAATTCATCCTGCAGGCCAGATGACAAGTTTATTTGTTTGATGGGGTTTGGAAATTAGGAGTAAGACAGTAAGCAACTGATGTGACCTTTTCCCAGACGTCAAATTTTTGTAAAAGAAATTCCAAAAACAACATTACCCATGGGCTACCTTAATTATGGTTTCAGTTCTTGACCAGCTTCTTGCACAAGAGGAGAAAGTAGGTATTTGAGCACAATGTTTGTTGTGCATATAGCAAACTGGTCATCTGAACAATTTCCCATGAACACAAGTTGCAATTTTGAGCACCACCACTCATGCTAGGAGTAGGGCATGAAGTCCTAATTTGTGGCAGTGACAATTAGGGTTGGTGGATAAATTTGATTTACTTTGCATTTAAAGGTGAATCTGCCTAATCCACACTTTCAGAAACAATATGGGACCTGAAACACAGTCATCCTTTGAAATTTGCACTTCTCTGAATTTTGCAATGTAGTTCTCCAGGCCAATACTGTGTACAGAAATGCAGAATATGAGGGTAAAGTGTGCATACAATGGAATGTATCTGTGAAAACGGCATACAAAAATGCACTGCATTAGGGAAATTTCCTTTGGGAAATGTGTATATTAGACAAAACTGCAAAGATGTGCACACATTAGGAGAAATTCAGACTAAAACACTGGTTTTTCATGAGGACTTAAAAAACATTTCAAACATGTGAAAATGTGGCGAACTGAAATCAAGGTTGGCAAAATGAGAAACCAAGAGAAACTAAAGTTTACAGATGTGCCCATCCCTTGGGACAATAGAGTCAGACCACTGATTTGCCACATGTCTGGAGCAATCTGGATTTTAATATAAGTGTCCCGTATCATGCAAATTAATTGAATTATGTGGACTGGTCTCCTTGGCTCTTTCTGTGCAAGAAGGCATCCCCGTCGTCTTTTCTACAATTGTGATTCATATTGGTTACAGACTGCCCTCTTTCACTATGTGCCCCACATCTCATTTCCCTTTTTTGGGGGTGGGGTCATTTGCATACATTGGGGTCATGCCAGATTAACTAGGTTCTTTCAGGATAGAAAGGCAGAGTGTGAAAATCTGTGCCTTGCTTGGTGTACACACTAACTCTGTTAAAAAGAAATATGACAGTAGTGCAGTTTTGCACAAGTGTGTGGCCTTGGGACAAATTTCTTCAGGTTTATAAATATGTGAGAAATAAAAGGAACCAATACGATGAAGACTGGCTCTACTGGGGAAACTGCAGCACCTTACTGGGAGGGAAGTATGCATGGATACTACTACATGCGACAGCAGTGATGGTTGCTGGAATATGCAGGAGACATGATTATATACTTTTCAGTTCTATCCTACCTTTCCACTGCCAGAAAGGAAGGAAGAGAAACTGGGCTGGGGAAGTTTTTTGACCCAATGGGCCATTCATTTATCTCCCCTACCCCCACCCAGGCCATCTGTCAGTCATCTAGCATCACAATGGTGCCATGTGATTGATAGGTGTGTTGTCCCACCCACCTGTCAAACTTGGCCCAAAGAGGTGGTGGGTGACATTGACCAAGTGCAATTGAACTCCCTGCACATCAGCTAATGTGTGGGTAAATGTTAATCCTGCTTACTGAAAGGTATTGCCAGCCAGTTTGCAACAGGAACTCACTGGCCAGCCTGAAGCAAGCAGGATCAAACTCCACACCACCCACCAGCTGATGCACGTGTGTGTGTGTTTTCAATCCTGCTTTCAGCCGCCATGTCTCTACTTGGCCCATTCCTAACATCACATATAAGCATAAGTATGCCCCATAACTAGGCAGCAGTAAGATCACAATTAGGTTAGTGTGCTGTTAAGAACCAAGTGTTTGCCTGCACCCTTTCACCGCTTTTTATCAGTAATTTTAAATGTTTTATCCTTTTGTCAACTGCATAAGAAGTTTTCTTGCTATGAAAAGTTTGATAAATAAATAAATGCATTTAGATATGAATTATCCAAGTTTTTTAAAAAAAATCCCTGCTCAATCCAGTGTGTTTTAATCTGTCTTTAGTGTACTGCTGATTTTATTTTTTAATGTTTTAAATAGTTGTTTTTCATTGTTTTTACAAAAAATAATAATAATCTCATTGTAAACCTTGTTGAGTTTTTTGTTGTTGTTTTTTGCAATCTCAAGGTGCATAAAATTTATGAAATAAAATGCCTACATAAAATAATAAGGCACAAATCTACCTCTGAGCCTATGGCTGATTCTGTGATGTATCAAGGACAAAGAAGAATCTGGAGTGCCCCTTTTTGCACCGTCCATGTATGGCAGTACCTGCTTTGAATGTTACACATCTCTCTCTTCTTCCTCTATTACCTAGAGTCAGCCATATGTGCTGTGCTCTTATGAGGATTGATGACATAAGCATTGCTAACACTGAAAATAGTGTTAGAAACAATGGGTTGGTCTCAGTTGTGTGTAAACCCAATGGAAATATCACCTGAACAGGGGTGGGGATGATAGCACTAACGTAGTTCTCTCCAGCAATGTGGAATCCCATCCGCAAAGTGAAAAATCTACTCCAGCCCACAGCATCATGCTCAGAATGGTGTAGGACAACCATGTGGAGGTACCATCATTGGGTAAGAAAGACTGGTGTTCTTTGTGCAAATTATGCTTATATTTAGCAGTGGGTGAAATGTGCTAGGTCAGTGCTGGAATTAACAGCTTTTCTCCTCCCACTTTCTCCTCTACCACTTGGTTCCTTAATATATGCCGACAAGCCAACCTATGATAAAAAATAACAGAGTTATTTCTAGGGTAGGAGAATAAGAGGCTTCGGCATGACTTACCCATTGGAGACAGATGGCATAGGCTTCCCGGTTTTGGAATGTAATGTAAAGGCTCCCATCCTGGAAAAGGGGAAAGGAAAGAAAGACGCCTAAAACTTCAATGCCTACTGATTCCGTACTTCTGTGTGTGCGCTCTCTCTCTATCTGCATCATTTCCTGTTCATCCAATGCAACGGTATAGACTGGAATTGGTTCTGATTTCCTGTCCTAAATATGGCAGTTACTAGCTTCAAAGCTCTGTGCAGCTTTGGACCAGGACACTTAAGGGATCATAACCTTCAACACAAGCGTTCAATACATTTAGTTAGGTTAAACAGATGAAACAGAAAGGTGTCCCAACTCTCCCTGCCAAAGCCTCACTTACCAGGATCATGAGGCAGCTGCGACTTCAAGTGAGATCTTGTGAAACTCTTGCGAGGTCTTGCACAGCACTCACGAGATCTTACCAGAAGCCACTGCTTCTCCTCCCTTCTCTGGTGGTGATGGCATGGGTGGGTGGGGCCCCCGTGTGGGTGCTGCCCCACAGAATTCCACCACCTGAGGCGGCTGCCTAGACCAGCTCTGTGTGGAGGCTCTTCTGCATATCCCATAATCAGCTGGAGTGTGAAAAGCTGGAAAAGCCTTTTTTGAAAACATGCCAGATGCCAGTGAGTACAAGCTGCAGTCTAGTCTCATGCTGAGTTTCCCATGTGTTTGTTCCTTGCTTGGTTCCTGCTACATCAAGCAACTACTTACATGATCAAAACTATGCTTGCAGATCAAATATTAGAAAGGCAGGGCTTTCATATCACTTCACATGTCAGCTCAAATAGCAACCTTTTGAGTTCGTGGTAAGTAACCAAGCAAAAAGATATACTGAGCAATTACATGCATGTGTGTGACTCAGACCTCAACCTAATAAAATAATGGCAAATGACTCAAGATATCCTCCCAGTTAAGCTACTGAACAGTGAATCAGCCCCCTGGTGCAAAATGGAAATTCCAATATGGCCCTTGCTCTCCCTGGGCTCACAATGGGACCCTCTTGGATCCCATGTCAAAATCACTGAGCTCAGAGATGTCTAGCAGTGAAGTTGCCTTATTAGCTCACAAACAGCCTCTCATTAACAGCAGGCAATAGGCTCATCTGGCTGTATTGGGGAGAAGAAACCTCTGGCTGTGTTTCTCCAGAACCCTGCTTTTTGTCCATAAGCACTCACCCCACAAAAATTCTCACTTCTTGAAAACCCGCTACAGACTCTGAGGGAAATTGCATCCAGAGAGATAACATCATGACAGAATCTGCACGCTTGCCAATGATCAAGCACGCCGTGACCTTGACAAAAGTTCAACTCGGGCTCTGGAATTCAACTTAACAACTTAGTGTTTGCACGTAAGTTGGAGACTCATTGCTGCCATGACGAGGTTGAGCTCACCGCTCCAGCCTCTTCCAGGCTGCTAAGAACAGTTAAACCTTTGAACTTCCCCTGTATTCCCTGGTTTGAGGGCCACAGCTACAGAGACTGTGATCAAGTCCCCTCCTATACAGATGCAGCTTCCTTGATAACATTTATAGAACCTGACTCTAATAGTCCTTCCTCCTCTCCCCAAATGCTCTGAAAGAGCCATGACTCAGAGACACATCTGGAAAGCAGCAATTTCTAATCAGTTTGGGTTTCCTTCCACCCTGCAAGGACATGAGACTGTCCTGTATTTCACAGGTATGAAGAAGGGTAGACACAGGATTGTTTCATCATAAGCAAATGATCTCATTGAATCAGTCTGGGTCAAAGTGATCAGATACAGAACAGCAGAGGCCAAAGTGATAGTATTTTGGGGACCAGCGGCAACACCCTTCTGAAGAGTGATGATTTCTGCCAGGATTTGGCATTTTTCAGCTATCAGCTGGCTTTTTGCCCAAGACCTAGGACATTCACAGGTAGTGGACTCAAGCATCACTGTTGCCCATTTTGTACATAATCCTAAACCATCATTTAGTATATGGGAACAAGCCTAGTATATGGGAACAGGCACACATGCTTCCCCATCTCCTCTTCTCTAATGTGGGTGCAAAGAGGAAGCAAGAAGCAATGTTACTGCTTTTAAATTAAGCAGAGTTCCTTGTGTCTTGGGAAAACTCTACGGTGAGTTTAAATCAGCCTTCCTCAACCTGATGCCACCAGATGTTGTTGGACTAAAATACAGTGGTACCTCGGGTTACAGACACTTCAGGTTACAGACTCCGTTAACCTAGAAATAGTACCTCGGGTTAAGAACTTTACTTCAGGATGAGAACAGAAATCATGCGGCAGCAGCGGGAGGCCCCATTAGCTAACGTGGTACCTCAGGTTAAGAACAGTTGCAGGTTAAGAATGGACCTCCAGAATGAATTAAGTTCTTAACCTGAGGCACTACTGTGCCCATAAGGCCCTGCTAGTAAGGACAGCTGAAGGGAACCAGGTTTAAATCCTGGTTTGTTCAAACAAATTGTGGCATGCAGTCTGCTTCCATGTCATTTATTACGGTACCTCATATCCTTTCCTATTTAAAGAGGGCTCCAAGAGGGTTACACATATTATTATATACCTATCCTCTTTGCTGCTCTTTTTGTGATGTCAGCAGCACAGGAAAAGCGGAGGAAATAGGCTGTGGCCAAATTCTGAGAGCCATGCCCTGCTTCTGCTGTGAAACTCTGCCAGTTCCTGCTCCAACTGAAGGGCTGAGATTACATTCTGAGGCTCAGCAAGGCTTTTTTTGTCTATCCACCACCAGCCTCACGTTCAGGCTTTGGTAACCATGCTGTCAGAGTGATGGTAGGTGGCAAAGGAGTAGAGATGACGGATCATCGCAGCTGCAGCTACTGACAGCGAAGTGAGGCAACCTCTCTCCCTACCAGCTGGAGAGAGCATTGATTAAGAAAATTGCAGAGTCCGAGGACATGGATTTGCCTGATGCTGTTTCCCCCAGAAGAGCAGGGGGATTTATCCTGCACTTGCCTTCAGTGAGCAAGAGTCAGCCTGATCAGCTTCCAGCAGCACCAGTGTGGCTATTAATATAATGTACCTTGCTCTATTGAACACCCACTCTGAGCCCCAATACCTACATGGTGATCAACTCTCCATCAAAGGACAGAGGCAAGAGAGGGTCTGGCCCTAAAACATGAAGAAGAAGAAGAAGAAGAAGAAGAAGAAGAAGAAGAAGAAGAAGAAGAAGAAGAAGAAGAAGAAGAAGAATAGTAGTAGTAGTAGTAGTAGTAGTTTGGATTTGATATCCCGCTTTATCACTACCCGAAGGAGTCTCAAAGCGGCTAACATTCTCCTTTCCCTTCCTCCCCCACAACAAACACTCTGTGAGGTGAGTGAGGCTGAGAGACTTCAGAGAAGTGTGACTAGCCCAAGGTCACCCAGCAGCTGCATGTGGAGGAGCGGAGACGCAAACCCGGTTCCCCAGATTACGAGTCTACCGCTCTCAACCACTACACCACGCTGGAGAGAGGGAAATAGGCAGGACTAAGAAGAAATTTAGGATCAGCAGCAGGTTCACGATAAAGGATCACAGAAGATACAGGACAAATAGAAACAGGTAGTCAAGTCAGGGGTGATACAATATAATGTGAAATGATGTTGTGCAGAAATGGTTAGCCAGCCTACTACATCCAGTATTTTCCTGCTTCTCTTTCAGGGGCTGAGGGGTAGATGAATCCAAGAATGGCAAGGCAGCCAAGTTAGTCTCAGCTTGCCTCTTTATGGGTCAGTAGGGCAAGGCCAAGCTTCCCAACACCACCCTGGCTGCCTTCCAAGGTCAGGTCAATCCACATAACCATGTTTTTGGTTGCTGAACATTAGCATTATGCAATATGCAACCAAACTATTGGTACTGAGAGGAGACTGCTGAGAATACGAGTGTGGCTGCTGTTGCAAAATATGCACATATCCAGGAGTGTCAAGCTGTCCCACACAACAATATTCCATTTTAATGACACTTTGACCACTTGTCCCGTTTTCTGTCATGCCATTTATGTGAGATCCAGGTTGAATGAAGCGAGAATTATGATAAAAATTGAGATTTAAGAAAATATGGGGAATATGATAAGATGCCGTTTGAAAAGAATATCAGGGGAAACCACAGAGGGGTGGAGGAAATCTGAGGATTCTGAGAATCCTACTTGTAAAATGATTAAGATTTGTGTATGATGACAAATGTTAAAAGTGAAAATGAATAAACAAAATTGTAAAAAAAATGTGTGTGAGATCCAGATTGAGGGGCACAGTGAGGCCACAAAAGAGCCTCCTTTGACATCCTATCCAATGGCTCAGCAGATTGTCATTGGATTTCAGAGCTGACTTGCTCACTGCCTTCACGATGAAGAAAATGCACAAAGTCAAGCCCACGGCTGTGTATGTTCTAGAAGGCAGTACAGATGGCAAGAACGGGAGATCCCTCTCCATGCTTGTCACGAGAATCGGCTGCAGCTTCCAGGCATGCCTATGAAAGCTGGGCTAGTGCAGAACATCCACATCCACAATGGAAAGCTCCAGAGGCAGTTATTTGCTTCCTTCTGACTTGTACTGCTTGCGTGGGTGAGCAGGTGGGTGATGTGGCAATGGGTAGTACTGTATTTTTTGCTCTATAAGACTCACTTTTTCCCTCCTTAAAAGTAAGGGGAAATGTGTGTGCGTCTTATGGAGCGAATGCAGGCTGCACAGCTATTCCAAAAGCCAGAACAGCAAGAGGGATTGCTGCTTTCACTGCGCAGCGGTCTCTCTTGCTGTTCTGGCTTCTGAGATTCAGAATATTTTTTTTCTTGTTTTCCTCCTCCAAAAACTAAGTGCGTCTTGTGGTCTGGTGCGTCTTATAGAGCGAAAAATACGGTAAGTGGGGATTGCTCCCAGGTGGCTTCAGAGTCACTGCCTCATCTGCCCATCCATCTAAGCAGCACCCATGAGAAGGATGCGTGGAAACTATTCTCCCACTTTGCTACTTCCCTAGAGCTATTATCACTTTGCTCAGTCCTGGCATGATTCTGACAAGCAACAGCTGAGGATCACTCCCCCTGATATCTTGCTACCTCCAGTGGGGGAAGTGGAGCCCCCAGCCAATTGCATTTATCTCTAGAGCAAGCAGAGTCTTCTCCTTCACATTCTGTGTATCTGAACAGGAGGAGCTAGCTTGATTCCATGCATCCCCTCATTATGAAAGCACATCAGCTACCTGACTGAGTAGCTTCTACTTAACTCTCCCGTTGCCTGAGATGTACTAAACTTGCCCTTTGGAAGATGCATAGCATGATTTTCTTGTGCACTAACATCTCTCAAAGCAAAGGGGTGCACCCAATGTGCCAAACACATTTGGAATTGTGAAGAATGACTTCTGTAATAGAAATCGAGATTCAAGTGACAAGTGACTGTCATGCATGGAAACCGTGCTGAATCCAGGATGTGGGAGCGGGGTGGGGGGTGGGGTGGAAGGATAATGAATCATTTATCCTTGGTTGAAAAAGTCAAAAACTCTCAAAGCACAGGCATCATATGAGGAGAGGAGAAACAATCTTGAATTAGCTTAGCTGGAAACTGTGCTTAAGAAATCTGCCGCTATTTTGCTAGCATGGGATTTCAAAATCACCAATGAGAAGAGGCCCATAATTGTGACTGGAAAGGTCAGAAAAGCTCTCCAGCATGCTGTTCCCACTGCCTACATGTCCCAGACCTTTGCTGAAGGAGGACATCCTGGCTGTGAAAAAAGCCAATTAGAGCTAGAGGCCGACTGCAATAAGTGGCTGCAAACTCATGTCAATGGCCAGCAAGGTGTGTTGGAAATGCAGAATCTGCCCATGCCTTCCATGCTATTGCACTTTGTCAAAGCACATCTTCTGATGAGGCGAAAACACTAAATGGGGAGCAGTAGAAAGCCCCATATGGTGACATCCTAAGGGAAAAACTTCTCTGGATGTCCAGTGCAGTTCAGTATTAAGACCTGAGGCATTCCTGTCCCTTACCATAAGTTGACTTGAGGCCTTGTTGTGGGTGACTAATAAATTGAATAAATATAAAACAGTACTTTGTAAATTACCAGTGGTTTAATAGTTAAATGCTGATCACAGAAGTTGACCATAAATCTAACTGTGTGTTTGTGCATCCAGGGTGGGGTAACAGGTGGAGTTTAGATTTTCTACCTCACACACCAAAATTTATTATGTTTTATTGTATTGTTATGTATGCTGGAAGCTGCCCAGGGAGCAGGGGTAACCCAGCCAGGTGGGTTTACAAATTATTATTATTATTATTAGCTGGCCCCCTGGGTCTGTGGATTAATAATAGCAAACGCTTCATTCTGTGTTCCATTATCACTTTCACTGAAGCAACTCTCTAACTTAGTAGGCTGCAAACAGATGTTCAAAACACAGAGGCCAATTACGTTCTGTCTCCCAGGAGTTGGCTGTTCCCAGGCCACCCTCTCCTTCGTACTATTAGACCAAATCACAGACTAGGAGATGAAAAGGCAAAGTGCTGTGTCAGCAGCTCCTGCATCTTCTGTCAAAAATATGCCTGGTACCTGGAGGGAGAGGGGGGAAGAGACACACGCCAAAACATGGGTTCTGTAGCTGTGCTTGAAAGGCCTGCTCACACCTCCTGGAGATCCAAGCAGAACGAAGATTGTGCTGATGTAGAGGTACATCTTCTGCTCCCCTCTGTGTTTGTTATTAAATCAGTGCAGTTGCTGGCTTGCTGTGAGCTCCCTGACAGCTCACCGGCTCTGCCTGTTGCGGTCCAATCAGTCTGTCCACGCTAAACACAAAATGATTCTGCACTGTGGCCTAGGAAGGGTTGCTGTTTTCATGGAGGATAAGATTATATTTTACATGTCTAAATACTAATTGATAAGGAACATGAGCAGAGCATGTGATCATGTCCTGCTTGGGGGGCTTCCCATAGCATACCCTCCAATATGGCGTGGCCCAAATCTGGGACACCATCTTCCAGGTCTGAAATCCTGTGTGAGTCACACGGCACATATGTGTTTTGGGGCACTGCGTGAGATCGCGTACCCAGCAAATGCTTTTTTCAGGGCAAGATTTCAGCCTGAAACTGTGCGAGAACAAGGGGTCCAAAATGGCTTCTGTACTCTAGCAGGGGGAAATGGGATGTCCCTGTTTTTCCGGGGCAGTTGACGGGTATGTCATAAGGATTTGGTTGGCCATTGTGGGAGCAGAATGCTTGCCCAGATAGGCCTGTGGCTTGATCCAGCAAGGCTCTTCTTACGTTGTTCACCTGTTTACATTATACATTTCGTTTATTAGAGTGCATCCATAAGTTGCACAATGCTTGGAGCCTTTAGCAGCCATAAGTTAAAGTCGGTCAGTGCTGATTCCAGTTTGCCTCCAGGAGCTGAGCTAGCTTTGTTCATGCTGATATCAATACCTTATGCAAGGAATGAAGGATGCATAGCTGTCAACTTTTCCCTTTTCTTGCAAGGAACCCAATTCAGAATAACGGAATTTCCCTTTAAAAATGGGAAATGTTGACAGCTATGGGAGGGTGTGGGCTTCCATCCTCTAATACAAATTGATGTTTTCATCTCTGGTGTCCTCAGGCAAGTCACAGGCTTGGATCCTAATAAACAGGAGTGTAAGTCTATTTTGAAGGGCTGTCAGGAGACAGTCCTCTTTCAAAGGTGTCCTCTGTTTGCTTTAAAGATAAAGAACCATAAAAATGGAGAGCAGGAAGTCCCTTGGAATTGCACGTTAGCAGTCTGCGCAGGCTGTCACAGCAGTCACAGGTGTCCTTCCGATTATGTCAAGATGTATTTATTGTAATTATTTCTAAATTTGCATCTATATGCATAAATTACCATATATAGTTTTATGCATATTAGTATCTTCTTTTGTCTTCTTTTTGGGGTGATGCAAATCCTCTTTACTACCTTATTTTCTCCCCACCACTGAAAAACATCGCAGGGGAGTTGGAGAATCGCAGGGGAGTTGGGGAAGGAGGAGGTGGAGTCATAAGTTTGGTGTGGGCACCTTGCACAAGTTTCCCAACAGACATTTCAGGAAGTGCAGTATTTTTGTGGGGTGGGGAGATAAAGTCCTTTCCCCACACAGTTCTTTCTGCTGACAGGTCTCAGGATCCAAGTCACTATGCCCCAGTCTTTATTCCCCTGCCTATGGAATGGGAATAACAATGACCTATATTACAGGGTTCCCATGAGGCAGAAACAAATGAGAATTGGGAGTGCATTTTTTTACACATGAGAAGAGCAGTGCAAGGATTAAATAATGATTTGGAAATCTGCTTCCCTTTATTGTTTCTTTATATCCAGTCAGGGTCAGCACTTTGTACCTGCTGCTTCTCTAAGGAGAAAGCATGGGGTTCTGACTTATTTCCAGCAGTAATGATAATTAATTCCACAGTGGGTTTCCATAATGCCCCCCACCCACCAGGAAGGACTGCCTTGCTCCTTGCAGTCACTCTCCCGTGGTGCTTTTGAATTAAAAAGCAGCTTCTCAAAAGATAGAAAAAGTGAATCTTTTTCTCCCACTGTATGAATCTTCATTTCCAATTATGTCTGGCAATTGGAAGTGGTCCCTTAGCGAAGGTTGCCATATTTTTAAAAGTAAAATTCCTGACACCCACAAAGTTGCTGGATTATTTTTTTTAGGAGACCACCAAAATTGTTGAGCTTTTCTTTAGAAACCCTCCAAAATTGTTGAGTTTTTTTTAGTTTTGGGGAGACCTCCCCCCCAAGTAATTTCAAGCTTTTGGAGCTGCCATACATCTGGGTTTTCCCTGACATTTTGCCAGTTTGGCAAAATCCCCGTCTGAAAACCAGGACATATCAGGAATTTTCCTGACCCATGGCAAGCCTACCCTTGGCACCTGCTGCCTTCCTGGAGCTCTGGAGGGAATGGAAAACTACACGTGTATGACTGTATTGTCAGAGTTTCGCACTCCCAACAGTTGCTTCCCGTTGTGAGTTCAGAAGGGAGGGTCAACTGCAGGATACAGTCTGCATCCCCATGCTTTTCCTAAAAAACAGCAGGGCTTATCCAACATAAGATTTTGCTAGGCTGATATCCTGAAAGTTTTCCTAAACCTGCTTTGGCACTGGTGGAGGAAGGGGGGTGCAGTAGGTGCAGTCCACCTGAGGTGTCATCCCTGAGGGGGGTGTGACACTGCCGCCCCACTCCCATGGGCGGCTAGCCCCGCCCCCAGCTGCATAGCATGTACGCTACTCTGGGTGCCGAAGCAGCTAGCTCTGACTCTGTGCTTTGGCCAACCTAGTGTCCTCTAGATGTTTTGGACTATCACTCCCATCTGCCCCAAACCAGCTTCCCCATGCAGAATGGGCTTGATGAGAGCTGCAGTCCAAAAACCTCTGGAGGGCAACAGGTTGGCATTCTAAAATTTAAAAGCTCCTACTGCTAGAAGGAAAAATGCCATTGAGGGAGAAGACTGGTCGGGGGAGGGGGAGTCGGAAGCTGAAGGGCATAGTGAGCTGGGAGAGTCTGTGGCAGAGAGGTCCAGAATCAGAGGCAGAAGCAGGAAAGGAGAGGCCAAGAGGCAGAGATAAGTCAGGCTGGTGAGGAGTCATGAGTGTCTCCCACTCCTGTTACGACAGCAGTGGCGCAGCTAGCTGCTTGGGTGCCTGAGGCGGTGCACATGCCCTGGGGGCAGGATGAGTTGTCCATGGGGCAGGACGAGCCAGGCAGGGTGCTCTTGGTGGAGCCTGTGAGGAGTCCACTTCGCCCTCTCAGCCACCCTCCAGCTGAGGGGGAGGCAGCGGGCTGACGTGAGCCCCATGCTGCCTTTTCGAATGGCACAGTGGCTGTAGGAGTCCACCCGCCTTCTCTCCCTCAGCTGCAGGGCAGCTGAGGTTGAGGTGGCGGGTGGACATGAGCTCCATGCCGCCCCAAAAGGTGGCACAGTGGCTGTAGGTGCCTGAGCCACCGCATCACTCCCAGGAGAGATGCATGGCTTGGGCGCATTGCAGGCCCCACGGCAAGTGCTGCCCCTTGAGTAAGTGGCGCCCAGTGCGCCTCGCCCCCTCTAGCTACCCTGCTGTTAGACAGGCTTTCCTGCCCCCTGGTCTTCCAGAACCAGAAGGGGCATGAAAAGGGCAGAGGAGAAGTTGGCTTTACGTAGGCACTGTCTCTGATTGCTTGGGGGAAACCCTGGGGCGGCAAGGACTTTCAGTCTTGGCAACTGATCCATAGGGTCAAACTTACTGCAGTGTTCATTGGGCCAGATACTCTGCTAAGTCCGTGCAGATCATGTTCTTGCTAATAAAGAGTTAACTCCAACTTGAACAGTGCAATATACTGCCAGCTTGCTTCTGTCAATTGGCCAGCAAAGGGTGGGGGGGGGGGAGAGATAACTATGTGGCCCATTGGGTAGATCCACTTCCCTACCCATGCTTTAGTGCTCAAAACATCATATCCTTACTTCTTTATTTCCTATAGTTACAGGCCACCCCATAGCCATAATGGCTGCTATAGAAGAATTCACGGTTAAAAGCAACTCAAGCCCAGACAATTAATCCAAAATGTAACACAAGAGAAGAATCAGCAGGGCAATGAAAACAGAGCATCAAAATAAGCAAAACAGAACAGCAAAAAGGGTTTGCTTAGTGTCAAACTAGATGGGACTTTACACATATTTTTAAGCAGTTGGCTTAAGACTAGCCATGTTTCAAAAAGCAGCCCTGGGACCCCGATACAAAATGGGATCCTGGCACAGCTGCTATTGATTGTTTTTGAAACAATATCCTACTTTATTAAATGACTATGTACAAATCACAGTTTCCTGTGTCTGGAAAAAATGGGAAACTGCAGCTTGCTTCAAATCACGAGCAGAAGTTTCCATTTTTCTCTTTCATAAAATCTAAGGAGAGGGCATAAGCCTGAGACTGGCCACAGTGTATCATCCTAAAATGGGTTCAGCATTACTTTTGAAAGAGATAGATGGCATGTTAAAAATGAAAAATAAAAATAAATAAATGTAGGGCTGGAGGTAGTTGGAAATGCATTGGTTTACAGAATCTGCACGGAAAGTAATTTTGAGAAACTGGAGAACGGAACCAAAAATAATAACTTGAAATTCAATAAAGACATATGTAAAAGCATTATACCCAGGGAGGAGGGAGGAATCCTCAAAAATTATATTTGTTTTTCTAGAAATATGAAAGAAAACTAACCAAGATAGGCATTTCTAATACAAGCTAATGCAGATTGCAAATTAAATAAGAGGCAGATGCCACTGTGGGATGCATTGATGAGTCCAGAGAGTAGAAAGAAACGTGATAAATGATGTGGATTATATATATTAGCCAAGAGAAAAGGTTCAAGGAGCTGGATGTTATCTGCGGCACACATATACATATATTCAAGTTTATTGGAGAAAAATATATATTTAGCATTCCTAGCTCTCCATTCCCCTGCCTCCACATCAACATATTTGCTCAAAAATATTGTTGATTTCAGTGGAACTGATTTCCTAGTAAATGTGTTTAGCATTTAAGACACTGCGCGAAACCAAACATTAGATGTCTCCCTCTGTAAATGCTAGCAGAACTTATGTCATGTGGTTATGATTTCCAGAGGAGTAGCATAATGGCATTAGCTGTCACAGACTAAAGCCCACTTCTTCAGATGCATGAGGTGAAATCTAAAGGCTCATTCTCAGCACCCTCGCCTGTAATTCCCAGGAGTCTTTGGGGGGAGCCGTGACTATTAAACCGCTACAGAACTGATATGGAGTGCATATATGTGAATGATTTTCTCTTGTGCTTTCATTTAATTTGACTGGGCAAGAACACCTTGGCTGCAGGCTGCATCATGCATTAGCAGCAACACTAGCCCACATTTTTATCTACTCAACTATGAATCAGTCAGGAAACCTGTACAGTGGCCTTCAGTAGCCTGGTGCTCTCCAGATGTTTAGGACTACAACTCACATCAGTCATTGCATACCTGTAGGAACCAGGTAGACAAAGGTTACACCAAAGGATCTCAAATAGGAATAAGACTTGTGTGATTTCATCCTCTATTGGTTTCTGCGATCGCCGAAGAATTGATGCTTTTGAATTATGGTGCTGGAGGAGACTCTTGAGAGTCCCATGGACTGCAAGAAGATCAAACCTCTCCATTCTGAAGGAAATCAGCCCTGAGTGCTCACTGGAAGGACAGATTGTGAAGCTGAGGCTCCAGTACTTTGGCCACCTCATGAGAAGAGAAGACTCCCTGGAGAAGACCCTGATGTTGGGAAAGATGGAGCGCACAAGGAGAAGGGGGCGACAGAGGACGAGATGGTTGGATAGTGTTTTCGAGGTTACCAGCATGAGTCTGACCAAGCTGCGGGGGGCAGTGGAGGACAGGAGTGCCTGGCGTTCTCTGGTCCATGGGGTCACGAAGAGTCGGACACGACTAAACGACTAAACAACAACAACAACAAATTGGTTTCTGCCTAACTTTCTGCCTAACTTTATAACTTTGCAGACAAACAACACCAACAACAACTACCCATCAGGCCCCCAGCAGATGTAGGGAGTGAGCACTCACATCAATGGCTTCTCCAAGCGGCTTCCTGGTGACCCAACAATCTCACCCAGTGTGCAGAATGTCTGGCCAAGGAAATCCTGATGAAGGAAATCAATATAATCATTATGAAACAGCACAGGTCCATTGGAGCTATTTCCCTCTGTCCAGGGATCCCTGGAAACTGAAGGTGAGAAGATGGCCTGGTAAAACCTTTATCTATTCATGGAAGAATCCAGTCAACAAATTCAACATTCCTGTGGGGATTTCTTCATTTCAGTTAAATATGGAAGAAAAAGACCATGCACATCAATATTTCCTGCCTGATACAATATATCAATATATTATTTTGCAAGAGGAAGAGCTGACTTGTTTTTTTAAGGATGGTTCAATTTCCCCAAAGCTGCAGGAGAATTAAATCAGCCCTTCAGCCAAGCCGCATGGCTCCTTGCAACAGACGTTACTGGAGCAACGGGAAACTGAACTAAGAGGAAGTGGCTTCCTTACCACACCGATAATCCCTGAACTGGGCCCATGGCATGCTGCTCTAATCCTACAACACAGGAGAGGCAGCTGTTTCAGATCTAGTCCAAGGAGGGCGGGATACCAGTGCCAGAGTCTGGGTCTGATTGGCTTCTATCCATGCACACAGATGGGTGCATGTCCTGCTTGGTCCTGCTTTGCAGTGAAGTTGAGATGAATTTGGCTATCCTGCCTTCAACAACTCCAGGTTGTACTGGTAAAACAGAGGCTGGAGGAGACAGATGGTAGGCTGGCTAGGAGTTTTTGTCTGACATAGCTCCTCAAACCTACTTTGCCTGCTTATTCCAGGACTTTTGCTTCCGCTTGATTTCCATCCTCTGTGAATCTCTGCTTTGGGCCTGCCCTGAATTCCTTCCCAGTCTTGACTCTGTGTCTGCCCCTTGGAAGCATCCATGCCTTGTGCATGGCTTTGACCCCAATCTGCTTCTGCCCTGAACCTGCTGGACCAGATCTGGCCAAGGTTAACTGGGTCTCGTGGCACTAGAGTCATTGTGACTTACCAGAAGGGAGAAGTGGTGGGGAGATGGATGCAGTGCTCCACTAGGGGACCAACTCTCTGCAGCTTCATAGCTCTGCCTCCCAGTAAGACACAGCGATGCCAGTGCCACGAGACCAGCTTAGCACTGCCCCTCCTCACCGGTTGCTCCTGGCCCTATATGGTCCCTTGCCTATTAGGGTGGCCACATGCAACAGAGGACAATGGTCCTATTTTCAATAGCTGTGTGTCACATTTTTGCACATCTATTTTCTCAAACAGAGGCACCAGCATCTGTTGAAATTTTCTCTTCTGACCAGTTATTAAAAGGTACAATAATCCTGCCCGCCTTTTCACGTGGTCACCTTACTTCTATGGGCAACAGAAAAACAGTAAGTAAATAATGTTCTGGGATGATGGAAGTTGTAGTCCAGCCACATCTGGAGGTCTAGAGTCCCCCCCATCCCCCCCATTCCCTGATGTAGGGAAATTAGAGATAGAAGAAGTGGAGGATGAATCAACAGAACAAGTAAAGGAACCTTAAACTAAATGAGGAAAAGGAAACGATAACCAGCTAAAAGAAATTAAAAGCAGAGAAATTATTATCATAATCATGCATGCAGACAAGATAAGGGAGGTGTCAGAATACTAAACAGAAACCGAAGCTGGGAACAGGGAAGACTGATTAAAAAGAGAATTGCAATAATCCAACAAGGACAAAAAGAAAGAGAGAATGAACCAAAGTATAGACAGAATCAGCAGAAAGAAAAGACTGGATTTTAACTGGGTTTTACTACATAGGGGAGGGACCATTGTACAAAGCACATGATGATTTGCATGCAGATAGTCCAGGGTTAAATCCCTGGCCTCTCTGGTTAAGAAATGTTCTGCTAGCAAAGGACGGGGAAGACGACCTCTGCCTGAAACTGA